>NC_138512.1:8835582-10035582 GCF_964252035.2 Podarcis erhardii
TGGACCTAGGTACCTCAAATATTATATGTTTCCATGCAAATGTGTCCATATATTAAGACAAGCCCAGCCCTATCATTAGGCAGAGTGAGACAACCACCTCAGTCCATAAATGCTGGGAAACACTGGAGACAGCCCTCCCAGCTTAGTCCCCTGGCTGGTACCCCTTTCGTTGGTCCTGAGGACTTCCTTGCATTTGCATATCTAGCCTGTTTCCTTGGGTATTGAAATAAGATTCAGCTGCCAACCCAATCAGTTTCCATACATGGAATTGGAAGTGGTGCCGTTCAGGGCCGGCCCAAGACATTTTGGCACCTGAGGTGAACTGCAAGATGGTGCCGGCCCTGCCAGGGAAGAAGGGAGGAGTGAGAATCTATACTGGGAACAAGAAGGGAATAAAGATTTACATTGGGAAGGAGGAGAGGAGGGCGACCAGCCGATTGCAAAGCCAACTACAGAATTAACACGTATGTGAATAACTTAAAAGAAGTACAGTGAGGGGGGGGAGAAGTATTTGATCCCCTGCTAAATTGGCCCGTTTGCCCTCTGACGAAGAAATGACCAGTCCATAATTTTAATGGTAAGTTTATTGTAGCTGTGAGAGACAGAATAACAACAGGAAAACCCCCAGAAACCCAGAAGACAAAAGTCAGAGATTGATGTGCATTATAATGAGTGAAATAAGTATTTGATTTCCCTATCAACCAGCCAAAATAAGGGATTTTCCGAGCACAGATATGTTCAACTTCTGAGCCCCTCCAAGCCAAAGGCAGAAAGCCCAGCCAGCAGCCAAACGAAGCCTGAAGCCTCAAGGGAAACCACCGTCACCTCTCCGCTGGGAAGCGCTGAGCAAAGGCGAGTCCCCAGGCAACACAGCCGATTTGATCAGCACAAGGCATGCAAGCTCCACCCTCCAGTCGTTCTTAAGACTCCTTATTGGGTGAGCAACGCAGCCAAGCAGCACAGTTGGAGCCTCCCTCCTCCCTGGCCAGCAGGGAGGGTGGGAGAGGAGCTGCTTCCTTTGAAACCCGGGAAATTTAAGGGACATCATCAATGCGGGACACAGCGCTGGGATAAGGGACTGTCCCGCCAAATAAGGGATGCTTGACAGCTATGCCCTGGGAACAATTTGACAGAAGGGGAGCATGAGAAAGAGAAGGAAAGAAAGTTTAGGCATCTTTAGAAAGCTAAGATAGTCAAGGCATCTAACGAACTTTGGAAACCACACCAAAAAATAGGGGGGGGGCATGGAGCTGTCAGTAATAGGGTCCAAAATTGTGTATTCCTCCCCTCCACAGGGGTGACACACTCAGATTTGATCCTGGCTCCTGAAATATTTCATTGCAATGAATATGAATTCTAATATTTTTCGATACTTATTGCTGCAATCCTATACACACTTAGCTGCAATCCTAACCCCACTGAGGACTGCATTCAATGGGACTGAATTCTGAGTAGACATGGTTAGGATTGCACTGTTAGTGAATTAATAAAACACTAAACAAGGCCCATTATCATTTTAATTAGTACCTGAAACTAGAACCTAAAAAGTTCATCTGACTTTAGTTGCTGCTTTTCAGGTCACTGAAGATGGGTCCCATTGTCACCGTAGAAGCAATTGATCTATTACTCTACATCTCTGGAGCTTGGTTAAATTACCTTGACCTGTCATAAACAGAGCTTAACTGTTTAACATTAAACATACAGTCAGAGCACAAGAGCATTATCATTCTCATGAATGTACTGTACACTCTTCAAAATCTAATGCTTTTATATCATCTGAACAGATGGAACAGCTTCCAAGGAAGGAATTTCCCATTAATCTTGAATGGAAAATCTTCATAGCCTTTGTGGGTCCTGCCACATTTACACAACCCAAAACTCAATGTTGTTTTCTTTTCCATGTCAGTATTTCCGCACCTGGTGAAGAAGTTGAACACAGCTCTCCACGTGGCAATTATCCTTTTCCTCTGCGTGGCGTTTTCTTTTGCTCTGGTCAGTTTGGCATTCTGCATATTCAACATAATTAAAGTTCCCTATCGCGCTATTAAAGGCCCAGCTGGAATCGCCTTGTGGAACGTCCTTGCAGGTAAAATGTCTTTTCCTTTTGCTAGATTAAGGGTTTGCTTTCCATTATGTCTGCATGTCACTAAATGCTCTTGGGGAAATTTCCATTGGCGTCTTTGGGTATGTATAGTCTGGACAAGAGGAGACTGAGAGGAGATAGGATAGCCATCCGCAAACATCTAAAGGGCTGTTACGGGTAAGATGGAGAAAGCTTGTTTTCTCCCATTCCAGAGGGTAAGACCTGAACCAATGGCTTCAAGTTGCAAAAAAGAAGATTCAGACTAAACATCAGAAATAACTTGATGTTGGCAAGAGCTGTTTGACAGTGGACCAGACTCCATCGGAAGGCACTAGACCATGGGTAGGCCAACCAAGGCCTGGGGGCCGGATGCGGCCCAATCGCCTTCTAAATCCGGCCCGCGGACAGTCCGGGAATCAGCGTGTTTTAACATGAGTAGAATGTGTCCTTTTATTTAAAATACATCTCTGGGTTATTTGTGGGGGTTGCCTGGTGTTTTTACATGAGTAGAATGTGCCCTTTTATTTAAAATGCATCTCTGGGTTATTTGTGGGGCATAGGAATTCATTCATTTTTATTTTTTTTCAAAATATAGTCCAACCCCCCACAAGGTCTGAGGGACAGTGGACTGGCCCCCTGCTGAAAAAGTTTGCTGACCCCTGTGCTAGACTCTCCTTCCATGGAGGATTTTAAGCATGGAGCAAAGTGACTCTACAATTCTCCGTTTCTAAAATATTTTGCGTTTCAGTGTATTAATGCCTTTGTGTTTTGAATTGTCTTGCAGGTGGCTTTGCAGTGCTGGGTGTGACTAGCTTCATGGCTGCCGTCAAACTGCACAATCTGACAGAAAGGATTGCCAATTTCCAGGAAAACGTCTTCCAGTTTGTAATCCTGGAAGAACAGTATGAACACTCTTTTTGGCTTTGCGTGGCAAGCGCGACCATTCACGGTGTGAACTTACTGCTAGTTGCCATCAGCACAATTCATTTCCCTAAGCGGAAGACAAAGACAGAAGAAGCAAATGTTGCAGCCGAAGACATCATGTACTGAATACCTCACTGGTGGGCCCACCACTTGGCTGGCCCCAAGCTTAAGACTTGCATTATCTGTTTATCTGCACTATGTGAAAGAAGGGTAACACCACAGTGTGGAGAGGGGTGTGGAGGAAGTGCATGAGTGTGGAGGAAGCGCAGCAAGAGCCACAATGCCCCTGGAGGGTCCACCAAGCCAAGAAGACGACCATTCCCACATTCCATTAAACTCCTGGGAAGCTTGAGTCTTTCCCACACTGGGTCAAAATTTCCTAGGAGGCCAGCACAAAGCAAGAACACCCCTTTACATTCTCTCACTTGGACCTTGCCCATAGAACTCCAAAACCGTACAGCCCACCTCGGGTACAATACTGTGCAATGGGTAATTTATCCCTGGACTCACTTAAAGGTAATTTAAAACACAGAGGAAAAAGCACATACCACCTCAGAATGTGGGTGTGACCTTTTTCTGAATGCTCCCAGCCTAAAAATCCTTATGTGCAAAGTTAACATGGCGGGAGAAGGGCTGTGCAGAAATCTTTCTCCCTTGACCACCTGGCTTTCCACAAAATTTTTGATGTAGGGAAGCATTTAGAGTGAATGGGGTACTGCCCCACCAACCCTAGTTGGCCCTCAGTGTACTACCAACTCCCTGTCTTCCTTCCTTCTGACCAGTCCAGGGGGTGGGACGCATGTGGCAATTAAAAATAATAATAAAAGGGGGCGGGGTTCCAGGAAAAATGACTTTGGCAATCCCACCTGCCGTTGACAATATGCAATTTTGGCTTTTGGCACAATCACCGGACTGCAAATTGCGGGCTTACTGGGAGCACATTCTCATGTGATACCATCCTGTGGTTTGTGTCAGAAGCTTCTTCTGACGATTCAGACGGAGATTTGATCTGATGGTGGTTGTTTCTCTGCAGGCTGGCTCAAGCTGTTTTGCTATCCTATACAAAAATCAAGACAGGCCTGGCACACAGATACTAGTCACATCGTACTGTATAACATGTGGGGAGGGCAATTGCGATTTGCCCGAGAGTTTTCCCACCCCCTTTTTCTGCTGCCCAGAAGTGAATGGAGTCAAGAAAAAGCGCCGTAATTGATGTGTGTGACACATTTCACAAGTCCCAGGCTCTGATAGTACAAGGGGTTTTTTTGCTCCGTAGAAGTGAATGGAGCAAAAGTCTCAATTTACTTGAATGAAGCCAGGTTTTAAAAAGACTGCAATGGAGGGGAAATGTACATACAGTGTGACAAAGCACACCAGATATATTGTTCCAAAGGTGGGCAGGGGTGAATTGTGTGTTTCCAGTTATCTTGGTGCTCCTTGGTCTACTGCTCCAAGCAGTGGATTTTTGGCTGATATGGTATGTGCTTGAGAAAACATATTACCAGAATACTTGCACATTACCAGAATATTCAGCCAACAAAACTTTGGCCATGGTGATTTTAAGTGGGTGTGGTCTGTTGCTGTTATTTGATCTCTCAGCAGAACCAGCAATTAACATAAAATTCATTGTAAAATCTGTTTCAGAGAGGATTATTTCAAAATGGACTAGTAATGGCATGTTTTTTGAGATTGTTTGCAATTCTAAATATGCAACACAAATTGGAAGGAAAAGACCTTTACTGCTTTTTTAAAAAATGGAAACACTGTATTTGGGCATCTGAGTAACTTAACTTCCACTGTTAAAAATTAGTATGAAAATATAGTGGATACAACATTTCTATAAAGACTATGAGACTGTTTTTAATTAGCTGCAAAAATAGGGTTGCTGTACTACTGCTCAACAACTTTGCCAAAAAAGGCACAACGACTTTTCTGTCCGGATTTTCACTTTTTGAAAATCCATTTGCAAAAATGGAATGCTTCCAGGATTCAAGAGGAAAAACTTCCAAGGAAAACACTTCTGAAAATAATTTGGAAAGCCTTTGAACCTTTGTCCATTCTGAGAACAAAAGTATTAACTGAAGAGAAAAAGTTTTAGGAGCAAAATTTGTTACCAAAAGGGGGATTAGCTTACCCATTTTTCCAGGAAGTTGGAATTTCCAGGGTAGTCTTTTTCAGAAGCTGATTCCTTGTGATGAGAGAGAGCACTTCCAGTATTATTGTATTAGCTGTTTATTTACAAAAATACATACAGTACTTAGTAGAAGAAAACAGACTTGTACAACAGACAGCACAACTGCTAATCCTGTCTCACATTCCTAATGAATACTTGCATTCCAACTCAGTTTAAATTATCCATTCCAAATTGAAATTACCTTTTGATTGTCTCTCTGTCCTTTCTTCTCCCCCTGTTTATCTCCTGTCTGGCAGGTTACCTGTTAATGCTTACTTGATTGGATACCCTGAGGATCCTGGCCAGTCTTTTGTAATGACAAATACTTAGTTCCTGAGCCAGGTCACAGGCTCACCCTGTTCATACACAGACATACCCTTAAGTCAGGATTTGTGAAGGCAAAGACAGTGGGGAGGCTTTTCCATTTTCCTTTGACCTTGCAGAGAAATATTTGAGGTCAATTTGGGAGGGACAAAATGGTTTCAGGACTTTTTCTGTGGGGTTTCAGACATGTGGTTTATATATGCAGTTATGAACATTTATCACACACACACACACACACACACACACACTTTTTAATTTCAGGTGCTACACCATATCTAGTGTGGCTGATCAGGTGTGCAGTGGGCAGGAAAGGTTTGGGATTGGAGATACCTTCCTTGTGCAGATTTTGACAAATATTCACATGTCCATTTAAACTACTTGGTCATTAATCACTTGGTTACTCAACACTTGATAGTTCCTAGCTGACTGTGTGAACTGCCTTTAAGTGACACCCAAACAAGATGTTTACAGGGATGATGAGGCTGCTATGTCCACTGACCAATGTCACTCTGGAAATGTCCTCATCCCTGAGTTAAAGAATCTCAGGATGTGAAAGGCCTTTGCCTACCATCCGGCCATTTGGAAACCTCTGCCACTGCCACTTAAAGTTGATGGGAGCTATGCAGAAATGGTGAAACTTACCAGAAGAATAAGAAATCAAGAATACAAAGTTTTTTTAAATAAAAGAATTGAAATGGTTGATTGAATATTTACAGATAAATTGTAAACAGATAAAAACATTGGCAGGATTATTGTAATGACCTGCAGTTTCATAAGATTATTTAAAGATGATGAATACAGTGGTACCTCGGGTTACATACGCTTCAGGTCACATACACTTCAGGTTACAGACTCCGCTAACCCAGAAATAGTACCTCGGGTTAAGAACTTTGCTTCAGGATGAGAACAGAAATTGTGCAGCGGCGGCGCAGCAGCAGCAGGAGGCCCCATTAGCTAAGGTGGTGCTTCAGGTTAAGAACAGTTTCAGGTTAAGAATGGACCTCCGGAACGAATTAAGTTCTTAACCCGAGGTACCACTGTAAACGAATAATGAAATGAAAAGATGAATAAATGAGCAAATTAATTTGGATATGCAGAAGATATTAAAAATAAATTTAAGGAACCACAGAAAGAGAGGGAAGGAAGTCAATGTCAAGATGACTGTAAAACTAGTGAAATGTATAAACTTGAAAAGTATTTTTAAAAAAATTAAAAGGAAAAAAAATAAGGTTGATGGGAGCTAGATTAACTAATGCGCCAGGAATTGGACTGGCTACTAATACCTAGAACTAACCTAGAACTAACTTAGTTGGTCTTTAAGGTGCTACTGGAAGGAATTTTTTTATTTTGTTTTGACGATGGCAGACCAACACGGCTACCTATCTGTAACTGGCTACTAATTGGTGCTTCTTATTTTATTTCCCCTCTTTACGCGGAGGGCAAGTTGACTCTTTTTATTTTTATCATCATCACGATTTATTAAATGCGTATACCGCCCTCCAGCCGAAGATCTCCGGGCGCTTCACCGAAATACAGTACATAGCAATACAGAGACAAAGCGGCGCATCGGGGAAAGAGCCAGCGGCGCGCCCGGCCCAGGGGAGGCGCGCGCGGAGGAATGCGCAGCCCGCGGAGCCGCTCTCCTCGAGGCGGGCCTTCCTCCTCGCTGCGGCCCCGTGATCGCTGCTGGACGGCGGGGGTGACCATGCTGCTGGCGCCGCTGCTGGCGAGCGGGCGGCTCCTCCTGGTCCGCGGCAAGGAGCTCCGCGTCCCGGTGGCCACCTTGTCCTCGGGCGCCCGGCGCGCCCGGCAACAGCAGGTAGCGAGCCTCGGGCGCCCCGGGGAGATGCGGGGGGAGCTGGTGGGTGCCGGGGAAGGAGGGGAAAGCGGGCATGCCGGGAGCAGTAAGGGAGGGACTAAGCGAAGGGCGGAGAAGCATGGCGGAGCAGCGGCCGGCTGGCGACAGGAGAAAGGTCTTGGCGCGCAACGCGGGGGTAGCGTGCGTCTTGGCGCGCGTCTTTGCGCGCTTGGGGTGGGGAAGGTCGGCTGGGGCGCGCGGTGGGTGGCGCAGCAAATGCTGGGCTTGCCCCGGTGGGGCGCCTTTGGCCTGCCCGGCATGAGAAGGAAGCGGCTTTATGGGCCAGAAACTGCGCTTCCGTGGAATCCTAGCATGGTATAGTTCAGTGTTTCCCAACCCTGGGTCTCCAGCTGTTTTCAGACTACAATTCCCATCATCCCTGACCACTGGTCTTGCTAGCTAGGGATGATGGGAGTTGTAGTCCAAAAACAGCTGGAGAACTAAGGTTGGGAAACACTGGTACAGTGGTGCCCCGCAAGACGAATGCCTCGCAAGACGGAAAACTCGCTAGACGAAAGAGTTTTCTGTTTTGGAGGTGCTTCGCAAAACGAATTTCCTATGGGCTTGCTTCGCAAGACGAAAATGTCTTGCGAGTTCCTGCGGGGGTTTTTTCCTCCCCCCCCCTTTTGCTTATCCGCTAAGCCGCTAAAAGCCGCTAAACCGCTAATAGCGCTAATCCGCTAAGCCGCTAATGGGCTTGCTTCGCAAGACGAAAAAACCGCTAGACGAAGAGACTCGCGGAACAGATTCTTTTCGTCTTGCGAGGCACCACTGTATAGTTGGAGGGTCATGTAGTCCAGCCCCTGCGCTGCAAGAATTTTGCATGCCAGAAATAACCCCTGCCTCCTATTAGTTGAATTAAATAGCTGCTCCTTATCACGGGAAAAAAAGATACTCTGCACATGGCCAAAGACACTAGGGAGGAGGCAGTGCCTGTCCTTGGCTTGTCTTTGCATCCTAACCAGGAACCGTGGTTTGTAAGAAACTCCAGTAGTCTGTTAAGCAAGGCAGCTTCAGAGCTCACAGGTTGCAACTGCTAGGTTTTGAAATGGACTAGAGCAGGGCTGGGGAACCTGTCACCTGCCAGGTGTTGTTAGATTAAGGATACCAGATTTCCCCCCCAAAGAATCGGGGGACAATTTAAAAAAAAGGGGGGGAATATTAAAAAAAGAAGAAGTAATATCTTCTCTTTTGTGGTCTCCTCTGTCACGTGGCCTTCCTCTGAGCCAGCCTGCTCTCTTGGAGCGCTAGCCACCATGGAGTAGGTTTGGGTCAGGCCTGGGCTTGGCCACGTGTCCTTGCCCTCCCGGTGCTCTCCTACCTCTCCTCAGTGGTGGCGATGTGGCAGGGTTGGGGCTCCCCTCTTTTTTCTCCTTCTTCTTTCTCTTCCTTCTCCTCCTCCCTGCATCGGCTCTGGGGTTTTTACTGGCCTTGGAGCACCACTGGGCAGTCAGCCGGGTGGCCGGGCGCTCTCTCTCCTGGCTCGATTTGGGTCGCAGTGGGGGTGTCAGCGGTTCCCCCAGTTGATGCGCCAGGCGTCCCCCGTTCCCCTGCAGCAGTGGCAGTCTCAGCAGCTGCCGTGGCGCCCACCATTTTGCCTTGCCAGGAGTCCCCATATGATGTGTCTTGTGCCATTGAACCAATCACGCAACTTTCATTCCCTACTAATAAATATACAACACTTAAAATAAAAATCCGGGGACATTCCGGGGACGGATTTTTGTCCAGGGACAGATTTGTAAATCCGGGGACTGTCCCCGGGAAACAGGGACGATGTGTTAGACGGCACCTCCCATCCCATGAGGCACGGTGGAAGTCGTAATGCAGAAACATCGTAACGGCCACAGACAGATTCCCCACCCCTTGAGGTGCAGTTTATTTTGAAATTTAAATCATAATTCCAGGTTCACACATAAAGACAACTTGGGAATCGGGGCAAGTAACATTGAACCCCACACCAGACTGCGTGGGAGGAGGTTAGGGTGAACTGTGCAAGTCTGCTGTCTCCATTTTGTTTCTGAGGGTAGTGCTAACCTTGGTTTTAGCATTTTGTGTGAATGTATCAACCCAAACAGAGGGTTGTATCCATTGCATATGTGGAACAATTTCTGTGAGCCCAGCGGAACTCCCCTTTATGCCCTAAGTCCCTCTGAAATGAATGGGGAAATAAGGCTCTCAATGGCTCCATGTCACAGTGGATATATATTACTTCCGTTGTGCCTCTGAATTTCAATTACTGGGGATCATGCATGCTATTCTGCTCATTCCCACTTTGTGGGCTTCACATAGGCTGGTGTGATCCAGCTGGGCGCTTGCGTTTTTATGTAATAAAGGCCATTCAGTAGCTACGGGGGGGCTTTTGTGTCCCTGTAACATGAGCAGTATCCTGTGGACCTACTGTGTCCTTGTCAGGAGCCAGAAACCTTTTGAAAATAATCCTGCTTGGTTTGTTCCATTTGGTTTGGGCCAACCTAAATTGAGATGAGGGACGCGGATGGCACTGTGGGTTAAACCACAGAGCCTAGGACTTGCCAATCAGAAGGTTGGTGGTTCGAATCCCAACCTAGCAGTTCAAAAGCATGTCAAAGTGCAAGTAGATAAATAGGCACCACTCCAGCGGGAAGGTAAACAGCGTTTCCATGCGCTGCTCTGGTTTGCCAGAAGCGGCTTAGTCATGCTGGCCACGTGACCTGGAAGCTGTTCGCCGGCTCCCTCAGCCAATAAAGCGAGATGAGCGCTGCAACCCCAGAGTCGGCCATGACTGGACCTAATGGTCAGGGGTCCCTTTACCTTTACCTTAAATTGAGATGAGCCACAAGGTACAATCATACCTCAGGTTGAGGTAGCTTTGGGATAAGTATTTTCGGGTTGCGCGCTGCGACAACCCGGAAGTAATGGAGTGTGTTACTTCCAGGGTTCACCGCATGCGCAGATGGTCAAAATGACGGCACGCGCAGATGCAGGTTGCGTTCGCTTCTGGATGCGAATGGGGCTCCGGAACGGATCCTGTTTGCATACAGTTACCACTGTATATCAGAAACACAACACAAGGCTTTCGCCTGCCTGTTTTTGGAAAGGAGCCCAATCTTCCCACAAACTTCCACCTCTTGGTCACGCCCAGCCTTAAAGAGCTGCGTTTATGGTTAATGAAGGGGGCAGGACCTGTTAGGAGACTTTGGAGAGGCGGGACTAAGGTTCCCTCTTCTGCTATAAAGGCTGCAGACTCTGCCGAGTGCATAGCTTCAAATACAGCTGGCAACGGATCAACACAGCAGTGCCATGGGTGTAAATAAGGTGCGTGGTAAGGGGGGAATTGTGGAAAGTGTTCAGTTAGCTGGTTGATGGCATGTTTGCAGAGGGCTGGAGAGTGGGCAAACCATGTGCATTATGTCCGTGCTATGAATAGGAGTTTAATAATAATAATAATAATAATAATAATAATAATAATAATAATAATTTATTTGTACCCCATCCATCTGGCTGGGTTTCCTCAGGCACTCTGGGCGGCTTCAACAAAGATTAAAAATGTGCCTGCTTGTTTTAGATATTTTCCTGAAGCATTGCTCTTGTCAGAAAGCTGGCATTTTATGAGCTGGCTTAGGCAGAGATGCACTTTTATGGGCAAGGCCATCTAAAATTGTGTTTTTAAAGGTACCCAAAAGGCAGCTCAGGTTGAAATTGATCTAGTAATAAAAAGTGCTTAGTTGGAACAGGGTCGTGCCTTTTTATTTTTATTTAGCTTGAAAAACATTGACTCAGAGAGTCTGGAGACGCAGGATACAGAATGAAGTGAAGGATGTGGAATGAGTGCTGGGTACACAGCACAACAAGGATAAATTAAACCTTTTGTTCTGCAATTGCTTTCATTGTTTGTGGGCGCCTTGCGTTGGTCAAACTGGATATTACATTTCACCTGTTGTTATATTGCTCTCTATGTTTTACATACATTATAAAATGAAATAATAAAAAATGACAAAAAAGAATATTGGATATTACAGGGCAGTCTTTCTTCCCTTTCCCAGTATAATGATTTTTTAATTTAATTTTTTAAGCAAAAGCAATGTAGGCAGGGGGCAAGTTTGAGATGAAGAGTCTGCTTGCTTAAGCTATTCGTCTCTGTAAAATATTCAGTCCAAGGATGTGAAAAGCAGCTCAGGGAGTATGATTTTGCGGTTGTGCCTCTCCAGGCTTCTTTTCATATCTCCCCCATCCCAGACAGGGAAGAAAAGCAAGTTGAATTCAGATTTTGAGCTGAATATTGATTGAGAGGGAAAAGCTCTTCCAGCCACTTGTCCTCTCTTCAGGTCTATATCCTGCCAAGGCCATTTTGATTTCAGCAAACAAAGCCGAGAGGGAGGAAAGAATAATGAAAGGACCCCTTGTAACATCTAGTTTGGACTTAGGAATGCTGCTGAGGCAAGTTGAACAGCTGAAGAGAGAAACCGGGTCAGATCAGATTATCTTTTCCCCTGTGAAGGGGGCTGGGTGGGCAAGATCATGTCTTCTTTCCCAATGCGTGTTCCTGCCCTGCCAGGATGTCTGTGTCTAATGTTCAGTGTACATCTTCCTGAACAGCGCAAAGAGAGTGGTACTTCAATTAGTTTGGATGTGTAGGTAAGTTCAGATGTGCAGTTATACAGTGGTACCTTGGGTTACAGACGCTTCAGGTTACATACGCTTCAGGTTACAGACTCTGCTAACCCAGAAATATTGCCTTGGGTTAAGAATTCAGGATGAGAACAGAAATCGTGCAGGGGCGGCACAGGAGGCCCCATTAACTAAAGTGGTGCTTCAGGTTAAGAACAGTTTCAGGTTAAGAACAGACCTCCGGAACAAATTAAGTACTTAACCCGAGGTACCACTGTATATGCCTTACAATTTCCCATCCTAAAGACTTCATATTGCTTTACACGTTATATGCAGACTACTTGACTACTTGCAGTTTAGCTTGTTCATTCCAGAATAAGTTTCGCACAAAGGTAGTTTTTCAGTGGTTCATTCAGTGAAGTCGAGGTGTGTGCACAGACTGGTTTTCCAAAGCCCTTTAAGGCAAAGTGCACCATTTAAAAGTTGACAAGTGGCTTTTCCTTGCTCAATAAATAACCAAGCGGACTTTGGTATCATTCTTCTCATCATCTTCCTTGGTTTTCCCAACTGGTTCTTCCACTCATTATTTTTCTCCCTCCTATACTTATCCATGAATTGCTAACTAGTTTAAACTTGTGCAGTTGCAGGCTGCAATATAGATCGCCCATCCAGTATTTGCCATGACACAGAATATTGCTACATAAGGAACAATCTTTAGACCCACAAGGGGAACTTGCTATAGAAACTACAGTCTGCAGTCTCTGTTTTCTGATGAATCCGGGGCACGCAATAATAAATTAGTCAAATGGACCAATTAAAATCCGTCTCCCTGATGTTACAATATCCCATTTTACATTTCCGTTGAGTTTCGTTTTGCCTGCAGGTCTTGGGTTCAACAGGAGGCAGAATGTTTTATGTCCCAAATTTTGCAATGCTCTTCTTACCTGGTTTTCTCGTGCTTGGCTCAATCTCAGCGCCAGCCACCTTAATTCAGCCACAGGGCTACGACTTTTTTTAAATCACAGCCTTCTGCTATCTGTGCTCGAATCCAAATCACACCTCCAAAGGGACAACTTCAAAGAGTTTGCCGTCTTCGGCAAACCCCACTTGCCAAGGAACAATCGGGAGTGTGATTGAAACCTTTGCAGCTGTGTTACTCCCTGCCCCACACCTGGCTGTACATATGGCGGCTGGATGGAGCAGTTGGCCATGGTTAGGGAAAAACTTCCTCTTGGGTCCTGCACAATGGAAGTTGCCCCCCACTGTTTTGCAGTCTAGCCCAGCCTTTCTCAACTTTGGGTCTCTAGATGTCATTGTACTACAACTCCCATCATTCCTATCTACCATGGCCAATGGTCAGGGATGATGGGAGTTGTAGTTCAGGAACATCCAGGACCCGAAGGTTGAGAAAGGCTGGTCTTAGACTGTTTTCTGAATTGCTTTGTTCTGTTTCTGGGATGAGGAGCTTGTGACTCTTTGAAAGTTGTTGGGCTGCTTCTCCCCTAATCACTGACCATCGCATAGCTGTCAACGATCCCCGTTTTTAAAGGGGAATTCCCTTATTCCGAATAGGATTCCTCGCAAGAAAAGGGAAAAGTTGATAGCTGTGGACCATCGGTCAGGCTGGCTAGGTCCGGGGCTGTTGATACAACATTATAGTCCATAAGGAAGTTTTAATGTTTGATATTTTATCCCTTTTTTGTTCTGTTGGGAGCTCTCCTGAGTGGCTGGGGAAACCCAGGCAGGTGGGCAGGGTATAACAACAGCAGCAGCAGCAACAACAACAACAACAACAACAACAACAACAACAACAATTAAAAGCTCCTCCTTCATCACCCCGCAAACCCCTGGAGGTAATTTGCAATTGCTTTGTAGGACAGCATCTAAAAAGTAACCATCTTTTCTTTTCTTTTTTAAGGGCCTTGTCCTAGGAGTCTTTGTCGGCAAGAAAGAAGAAGGGCCTGTCCAGTTTACCGAAGCAGGAGATGCTTTTGACAAAGTCGTGTCTGGGAAGCTCAGAGAGTTGCTGGCAATGTAGGTACCAAAACAGGTTCCCTTCTGTTTATTTGGCAGTCATGAAATAGCATGAGACCATCCAGGGAGAAGGAAGCCTTGTACATAGCTGAGAAGCAGGTACCTGCTTGCAACATGGGATAGCTCAGTCAGAAGACCATGAGACTCTTAATCTCGTGTTTGTTCTGTGTTCTAGTTCAGGACCTCCACTGAAGAAAGGAAAAACCCGCATCTTTCATGGCTTGCATCAGGTACGGAGTTACTGTTTTCTTAAGTATGTTCACCTAACTTATGCCTCCAAAGCTGTTGTTTTAAAATAGCAATTCATCGAATATTTCAAAGTATTTCATTGCATTCAATGAGACTTATGAGTATCAGGTTGCAGTCAGCACTTTTTTTCAACTCCCCAACACTTTCATATCTGAAAATTTTCGTGTTTTATGTGATATTTCGCGTGATGTAAACGTCACTTTTGGAATTCTAGTGGAAGCTAATGGAAGTTTAGCACTAATTTTCATGTCAATTGCTTCCAGGAAAAAACCCACTTGAAACCAAGTGAAGGGAAAACTCATATTAAGAAAGAAAAAATAAAAATCCCTTTTACTGATGAGTTTCCATTTACCTTGGTTTTGCTGTGCTCTCTGTAAGTATGAAGGGAATGGCAGTGGCTTTTGTTAAACTGCCTGTCTGCTACATGAAGAACTTGCTATGTGCACTATTTCGCTAATTATGTGAGGCAAAAAGGTGCAGAAGTAGACTTCCGGGTTGGCGCCATCGCCGAATGGCGGACTCCCTCCGAGCTCCGGAGGGAGCCTGCTCGGTAGGGGCTGGGTCCTGCCGCGCCGGCGACGCGGGGACCCTTAAAAACCATGGGCGCTAAAACCCATGGACATGGTGACTCGGCTGGCACCTTTTGAGCCCCCCCCCGACCCGCGAAGGAGCCTTTTTAAAGGCTGCGGAACGGGTGACGGGGGGGGTGGTGCTTTGAGTCCTCCGCTTCCCCTGCCGAGCGAAGCCGCATGCCATTCGACGGAGAGCGCTGACTTCTTCCATTGGAAATTTGGACTTAAAAGCATAACCCGTGAGTAATCGGAACTTGGATTAAAAAAGGCGAGAAATTTTTTAAAGAATTCGGAATGAGCGGGGGAGGCATAAAAAGGAAGTCAGCCCCCCCCCCCCCCCCCGTTGTAGAGGAGCTAAAGTAAAGGACTTAACATCTAAGATTGAGCGCAACCTTATTTTGATAAAGTTATGAAATTTCGCGATGGAAAATTATAAGATTGAGCTGGAGGAGAAAAGTGGAATTTATTCAAAAAGCAACCCCCCCCCCCCCCCGGAACCTGGGAGCGTTTTAGTGAGAGCGCCGGGAGAAGACAAGGAGAGGTTTTGACAGCTGTCAAAGAGCTGTCAAAGCAGAAGAACAACAATGAGAACTTTGTTACGAGGACTTTGCCGGTTATATTTGTTACAAATTGGATACAAAATGTTTAAAACAAGGAATAATAAAGTTACTTTGACTGGTGGACGTGATCTGGAAGGGAACTGAGTTACTATAATCCACCTAGAGGAGCTGAGGGATATTACAAGTTGTTGGCATCGAATTTGACAGAACTTTTTATCTCCTGGGAAACTGCAGAAATGGAACATTATTTTGACTACAGAGGTTTACACGCTAAAGTAGACAATAGACTTATCTATTGAAAATGGAAGGGACTTGGCATCATGTTTCGTTCCTGAATAACAGAGCCTCTGCAGTGGAATTTAGAAGCTTTTGGAATTAGAACATTTGTGCAGGAAAACAGGAAAAGAAAGAGGAGAGAGACTAACAAGAACAACAAGAATAATAAGAATTGGACAAAGTTGGAAGTGGGAGCATTTGGGAAATCCAGATTTGAAAGGTTTAAGAAATAAAATTGGAGTTTTACTCCCAAGTATATAAAAATCTGGATGGGAAAAAATGGGCCTTTTTGAGATAGACTCCTTTCAAGATTGGACATTTAAAATTAAAGAAGACTGGTAAAGGACTATGGTTTAAATAAATGTGGGAACTCCAGGAAGACATCAGATGTTGATCAATACGGGAAACGCAACCAGGAAAAGGGGGAGGGATTTGGAATCCAAAGGCTGTAAAATCAAAATCATATTTTATTTTATTATATTTTAATCTATTATGTATATTAAAGGGGGGAACGCGCGGAAGGGAATAGGTCGATCTTAGGAGATGGGAAAATATTTTTAAATTGGGCTAATGATAATAAGGTTAAAATTTGGGATAATAAATTGCTGAATTTATTTGTAAGAATTGGAATACAAGAGGGGGAGGGGAGGGGAAGTCCTGGAAAGATGTTATGGAAAATAAGATCTTAAATTTGGATGTTTTGGTTTTTTTATATTGTTATAATTGGAAATTCTTAATAAATATTATTAAAAAAACAAAAAGGTGCAGAAGTAGACGCTCGGATGATTGGAGTTCAATACTTGGGTAATGCTTGCTTAAGCAAAGTATGGTGAAATAAGGAGTTGCAATGGGCAGTTGTCTACAAGCTGATCATGCAGAGAGCATGCTGAAGGCTGCCTAATCAAAATGCACATGCGCTGGGAGTTGGAGTGATGTATGCAATGTGTCCTAAAATGTCGTATATCCTTAGAATGCTATGATTGGATGCTTTGAATTCTTCCTGTCTTTGAGATGGCTATAACTGCAGTTCCTGTGTGGTGTGTTGTTATTTCCAGCAGCACTCTCACCTTTTGTGATCACAAAATAAAGTCTTTCTTGACTGAACCATCTCTCTCTTTGGTGACTGACTTTAACCCGGAGAATTGTGGGAGTTTTGTTGTATTATTTTCCCCTGATTTTCATGGCTAGTATATTCCATATCTTTCTAACTGACTTAATTGCTTCAAGAGTTGTTGGAACTTTCAGATATTTTGATTCTAATACTGCTCACCCAACCAAAGGCTATATTATATGTACGGTTGTCCAACTCGGGAGATTAAGAACATCAGCAGGTCTCCAGTGTTTGATACTTGTCAATAAATAAGCATGATGGTATCATTGCAGCTTTGCAATTCCAAATTCACCTTTCTTAATTTGTAATTGCATTTTTCTGCAATGATCTTCTCAGTACATTTGAAACCCAAAGACATTTCTTAAAGATGGGGTTTCATGGCCCACATTCGCATGTCAAAATTAGGGGGCAGTATTGAGGCACACAGTTCTTTCCTCCCATTCTCATGGTTGAACAGGGGAACAGAAGCCCACCTGCCCAGGTAAGGTGGTGACTTGTCTGAAGATATGCACTGCTGTGTCATGGGTGTGAATGGAAATAAGCATGACATGGCAGTATAGCAGTCAAAAAGCCATAGCTCCGCAATTCATCAGGTAAAAAGTAAAGGTAAAGGACTCCTGAGAGTTAAGTCCAGTCGCGAATGACTCTGGGGTTGCAGCGCTCATCTCGCTTTATTGGCCAAGGGAGCTGATGTTTTGTCCACAGGCAGTTTTTCCAGGTCTGTGGCCAGCATGACTAAGCTGCTTCTAGCGAAACCAGAGCAGCACATGGAAATGCTGTTTACCTTCCCACTGGAGCGGTACCTATTTATCTACTTGCACTTTTTGGTGTGCTTTTAAACTGCTAGGTTGGCAGGAGCTGGGACCAAACAACGGGAGCTCACCCCGTTGTGGGGATTCGAACCGCCGACCTTCTGATCGGCAAGCCCTAGGCTTTGTGGTGTAGACCACAGCGCCACCCACTGGAGCGATACCTATTTATCTACTTGCACTTTTTGGCGTGCTTTTGAACTGCTAGGTTGGCAGGAGCTGGGACCGAACAACGGGAGCTCACCCCGTTGTGGGGATTCGAACCGCCAACCTTCTGATCAGCAAGCCCTAGGCGTTGTTGTTTAGACCACAGTGTCACTCACCAATGTTTGATACTTGTCAATAAATAAGCATGATGGTATCATTTCAGATTTGGACTTCCAAATCCATCTTTCTTAATTTGTAAGTGCATTTTTCTGCAGTGATCTTCTCAGTACATTTGAAACCCAAAGACATTTCCTAAAGGGGGTGTTTCATGGCTCACACTTGCATGACAAAATTTGGGGCAGTTTTCAGGCACACATTTCTTTCCTCCTATTCTCATGGTTGTGGTGTAAAAGGAACATTAGAAATCGAGATGGAAGCACTAGCATTGTAACCAGGGAAACTGACACAATAATCCCTGTGCTAAAAGGCACCCAAAGGTCACTATACCATATTAACACTGAGAAAGTGAAATCTCACCATTGCCTTTCCAGCAGCTATTGGTTTTTGATTCTCTGGAACCAATGGGATGCAGCCAAACTAGACAGGACTGTGGCAGGTCCATGTGCAGAGTGGGGTTTCCTGCTGAATCCTTAAAAGGTGGCACTGAACCTAGGATGGGAAAAAGAGAATTAAAATCCCACCTTCATCCCAAACCATTTCAGGTTCAAACGGATGTGGGCAGTGGAAGAAAATAGTTCCTCCAGGCAGCCCATGCTGTGTTTTAAAATCTCCCCATCCCCACTTCATGGGGATTTAGCAGAACCTACTGATGTTCATAGGGACGCGGGTGGCGCTGTGGGTTAAACCACAGAGCCTAGGACTTGCCGATCAGAAGGTCGGCGGTTCGAATCCCCGCGACGGGGTGAGCTCCCGTTACTCGGTCCCTGCTCCTGCCCACCTAGCAGTTCGAAAGCACGTCAAAGTGCAAGTAGATAAATAGGTACCGCTCTGGCAGGAAGGTAAGTGGCGTTTCTGTGCGCTGCTCTGGTTCGCCAGAAGTGGCTTAGTCATGCTGGCCACATGAGCCGGAAGCTGTACGCCGGCTCCCTCGGCCAGTAAAGCGAGATGAGCGCCGCAACCCCAGAGTCGGGCACGACTGGACCTAATGGTCAGGGGTCCCTTTACCTTTACCTTACTGATGTTCCTAGCTAGGTGCTCTCTGAGACTACCTCAAAAGTAAGGCTTCAGACATAGTAAAGGGCTCTTCGGTGCATGTGGTGGTTCAGAGATAAGAGCAGTTGAACAGT
Organism: Podarcis erhardii; assembly: GCF_964252035.2. Lineage (NCBI taxonomy): Eukaryota > Metazoa > Chordata > Lepidosauria > Squamata > Lacertidae > Podarcis > Podarcis erhardii. The sequence continues at coordinate 8,854,597 of NC_138512.1, forward strand.
TAATGCTGAATTGGCAAGATAGGGACAATTAATGCTGAGTGAGCAAAAGAAAACTGGAATACTGAGATAATGAGGGTTTAAAAAAACAATGAAGAGGAACTTGGCCTGAATGTCACTGAAACCAGCGTTTATCTCTTTATTCTGAGGTGTTCTACAGCTGCTAATCAGCATTTATGAGTAACATTATTATGATGCAATCTCCTTTAGAATGGACCTGAGGTGCTCAGAGCAGCATTGGGGAATCTGTGGCCCTCCAGAGGTTGTTGGATTCCAGCTCCTTTCAGCTACAGCTGGCATGACTAATAGTGAGGAATGATGGGAGTTGTAGTTAAGTAACTGCGCACGGGGGGGGGGGCACAGTCTTTAAAGTCCTACACACATTGAAGACTAGATCTTTGGTGTGAACATAGAGCACTGCATTAAACAAGCGTTTTCTTGGCAGGGAATGTGTAACAGACCCACAGGATCTGCACCAAGTTCTCCTGAAGTCATTTTTAGGAATCCTTTGCTTGGTGCTAATCTTTTATATATGACCCTTTGTGGTACATTTCACCGTTGGGCTTACTGTCGTACTTCTTAAACATCAAATTGGGTGGATGTGTGTGTATATAAAAACAGTTTTTATGTCCTTCCCACTATTCCTTTTTGTCATTTTTGAAAGGGAAGAATCTTGCAAAGGGTTTCAGTTACTCATCTGTGCTGAGAGTTGCTTCAAGAGCCCAGTGGCGCAAGTTTAAGTAAATATCTAAAGAAAGAAAATGTGCATAGGTGATTGAAAAGTTTGGAAATCATGGCTGGTGCAAGATCATGTGATGTTTGTGTGTAGGTAAAAGTTTGGATGTGAAGAGTAGATTTGAGGTTGCTTGTGATCATGTGGCATGTTAAACTTTTCAGTGTCCTGAATGTCTCTTGTTTCTAACCTCTTGTGATTTCCAGTTAAATGGCGTGTCAGATTCTTATTTTATAAAATGTGTATCTCCTTTATTCAAGGTAGTTCGTCATTCAAACAACACCTAAATGATACAGATGAAAAGAAAACTCGAATTTTAAAAAGCAGTTTCTTAAATATGCTGAGTGACATTTTCTTAAAAATTAAAAAGGGGGGTGCTTTGTTGCGCTGCCTCAAAGTGACCACCTAAAAGCCAGGCCGGGGCTGATAGAAATTGAAGTCCAACATCAGGAACCCTACAGTTTCCTCCATCTCATCTCCTGGGACGGACTATTAAGACGTTCAGATCCCTGTGGAGCCTTAAATATAAGCTTCCCATTAATTTCAGTTGAGCTTCTGCAACGGAACATTAGTGTATTCTGGCACACTAATAATGAAAAAGCAACACAAACATATTTCAAAGTATTCTTCATAATTACAGGGTGCTGTTGGTTTTCCAGAAAGGATTAAATAAGTTTCTTTGCTGTTGGATTCCTGCAGGACTTTTCAAGCGTAGTTGTTGTTGGCTTAGGCAAGAAGGCAGTCGGAGTGAATGACCAAGAAAACTGGAATGAAGACAAAGAAAACATACGGGCAGCTGTTGCAGGTTAACTTTTTTCTTTTCCTTTCTTGTGAGTTTGTAATCTATTAAATGGGATGTGCTGCATTCTGAAGATACTTGCTGGTTTCAGAGCTCGTGCCTCTTAGAGCTAGTGACCCAGGCTGCACTCCTGTACCTACTTGTTGTTGTTGTTGTTTAGTCGTTTAGTTGTGTCCCACTCTTCGTGACCCCATGGACCAGAGCACGCCAGGCACTCCTGTCTTCCTCTGCTGGTAGCTTTGAGAACACTGTCCAACCATCTCGTCCTCTGTCGTCCCCTTCGCCTTATGCCCTCCATCTTTCCCAACATCAGGGTCTTTTCCAGGGACTCTTCTCTTCTCATGAGGTGGCCAAAGTATTGGAGCCTCAGCTTCAGGATCTGTCAATCCAGTGAGCACTCAAGGCTGATTTCCTTCAGAATGGATAGGTTTGATCTTGTGCAATCCATGGGACTCTCAAGAGTCTCCTCCAGCACCAGAATTCAAAAGCATCCGTTCTTCGGCGATCAGCCTTCTTTATGGTCCAGCTCTCACTTCCATACATCACTACTGGGAAAACCATAGCTTTAACTATACGGACCTTTGTTGGCAAGGTGATGTCTCTGCTTTTTACCTACTTACCCAAGGGTAAGTCCAAAAGATTTCAGTAGGCATTACTTCTGAGTAGATGTGGTTAGGCCTGCGCTGCAAATCAAACCGCTCTCAGGCGTTGCGTGCAGATGTGGCTTTTTAAAATGCCAAATAAGCATTATTAGCACCCAAGGTACTAATAATGGCATGAGCTCAAAATAATGGCTGCAGACTTTGGCCTGTTGTAACTGCTCGGTCATCACTGTGCCACAGGCCAATTGTGGGTGAGGCACTCTCTCACTCTTGCTGAATTACCTGCAGGTAGAAGTTGCTTGATAAATGTTTCCGAAGTGCACTAATGGGCCATATATTAATAAACCAGCTTCTCCTTTGAGTTGTCTTAACTGATGACATGAACTTGGTAAAGTTGATTTGTAATACCAGATAGACAGAGCCTGATTAAATTTTAAAAATCTGCCCGTTCCCTTCCTTTCTCTTTCCCCCACCCCCCTCCAGTCCTTAATGTTGCAAACGTGTATATTGTTTTTCAGGCTCAGAATAAAAAATGTAAGCAGTAACAAAAGAAAGAAAGAAAGATCGGAATTTAACAAAAATAATTTATTATAGAGTGCAAGGGGGGAAAGGTAGAAAGAAATATACAGAAGTCGAATTGCTGTGGAGGGAAGTAGAGGGTGGGTGATGGGTTTTATAATTAAGTGTATAATTATGCAAATGTTGTAATTTAGACATTATATTTTATGTGAGGGAATCATTGGGAATTTTGGTTATTATGTATATATGTTAAGTTTCAATAAAGATCTTTGAAAATTAATATATATATATATATATATATTATTTTCCAGCTGGATGCAGGCAGGTTCAGGACTTGGAGGTGCCTTGTGTGGAAGTCGACCCTTGTGGTGACGCTCAGGCTGCGGCGGAAGGAGCTGCCCTAGGACTCTATGAATACGATGAACTGAAGCAAAAGAAGAAGCCTGTGGTGGATGTTCAGCTCTACGGGAGGTGATTGGCTGAGAAATAACATTTGTATGGTGCTGGGATCAACGTGCCGGCTCCTCTTTCCCTTAAAAAGGGCTCATCACATGCTGAAAGAATATGTAAAGGGGGCTTGGGAGGGGAGAGACATGGATTAGCCCCATCTGCTGTTGGTGATGTCCACAACAGCCATGCCCCCTCCCCCAGTATGTGGGTTCTGTGTGTGTCGACAAACTGTGCCCAGTCAGGCTGGCTTCTACATAAAGGAGTTGTATGTGTATATATTGGCATACTTATGGGCCCTCATCACATGCCAGCTTAATGCAGGGGGCACTGTGGGTGTTGCTGGTTCACACATTCTTTCACTGGATGGAGGGTGTAATCTGAACCCTCTTTTTTGAGTTCAAAAACAAAATGCACGGGTCTTATTTGCAAAGACTTCCTTTTTATAGGAAGGTGAGGCATAGAGGGATGCGGGTGGCACTGTGGGTTAAACCACAGAGCCTAGGACTTGCCGATCAGAAGGTCGGCGGTTTGAATCCCCACGATGGGGTGAGCTCCCGTTGCTCGGTCCCTGCTCCTGCCAAGCTAGCAGTTCGAAAGCACGTCAAAGTGCAAGTAGATAAATAGGTACCGCTCAGGCGGGAAGGTAAACGGTGTTTCTGTGTGCTGCTCTGGTTCTCCAGAAATGACTTAGTCATGCTGGCCACATTACCCGGAAGCTGTCTGTGGACAAACGCTGGCTCCCTCGGCCTATAGAGCGAGATGAGTGCTGCAAGCCCAGAGTTGTTCGCAACTGGATTTAACTGTCAGGGGTCCTTTACCTTTATCTTTTAAGGCCTAGATAAAGTAAGGTACTCTTTAATGAGATCTGTACGAGAAGTGAGAATCAAGCCTTCCAAATGAAAATGAATTTGCCAGTAGAAAGAGAGTCACTGATTTATGGCATATCAGTTCTGTGATGATATTTTATTGAATATCCTCCTGTATTCCTGTTTAGCGATGGAGCTGAGGCCTGGCAGAAAGGCCTTATCTATGCCAAGGGACAGAACTTGGCCAGATCCCTTATGGAGGGTCCAGCCAACCACATCACACCTACCCGATTTGCTGAAATTATTGAAAAGAAACTTAAAAGTGTCAGTAGCGATGCAACTGTCCATATAAGGTGAGTTCAGTTGAAATAATTCTCTCACAATGGCATTGAGTAAGAACTCTTAGATTTGTGCCTGCTTTCAGTTGCTTGCTGTGAGCTAGTGATGGGTCAGCGCTGCTTCACAAACCTCTCCTTGGGTTATCTTTGCTGGTAGCATTAGGGAATTGGCGTGTATTGGTCCTCCATTGGAAAAGGATAAATTTCCTCACTTCAGCTACAGTAGTCCAAAAAAGTTTGATGCAATGTGTCAAACCACCGGGACCTGATAGCTGTTGTCAGGTTATCATTTTAAGCTTAAAAACCACAAATACTGCAGCAATTAAAATCCACCAACCTTCCAACTGCTATGAAGTCCTATGTAAATACATCTTTCTCTGCTTTTTGCTGTCTGGAAAGTCCTGGCTTTCAGTTCAGTTTTGGTGGTTCACCCAATCAAAGCAGAATTTTTGGGACTGTTCTTTACTAAATTGGCTCTAGGTGGTCTGCCAGAAGCTTCAAAAGGGCAACTGCCCATGTTACTTTACCATCTATGTTTCTTCCCCTGCCTCTTTCCTTTCCTGCCCCAAGCTTGCTTATACAGAGAAGCTGCTTTTTTCACATACAGAACAGAACTGTATCCATCACCAACTTCATTTAAAGAGAAGGCTGTTTCGGTTTAACTTTTGTGGTCAAAAACCACAGGAAAATCACTTTTAAAATGCCTTATAAACAGAATAGAGCAAAAGGTTAAGCTAGGTCTTTTGCTTTGTAATTGCCCTATAATTTGGGGGGCAGGGGGAGATACTGCTTTGCAGATAGATTGAGACTCTGCCGTTGAATTTGTGCCCTTTTGCAAACTGGGGATGGCTTTCCATTGTTCCAGGGAGAAGTCCTGGATAGAAGAAAAAGAGATGGGATCGTTCTTGAGTGTTGCCAAAGGCTCTGATGAACCACCCGTCTTTTTGGAGCTCCACTATAAGGGAAGCTGTGATGCCAATGAACCTCCAGTGGTGTTTGTTGGGAAAGGAATTACTTTTGATAGGTACGTATTGTGCATACCTTGGAAGCAAAACCTGAAAATCCAGTCAGGTGTTATCTTTAGTCAAGAAGGAAAAGAAGCAAACAGAGAACTGCCTTTTCTCCAAAGTACACATATTTCAGTTAGAGCTGTTGATTTATTTGCAAGGTTACTGGGTGATTAACCACCTTTAATGATTAATCAGTTATGTGATTCAACATTACTTTGACCCAGTATTGGAAAAACTAATCATCCAATAGTTAGCATAGATGTTGGTTTTATTTGTTATAATTATATCCCCATTCACACATCTTAACCGCTCAACCTGAAGCGGTGATTTGCATGTGTGAAAACAGAATTTTTTGTATCGCCTGGAAATCAACTCTTTATGTGCTGCCCTGAGAACTTCTGGCTTTTGTTGTATAGTTGAACACAGGCAGTTATCTAGTATCTGCTTCCAGATTTTTCCTGCCAAGTCTGTGGACTTCATAGCACAGTGGGTAGCAGTAATCTGTGCCCTCGCATTCCTGAAAGGCTCTTGGATCCAGCAGAGGCATCTGCCAATAAAAGGTGGGAGTTGGATTTTATTACCGTATTTTTTGCTCTATGGGACGCACCCGACCATAGGACGCACCTTGTTTTAGAGGGGGAGAACAAGAAAAATTTCTCCCCCTCTCTGCGCAGTGCCCCTTCAGCGAAGCGGCAGGAGAAACGGAGCCCCTTCCATTTCTCCTCCCGCTTAGCTGAAGGGGCACTGCGCCTTAGCTGAAGGGGCACCTGCCCTTCAGCGAAGGCAACCCGAAGCCTCCGGAGCGCGGCAGGAGCTCCCGCTGCGCTCCGGAGCCTTCAGGCGGCTCTCTGGAGAGTGAGAGGGGTTGGTGCGCACCGACCCCTCTCGCTCTCCAGAGAGCCCCGGGTTCCTTTCGCTGAATCCTGGAGAGCAAGACTCTCCTGGCTTCAGCAAAAGGAACCCGAAGCCTCCAGGGCACAGCGGGAGTGCTCCCACTGTGCTTCGGATGCTTCGTGTTGCTATCGCTGAAGCCAAGGAGCCTGCATTCGCTCCATAAGACACACACACACATTTCCCCTTAATTTTGGGATGGGAAAATGTACGTCTTATAGAGCGAAAAATACGGTAATTCCCGTCCTCTTTGTGACCCCCCCCCCATTTTGTTCCAGAGTCTGGGGGGACTCTTGGAATAGGAGAGGTGGTACAAGCAGCTGCAGGAGAAGGGGGGGGATTTGTGAAAACAGCTTCCCACCCTCCTTCCATTCACAGATGCCTCTGCTGGATTTGTAAATGGGGGGACACAGCTGCACACAACACAATTCCATGTTTTCCATGGGTGTGCCTTTTTTGAAAGGGGAAAATGGTTATTTTCTAGCAAAGGTATATTTGGGCAAGATGTGGGAAGGGAGGTGTTGGCAGTTACAACCGTTTGCGTTCAGAAACCGGAGCCTTCCGTTGATACCTGGTTGTGGTAATCTGTGACCGCTTCTCTCCAGTGGTGGCATTTCCATTAAGCCGTCTGCCAACATGGATGCCATGAGAGCCGATATGGGAGGAGCAGCCACCATCTGCTCTGCCATTGTGACAGCTGCGGAACTGAAGTTGCCCATTAATTTAATCGGTAAGTGGAATAGGAGGAGCGGGTGAAGGATGCGTAAAAGGAGCCAGGCACAGAAAGACCCCTGGGGATATTTGTGGGAATGTTTAGGGATGTGGGGGAGGATATATTGTCTAAGATATCCTATCCCAACTTGTCTTTACAAGTTCAACAAAATCAGCAGAGTTAACATTCCCCCTTTTTAAAAACACATGCACAGCAGATAGCTTGCTCAGACTTGTTAGGAGTCTCTGTAAATATTTCCTGGTATTTTCGCCGTTTAATCCCTCCTAAAATAAAATGCTACGCAGTCTTCTGTAAAGTATAAAACGTTTACTCACAAGTAATCATCTGTTCACACAAAGGTTCCCAAAAGGCAGACGTAAAAGGTTAGAACATACAGTGGTACCTAGGGTTACATACGCTTCAGGTTACATACGCTTCAGGTTACAGACTCCGCTAACCCAGAAATTGTACCTCGGGTTAAGAACTTTCCTTCAGGATGAGAACAGAAATTGTGCTCTGGCGGCACAGCAGCAGCAGGAGGCCCCATTAGCTAAAGTGGTGCTTCAGGTTAAGAACAGTTTCAGGTTAAGAACGTACCTCCAGAACGAATTAAGTACTTAACCCGAGGTACCACTGTAGTTTAAATGGGGCGACTGTCTCCTTATGAGAGAAAGCCCCCCTTTTCTTCTCTTGGCCTGGAGCCAAGGGTGCATCTTAGTAGTGCTGTTGTTAAGATGGCATTGATAGAGACAAGAGAGACAAGATGGCCGCCAGCCTGTGGTTCTGGTTGTAGCATCTTGAGAGGTTGCGCCCATCTCAAGTTACACATAGGAAGTTTCATCTCAGTCCTGGAAAGGAGGAATTTCTGGCTGGAGGACTGAAATAACCTTCATGTCTACTCTAGCCATGTTGTGTTTGACTGCACCCGATTCTTACATCCCACAGTATTTCAGTAACACGCTTTCCAAACATGCCTTATATTGAGACGTGTGGTAGCTCCACCTAGCCCAGATTTTCTGCTCTGACTGGCAGTGTGACCCTCCAAGATCTTGGACAGAGAAGACATTCCCTGATCTGCTGTCTGGAGAGCCTAGGAGTTGAGCGTAGGACCTCACGCACACAAACAAAGCACGCATTGGCTGCCACAGCTATGGTGCTTCCCTGAACCTTCCTGCAGCCTTGATTTGCCCCAGGGCTGCTTGCTTGTACTCCAACCTCTCTGCAGTTTGTTGGGGTGCTGAGAGTTGTTCAGTGACCCCTGTTCCCCTCGCAAAGGTAGAGTTTCTAGAGTGGTTTAATGTGGAACTCTTGGAACTGTAGATCTTTGATGGGAATAGGAGACCCCATGCAACTCTCAGCTCCCTTAACAAACTGTGTTTCCCAGGATTCTTTAGGGGAGGAAGCCATGATGGTTTAAAGCGTCTTAAGTGCGTGGTACAGGTTGGGCCTTGGTTTCCAATAACTTGGCACCAAAGGAAGAACACATCTTCTAAATAAAATGTCAGTACAGTCGAACTTCTATTTACCACTGTCTCTTCTGATGGTCGTTCCAAGTCGCGACTGCGGCAAACCCGGAAGTAACCGGCGGGTTTGCCCTCATTCGCACATGCGCAGAAGCGGGCAATTGCCACCCGTGCCAGTGCACAACGGCCCTCTCCCAACGACCCGTTTCGACCTCCAGAACGTATTATGGTCGCAAATAGAGGTTCCACTGTAGTAGAAAAGGTTTCATCAAAGCTTTGAGGTAAACCTTCAAAACAGAATTAAAGGTAAAGGGACCCCTGACCATTAGGTCCAGTCGTGACCGACTCTGGGGTTGCGGCACTCATCTCGCTTTATTGGCCGAGGAAGCTGGCGTACAGCTTCCAGGTCATGTGGCCAGCATGACTAAGCTGCTTCTTGCGAACCAGAGCAGCGCACGGAAACGCCGTTCACCTTCCCGCTATTTATCTACTTGCACTTTGACGTGCTTTCGAACTGCTATGTTGGCAGGAGAAGGGACTGAGGAACAGGAGCTCACCTCATTGCGGGGATTCGAACCGCCAAGGCAAGTCCTAGGCTCTGTGGTTTAACCCACAGTGCCACCTGCGTCCCATCAAAACAGGATTACTAAGCTTTTAATAAACACCAAATAATGTTGGAGTGTGATGTCAAATTGCAACAGCAGTTGACTTTTTCCCTCAATCTCAGGCTTGACACCCCTTTGTGAAAACATGCCCAGTGGGAAGGCAAACAAGCCTGGAGATGTCGTGAAGGCCATGAATGGGAAAACAATTCAGGTATGTTTTTAAGATGCTTGTGTAAGCAAAGGAGGTTTGAGCTGCGTTTGGACCGGTGGTATCACATTAAGCTGAGCAAGACAATTAGTTTTTAATGCTCTCTTGTGCATTAAAAATTCAACCCTTCTTGCAGCTGGAACTAGAGCAACAAGGAATGGGCTGGTTTCAACCCTTTCTCTCTGATGTGTTGGATTTCGTTTTAAAATTAGCAGTGAGTTTTTAGCGCAAGGGGATGCTGTAGAAGCAGCTGCACCCAATCGCATGCAGTCTAAATTGTCTCGGTCCCCATTCTACCACCTCATTTTGCTTCCAAGAGCCCATGCTAGGAGTCCTTAGGCAAACTATTATTCCTCAGCCTCCCGTCCTCTCTCCATTCATGGTGTGAGTAGAAAACAATAATGGTGCTGGCCAACTTTATAGGGCTGCTGTCAGATTGCTAAGAGAGTATGTGTGAGGAGTCTTGAACGCTATAAAGGGCTATTGAAATGCTAAGCTATTGGCTGGTTAATTAATTTTTTATGGCATATATTACTTTTAATTAAATCGTCAAAACCAGAGGCCTTCTTATTGGGAGTCACAGGATCAGATATTCCTCCGAAGGCGAAATATATTTTTCTATATGCTACCATTTCCGCGAGGATTTTAATTGTGAGTAATTGGAGAAGTGATAAAACCCCTTCAAGGTCAGAATGGCTACAGGAGCTAGTAGAGTACGCAGAATTAGCCAAGTTAACTGAAAAAAATGAAAGATAAGTCCAAACAAGTATTTATTACAAAATGGGAACTTCTTAAAAACAACTGTGGAAGTCTAAACTCGGTCACTGCTTTTGAATAACCTCTGTAGTTAAGAAATAAAGAAATAAAGATACAGGAGAAATGATATTTTACTGTAAAATGAATAGATAAAGGTAAAGGGAACCCTGACCATTAGGTCCAGAGTCGTGGCCGACTCTGGGGTTGTGACACTCATCTCGCTTTACTGGCCAAGGGAGCTGGCGTACAGCTTCCGGGTCATGTGGCTGCTTCTGGCGAACCAGAGCAGCGCACAGAAACACCGTTTACCTTCTCGCCGGAGCGGTACCTATTTATCTACTTGCACTTGACGTGCTTTCAAACTGCTAGGTTGGCAGGAGCAGGGACTGAGCAACGGGAGCTCACCCCATCACGGGGATTCGAACCACCGACCTTCTGATCAGCAAGTCCTAGGCTCTGTGATTTAACCCACAGCACCACCCACGTCCCTTCAAAATAAATAGATAGGTTTATGCAGAAAGTTAGTAGACTATAAATGAAGTATGGAGAAGACGGGAAGTCAATGAATTACAAGAAGATTTATTGTCAATTATATAAATTTATCTTTTTTGGTTAATGGTGTATTTTGTAACAAATGACGAAAATACTCTTTTTTGCATTTTGTTGGTGTGTAAGAACAAATAAAGCAAAAAATGATAATCATTCTCTTATTTTGGGGGGTGTTCCTCATCTTGAAAGGTTGACAACACAGATGCAGAAGGAAGGTTGGTTCTGGCGGATGCTCTTTGCTACGCACACAGTTTTAATCCACGAGCCATTGTAGATGCTGCTACATTAACAGGTACCTATTTTTATTTATTTCTTTGAAGTTTCTGGCTTCCACATTCAACTTCAGATGTGGAATAGCATTGGGATGGTCCTCAGGCCATGCTAAACTAGTCTAGTGCTACATGTATGGTTTCAGCAAGCATGAAGTGTCCGTCACCCGAGCCTCTTCTGGGGAGGATAAAACTTAAACACAATGCAGAATTCCCCCAAAATAGACCAGAGGTAATTGTATTTCATCCAGCAGAGCTTTTACTGCTGCTGAAGGCAAATGAACATGATGGTCACAAATCCAGTACATTCAGGATTGGCACAGTCCATAAAAAAATCCAGTTGCAGCACTTACAATGAAACTTAACAATACTTATAATAAGACTAAACCTTAACACTACAGGACACCAGAACAAAGAGATAGAAAAAGTGAGTGAGTGAAACCCAGGCTCCTTCTGGCCTGATTATTATACAGTAGTACCTCGGGTTGCATATGCTTCAGGTTACAGATGCTTCAGGTTACACACTCCGCTAACCCAGAAATAGTACCTTGGGTTAAGAACTTTGCTTCAGGATGAGAACAGAAATCGTGCTCCAGCGGCGCGGGGGCAGCAGCTCCATTAGCTAAAGTGGTGCTTCAGGTTAAGAACAGTTTCAGGTTAAGACTGGACCTCCAGAACAAATTAAGTACTTGACCCGAGGTACCACTGTAGTCAGCATGATCTTGACAGAAAGATAACAGAACCAGTTTAAAGCAGCTGTACTCAGCTTCCCAGAAGAAATAACCCAAACGAAAAGCTTCTGCCTGTTTCTTTCACACTTTCTGTAACCCTCTTGAATCAAGTACAATGAGAAGCACATCAGATCAGTATGAAGAAATGCAAACTGACAGTATCAGGCTCACATGCCCTGCTCTTCTCCCATGTAGCCAAGAGGATTTATGCCAAGTTGACTTTCTTCAACAAATCTTGACTTAGCATTACTCGCAGACCAAGAATCCTGGTTTAAAACAAAAGTTACTTAAACAAGCCAAGATTATAACCCATAATTCAGCGTGTTTGCAACTAAGCATTATTTGTTTTGAACTAGACTGTAGATAGGAATGCATTGCATCTTCAGGAACAAAGTCTGACACAATCCCGTGTATAAATATGTAAGATTATGCCTTCTGTAGGTCATAGAAATGTGTTTAGAAGCAGAGAGCAAAAGAGATTGTTGTCACTCCCTATGAAATGATGGGTTAATAACTTGATCTGTGTAATATTGTATAGGTGCCATGGATATCGCACTAGGATCTGCAGCGACTGGGGTTTTCACCAATTCACACCAGCTGTGGAACTATCTATATGAGGTATGTTTGCAGCACAGATAAACAGATGTGAAGATGGCTACTAACTTAAAGGGCTTTAAAGAAAGGACCAGTGTTAAAACTTGGGTCTGCAGCTGTCGTTGGACTACAACTCCCATCATCTCTAGCCATCAGGACCAGTGGTCAGGGATGATGGGAGTTGTGGTCCAACAACAGCTGAAGGCCCAAGTTTGAGAAGAAACACTGTATTAGACCAATATTATTGGGAACCTGTCAACAACTGTTAGCTACAAAAGCTGAAAAAATGGAACCTTCTGTTTGGAAGGTTATAAACCTCTTGTGAACTAGGTGTTGGGAGCAAGCTCCAGGCTTGTTTTAGCCATTCCGAGAGTGTTGTACGAGATTAATCTTTTCCCCCCATTATGTTTTACTAAGTTTCAACATTCTAAACATAAACAATCAAAACGCAATTTTGTCTTTTCTGTTACTTTTATTGACTTCCCACCCCGTTTTCCATGGAGTTTTGTTTCTTTCCTTTGGCTACACACTATCTTCTATCAACTAATTCATAACCACAATGTTATAATCTAATTTCTTCTGTTGCTTATAGCTCAAACATGCTCACATCATACTATATTTCTTTAAATAGTCCCCAAAAAGGGCATCCATTTTTCCACAAGGCACTCAATATTAGATTCTCTTAATTTTGCTGTTAATTTTGCCAGTTCTGCATAGTCTATTATCTTACTTATCCATTCTTCTTTGGTTGGAACTTCTTCCTTCCATTTTGTGCTAGATTAATCTTTTACCTGATGCACAAGGCCATTCTAAAATGCTATGCAAGAACCTTTTAATTGTGAAACATAATTATATAGCACTATAGTATTAATTACAGTTTTTAAGGATGTTTTGACACCATGCTCAGGTCTCTTTGATCCTGTCTCATTCATTGATGTCGGGGAGAAAATGGCAGTTAAAATCATTTTTAAATGTTCATAGAATCATAGAGTTGGAAGAGACCACAAGGGCCATCGAGTCCAACCCCCTGCCAAGCAGGAAACACCATCAGAGCACTCCTGACATATGGTTGTCAAGCCTCTGCTTAAAGACCTCCAAAGAAGGAGACTCCACCACACTCCTTGGCAGCAAATTCCACTGTCGAACAGCTCTTACTGTCAGGAAGTTCTTCCTAATGTTTAGGTGGAATCTTCTTTCTTGTAGTTTGGAACCATTGCTCCGTGTCCGCTTCTCTGGAGCAGCAGAAAACAACCTTTCTCCCTCCTCTATGTGACATCCTTTTATATATTTGAACATGGCTGTCATATCACCCCTTGCTAAAAGTGTTTCTGTTTTTGCTGATGATTTTAATATTTCATTGTAAACTGCTTAGGTTTCATTACAACCAAGTAAGTGGTTTATGAACTTAAAGTGAAACAATCGTATCTGTTGAAGTTTTTCATGCTACTGACTTCCTTTACTCACAAGGCATTTACATTTGTAGGCTAGCATCTTGACAGGAGACCGTGTTTGGAGGATGCCTCTCTTTGAACATTATACAAAACAGATGACGGACTGTCAGCTTGCAGACATCAACAACCTTGGAAAATACAGGTAAAGTTAAAGGGACCCCTGACCATTAGGTCCAGTCGCGGACGACTCTGGGGTTGCTGTGCTCACCTTGCTTTATTGGCCGAGGGAGCCAGCGTACATGTGGCCAGCATGACTAAGCCGCTTCTGGCAAACATCAAAAAGATGTTTGAGGTGGGTTTGTAAATCATGGCTTGTGTTAACTATGGCCTGGCATCGTGATAAACCATAGTTACAGCTATTAACTCTGCTTCCGGAGGCTACTGTACCATGAAGATGAGAGTGTACTTACAAAGTTGAACGCTGAGAGAAAATGAAAGCAGGCAAACCAGTATTTCTTTTGCACTTTTGGAAGCACAAGTTATGCTTTGAATTTGAAACTATTGCTGGTGCAAACCATGGTCTGATGATATGTCTGAACTGAGCCTCCTTGGTGCTTTACAGTTTGGTTTATAATTCTTTACTCCTATAAGTAAACTGATAAAAGTAATCTATTCATATTTTATGTTTCTTTCCCATTAGATCTGGTGGCGCATGTACAGCTGCTGCGTTCCTGAAAGAATTTGTGACTGCCCCTCATTGGGCTCACCTAGATATTGCAGGTGTGATGGGAAATAAAGATGAGATTCCCTACCTCCGTAAGGGCATGGCAGGACGGCCCACAAGGACTCTAGTAGAGTTTGTTGCTCGACTGAGTCAAGACAAGCAGGCATTCAGAAAATAGTTAGATGTGCAATTATAGAACCTCCCAGCCTTAAAATCAGTTTGAGTTAATTTCAAAACTGCTGAAGCAGTGTGTGTATTAATTAAACAGAAAGGAAAAGGAAAATATCCACAACATGGATTTTTCAGCGTATTTCTAAATGCAATGATGAACTGTAAATTTATTTTGTTTAAAAAAAACCCTTACTGAGCAAGGATCTCTTATACTTCCCTTTTTTATGATGAACAGACATATGAATATTCTGTTTAGACATTTAATATCGAAGGAGAGATCACTTTGAACTATGATGTTTTGCAACTTGAATAGAAACTAAAATTGTCACAATAAATATCTATTTGAAAACGTCTTGTTGTTCATACATTGGGAAGTGGGTTTTGTGGAGGATGCGTTTATAGGTGTTAAAAAATACGTGGGGGGTGGGGAGGAAAGACCTGTAGTGAGAATTTGTATCGGCATCCCTCACAAATCAGAACCAATTCCAAAAGGCACTGCCTTTTCCAATAATAGGTAAAGGGACCCCTGACCATAAGGTCCGGTCGTGGCCGACTCTGGGGTTGCGGTGCTCATCTCGCTTTATTCGCCGAGGGAGCCGGCGTACAGCTTCCGGGTCACGTGGCCAGCATGACTAAGCTGCTTCTAGGCGAACCAGAGCAGCGCACGGAAACTCCGTTTACCTTCCCACCGGAGTGGTACCTATTTATCTACTTGCACTTTGACATGCTTTCGAACTGCCAGGTTGGCAGGAGCAGGGACCAAACAATGGGAGCTCATCCCGTGGCAGGGATAAGAACCGCCGACCTTCTGATCGGCAAGTCCTAAGCTCTGTGGTTTAACCCACAGCGCCACCCACGTCCCTTTTCCAATAATAGGCCCAAGTAAAATTGGATTCCAGGATTCACAAGACATCTTTAATAGATTTCCGTAAGATACAGAGGGGAAACTGGTAGAGGACATGCTTTGTCTGCAGGTGGTTCCAGAATCAATCCCTGGCACTTCGGCAAAAAACCCTCTGTTAATAGAGCTAAAAAATGCCTCTCTACCCAAGACTTTGGAGAGTAGCTAGCTAGTCTGAACAAACAGTACTTGTCTAGAAGGGCCAAGGATCTGAGCTTGAATAAGGCACTTTAATACACTAGTTCAATACTGGCAGAGTGGGGCACTTCTATTTTCTCAACCAAAGATTCTTCTTTCCTCTGATCTCTAAATGGTTTGCATGTATCTACCTCATGAGTAAATCCTGGAATCTGTTGCCAGAAGCACCTGCTTTTATCTTGCTTGGTAAGGTATTGCAGCAGTCTAAGATAAAATACACCTAGTAGCTACAACTTTTGCCATTGAGCTCACAGTCGAATACTTCCATATCTGCATCGTAACATGAATTGGCAGCCTGGCTCAGATCAGATATTATTTAATCTAAGGGCAAAGTGATGCACAATGTTGCATAAAGCCCCAAACTGCCAACTAGCTGCAGCTACCTGAGAAAGTGATTTTGGAACTGTGATGGTGGCTTTCACTGAAAATAACAAACTAGCTGCAGGGATTGAGACAAAAGCAAACTCCGTACTGGAAACATACTCAGCGCTTTTAAGGAAGCGAACATATGCATGGAATTAAAAATGGACCCATTCAACACTGAAAAAAATAGGGATGGGATTTAAAATATGGATACTTGAAAGCTACTTATATGCTTGCCGTAGGACCAATTAAAATTATAATTATACTCTGCCATTTCCCCTCGCAGGGACTTATGGATAAAATAAGATCATAGCTAAAACATGGGTAAAAATACAAAAAATATTAACAAAAAAACAATAACAAAAAAACAATATAAGCATGAATAGAAATAAATATACATAGATTTAATTCTATTAATGTTTATTTTTTAATGATTAGCTAAACCATGGATAAAAACCACACCAATGACAAAAAAAAAAAAGCAAGCGGAGGGGGCGGGGCCTCCAAGTCCAAATCCAAATGTACCAAGGTCCCGCCCCTTCGCTTACGTCACCCGCCCCGAGCGTCACCGCGTTCCCCACTCGCGCCTGCGCACTGGCTGCTTCCGGCCTGGGCTCCGTTGCCATGGCGGCCGGCCTGAGCGGAATGTTCGGGAACCAGGGCCCGGTCCCCCCTCCTCCTCCGCCGCCGCCTCCTCCGCCCGTGGCCCCCGGTGTGTCGGGGCCAGCCGGCCTCCTCCCGCCGAACCCCGCGGGCCCGCGGAACCCCAACAGCACCCTCGTGGACGAGCTGGAGGCGTCTTTCGAGGTAGGCCGCGACGGGAGGTACCATGATTGTAAGGGGGGGGGGAGAGATAAACGAAAGTGAGCGGGAGAGCGCCGTTGCCGGGTCCCTCCCTCGGACGGGGGAGCTCTTTGAACAGGAGGCCTGCCTAACCATAGAGACGAGGAGAATGGTATACAGAGCTTGTCTTTACTTCCGGTTCCTGTTTCAACAATTCCCCCCCCCCCCTTTTAATACGGACATGTTGTTTAGTCATTTAGTCGTGCTCGACTCTTTGTGACCCCCTGGACCAGAGCACGCCAGGCACTTCTGTCTTCCACTGCCTCCTGCAGTTTGGTCAAACTCATGCTGGTAGCTTTGAGAACACTGTCCAACCATCTCGTCCTCTGTCGTCCCCTTCTCCTTGTGCCCTCCATCTTTCCCAACATCAGGGTCTTTTCCAGGGAGTCTTCTCTTCTCATGAGGTGGCCAAAGTATTGCAGCTTCAGCTTCAGGATCTGTCCTTCCAGTGAGCACTCAGGGCTGATTTCCTTAAGAATGGATACGTTTGATCTTCTTGCAGTCCATGGGACTCTCAAGAGTCTCCTCCAGCACCATAATTCAAAAGCATCCATTCTTCGGTGATCAGCCTTCTTTATGGTCCAGCTCTCACTTCCATACATCACTACTGGGAAAACCATAGCTTTAAGTATACGGACCTTTGTTGGCAAGGTGATGTCTCTGCTTTTTAAAACAAAACAAATTCCTTCCAGTAGCACCTTAAAGACCAACTAAGTCAGTTCTTGGTATGAGCTTTCGTGTGCATGCACACTTCTTCAGGTATCTGAAGAAGTGTGCATGCACACGAAAGCTCATACCAAGAACTGACTTAGTTGGTCTTTAAGGTGCTACTGGAAGGAATTTGTTTTGTTTTGACTATGGCAGACCAACACGGCTACCTATCTGTATCTGCTTTTTAAGATGCTGTCTAGGTTTGTCTTTGCTTTTCTCCCAAGAAGCAAGCGTCTTTTAATTTCGGGACTCCTGTCACCATCTGCAGGGATCATGGAGCCCAAGAAAGTAAAATCTCTCACTGCCTCCATTTCTTCCCCTTCTATTTGCCAGGAGGTGATGGGACATAGACTTTCAAAAACTGTAGACTCGGACATGTCCTGTGTGCAGAGCAGCTTTCGGGCTCACATTGGAGGATTCCCCCCCCCCTTGTCGAATCCCAAGAGCAGAAGGGAATCTTGCCCATGCAAATCCTAAAAACACTCTTTCTAGGTCATGTCTTGCACGCTTTTTCTAATTCAGGCCTCATTAACATCTGACATTATACGTTTTAAGGAAGATACGTTGTTATTGTTGCACATTTTAGTTTTTGAGGGTTTTTTAAAATTGGGTTTTATAAACAAGAATAATTCTATACAGATAAGTAGACCAAGTTTTCTCATGTCATTTGTGTATCACAAAAATAGCATAATAAATGTGGAAAAATATCTGCAACATATGTTTCTTTATTAGTGGTCAATGTATAAATTCTTGGTTCATGAGTTGGTTTAAACAATTAGGAAGAAGAAGAAAAAGGGGAAAGTGCTCTGCCAAAGCAAACACGTGATCACTTTGCAGTGCGCGTCGCTTGATGGCGGCTCTGCAGTGTTAACTACTTTCCGGGGGGGGGGGCAGCTGTTCTGGCCTGTTGCTGCCAAAACAACCAGCTGTCTTAGCAGCACCTTGAAAGATCAATATGCTTGTGATGGCCTATGCTTTTGGGAACAAGGGTCCACTAAAGAAGAGACTAATGTTTGTAAGTTTTGAAACAGTGTTTCTCAAAGTTGGGCCCCCAGCTGTTGTTGGAATACAACTCCTAGCATCCTAGACCACTGGTCCTGCTAGCTAAGGATGATGGGAGTTGTAGTCCAACAACAGCCGGGGACCCTAGTTTGAGAAACACTGCAAGGCACCACAAGACCCTTATATGTAATCACACCCTGATTTCAGGTTTGGAGGCTGCGGCTACTTTGGACTCCTAGCCCAAAATCCTCCATGCACGCACATTTGCAAAGCTAAGCGGGGGCTGTTTGGGTTCCATATTGGATTGAGGACCGCTTTTTGAGATTTCCGCACTGCAGGGGATTGTACTAGATGACCCTTGGGGTGCCTTTCAACTCTACATATGAGTGTAGTCAAAAATGAGAAAAGGCGTCATTGCTTGTAACACAGTCTGGATTTTTGGATGACTTTTAAAGTCCCTGCTGGCCCCTATTCCTATTGGCACAGAGTGGCATTGATCTGAGATCTGCTGCTTTGCGCTGGGAAATTGTCAAACCAGTTTTGGACTGGAAGTGGCCAGAAGGGTCATAGTAGTGGTGTGTGTTTCTAGACTCTAGCATTTGTTTCTCCAGTGGAGCAGCCCTCCCTCTAGGGCAGGCACAGCCAAACTTGGCCCTCCAGCTGTTTTGGGATTACAATTCCCATCATCCCTGAGTTGTAGTCCTAAATAGCTGGAGGGCCAAGTTTGGCCATGCCTGCTCTAGAGCCTTTAACAAGAAGTATTTATTGTATCCAGTCCTGCTTGATTGTTGAAACCAAAAGTGTTTATATGGTTATACAGTGGTACCTCAGTTTACGAACTTAATCCATTCCAGAAGTCCCTTCTTAAACCAAAACCGTTCTTAAACCGAGGCGCACTTTCCCTAATGAGGCCTCCCGCTGCTGGTGCCCTTCCACTGTTCGGCTTCCGTTCATAGACCGAGGTAAAGTTCACAAACCAGGACGCTACTTCTGGTTTTGCGGAGTTTGTAAACGGAATACTTTGTAAACAGGGCTGTTCTTAAACCGAGGTACCACTGTAGTATCTATTAGCCTTGAGGATTCAGTTGGATCTCGCAATACTACATTTCATGGCCCCTTCCCCCCTTCCCTCCCCTTTCTATATACTTGTGTTTATAAAGTCACAGTTGATGTCATTAAGGCAGATATGATCTCTGTCAGTCGAGGAGAAAGATGCTTCATTTATTGGCGTGTGAAATAAAAGCCCACGAGTTTTTTCCTAGAAAGCCAAAATGCATTTGATGGTTCAGCATTGCTCATGGGAAACAAGAGGAAGCTGTATACTCATAATGGCATGTTTGTGAACGTCCTTCTGTTTCTAGTAATTGCTTGTATATATTTCTCTAATTACCCAGGCTTGCTTTGCTTCTCTCGTGAGTCAAGATTATGTCAATGGTACAGACCAGGAAGAAATTAGAACTGGTAAGCCTGTACCTCCATCTTCATTTTAACCTAGATTTTATTTTATTTTATTTTATTTTGCTCATTTAGTTTTTATCTCTTGTTGCTTTTTTATGATGTTGCTTGGTTAAATGGTTTTTAAATTGTAAGCTTTTTTGAGAGTCCTCTAGACTAATCCAGCTAATTATTAATTGCTTAAGGTAAAATAAATTAGATTATGCGAAATCAATAGGGCTGGAAAGTTGTTCACTCAGTGTTTCCCAAACCGTTGATAGCTAGACCACATCTGGTGCTCCCAATTAGAAGCATATTTTACTTGGCCACATTTTACTGATTATCTTACAGGAGATACATCAAGGAATCCTGTTGCATATTTATTATTGCCCTTGGGATGATGCTCCTACTTATATATTGACATTCTGAGGGACATAGATTGGCAGATGCATCTGATATGCATTGGTTTAAGTTTTCAAGATGTTGTTTAGTCCTCTTTGTGAAACAGTTTAAGAATCATGGTGCTACTGTGCATTTAAACTCCATCACTTGAATTCTATACGGGTAAAATTTCTTATGCATGTGGTAAAATCACACCTCTGATTTCTCTTCAAAAACTGAAGGATTCTTTTTTTCTCTCATCAGAAATTTTGTTTTAATTACCATTTTCACATAACTCTTTTGTTCAAATGGTTATATTTTTAGCAGACTATGTATACAACATGCAAAATCAAGGTTCCTATGTATTCTTTATCAGCCCACTGCCTGACTTTGAACATTTTGTTTTTTACCTTTAAAAAGAAAGACTATGAACTACTTTATAAAAACCTCATTTTTGCAAGTTTTAAAGAATGCAGTAATTTTAGCCAAAAAAATTCACTTTGCTCGTATCACAGCCTGGCCCGTAACTGGTTTGTAAAGTTATGAATGTTGAATTTTCCTGTGGAATAACTTTAAAATCTTGTTGCTCTCTCTGCATATTAGGCGTTGACCAGTGTATCCAGAAATTTTTAGATGTTGCACGGCAAACAGAATGCTTTTTCTTACAAAAAAGGCTGCAGCTATGTGTCCAGAAACCAGAGCAAGTAATTAAAGAGGTACGTGCTGGGTTTTCTTCTAGGCTTGAACATGACATTTAAATCTATACACAGAGTTATGACAAAGTAAGCAGATATATCCTGACTGATACTTTGTCTTTGATTCATTCATTTAGTTCAGTCTTAAATGGATAAAAATAATTTAATAAATACAATGGAGTTAAATCCACATAGGGACGCAGGTGGCGCTGTGGGTTAAACCACAGAGCTTAGGACTTGCCGATCAGAAGGTTGGCAGTTCTTATCCCCGCAACGGGATGAGCTCCCATTGTTCGGTCCCTGCTCCTGCCAACCTGGCAGTTCGAAAGCATATCAAAGTGCAAGTAGATAAATAGGTACCACTCTGGCGGGAAGGTAAACAGCGTTTCCGTGCGCTGCTCTGGTTCGCCAGAAGCGACTTAGTCATGCTGGCCACATGACCCAGAAGCTGTACACTGGCTCCCTCGGCCAATAAAGCGAGATGAGCGCCACAACCCCAGTGTCGGTCACGACTGGACCTAATGGTCAGGGGTCCCTTTACCTTTGAATCCACATACAGTTTACTTGGCCAGTAACAGACACATGAAGGTTTTTTTCCTGTCCAAACAATCTCATAACTGTATGTGTTCAGATTAGTGCAGCACAATCCTGACCATGGTTTCCACAGCAGTAAGTCCTGTTGAATTCAGTGGGCTTACTCTCAGGTATGTGGGGTTAGGAGTGTCGTTTTAGGGAACATTTGCCTTGTGTAGTAGTTTTAGAACTGCTGGGGGAAATTAATCAACTGCAAAATTTGCAGAAAACCTTGGTTAGAGCATGTTGAAAATTTGTCGTTGGGTCTCCTTCCTGAGGAGCATAATTTTAACCCTGTGACCACACTAAAGCAATTTATGTTTTAATCAACTTTTAGCAGGCAGGTGCTGCTTTAAAGTTGCAAGCTATGCATTCCAATATAGTCTATCATAGTTCTTGATGGTAACCAAGAAAAGGACAAATGTTCATTTTGTGTGGAGAGTTAAGTGCAATTGCTGAGCAGCTGAACTGAGTACCAGGAATGCCCATGGTCTTCATTTTGCCTCTGCCATGGTCTCAGTGTTGTAAGGATAACTGCAAGAATATGGGCAAAGTGCACTAAATACTCAAAATATTATGTATGTGCTTGTAGGGAGGAAACACAACTGGATGTTGGAAAACACTGCCTTGCTCCAAGCACTCGTCCTTTATGTGTCTTGTCATCCTTCCCTTTTTCAGAGCTTTGTCCAAAGGTTGAAAGTCTGTTTCAGAGTCATTACAAAAGCACTTAAATAGTAACTAAAGTACAGAGGAAGTACAGAGGAAGAGATTGACACTTATCAAAATCCCTATAAGAAATGCATTGTCCAGAGAGGGAAATAGATGTTACTTTTTCTTTTGAAACTTGCATCGTACAAATATTTAAAAAGAATATAACCTCTTGTGACAACAGAAAGGATAGCTTGCTGTGGGAATTATTTCTTCAGTTGCATAGGAACAGATTTTACATAAAAGAGATTCCTTGTAATTTCCTGTGTACCTGTCTCTCCTGTAGGATGTTTCAGAGCTGAGAAATGAACTGCAGAGGAAGGAAGCACTGATTCAGAAGCACTTGGGTAAACTGCGACACTGGCAGCAGGTTCTGGAAGACATCAATGTCCAGCACAAAAAGCCTGCTGAAATGCCTCAAGGATCCTTAGCCTATCTAGAACAGGCGTCGGCTAACATTCCTGCACCGCTCAAGCAAACGTGAACAACGCGATTGACTTCCTATTGTCTGTACGGTGCAACTTCATATGGATATTTTTTAGGTGACGACAAGAAGCATAACAAAATGATGATAAAGCCATTTGCCCTTGCAGGGCTCAGAATGGGGGCTTGGTTTAGGTTTTGTACTTTTATTAATCACCTGGCCCAACAAATTACTTATGGGACAGACTGAAAGCAAGCATATCTCTGAGCTGTTAAAATGCTTTCCGCTGAAGCAACGACAAATAGGTGTTTTTGACATATCACATGGGTAGTTTTGTTGGAGTAATGAATAAGTGTGTTTTTATTTTAAAAACCCCCAAACTTCACAGGTAGTGTGCCATGTGTCCGAAATATAGTGGCTGATCTGTGGAACAAAATATTGGCTGAAATTCAGAGGGTTACTTCAGGCATGCAGTTTGGGGCTTGTCTGCTTTTGAAATTTGTATTGGTGGTCAGTGGGGAAGGGGAAGGGGCTCTGCTGAAAACGGTAGCTGAGCCTTTGGATGTGCTCAAAATAGCCTTTTGGGTCGCTGCTTTTGGTCCTGGGGTTTTTCTTTCTGCTACTGCCTCTTTTTCATGGTATAAGAAATTCAGCAAAGGGCTCTACAGCACATACTCTTATTTTATGTTCCTTCTGCCTAAGGGAGGAGACTCAGAGTGGCCACTTTATTATTATTATTTTACTCTGCAACCTCAATTGCTTTCTTAATGCCAGCCATCACAGCTTCCTACGTATTTTTCTTTTGTGTCTCAAGCCATGTCTTTTTCTTTTGTCCCCGGAAGCATGTTGCTCTAAATTATCTCTTCAAAACAGCATCAGCGTTGCTGTTCAAGGTTCCTGTTTTATAATGGAAGAACAGGAAATACTCATGACATGTATGTAGCTAGGCACAATTTCTTTAATTTCATGGATCTGACTGTAAATCAACAAACTACTTTCTCTAGTTCGAATCAACAAAATGATAATAAACCACACGTGGGGGAAAATAGTGTACTTAGTTTTATTTTGATAGCATCACCAAATGAGTTTTAGGTTATGTTCATTTTTTATTTTGACCACGTAACAATAAGTTTGTTTTATATATACAAAGCACCCTCGGCTTATTTTATTCAGAAAATTATTTGGCTTTCTTTCAAGTACACTGTTTTGCTTCTGACATTTCCCAAAGATTCTAGTTCCAAATGGGTTTGGTAATCTGACATAGGATATTGACATTGTTGGCTGAAATTGTAGGTGTTCTTGAATTTGCTTCTTGAAAACTGAACAGTTTGAACACTTAACACTTGGCTTTGATGCTGTATGTATTTAAATGTGACAATCCAAATAATGCAGATGTTCTGAAGTTAGCTTGATTTGATGTTAAGGTAAAGACAATAGAAGAACACTATTTCCTAACCAAGGAAAAACATATTTTGTAATCTGTCACTACAGGGCACAGATGTACCATGAAATATTGGTATCCAAAGAACCATAAAGCTGTTGGTGGATGGGCCTTTGGCCTGATCCAACTGGACCCTTCATGTATTCTTATGATATAGCGATACAGTCATACCTCATGTTGCGTCCGCTTCATGTTGCGTCTTTTCGTGTTACGTCCTGCAGCAACCCGGAAGTACCGGAACAGGTTACTTCTGGGTTTCGCCGCTCGCGTCTGCGCAGAAGCGCCAAATCATGCCGTGCACCTCTGCAGACGCAGCGCTTTGAGTTGCAGGCATTTCATGTTGCGGCCGGGCCTCCGGAACAGATCCCGTCGGTAACACAAGGTACCACTGTCCTTGTGTTTCTCAGCTTTCTGGAAAACTGCTTTTGGCACAAAGATGTTTTCAGAAGCAGTTCATTACATAGTATTCAGAAGCAGTTCATTACATGGTATTGGGGTAGGTAGAAGACAATCGTTTTTTAAAAAATTAAAAGCAAGCATATACAATGGGGAGCAGAAGCTTTTCCCGTATGTGGCCTTACTGACCTCGACTCACTAGACCAGGCACCCCCAAACTCGGCCCTCCAGCTGTTTTGGGACTACAGTTCCCATCATTCCTGACCACTGGTCCTGTTAGCTAGGGAAGATGGGAGTTGTAGTCCCAAAACAGCTGGAGGGCCAAGTT
Organism: Podarcis erhardii; assembly: GCF_964252035.2. NCBI lineage: Eukaryota > Metazoa > Chordata > Lepidosauria > Squamata > Lacertidae > Podarcis > Podarcis erhardii. The sequence goes on from NC_138512.1 coordinate 8,879,313, forward strand.
TGGGGAAGCCTGCACTAGACACAGCAATATTTATGCGCCGTTTGTGCGAAATCAAGGTATTTGTTTTCAAATGGATTTAATATTTAGGCTTCTGACAGATTGGTGTGCGCAGGCAGTAAAGCCTGAAAGAAGTGCCTCATTACCAAGAGTCTGGTGGTGATTTTAAATAAGTAACTGCCGTAGCCAGTTGACTATATTGTAAAAGAGATAATGCAGAGGTGTAGCAGGGGACAAGGGCACAGGACACTTGCCTGAGCCACGCATCTCTCCTGGGAATGAAGAAGAAGAGTTTGGATTTGATATCCCACCTTTCACTCCCTTTAAGGAGTCTCAAAGCAGCTAACATTCTCCTTTCCCTTCCTCCCCACAACAAACACTCTGTGAGGTGAGTGGGGCTGAGAGACTTCAGAGAAGTGTGACTGGCCCAAGGTCACCCAGCAGCTGCATGTGGAGGATCAGAGACGCGAACCCGGTTCCCCAGATTACGAGACTACCGCTCTTAACCACTACACCACACTTGCTCTCATGAAGTGGTGGGTTTGAACACCTTCAGGCTCTGCGATGCCCGAAACGGCAGTGTGGGGCTTGCGTCTTCCCGTCACCTCTCGGGCCCCCAAGAGGCTAGCTACACCGCTGGGATAAGGCTTCTGTCTCTGAGGTATGAAGTAGGGTAGCATTAAGTTTCCAGCATCGTGACCCTGGTAGGCTGCGCTGCATCTGTGACATTGTCCTCAATTCCTAATAGAGCTGAAGAACATTCTTTGGAGTTGGATATCCCTGCTATTTCAGACTGGAATGAATACAGTGGTGCCTCGCAAGATGAAATTAATCCGTTCCGTGAGGCTCTTCGTCTAGCGGTTTTTTCGTCTTGCGAAGCAAGCCCATTGACGGCTTAGCGGATTAGCGCTATTAGCGGTTTAGCGTCTTATCAGCGATCAGCTGTTAAGCAGCTTATCAGCAGATCAGCTGATAAGCGGCTTAGCACCTTGGGGAAAGGGGGGGAAAACCCGCAGGAACTCGCAAGACATTTTCGTCTTGCAAAGCAAGCCCATAGGGAAATTCGTTTTGCGAAGCGCCTCCAAAACGGAAAACCCTTTCGTCTAGCGGGTTTTCCGTCTTGCGAGGTGTTCGTCTTGCGGGGCACCACTGTATAGAGCTAAAAAAAACCCCATCAGACTAGAAACTGAAGTGTGCCATGACCAAAAGCGCAATTTTCAGTGTCATCGTGCATGGTATAAATGCAAATACATATAATTTAACTTCTTGTCCTATGTTCTTTCTTTGTTTACTGTGCTACCTAAATGTGTTTTAGTGTTTCGGGTTGTAATTCTTTTATAAGCTGCCCTGGGAATCCTATTGAACTGAAGCTGATTAGAAATAAAATATTAAGAGGGGTCTTAAATTAACATAAATAAAATAGTATATACATGAAGATTGGTCATCCATGTAAAAAGCACTTATTTATTTATGGTAATGTTTCAACCATATGGTTTTTTTTTTAAAAAAATGTTAATTTCTTGCTGTGTCAAATCAAATTTAATGCTTCTCTCACTAACAAACCTCGTGAGTTTATGGTCCTTGTGTTATCTTGCTTATCTTACTCTGCAGAGCACTATATAAATAATTAACATCAACAGTACTATCAGTGTAGGATATTCTATAAATAGTTTCTCTCAGAAAGAGAAGTATTTTGTAAACCACTCCTGGTGGCGAGGGTCCGGTTTCTGAGCATCTTTGGGTTCTGATGTTTCATTACTTTGCAGCCTGAAGAGAAAAAAAATACAAATAAAGTAAAAAATGAGTTGGAAGATATAAGTAATCAGAGGTAGCAGTAACTGGCACTCTGTGTAACTGGCATTACTGTGTAATATTGCCCATGAACTGGAAATAACTTGGAAGAGAGAAGTTTGCATTTTGAGTCCTGACCACAGTCATGAGTGGAAGAAGAAATGGCTGCAGAGGGCAAGATTCTTCCCTCTATTCCAAAACAATGCTATTCCTAACTGCCAATTGCCCTGGGACTGCAGAATCAGAAAGGAGGTGTATGCTGGGCACATCTCTTGACAAAGAGGGCTGTTTTTTAACACCGACACAATATTGTTGCAATCTTGTAAGCCACTTTAGGGACCATACAATCAAAAGGCAAGGCAACTCATCAAAATACATGCATAAACAAGGACTGGAACAAGGGTTTGGCAACTAAAGATATTCCGCAAAGCAGTCCAGCTCCACCAGCTTCGCTTTGGCTTGAAATTCAAGCTACTGTACGTTGAAATATTCCAGAGAGTAAATCCCGTGAAATGAAGAAGGTACGCTGAATGTTCAGCTTGTCTTCAAAAATGACGCAAGAAAGACGTGAGGTTTTACTAAAGCAGCTTTAATATAATCTGTTTTCTGTCAGCAACTTCTTACTCACTGACGTCTTTATTTGAATTTTGTATTCTCAAAATATGTAATATATCTGTGCGTACAGCAGGAGCTAAGAAATAAATTCTGCCACATCAAACCACTAGCCCTGTCAGAAAAATCTTATACCAGGAATTATCTTGATCTAAAACGCCACCACCAATGAAATGAAATATTGCATAGGTTGTAATCTTGCTACCTCCTGTTTGTTAATAGATACTGCTATTTGCATAGGCCTTAAGTTACACTTAAGAGTTACACTCTTGTCTATACTGACTTCCATTGATTTTAGGAAGTCTACTCAGAGCATGACATAATTGCTTGTGCCCATTTCTTCATATAGGTCATATAATATAAAACACCCAAAAAGGTCAGTCCTAGCACTTCAGAGCTCGCTTGAGTCTCTAGGAAGTTGCTATGGGGAGTTGTTATGGGGAGAAAGACCCAAACTCCCAACACTCAAATAAACCTTGTGTGGTTTGGGGACGGTAGCCATTAAACAGGTGCTAAACAAGCCTATTTTGCTGGGAAACATGTCTTTCTAAATAAGTTGACAAACTTCGTGACTATTTTGTTTCCTTTATTCCTGTTTACTCTCTCATGGTCATTTCTATTCTTCCCCAAAATTCTGGAGCACCGCTTGGTATTCAGCAAGAGATTCTAGGCACTGCTGAACTCATTTTACAGGAAGTAACATTTTTGATCTTGTCCACACGACTCATTTTAGAGAGCATAGAATCTTAAGAGTTGGGAGGGACCCAAGGGCCATCTAGTCCAACCCCCTGAGATGCAGGAATCTCAGCTAAAGCATCTATGACAGATAGCCACCCAACCTCTGCTTAAATACCTCCAAGGAAGGGGAGTCCACAACCTCCTGAGGGAGCTGGTTCCACTGTCGAACAGATTAGAATGATGTTTTGTTATTGATGAAGTCTAAGAATACTTTGGTTAAATGAACAGTAGTGACTCAGAAGTAAATACCAGTGGGTTCAATAGGGCTTTACTTCCAGGAGGAATGGTACAGGATTGTAGCTTCGTTATACAGTGGTGCCCCGCAAGACGAACGCCTCGCAAGACGGAAAACCCGCTAGACGAAAGGGTTTTCCGTTTTGGAGGCGCTTCGCAAAACAAATTTCCCTATGGGCTTGCTTCGCAAGACAAAATGTCTTGCAAGTTCCTGCGGGTCCCCCCCCCCTTTTCCCCCTTTTCCTAAGCCGCTTCTCAGCTGATCCGCTAAAAGCCGCTAAACCGCTAATAGCGCTAATCCGCTAAGCTGTCAATGGGCTTGCTTCGCAAGACGAAAAACCGCTATACGAAGAGCCTCACGGAACGGATTAATTTCGTCTTGCGAGGCACCACTGTATAGGATCACAGCTTTCTCCCCGTAAGTACAGACTGATGACTTACCTTGGGGCTGGCTTGGTCTCCAAGGCTTGTACTGATGGATAGCACACTCTGACACAGCCAGGATTCTGATCCAAACTTGTAGATTTTGTAATCTGAGGTGGATTTCTCTTAGGCCTCAAGTCACCACTCAGAAAGCTTTTTGCATAGGAAGCTAAATTCGGAACGCTGACAATGCGGCTGGGAGCTTCATTCATTTTCTTCTTCTGCTTCATGAGGAGAACAGAATTGCGTATCTCATTATTATTAATATTTAATACCGTGAATTAATATATCGCCCTATACCCAGAGGTCTCAGGGCAGTTCGCAGAATAAAATAAAAATATAAAACCACAAGCAAAATAAAAACAACAACCCAATAACACCCCCCCCCCGCCCGACACAAAACCCCACATTTTATAAGGGAATAGGATGGCAAGCAAATCAACCAAAGGCCTGGTTAAAAAAGAATGTTTTTGCCTGCACCTAAAGTGTATAATGAAGGCGCCAGGCAAACTTCCCTGGGGAGAGCATGTTATGAAATCTGCCATATCAGGAGAAACTGGCCACTCTCCAGGCACCCGGCACGATCTCCTGGTGACCTTCCTGTCTGCATTCCCGGCAGATGCAGGCTAGGTCACGATCGGCGATCCTCCTCCACGTGAGAAGAACACACCGCTCTTCCCCCCCTCCCAGGTAGGGGGAAAGAGAGAGAGACAGAAATGTATTTACATGCCTTTATTTCTGTCTTTGCAGCATTACAGAGAAAACACGTCTGCTCTCATCAGAGTCCATCAGAAGAGAGACAAGACTCCACCTCCTGTACAGGTCATATTACACTCTGAGCTAATTCCGGTGCTTTGCACTGAAAATAGACCCTCCCTTTGTTCCCACGGAACGGAACCAACATTCCCGTTATGTTTTGCTTCCAAGCCACCTGCTGCTCACGGTCGCATTGCATCCATATCGTAACAGAGCATTCCATAGGTGGGGAGCCACTGCAGAAAAGTCCCTGTTTTGCCACCCTCTGGACCTCTCAAGTAGGAGGCACACAAAGAAGGGGCTCAGAAGATGATCTCAGCGTCTGGGTAGGTTCGTACAGAAAACAGTGGTCCTTGAGGTATTGTGGTCCTGAGCTGTTTAAGGCTTTATAGGTCAAAACCAGCACTTTGAATTGGGCCCAGAAACTAATTGGTAGACAGTGCAGTTGGACCAGGACTGGTGTAATATGCCCAAACCGTCTTGCTCTGGTGAGCAACCTGGCTGCTGAATAGCTAGTGTTTCTGAACTGTCTTCAGAGGCAGCCCTTGTTTCCTTGTACCTTATGCTTTCTTGTCATTGAATATTATTAAAATAGGTTGTACCCTCTCCTCAAACCCACCTTCACTGCTCAGAATGTAATAACGTTCAAGCACATACGTTCTTCAGCAATATTTACAACAGCCCAAGAAAGTAGGTCAGTTTTATCATTCCCCATACAGCAGATGTGAGATTAAGGCTGGGAAACTTGCCAAAGACTACCTCATGAGTTCATGGCTGAGGGAAGATTGGACTTGGAGACTTCCCAGCTGACAGTATTTATTGGTTTCACCAATATGGAGACAGAGGCCTGATATTGTAAAATAAACTTAATGAGTTGCATGCAAAGTTAACTTAGGTCCATTAATGTCAGTGGCTCTACTCAGAGTAAAACTTCATTTACTAACAACCCACAATGTGTATCATTCTTTATTGCCTGGCATTAGGCATATACCATAGCAAAATATGGCAATGAATCCATAACTATTGGTTGTACCCAATCTAATCACTCCATGAAGGAAAGAGATCTGTGCTCAGAAAACAGGCAGTTGGCTGCAGCTCTCTGCAATTAATATCCAAAGCTGCTCAAACTCATTGTCTGTTGATTTCAAGGGAAAGTATCACCCATGGCCTTTAATATTATCTAGGTATTTAAACATTTAATAGACTTTTGTTTGTATTACCTTTGCAATAGGAGTCAAACACGTAGTGGGATTTGTGTTAAAAGAAAAGGACCGGTTGCGACATGGTTCTGTACTGGGCAGAAGTGAATGTTGAAGTTTGCTTCTATCCTATCAAGAAAAAAACACGTGCTGGTTATACAGATCATCAGCTTGAATATTATTTTGGAGCGCTTAAATCAAAACCCCTGAAAAAGTCTGAAACGAAAAATAAACACAGTCTGAAATGATTAATCATGTCCTCCCTTAAAGAGGGCACGTGTTGCGGTGAGACCTGGCAACCAAACCCTGTGTTGTGGGTGGGTACATTTGGATAGCCACAACATCCGGTTGGCAGGTCCTTTGATACAGGGTTCAATCAGGCCAATGGAATGCAGGCTAAATGGATCAAGGGACCTATATATACCTATGCATGTGACCCAGAGCTTCCTCTTTCGGTGCATGCATCGGAACACCCGCCCACCTCTCTCTACTTTTAGGGCTTTGCACTTGACCTTGCTATGCCATCGTCTTTCGTCTGTCATTGGGACAGGGGCACGGCAGGAATTTTCCCCACTTGGCTGACTGGCTGTTGCCATTTGGGTTTCACCTGCTGCGTAGCAAATCGTCACAACTTGTAAGGTTGTGGATAGGCTCTGGTTCAGGTGACAGGGATGGGAGAACGCTCTCACCATCCCGATGTGAAGAATATTCCGTTAAAGGAATCCAGGGACTTGATGGTTTGGTCAACCTCTGTGAAGGGGTTGTGCCCGTGCCTGAGTCCAGGGGGGCATTTGGGTGGCGGAGATAGCCTGTTCCCTTTCTGCTTATCCAGGTGTTCACCCTAGGCTGACATATGCTGGAACCCTGGGTCAGTGCTACCTGCCACAGTGCAGGGAGCTAGTCGAACCAGAACCTATGCAACCACTCACTTGCTGTAATCCATAAAGTTGTGGCCTAAATTCTGCCAAAAACCAAACCAAAAATTGAGTCTTCTGTGAATTTATTTAAGGGGGAGGTTTAAAGGTCTGAACACGCAAATCCTGAATGAGTGTGGGGCAAACTGGTAACAGAAATACAGAGCTGGGTGTTGAATGGAAAATTGAGGAGCATAGATTATTGCCTTCAGGTACACAGCTGGGCCTGTTGCACAGGGTTTAACAGAGGAGATCTATTCCCTCTCTCCTTCCCCCACTTTTCCATCATTCCTTTGGGCACCTCCTGGCAAATAGAAGTGGAAGAAACGGAGGCAGTGAGAGATTTTACTTTCTTGGGCTCCATGATCACTGCAGATGGTGATAGCAGCCACGAAATTAAAAGACGCCTGCTTCTTGGGAGAAAAGCAATGACAAACTTAGACAACATCTTAAAAAGCAGAGACATCACCTTGCCAACAAAGGTCCGCATAGTTAAATCTATGGTTTTCCCAGTAGTGATGTATGGAAGTGAGAGCTGGACCATAAAGAAGGCTGATTGCTGAAGAATGGATGCTTTTGAATTATGGTGCTGGAGGAGACTCTTGAGAGTCCCATGGACTGCAAGAAGATCAAACCTCTCCATTCTTAAGGAAATCAGCCCTGAGTGCTCACTGGAAGGACAGATCCTGAAGCTGAGGGGATTCCTCCCTCTCACTTCCCCTAATAACTCTAAAAAATTAAGATTGTTGTGTTGTTTGCAAGCAGGGCATTCAAAGAAATGTAAAGTTGTTATGGAAAGGAAGGGGAAAAAACATATCCAAAAATAGCTGCTTTATAGCATGTACTGTGAGTATTTTCTGGATAAAATCTCACCATTAATTCCTTGATCATCTCTTCTTTTTCATGTAATTTATCCCGCAGGCAGCCTATAAGATGTAGGTCTTCCAGCCTTGGCTCCCTCTTTCGCTCCCTCTCTTCTAATTCTTTAAGTCTGTGTCAATTACAGGATGAAAAGCACATGCAAACACAATTACAGGATGAAAAGCAAATGTAAACACAAAATCATATATTATAAAAAATCACTATACATTAACATCTTCACTAGTCTAACACATATTGCACACTTATGCACGTAGAGCCACATACTGGTTTTCCAAGGAGACAATCTTCGCATGAAGTAGGCCTTGTGAACTACTGAAATCAGACATCATGCTTTGAATCTCCTTGCGGTGTTCTTGTTCCAAGACGTCAATTTCCCTTTTATGTTTGATTTTAAGGTCCTCTTCCAATAAGCTTAAATGGGGATATCAAAATGTATAATAAAAATAAATATCGAGGACACAATTGTTCAACATACTGTAGTGGCTTGAAAATGAAATATGAAACATTCCATAGATCAAGTGAGATTTCATGAAGTATGATTGACATTTCATTTCACAGCTAACTATGCAATGAAAAAATGCACATTGTGTATGTAGGGGAGCAAATGCTCTTCATTTGGAGAAGGCGAACTGAGCATTAGCTCAGCAATGCTTCTCTACTGCTGCAGTCACACTGGCTATGGGTGATCTACACAAAGAAAACTGCCAAGACGGAGCGAATCTTTGAAAACTAGAGTGTTGTGAAGGAAAGCAGAAAGCTAGAGTGTTGTGAAGGAAAGCAGAAAGCTTCATTCTTCCTGTTCTTCCACATCTCACTTCACATCACGTTTGAATATAGGTTTGGGATGACTCATGGGAAGTGATTCCTAAAATAAACAATAGGTCTCATTTCAAATGCATAATAATAATAATAATAATAATAATAATAATAATAATAATAATTTACTACTTATACCCCACATCTGGCTGGGTTTCCCCAGCCACTCTGGGCGGCTTCCAACAGGAGATTAAAAATACATTAAAACATCAGTAATTAAAAACCTTCCTAAACAGGGCTGCCTTCAGATGTCAGATAGTTGTTTATTTCTTTTTTCTTTTTAAAATATTTTTATTAACAATTTCAACATACAAGCTATCTAAACATATCATATTCATTATTTCCCCCCCTTTCCCCACCCCTCAAACCCTCCCCCCAAAAGACCTCCCTCAGCTCCTCTCTCTGATTTCTCAGCACATATTATTCTCTGCATGTTATAAAATTATATATATCCTTATCTATCTGTCTGTCTGTCTGTCTGTCTGTCTGTCTGTCTATCTATCTATCATGTTATCAACCAATAATTTGTGTATGTTTATTCAAACCCTGCCAAGAAGTCCAGTTAATTTTGTTGTCTTTTTAGGTAATTTGTAAAAAGCTCCCATTCTTCTGAAATGTTTAAATGATTGTAATATTACTGAAATGTATAAAATTGAAAATCATAAAAAACTGTTAATCATCCCCCCCATATCCACAACAGAGCCTTCTCAGTAGTGGCACCTGCCCTGCGGAACACCCTCCCATCGGATGTCAAAGAGATAAACAATTATACAACTTTCCGTAGACAGCTCTGTATTGTGGGTGGGGTACAAGAAATAAATTACTACTGCTGCTACTAATATTGGTGTGATAGGCCAAAGTCTTACCTCATTCCACACAAAGGGCTTTCAGCTAGGCCTAAGGTCACATAGTCCTATTCCTACTCTTCTAATGTCCTACCTCAACAATGGTGGTTGGGGACTAGATAGTATTCCTGAAGTTCAGGGGGTGGATTGGGCCCTAGGGTGAAAGCAGCAAAATATCAGTGGTAAACCTTCTCTGCTGGCTCTCCTTGTCTTGAAGCTGTGCAGACGTTTGTTTCTGTCGTTCCACATCTACGGTCAGCAGAACCATTGTGTCCTTAAGAAGGACATTCTCCTTTTTGAGCCCAGAATTTTCATGCTGACATTTTTCCAGTTCATCTTTAAGAGACTTCATCTGATTCTGGCAATTTTCTTCCTAAGGAAAATAGCAAAAACTGAGGTTTGCACATTATGGATGTGGACGATACCATTCCATTTAGAAAATGCAGAAAAGGATAAAGATCTGTTTCAGGGGTCTTTTGCTGAGTAACAGAAAATAGCTGCACATGTCTATTCAACTTGCAGCTGTATGAAATTCCCCCTTGCCAGAGCTTGTCTCTCTAAATCAGTGTTTCCCAACCTTGGGCCTCCAGCTGTTTTTGGACTACAACTCCCATCATCCCTAGCTAGCAAGACCAGTGGTCAGGGATGATGGAGAATTGTAGTTCAAAAACAGCTGGAGACCCAAGGTTGGGAAACACTGCTCTAAATCAGGGGTAGCCATGATGTCCTCTATATATGTTGTTGGTCTACATCCGCTATCATCCCTGACCACTGGTCATACTGATGGGAGTTGTAGCTAACAAACATACAGTGGGCACGACGTTGGCTACACCAGCTTTAAATAATCAGGTATATTCAATGATTCCACAGCAGTGCAGAAAAGGGTGTGGTAATGGACACAGAAGTCCGCTTCCTGAGAATTTGAGCTTTCATTTAGCAAAAAAAGCAGATGGTTAGCCCTTATGGAAGTGATGGTCAGGCTTGAAAATGTGGCTTCAGGCAATCGCTGGCAAAATCCTTTTAGAGCTGCTACATGAAATTTCTAGTGCTTAGCGTTCTCTATGGCTTGTTGACTCTCTCACGCAGTGGCAGCACCAGAAAAATATATCTAGGGGAGCACATAAGGGGCAAAGTATACTTCTAGGAGGGACACAGGTAGCGCTGTGGGTTAAACCACAGAGCCTAGGACTTGCTGATCAGAAGGTCGGCGGTTTGAATCCCTGTGACAGGGTGAGCTCCCGTTGCTTGGTCCCTGCTCCTGCCAACCCAGCAGTTCGAAAGCACGAAGTGCAAGTAGATAAATAGGTACTGCTCCGACGGGAAGGTAAACGGCGTTTCCGTGCGCTGCTCTGGTTCGCCAGAAGCAGCTTAGTCATGCTGGCCACATCACCCGGAAGCTGTACACTGGCTCCCTCGGCCAATAAAGCGAGAAGAGCACCAAAACCCCAGAGTTGTTCATGACTGGACCTAATGGTCAGGGGTCCCTTTACCTTTTTATACTTCTAGGGGGTGATATGTGTGCCACATGTTAAGATATTTGAGAGAAATATAACAGTATATGTTAATGACAGGAGCCCAGCAATGGGGCTGAAAAGGAAGGCAGGCATGTTTGGGGGAGATTTGCCCCCTGCTCTCCATGGTGCTGGCTATGCCTGAATACCCAAACACCCCCAAAAAGCACTATGTAAAATAGCAAAAGAGATCCTACAAATTTGTTTCAATTGCATAATGTATACAGGCTATAATATATCTGGATTACCAGTGGTTTTTATGGATGGTTTTTATGATTTTATTGTCTCAAACTATGCCAATAAAGGCTGAATGAATGAATGAGTATACAGGCTAGAGAATTCTGCTCTTGATGCAGAATCTGGGAGACTGGTGTAAAATTTAACACAAGTGCATGTGGAAACAATCCCAAAGTACTGTCAACAGTGGCAAGCTTATTATAATACACAGTAAATATAAAGTACACTGATGGGCTTTTGAACTGAGAACTCTGTACCAAAAAACAAACTAACAGTAGAAGTCATTTAAAATCTTAAACAGGATTTGTTGCAACTGATGAAGAGTAGTTTGTTTGTGGCATCTGGCCAATAGTAGAGAAATAAGAAGTTTGCCTGCTGCTTCTTTGCAGTCATCATAGCCTTCAGTTCCTCTTGGAGTTCTTCCTTTTCTTTATTCCTTATCTGTTGCTCAGACAGCTCCCTTCTCAGAGATTCTAGAAACAAATGCAAACATGTGAAGAAATGCAGGAAAGCTCTTCTGAAACAGGGAGAAGATTTTAGGTACTAGTATCCCAGTAAGTGCTAAATGGACATCAAAGGAGCAGAGAACAATGTGATGTACACATGTGCATGTGTACATAGAATCATAGAATTGGAGAGTTGGAAGGTATCCCAATGCAGGAACATGTGGCGCATTTTAGTGAACCCAGACGGATATGTGCATCCAAACACACCTCTGTATCGATGCTGGCTGAGTGAAGCTTGTTTCTGCAATTAGATCTCTCTTTCTGCATCAGGACAATTACCGTATTTTTCGCTTCATAAGACGCACCTAGTTTTTAGAGGGGGAAAGCAAGAAAAAAAAAATTCTGCGCAGAGCTTTTCTTGCTTTAAACCCTTCCGTCCCGCCTCCCGCTTCACTGAGAAGCCAGCAGAGCAAGAGCGATAGCTGTGCAGCGCCTCTTCTGCTGTCTTCCTAGCAAAGCGGGATGAGGGATGAAAGGGAGCCCTTACAAGGGAGCAGTGAGCAGAGCCTGCATGCATCCCAGATGCGAATGCAGGCAGGAGGCTCTGCTCAGCGCTCCCTTTAAAGAGCCGTGCGGAGCATGTGTGCAGCTCTTGGGGGATTTCCGCGAGGTGGGAGAAGGGACTGACAGGCTGCCCTTCTCCTTCCTCAGGGAAAAGCCCCCAAGAGCCACACACATGCTCCACGCGGCTCTTTAAAGGGAGCACTGAGCAGAGCCTCCCGTCTGCATTCGCACACACATTTCCCCTTACTTTTTAGGAGGGGAAAAGTGCATCTTATGGAGTGAAAAATACGGTATATTAGGGCTGCACCCATTATTATTATTATTATTTGGGGGGGTAATTCTACTAAACAACAGCTGCCCTTTGGAGGATAAGCCTTTTCTCCAAAGTCACTGGGCTTCCTTGAGGCCACTTTTTTGCTGTATAATTGCCGTCCCTCCCTCTCTTGCCAACAGGGAGATAATCCGCCTGCCGTACATCACACTGTAAACCTGCTCCTGAAAACTGGTGGTTGCCACTTGCAAAAGGAGGCAATGCATTTGCATTCTTGTTCACCTGGCCCTGAAAGGCGGCTGAAATGGAGAAGAGGGCATTTCTCCATGGGCAGAAGATTTTGTAAAAGGAAAAAAAGGACCCCACCCCAAATTCCGACAATTTATTGACTTGCATAGTTGTAGTTATTATTCACAGACAATTGGCATTTAAAACAACAGCAGCAGCTTCATCAGATAATCGTTCTGGGGCCTATTCTCACAAGCACTTGAACATATTGTGTGAAAAACTTGCCCAAGGTGCTACTTGATCCATAGTAAGCAGCCACTTCCAACAATTTCCACATGGAAACTTTGGCAACTGTTATGTGTTAAGAAGAAGAAGAAGTGGGGAAATGGATGCTTCCTAGCATGGCAGAGAGCCAAACCTTCCATGTGGCAATAGATGGAAGTGGCAGCTTTCCATGGATCAGGTACCATCATGGGCAGGTTTCATTAGTTAAGTCCATTAATTTCAGTAGGTCTACTCTGAGTAAAACTTAGTTGAATACAACCCAAGCGAAACAATTGAGTGAATAATTGTCAAGTGCCCTAGTCACTATTAAAGTGACTTGTTTAATGTTGTACCTATCAACAGTGACTGCGGCTTCTGTATCCTCTCAAGTTTGCTCTCCAACTCTTCTCTCGCCTTCTCTTCCAATGCCTGCATTTCCAGGCTGTGCGACTGCTGTTGGATATTGAAGCCGTCGTTATATTTCTGCTTCCAGGACTCCTCTGCTTCCTGCAAACAAGGAAAAATTCAAGCCTTAAACTCCTGTTGTAAGTGGAAGTGTTGACTGATCATGGATTTTTAGTGATGGAATGTTTAAATTCGAACTTTGTTGGCTCAATCCTTTTGGTTCTCAAGTTTACCCAAATAACCCAAGTCTATTCTAGTTTACTCTTCTGTAACGGTTGTGGATTTCTGTTTTCAGGTTAATGGTCTTACATCCCTTGATTTGGAGAGTCAGATGGTTTTGATTTGACGCCATTGATTCAATCCTGAGTTGCTGAGAGGGGATTTGCTCCACAGACCTCTCAGCCTTTTAACTGTGGTTAAGATCAGACCCAGCCGTGTCTGCACTACCCTTCTCTTGCACTGGTTAGTTAGGAGGAGATTGGTCTGGAGAAACCAGGAAAGATCAATAAGGCTGCAATCCTCCATCCATTTACTTAAGAGCAAGTCCCAGTGATTTCCACAGCATTCTGAGTAGACATGTAAAGGAATACACTGTAAACCATCCAAATCTCTCAGAGCCAAATTCTTTTATATTTGTTGCTCGCTTTCATGTCCATCTCTATTCAAGAACACAACTGCTATGCCCAGAAGCTGGGGGAACATTTATCTGCTGTGACTTTGATCCCCAAATGGTTAAGGCTCAGAATAAAGGAAAATACCGTATTTTTCACTCTATAAGACACACTTTTTCCCTCCTAAAAAGTAAGGGGAAATGTGTGTGCGTCTTATGGAGCGAATGAAGGCTGCGCGGCTATCCCAGAAGCCAGAACAGCGAGAGGAATCGCTGCGCAGCACTCCCTCTTGCTGTTCTAGCTTCTGGCTTAGCCCCTCTGTCCCTTCCCCCACCTCCCGGAAAAGCCCCCAAGATCCGCAGTGTAGTGGTTAAGAGTGGTAGTCTTGCAATCTGGTGAACCGGGTTCGCTTCCCCGCTCCTCCACATGCAGCTGCTGGGTGACCTTGGACTAGTCACACTTCTCTGAAGTCTCTCAGCCCCACTCACCTCACAGAGTGTTTGTTGTGGGGGAGGAAGGGAAAGGAGAATGTTAGCCGCTTGGAGACTCTTTAGGGTAGTGATAAAGCGGGATATCAAATCCAAACTCTTCTTCTTCTACTCCCTTTAAAGAGCCGCGTGGAGCATGTGTGCGGCTCTTGGGGGCTTTTCCCCGAGGAGAGAGAAGGGCAGCCCATCAGTGACAGGCTGCCCTTCTCCCTCCTTGGGGAAAAGCCCCCAAGTGCCGCACACATGCTCTACGCGGCTCGTGAAAGGGAGCACTGAGCAGAGCCTGGGATGCATACAGGCTCTGCTCAGTGCTCCCTTTAAAGAATTTTTTTCCCCCTTGCATTTCCCTTCTAAAAACCAAGTGCCTCTTATGGAGCAAAAAATACGGTAAATCAGCACTGCCAGGACAAATCTAACCTCAAGCTCTTGATTTTTGCTTTTCTCCAGGAGATTTATGGCTCTTTGGTGAGACACCTCCAGCTGCACTTTAATATCTTGGCTTTGCTTAATGGTGTCCTGAAGATCTTGCAGAAGCTTCTCTCTCTCCTTGCTGGACAGTAGCTCCTGTTCTTCGAGGGCTTCCCTGAAAGCATTTGCTTGCTGCTCTAAAGCTTCCTTCAGCTGCGCAACCTTCAAATATTAGAATCCAACAAGACACAGTCATTAACCACAGCAGTTACCTCTCATCACAAGCCCTTTCAAAGAACAACTTGTTCAAAAGAAAATATCCTTTATTATTCTTTGAAAATGTATTCTCAGGTAAGCTAGGCTTATTTGCTTCTACCAGCCTTAAAAGGTAAAGGGACCCCTGACCATTAGGTCCAGTTGTGGATGACTGTGGGGTTGCGGCGCTCATCTCGCTTTATTGGCCAAGGGAGCCGGCGTACAGCTTCCAGGTCATGTGGCCAGCATGACTAAGCCGCTTCTGGCAAACCAGATCAGCGCACGGAAATGTCGTTTACCTTCCCGCCGGAGTGGTACCTATTTATTTACTTGCACTTTGACGTGCTTTCGAACTGCTAGGTTGGCAGGAGCTGGGAACGAGCAATGGGAGCTCACCCCGTCACAGGGATTTGAACCGCCGACCTTCTGATCAGCAAGTCCTAGGCTCTGTGGTTTAGACCACAGCGCCACCCGCATTACATGACACATCCCCTTTCACATCTGTGTACAACTCTCCACATAGCAATGAAACCAAGTTAACCTGAAAGTTTCTCTCCATGAGCAAAAGAGATCACTGCTTGGAGCATCCTCTCGTAGCCAAAATGGAGAGGTGCCTGCCACGTTCTTATGCTTCATGGATCCTGCCTATTCTACAAGGAGCTTGGGGCAATGTATTAGATCTTATTCCATTTTTGTCCTTGCAAAAGCTCTAGATGTAAGTTCAGCTGAAAGCTGATGAGTTATCATTTGCAGCTGATCTCAGATCTGACAAGGGTCTTTCTTTAACTTGTAGAGGCAGACTTCTATGTGCGACACAATTATAGCGCGGCTGAAGGCACAGGGCTTTCGGTCCCATGGCTGAGGTTTACTGTCATTTCTCTATGCACTGGGCTGAGTTTTACATATGTAGCTGGCCTGCTGTTCAAAGGAATGCATTTGTCATGAAATAGCAATACAGAATTCGCCACTGTACTTGAGCTTGCAATTCTGTCTTTTGGTAGTACCATTCCTCTTGCAAAGCTTGTATTTCTTTGGCCTTCTCCTTCTGGAAACTGGCAACGGTATGCCTGACTTCTCTTTCTGGTGCACCTCCAGAGTCCAACCTTGAACAAAGAGTATTTGTTGCATTACGAAAAGAATACCAGTACAGTGGTGCCCCGCAAGACGAATGCCTCGCAAGACGAAAAACTCGCTAGACGAAAGAGTTTTCTGTTTTTTGAGTCGTTCCGCAAGACGAATTTCCCTATGGGCTTGCTTCGCAAGACGAAACGTCTTGCGAGTTCTTGTGAGTCTGTTTCCTTTTTCTTAAAGCCGCTAAGCCGCTAATAGCTGCTAAGCCGCTAATAGCCGTGCTTCGCAAGACGAAAAAACTGCAAGACGAAGAGACTTGCGGAATGGATTAATTTCGTCTTGCAAGGCACCACTCTATCTTCCGACACAATAATTACCAGACTTGAAGTTTACAGTCTTTAGGGTGGATTAGGTCTCCCACCCCACTAAATACCTTGACTTCTCTTCATTTTTGGCACCAGAAGGAGCTGCTGGCTGTTCTCTGCCTTTTGCTCTCTCTTTATGTTGTTTGGCGATGTCTTTCTGTTTTACAAATGCGTCCTGGGACTAAACAATAAATGCCAAGATAAAGCTTCAGTTAGGATGTTATCGTACATACTAAGCTTTCTCTCCCAAGTTTTTCAAATGGAGTGTAATTGTTCCCCCTCCCATCACTACATACCCTCCCCCCATTACCATTTCCCCTCTCAGAATGTATGTGGGGAGGGGAAATATTCTTAAAGTACTAGGTTGACATTTCAAAGGCAGTGTGGCCAGTTAATAATAATAATAATAATAATAATAATAATAATAATAATAATAATAATTTATTTATATCCCGCCCTCCCCAGCCAAAGCCGGGCTCAGAGCGGCTAACAACAATAAAAGTAGCACAGCATTCTAAAATCAATTCATTTTGAAATCAATTCAAAATCAAATTAATGGCAACCATTGGGCTAGAGTTCTGTGAGGATTACCGAAGGAGGGAGTCAGACTGTGCCTTGGCCAAAGGCCTGGTGGAACAGCTCTGTCTTGCAGGCCCTGCGGAAAGATGTCAAGTCCTGTTGCTCCGCCATGACCTCCCTGCCAATTTGGATACAATAAAGGAACTGGAGGCCCCTCGACTGTCCTCGGGTCCAGTATTGGACCACTTTGACCGGATATCTCCAGCCGATGTGGACAGACTCCTCCGAGCTGGAAAGCCCACCACCTGTCCTCTTGACCCGTGCCCGTCATGGCTGATTAGAGCGTGTCCAGACGAGGTGCGGGCCCCCCTGGGGGATATCATCAATTTGTCCCTTGGCACCGGGATATTCCCAGGGGAACTGAAGGAGGCAGTGGTGCATCCGCTCTTAAAGAAAACATCATTAGATCCCTTAGATCTATCCAATTACCGCCCGGTCTCGAATCTTCCATTCCTGGGTAAGGTGATTGAGAGAGCGGTTGCTGAACAGCTTGGTAGGTTTCTGGATGAAACATCTGCTCTGGATCCATTCCAGTCCGGCTTCCGCGCTGGCCATGGGACCGAGACGGCTCTGGTCGCCCTAACAGATGATCTCCGCAGGCAGCTGGATCGAGGCGGGTCGGGGCTGCTGATTCTTCTAGATCTGTCAGCAGCCTTCGACATGGTCGATCACGAACTCCTGGACCACCGCCTTGCCGACGTGGGGATCCAGGGCACAGTCCTTCAATGGCTGCGCTCGTTTCTCTCTGGTCGGGGACAGAGGGTGGCGCTTGGGGGGGAATTGTCATCGCGCCACTCCTTGGTGTGTGGAGTGCCTCAGGGTGCGATTCTCTCCCCGATGCTTTTTAACATCTTTATGCGCCCCCTCGCCCAGCTTGTCCGGAGTTTTGGGCTGGGCTGCCATCAGTATGCTGATGACACCCAACTCTATCTGTTGATGGATGGCCATCCTGACTCGGCCCCGGACACACTGGCGAGATGCCTGGAAGCTGTGGCTGGATGGTTACGTGGGAGCCGGTTGCAGTTAAATCCTTCGAAGACAGAGGTCCTCTGGCTGGGCCGGGACGATATGGGATTGAGGGGGCAACTCCCATCTCTTGCGGGGGTGCAATTAGTGCCAGCACCGTCCGTTAAGAGTTTGGGTGTAATCTTCGATACCTCCCTCTCTATGGAGGCGCAGATTACAGCTATAACAAAGGCGGCATTTTTTCATCTCCGCCAAGCTAAGCAGTTGGCCCCTTATCTCTCTCGCCCTGACCTAGCCACCGTGATCCATGCGACGGTCACCTCCAGACTGGATTATTGTAACTCGCTCTACGTGGGGCTGCCCTTGAGACTGACCCAGAAACTCCAGCGGGTGCAGAATGCCGCGGCGAGACTCCTTATGGGGTCTTCGCTGCGAGATCACATTCACCCAGTACTATACCAGCTGCACTGGCTCCCGGTGGAGTACAGGATCAGGTTTAAGGTGCTGGTTTTAACCTTTAAAGCCCTATACGGCCTAGGACCCTCGTACCTACGGGACCGCCTCTCCTGGTATGCCCCACAGAGAAACCTACGGTCTGCAAATAATAACATCCTCAAGGTCCCAGGCCTCAGAGAGGTTAGGCTGGCCTCAACTAGAGCCAGGGCCTTCTCGGCTGTGGCTCCAATCTGGTGGAACGCTCTGCCACAAGAGTAGGGCCCTGCGGGACTTGACATCTTTCCGCAGGGCCTGCAAGACAGAGCTGTTCCACCAGGCCTTTGGCCAGGGCACAGCCTGACTCCCTCCTCTGGCAACCTGCAGAGAATTTTGCTTAACGGTTGCCATTAATTAATTTTTATAATGAAATGTTTTTAGAATGTTGGATTATTTGATTATTTGATTGTTGTTAGCCGCCCTGAGCCCGGCTTCGGCTGGGGAGGGCGGGATATAAATAAAATTTATTATTATTATTATTTATTAAGTCCCACAGGGCCCTAGTCTCTTGTGACAGAGCGTTCCACCAGATTGGGGCCACGGCCGAAAAAGCCCTGGCTCTGGTTGAGGCCAGCCTAACCTCCCTGTGGCCCGGGATCTCCAAGATGTTTTCGTTTGAAGACTGTAAGGTCCTCCGTGGGACACACCAGGAGAGGCGGTCCCGTAGGTACGAGGGTCCTAGGCCGTATATGGAAATGGAAGTGCCACTTTCCCCCAGCCTACTGCTGTAGCTGACTGTCAATCCCTTTCCACCCACTTGCCTCAACTTTGTGACATGCGGAAGCTTTTTGCCACATCCTTTTGATCAGTTTTAGGGGTGGTGGGGAAGAAATCAGTGCAGCCCTTTGAGCATAAATACCTCAGGGTTCTGCCGTATGAGTCCCCATGGTTCAGTTCTCCAAAACTTTCTTTGGTCTGCATTCCCCTCTCCCTGACACCCCACAGACCAGAATAAAAATGACCGCAACCATCTGACTTGTCAGACACACATGGGTTGACAGAATCAAATGCGGTTTCCTTAATTTAGTCAGGCACATAGCCAAATATTTAGCTTAAAATTACACTGGAAAGAGGTAGGGGAATCATGAACACAAACTAAACACGTAAGTCATCTGAGCCAACATTATCCATCCAATTTCAACCGTCTCGTTGAAAACAATTTTCATTTTTGTTGGGCTGGAGAGACTCACGGATACTTTCACTCAGTGCTATTTTTCTAGAAAAAGAGGTGCCAGAACTCACCACAAATGCTTCCCTTGTTCTTGTATAATGGCAATGATGCCCACCTGAGAAGTGCCAGAACTGAGTTCCAGCTTTGAAAAGCCCTGCTTTTACTATGGTATCCATGCCCAGGATACCAAATCACTTATCACAGGAAACAGAATGGGAAGCCCCAGAGACGTGCTTCTTAAGGCTTCGGCGAATGTCCCGTCAAGTTAATCTGTAAGCTCAGGGAAGCTATCCAACCCAACTGAGCAAATTTCAGGCAGCCATCTGTTGACATACCCTTTTCAGACCATGGACCCATCTTTATCCAGTACAGACATCACAGGACCACACTCAACTTTGATGCCCTTAAGTAAGTTGATGTCAGTATCAGGGCAGAGGAGGAGGAGTGGTGAAGACTGCCTCTCCATCCTGACCCTTCAGACGGAGGCAGGGAGAGGGAGAGGAAGACAGTATAGTGTTATGTACTGAGTTGAATAGGATTCAGAATGTAGCAGTCTGATTGGTCCTAGAACAATAGGATTCAGAATGCAGCAGTCTGATTGGTCCACAGGAACCACCCAATCCAGCTCAAGGTGGAAGTGAATCCGCAACCTGATTGGCCTACAGGAGAATCCTGGGATTAGCCAATCACGTGCAGCCCATTGTGTAAATAATGTATATAAAGCAGACATTCTGGGGGAACTTCCATTCCTTCTCACCACTATGAGCTGAATAAAGAACATGAAATCCACTCTCGACTCCGAGTACAGTGGTACCTCGGGTTACATACGCTTCAGGTTACATACGCTTCAGGTTACATACGCCTCAGGTTACAGACTCTGCTAACCCAGAAACAGTACCTCGGGTTAAGAACTTTGCTTCAGGATGAGAACAGAAATCGCGCGGCGGAGGCGTGGCAGCAGCAGGTGGCCCCATTAGCTAAAGTGGTGCTTCAGGTTAAGAACAGTTTCAGGTTAAGAACGGACCTCCGGAACGAATTAAGTACTT
The DNA here is from genome assembly GCF_964252035.2 of Podarcis erhardii. Classification (NCBI taxonomy): domain Eukaryota; kingdom Metazoa; phylum Chordata; class Lepidosauria; order Squamata; family Lacertidae; genus Podarcis; species Podarcis erhardii. The sequence goes on from NC_138512.1 coordinate 8,899,898, forward strand.
AACCCAAGGTACCACTGTATATTTCATATAGATTTACAACAGTGGTTTGTGGGAGGTTACAGCTCAGAGGCAGATAAGGGGGAAAGCTGGGAAATCATGGGAGAGCCAAAACAACACCCGGCTGACACGTTGTCACTAGAAAGCACCCCAGACCCACCATCTCCCATAACCCGGCAAGCCTTAAAAGTAAAGAGCTCAATGACAGAGGGCACTTAGCGGTACCCATAGACATGACGACGACAAATGAGGAAGTGGGAGAGAAGAGGGACGGAGATTCACTCAGGACAACGTCATTATCCCAGAGGCTGGGTTCTATAGCCTCTCCCTGTAAAGTTTGAAATAAAAAAGGACCGCGATAAACTTGTTCTTGTCTTTATACTTCCCTGGGCAACCAGCCGGGAGCCACTGACAGCACCATGGCAGTCTATACTGGTATGCTATTACCATAAAACTTTTATTCACTTGTTCATAAATATTATAATTGCAACAGCAGTGAGATTGTTGCCAGACATCCATTGCAAGCATTGGTCTTGGCTAAACAATATGCTACCATGGACAGTTCAAGTTTCTGGGTTCAGCATTTAAAGCCCTAATCAACTTGGGATAAACTAAAGTAAAGGTAAAGGGACCCCAGACCATTAGGTCCAGTCGTGACCAACTCTGGGGTTGCAGCGCTCATCTCGCTTTATTGGCCAAGGGAGCCGGCGTACAGCTTCTGGGTCATGTGGCCAGCATGACTAAGCCGCTTCTGGCAAACCAGAGCAGCGCACAGAAACGCTGTTTACCTTCCCGCCAGAGCGGTACCTATTTATCTACTTGCACTTTGACATGCTTTCGAACTGCTAGGTTGGCAGAAGCAGGGACCGAGCAACGGGAGCTCACCCCGTCGCGGGGATTCGAACCGCCGACCTTCTGATCGGCAAGTCCTAGGCTCTGTGGTTTAACCCACAGCACCATCCCTGCCCGGCATTTTTTTCTTCTTCCCCTGTTTGGAGCCACTGTGCAAAAGGCGATATAGAAATAAGCTGCATGTATAAATAAAGCAATGAAACAAATCAAGAAAAGGAAAGATGGTATTTCCTTTTCACTGGCAGTCCCAATTCTGATCACGCAAGAGAAAAACAAACAAATCCAGAGAGGCAGGGGGGCTTATTTCCTTTCAAAATTAGCCTAGAAAGCTGAGGATAGTTGTTACCCTCCTCTGTTTGTGTAGGTGTGAAGCACATAAATGTTAATGCACCCCCTGGGTGTCTCTCCTCCTCCCGAGCTCTGATAATGAAGTGAGCGGAAGTTGCACAGAATAACTTTAAAGCAAAATGTTAGGGATTAACAGTTCACATTTCCCTCGTTTAAAGGGAAAAAGGCTTTCATCTCAGATCCTGCAAATAAAACATTTATGGAGAATACTGAGCATCTGAACTCCAGTTGTGCTTTTGTAGGTTAAGAAGGTACCAGGGGAGGAATCAATGATTGAAAATACTCTGACTGCCAACAGAAAGTTCAAATTAGCTGGGTACAAATTAATTGAGCAAGCTCAGCTAAGCCTGGAGGCAGGCAGTGTTAGAGAAATAGCTGCTTGTGGTGCGTTTACTGATTTCACTTTTGTCTCTGGTAAATTGGCTTTGCAGGTTTTTATATGGTTTCAAAAACTTGCAAAGCCTGTTTGACCAGAGGTCTCTGCTTAAAAAGCAGAGACATCACCTTGCCAACAAAGGTCTGTATAGTTAAAGCTATGGTTTTCCCAGTAGTGATGGATGGAAGTGAGAGCTGGACCGTAAAGAAGGCTGATCGCCGAAGAATTGATGCTTTTGAATTATGGTGCTGGGGGAGACTCTTCAGAGTCCCATGGACTGCAAGAAGATCAAACCTATCCATTCTGAAGGAAATCAGCCCTGAGTGCTCACTGGAAGGACAGATCCTGAAGCTGAGGCTCCAATACTTTGGCCACCTCATGAGAAGAGAAGACTCCCTGGAAAAGACCCTGATGTTGGGAAAGATTGAGGGCACAAGGAGAAGCGGACAACAGAGGATGAGATGGTTGGACAGTGTTCTTGAAGCTACCAACATGACTTTGACCAAACTGCGGGAGGCAGCGGAAGACAGAAGTGCCTGGTGTGCTCTGGTCCATGGGGTTACGAAGAGTCGGACATGACTAAATGACTAAACAACAACAAATGCAAACTGTGCTTTCCCAAAGGCAAATATTTCAATCTAATGGCTCTAATAGGATGTGATGGAAGGCAACAATCTGATCAGCCATGTCTGTAGGCACTGCTAGGTCTCCCAGAGACAACTTATTTCCCCTTAGGAAGCTTCCACACAGCAGTTTACTGTTGATTCATGGCTGCTCACACACACAAGTTATCCAGTGTCTGGATGACATTGTCCTCATCAAAATGCCATTCCATATTATTTCCTCACTTCTTCAATGGTTACGGTTTCTGCAGAAATCCAGAAGGTAAAAACAATGATGGAAATGGCACATTTGGATTAAACGGGAGGGGGGAGAGAATATGAGATGGCATTTTGATGAAGATGTCATCAGCTAGAATAGATGGTGAACAAAACTTTCATGAACGAGAAGTCCACAATAAATGCCATGTGGAAGAACCTAAGGTTGCCAGGATACAACCTGAAGATCAGCTCTACCACTTTGAACGAAATCACTTTATCACTTTAAAACCTGGAGCCATAGATGTTAGAATTCCTGCTCAATGACTGCAGTCATGGGATTTTTGTCTTTCACATGACGGTATATGTTTTGACTCCACAGAGTGGGAAGTGACGGAGACAGGATGTTTGTGTTACTGTGTTCCATGAAGTGGGACTATTGTCCTTTGTTCTTTTTCCTCTTTGCTGTCTGATGCTAGAGAGAGAGGGAGCCATGTTGCAGTGCTCCGTGTGTGTTTATATGTACATAAAGTAGATTAGACAAAATGCTGAGTTGCTGAGGTCTGTTACGCAAGCTGCAAAGACTCTGCGGATCCCTAAGTGTGCCGGTGTCTGTTGGTATCTGTCGCTGTGATGTTTGGGCTGAAGAAAGCTTATGAAGCTACCGAATGATTGACCAGGAGGGAGGGAACATGCCAGTCATTATCAGCTCCATCTGGTACGCAGGCTGAGACCCTACCTGCCCGCAGATTGTCTCACCAGAGTGGTGCATGCTCTGGTTATCTCTCGCTTGGACTACTGCAATGCACTCTATGTGGTCACCTTTGAAGGTGACCCGGAAACTACAAATAATCCAGAATGCAGCAGCTAGACTGGTGACTGGGAGCAGCTGCCGAGACCATATAACACTGGTCTTGAAAGACCTACACTGGCTCCCAGTACGTTTCCGAGCACAATTCAAAGTGTTGTGCTGACTTTTAAAGCCCTAAACGGCCTCAGTCCAGTATACCTGAAGGAGCGTCTCCACCTCCATCGTTCCACCCGGACACTGAGGTCCAGTGCCGAGGGCCTTCTGGTGGTTCCCTCGCTGCGAGAAGCCAAGTTACAGGGAACCAGGCAGAGGGCCTTCTCAGTAGTGGCACCCGCCCTGTGGAACACCCTCCCACCAGATGTCAAAGAGAAAAATAACTACCAAACTTTTAGAAGACATCTGAAGGCAGCCCTGTTTAGAGAAGCTTTTAATGTTTAATAGGTTATTGTATTTTAGTGTTCTGTTGGAAGCCACCCAGAGTGGCTGGGGAAACCCAGCCAGATGGGTGGGGTATAAATAATTTATTATTATTATTATTATTATTATTATTATTATTATTATTATTATTATTCCGCAATAATAATTGGAAGCAATTTAGGTTACAATATGAAGTCAGAAAAAGCTGGCTTGGCCCTTTAATGACCAATAAATGTCCACCCCTTACCTCCTGTTGCCGCTCATGAGTTTTTCTGGCATGGGATTTAAGAAATTCTGCATATTTGGGGATGTCTTGGTTTTGCCTGATGAAATTCTCTAGCCTTAAAACCTAAATTAGCAAGATAAAAAAAGGCACATAACATGGGGAACACACACTGATGCAACATCTGCTTATCTGATATAATCCTAATTGTTCCAGATGAGGCCCAGTTCATCTCTCATTACGAGCAGGGCAAGCCTGCAAGAGAGGATGCTTTTTATAGTGGAATCCTAACCATATCTACTCAGAAGTAATGCGTACTGATTTTAATGGGGCTTAAAAAGTAAAGGTAAAGGGGCCCCTGACCATTAGGTCCAGTCGTGGCCGACTCTGGGGTTGGCTTTAGTGGCCGAGGGAGCCGGCGTACAGCTTCCGGGTCATGTGGCCAGCATGACTAAGCCGCTTCTGGCAAACCAGAGCAGCGCACGGAAATGCCGTTTACCTTCCCGCTGGAGTGGTACCTATTTATCTACTTGCACTTTGACGTGCTTTTGAACTGCTAGGTTGGCAGGAGTAACGGGAGCTCACCCCGTCGTGGGGATTCGAACTGCCAACCTTCTGATCAGCAAGTCCTAGGCTCTGGGGGCTTACTGCCAGCTAAATAGGACTGCAGCCTGAAATAATGAACATACACATTAGGTGTGAAGCCAAAATTTGGACTGGTAAAAGCATACCCTCCTGTCCCTTTGTTGCCCAGTCAATAAACCATGGGAGAATCTCCCCTTATCTCTCCTCCCATCCTCTCCCTGATGCACGCTCTGTTTATGTCAAGGCTTGGTTGCCACAAGCAGAAAACAATATAAAATTTGACTTTTGCAAGAAATTCACGTATGATTGGCTGAGAATTGGTGACAAATGCAGTTCATTTTCCTGGGTTGTTCTCCAACCTTCATGGGAGATAAATGGTCAGAGTTTTGTACCTCTGATCATTTTAATAGCAAGAAATAAAACCTCCCAGCCATAAAGTTTTAAAATATACTGGGCAGATGATGCCTTGGAGAGAGCAAACCATTATTCTCTGGATCATATGCTGCACAGAGTTGCTGGTACTATTACAGAACCAAGTCATTCTATCAATGAGGACCCTATTTAAATGTTGATCAGCATAGTCATTTTTTTCAGGCTATAGTTTCAGGCTATAGTCCTGTGAAGTCCTTCTTGAAGAATAAGCCGAAGCTTATGAATCCCATCAAGAGTTTTTCAGGTAGGAAGAAAAACTAAAATGGCTTGCATGATCACAGATGGATTTATGCTTTACACACCTCCAGAGAACAGTCTTCCAGCTTTCCATTTATTGCTTCTTTTTCCTTTTGTAGCCGTCTTATATCATTCTCATATTTCTTTTTTAATTCCTCTATCTGTATCTGAACCTCCTAAAATTGAAAAATCAAGTGATTGTCATATTTGAGCACTATACAGCAAAACAATGCGTTGAGGCACAGGGAGAAATATTTAACATGTAAAACACACACTCAAAACAGATACACCGAACCCAAAGGAACAAATAACACTTTTCTCATTTCTCAAATCTGGCATGTTGGAGAACATTAAAAGTATCTGAAATATCCCCATCTTCGCAAGAACACTCCGTCTTCTCAAAAGTGTGTGTGCATTAAGGGACTTTGGTGGGGTGGCTATATTTTTAGATTTTTTGTGTGTGGCTGCCACCTACCACTCCAAGAATGCCCCTGGGAACGATGCTATACCATGAGTTCCCAATGCTAAGAAATAACCTTGAAAAAATTAAATAAAATCAGCTGCTGCTGCAGTAAAAACTGACAGGTTTGGGATAAGGCTAGGCCAGGTAGTTTAGGAGCAGTGGCATTCTTGGGAACAAATTTCTCAACCTAAGGATATTAGTTTCTCGAAGCTACCAGCATGAGTTTGACCAAACTGCGGGAGGCAGTGGAAGACAGGAGTGCCTGGCATGCTCTGGTCCATGGGGTCATGAAGAGTCGGATACGACTAAACAACTAAACAACAACAACAACAAGGATATTAGTGCACTCCCACTTTCACATTCTACAGCATTTCATAGTGTTGCATTTAATAAGATTGCAATCCCTCTTATTAGGGAGCAAACCCCACTGAACTTGCTGGGACTTACATCTGAGTAAACATGCATAAGATTTAGATTTGTCTAGACAAGCCATCAAAAGAGAAGAAAATGAGAAATGCACCAGAACCGTTTTCTCTGAATCATTGAGCTCCCCCCACCCTGAGTAAAACCATTCATACATAGATGAGTATAATTAGGCTTGCCAAGTTGCAACTTCAAATAGAAGCCTGTACTTTTAACAGGTCAGACTGGTATGTTCTGTAGCAGTGCCCATGCCATAGCATTTGATCTGTAGAAAAAGAAAACTCAAGGTTCAAGTCTGGCTAAAAACCAGGCCACCTTCTGATTTGGAAGTCAATTCCTTTATTCTTCTATCTGTGAGAGTTCTTCGCACTTTCCCAGTGGGACACAAAAAACTGCACTTCTCAATTGCCCAGTATACCTGAAGGAGCGTCTCCACCTCCATTGTTCAGCCTGGACACGGAGGTCCAGCTCCGAGGGCCTTCTGGCGGTTCCCTCCTTGAGAGAAGTGAAGTTACAGGGCCTTCTCAATGGTGGTGCCTGCCCTGTGGAACGCCCTCCCACCAGACGTCAAGGAAATAAACAACTATCCGCCTTTTAGAAGACATCTGAAGACAGCCCTGTTTAGGGAAGTTTTTAATGTTTGATGGTTTATTGTGTTTTTGATATTCTTTTGGGAGCCACCCAGAGTGGCTGGGGAAACTATTATTATTATTATTATTATTATTATTATTATTATTATTATTATTATTATTCATCCAGTCATTCAAGAGTTGATGGGAAGTTCTCCTGCATAAGGTTCCACTGAACTGAGCTGAGCAGAGCTGAGCACGAGGTGTGTGAAAGTGCTAGAGAGGCAGGCACACCTGCCCCCTTCCTTCCCATGTGATGCTTGATGCTTGTCCTACCACTCCAATTTTCTGGGCATACTGCTAAGATATGTATAATACCCAAAGCCAACAAGTATCATAAAGGTAAAGGTAAAGGGACTCCTAACCATTAGGTCCAGTCGTGACCGACTCTGGGGTTGCAGCGCTCATCTCGCTTTATTGGCCGAGGGAGCTGGCGTGCAGCTTCCGGGTCATGTGGCCAGCATGAATAAGCTGCTTCTGGCGAACCAGAGCAGCACATGGAAACACCGTTTGCCTTCCCACCGGAGCGGCACCTATTTATCTACTTGCACTTTGACGTGCTTTCGAACTGCTAGGTGGGCAGGAGCAGGGACCGAGCAAAGGGAGCTCACCCCGTCGCGGGGATTCGAACCGCCGACCTTCTGATCGGCAAGTCCTAGGCTCTGTGGTTTAACCCACAGCGCCACCCGCGTCCCAAACAAGTATCACGCTACCACACAAATCAGTTATTTAAACTTCTAAGCCCTGAGCTGAATGCCTAGCTCACAGAGTCCTTTGGGAAGCTGCAAAAGCTGAGAGCTCATTTACAGTGGAAAGAGCTGAATGTTCATCTTGTATGAATTGCCTTAGGATATCCCTATTTAGCATACTAGTGAACTTACTCTTCCTGCTTGAACCAACTTGCTGACGGAATACAATATTTCAGCCTGATCTTGAAAGACTATGAATTGGGGAGGGAAGTGGGGAGTGCCAATGACAAGGGCTTCGTCCCTAGTGGAGACCGATAAATTTCAAAGCAGAGCAGTTTAAGATGATTCAGAGCAACCAAGCAAGGCTCTAAGATGTACTGAGCAGAAGCAATAAAAAGGAGAGCCATAACACCCGCAAAGGGAATAAGTGATGAGAAAATTTAGATTTAATCTGAGGATAGCTGCAGTAAGCAACATTTCAAAGTAAGAAATGGGTTTCTTCCCCGAAAAAAACAAAGGTTCCTATTCAGCTAGAAATAATTTGCTCTTGACATTCCTGGATAAAACACAAAGATTCTTATACATAAAACTACTAGGGCTAGAAAACACACAAAAACAACTACCGATGTCTCCAATATCAGAAGCTGAGATTAGGGAAACAATCTCAAATATGGCAAATGGTAAAGCACATGGGCTAGACTGCTTTCTAGTGGAATAAAACATATTGGTGGTATAAAACATATTATCTAAGTGACAGGAGATCAATATATCAGTTATATGATGAGATCTTTAGAGAAGGAATCAGCTCAACACTATTTAACCAGGCTTATATTACTGTTATTCCAAAGCCTGGCACAATGTGCCAACTATCGCCCAATTTCTTTGATAAACATTGATACAAAAATCTTAACAATGATATTGGCAAATAGACTGCAAAGAGCAAGTTCAACTATTATTAAAAATGACCAAACAGGGTTTATAAAGATGAGACAAACTGCAGATAACATCAGGATGGTAGTGGATTTGATACATTTAAACAGGAAAGGTGAAGATTTAGCTATTCCAGGGGTAGGCAACCTAAGTTCCGGGGGCCAGATGCGGCCCAATCGCCTTCTCAATCCAGCCCGTGGACGGTCCGGGAATCAGCGTGTTTTTACATGAGGAGAATGTGTCCTTTTATTTAAAATGCATTTCTGGGTTATTTGTGGGGCATAGGAATTCGTTCTCCCCCCCCCTCAAAAATATAGTTCGGCCCACCACATGGTCTGAGGGACAGTGGACCGGCCCACAGCTGAAAAAGTTAGCTGACCCTCAAGCTATTCTATCTCTAGATGCTCAGGGAGCAGGCAGGAGCAGACAGCAAACCAGCCCAGAAGTCATTTGCTCTATCGCCTGAAAAACGTAGGCTGCTGAGACACAGCCTACCTGAATTTCCAAGGTCATTTGCCTAATAGTCCCATCAGTTGACAAGATAGCTCAGTTGTGGAGAGTGGTGCGGATAATGCCAAGGCTGCAGGTTTGATCCCCGTAAGGGACATATTCCTGCATTGCAGGGATTTGGACTAGATCAGGCATAGGAAAATTTGGCCCTCCAGATGTTTTGGGACTACAATTCCCATCATCCCTGACCACTGATCCTGTTAGTTAGGGATGATGGGAGTTGTAGTCCTAAAACATCTGGAGGGACGAATTTGCCTGTGCCTGGACTAGATGATCCTCAGGGTCCGTTCCAACTCTACAATTCTATGATTCTAATAATAATAATAATAATAATAATAATAATAATAATAATAATAATAATTTATTTATACCCCGCCCTCCCCAGCCAAGGCTGGGCTCAGAGCGGCTTACAAGCAATAATAAAAACAAGTTGAATGATTACAACTTAAAAACAAAATTAAAATACAACATTAAAATATTGAAACATTAAAATATTAAAATGTAGCCTCATCGCAGGAGGTAAAGAAAGGAAAAAAGAAAGAGAGGGAGGGAATCAAATTGGCTCCAAGCCCAAGGCCAGGTGGAACAACTCTGTCTTACAGGCTCTGTGGAAAGAAATCAGATCCTGCAGGGCCCTGGTCTCATGAGGCAGAGCGTTCCACCAGGCCGGGGCCAGTGTTGAAAAGGCCCTGGCTCTGGTTGAAGCTAATCTAACTTCCTTAGGGCCCGGTACCACTAGGGTGTTCCTATTTATGGACCTTGAGGCTTTCCGTGGGGCATACCGGGAGAGGCGGTCCTGTAGGTACGAGGGTCCTAGGCTGTGAAGGGTTTTAAAGGTCAAAAGCAGCACCTTAAAACTGACCCTGTATTCTACCGGGAGCCAGTGCAACTGGTAAAACGCTGGGTGCTCCCATGGCAGAGACCCCATGAGACCTCTGCTCCCATGGCAGAGACCCCGTGAGACCTCTGCTCCCATGGCAGAGACCCCGTGAGACCTCTGCTCCCATGGCAGAGACCCCGTGAGGAGCCTCGCTGCAGCATTCTGCACCCGCTGGAGTTTCTGGGACAGCTTCAAGGGCAGCCCCGTGTAGAGCGAATTACAGTAGTCAAGCCTGGAGATGGATCACTGTGGCCAGGTTCTAGTCAGCAAACCACAAACATCAAAGGGAAGCCAGAAAGACCCAGCCAAGGGAAAAACCCCAGAAGCCAAATATCAGTACAAGTTTGTAAAATATCAGTACAAGTTTGTAAAAAAAACACACCCCTATGACGTGTAAGGCGCAGAAACCCGTTATGGACTCTTGAGACAAATCCACAGCTGGACTTGTGGTTGGGCAGACTTTGATTAATGGCTTGTCCCTGTTCCAATGCACGTGAAAGCAGAATACTGCCCAGACTGACACTTCCCTCTGTGTGATTAATTTCTGTAGCCACCGGGTGCTGGAGAAAGCCCATGGCTTCAGTTAAAGCACACTGCAAACTCCTACCTAGCATTTCTGCATGAACGTTGGAGTTACCAGGGCAACCAGTTTGGAATAAGTGGAAAGAAAGTCGACCTGGCTGGCTTGGAATGAACTATGGATATAGGCATCAGCTCACTTTGATCACAGTTTGCAGCTGGTTGGCCAGAGATTTCTACGCCGTTGGACAACAATCTTGCAGTGGCATATGTAGAGAGAGACCAGGGCTACAGTACAACTTTCCATTATTACTTATGTATTGTACATGTATTGAACTCACAAAAGAAAAGAAAAATGCCATTCCAATACAGAAAGCTCTACATCACGTAAGACCAAGATTTCTAAATCCCCTCCGACAAAACCACCACCAGCATCAGTATTACTAGTTGGGAAAAGCTTCTGGATATATAAAGTGGGTTTGCCTGTTGGTGAACCAAGAAGACGGAGCTGACAAGGCAAATCTCTGTGGGGACCACTAAAACAGCCCATCCAACACTCTGACTAATTTCATTTTCAATAATGATGATGATTTGTTAACCCTAGGCACTCGGGCGGCTTCCAACATCTATAAAAACATAATAAAACATTAAACATTAAAAAAACTTCCCTATACAATTGCTGCCTTCAGATGTCTTCTAAAGGTTGAATAGTTACTTACCGTATTTTTCACACCATAGGACGCACCGGACAATAGGACGCACCTTGTTTTAGAGGGGGGAGAACAAGAAAAAAAAATCTCTCCCTCTCTGCCCAGCGCCCCTTCAGTGAAGTGGCAGGAGGCGCTGCGCAGAGAGGGGGAAAATTTCCCCCTCTTGTTTTCCCCCTCTAAAACAAGGTGCATTCAGACGCCTTCAAGCGGCTACCTTGGAAGCCTGGAGAGCGAGAGGGGTCGGTACGCACCGACCCCTCTCACTCTCCAGGCTTCAGGTTCCTTTCGACCTGCTCTTTGGGGCTGGCGGGGGGGGGGGGAGCCCACCACCAGCCCCAAAGAGCAGGTCGGGGAGCAGCGCAAAGGCACGCGGCTAAAGAGGCTGCTGCAATTGCTGCGTGTCACCTCTCCAGCTGGGAGAGGGTAAGCGGGGCTTCTTTAGCCCCGAGTGTGCTCTCCCGGCTGGAGAGGTGGCGTGTGGCTATAGAGGCTCCTGCCATAGCTGCGTGTCACCTCTCCAGCCGGCAGAGGGTCGCGGGGCTATGCTGTCTTCGCTCCATAGGACGCACACACATTCCCCTTCATTTTTGAAGGGGAAAAAGTGCGTCCTATGGTGCTAAAAATACGGTATCTCTTTCCCAAGAACTAGGGGACACTGTTGGTGGGGAATATATTCAATTCTTCATGAGTTTCTACTCCTTCTTTTGGCTTGGTCTCCACGGCAGATGACAATAACAGATTTAAAGATTCAGGGCCTGGGCCCCACAGACAGAAGTATGCATCACATTTGTGTATGCTAAAATATAGACATATATAGATGCAAATTTAAAACTTAAATGTCACCAGCCAACTCATTTCCCATTCAAATCTCTCCAGACCAATTTTTCAACTACTTTGCATCCCACTTCAGATCATATCCAATTAGTTTCCCAGCAGATCTTTCCCTCAATCAATTACATTCCCCATCAATTTCCCATATTAATTAACCCCCCCCAATAACTTCCAGGTGTCTTAAATTCGCTTATTTCCCCAAATAAACAGCATAACCCAGATCTTCTTTCAATTCAGGTCCTGTCCCTCCGCCATTTCTTATCTATCTGGAACCACTTAGGACACTCGAGGCAAGAAGGGGGCCTGTGAATTAGGGCAAGCCAGGGCTGGCCCAAGACATTTTGCCACCTGAGGCAAACCACAAAATGGTGTTGCCTCCTATCCATAGAAGGAGAAGTGAGTGAAGATCTACAACAGGAACAAGAGAGGAATAAATATCTACATTGGGATTTCTGCTCTTGGGGATCCTGCTGCCTGAGGCAGTTGCCTCACCTTGCCCCATGCATGGGCCGGCCCTGGGGCAAGCCTCTCTTGCTGCTTATGCTGAAGAAGAAGGAGCTAAAGAACCCTTTGCCCCATCGAAGGGCAAGTCAGTGCTGCCACTTCCTCGCTTCAAGATAGGATTCTTGTTTTGAAAAACAAGCCAGGAGGATCATACCTTGCTTGAAAAAGCAAGGACCCTAAAACCTGTAGTTTGGAGCACACATTTCCAATCTGCATTGTTTGTTGCGGCAGCGATTACATTAATCACTGCACTGTCATGACGAGAAGCACGGGCGAGCAACAGCAATGCCGGGAATACAAGAATCCTGTCAAGGGTAAGCTAACCTTCCTTCCTTCCTTCCTCTCTTGCAAAAGCTTTCATTTCATAGGAAAACATCAGCTCAGCTCCTTTTTTAAAAAAGAAAAACACAGCAATAAAATCCTCGTTGTGATTTAAAGCTCCCCGTCTAGTAAGAACAATTTAAATGATGTCACCATGACTAAAGAGATTTAAAGGAACAGATGAATCACAGCGCACTATTAATAGAACAATCCCACCTTGTGCAGTTTTTTTCTCTCGGCGTCCATGGAGGCTTGGGCTGATTTGATTTCAAGGCTGTGCTTCTTCACAAGGTCTTCCAGACCTTTCACCAGCTGTGCTTTCAAACGAATCTTCTCCTCGCCTGGCTCGTGTTTGGCTTTGCGGAACTCTTCCCTCTGCTGTGGCTTAACGGCGTCTTTTTCCAAACCTGCCGTTACCTGGAGTGACAAGGCGCAGCCACATCAATTAAAGTGACCACAGAGAAAGGCCAAAGGGTTAACTCAAGGAATAAAGCAAATGCACACATAATAAAGCAAATGCACACATATAAATGCAAGCTATGCAGGTAAACATTTATCAACATAGGGGAGGCTATTGAAGACAGGCAATTAAATAAGAGACACTACAACTAAAGCAAGAGGTTTTAAAGCATACATTAGGGTGAGATTGGAATACAGTGGTACCTCGGGTTACATACGCTTCAGGTTATGTACACTTCAGGTTACAGACTCCGCTAACCCAGAAATAGTACCTCGGGTTAAGAACTATGCTTCAGGATGAGAACAGAAATTGTGCTCTGGCGGCGCAACAGCAGCAGGAGGCCCCATTAGCTAAAGTGGTGCTTCAGGTTAAGAACAGTTTCAGGTTAAGAATGGACCTCCGGAACGGACCTCCGGAACTGTACAGTGGTACCTTGGGTTAAGAACTTAATTGATTCTGGAGGTCCGTTCTTAACCTGAGGTACCACTTTAGCTAATGGGGCCTCCTGCTGCCACCGCCGCACGATTTCTGTTCTCATCCTGAAGCAAAGTTCTTAACCCGAGGTACTTTTTCTGGGTTAGCGGAGTCTGTAACCTGAAGCGTCTGTAACCTGAGGTACCACTGGATACAGATAGATCTCAGGGTGATTTGCAGGCGATTGCCAAGTGTTCCTGATTCCCAATCGTTTAACAACAGCAGCAAGAAAATTATTTCCATCACCTAAGTGAGGCTGCTGGAATGAAGGGAGCTGACCAAGGACGGCCCTCTGTTTGAAAGGACTGCGAGCTCAGCTTAGTTGTGGTACTGGCAACCAATTCCCAGCTCTTTCACTCTAACTTTCACCCCAAAACCAGAAAAGCAGATCCAACAAGCCGGAAGTCTGCACACCCCTAAACATCAATGGGGAGAAACGTCTGCAGAAAGCTGGACTGTCACAAACTAGACCAGAACCCTTGTCCCTGATGTGCTAGCACGCCACATGTAGGTGGAAGGCACCGATAGTCTCGAGATGGAGATAATAATTTATAATAATAACAGTTTATTATTTATACCCCACCCATCTGGCGGGGTTTCCCCAGCCACTCTGGGCAGTTCCCGACAGAATATTAAAACCACGATAAAACATCAAACATTAAAAATTTCCCTAAACAGGGTTGCCTTCAGATGCCTTCTAAAAGTCGGATAGTTGTTTATTTCCTTGACATCTGATGGGAGGGCTTTCCACAGGGCGGGCGCCACTACCAAGAAGGCCCTGTAACTTCACTTCTCTCGGGGAGGGAACCGCCAGAAGGCCCTCGGAGCTGGACTTCAGTGTCCAGGCTAAACGATGGGGGTGGATATGCTCCTTCAGGTATACGGAGCTGGACCTCAGATAATTCCAGCTACAGCATCAATACTTTACTCCTTAAGCCATCATATTTAAACCATAGTGGCTTGTCAGTAGAGGGAGCCACTAGACCAGGGGAAGCCAACATCAATAACAAAATGGAGCCCAAGGGCATCAGAACATTCCAGAAGCGCAGAAAGAACTTGGGCACTTCCAGGTGGTTGCTAATTTTGGATGGGATTCAGTCTCATGCCAGCAAATTCATGTCTTGCAATTACGAGTTGGTTTGGAGAATTTGTGCCACAAACCCACTCCCACCACTTTTTACAATGAGAAAGGTGGTAGGGAAATGTATTTAAAAGGTAAAGGGACCCCTGACCATTAGGTCCAGTCGTGGCTGACTCTGGGGTTGCGGCGCTCATCTCGCTTTATTGGCCGAGGGAGCCGGCGTACAGCTTCTGGGCCATGTGGCCAGCATGACTAAGCCACTTCTGGCAAACCAGAGCAGCGTACGGAAACACCGTTTACCTTCCCACAGGAGCGGTACCTATTTATCTACTTGCACTTTGATGTGCTTTCAAACTGCTAGGTTGGCAGGAGCTGGGACCGAGCAACGGGAGCTCACCCCGTCCCGGGGATTCGAACCGCCAACCTTCTGATCAGCAAGTCCTAGGCTCTGTGGTTTAACCCACAGCGCCACCTGCATCCCATGAAATGTATTTACTTTACTTTATTTTTAAATTTGTATACCACTCTTCATCCGAAGGTCACAGGGTGGTCCACAACATTAAAATACAAAGTGAGAACACAAAACACGTAACAAATAAGCAAAAAGGAACCAATAACCCCCATCTTACAAACACATTTGAAAGGCCATGGGTTGCTTAATTAGCCATCGGCCTAGATGTAGAGAAACACTTTTGCCTGGTTCCTGAAGATATGGAATGAGCAGGCAAGCCTCTTTAGACAGAAAACATCCCTAGGGAGAGCATTCTGAAGGCAGCCCTGTTTAGGGAAGCTTTTAATGTTTAACAGACCACTGTATTTTAATATTTTGTTGGAAGCCGCCCAGAGTGAGTGGGAAAACCCAACCAGATGGGCGGGGTATAAATAATAAATTCTTATTCTTATTATTCCACAAACAGGGAGCCACTGTAGAAAAGGCCCGTTCTTGTCATGAAGTGGGTATGAAAAAGGGTTGTTGGGCCCTTTTGCAGACCAGCTCCAATGAACCATGAGCAATTTACCTGGAAATGGAAGGAACGGCTTCCAGTTAACTTAGTCTGTCTGAAATATACTCAGAGTCGAGAGTTGATTTCATGCTCTTTATTCAGCTCATAGTGGTGAGGAGGAATGGAAGTTCCCCCAGAATGTCTGCTTTATATACATTATTTACACAATGGGCCCCATGTGATTGGCTAATTCCGGGATTCACCTGTAAGCCAATCAGGTTGCGGATTCGCTTCCACCTGGAGCTGGATTGGGTGGCTCCTGTGGACCAATCAGACTGCTACATTCTGGATCCTATCATTCTAGGACCAATCAGACTGCTGCATTCTGAATCCTATTGTTCTAGGACCAATCAGACTGCTGCATTTTGGATCCTATTCAACTCAGTACATAACACTATCAAACTGCATCATCATGTAGAACTTCATCTGCATAAAGTAGGAGAGATGTGAAGGCTATGCACCTGAATGTCTCCACCATCTTGCTTGCCTTGGCTCTGTTTGGTGGACGCTGCTTGCTGAAGGGGTAAGATCTGATTCTTTAGTTCCTCCGCTTCGCTCCTGGTCTTGCTTTGGGAGTTCTGCACCGTTTCCATTGCTTCTGTGAATGTGAAAAATGCCATGTGATGTGCATAACATACATAACAAACCTACATACAAAATTCATAGCTGGGGTCATATTTGAACTGGGAATTTCCAAGTTCACGTTCATAAATGTTCCGCTTCTGCATCTCCCTGCACGGAAGCAAGTCCTACCTGTTTTATGCAGTATTTCATTTTCTTGCAACAGAAGCCTCTCTTTGGCAATAATCAGCTCCTCCTCCAGTGCTTTTGTGAGACTTTTTGCCTCCTTAGTCGTTTGATGAGCCTCCTTGAGCCGAATTTCCAGGTCCTGTAAATGCACCACACAATTACAAACTTAAGACTGCTGTTTTTGCTTTAAAAATAATAATTTCCATTATCTGGAAGCACCCCAGTTGTCAGTGAATTACTTTCCCTCTTGATAATGAACCATTTGCACTTTCTGTTCAGGGCAGTAGCCCACAAGATTTCTCGTCTTGGAATATGGCGGTGGATTTGGTAGGAACTATTACCCTAATCAGGGATGCAGGTGGCGCTGTGGGTTAAACCACAGAGCCTAGGGCTTCCCGATCAGAAGGTCGCGGTTCAAATCCCCGCAATGGGGTGAGCTCCTGTTGTTTGGTCCCTGCTCCTGCCAACCTAGCAGTCCGAAAGCGCAAATGCAAGTAGATAAATAGGTACCATTCCGGTGGGAAGGTAAACGGTGTTTCTGTGTGCTGCTCTGGTTCGCCAGAAGTGGCTTAGTCATGCTGGCCACATGACCCGGAAGCTGTACGCCGGCTCCCTCGGCCAATAAAGCAAGATGAGCGCCGCAACCTCAGAGTCGTCCGCAACTGAACCTAATGGTCAGGAGTCCCTTTAAAGGTAAAGGTACCCATGACAATTAGGTCCAGTCGCGGACGACTCGGGTTGTGTGCTCATCTCACTTTATAGGCCGAGGGAGCTGCCGTTTGTTTGCAGACAGCTTCCAGGTCATGTGGCCAGCATGACTAGGCTGCTTCTGGCAAACTAGAGCAGCACACGGAAACACCGTTTATCTTCCCCGCCGGAGTAGTACCTATTTATCTACTTGCACTTTGACGTTTTTTCAAACTGCTAGGTTGGCAGGAGCAGGGACCGAGCAACGGGAGCTCACCCCGTCGCACGGATTCGAACCACTGACCTTCTGATCGGCAAGCCCTAGGCTCTGTGGTTTAGACCACAGCACCACCCGTGTCCCTTCAGGGGTCCCTTTACCTTTGCCTTTATTACCCTAATCAATTGTAGGAGGGCTTATGTGACGAGAGCAGGGATTTGCTCACAAGCTCCACCCTTTCAATGCTTCAGTCCCACCCCTCTCCACCTGCTGAAGAGTAACAGTCTGGAGGGGTGGGTGTGTGCAAAACCAGCTAAATTTCCACCAGCTAAATGGTGCATTTCCCTGTGGGTGCTTGCTTGATCTGTGCAAGTACTGTAGGATTTTGCCCTGACAAGTGTGATGCGTCCAACCTCTCTCACTCACATTACAAGGAAGTATTGCAGATTCACAGACAGGCAGACAGAGTCAAGCTAGATGTGAAGGCTAATACGTTTAACATTCAGCTGCTCGTCTTCTTTTTAAAGTGGCTTATAATTATTGGGATTGCAGCAGGAGTAACGTCGGAAGTTAACACTTTCCTCCATAGCTGCAGTCCAGGCAAAAAAGGTAAAAGGTAAAGGACCCCTGGACGGTTAAGTCCAGTCAAAGGCAGTGGCGTAGCGTGGGTTGTCAGCACCCGGGGCAAGGCAAGTAATTTGCGCCCCCTAACCCATGGATTTGCGCCTCCTAACCTGTGGATTTGCGCACCCTAACCCTAACCCCCAGGTGTTGCGCCCGGTGCGGCCGGCCCCTCCTGCACCCCCACGCTACACCACTGGTCAAAGGCGACTATGGGCTTGCGGTGCTCATCTCGCTTTCAGGCCACAGACAGCTTTCCAGGTTATGTGGCCAGCATCACTAAACTGCTTCTGGCACAACGGAACACCGTGACAGAAACCAGAGCGCATGGAAATGCCGTTTACCTTCCCACCACAGCGGTACCTATTTATCTACTTGCACTGGCATGATTTCGAATGGCTAGGTTGGCAGGAGCTAGGACAGAGCAACGGGAGCTTAGTCCATCGCGGGGATTTGAACCGCTGACCTTCTGATCGGCAACCCCAAGAGGCTCAGTGGTATAGACCACAGCGCCACCCGCTTCCTTTACCTTTTAGCAGGCAAAAACCCTCTACTGCAGTTGGTATTTGGTTTAGGGCAAAATCCGGCACAAACGGATTCCGTCCCAATGCTTTCTGGCGGTCCCCACTTCACAGCTGATCACTTGGGAGCTATCAACAACCAATATCATCTGTGTTTTAGCATCATGATAGGAAGTACGATAAGTAGAACACTTAGCATCTGTAGAGCACTTTAGAGTGCTCCAAGGTGGTTTGCTGAAATTTTCTCAGCAAGCCTTACCATCTTTACAAGGTAGGCTGGTATCATTATGCCTATTTTGCAGGGAAAGGGTAATATGGCTTGCCAAAGCCATTGAGTGAATTTTAAGCAGATATGAGTTTTGAATCAGGGGTTTTCTAGCTGCCACTCTTAGCCGCTCAATACATCAGCTTAGCAATTAATAATAATTATTCATTTGCAACAAGAATGTGCCTTTCAGTTGCTTTTCTCTAACAACTTCATATTCACATGAAGGAAAACACATCCGGAAAATCGTGGAAATGTGTCAGTCCTCTCTCTATAACTTTGCCTTAAGAATTAATTAATGATCCCAAGAAACACCCCTTTCATTTCATCCTTTCATCCTACGTAAATTTCTGGGGGAACAAAATCTCATGCTACTGAAAGAAGTTTCTGCCAACTGAGAATTCCGCCCTAAGCAAAATAAGCTTTCATAAGAAATCAAAAGAAGCTTCCATGATAAATGTGTAAAGTATGTTCCTTTTGTTTGCGTTGTCCACATTTTTTCCTGGAGAATGGCTGCTTTCTTTTGACACCCCGTGTTAGCTTGTGAGTTGGAATAAAATAGGGAGTTTCTAGTTATTTCAGTTGTGTAGTGTTGTTTTCCACTATTGGAAAGCTAGCTGTTGGGACAGAGCTTTCTAGCACAGTCAATTCTCTGTAAGATTTATTCAATCAATAACAAATACATACGGCACACTTTTCAAGGGGGGGCAGTGTGTGCTGTGTTCCCCCTGCCCCTGATAGTATAAAGCCTTCACTTGACTAAATCGCAAATGCCTAAAGCAACCTGCTCATGTATAGACACAATTAGCACGTGCGCAATTTATGTTTTTGTATTGTAGATTTTAAATTCCCAAGAATACCGCCTTGAAATCCATTTGTTGATGAAGATATGGTTGATTAATTAGTAATAAACAAGAAAAATGTCAATCGTAATGGCAACTGGGTTGTGTGCCTGCGAGGAAGAAAGTAAAAGGATGAGTGCTACTTAGATGGCTTTTAAAGCAGATGACACAAATCCATTAAACTGTTCCCATTCCATCAGCCCCAGCCAGCATGTGTCATGCCTTGAGGCTGATGGCAGCTGGAAGGCTACATTAAAATATGATGCAAGTGGGCAAGAAGAATATAACCCTGTGGTTTTGCACAGGCCCAGCATCTAATTTAAAACCAGACCCTGAGCCACCAGGCATGCCGTATCACCACTCGAGAGATCTGGAGTCCAGCTGAGTGCTGCTTGTGGTGTGCTAACCCCATGGATAGTGAATGAGGGCCTGATGCAACAAAAACAGGTAGCGCCCAGCACCACATCATTTAAATCGAGCCCATAAAGCTTTGCAGGTGGAAAAGAATGTAGATTTCCGTCCATTTTTCAAACCCCACTTACTACAAGTTCATGCGCCCAGCCAGTGCCAAACTACACATTACTCTTAATGTGCAGCTTGTAGTTAACTATTTTTCGCTCTGTAAGATGCACCTTTTCCCTCCTAAAAAGTAAGGGGAAATGTGTGTGCGTCTTATGGGGTGAATGCAGGCTTCACACGGCTATCCCAGAAGCCAGAACAGCAAGAGGGATTGCTGCTTTCACTGCGTAGCGATCCCTCTTGCTGTTCTGGTTTCTGGGATTCAGAATATTTTTTTTCTTGTTTTCCTCCTCCAAAAACTAGGTGCATCTTATGGTCTGGTGCATCTTGTAGAGCGAAAAATACGGTAACTCTTCTTTGAAAACAAATGAGCTTTTATCAATAGGTGTGACAGAAATGCAACATGTAGGCTTACCTCTTCCCTCCACAGCGTGATCAGATGGAAATTCCAGTCCCCATCCTAATTTGGCTACAATTCTTAGGAAAAAACCTCCCCATTGACACCATTAGGAATCCCCCCCCCCATGTCATTCTAGCTGCATAGGGGATTACTGATTCCAATAATTCCGGAGAGGGGTGAGATAAACCTGCCTTCCCCTTGTGCCATGTTTCCTGTAAAGGTTGTCCAATTTGGCATGCCGGTAATTGCTAAGAGTAAAAAAGGGAGAGGCAATTACAAGCTACACACATTAAAACGTAGCTTGGCTGCACTTTCTAATCTAGCAGAGAAGCTTTCCTGGTTCTGCTCCCAACTCCTCATGCTACAACAGTCATAGATGAAGAAGATGAATGGGGCAGCAAAGAGAAGGGGCTTACAGCTTTTCCTTCCATCCATCTCCTGCCCCCTGCCTGCCCATTGTCTCTGCTGGAGAAACTGAGGTCCAGCCTCCTGTTACCTCACACTGACCACAGGAGAGAACATGCCCCTCACAATCCAGAAGATGTGTTTAGGATGGAGGCAGCCATGGGCAGCAATGGGTTCCAGGGGGACCCCATTCTGCTGCTCCCCTGGCTGCGTGCTTACCTGACAGCAGCAAGCTGTTGCTACAAGCTGCTGTTTTTAATTTCCCACAATGCCTTGGGATGCCCAGTGGGGCACTTGTGAGGCATTAAAATGGCGGCTCTCAGTCACCCACTGCAAAGGGCCCTGGATGGGTGCCAGTTCTGATGGATCCTGATGGTATGATGAAACCCAAAGGTGTCAGGTGCCGCCACAGGAATTGGCTCTGCGTTGCCATCCTTAGCTCAGCTCCATCAGTTTTCTTTGGGTGGGGGAGAGAACTTTTTAAAAAACTGCCCCCTTCAGAATGGGAAATCAAAGCTCAGGTTAAGACAACCAGTGTTATGGACGGTGCGCAAGCTTTGCCTTTGCTATACAGTGGTACCTCGGGTTACATACACTTCAGGTTACAGACGCTTCAGGTTACAGACTCCGCTAACCCAGAAATAGTACCTTGGGTTAAGAACTTTGCTTTAGGATAAGAACAGAAATTGTGCTCAGGTGGCGCGGCGGCAGCAGGAGGCCTCATTAGCTAAAGTGGTCTTCAGGTTAAGAACAGTTTCAGGTTAAGAACAGACCTCCAGAACGAATTAAGTTCTTAACCCGAGGTACCACTGTATTGGTCTCCTCAAATGTAGTATTTTATATATATTTTCCCTAAATGGCAGCCATTTGCTTTGAATGGCTCTGGTGAGAGCTGCACACAGCCCTCTCATGAATTTTCGCTCTTGGCCATCCTTGGCTGCCAGGAACTCGTTTCATAGATTTAGAAGCATGCTGATGACTTGACGACTCAAGGTGCAAAGCAATAAAAAGCTTTGTCACTTGCTCTAGCGTTGGAGAAAGACTATGCAGCAGGGTGGCACTGTGGGTAAAACCTCAGTGCCTAGGGCTTGCCGATCGCATGGTCGGCGGTTCGAATCCCCGCGGCGGGGTGAGCTTTCGGTCCCAGCTCCTGCCCACCTAGCAGTTCGAAAGCACCCCTAAGTGCAAGTAGATAAATAGGTACCGCTTTACAGCGGGAAGGTACACGGCGTTTCCATGTGCTGCGCTGGTGCCGGCTCACCAGAGCAGCTTCGTCACGCTGGCCACGTGACCCGGAAGTGTCTCCGGACAGCGCTGGCCCCCGGCCTCTTAAGTGAGATGGGCGCACAACCCTAGAGTCGGACACGACTGGCCTGTATGGGCAGGGGTACATTTACCTTTACCTAGCATTATGGTCCTACCTGCATCTTCTCCTTCTGCTTCTGGCAACACTTATTCATTTCACAGATTCGCTGGCCTTTTGCCACCAGGTCAGCCTCCAGTTTCTTCACCTGCTGCTGGGAGGCAGCTTCTCGGGCCTCGTAATTTTTCCTCTGCTCCAGTTCCCTTTGCTGCCATTCTTTGTATGAATCAGCCAGGGACTGCTGCATAGTCTTTCTCCAAGTTTCTTTCTCCCTCTCGTGGGAGGCTTGGAGCTGCCTGACTTTCTCGGCGAATTCACTGGCCAGTTTCTGGTTCTCCCACTTGAGGTGGGCTGCCTGTGTTTCCACGCTGGCCTTTTCGCTTAACTCCTCCTTGCAATCCAGCATGTCTCCTGCAAATGCCCAGTGTTTGTTGACAAGCTCATTGGATTCCTCATTTGAAGACTGGATTCCATTTTCAAAGCTGAGCTTCGTGTGTGCCATCTGCTTGGGGAGGACAACCTTCTCATCTACTAGATTGTCCTCTCTTTGTGGTTCCCTCTCTCCTATCTGCCTTTTGCACATGGTGAACTCTGAAGGTACCACCTCTTTCAGCCTCCTGTGTTTTTCCAAAGTTTCTTCGAGGGTCTGGATGTGCTTCTGGAGCGCCTCTGCTTCCTCCACTTTGCTTTTGTACTGGAGGAGAGTTTCCCTTGTCTCATCGAGGATGTGCTGAATCTCTTCTTGGTGGGCCTCTTTGAGAGCTTGGATGCTGGCCTCATGCTCATCATTTTTAGTGTTCAAGGCATAGATCACCTGTACCCAAAAGGAAAGAACAACGTAATGTCATACATGTGGAGGAAAAACTTAAACACATAGAAGAGTTCCCAAAAATAGACCAGAGGCAAGAGTAGCAACACCCTAGTGTTCCCGGGCCGTAAGGAAGTTAGATTAGCTTCAACCAGAGCCAGGGCCTTTTCAACACTGGCCCCGGCCTGGTGGAACGCTCTGCCTCATGAGACCAGGGCCCTGCAGGATCTGATTTCTTTCCGCAGAGCCTGTAAGACAGAGTTGTTCCGCCTGGCCTTGGGCTTGGAGCCAATTTGATTCCCTCCCTCTCTTTCTTTTTTCCTTTCTTTACCTCCTGCGATGAGGCTACATTTTAATATTTTAATGTTTCAATATTTTAATGTTGTATTTTAATTTTGTTTTTAAGTTGTAATCATTCAACTTGTTTTTATTATTGCTTGTTAGCTGCCCTGAGCCTGGCCTTGGCTGGGGAGGGTGGGGTATAAATAAAAAATATTATTATTATTATCCAGCAGAGCTTTACTTTTGCTGAAGGCAAATGTGTGTAGTGATCACAAATCCAAATACATTCAGGATTGGCACAGTCCATAAAAATCCAGTTGTAGCACTTACAAAATCTTACAAACTTATAACAAGATTAAACCTTAACACTATGTACAGAACACCACACCAGAAGGAAGAGAGAGAGAGAGAGACAGCCAGGCTCCTTCTGGCCTGTATTTATAGTCAGCATGGCCTTAATTGGAAGAGATAAGAGAACCAGTTCAAACCAGCTTTGCAGAAGGTATAACCCAAACAGTCATGAAGCTTCTGCCTGCTTCTCTCACACAGAAAAATTTCTAGTAGCTTCTAGAATCCCATTGTATTAATCAGAATAGAAAAGATCTCCACACATCAGATCAATACTTTCTGCACCAAGAAATGCAAACTGACACATAAAGGGTGTGTGTGTGTGACCTGTTAATATATTATAGTGAAGATTCCATGGTTTTACTTCTAAGTACCGTATTTTTCGCCCTATAGGACGCACTTTTCCCCCTCCAAAAATGAAGGGGAAATGTGTGTGCGTCCTATGGGGCGAATGCAGGCTTTCCCGGGCTTCCTGCAGCTCTGCGCCACCCTCTGGATCCCGGTGCGAAGCCATGTGGGGCTCCGGAGAGTGGTGCAGAGCTGCCTGTCGGGCTTCCTGCATTCCGAAGCCTGGTGCGCGCTGAAGAGCGCACCAGGGCTTCGCGCACCTCTCCGCAAGCCTGGGGAGACCGGCGCGGCTCCCTAGGCTTGCGGATAGCAGGCTGCTTCCCCCGCACCTGCCCCGTGCCTGGGGGGGGGGAATAATTTTTTTCTTTATTCCCCCCCCCAAAAAAAAATTAGGTGCGTCCTATGGGGCGGTGCATCCTATGGGTCGAAAAATACGGTAATCCTGAGAACACTTGATTGGGAGCAACCTCTACTCAACCAAATTTATCTTCATTTATTTAAAAAAGTGTTTAGATACTGCCCTCTCATAAAGTATCAAGACAGTATACAGCAATATAGAAGCATTTTGTTGTTTGAATGATGGAATGCACAAGGAAATGTTAAACAGTTGTGTAGGCCAGTTTGCATTTAAAAAATCTTCAAGAGATGCCTGAAAGTCTAAAGGATCTAAAATCTCTGCTAGAAGAGTTGTCTGCAGTCTGCTGGTGCCACTAAATTTCTGGTCCAAGCCAGTTGGACCTCTCTACTGTGTGGGGATTGGATTTATTTCCAACAAACATGGTTTGCATTGCAGTTTATGCATTTTTTAAAAGTTCAGGGACACTTGTGTGCCCCAAGCGGTGACAACTGAAGGGATTAATAGGCAATAAGGGCAAGGACCAATAGTAAGGATTGGGGAGGCAGGTGAAGCAAATGAGATGTTTCTAATGAATGTTCAGAGGCAAAACCATTTAAGCTTTTTCTTCAAATGTATATGGCAGATTACTTCCTTCTGGTTATGTGTAAGGCATGAGTAGGGACCAGAATAATAGCCAGCCATACCCCCACAAAGATTAACCACAGTGTGGGGAAACTGAAAATTTAGCAAGCTTAAGCTGTGGGTTCTGTCAAGCCAGGAGAATGATGCCATTCCTCTGTTTTCACAGATTTCTCATCAGTGACACAGACGTTACAGATGGCTATAGGGTCCTACACAGTGTTTTTTCCTTTAAAAATGTTTAGGGGTACTCTCATTTTCCTACTCCTATTGAAATGCTGCCCCTCAATGAGGCCAAACCTAGATCCACAAAATGTTTAGGGGTATGCATACTCCTGTGTCCCGTCCCCCCCCCGAAAAAAGCACTGGTCCTACTCACCTGGATCAAGCACACATAAATTTATCTGGGACGGCGTTTGAAATTAGCTGGGCCTTTTGTGTCTTTTCCTGCCGCACTACCCACACCAAACATCTGATTAGCCCAACAGCGCAGCGGCAAAAGATGTGTCTTTTTTGCTGCTGTGTGTATCAAGTGTTTGGTGGGGTAGACCAGTAGCAAAAGAAGCATCATTTGCTGCCCCGATACCCTGCAGATGCCCTGATTCTCCTGGCAGCATTTTTTTCCCCCTGGAGGGCTGCCTGGTCTGTTAGCAGGGCAAGACACCACCCCCCCCCCCAAAAAAAAATCCCCGCTAACACGGCTACAAGAGTAGGGCTGGCCGATATCTGGTTTTCTTTTCTTTCTTTTTTTGTAATAATTTTTATTAGTTTACAACAAAAACAAAAACACATACAAATTTCACATCCAATTTTTCACAAATTATTTCTTTTCTGGACTTCCTTCAGCTTTTCCATAAATCATCCATAGTCATTATTTAAGTTACGCATTCCTTAGGTTTGTATTGTCATTATTTATATCTTTCTTTTTCTATTCCCTTTAAACAATACTTCTCAATTTTTCACAGTGCTTCTTTAAATCCCTCTAGCGTTATCTGTCCCTCACTTATACTTTCCAGATATTCCACAAATTTCCCCCAGTCCTCGATGAACTTTTGGTCTCGGCCGATACCTGGTTTTCAACCTCATGATATACTACCAGCTAAATACAGTGGTACCTCTGGTTGCGAACAGGATCTGTTCCGGAGGCCCATTCGCAACATGAAAAGAGCGCAACCCGCAGCGGCGCGTCTGGGCACGTGCGGATTACGATTTGCCGCTTCTGTGCATGCGCGAGCAGCGAAACCCGGAAGTAACCCTTTACGGTACTTCTGGGTGGCCGTGGGACATAACCTGAAAGAATGTAACATGCAGCGGACGTAACATGAGGTATGACTGTATCACGGTATCTCGCGAAATATATCTGCAGCGGGGGAGGGCCTTGCTGGGTCTCCCCGCAGCGGCAGAGGGTCCCACTATAACTCCCTGCAGTGGCGGAGGGTGAGTCACGATTCCTTGCGGCAGCAGACAGCCTTGCCATGCATCCCCACGGTGGTGGAGGGTGCGCCATGCTTCCCCGCAGCAGCAGAGGGCATTGCTGCACCTCCCCACAGTGGAGGAGGGCGCACTGCGCTTCCTTACAGCAGCAGAAGGCTTTGTTGCGCCTTCCCGCGGTGGCAGCGCATGGAAACGCCATTTACCTTCCTGCCGGAGCGGTACCTATTTATCTACTTGTACTTTTTGGCATGCTTTTGAACTGCTAGGTTGGCAGGAGCAGGGACCGAGCAACAGGAGCTCACCCCGTCGCGGGGATTCGAACCGCCGACCTTTTGATCGGCAAGTCCTAGGCTCTGTGGTTTAACCCACAGCGCCACCTGTGGTAGTAGAGAGCATTAAATGTAAGGAAGTAGTGTGGTGGCGGCCCAAAGGGCCACAATAAATATGATAGTGTGAACCCCTATAAATCCTTGAGTGTGCTTCTAATAGAGAAGTTATGGTAACCTGTTGCTTTATGAAACTGATGGTTTTGCATGTTGCCGCCGCCACCCACTGGTGCATAAGTACAGCTCATATGTGAATCCCAAAGATACAGCTCATAAGCAGGAACATAAGTTGCTACATGGTGCAAACGGCTACATGTAACACAGGTTCCCAACATGCATACTAACACAATGTAACAAGCAGTGGGAATCAGAGCTGAATCAACAGAAATTGCTAACGCTTATTGCGCGTGTGTATTAAACATGAAATGAGGTAATGATGTACATGATAGGTGAAAATTGAAATCCTTTGTTTGAAATGTTATAAAGCCCTTGAGCGGGGTTGCAAAAAGGTTCGACTGTAACCTATTGCTTTGCAATAAACAACAATGGACTCTTAACTCCTCTTGTCTCTGAGTTTTATTGGCTTAAACTCTGAAGATAAGCCATTTTTGGCTTACAACATTAGCAGAGCTACCCCCTGGGAAACTGTCAAGTCTCAGCCTTTTGTTCACCAGTACAGTGGTACCTTGGGTTAAGAACTTAATTCGTTCCGGAGGTCTGTTCTTAACCTGAAACTGTTCTTAACCTGAGACACCACTTTAGCTAATGGGGCCACCTGCTGCCGCCACACAATCTCTGTTCTCATCCTGAAGCAAAGTTCTTAACCCAAGGAACTATTTCTGGGTTAGCGGAGTCTGTAACCTGAAGCGTCTGTAACCTGAGGTACCACTGTATACTGCCTTGTTGAAACACTTATCACAATGCTATTTCAACAATATGGCAATTAATCACATAGCCCTATAGAGGAGCAGACCCTGCTTGTGCATTCTCTTCTCTGCAGGACAAACAAATGGGATGAATGAAGTTTCCTGCATTGCAGGAGGTTAGTCTAGATCAGTGTTTCCCAACCGGTGTTCCGCGGCACACTAGTGTGCCGCGGGACGTCGGCTGGTGTGCCGTGGGAGGGAGGCGAGTCGGACGCCCCGTGCTCCACGCAGGGAGCGCAAGGCTTGCGGGCAGCAGCCTGCAACGCGGAGCACGGGGCGCCCTCCGGAGGACGCCCCGTGCTCCACGCAGGTGTCCGCAAGCCTTGCGCACCCGGGGGATCTCCCCCCGGGAGCGCAAGGCTTGCGGGCAGCAGCCTGCAGCGCGGAGCACGGGGCGCCCTCCGGAGGACGCCCCGTGCTCCGCGCTGGTGTCGGCCAGCCTTGCGCACCCGGGGGATCTCCCCCCCGGGAGCGCAAGGCTTGCGGGCAGCAGCCTGCAGCGCGGAGCACAGGGCGCCCTCCAGAGGACGCCCCGTGCTCCGCGCTGGTGTTGGCCAGCCTTGCGCACCCGGGGGATCTCCCCCCGGGAGCGCAAGGCTTGCGGGCGGCAGCTGGCAGCGCGGAGCACGGGGCGCCCTTCGGAGGACGCCCCGTGCTCCGCGCTGGTGTTGGCCAGCCTTGCGCACCCGGGGGATCTCCCCCCAGGAGCGCAAGGCTTGCGGGCGGCAGCTGGCAGCGCGGAGCACGGGGCGCCCTTCGGAGGACGCCCCGTGCTCCGCGCTCGTGTTGGCAAGCCTTGCGCACCCGGGGGGCGCATGGGGCGCCCTGAAACAGAGGGTTCCCCATGCTGCGGACTGTAGCCTGCCGCCGGACGCGCGGGGCGCCCTGAAGCAGAGCGCCCCTCGCGCCAGGCAGACATGGGCCAGCCCCACAAGCTCGGGGGACAGCGGGGAGGCGCAGCACCGCCATCCCACTGTTCCCCGACCTGGTTTTTTGGGGGGGAAATAAAGGAAAAAATTTTTTCCTTTATTTCCCCCCTCAAAAAAGTAGGTGCGTCCTATGGGACGGAGCGTCCTATGGGACGAAAAATACAGTACTTACTATTTC
The DNA here is from genome assembly GCF_964252035.2 of Podarcis erhardii. Taxonomy (NCBI): domain Eukaryota; kingdom Metazoa; phylum Chordata; class Lepidosauria; order Squamata; family Lacertidae; genus Podarcis; species Podarcis erhardii. The sequence goes on from NC_138512.1 coordinate 8,928,567, forward strand.
ATAATAAAGTAATTATAAAATACTTTCTTTGTGTTTATTTGATTCCTATTAAAGAGAGTTACTTTATATATAGTCAATATAGGCACAGAGTTAATTTTTTAAACATTTTCTAATGGTGGTGTGCCTCGAGATTTTTTTCATGAAACAAGTATGCCTTTGCCCAAAAAAGGTTGGGAAACACTGGTCTAGATAACCCTCGGGATACCTTCCACCTCTACAATTCTATGAATTAAACAGGCTGGCTCAATATATATAGCCATGCATGTAGATCCCATTACTTATTTATTTGTAAAAGTAGTTATATACTGTACTACCCTCTCATAAAACAATATGGGAGCAATGTGAAAAATAAATAAATGAAACACTATTAAAAGCAGGACAGATAAATTATGAAAAATGCCTGGCTATTAAATAATAAAAAAATCACATTAGAGAGTCTGCAGGCAGTTGAGGAAGATGCATGAAGTTGAAGAATGATCCAAAATCCTGCTGTCTACAACCTGCAACAGCTAAGTCTATCAGTGCAAACAGCTTAATATTACTTGACTTGAATACGCAGGCTAAACGACAGCCTCTAGGAGTATTGAGGCCAAGCCGGTTATGCACACACGCACACACACCAAGACCGCACATCAAGAGATAGTGGTGAAAATTATCTGTCTCCTCTCCTTGAAACCATTTCCCCCTCTCATTTCCCTTCCAGGCATCAACGATGGTTTTCATATTGCCTATGCACCGATGTGGGTGGCGCTGTGGGTTAAACCACAGAGCCTAGGACTTGCCGATCAGAAGATCGGCGGTTTGAATCCCCGTGTTGGGGTGAGCTCCCGTTGCTCAGTCCCTGCTCCTGCCAACCTAGCAGTTTGAAAGCACGTCAAAGTGCAAGTAGATAAATAGGTACCACTCCGGCAGGAAGGTAAATGGCATTTCCATGCACTGCTCTGGTTTGCCAGAAGTGGCTTGGTCATGCTGGCCACATGACCCGGAAGCTGTACACCGGCTCCCTTGGCCAATAAAGCGAGATGAGCGCCGCAACCCCAGAGTTGGCCGTGACTGGACCTAATGGTCAGGGGTCCCTTTACCTTTTTATGCACTGATGCAAAGCACGGCCGAGCGCTTGTCCACACTTCCGCTCAGGCTGCATCTAAAAAGCACAGGTCTGTGCTCTTTACTGACACGCTTTCTAGGCAGGGGTCCAAGAGGTTTTCCCCTTTCCAAGGGAAAACCTCTTTAGCAGTAGATTGGAACAAATGGTATTCTCTGAATTGCCGTTTGCTCCGACTGAGTGCTCAAGAGCAGTTTTCCCCGGGGATGGGGGGGGGGGGACAGAACAAGAGGAAAGGTGGATAAGCCCTGAGCTGAGGGGGGAAGACAAAAACACATCTGAAAAGTCTGAAAAGGCAGAGCAAGAGATGTCCATACTAGGGCTGGGCAATAAATCAATATATCATCCAAAACTGGTCTGAAGTATATATCGCAATATCTGTTTCATAATTTTTGACCTGGCAATATATTGCAAATCATGATGTATGTATGTGTATGCTATGCAAAATCACAATGAGGGGGAAACTGCGAAGCCAGCCAATGCCTCTACATCGCTCCATCCTTGTTTCAGACATTGTGATTTTTCACAATGTTTAGCTGGTGATATATTGTGATGCAGAAAACCAGATATCGCCTGGTCTTAGACAACACATGCCTTCCCAAAGGGGGCACATGCCACAGCAGGCTTCTGACATACCAGTCAGGAAACCAAATAAAAACTTTGTTTATCTTTCTCAAACGAGAACAGAAGAAAAACAAGAAACTGATACAACAACTAAGTCCAGTGACATAGTGATACACAATGTGCACATGGGCAGAAGTGAGATAATGGAAGGGTTTCATAGGAGGTGAGCAGAATTTCTGGAATTACCCCTAAGACGGCTCAAGAGCCATGGGGCAGCTGCTGAAACAGAGCACCCTCTGGGGTTGGGTGGTTGATGCTAAGTGGTGTTGCTGCAGTTAAGATTCCACATGGCTGCTGTCCATTAAGCAAACGGCATCAAAATAAAAGCCATGCACATGCTCACTGCTTGGTGATATTTGAAGACTGCAGTCTTAAAAATAACAGGAGTATCCGTGCTGTGTCTGAGAACATTCCAGATAAATATGCAGCAGCAAAACATATTCTGGGAACTGAGCAAACAAACACCCTAAGGCTATATTGGTTGTTAAGACACTCCTATGAGGGAGTTTCATATTACTTCTTGTGATTTCTATGTACAGTGGTACCTCTGGTTACGTACTTAATTCGTTCCGGAGGTCTGTTCTTGACCTGAAACTGTTCTTAACCTGAAGCACCACTTTAGCTAATGGGGCCTCCTGCTGCCGCCGCACCGCCGGAGCATGATTTCTGTTCTCATCCTGAAGCAAAGTTCTTAACCCGAGGTACTATTTCTGGGTTAGCGGAGTCTGTAACTTGAAGCGTATGTAACCCGAGGTACCACTGTAATACCAACTCTTCTCTTTTCTTTTTAGCCAGAGAAAACGGTCTTCCATAATCCTTCCTCCTAGAGGAGCGCTAATGAACCCAGATGTTGCTCAATTATTCAACGACTGCTGTCAAATTGGCGGAAACGGAATTAAATAATTCTGCATGTTGCCAATTAGAAGCAATGGCTCAGATCCTGGGCAGGGGTGCTCTTCTTTAGAAAGGGACAGGAAGACATTTCATCTGAAGGATGAGATTACTTGGGAAGAAAGCTCATGGGGTCACACTCCAGCAGTGGCCGGGCCGGATCCGTAGGGGGTGGGGCCAAGTAGGTGCCCCACAAACTGTTCAACTCAGCTGAGAAGTGGGATATTTTCATCCCTACTGTGGTGGACAGGGCAGCGAGATTTAAAGCAGGATGAAAGCCTATATTTCACTCAGATGATCTGTACCAGTATGGTGAGTAGTAGTAGCCTGACTTTCCTCCCCTTTATTTCATGCTGGGTTTAAAGCTCCTTGCCCCACACGGCATGCAGAAAGCCACACCACCATCAGATCAGCTGAGAAACAGTCAGCTGTTTTCTTCCAGTTCGTGCTTACTGGGTTGGGAAGGTTTAAACCTGTCTGCCCAGTGGGCTGTGCTGGCGATGACATTGGGCCCTCCCTGCCCCTCAGTTAATCCAACCTGCCCTTCACTGCACACTTCCTGTCGTTTCTGCACCAGCAGAACAGTGATGGGAAATGTCTGCACCAGCCGAATTTCCCACACACATTATTATTATTTATTCTGTCAAAAAAATATTTAGAAATGCAGTTTGCTAGCACAGAGGCAGAAATGATAGCATCTATTCCTTGAAGCCGAGGAATGAGCCCCCTGAGCTGGGGTTCATGAGTTCATTTCATTTTTAACATTAAAAACGACTTGGAGAAACGGATCCTGCTTTTACTGTCTTTTGTTCTCTCTCTGCTGTCTCAATTCTGGTTTTTTTTACTGTGTTGTAAAATGTGTCCTTCACTGGTTTGTCATCTTTTGTCTGTTTGGATCTGTTTTAGAAACCTCTCTGCTAAGTAGGGATCTGTTGGTTTTAAGAATTACCGTATTTTTCGCCCCATAGGACGCACTTTCCCCCCTCCAAAAATGAAGGGGAAATGTGTGTGTGTCCTATGGGGTGAATGCAGGCTTTCGCTGAAGCCTGGAGAGTGAGAGGGGTCGGTGCGCACCTTGCGGAGAGTTGCCTGCATGCCAAAGGCTGGGCGCGCTGAGCTCAGTGCGCCCAGACTTTGCGCAGCTCTCCGCAAGGCGCAGGAGCCCTGCGCTGGGTTGAGTTGCCTGTTCTGGGGGCTGGGGTCGGGGGAAGCTCGGGCTTCCCCCGCCCCAGCCCCATGCCTGGGGGGGAAATAATTTTTTTTCCTTTATTTCCCCCCCAAAAAACTAGGTGCGCCTTATGGGACGGTGCGTCCTATAGGACGAAAAATACGGTACCTCCAGGATGAAACCAAGGCAGGTCCACAAACCCACTCAGTTGAATGCAACTCATAAATCATATACCAGATTGTGATGTAAGAACTTTACTGCTTTCCTAGTCCTAGGCATCAACAATACATGACTGCTGAGCTGCGTTTAGCTCTCTCTAGTCCTCAAGATGTGTTGGTCTGGACTGAGGGTCAGGTAGGATGTACGTTCTGGATGCACTCATCCTGCTTGTTTGTCTGGTTCCCCCATACTGCCTCATCCATCCATCCCCCTTATTTCAGAATGTACAAACCACTTCCCAACGAATGTTTCCACAGCAGTATTCGATAAAGATACCAAAAGAACCAAAATGCATAATAGAAATAAATATATAAAGGTAAAGGGACCCCTGACCATTAGGTCCAGTCGTGGCTGACTCTGGGGTTGTGGCGCTCATCTCACTTTATTGGCTGAGGGAGCCGGCTTATAGCTTCCGGGTCATGTGGCCCACATGACTAAGCCGCTTCTGGCGAACCAGAGCAGAGCACAGAAACGGCGTTTACCTTCCCACCGGAGCAGTACCTATTTATCTACTTGCACTTTGATGTGCTTTCGAACTGCTAGGTTGGCAGGACCAAGCAACGGGAGCTCACCACGTCGCGGGGATTCGAACCACCAACCTTCTGATTGGCAAGTCCTAGGCTCTGTGGTTTAACCCACAGCGCCACCTGCGTCCCTCCCAGAAATAAATATATATGCAGCGAATAGAAAAACAAATCTTTAAAACTCCACATTATACAAACACATTGGTGTTATAGACTTAAGGGGGGACCCCCCTAAACCCTAGAAATTACTAAATGTTAGGATTTGGGATATGGATTTAAGTACAAGTCAGTGGCGGAGCGCATGTTTTTGGTGCCTGGTGCAAATGCGCAGGGCGCATTCCCAAGCGGGGGCAGGGCACAGAGGGAGCCCGTTGTCCCTCACCGCAGCCCAACTTCACATGCCAGAGCCTGCCTGATGGGAGCCTGTTGTGGGGGCACCTGGTAGCACCCCCTCCCCCAAATATGCCCGGGGTGACAGCCCCCGCTCCCTGCGATGCCACTGGTATACAAGCTGCAGAGCTCTGTCAGACAGGGAATTCCTGGGCTTTCTTATGGAAACCAGCCTGGTTGGCTTAGTGAAGAGCAAACCTGTTAACATGGCAAAAGGTGTTGAAAGGCCATTGAGGAGGAATCTTTTGGCCTGGGGAGTCAGATGTTACCAAGGTGATGGGGGGGTGTTTGAGGGGACAGGAAAAGGGAGTTTTCGAGCAAGGGTGCTGGGAAGGAGAAGCAGGAGGAAGAGCTGAGATCCATTTTGGGGGAAGCTGGAGGCAAGTCCCTCTTGAAATGACCATGCTGTAAGATCTGTACTTCCTCCATGCAGACTGAGGGTGTAAATAGGTGAATAAACCATATTTCATGACAGTCTCCTCCATGTATTCCTTTCTCCAAAGGGAGACAGACCCTGTGGGGGTGCCTGGTACCCCATGGCTCTTGCTACCACTCAACACCTGACTTTTGTAACATGATACATTACACTGGTCAACAACAAATTTGTTGTCTGCGTTTTTGCAGTTGATTTAGGATGAATCTGATGCGCTGAATCCAAAAATCACATTGGTTTTGCTCAATCAGGTCAAGTTTTTGAGCTATGGCCACATGTTGCTGTTTTTTACGTTTTTGTTCACATGTACGCTTGTGTGGAGCATTTTAGAAGAAGTTGGTGGGGGTAAAATGCCATGTCGAATAATTGTTTCGATTGGAAATGATTATTTTAATGACAAGAAGTATTCAGGTCCCATAGTTCTGGGTGATTATGTCGAAAAGGGATCAGTTTGAAGTCATAAAACCTCGAAATCTTCCATAAATTGGTGCGGCAAAGCATAAAGTTGCTTACCATGCTTATTTTGGTATTAAACTTGGTGACCAGGATAAAGCTTGGGTGCCACACATGGTGTGCAAGGCATGCACCGAGACTCTACATGGGTAGACCAATGGCAAGAGGAGTCTGAACTTTGGAATTCCCATGGTTTGGAGGGAGCCAACAAACCATGTCACTGACTGCTACTTCTGCGCTGTTGATGTGACTGGGATCAATAGAAAGAACCGGAGCAGCCTCAAGTATCCTGATCTTCAATCAGCACGTCATCCTGTAGCTCATTGTGATGAAATTCCAGTGCCTATCTTCGGAGAACTTCCTGACATTAGTGACGAAGATGCCTCCAGTGTTGAAGAAGAAGAAGTGGTTCTTGAAGATGATGCTCCACATCCATTTTCCCAAAAGGAGTTGAATGATCTAGTTCGTGACCTCAGCTTGTCAAAGGACTCTGCCGAACTGCTGGCATCCAGATTGAAGGAAAAAAACCTCCTCTCTGACAGTGCTCGCATCAGCTTCTTCCGCAACAGGCATCAAGAGTACCTCTGTTTTTTCTCGTAAGAGAAGGACTTGGTGTACTGTGCAGATATTGCACAGCTTCTGCTCAAGCTTGGAGTGCCACAGTACGAACCCAAAGATTGGAGACTGTTCATTGACAGCAGCAAGCGATCACTGAAATGTGTTCTGCTACACAACGGCAACCGGTTTGTCTCTATACCCCTGGCTCACTCGAGTACACTGAAGGAGAACTATGAAGCGGTGAAGTATGTGCTGGAGAAAATTGGTTATGATCAGCATAAGTGGTTTATTTGTGTTGACCTGAAGATGGTGAACTTTTTGTTGGGACAACAGTCTGGCTTCACCAAGTACCCATGTTTTCTGTGCATGTGGGATAGTAGGGACCATGCTCAGCATTACACGAAGAAGGACTGGCCTGTGCGGGAGGAATTGGTGCCTTGCAAAGAAAGGAACGTCATCAATGACCCTCTGGTGGACAGAGACAAAATACTCTTCCCACCACTGCACATCAAGCTCGGCTTAATCAAGCAGTTCACCAAGGCTCTGGACAAGGATGGTGACTGCTTCACTTACTTGTGCCAGGCTTTTCCAGGATTGACCATGGAGAAGTTGAAAGCTGGCATCTTTGACGGTCCTCAGATCTGTCAGCTCATCAGAGATCCAGAGTTCGGAAACTCAATGAACGAAGTGGAACTGGAAGCGTGGAAGGCATTTGTTCTGGTAGTGAAGAACTTTCTTGGCAACAATAAGGCCAGAAACTACGCAGAACTTGTCAACAACATGCTGACTGCTTTCAGAAACCTGGGCTGCAACATGAGCGTCAAGATGCACTACCTATTTTCACATATGGACCGGTTTCCTGAGAACCTGGGTTCAATGAGTGACGAGCAGGGGGAGAGATTCCATCAGGACATGAAAGAGATGGAGACCAGGTATCAGGGTCGCTGAGAAGCAGTCATGATGGCTGACTACTGTTGGACTCTGAAGAGAGACCTCCCTGCCGCTGAGCATTCCAGGAGTTCCAAGAAACGGAAGTTCAAGCCCTGAAGTTTGAAAAATGGTGAAGCAACATGCAATTTACGTGTACTTACCTTTATCAATGCCCACCATTCAGTTTACAGCAATCAATGTTTCTATCAGGTAATCAATATATGTTGTTGGAAAAACATTATTTTCTCTTAAAAACATATTTAGGATGATATGTGTTGACAAAAATCAGCTGATAATGCCACAAAAATGTAATTGATTTTGTCACAAGATCTGATTTTTTTTTCAAATCAACATAGCACAAAAACCTGACCTGATGGAGAGAAACGGATGCCATTTCCTGATTCAGCAGTGCAAAAATACCCCAAAGCGGTTGTAGAAATCTAGACAACATTCAAAAAGTAAAAAATTGTTGCCCAGTGTTATCAAAAGGCAAAGTCACACTTCAGGGAAGGCTCTGATGCTATGACTGGCTCTTTTGAGCATCACCATATACCTGGAAATACAGCAGTACCTCTGTATGCGAACGGGATCCGTTCCGGAGCCCCATTTACATCCTGAATAGAATGTAAGACGAGTCTGCGCATCTGTGCGTGTTGCATTTTGCTGCTTCCGCGCATGCGCATGACGTCATTTTGAGCATCTGCGCATGCGCGAGCGGCGAAACCCGGAAGTAACATGCTCCGTTACTTCTGGGTCACTGCGGAGAGTAACTAGAAAACGCTCAACCTGAGGCACATTTAACCTGAGGTATGACTGTATAAGTGGGACGCGGGTGGCGCTGTGGGTTAAACCACAGAGCCTAGGACTTGTCGATCAGAAGGTCGACAGTTTAAATCCCCGCGACGGGATAAGCTCCCGTTGCTCGGTCCCTGCTCCTGCCAACCTAGCAGTTCGAAAGCATGCCAAAAAGTGCAAGTAGATAAATAGGTACCACTCTGGTGGGAAGGTGAACGGTGTTTCCGTGCGCTGCTCTGGTTCGCCTAGAAGCAGCTTAGTCATGCTGGCCACATGACCCGGAAGCTTTAAGCCGGCTCCCTCGGCCAGTAAAGCGAGATGAGCACCACAACCCCAGAGTCGGTCACGACTAGACCTAATGGTCAGGGGTCCCTTTACCTTATGACTGTATAAAGAAAATGAGGATAATAATATGAGAAAAGGGCTGGTCAGATACTGGACCTTATCTAGGGAAAACCCAGCAAGTAAAAAACAACAACAATCCCCAAAACTAATGGACCATGTGCAGATTAAAATCCTGCCTAGAAGCACCCAGCTCTGATAGATCTGAATCTTCCTGAACTCTCACATGCAAAGGCACACACCTTTAAAGTCTTTGGTGAGGCTGTTCATTCCCTGCTGCTAAATCTTGTACTAAAAGTTATGTGTTCGTCTTGGCAGCATAAAACATGCAGTGGATGGGGCTGGGCAGAGAGATGTTAAGTGATTCTTGGAGAAATGTCCTGATTTATGTTTGTTGTTCCTGTCCCATTAGTCTTGCAGGAATCTGCAGTCAGCACTAAAAGAGCTGTTCCAGCAGCCAGACTCATTAACTGTGTAAAAGGTGTCATGAGAAGGTGTGAGGAAGGATAGAAAATAGAGGAGAAAACCCAAAGAATGAGAAAGCTTTCCGAAAGGCAGCAGGCAGAGATTTATCTTATTTATACCCAACCTTTCTCTCCAGATATGTGTATGGAAAATAGCTAACAGGAACTAACAGCAGGACAAACATGCATGAGTAGTAATCAACATATGACGAAGAGATGAATAGCAATTTAAGGGAAACATCTAGATTACAGGTGTCATTTTTGTATGTGTTGTAATTTTTGTATGTGTATGTGTGTGTAAACATTTATACTATCCTTTTCTGACTTTTTAAAAACAAAAACAAAAACATTTGTTTGCTTGGAAATAATCCCCACTGAGTAACTGGATTGCAGTCATCTATATACCATTTTAGGGACGCGGGTGGCGCTGTGATTTAAACCACAGAGCCTAGGACTTGCCGATCAGAAGGTCGGCTGTTCGAATCCCCACAACGGGGTGAGCTCCCGTCATTTGGTCGCTGCTCCTGCCAACCTAGCAGTTCGAAAGCACGTCAAAGTACAAGTAGATAAATAGGTACCTCTCCAGCGGGAAGGTAAATGGCGTTTCCGTGCACTGCTCTGGTTCGTCAGAAGTGGCTTAATCATTCTGGCCACATGACCTGGAAGCTGTACCCTGGCTCCCTCAGCCAATAAAGCGAGATGAGCACCGCAACCCCAGAGTCAGTCACGACTGGACCTAATGGTCAGGGGTCCCTTTACCTTTACTGTGGTGCCCTGCAAGACGAATGCCTCGCAAGATGAAAATCTCGCTAGACAAAAGAGTTTTCCATTTGTGAGGTGCTTCGCAAGATGAATTTCCCTATGGGCTTGCTTTGCAAGACGAAAACGTCTTGTGAGTTCTTGCGAGTTCCCCCCTTTTTTTCCTTTTTCTAAGCCGCTAATAGCCGCTAATAGCGCTAATCCACTAATAGGCGTGCTTCGCCAGATGAAAAAACTGCAAAACGAAGAGACTCGCGGAACGAATTAATTTCGTCTTGTGAGGCACCACTGTACCTTTATATACCATTTACCCAGAAGTCATATTGAACTTAATGGGGCTTACCTCTGAGTATACAGTGGTGCCTCCAGTTGCAGACGGGATCCATTCCGGTGCTCTGGTCGGATCCCAAGGTTTCCGCAACCAGAGGGACCACTTCTGCACATGCGTGCGTGGCGGTAGAGCGCTTCTGCGCATGGGGCAAAACCCGAAAAAATACTTCCAGGTTTGCCGCGTACGTATCCCAAAGGATACGTAACTGGAGGTGAATGCAAGTAGAGGTACCACTGTATATTTCATGGAATCATAGAACTGTAGAGTTGGAAGGAACCACGAATATCATCTAATCCAACCACCTCCAATGCAGGAATCTTTTGGCCAACGTGGGAATGTGCTGTTAGTTTTTATTGTATTTTATTTTAAAATCCATCTTCAAAGCTGAATGTAGAAATGTAGGATGGAAATACTCGTATTTGTAATGCATAAATGCAGTGGTACCTCGGGTTAAGAACTTAATTCATTCTAGAGGTCCGTTCTTAACCTGAAACTGTTCTTAACCTGAAGCACCACTTTAGCTAATGGGGCCTCCTGCTGCCACTGTGCCGCCGCCATGTGATTTCTGTTCTCATCCTGAAGCAAAGTTCTTAACTAGAGGTACTATTTCTGGGTTAGCGGAGTCTGTAACCTGAAGTGTCTGTAACCCGAGATACCACTGTACCTGGTGGGAAACAGGTTTGGTTTCGATCTGACCTGAACAACTTCTGATTATGCACCATGTCAAATGCAGCCCACTGGCCATGTCAAGTAAGTAACTCAGCTCCTGGAAGTCACAAACCTCCTGGTCTGCTACCTGCAACCACGTGGATTTTGTTGACCTCGAGATGAGTCAATGAGGAAAGCTTCATCTACTGAATATCTGCCTACATGCTCAGACTGCTCTTAAAGGCGCAGTCCATAATCATAGTCCACAGTGGTTGGTGTTCATTTACTAGCTTGGCAGCAATTACACAAATTCATATTAAAGGTTTATAAATAATTGTCAGGGAACTGCCATCAGTACTGGAGGGAGAGTGCAAAAGCCAGAGGGATTCCAGAGAGCGTTCAGGGATCGGGAGAAGCAGCCCATCTTCTGGGGAAGAGAATCAGCGTAGCACCAGTGGAGAAGGGGGGTCAGGTGGGGGAAGTGGCGAGGCGGTCCCATGACTCCTTGCCTGGGACCAGCGGGGAGAGTAGGGGTCCTCCGTTGCCCATGCCCTCCTTGCGCAGAAGGCTTTCGCGCAGAGAGGGTAGGCAGAGACTAGGCATCAAAGAGCTTCTTTGCTGGAAGAAGTTTAAGAAACGCCCACTCACGATTCTGCCAGCGACTGAGTCAGCCACGGGTGAGCGGCGGTCCGGACAGATAAAGTTCACTTTGGCAGCCCAGCCAGGTGTTTGCACTCAGCCAGGGAGATACGTGCCTGCTTACGCACGAGCAACCCCTCAGAAACCATTACAACAGGGGGGGCCACCAGGTGGCGCATTGGAAGATGGCCGACAATAACATCTCTCCGACCCATATGAGGTAATTAAGAGGCTGCTATGGGAAGTATGCAGTCTCTCCCCCGCAAGGATATGGGGGGGACTGCCTTGCCAGTGGTGGCCACAATGCACCCCCAGACTCGAGAGAAGGGGGTGTGCCGGTCACTTGGCTAAGCCCTCGGTGTGTTCGGCTCTTCCCGGACGCCGTCTCCAATTCGCGCGTGCTGGCTTGCTTTAACACGAAAATATAATTGGAAATATATAATTGGAGATGTTGAAGCACATATGTCAAGCAAAGGTCGGGAGATAAGACTGCTGATTAATGGATTTCTGGGATCGGAGTGGCGGGCGAAAGACAAATAAATCAAGAGACGAAGCGCCATTAAGAGATGGGTATGTTTGGAGTTAAGAAGGTTGAGTGGAGGAAAAACTTTTCTTTCTTTATATTATATGAGCATAAATAACCCTTCACCCCAAAGAAAAAAGAACCACCGTATTTTACTACACAAGCAGGAATCTAAAAACTGTGTGGGATGAATTAATGCTGAATGAAGAGAGGATTGGTAAAGATCGGAGAATGGAAAATTTTATGACGCAGTTTTAACATGGCGTCTCGCAAGACAAGCTTGTTTAAGAAAGACGGGGGGGGGGGAGGAGAACCAGGACTGTTTGAAAGTGAACGATGTTTGGAATTTGATCTTTAACCTGGCAGAGCCCTCTAGGAGATATTTTACAAGCCTGGGACAACTAAAGGGCAGACCGAAGATAAATTTTCGAAGGAGTGGAATGGCGGCTGTCCCTATGAAATATGACTTGTGGAGTGCGTAAAACCCACGCAGACGATGTTTGTTCTTAACCTGCCTGTGAAGATTATCAGAGATCGCAAAGAAAGGAATATAGGACAACAACAAGAATGAAGAAAGTAAAAAAAGAGACTATCTGGATAGAACTGGATAGAACTGTTTAATTAATGCAGTAATAGAAGTGATGTTTGGATTCTCGTTCGGAGCTTGACGTATGGGTACCCCCAACAAAATTGAAAAATTCGGCTGTATAATTTGGAATTAATGGGATTTGAAATAATGTGATATGATTGGCCTGTTAATAAAAATTATGTTAAAAAAAAAATAGAAACCAATACAATAATCTTAAAACTTCTGCAGATTCCATATGTTTTCCCTGCTTGTTCTGGATCTATATACACAGCAAGAAGAGATGCAGTAAAACATTTTCAGCCTTCCAAAATGTAACTGTTGTCTTGAGTTTTCTGTTGCTAGTGCCTGGATTGTTCTTTAAATATAGTGGGAGAGACTGGAGCTCAGATGCCAGCTTTTGGGGGGGGGTTGTGTCCTTTTATAAAAATGACATACTGTAGTTAAAAACAACAACCTAATTTCACTTTTTCTCTTTTTTTAGCCATTACTGGATTTTTCTTTCTTTCTTTTTTTCACCCCACTTATCTAAGATTACATGGCCTGGCATTCCTGAGATGCACAAAGTTCAGGTTTTACTTCCTACATTGTTCTACTGGTCACACAAGGGGATAATCACAAAAGGAATGAAAAGTAGGGCAACAGATTGTTTGTCCTGTGAAATATATAGATGCACTAAACCAGGGGTCAGCAAACTTTTTCAGCAGGGGGCCGGTCCACTGTCCTTCAGACCTTGTTGAGGGCTGGACTATATATATTTTTTGGGGGGGGGGATGAACTAATTCTTATGCCCCACAAATAACCCAGAGATGCATTTTAAATGAAAGCACACATTCTACTCATGTAAAAACACCAGGCAGGCTCCACAAATAACCCAGAAAGGCATTTTAAATAAAAGGACACATTCTACTCATGTAAAAACGCGCTTATTCCCGGACCGTCTGTGGGCCAGATTTAGAAGGCAATTGGGCCAGATTTGGCCCCCGGGCCTTAGTTTGCCTACCCATGCACTAAACCACAGTGGACTGCCCATTTAAGGGATAGTGAAGTCAATATGGCTGGAAGTGGAAGCAGATTTTACCAGTGATATCAGGAAGGTTTGCTTAGCTAGCCCAGAGATGGAAAGAATAAGAGAGTCCCTAACAGAGAGGAATGGCAAGCTAAACTGATGGGACTATGCCAAAATGGCAAACTGACTGGAAAGCTCAGAAACCAAGAAGACCAAAAAAAAAATGGGAATTTTAAAAAAATTATTTAAGAGACCACTGCAAGCAGATGTAAACATGAGCAGGATTTTAATCTCACTTGTAATGTAACCAATACTATAGATAATATGGATAGATGCAAAATATAGATCAGGCATCCTCAAACTCGGCCCTCCAGATGTTTTGGGAAAACAATTCTCATCATCCCTGACCACTGGTCCTGTTAGTTAAAGATGATGGGAGTTGTAGTCCCAAAACATCTGGAGGGCCGAGTTTGAGGATGCCTGAAGTAGATTATGGAACAATATGCAGTTGTAAATGATGACAACAGGACCCATGGAAGGGTTGGGGCGAAGTCGAGAGATTCAGAGCAGCAATCTCTATATATGGATATGCAATTGGATTGTTAGAAACTTATATTTGTAAAATCAAATAAAAATGCTTTTGTTTTTTGTTTTTAAAAAGGAAGGTTTTGCTTAGGTTAATTTATAAATTGTACTTACCCACCTTTCTTCCAAGGGGCCAATGGTGGCATACGGTACATCAGAGCTTTGCAAACTTTTCGTTGTTGGCGACACACTTTTTAGACGTGCATCATTTCGCGACACAGTAATACAGTTTTAGTACCAAACTGGAGGTTAAACTAACCCCTTCCCAGCTCCGGAAGGAGCGCAGGCATCATTCACACAACACACCTAAACACTGCAGCCAACACACTAACATGTCACTACACACAGTTTGGAAAGCTGTGCTATCCTTTTTGCTGAGCCTCTCCTCAACCTTTGTGACAGAGGTATGCCATAGACACCCATGGGGAGGTCAGATGAAAAAAGAGAATTGTGTTCTACCCTGAAATAGGTTGTGGCAACCAGAGCAGCACACGGAAATGCCGTTTACCTTCCTGCCGCAGTGGTACCTATTTATCTACTGGCACTTTGAGCTTGTTTGGAGGTTCTAGCAGGGGAGCGCAGCTATCGTATACCCTTGACGGAAGAACGGTACACTCCTTCTATCTGGGATGGTCGTCCTCTTCCACCGAGCGCGCAGCTTCGGGAGGGACGCACATGGAGCGGTGAGGGAGGAAGGGGACACCAGCCTAGCCAGCCAGATCAGCCGAATCAACCCTGGCGATCAATGGGGTGACAGATGTCGCAGCCAGATCGCCCTCACATCCTATCTACTGGCACTTTGATGTGCTTTCGAACTGCTAGGTGGGCAGGAGAAGGGACTGAACAACGGGAGCTCACCCCGTCGTGGGGATTTGTACCGCCGACCTTCTGATCAGCAAGTCCTAGGCTCTGTGGTTTAACCCACAGAGCCACGCGTGTCCCTTATGGCTGATGTTAGAGGCAGGGAAAGGAAGATCTCCAAGGTAGAGACAGCAGTATTCTGGATATGTCCAAGAAATTCCGAGCATATGGCAACCCTAGTCTTAAGAGTACAAAAACGGAAGTCTCTCTGCTGACCTTTCTAAAAGAAGATTCTATCTCACATATCTTGGTGACACTTCAGCTTTTAGTGTTCTTGTGCTCAAAACTGAAATGACAAAATACCTGCAGAAAGGATCGCAAACTTTACTAATTTAATTCTCTATTTCCTGTATAATTAACTGAACAAAAGTGGTCCACAAAGCAAAGCAGAAATTTATCGGATACCATAAACCTGATTTATAAGGGTAACTGAAGGCTCTAAGTGTAATTGCAGGAGGCTTTCGAAAGATCAATATAGTAAATGATGTGAAAGCACTTTTGGAGGATCCTAGAAGAGAACAAATACCAGATGATTTCCTATTTATTTTTACTCGTCCTTTAAGTCAGAACAAAAGAATTCTTAGGGAAGCTCTCAAACCATTTTTGTATGATGAACTAAACATGTATTGATAATCATTTGTTGTCCTACACACCAGCAAAATAAATATTCGGAAATTTAAGGTTTGGGAGATGGACATGTTAACTTCACTGAAAGTTCAGTTTGAAGAGGAAATGGCTGATTAGAATTACCTCCATAAACGAGGCAACTGAAATATTTTGCATTATTTTTTGTTCTAAAGAATAAGTAATCCCATTCCAAGGAATCAGGACAGTTAACAATACAGAACAATCATTAATTAGAGAAACTGTAACTAATTTCAAGCACTGGAAATGAAGTTTTTACAGTGCTCTTTCAATAGTGTTAATTGATTATTGTTTTTATTGTTCTGTTGTATATCTTACTGTTTTAATTTACACTGTAAACTGCTCTCAGCTAAACATTATGAAGTGGCATTTAAATTTCTTAATAAAACTTGGCGTACTTCTGGACTGTCTTTTTTGGGTGAGATTCAATCACATACTGGCAAATTTAGATTGCTGCTTTCAGGCACACATTATTAAATACTGTGTCTTGATGAGTTTTCTCCCAAACAAGCTTTGATCTGAATTGGAAAAAATAATGACCTAGTTGCATTTTAAGCCAGTGTTGTGTACGCAGCCCATGTGTGGAAAGAATTGTGGCCTTAGAAGGCAATCCTGCATTATACTGACCATAGCTGTCAACTTTTCCCTTTTCTTGTGAGGAATCCTATTCGGAATAAGGGAATTTCCCTTAAAAAGGGGGAAACGTTGACAGCTATGATACTGACGGACCTGGAAATAACATTCAGTGAGATAAACAAATTGTGTTTTCAAATAAATAGGCTTAGGATGTAAGGGCATGGATACTTAAAAGATGGATTTGCACAACAAATGGAAGAACTTGTCATTTTTGTGATTATTCTAGACCAAAGGAAAATCAAAAATGCAAATGATGCGCGGCTTGGTTTTCTATGTTTACGACCTAAACTCACCAAGTGTTATGCAACAGAGATTAGTCGTGATCTGTGGTCCTTGGTGCACTTTGCTGAATTGGGGTGCCAAGCTTTTCAAGCGCAGCATGCAAAGTTTGACACGCAACTTCCTCTAACCACAATAAAAACCGATAATCTCATTTTCCATGTACTGGTTTCTCTAATGGGTCCATAAATTATGTATTCCAAAGAATCAAGGAAATTCAGAGCTCAGGAGAAAGGCAAAGATAACTTGCTTTTGAGATTCAGTTCATCTAGGAAACACACAGCCTGCTGCTTCAAGCTTCATTAACTCCCTTATTTGTCCGCTCCTCCTTCGAAACAGCTGCTCGCGCTGCTAGGCCCTGTCTGTGCACTGATATTGCCAGCACACTTGTTTTCTCTCGAATCTCTGCCTGCTCTGTGTCTCTGTCTCCGCTTTCTGCCACTTTCCTCTGCTACCGTATTTTTCACTCTATAGGACGCACTTTCCCCCCTCCAAAAATTAAGGGGAAATGTGTGTGCGTCCTATGGAGCGAATACAGGCTCCTTGGCTTCAGCGATAGCAACGTGAAACCTCCGAAGCACAGAGGGAGCGCTCCCTCTGCGCTCTGGAGGCTTTGCGTTGCTTTCGCTGAAGCCTGGAGCACTTTGACATGCTTCGCCACTTATGCATGCGCACAAGTGCCAAATCGCGCCGTGCACCTGCACAGATACAGCGCTTCAGGTTGTGCTTTTTTCCTGTTGCGAATGGGCCTCCGGAATGGATCCCGTTCACAACCAGAGGTACCACTGTAATTTCTTGGAGCTGCCCTGGTCCTGAAATCTGCCCTGGAGTAGGTTTAAAATCCCACAGATTGAAGAACATCCAGGAATATCCTGGTCAGTGCTTCTGTGGGACCTTCTGCTGCCCAGCAGGCGCTCCGCCATCATAGATATATATCATGATATATCGAGATATTTAGCTGGTGGTATATCTTGAAGTTGAAAACGGGCTATTGCCCAGCCCCAATTTCCACTATTGATTATATTGTACTACTGCACTGATAGCTTTACGTGTTAACCAGCTTATTCCTGAAAATTGCAGGGTGTGTGTCTCTCTCTGTGTGTGTTTCCTTTAGAAGTTTTAGCTTTCCTTGCTTGCTGACAACAGTTATGTGTTTTGGCAGTTGGACAGATGGTTGTTCACAGAAGGTGGCACAGTTCTACTGAATGAGTCTTGGGCAGATGGAGGTATAGGAAAAGCAGACAAGGGAAAGGAGATCTAAATTGGGGTGGGGATTGAGATACTGCAAATTAATTAATAAAGCTGCAAGCATGAGGAGCACCTGTCTCCCAAAACACACCTGCCTGGAAGTGCCACTAGGTACAGTGGTACCTCGGGTTAAGAACTTAATTCGTTCCAGAGGTCCGTTCTTAACCTGAAACTGTTCTTAACCTGAAGCACCACTTTAGCTAATGGGGCCTTCTGCTGCTGCCGCACGATTCCTGAGGTACTATTTCTGGATTAGCGGAGTCTGTAACCTGAAGCATCTGTAACCTGAGGTACCACTGTATTATGGGCAGGGAACTCTGGTGAAGAAGAAGAAGAAGAGGAGGAGGAGGAGGAGGAGGAGGAGGAGGAGGAGGAGGAGGAGGAGTTTGGATTTGATATCCTGCTTTATCACTACCCTAAGGGGTCTCAAAGCAGCTAAAATTCTCCTTTCCCTTCCTCCCCCACAACAAACACTCTGTGAGGTGAGTGAAGCTGAGAGACTTCAGAGAAGTGTGATTAGCCCAAGGTCACCCAGCAGCTGCATGTGGAAGAGCAGGGAATCGAACCCAGTTCACCAGATTATGAGTCCCTTAACCACTACACCACACTGGCTTATTTTACACATTTCCTACTCTCTTCCCAGGTGCCCTGCTTAGTAGTTTGCTGGCTTTTGATATTTGTACTTGAGGATGGCCAAAGAGACAGAAGAGGGATTCTGTTAGTCTCATCCACCGTACAGTAGTCTCCTTGCCTGAGCCTGGGACTTACTGTTTCAGGGCAGTTCAGCATCCATGCTTTTCAACTAAGCTACATTTTACTGCCTGTGCAACCTTTCTGAGTAATGTATGGAAAAGCACATGAACTTGACCTTTGGAGTGTTTGTAAGTAAACCATCTTTTAACTTACCAAATGTGTGGTATTTTCCTATTCTGGGGGAGAAAGGAAACTTTGGAAGGAGCTTGGAAGGGCATCTTCTAAAGGTCTAACAGCCTATATTTCCATGCTTTGCTTTGATGCATATTTTGTGGGTTTTAAATTTCTGCTGGAGTTCTCTCACCAAAGAGTACTTGCCCAAAACTTGGATCTTGGCATCCAGGAATTATGCTTTCCATACTTCGTTTTGCACCAGCACCATGTTGACAAAGAAATGTTATCACATGGGAAATCTCAGCAAAGTGAAGGCTAAAAAAATGCTGCAACGAAGAATTTTGATTACTCTAGAATAAATTGTGGTGGGCATGGCATTGCTGTTTCAGATGTGACTCCCTTTCTGTGTGTGGTTGCTGCTGCTGTTCCCTTTAAAGCAGCTGTGGTCGTGAAGAAGGCTCTAATTTGGATCAGGGCCATAGCTGTCAACGTTTCCCTTTTTTTTAAGGGAAATTCCCTTATTCCGAATAGGATTCCTTGCAAGAAAAGGGAAAAGTTGACAGCTATGATCAGGGCAAGGGTGCCCCACCTGTCTCAACCCTACTCTGCCTTCAGTGCCAAGATTTTGTCCCTCCATAACAAAAAATGTGCTTTTAGCTAAATTTATACACACACTCATCCTGATGGAAGCATTGAGTTAGGCTATCTGCTTCCAAACTCGCCTTATAGTCTGGTGAACGAGGCACCAGGATGCAGGTTTATAATGAAATTAATACTTCACCCGGCCAATCTGACATCCTTTAAAATATCCCATCGGTAGTTATTAATAGCTGTCACTGATCCTGTGTGACATTTTCGATTACAATCTTCCTCCCATGGAATCTCAAAGGCCTTTACATATATCCTAGCAAAATACCTAGCAGGTGGAGTTTTTACAGAGGGAAGGCTTGCATATTGGATGGATCCTACGAAGTACATCGCAGTTCTGCGCAACCTACATAAGACACATTGCCTTCCTTTTGGGGATCTCTCTCAGCAGGTATCCAGGCCATCGAGTATCAGGGAAGAAGGAAGTTTCCCTCCCAAATGCATTGCTTAAGGTTTCATTGAGAGTTTCTGCTTGGGCAAAATGTTTCCTTGAAATGTGACGATTCCTCTTGTTCTGTGTTCCTCCTGCCGGGTACATACGAGGGCAATGGACTTTTCAGTGGTGGCACCCTGGCTACCTAATGCCTTCCCAGGAGAGGCTTTGCAGGTGCCTAGCCAGACGCCAGTTTGACACCAGGTGAAAAGCTGCTTTTAAATAAACAAACCAGGCATTTTAATCTCCGGTGCCTTTAAAGGGATGCGGGTGGCGCTGTGGTCTAAACCTCTGAGCCATTTGGGCTTGCCGATCAGAAGGTCGGCGGTTCGAATCCCCACGACGGGGTGAGCTCCCATTGCTTGGTCCCTATTCCTGCCAACCTAGCAGTTCGAAAGCACATCCAAGTGCGAGTAGATAAATAGGTACCACTCTGGCGGGAAGGTAGACGGTGTTTCCGTGTGCTGCTCTAGTTCGCCAGAAGTGGCTTAGTCATGCTGGCCACATGACCCGGAAGCTCCCTCAGCCTGTAAAGCAAGATGAGCACCGAAACCTCAGAATCGTCTGTGACTGGATGTGACGGTCAGGGGTCCCTTTACCCTTACCTTTAATCTATTTTATCTTTGCCAAATGTTTTTTAAATTGTGTTTATGATCTATTGATCTATTGTGTTAGTTTTATTGTATGGTTTACTCGTTTTTAACTTTAAGAAGACAAGAATAATCCTTCTGGATCAGACCATGGCCTACTACTCCACCATTTTATTTCCTACAGTGGCCAACCAGATGCCTCTCCCACAACACAACTGGCCTGTCTCACCAGTGCTATTTTTCTAGAAAAAGAGGTGTCAAAACTCACAATGAACGCCTGCCATGTTCTCTTAGAATGACGTTGGCGCCCACCTGAGAGGTGCCAGAACTGAGTTCTGGTGAGTTCCAGATGAAAAAAGCCCTGATTTTCACCTGTTTTAGTATTTTAACTTCTGTGCAGCTGTGAATTTTTCTGGAGTTTTTCTTGTTTTATCTTCTTGTAAACAGTTGGAGGCTTGTTTATTTTTAATGCAATAAAAATATGAATTACTGCACTTACTCAATGGTGCTGGCAAGAAAAAGAACCCAGTAGTTATCACTCTTATTCATTCTGACCTGGGTTGTGCCATGAGTGAGCACAGTGGGTCTAAGTACATGGCAGTGGGGCTCTTGTTGTGGGTGATGTTGACAAGGGGCTTAGAGGGGTTTGACTGACCTTTTTGCTTGAACTTTGCCAGCCAGCCATGTCTGCTTACGTCTTGCTGCCTCTGATAATCCAAACCAGGGAACTATGGTTCCCAGTTTTAATCCCAAAAAGGGTCTGAAGTTGTGCCTTGGTATCCTGGCTTGTTCTGAAGCTGATAGCCATACATTCCCAGTTCAGATGAAACATGAAACTGTGGTTAATTAGAGGCTTCCTAGTATAACCTAGGGCAGGGGTCTGCAACCTTTAAGATAAAAAGAGCCACTTGGACCCGTTTCCGAAGAAAAAAAACTGGGAGCCGCAAAACTCGTCATTATAAAAATATTTTTTTTGTCACTTTTTATTATTATTTCTTTTTTGACCCCTCAGAATTACTCCTCCTCATAGAAATAAACGTTAAATTAACAAGTTACCTTTGTGTGTGTGTGTGTTCTTCACTCCCCTTCAAAACAGTGAACAGCGTACATGCCCCCTTTCAATGCAGTGACCAGCGTACATGCCCCTTACAATGTAGCGGGCAGGCGGGCGGGCGGGAAGGTGACGTTGGGACAGTGCGTGACTAACACACACACTGCCCCCATGCAATGTCACAGCCAGTACAGCGCCCGGCACAGTGGGGAGTGTCGGGGCGCACAATGCACTCCTCCCCTCATTAGTATCCGCCCCGGAGCCATGGCAAACGTGTAAAAGAGCCACATGTGGCTCCAGAGCTGCGGGTTGCAGACCCCTGACCTAGGGCTTGCCGATGGGAAGGTTGGCGGTTCAAATCCCTGCGTCAGGGTGAGCTCCCGTTGCTCGGTCCCAGCTCCTGCCCACCTAGCAGTTCGAAAGCACGTCAAATGCAAGTAGATAAATAGGTACTGCTCCAGTGGGAAGGTAAACGGCATTTCCGTACACTGCTGGTTCACCAGAAGCAGCTTAGTTGTGCTGGCCACATGACCCGGAAAAACTGTCTGTAGACAAACATCGGCTCCCTCTGCCAGTAAAGCAAGATGAGCGCCACAACCCCAGAGTCCTTTGCGACTGGACTTAACTGTCAGGGGTCCTTTACCTTTAAAGGTAAAGGGACCCCTGACCATTAGGTCCAGTCATGGCCGACTCTAGGGTTGCGGTGCTCATCTTGCTTTATTGGCCGAGGGAGCCGGCGTACAGCTTCCGGCTCATGTGGCCAGCATGACTAAGCTGCTTCTGGCGAACCAGAGCAGTGCACGGAAACACCGTTTACCTTCCTGCCGGAGCAGTACCTATTTATCTACTTGCACTTTGACGTGCTTTCGAACTGCTAGGTTGGCAGGAGCAGGGACTGAGCAATGGGAGCTCACCCGTCGCGGGGATTCGAACTGCCAACCTTCTGATCGGCAAGTCCTAGGCTCTGTGGTTTAACCCACAGCACCACCCATGCCCCTTTACCTTTACCTTTAGTTTAACCACAGCATGTGGTGAAAGGGCTGCATGGTGGGCAAAAGGCCACACTTTCTAGGCACTTTCTAGCTCTGTGTTTTAAAGTGCCATGTCCAGCTGCAACTGTGTTCTTTACAGACCTATAAACTTTAACTAACCGTGTATTTGGCCATTTAGCTCATGTTTCCTGTAGAATCAAGGTTTATTCATGTGTGAAGTTTGTGCATCCATGCATATAGATGGAACTATTACAAAACACATACTTGGTCTTCTGAAAACGTATAAAAACTCACTCGTGTATACATTTCTACGTACTGTGTATTATCCATGCACAAAACACATGGTTTGTCATTATTAAGGCATGAGTGGAAATCACAAACAGCAGATCGCAGAAGTATGCGATGTTCACATCCCTGAGCTGTAAGCATCTAAATAGGTTTGTTGTTTTCGCTTTTGCATATTCATGCCAAAATCTAAACTTAAGAATAGAGTTGCTTGTGTAGAAACTGGAACCTCCATTTTTGAGTGCGCACACATAAAAGCCTCCTGGAAATTACAGGTCACATACTACCTACAGACCATCAATAGAAAAAAGCTCCTTTTAAAACTGATCACGAGCAGCTAAATTATATGTTGTGTGTAATTAAATGTTGTAGAACATAACTGAAAAGCTTCCTATGTTCCATCAATTGCAGAGTATGGGATATGGTTCTTAGGGTGTGGGGGAAAGTAGCTAAGCAAGTATGAATATCAAAATGCCTACAAAAGTGTAACATTTTTTTTTTTTTGGCCCATTTCTAGCACACCTAGACCAAAATGTGTACAGTTGTACCTTGGTTTTCAAACAGCTTAGTTCTCTAAGGTTTTGGCTCCTGAATGCCGCAAACCCAGAAGTGACTGTTCTGGTTTGCAAACTATTTTTGGAAGCCGAACGTCCGATGCGGCTTCCGTGGCTTCTGATTGGCTGCAGGAAGGTCCTGCAGCCAATCAGAAGCTGCTCTTTGGTTTCCAAATGTTTTGGAAGTCAAACAGACTTCCGGAACAGATTCCGTTTGACTTCCAAGATACAACTGTATTCAGTAAGGAGGTCAGAGCTATGTGGTATATAAAAACACTTGCTACAAGGTTGCTGTTAGCAAGATTGTCTATCCATAGCTGAATTAATTGACAGGTATGTTTCATTTTCTACTGAGATGAAGGGACAAGGTTTCAATGGCACTCATGTGGGATTTTTGGAGAGGAGATGGTATGGGATGAAAAGGTCAAACCACTCTTCCTTCATGCTGAAATCTTGATATTCATCCTCACAAATGCTATTTCTATTAAAATGCAAGAAGCCCAAGGGAATCTCAAATGGTAAATGTATCCTTTAGTCTGGTCCACTGAGCAGTTGAATTTCACTTATGGGAGTTAGAACCCACAAGTAAACGTAGAATTAAAGGACAGGCTGACAAAATATTTGAAATGTGCTGATCTTGTTCAGTTCTATATTCAGGCAGAAACTACCACCCACAAACCAGATCTATTAAGTTAATTAGCATGGACTATAATCAAGCAATATTATCCTAAGCAGAAACAGCAAGGCTAAGCATTTTTTTTTTTAAAAAAAATTGGAAAGTAGATAAATTTGAGGGGCAGTGCAAAAAAAAAAGATAGAAAACACGATTTTTTTTTAACAACTGATATATTAATTATACTTTGCATTGAGCTAGGAAACAAATAAAATGATGGGAGAGAGGAAGGCTATCCACTATAATATACTATATTAACTAAATGTCCAGTAAAAAAACTGAATGACACAAATGTCTTGCAAGAAGTGCAACATATTAAAATGGTAGCATCTCCTTCAGGACACTCCCAAATCCCTGTGTTAAAATAGCATATTTTATTCCCATAGGGTGAGGCAATTTATGTATTTAGTGGTATCTATGCCCAGGACCAACTCCTCTCCACCAAGAACCAGAACTGTTGCTGTGGAGATGACAAGATCTCACCGCTCAGAATCCTGTTCAGAATCTATTGTGCAAAATCGAAATCAAACCGAAACACCAAGAGAAAACCCTGCTATTTTCAATTCTCAAGTTTTCTTCTCCACCACCGCAAGATTCACTTCTTGATGTGCTTTACTGTGTTAGGCTGCAAGCATTGGGCCAATAAGAAGATACAGCTGCATCACTCTGCCTGTCCTGCTGCCCTCACCAAGCCTCTGAGAAAGCTCGCTGCTATCATCTGCCACCAGGGCCGGTCCAAGACATTTGGGCACTTGAGGCAACAACCCCCAAAATGGTGGCCCCTTCCTGCCAGGGAGAAAGGGATGAGTAAATCTCTACATTATGCATGAGTGGACAAGAAAGACTGATGTTGGGATCTGCTGCCCCTAGGGGTCCTGCCGCCTGAAGCGGTCACCTCACCGGGCCCCTTGGGTGGGCCGGCCCTGTGGCCACCTTGAAAACCTACTCCGTTGCTGCACCCTGGGACAGAATACAGTGGTACCTCGGGTTAAGAACTTAATTCGTTCTAGAGGTCTGTTCTTAACCTGAAACTGTTCTTAACCTGAAGCACCACTTTAGCTAATGGGGCCTCCCGCTGCCACTGTACCGCCGCTGCACGATTTCTGTTCTCATCTTGAAGCAAAGTTCTTAACCTGAAACACTATTTCTGGGTTAGCAGAGTCCGTAACCTGAAGCGTATGTAACCTGAGGTACCACTGTACAAGACGCAGCTGAGCAGCATTCCAGTACAGTGGTACCTCAGGTTACATACGCTTCAGGTTACAGACTCCGCTAACTGAGAAATATTACCTCGGATTAAGTACTTTGCTTCAGGATGAGAACAGAAATCAGGCTTCGGGGGCGAAACAGCAACAGGAGGCCCCATTAGCTAAAGTGGTGCTTCAGGTTAAGAACGGATCTCCGGAACGAATTAAGTTCTTAACCCGAGGTACCACTGTATTTCTATTAAACATTCTATTTCCTCATTTGCGCCCTTATCCCCCACTGAAAAGACAAGTTCTCCGTTCTCTCCACGACAGCTACAGGTTTGCAGGCAACATCCAATATTAGCACTGCAAAAAAAAAGAGAGAGCAAAACTTCCCTGGCGGTTTGTTGGAGGTCGACTCCACCACGTCGTTAAAAGCAGGGCTAATTTCACCATGCAACCTGCAACCAGCCCTGGCTGCTGTTTCCCCCCCATTGTTTTAAATCGCTAGACTAGAGAGGATGGAGGCGGACAGGCGTCCCAGACGGCCCATCTTTTCCATCCCAAGGGGGAAATCACAAGACTCTTGGAGAGAGTTGGGGAGGTACCCCTGGGGTCATCTAGTCCAACCCGCTGCCATGCAAGGATCCCTCTCTGTCTCTCGAACCCACGACCCTGCGATGGAGAGTCTCGCGCTCCACCGACGGAAACGAAAGTTTCTAGGCGTTTCCCTTCCTTGGGAGATGGGAAGCACGCGTAAACTTCTCCTTGCCTGCAGCAGCAGCAGCTGCCAGCGACCCTCAACACCCACCCACCCACACCCCGTATTGTATTGCATTTATTTATTTTACCTTGGTGAGCTGGGCGATCTTCTTGCACATTTTCACCTGCAGGTCCGGGTCGCTTTCCTCCGACGCGCTGCGCGCAGGACGCGCTCCCGGAGCCCCGTTGCAAGTCCGGGGCTGGGGGATTTGGCTGGCGCCGGAAGCCATCGGGGAAAAAATATCTCCGCGTGCTGCGATCGCCTTGTCGTGCCACACACACAAACACACACACACACACACACACACAGCCTTCCCTCGCTAGCTAGAAAATAAAAGAAACACCGGGAGCCCTCAATTTCCAGTTGCGCCTCGCATGCCGGCTAAGCTTCCCTGCTGCGCCCGATCCACAACACAAGGAAGCCGCGCGCAAGGAGAAGGCGAGCACCCCACGCGCGCGCGCGCCCCCCCCCCCACTCCTCCGCCCGTTGATCATGGCCCTCCCCTCTTGGCGAAGGGATCGGCCTCCGCCCCCGAGAGACGAGACCACGCGGGCGGGATGCTCCGCATTCCCTGGCGGAGACGCCAAGCCGCTTGCCCGCCCCCGGAGAAGAAGGAGCGAGAAAAGGATGCAGCCGCGCCGGATTCAACCTGGGAGAGAGTGAGTTTGTCTGGCGCAGCGTCCCGCTTCGACAGTGACCGGGCGGAGACGTCCAGGGCGAGCCAGGATCCTGCCCACCCCGCTTGGGTTCCCAGCAGCACCTCTCCTTCAGCCTACGGCTCGGTGATGCGCGCCCTGGATATCGGCCTTTTCTGCCTCCTCGGAAGCTCCTGCGCAACTTCTGGCAGCAAATGATCCCATCACTTTAATAGCGCAGGGGAGAGACACTCTCAGCAGCAGGCAAGCCAAAATGCAGCCAAATGAGACTTTGGGTTTGGGGCTTGGCTACCAATTGGTGGATGGGACGCGGGTGGCGCCGTGGGTCAAACCACAGAGCCTAGGACTTGCCGATCAGAAGGTCGGCGGTTCGAATCCCCGGTGAGCTCCCGTTGCTCAGTCCCAGCTCCTGCCAACCTAGCAGTTCGAAAGCACGTCAAGGTGCAAGTAGATAAATAGGTACCACTGCAGCGGGAAGGTAAACGGCGTTTCTGTGCACTGTTCTGGTTCGCCAGAAGCAGCTTAGTCATGTTGGCCACATGACCCGGAAGCAATACGCCTGCTCCCTCGGCCAATAAAGCAAGACAAGCGCCACAACCCCAGAGTCGGTCACGACTGGACCTAATGGTCAGGGGTCCCTTTACCTTTACCAATTGGTGGTATTTAGGACAATGCTGTGGTCTAAACCACTGAGCCTCTTGGGCTTGCTGATTGGAAGGTTGGCAGTTCAAATCCCTGCGACAGAGCGGGAAGGTAAACGGCGTTTGTGTGCGCTCTGGCTTCCGCCATGGTGTTCCGTTGTGCCAGAACTGGTCTAGTCTTTCTGGGCACATGACCTGGAAAGCTGTCTGTGGGCAAATGCTGGCTCCCTCAGCCTGCAGCAAGATGGAACACCACATTCCATAGTCGCCTTTGAATGGGCCCAGGGGTCCTTTACCGTCGCCACCGCAACACCTTGCAGGGTGCCATTACAGGCTTGCAGGCTGCCACCTGCCACAAGGACTCACAGGCCACCATCGCCAGGCCTTGCAGGTTGTTACTGCTACTGCCAACACGTACTGCGGTTATGGCAAGCTGTTTCTGCCACTACTGCAGAATACATTAGTGAATACATTATTTGTATTCACTATGACTTATCGCTGTCCTTTGGATTGTCCTGAACACCACCATTTGGTAAAGGTGCCTTTGATAAAGGGACCCCTGACCATTAGGTCCAGTCGTGGCCGACTCTGGGGTTGCAGTGCTCATCTTGCTTTATTGGCCGAGGGAGCCGGAGTATTGCTTCTGGGTCATGTGGCCAACATGACTAAGCTGCTTCTGGCGAACCAGAACAGCGCACAGAAATGCCGTTTACCTTCCCGCCGGAGCGGTACCTATTTATCTACTTGCACCTTGACGTGCTTTCGAACTGCTAGGTGGGCAGGAGCTGGGACTGAGCAACGGGAGCTCACCCCGTCGTGGGGATTCGAACCACCGACCTTCTGATCGGCAAGTCCTAGGCTCTGTGGTTTAACCCACAGTGCCACCCACATCCCTTACCATTTGGTAGCCAAGCCCAAAACCAAAGTCCTGTTTCGCTGCGTTTTGGCTTGCCTGCTGATGAAACTGAGTGTGTGATGATTGATAATATTGTCATTTATCCATTTTAGACCCCCAAGTAGTTGCAGTTGCCAGGACATTGTCCTGTTCGCCTCTGTATAGTTCCATCCTTATTTCAGACATTGTCATAGATTGCAATATTTAACTGGTGATAACATTGCAGTGTTTAGCTGGCGAGTTACTGTGATGTTGAAACCCAGATATCGCCTAGCCCTTACACACATTGTCATGCGCAATATATTGCCAGCTCAAATATTATGAATCAGTTATCATGATATGAATTTCAAACTGGTGTTGGACGATATATTGATATATTGCCCAGCATAGAATTGTGGCGTTGGAAGGGACCCTGAAGGTCATCCAGTCCAGCCCCTGGAATGCAGGAGTCTTTTACTCGAACCCACAACCAACTGAGCTACCGTGGAAATGAATGTTGTTTAGAAAAAGAGAGAAGGTTGCACGTGTTTGAGAATTTAACATTTGAAAAATAAAAATGCCAACCGTCTTTTTAAGCAAAAAGCGCTTTACAGTGGTGCCTCGCAAGATGAAATTAATCCGTTCCGTGAGGCTCTTCGTCTTGCGGTTTTTTTGTCTTGCGAAGCAAGCCCATTGACAGCTTAGCGGATTAGCGCTATTAGCGGTTTAGCGGCTTTTAGTGGATCAGCTGATAAGCGGCTTAGCGGCTTAGGAAAAGGGAAAAAAAGGGGGGAAAACCCGCAGGAACTCGCAATACATTTCGTCTTGCGAAGCAAGCCCATAGGGAAATTCATTTTGCGAAGCGCCTCCAAAACGGAAAACCCTTTCGTCTAGCGGGTTTTCCGTCTTGCGAGGCGTTCGTCTTGCAGGGCACCACTGTATTTATTTTGGAGGCGGGCTGGATTTTCCACAATAAGGAACTCAGGTGTGTAGGAAAGACACCCCCCCCCAAGACTGGAGGATGTGAAGGTTAATGTCCATGCATCACTTTTGTCTGCAATTGTACAGCAGTCAATGGATTCCAACAAAAGTCCCAATGGAAAATGGGCTGTCCAATCCACGGCTGCCACATTGTCAAGTTCTTACCAGCATCGTGGACGTTTCCAGTCCCATGCGCATCTACGTGGGCAATCTACCGCAGTGACCTCTGTACAACTTATTCCCACTATACACACGTAAGATTGGGTGGCATAGTGGCCGACCTGTACACCCACGCACCCACCTCATGCAAATTTTCTCGGAAATAGTTCCCGAGTTCATTGAACACATGCTGTAGTAAATGTGCACAAAACGTCAACTTCAAAGGAAGTTTTACCTGTCCCATGTTGCAGAAAAAACAAGAAAATTGGTCAGCGGGGTGGGTAAAGGTAAAGGGACCCCTGACCGTTAGGTCTAGTTGCAGACGACTCTGAGGTTGCGGCGCTCATCTCGCTTTACGGGCCGAGGGAGCCGGCGTACAGCTTCCGGGTCATGTGGCCAGCATGACTAAGCCGCTTCTGGAGAACCAGAGCAGCGCACGGAAAAGCAGGGTGGGTAAGTGGATCTAATGCCTAGCTGAACCCTGTATAATAGAGGAGCGATTTAGCCTTTTAAACAATATAAATTTCAAGCGAAAAATGTTTGGGCATATGGCACGCCCCTCCCCACTTGGGAGGAAGTGTTGCCCAATAGTACACATTTTCCAGGTGTTGCTCAAATAATGGCACCTTGGATCACATGAGGATTTTGGTCTTTCATGTTTAGCAAATCAGAGGTACGACTGAGAATTGGTGAACCGCTTTGCAATAAATAATAGCACAGCCTTGCAAATGCCCATGATAATTGCTATCCCACAACACTTTTGTAAGCCTGCCTACATGCATGTATAATAGTCACTATGAATTTCCCCTGTCCTATTCCCTGCTGGAGGGACGCGGTTGGCGCTGTGGGTTAAACCACAGAGCCTAGGGCTTGCCGATCAGAAGGTCGGCAGTTTGAATCCCCACGACGGGGTGAGCTCCCATTGCTTGGTCCCTGCTCCTGCCAACCTAGCAGTTCGAAAGCACGTCAAGTGCAGGTAGATAAATAGGTACCGCTCCGGCGGGAAGGTAAATGGAGTTTCCATGCGCTGCTCTGGTTCGCCAGAAGCGGCTTAGTCATGCTGGCCACATGACCCGGAAGCTGTACACTGGCTCCCTCGGCCAGTAAAGCGAGATGAGCGCCGCAACCCCAGAGTCAGCCACGACTGGGCTGGGGTCCCTTTACCTTTACCTTATTCCCCGCTGGTGACCAAATGAATGCCAGTTTATAAGTCGGAAACAATATTTCAATTATTTTTATGCAGTTATACCATAAAAACCATTTATATTATTTTCTAAAACGAAGTCCAAAACTATTGTGACAAGTTTTGAGGGGGTCAGTCTGGATGATGTCCTGAGTTCCTTCTAATCAAAATAGGAACTGAATAAAACAAGGAACCACTTTTTCAAACAGAATTAACTTTTAGCCAGTGAGCAGTGTGAGTGGCCTCTTGGTCTCTAATGTCTGGTGCCCTTGTTGCTTTCACACTGTGTTGTATTCTTAATTTACTGTTATTAGATGCCCCTGAGAAAGACTTTTTGCTGAAATATGATGGACAGTGCATTTGAATCCATAAACTGTCCCTCTGGCCGTTGGGGGCTTCCTTGCCTTTTGAATCTCTGGCCAAATTATTTCTTCCCTTCCCACTTTATTCCTGTTTGCTTTGGTTTACACCTTCACACCTCAGCTCTTTTAACCATTACAACATTTTCCTCCAATTACTTAGCAATCTCCAAATATTTACACCACAGTGCTGAGTAACTGACCTCTGCATACTTTGAATGACCAGGCAGGGTTTTATTTCAGAGCACATAGCCCCATATAGTTCTGCTTTTTGGCTTTGCCTGTATTAATAATAATAATAATAATAATAATAATAATAATAATAATAATTTATTATTTATACCCTGCCCATCTGGCTGGGCCTCCCCAGCCACTCTGGGCGGCATCCATAAAAACCAAAAATACAGTAAAGTATCACACGTTAAAAACTTCCCTGAACAGGGCTGCCTTAAGATGTCTTCTGAATGTCAGGTAGTTGTTTATCGCTTTGACATCTGCTGGAAGGGTGTTCCACAGGGCGGGCGCCACTACCGAGAAGGCCCTCTGCCTGGTTCCCTGTAGCTTTGCTTCTCACAATGAGGGAACCGCCAGAAGGCCCTCGGCGCTGGACCTCAGCGTCCGGGCAGAACGATGGGTATGGAGATGCTCCTTCAGGTATACTGGGCTGAGGCCATTTAAGGCTTTAAAGGTCAGCACCAACACTTTGAATTGTGCTCGGAAACATACTGGGAGCCAATGTAGGTCTTTCAAGACCAGTGTTATATGGTCCCAGCGGCCGCTCCCAGTCACCAGTCTAGCTGCCGCATTCTGGATTAGTTGTAGTTTCCGAGTCACCTTCAAAGGTAGCCCCACGTAGAGTGCATTGCAGTAGTCCAAGCGGGAGATAACCAGAGCATGCACTACTCTGGCGAGACAGTCCGCAGGCAGATCTCAGCCTACGTACCAGATGGAGCTGGTAAACAGCTGCCCTGGACACAGATTTGACCTGTGCTTCCATGGACAGCTGTGAGTCCAAAATGACTCCCAGGCTGCGCACCTGGTCCTTCAGGGGCACAGTTACCCCATTCAGGACCAGGGAATCCTCCACACCTGCCCGCCTCCTGTCCCCCCAAAACAGTACTTCTGTCTTGTCAGGATTCAACCTCAATCTGTTAGCCGCCATCCATCCTCCAACCGCCTCCAGACACTCACACAGGACCTTCACTGCCCTCACTGGTTCTGATTTAAAAGAGAGGTAGAGCTGGGTATCATCCGCATACTGATGAACACCCAGCCCAAACCTCCTGATGATCTCTCCCAGCGGCTGCATGTAAATGTTGAAAAGCATGGGGGAGAGGACAGAACCCTGAGGCACCCCACAAGTGAGAGCCCAGGGGTCTGAACACTCATCCCCCACCACCACTTTCTGAACACGGCCCAGGAGGAAGGAGCGGAACCACTGTATGACAGTGCCCCCAGCTCCCAGCCCCTCAAGACGGTCCAGAAGGATGTTATGGTCGATGGTATCAAACGCCGCTGAGAGATCCAGCAGAACTAGGAAACCTTTGTCCCTAGCCCGCCGGAGATCATCAACCAGTGCGACCAAGACAGTTTCAGTCCCATGATGAGGCCTGAATCCCAACTGGAAGGGATCCAAATGGTCCGCTTCTTCCAGGCGTGCCTGGAGTTGTTCGGCAACCGCTCGCTCAATCACCTTGCCCAAGAATGGAAGATTTGAGACTGGGCGATAGTTGGCCATCGTGGCCGCATCTAAAGATGGTTTTTTAAGAAGCGGTTTAATAACCGCCTCTTTCAGCGGGTCTGGGAAGGCTCCCTCACGGAGGGAAGCATTCACCACCCCACGAAGCCCATCGCCCAGTCCTTCCCGGCTAGCTTTTATAAGCCAGGATGGGCAAGGATCCAGGAGACAGGTGGTTGGTTTCACTCGTCCAAGCAGCCTGTCCACATCCTCGGAGGTAACAGATTGGAATTGATCCCACTCAACTTGACTAGACAGAACTCTAGCACTCTCCCGCCCCGGTCCTGCTCCCACGGTGGAGTCTACTTCTTCCTGAATCTGAGCGATTTTATCTGCAAAAAACTTTGCGAAATCATTGCAGGAGAACATGTGGCCCGTACTGGGCCCCGATGTTGCAGGTGGTTCCGCTAAATTGTGAACCACCTGAAAAAGTCTCCTGCTGCTGTTTTCTGCAGATGCAATAGAGGCGGTGAAGAAATTCTTCTTCGCCGTCGCTATCGCCACTTGGTAGGCTCGACGTTGAGCTCTAACCTGTGTCCGGTCAGATTCGGAATGAGTTATCCGCCACCGGCGCTCTAGCTGTCTCAACGATTGTTTCATTGCCCTCAGATCCATGGAAAACCACGGGGCTGTACGGGCTCCATGCAATCGGAGAGGGCGCTTCGGAGCCAAACAGTCAATAGCCCTGGTTAACTCCACATTCCAGCGGGCCACCAGGGAATCAGCTAAAAAGCCATCAACATGGGATAAAGCATCCCCTACCACTCTCTGGAAACCATTTGGATCCATTAAGTGGCGGGGGCGGACCATCCGAATTGGTCCCACCTCCCTGCAGAGGGGATGGGTCGCAGAGAAGTCCAGTTGCACCAGGAAGTGATCTGACCATGGCACTTCTTTCGTTTCGCTTTTAGTTAGTGTCAGATCACCAACATCCATAGAGGTAAACACCAGGTCCAAGGCATGTCCGCGGCTATGGGTTGGGCCAGACTTATTCAGGGACAGCCCCATGGAGGCCATGCTTTCCATGAAGTCCCGAGCGGCCCCTTGTAAGGTCGTGTCGGCATGGATGTTAAAATCCCCTAGGACAACCAAGCTGGGTGTCTCCAGGAGAACATCCGCCACGACCTGAAGCAGCTTGGGCAGGGAATCCTTGGTGCAGCGGGGAGGTCGGTACACCAAAAGGAATCCTGTACTGCCCCTATTGCCCAACTTCCAGAACATGCACTCGGAAAACTGGGTCTTCCCAATAGGATGCCTGGTGCAAACTAATGACTTTCTAAAAATCACTGCAACCCCCCCTCCCCGCCCACATGACCTGGGTTGCTGTGCGTAAGAGAAACCTGGTGGACAAGCAGCGGCAAGGACAGGCCCATCTGCTTCATCCAACCAAGTCTCTGTTACACATGCCAGGTCAAGTCCTCCATCCATGATCAAGTCATGGATGGCAGTGGTCTTATGAATCATTGACCTGGCATTGCACAGCAGCACCTTCAGGTCATGTGGGTATCCCTTGCTGATTCTAGTATCCATCCGGTCAGGACCAGACCCGGAGGCAGGAATAGTCCTCAGATAACGACTAAACCTGCCCCCTCTGTAATGACATGGTCTAGTCTTAGCGTAACTCCTCCTCCTACCTGTGATCACTGAGATCGGTTGTCCCAGTGCATCCCCCCCTGTGGAACGTGCTCCAGCCATTTTGTGGGCTGGGGCCCACTCCCCGGCAGCCCTGACTCCTCCCCCTAAGAACAAAATAACACCTTAAACAAACAAACAAAACCAATAAAACAATACAACAAAAAAATGTAAAAATTACAAAAACATCAAAATAAAAAAAATAATTCCCCAAGCCCAACCAAACATCCATCCCACCCCCATCCCCCACATACAAAAAATCCAAAAGAAAATTTTAAAAAACATTTTAAAAACACTCTGTGCCCCTCTTACAGTAACAACTGTCCTAGTGAGGCCTGTCAGGCCCCGCCCCAGGCCAGATGGTAAGTGGCAGGAAGGAGCAGGACCCTCAGGCAGTGTTCTGTGAATGCAATCTAAAATATTATTTAAAACTTGTAAAGTTGTAGCTTGTAGTGATACTCCCACACCACTCTGTCCTTGGCTAGATTTACTTACTCACTGTGGGCTGTAAAATGCATTAATTCTTGCAAAACTACGTGAAATCCAAACTGGATACTAATTGGCTTCTTCAATGGGAAGCCAGGTGATTACAAGATCCAGAGTTTATTTTGAATACGAAGGAGACTTCTGCTGCTGCTGCATGCATCTGCAACAGTGGAAAGAATAAATATAGCAGATAACCAGAGTCAAAGGAATGTTGGCAGCAGTTTGCGATATCTTAGTATCAGAGGCACATATACATTCCTGAAAATTATGGCTCAATAACGGTAATGGAAACCCAGTTTGATTAAAGAGTAGAAAATTACATTTCATAAAGCTTCCCATTAACTGATTAACATTAGGACAGGCATAAAGCTACCACTGTTCCATGAGTAATTTAAATAATGTTAAGACGGGAAGGATGGAGAAATAATGAAAGGGAGACTGGCAAAGGAGACGTAAGAAAGAGGTAAGCTGCAGGGAGGAAGTAAGAAAATTCTGGGAGTTTTTGACAGAGAGGTCACTCCTAAGAGATTAACAGAGTGTGTGGGGAGTGTTTGCATCTCAGCCCCTCAATGAGAGGGGGAGTGGAGGGGGAAATAGTTTACTGTGGTGGCAGTTTGGTTCAGCTGTTCCTGAGATTACATACTCTGATAACTGGACATTTGTGGTATAAGTGTAGGATGAGCGTGGTGTGGGGGTATTGGTATCATGTTGCAAGTTATTTCTGGGAGGGGAGGTTGCAACATGGTGAATGGCAGGGATCAGAAAAACCGGGGTGGGGGTTGGGTGGTAGCTGCAGGCCATTCTCTCTACTGATCCAAATTTGCAAGTGACTGGTGGTTACAGAGGCTGAAAGCCTGCTGGTGCTGGTGCTCAATGCCAGGTCAGTACATAATACGACCAACCAAACCCATGATTTAATTGCAGGTGAGGAAGCTGGCTTGCATAACTGAGACCTGGGTGGGTGAATTTGGTGGCACCTCCCTTTCATTGCCCAGTAACATAGCTGTCAACTTTTCCCTTTTTTAAAGGGAAATTCCCTTATTCCAAATAGGATTTCTCGCAAGAAAAGGGAAAAGTTGACAGCTATGCCCAGGAAGGACTTTAAAAAGGAAAAGAGAACCCTGACCATTAGGTCCAGTCATGGCCGACTCTGGGGTTGCGGCGCTCATCTTGCTTTATTGTGTAAAGGTCACAGCCCAAAATGTATCTGCCTGGGTTTGCATATTTGTGTCACTAAAAGGAGGCTCCACAGAGCTGGCCGGCAGCTTGCTTGCAGCTCACCTGCATTATCAATTCCTACCTCATGTCTGTTACTTCATCCCATTGTGCCAGAAGTGGTTTAGTCATGCTGGCCACATGACCCAGAAAGCTGTCTGTGGACAAACGCTGGATCCCTCGGCCTGAAAGCGAGATGAGCGCTGTAACCCCATAATCACCTTTGACCATCCAGGGGTCCTTTACCTTTTTTTTTTTTTTTTACCTTATCAGCTTGTAGTGACAGGAGCTTTTTTCATTGATGTTTGTCTGCTGAGATACAAGAGCCCCCATCTGCATAGAACTGCAATAGTGCACTCGTTTACACAAGCATTTGCTCAGTCTCCTGACCCAACTTTCCTGCTTTAATTGCTATGTTCCTTTTAATGGGAATGTTTTATTGCGTATTTTAATCACAGAAGTTTAATTTTGTTTGTTTAATCATGTATTATAATTATGGTGTATTTTGTTGTTATTCTGTATTTTAACGATGCTGTTCCATTGCTTTTATGTTTTTGTAAACCGCTTAGGAGCCATCTGGGTATTTAGTGGTATATACATTAATTAGTTAGTTAAAGGTAAAGGGATCCCTGACCATTTGGTCCAGTAGCAAACGACTCTGGGGTTGTGGCGCTCATCTCGCTTTACTGGCCGAGGGACCCAGCGTACAGCTTCTGGGTCATATGGCCAGCATGACTAAGCCGCTTCTGGTGAAACCAGAGCAGCGAACGGAAACACTGTTTACCTTCCCGCCGGAGTGGTACCTATTTATCTACTTGCACTTTCACATGCTTTTGAACTGCTAGGTTGGCAGGAGCAGGGACCAAGCAATGGGAGCTCAACCCGTTGCAGGGATTCGAACCGCTGACCTTCTGATCGGCAAGTCTTAGGCTCAGTGGTTTAGACCACAGCGCCACCCACATCCCAATTAGTTAGTTAAAATAATATATGTATAGATTTGTACTTTTGATAGGAAGTTTGCCACAAAGCAATGATGTGATCCAAACATGCCTGACTGAGAGCTCTTAACATAGCATAAATATTATTTGTGCTTGTATGTAATTTGCCTGTATTGCTTCCTAATGCATATATGAACAGTCCATTCGGAAATGCTGTATCTAAAAAAAGAAGGGGAAAAAAGAGCGCACCAGGAGATATATTGCAGTATTTGGAAAGCCTAGCTTTGATCCACAGCTATTTTGTCTACCTGACTGATTAAGAGGTCAGCAAACACTACTTTCTAGCAGTTACAGATAGGTAGCCGTGTTGGTCTGCCATAGTCAAAACAAAACAAATTCCTTCCAGTAGCACCTTAAAGACCAACTAAGTCAGTTCTTGGTATGAGCTTTCGTGTGCATGCACACTTCTTCAGATACACAGATACACTGTGTATCTGAAGAAATGTGCATGCACACGAAAGCTCATACCAAGAACTGACTTAGTTGGTCTTTAAGGTGCTACTGGAAGGAATTTACTTTCTAGCAGGCAGGGCACTGGATGCAAATCTTCTGAAGACACTCTAATCAATGCTTCTTGAAGGCTGCAGCCAAGGAGTTGACTGATCAACTGAAACTAAGAGTATATACAGGGAACTTCCTGCATTCCCCCATCCAGGTCTGTGTGAGGAGAGTCCTGGGGCATGTTAACCAACATATTTTTGCAGTAGCAAACAGCATAAAATCAACAATAATATCACATTCGTTACACATCACAAATCAGTAGATTGGCTTAATATGTCGACATAGCAGGATTGCCCCTCAGCGAAATTGGGAACACTGGGGTCTAGTGGATATTCAAGAGTGGTTCGGTTTTTACCCTGCAGACAGGCCAGCACCAGTGTGAGAAGCCGGTCCACCCATGAGGCAAAGTGAGGCAACCACCTCAGGTGGCGGGATCCACAGGAGAAGCACAGGAGCTCCTTCCCTGACTAAACTACTTCTGGTGCAACAGAACACCATGACAGAAACCAGAGTGCATGGAAACGCTATTTACCTTCCCACCACAGTGGTACCTATTGATCTACTTGCACTGGTGTGTTTTCAAACTGCTAGGTTGGGAGAAGCTAGCACAGACCAACAGGAGCTCACTCCGTCATGTAGATTCGAACCGCTGACCTTCCGATTGGCAAGCCCAAAAGGCTCAGTGGTTTAGACCACACCACAGCTCCACCCGCTACCCTTGTGTATATATGTAAATGACCTGAATTGTGGGATTTTGTATAATTCTTCAGGATTTGTAGACACTTGGATTAATGGTGTGGAATTCAATGGAACTTCACATTTTGCATGTGTTTTGACAACAGCTGGTTACAAAAAAATAAGTATGTGCATGACATGCCACATACTTCCTTCCCTTTTATGATATATAAAGAAAAGCAAGTTGAATTGCTTTCTTTAAGTGTATTTCTTTATGCATTAAAGACAGTTCTGCATATAGCCACATCTTTCAGTGCTGCAACACACAAATAATAGTGGTGTTTTGACCACAGGAGCAATGCAAATCTGCAACTTGATTGTCCCCTAGTGGCTAGTTCTTAAAATATGTTTAAAATACATTCACTCAAAGCTTAGAATCTTTTCCACATAAGAAAATGGACTGGCACAGCATCTAATGCACGATCCATCTTGTTCTCTTGCTTTGCTTTCATTCTGAATTTCAGTTAGGTGGTGACAGAAGCATCTTCACTGAGTGTTAATATATTACAGTTGGAGCAGGAGACACACAACACAGAATACCTGAAATTGGATTTGACATGTCTTGTCTGACATGCCTAGGATTGTACTATAAGCATGCCTAGGATTTGTGCAGCACTTAAATGTTACTAAACTGGTAGCTGGGTATCTCTCCTGCATTAGTCTGTTTGGAATGAGGGTGTCAACAACACTATCACATGTAATAAATAGTCACATATTCCAGGCACAGGGCATGTTATTTTAGGAGGTGAAACTAATTACTTCACTGAGGAGTCTTAAAAATATTATTTTTGTGACTGGACAACTTTTAGCTTGGTAAGTCTACATCTGATGAAGAAGCACATAAACTGCTTCCGGTAAATGAAACTATTTTAAATTTATCTTCTGAAAATGTCATGTAATGCTAAATAATAATAATGATAAATAAAAATATTCATTTATAATACAACTGCAAGTACTTGAGAGGTGGTTGTTGTTATAAGTGCAGCCTGTTTACTTAGAAGCAAATCCTCAACATTCAATGGGGCTTGTCTTTCAGACACATGTGGTCAAAATGTGATAAAGATCCCAACACCCTCACAATCCCACTTGGCAGAGACATGGAAAAGGGCCTTCTCGGTGGTGGCTGCTTCCAGACTCTTCAATTCCCTCTATGGAGAAGCTGGACTGGCTCCTTCCTTGCTGTCCTTCCACTGGCAGGTGAAGGACCTTGTTCCAACAGACTTTTGGGAAGTGGCTGCTTTGAATGACAGAGCTGGTGCCGTGCTGTTTTTATTGTCATCATTTGTATGTTTTAAACAGATTTTATAGGTGTGTAACATTTTAATTCTCTTAATGCTCAACTGTTAACATTTTTTAACGTTTTTGTTTTTTCTTATCTGTAATTGCCTTGAGTCCTGTCAAGGGAAAAAGGCAGAGTATAAATAAATATATCATATTGATAAAAATCCTAGTTCGCGTGTGATTAAGGGCAGAGGAGGATTAAATAATAATAATAATATTTAAAAAAATTATACCCCACCCTTCCCAGTTTAAAAACCAGGTTCAGGGTGGCTAACAGCAAATATAAAACACTGATTAAAATGCAACTTAGAAACAGCATAAAACAGCATTAAACACAACATAAAATGCAGCATCAATATAAATAAAATTCAAAAATGCAGGGGTCATTTTGGAAAACAAACAAACAAAAACAACCCAGTCTGTAGACATCAAATGATCACCAGGGCTAACTGGCCAAGTTGGTCCTACTAGGGCCAGCAAGGGAAGAATTTAAATGTGGGGTCCGAGAAAGGGTTTCTTCATAGAAGAACAAAGGGAAAAGGGAATAGAGGATCAGGCTAATTCAAATTGAAGGCCAGGCAGAATAGCTCTGTCTTATAGGCCCTGTGGAAGGAGATCAAGTCCTGCAGGGCCCTAGTCTCGTGGGACAGAGCATTCCACCAGGTCGGAGCCATCACTGAAAAAGCCCTGGCCCTGGTGGAGGATAGTCTGGCTTCCTTAGGGCCCGGGACCTTTAAGCTATTATTATTCATTATTATACAAAAATGAACATCATGCCCACTGGTCCCATCACCTCCTGGCAACTAGAAGGGGAAGAAATGGAGGCAGTGAGAGATTTTACTTTCTTGGGCTCCATGATCACTGCAGATGGTGACAGCAGTGACATTAAAATTAAAAAGATTAAAATTAAAAGACACCTGCTTCTTGGGAGAAAAGCAATGAGAAACCTAGACAGCATCTTAAAAAGTAGAGACATCACCTTGCCAACAAAGGTCCGTATAGTTAAAGCTATGGTTTTCCCGGTAGTGATGTATGGAAGTGAGAGCTGGACCATAAAGAAGGCTGATCGCCGAAGAATTGATGCTTTTGAATTATGGTGCTGGAGGAGACTCTTGAGAGTCCCATGGACTGCAAGAAGATCAAACCTATCCATTCTGAAGGAAATCAGCCCTGAGTGCTCACTGGAAGGACAGATCCTGAAGCTGAGATTCCAATACTTTGGCCACCTCATGAGAAGAGACGACTCCCTGGAAAAGACCCTGATGTTGGGAAAGATGGAGGGCACAAGGAGAAGAGGACGACAGAGGACGAGATGGTTGGACAGTGTTCTTGAAGCTACCAGCATGAGTTTGACCAAACGGCGGGAGGCAGTGGAAGACAGGAGTGCCTGGCGTGCTCTGGTCCATGGGGTCACGAAGAGTCGGACACGACTAAACGACTAAAGAACAACAACAAAAATAAAATGCACATCATTGAATCAGCAATCACTGCACTGTTCCTATAGAAGAACATAAGAAGGGCCTTCTGGATCAGGCCAATGGCCCATCTAGTCCAGCATTCTGTTCTCATAGTGGCTGAACAGTTGACAAGCATGATTCCATCAGCTGGCATTTGGAAACATCACTGCCTCAAAAACTGTGCAGGCAGAGCAAAGCCATTGTGGCTCATAGCCATTCATAGAATCGTAAGAGTTGGAAGGGACTCTGAGGATCATCCGGTCCAACTCTCTGCAGTCAAGGAATACGCAGCTGCCCCTTGGTGTTATCAGCACCACGTTCTAACCTCCTGACCTGTATGCCTGAAATCACTTGTGGAATCTTTGACAAGTCTCTTCTCCTCCATGAATTTGCCCAGCCCTCTTTTAAAGATGTCCCAGTTGGCGGCCCAACATTGCCACTTCCTGTGGGAGGGAGTTCCATAGATTAACTATATGGTTCCCGCATTGTGAGAAGTGAGGTTACAGGGAACCAGACAGAAGGCCTTCTTGGTAGTGGCGCCTGCCCTGTGGAACGCCCTCCCACCAGATGTGAAGGAAATAAGTAGCTATTTAGGGAAGTTTTTAATATTTTATGTTGTATTGTTTTTAACACTTGATTGGGAGCGGCCCGGAGTGGCTGGAGAAACTCAGCCAGATGGGCGTGGTATAAATAATAAATTATTAATTTTATTATTAATTAATTTATTTTTATTATTATTCTGTTGTGAAGAAGTGCTTTTTCTGTCCTAACTCTTCCAATGTTCAGCTTCATCGGGTGCCCATGAATTGTGAGAAGGGAGAAAAACTCTGTCTCCGCTCTTTCTCCATGGCTGTG
Source organism: Podarcis erhardii (assembly GCF_964252035.2). Taxonomy (NCBI): domain Eukaryota; kingdom Metazoa; phylum Chordata; class Lepidosauria; order Squamata; family Lacertidae; genus Podarcis; species Podarcis erhardii. The sequence goes on from NC_138512.1 coordinate 8,970,006, forward strand.
TACTTTTTAGAATCAATGACTTTGGAAGGGTCCTGAGGGGCATCTAGTCCAACCCCCTGCACTGCAGGAAACTCAAGGAAAAAATCCACTTGCTCAACTTCTGCTGAAAAGCATCCCAGGTTTCTACAAACTCCTGCCCTGCAGCCTCTTCTACTTGCCACTTCTCTAAACCAGGCTCTCAAAATTGTAGTTTTGAGACTACAATTCCCATCATCCCTAACTTCTGGTCCTGCTAGCTAGGGATCATGGGAGTTGTAGGCCAAAAACATCTGGAGAGCTGAGGTTGAGGAAGCCTGCGAGGCTAAACCAGTCTCTCTCAGACGGGAGAGAGCAGCTGCCAGGTATTTGGGTGGACTACAACTCCTATCATCCTCGACAGCTGATCCTGCTAGCAAGGCATGATGGGAGTTGTAGTCCAACAGAACCTGAGCAATCCGCCCCCTCCCACCAGAGTTGAAACAAAAAGGCTGCGTGTAACTCGTGTAACTGAAAAGCCCACAACCGCAGCAACTTTTCCTCATGGCGAAGGGCTGGCGCCGTTTCGACCCTGGAAGACATTTATGCAGGCAGTGCCCAGTCCCCGTGGCGCGAAAGGGCCAACGGACAACCTGAAGTACCGTTAGCGCTGACGTCATGTATTTGCCCCGCCCCTTTTCCCTCCCCCAGTCACAACCCGGGAGTCTTAACCGCGCCCCTCCTCCGCCGCCGCGCTCCTCTTCCGCCAGGATCTCGCGAGATTTGAAGCGGAGAGAGAGAGAGAGAGAGAGAGAGAGAGAGAGCGAGAGAGAGAGAGCGCGAGAGCTCCGCCTTCCCAACCTCACGCTTCCTCCGTTGGACGCGCGATAAAAGCTTTGGACGTCTTCGGCTTGCGGTTTGCGCCTTTGATGCCGAGATCTCGCGAGGATAGGGTGGGAAAAGAGAGCGCGCGAAAGAGAGAGCGCTCGAGCTCGGCCCCGCCCCTCGCCTCTGTGGGCGTGTCCAAATTTTGAAGGCGACGGCGGGAAGAGGGAGGCGCGCGGCAGTTGGAGCGTCGTAGCGGCCGGGTCGGCTTCTGGTGGCCTGCGCTGAGTAGTTCAGGTGACACGGGTCTTTGGAGGGCATGTGAGGAGAGGGCTGGCTTGGGAGGGCTCCGCCGCCACTTTCCCTCTGGGTGGGGTTTTTATTGGGATTATTATTATTATTATTATTATGATTATGATGTCTGTACTGCTTTATCTTTTGCAAACCGCTTTGAGGTTTTTCCACGACCCAGCGATGTACGAAGCTTTACGGAATGAAAGGAATTAAATACATACGTCCATCAGTTTCCTGCGATAGAGAAAGGCGTGCCAAGTCTATTATTACCTGCAGGAGAGGGATGAGATTGTAAGCCGCCTTGGGCGAGACAAGGCGGCCTGCAAAGTCAATACAGTGGTGCCCCGCAAGACGGAAAACTCGCTAGACGAAAGAGTTTTCTGTTTTGGAGGTGCTTCGCAAAACGAATTTCCTATGGGCTTGCTTCGCAAGACAAAAATGTCTTGCGAGTTCCTGCGGGGTTTTTTTCCTGCCCCCCCTTTTGCTTATCCGCTAAGCCGCTAAAAGCCGCTAAACCGCTAATAGCGCTAAGCCGCTAAGCCGCTAATGGGCTTGCTTCGCAAGACGAAAAAACCGCTAGATGAAGAGACTCGCGGAACAGATTCTTTTCGTCTTGCGAGGCACCACTGTACACAAGAATACAGTGGTGCCCCGCAAGACGAACGCCTCGCAAGACGGAAAACCCGCTAGACGAAAGGGTTTTCCGTTTTGGAGGCGCTTCGCAAAACGAATTTCCCTATGGGCTTGCTTCGCAAGACGAAAATGTCTTGCGAGTTCCTGCGGGGTTCCCCCCCCCTTTTCCTAAGCCCTAAGCCGCTTATCAGCTGATCCGCTAAAAACCGCTAATAGTGCTAATCCGCTAAGCTGTCAATGGGCTTGCTTCGCAAGACGAAAAAACCGCTAGACGAAGAGCCTCACGGAACGGATTAATTTCGTCTTGCGAGGCACCACTGTACAGGCACCCATAAATGGAATTTATGACCCGTTGCTGGGTTGAAATGAACGACAGACGAGTGGTGGGTGTCATATGGGAGGCATCTCTCGAGCATGTCTCAGGGAGTCTCTTTTATTGAATATTACAGCATTGCCACATATGTGCTTGTTGCTGATTGGTTAACGCAAGTACAAAGCAAAGGTTACCTATAGACATTAATCATCAATAGATTAAAGGGTGGGAAAGGGAACACAGAATTGGACAGGCGTGAATGCTTCCTTATTAAATTATAACTAATGATTGATATGGCAAGACTTAAATAATTACTCGGTGATTAATATACAGCATTCATTCGTAGATGTGGTCAACCAAGCACTAAGAACAAGTCAGACTAAGAACAAGTCAGAATGCAGTGTTTTCATGAACTCATGGTGAACTGAACATTCTAGGGTGATGTGCAGAAACAAAACTTTCCTTTAACCCTTTTTAAGCGTTTTTTCCCCCACAAGTTCTTACAGGAATCGGGCAGAGGAGAGGGGGGAAAGCGAATGGCAAACGTGGCCAAGGACCGGTTGAAATGCTGTCGCTTTGAAATACAGTCATACCTCATGTGATGTTTGCTTCATGATACGTTTTTTCAGGTTGCGACCCAGAAGTACCGGAAAGGGTTACTTCCGGGTTTCACCGCTCGTGCATGCGCAGATGTGCAAAATGACATCATGCGCAGAAGCGGTGAATTGCAACCCACGCGTGTGCAGATGTGTCGCTGTGGGTTGCGTTCTATGCATGTTGCGAACGGGCCTCCGGAACGGATCCCGTTCGCAGCCATAGGTACCACTGCCCATTCAATTTTAATAAACATAATGAGGCTACCAGACTTTAGGCTATCTTTATCCAGATAGGAATGCAACTGGGCCATCAAGCAGTTTACAAAAATAAAAATAAAACAGAAAAATTAACAGCCATACTAAAACAGATTAAAATTACAGTCATACCTCAGGTTGAAGTAGCTTTGGGATGAATACTTTCGGGTTGCGCTCCGCAGTGACCCGGAAGTAACGGGCTCCGTTTCACCGCTCGCGCATGCGCAGACGCTCAAAATGACATCACGCGCAGACGCCAAATTGACATCACGCGCAGACGCAGGTTGCGTTCACTTCTGGATGTGAACGGGGTTCCGGAATGGATCCCGTTCGCATTCAGGGTACCACTGTACCTCAATAAAATAGTCAAAAATCAACATGGATATTTATTGCAATAGATATGCTGACGCCTGTATTCAGCCACAAATCCATGGACACATCATGAACCACTGGAATGATGTTTGTGGACCATTGTTGGTCCATGAACCACAGTTTGGGAACCCCTGTTCTAGGTTCAATCCCTGGCATCTCACACTCCCAGATATGGAAGAGAAAGCTTCCTATCTAAAACTTGGACAGGTGTGGCACATCAGAGAAGTCATTGGTTTAGAATGACAAGTAGTCTGAAATGATAGAAACTGACAGTTTGCTCTTTATGTTCTTTAGATTAGGCATCAGTATGTGTAGTATTAGTGGCTCTTGTAAGTGGCTCTACTATCTTCTGAGGCAAAAGAACATAACCTTTCTGCTCCCCTTTGAGGGCATTTTTCCAAGGGCTGCATGACCGTGGGTGGCACAGAAGCCACTGTTTGGCATGGTACCTCCTTTACTCTCAGCCTCCATTACCCCATACTGCCAGGTATGGGAAGTCCAGTAATTTTTACCTGAGGCCTGAACTGATCACTTGCATAGGGCTTCTGAAAATGGGCTGCATATTTCTCACTTGTGTGCCCTAAAGAAATGAGAGGGCATGTGCTAAATTAAAAAAGTGACATTGATTTTGAATATATTCCCCCTGTGGAAACTGCAGGTGGTTTTTCTGAAGTTTTGTCGTTCTAATCTTGCTTGTTAACTACTATGGAGACCTTTGGTGGGAAGGCAGAATATAAGTGAAATATGAAATAATTTAGAACTAGCTTTCAAATAAGACTAAGAATAAAAGGGTTTGCAAAGTAATACAGGTAGAAGCTTGTGTTTAGGCAAGTTGAAAAAACTTGGAAAACTCTGATGGTTGATCCATGGTGATGCGAACACCTAGTGAAGTGGGTACCATGAATGTACAAGATTCAGTTAAGTTTTTAAAATGACCCATTTCTTTGCAGCTATGAAAGGGAAGAACTTCAATATTAAGGAGACCTTTGAAAAAGCTCAAAAAGCTCACCAAAATCATGCAAAACTTGTGGCATCCTTGAAGCACATGTACAATGAGGTAAATATTATTAATTTCATGCTTTTTGACTTTAACCCCCAAGGGTGGCTAACACATTCATAAAATACATTGGTCTCACTGAAAACCTTACCCTTTACACATCAAAACCATGCAATGGTTGCTTCAAGAAAGATATTGGGTGGGAAGTAGAATATGTAACAGAATATGTAACAGGAAAGCTTGGGCAACTGAGCATATCTAACAGGCACGTGAAAGTACCTTCACCTGCCTACCTTCCCTAAATAAATACAACTGCAGAATATCCATATGGATTTGCAAGTACAGTGGTACCTCGGGTTAAGTACTTAATTTGTTCCGGAGGTCCGTACTTAACCTGAAGCACCACTTTAGCTAATGGGGCCTCCTGCTGCTGCTGCGCCGCTGGAGCACGATTTCTGTTCTCATCCTAAAGCAAAGTTCTTAACCTGAAGCACTATTTCTGGGTTAGTGGAGTCTGTAACCTGAAGCGTATATAACCTGAAGCGTATGTAACCCGAGGTATCACTGTAGTGAACCATGTTCAGTTTACAACAGTATATTTTGTAGCAATAAACAGTGCTTCACTTCCATATAACAGTTCTCAAAGTGCTTCATGTTATGTTGGTACAGAACCCTTGTAGTATTATTGTATTGCCTAAGTGGAGGAGGAAAGCAAGGATTGAAAGGGGCCTACTTATGGTCACCTACTGAGTTTTCGTCTTGCGTTTTCGTCTTGCGAAGCAAGCCCATAGGGAAGTTCGTCTTGCGAAGCACCTCAAAAACGGAAAACTCTTTCGTCTAGCGAGTTTTTCGTCTGGCGAGGCATTCGTCTTGCGGGGCACCACTACTTAATTCCTGAATCCAGGTCTCAGGCTCACCCTATTCAAACCTTAAATGTGCCTTTGGCAGGATTTGTGAGCACAGAGAAAATGGTGAGATTTCCCATTTCCTTCAACCGTGCAGAGAAATATTTGAGGTCATTTTGGGAGAGAAAGTGGTTTCAGGACTTTTCTGTGGGTTTCACACATGTGGTTTACATGTGTTTGCTTGGTACATCTATAAATATTTTGTATATATAAGACCTTAAAATTCTTATAACAATACTAAGTCTTCTCATGTCACAGTACAGTACAATGGAATCTTGGTTCTTGAACAGCTTAGTTGATGAACCAATCGGCTCCCGAACGTCAAAAACCTAGAAGTAAGTTTTCCGTTTTTCAGAAGCTGAACGTAAGATGTGGCTTCCGCTTGAGTGCAGAAAGCTCCTTCAGCCATTCAGAAGCTACACCTTGGTTTTCAAATGGTTTCAGGAGTCCAAAGGATTAAGCTTGAAAACCAAGGTTCCACTGTACTGTGACATGAGAAGACTGTAAGTATCAACAAAACATAGATTATGACCAGTATTTCAGATTTCAAGTCTTAATCTGGAATTTTCAAGCTCTGTCCAAAGAACCAGTTCTCAGTGGAAAGGATTTTAACATGTCATTGGATCTGCCTGTTTTTTAAATAAAGGTCTGTTCCACCGTTGATCAATTTTGATACTGAAGTTGCATTACTTACTGTGTAACGTTGTTCTAGTTGCAGGACAAAATCTCTTTTCATGAGGAATTTGTTCATTACCTTAAATTTGCCCTGATTGTCTACAAAAGAGAACCTGCAGTAGAACAAGTGATAAATTTTGCGGCCAAGTTTGTTGTTTCATTTTATGAGCCAGAAAAAGATGACACTGAAGAAGAGGAGCAAGTGGAAAATTCTCTTCTGAATTATTTGTTCAAGTTTCTGCTTGAGGTACCTTAGCAATAATGTAATGGTGAAAAAATAACATTGGATGCATAATGCTCCTCTTTATAGTATGATCTAATGGACACTATATGAATCTGCATATAAATGGGGTGTATATTCCTATGCTATTTTCTTAATGGTGATGTAAAATCAATCTTGTTATATTGGGTAGAAATCACATTGAATTTTAACAGGGAGAAATGTATAGTATTGCACTTGGGCAAAAAAAATGAGAGGCACAAATACAAGATGGGTGACACCTGGCTTGAGAGCAGTACATGTGAAAAGGATCTAGGAGTCTTGGTTGACCACAAACTTGACATGAGCCAACAGTGTGACGCGGCAGCTAAAAAAAAAAAAAGCCAATGCAATTCTGGGCTGCATCAATAGGAGTATAGCATCTAGATCAAGGGAAGTAATAGTGCCACTGTATTCTGCTCTGGTCAGACCTCACCTGGAGTACTGTGTCCAGTTCTGGGCACCACAGTTCAAGAAGGACACTGACAAACTGGAACGTGTCCAGAGGAGGGCAACCAAAATGGTCAAAGGCCTGGAAACGATGCCTTACGGGGAACGGCTAAGGGAGCTGGGCATGTTTAGCCTGGAGAAGAGGAGGTTAAGGGGTGATATGATAGCCATGTTCAAATATATAAAAGGATGTCACATAGAGGAGGGAGAAAGGTTGTTTTCTGCTGCTCCAGAGAAGCGGACACGGAGCAATGGTTCCAAACTACAAGAAAGAAGATTCCACCTAAACATTAGGAAGAACTTCCTGACAGTAAGAGCTGTTCGACAGTGGAATTTGCTGCCAAGGAGTGTGGTGGAGTCTCCTTCTTTGGAGGTCTTTAAGCAGAGGCTTGACAACCATATGTCAGGAGTGCTCTGATGGTGTTTCCTGCTTGGCAGGGGGTTGGACTCGATGGCCCTTGTGGTCTCTTCCAGCTCTATGATTCTATGATTCTATGAATGCAAGGGCTGTGTTATCTTTCCTGCTCTTAAAGACATAAAGCAGGCATACTCAGCCCTCCAGATGTTTTGGGACTACAGCTCCCATCATCCCTAGTTAACAGGATCAGTGGTCAGGGATGACGGGAGTTGTAGTCTCAAAACATCTGGAGGGCCGCATTTTCCTATGCCTGACATAAAGCAATGATAAGTGGGCTTAGCTTTTGTCTGAACAATCTGTGCTGCTGACCAACATTCACCTAAGGCCAGAATTTCTGAAGTGCAATTATAGGGGTCTTGGATGCAGTTGCTGAGGCTCCAGTTTGCTCAATTGATTTCTATGGGATATGGCTGTGTTTTGGTTATAATTACAGTCTGCATTATGTTCTAGAGTCTTGCATTCAGCCACAGCTGAAGACCAGCTTCATAATTGCTGTCTTAAGCACCAAGTTTATTCTGCACAGCCATTCAGGTTTAAACCTGGTGTCATTCATTTATGGGTTAAAGATCCTTTAAATGGAAAAAATAAATAATTTAAGATTAAGACTGACTGCCAGGATTGTAAGAATAAATGAAGGGGGTGTTATACCAAATAATACATTTGGTACTTAAATATTGGGTGAATTTATGAGATTTTTATATGTAAATACTTGAAACTATTCATATTTTTTATACATAAGAACAATAATGCAGGAATACTAAAAATCAACTCCTTGCTTCTTTTTAAGTCTCACCAAGCAAACAGCAGTGCAGTACGATTTCGGGTGTGCCAAATTATTAATAAGCTTCTGGTAAGCCTGCCGGAGAATGCTCAGATTGAAGATGAGCTATTTGATCAAATCAGCAATGCGATGTTGCTCAGAGTGAAAGATAAAGTTCCAAATGTGAGAATTCAAGCTGTGCTGGCATTGTCTAGACTTCAAGATCCAAAGGACAGTGATTGTCCTGTGGTTAATGGTACGTTGTTACTGTATCAATGATATTTATTTTAATTTAAAGATGTATTTTTATCTTTGCAGTTCTTAAAAAACATTTTCTTTATGTACATTTTCCGGTCATTAACATACTCTGTGTAATACTGTTTTTTGTTTAGTTTACAGTAATTTAATTGAGAACGACTCCAATCCGGAAGTCAGGCGCACTGTGCTGTCATGTATTGGTCCATCAGCTGAAACCCTGCCAAAAATTATAGGTCGTACTATGGATGTAAAAGAGACGGTTAGGAAATTGGCATACCAGGTAAGTCAATATCATACTACAATTACTTACATTGCTTCTTAGTAATATATGATGTAAACATTTGGAGAAATCAACCTTATTCTCTCTGGGGAGCAAAATTATGTTTGGGGTACAGGTGTAAATTTATGTATAGGTGTATTTGCAGTGTTTTTTAAACTCGTTATATATATATATTTTTTTAAATAATATTTATTAAGAATTTCCAATAATATAAAAAAACAAAACATCAAAATTTAAAATCTTATTTTCCATAACATCTTTCCAGGACTTCCCCTCCCCTCCCCCTCTTGTATTCCAATTCTTACAAATAAATTCAGCAATTTATTATCCCAAATTTTAACCTTGTTATCATTAGCCCTATTTAAAAATATTTTCCCATCTCCTAAGATTGACCTATTCCCTTCCGCGCGTTCCCCTCTTTAATATACATAATAGATTAAATATAATAAAATAAAATATGATTTTGATTTTACAGCCTTTGGATTCCAAATCGCTCCCCCTTTTCCTGGTTGCGTTTCCCGTATTAATCAACATCTAATGTCTTCCTGGAGTTCCCACATTTATTTAAGCCATAGTCCTTTACCAGTCTTCTTTAATTTTAAATGTCCAATCTTGGAAGGAGTCTATCTCAAAAAGGCCCATTTTTTCCATCCAGATTTTTATATACTTGGGAGTAAAACTCCAATTTTATTTCTTAAACCTTTCAAATCTGGATTTCCCAAATGTTCCCACTTCCAACTTTGTCCAATTCTTATTATTTTTGATGTTCTTGTTGGTCTCTCTCCTCTTTCTTTTCCTGTTTTCCTGCACAAATGTTCTAATTCCAAAAGCTTCTAAATTCCGCTGCAGAGGCTCTGTTATTCAGGAACGAAACATGATGCCAAGTCCCTTCCATTTTCAATAGATAAGTCTATTGTCTACTTTAGTGTGTAAACCTCTGTAGTCAAAATAATGTTCCATTTCTGCAGTTTCCCAGGAGATAAAAGGTTCTGTCAAATTCGATGTCAACAACTTGTAATATCCCTCGGCTCCTCTAGGTGGATTATAATAACTCAGTTCCCTTCCAGATCACGTCCACCAGTCAAAGTAACTTTATTATTCCTTGTTTTAAACATTTTGTATCCAAATTGTAACAAATATAACCGGCAAAGTCCTCGTAACATAGTTCTCATTATTGTTCTTCTGCTTTGACAGCTCTTTGACAGCTGTCAAAACCTCTCCTTGTCTTCTCCCGGCGCTCTCGCTAAGACACTCCCAGGTTCCGGGGGGGGGGGGGGTTGCTTTTTAAATAAATTCCACTTTTCTCCTCCAGCTCAATCTTATAATTTTCCATCGCGAAATTTCATAACTTTATCAAAATAAGGTTGCACTCAATCTTAGATGTTAAGTCCTTTACTTTAGCTCCTCTACAACAGGGGGGGGGGCTGACTTCCTTTTTATACCTCCCCCGCTCGTTCCGAATTATTTAAAAAATTTCTCGCCTTTTTTAGTCCAAGTTCCGATTACTCACGGGTTATACTTTTAAGTCCGAATTTCCAATGGAAGAAGTCAGCGCTCTCTGTCGAATGGCATGCGGCTTCGCTCGGCAGGGGAAGCGGAGGACTCAAAGCACCCCCCCCTGTCACCCGTTCCGCAGCCTTTAAAAAGGCTCCTTCGCGGGTCGGGGGGGGGCTCAAAAGGTGCCAGCCGAGTCACCATGTCCATGGGTTCTAGCGCCCATGGTTTTTAAGGGTCCCCGCGTCGCCGGCGCGGCAGGACCCAGCCCCTACCGAGCAGGCTCCCTCCGGAGCTCGGAGGGAGTCCGCCATTCGGCGATGGCGCCAACCCGGAAGTCCTTAAACTCGTTATAAATATTGCTGGTTCTGATCATTGTGCCAAGGAAGTCAGTTCAAACTGCATCATAGCAGTTTTTCCAATTAATCTACTGTATTCTGGCTGCCAAGTGTTTTTCATCAAGATGGTCTAGAAGCAATGAATGTACATGGCAATTAATAATAAAAGTATTATTATTATTATAAGAATGCTCTAAATCTGTCCTAGTCTGTTCAAAACATGAGCAGAATTGAACTGCAGAGGACCATTGGGATATGACAGGCACAGTTTTTGGTCCATTTTAATACAGCTTTTTATTGAGGATTATATGGTTGAATTTTGTTTCAAGCTCTGGTTCAGTGTTTCGGTGTTTACTGTAACTAATGTAAATGTTAGTAAAGTGCATTATATTAACTGTTAAATATTGTGGCTCAGCTCTTATAGCATTCAGCTTGCCGTAAGAAGTAATGAGCTGCACAGTTGCATCAAATAATGGATGCAGCCAGTTCAGAGGTCTGGAGGAGCATGATGCAGATGTGCATTTGTATCCATATTAACCACTGAAGTATGCTTTTTATACATGGGTATTTATTGCTGTACTGGGATTTGTGTCAATAAAACATATCACCTCTTGTGGCCATAACAGGTTCTATGTCAGTGCAGTGAATGTCTCTTTGAAAGTCTTAAGAGTTTAGTTCTGGGACAAAAGCATAGTGACTATTTGGAAGTTTTCATGGGTTTCCTTTTAGAAGGAAAACAATATATAAACAAAACAAATACAGTGGCTCTTAATTTTCAGCCTGCTTACTTGCGAATCAATCCATTACATTTTATGATGGAATTAAAATGCCAAGTTATATCTCTTATTCCACCTGCCCAAGTTCATTTCTTCTGAGATTTTAAAGTGTGTTTTAGACACAGAATTTGAGAATTAACTCATAAAACTCAAGTTTCCCTTCTTACTGTTTTATTACTTACTATGGCAAGATTCCTAGTATGTAGCTGTTGTGATAGGCACATAAAGTTGCTTGCACCAATTTGTCAAAAATCATTATTAGTAAAGCCCTAAAGTCTGTGTGCTCTTTAAAAGGTTTTGGCAGAAAAGGTTCATATGAAAGCTTTGACAATAGCCCAACGAGTAAAGCTTGTGCAGCAAGGGCTTAATGATAGATCAGGTAAGACATTTTTATTTTATTTTATAGTTGCCTATATTGTGTGCTTGTTCAGTGTGTCAATTCCTTATTTTTTCATTGCTAGCAAAATGTTTGAGAGCCATCTTGCTAACAATGGTAAACGAAGGCTGCAGTCCTATGCATTCTTGGGAGTAAGTCCCATTGCAAACTAGTGGGACATACTTATATTGTAAGTATAAAGGCTTATATTGTAACAGTCGGCAATCTGGTCTTCTGCTCCTCATGTGTGACAACATATGTAGTTCTCATGTTGGTGACAGGCTCCATCACTTCTGCCAGGCTTTAACAGACATACCTCTGCTTCCCACATTAGCTGAAAAGCCCTCTAAAAAGGTAAAGGAGGAGTTAGGCAGTAACAATGGATAGCCTTATGCAAGTATATGCATGTTGCTGTGTTGGAAAAATTTGTCTGACAGCTAGGATCTACAAAGAAACTTCACAGTGATGTGAAGAGACAGTATAAATATAATAGAAGAATATACTAAAATACATTGCATCTAAAGTATTCTTTCTGGGAAGCCCTCATTGTTTATAGTAGCACAGCTTTCATAAGGAAATCCTGATTTAGTGAGTCAACATAGACACACTAATGCAAAGTGCCTTCATTCCTCTCTTCCTGCAAGTAGGAATAGTTGGCGTCTGAATCCTGGCTTGTTTGGAAGCCATTTACCATAACTCAGTTTGCATGTAACAGGAAGCTGTTGTTAACTGTAGCTTCCCAGCTTGAATCTTGACTCAAGTGAAGGGAGAAGTGAAACAGAAATGAAGGTGTGTACAAAATCTTGGCTTATCAAGTCAGGAGTTGATAATGTGAACACTGCCATATATACGTAGCTTATATACTGTTGAATGTGATATGGCAGAGATAGTCAGCTTAATCACTAAGTGTGTGTGTGTGTGTGTGTGTGTGTGTGTGTATATCTCATAGTAGCTATTCTGTAAAGGGGTGGGGTGTTTTTTTGCAAAATATTCAGAGAAATTATATCTCGATTTAAATTTCCCTGCTTAATAGAATCTGTAAAAGAAGTGGTGCAGAAGAAACTTCTTCAGGCCTGGCTACGGCTGGTTGAGGGAAATGTGCTAGAACTCCTTCATCGGCTGGATGTGGAAAGTTGTCCCGAAGTTGGTATTCCAGCGCTTAATGCCATGTTTTCGCTGTCACCAGTCAATGACTTGATTAAAAACTTCTCAGATCTTGATGAAAGGTACGTACATATGTGTTTGTTTTTTTTAAAAAAAACTTTATACTTGAGAGTTGAACTTGGGAAAGTAAGTCAAAGGTTTCTGCCTCATTACTTGCCTAAACTTTATCACAAGGACTAGTGAAATAACCATGTTTGTTTCTGAACATTTCTATATTACTTTCTGAAAATAGTAAACTGAACTCATATTTCCTAAAATACCTATAAATAGCTAAATATCTGTTAGTAGCAGCCAGAACTTCCCGTTTTTAGGCAAATCAAAAAAGCAGCTACTAAAAGGCATCCTATTAACTAGTGAGGATTACTTTTTGGAAACGCCATCAATGTATTAGTGGGCAAAGTAGCACCACTAAAGAGGATGTTTGTAGTGTGCATGCTGAGTGTTTGCAGACAGAGTTTTCCTGCTCCCCCCAACAACCCCTAAAGAATTGGTTGTATGTAGGAGAAGAGAAGTCAGAATTGGTTGTATGTAGGAGAAGAGAAATGTCCATTAAAATAACAGATGAGAGGTGGTAGGGTATATGCACTCTCCCCCCACCCCCCGGCAGTAATACTTCGGAAGATATTACCCCTCCCCTCAACCTGGGCGCAGATGGCAGCCCATTTATTTTGTTCAGTAGAATGCAATGCAATTCCAAGAAACTGGGGTTAGTCTCTTAATAATGCTAAAGAGTGACACTACGAACCAACTTTCATATACAGAGATTGCATTAATTTAGGATAAAGATAGTGCTCTGCTTACTAGTATTCGTCTAGCAACTAACTATGGAATAACATTTTGCATGGAACATAATTATATTTTGCTTCAGTGAGGCATTCCTGCTGGTTGCCATGAGATAATGATCCTTAAGTCATTTTTTAAATCAATGAAATTGTCTACAACATAATTCTTGTAACAGCTGCTCTCTCTTTTTGGCTTTTAATGTGTGTGGCTTAAAATGTGAATGTCAGCTTGTATATTTGTCAAATACTGTGATTGCCTTCTTAATTGACAAAGCAAGACTCCCTCCCCCCCCCCCGGTTGAAAATGTAACGTGTATATATTTGTTTTCAAGGAAAGTAATTCCAATAGAAAAACTAACCGCTGAGAATGCTTTGTATTGGAAGACCCTTTGTGAGTACTTGAAATCTGAAGGGGAAGAATTCTTAGAGAACATTCTGCCAGAACCTGCCATATATGCAGATTATTTGCAAAGGTAAAGTAAACAAGAAAGTTAAAGCATTAGTCAGTGCTTTTTTCCAGAGAAAGAGGTGCCTGTACTCACCATGAAGTTGTTACAGCAAGTGGTACACATTTTAACAACAAAAAGAGGTGCTGGTACTTGCGTACCCTTGAGTGCCCCCTGAAAAAAAATCACTGGCATTCGTTTAATTTATACTGCTTTTGGTCTTCACAGTTATTCTTTTCATCTCCAGTTACTGGATTTGGACTTACTTCTCTGTTGTTCACAAAACAGCAATTAAGCTGGTTTGCTGGAACATAAAGATTACTGTTACTAATTTATGCACCCGACTCCTTGTAGAGTGTGCAGAAGTAGCTATGTAGGCTAAAACAGGTCTGTGTGAAAAAGAATCTTTTAGCACTGGAAAGTAGGACATGCTCTTGGGAGCCTCAACTAGACACCTTCTAACTGCCAGTTTTTCTTCATGTAAGGCCCAACAAAGGAATAAAATAAAAGCAGCGATAAGTGCATAGTATTGTGAAGATTGACGAGGCAGCATTGTTGTCTGTAGGTAGACTCAGACAAATTATATTTGTAAGCCCTTTAGCTGGTACAGTAACCTAAAATTCAAATAAATATCAAGATGTTGCTTGCATCATACCGAATAACCATTTGTTTTTAATTAAGTTACCTTCAGAATATGCCAGTTCTCAGTCAAGAAGAGAAAGAAGATATGGCTTGTGTTGAGCAACTGATGACAAAAGAGTTTATAGGTCAGCAGCTGATTCTTATGATAGGCTGCATGGATACCACCGAAGAAGGAGGAAGGTAAGACTTAGTTTAGCAACAAAGAGATTTTTGATGTATATGTTATTCTGTTGACTTTGAATTGACTAGGAAATGTTTCAGTAGCTCAGTCCATTTTATTCAGCATTCTAGTCACTTGGTTTCATATCAAAGTTCCAACATTAGTATTCATCAGCACAGCACTAAATGACTTGGTTTAATGGTCAATTTCACTTAAATAGCTTGTTTCGAACATTTCTCTTTCTCTTTTTTTTAAAAAAATATTTATTAAAGTTTTTAAATATCAATGCACAAATAATAAACAGTCTTACTTCTGTCACAAACATAATTTCATCACTTCTTTGGACTCCCTCACGTCTCCCGCTCCCATTTACATCGTTAAAAGTTTTTTCCAGACAAATTATCAACTTGTTTACAATCTCATGTCCACTCATTCAAATATAATCTAGCACTTCTTCCAAAAAGTTTTATATTTTCTTTAATCTCACTTATCATCAAATTTAAATCTAATTTAGTGGTGGCCAATTTTTTATAATCTAGCATCCTTCTTAACATTCAACCAAATTACAATGTTTTTGTAGATACATCTTGAATTTCTTCCAGTCTTCCTCCATCTTCTCTTCTCCCAGATCACGGATTCTGCCAGTCATCTCGGCCAGTTGCATATAGTCCATCAGCTGCATCTGCCACTCTTCCAGTGTGGGTAGATCTTGAGTTTTCCAGTTTTTTGCGATGAGTATCCTTGCTGCCATTGTTCCATACATAAAGAATGTTCGGTCCTTCTTTAACACCTTCTGGTCGACAATACCCAGAAGGAAGGCCTCTGGTTTCTTAGTGAAGGTATATTTAAATACCTTTTTCAGCTCATTATATATCATTTCCCAGAAGACCTTCACCCTAGGGCATGTCCACCAGAGGTGAAAGAATGTTCCTTCATTTTCTTTACATTTCCAACATTTATTATCAGACGAATGGTACATTTTGGCGAGTTTAACTGGGGTCATGTACCATCTATATATCATTTTCATTACATTTTCCTTCAGAGCATTACATGCGGTGAAGTTCAGCCCAGTGGTCCACAACCTTTCCCAGTCCTCAAACATAATGTTATGCCCAATGTCCTGTGCCCACTTTATCATAGCTGATTTAACCATTTCGTCTTGTGTATTCCATTCTAACAGCAAGTTATACATTCTAGATAATACCTTAGTCTTTGGTTCTAACAATTCTGTTTCTAACTTCGATTTCTCCACCTGGAACCCTAACTTTTTGTCATTTTTAAAAACTTCTTTAATCTGAGCGTAATGTAACCAGTCTCGCACCTTATCCTTCATTTTCTCCAAACTCTGCAATTTCCAATTGTCTCCATCTTTTTCTAATATTTCCCAATATTTTGGCCAATTGGCCTCCATATTGGGTCTTTTTCCGAACATTTCTCTTTCTCTTTCCATCCTTCAGCATACTGAAACCAGAATATGTTTCTTGTCCTGGGACTGCAGTGAAACTGTAGTGCTTTATACAGGCCTGGATAGGATGGCACTTACTACTTTGCTGTCCAACCGGGTTTCTCCCATAGATCCTGTCAGGTTCCTCTGTAGTTCCAGGATGAAGAATTTGCTATGTTCCAAGACAGTAATGCCTACTCACACCATAAAGAGCTCATAACCCACCTACTCTCAGCAGCGAGAAACATCATAGCCAGACACTGGAGAGACCTGCCAGGAGTAAACATAGACCAATGGTATCCAATAGTATGGGAAATGGCCTTACAGTGGTACCTCGGGATGTGAACGGGATCCGTTCCGGAGCCCTGTTCGCATCCAGAAGCAAACGTAACTAGCAACGGCACGTCTGTGCACATCTGTGTTGCTTTTCGCCGCTTCTGCGCATGCACGTGACGTCATTTTGAGTGTCTGCGCAGGCGTGAGTGGTGAAACCCGGAAGTAACGTGCTCCGTTACTTCCGGGTTGCTGTGGAGCGCAACTCGAACGCGCTCAACATGAAGCATATTCAACCCGAGATATGACTGTATTAGAAAAACTAACCAACAAACTGAAACTAACACGGGGACAGATAGAAGACGACGCCTTCACCCCAGTTCGGTTCCCCTTTATCGCATACACAGCCCAACAAGGCAACAAGAAGAACCCACCAACAGCATTCAAATCAATATGGCTAACCTGATCCAAACACACACACGCACCACATTCACACATGAAAACAAAGTTCACCACAGCCAATCACAAACAACCAACCAAACCCTAGGCCAGGGGTTGACAATTTTTTTTCCAGCAGGGGGCTGGTCCACTGTCCCTCAGATCTTGTGGGGGACCAGACTATATTTTTTGGGGGGGAAATGAACGAGGGACGATGAGCGGTGTGCGAAAGGGCTCCAGAGAGGGGCTGCTTTAAATGGTGGCCGCTTGAGATGGGCACTCAGCCAATCGTGGGTCCTGTGTTTTGCGAGTGGCAGGGGCTGGTGGCAGTGGCGGGATGAGTGGCGCGCGAAAGGGCTCCAGAGTGGGGCTGGCAGCAACAAAGCCCAGCCCCCTTACTCCTCTAGGCAGGGCGGGGAGAAGCCAGGAGGAGGGAGGGAGGAGGCACTGCCGCAGTGTGTGAGGGAGAGGGGGAAATGGTGCAGCCTGAACAATCAGAATCAGATCCACGCGGCGATTCTCGGACCGTCCGCGGGCCGGATCCAGAAGGCAATTGGGCCGGATCCAGCCCCCAGGCCTTAGTTTGCCGACCCATGCCCCAGGCGTAGGCCATCCCCAACCTCTCTCACCACCAAAGGAATACAAGCAAATAGTAAAGAGAACTGTCAGAGTCACCCGTGGTCCCAGCTCACAAGAAACCAAAGTCCACTCCAGCTTATGTACAAAAGCTTTTATTGAAGAACATTATTAGCTTCACATCCGAGCTCCGTGACTCTACGTCTGTTACGCTTAGACCGCTGAAGTCCCCTCTGAGTCGGTCCCCCCTCTACACCAGTTTAAGAGGCTTGTACTGGTCCACCTCTTTCTCTCTTTCCTTTTCCGCAGGGTCTTTCTGCCCCCCTGTGTTCTCTCCCTTCGGGACTCTCCAGAGGCTGAATCCTCTGCCGCCTCCTCCCCCCTCCTTCGGGCTTTGGGACCAGGCTCCTCCCCAGGACTCTCTTCATTTCCGCGCGCCTCCCATTTTGAACTTGGCGCGCGTACGTTGCTCCTGACCTTCCCTTCGACAGTTACACTGCCCTCGATACTACTTTCCTCCCCTTCCGGCAGGACGTTTTGCCCTGATCTCCTTCCCCTCTCTGCTTCCTGTTCTGCTCCTTCTGACACACTGGTCACTCCTCCCCCCTCACTCCGTTCCAGCGGAGCAGCCGGTCTCGCTCTCCAACTCCCACTGGGGGTTCCCCCTTCGTTTCCCTGCTCCTGACTGCTTCCCCCTCTAGCTCCCCTTGGCTTGACCAGAGGGGCTCCCTTTTGGGAGTCCTCCGATTCACTGGACGGACTCATGGACAATCTTGGGTCATTGTCATCCTCTTCCTCGTCACTCTGGAATCCTTCCCCCTCACTCTCTGTCTCCTCCCTCATCTGCGCCTCTCTCCCTGAACCCCTGACAAGAACCCACACAAGTGATGCTGACACAAACCCCCACACATACAGTAAGTAGAATTGAAGCATTGCCACCTGACCCCCCCCCCACCATTCACCCCCTCTTTGCCCCTTTCTTCCTAATGTAGCACTAACGTCTCAACAAATGAAACTGACCTGTAGAAAGTGTAACTTGAAAAAAGAGACATTGCACATACTTTTGTAAACCAATAAATCTTCAATAAAAATATATTTTAAAAAATTTCTTTTTGCTATGTTGGTTGGTGTTCTAGATTTCCATCTCTGCCATACTTGACTCTGGTCATGTTTGAATGTTTTGTTCCCCATCGGAAATTTTAGTAAAAGTTGTGCTTTGCTTTCCACTGTGGAAGAGATTTTGAAGAGTTTCCAGTTGTAATAATCAGGATCTGCAAGTGTGATGGCTGGGAAGGGAGGCAGTTAAACACTTACAAGTATTGGAAACACCAACATAGCTTATTCAAAGAAACTGCCTCACTTCTGAACTAGCAGTTAATTGCCAGTTCTTGGATTTTAAACGAGAATAGATATTACTCATTGTTTAGGGATCATTTTATTATATCATCAATGTTATTATTTTTCTTAAGGAAGAGACTGCTGACAGTGTTACAAAAAATCCTTATGATGCCCACTACTTCAGCATCCCTTGTATCATCACTTACAGAGAATCTACTCCGCATTCTCAAAGATGATGACAGAAGAATCCAGACTGTAAGTTCTAATTGCTCTTTGTCAGTTTATATTCCAGGAAAAAAGCCATTAAAAGTGAGTGTGTGTGTGTGTGTGTGTGAAAGAGAGAGAGAGAGAGAATCACTCCCTGCTACGTCCCAAAAATCAGATTTCAGGGAACACTGAAAAAGCCTCATTAAAATTTTCTCATCTAGAATGAGTGTAATGCCTTCAAATATATTTTTATCTCAGACATTCTGCAATATTAGAGAATAATTCTGACGCATTCAACACTCAGATCCATTTTTTCATTCAATCACTTCCTATGAGATATCTCAAAGCGATTTAACAAAAGCATATATAAACCAATTTTTCAATGAAAACTATTTCAAATCCAATACAGATATAGACTGGAAAAATACATTCTAAAGGCTTTTTATGACCTTTCTTTTAGTTTGGAGATACTAGAAGTATCGTGTTTGTGCTTTCTTTCTACTTTCCTCTTGGTCAGCCTTTTCACTATTCTCCCACAAACAACAACAGGAACACCCTGCTACAGACTGGGAAACAAATAGCATTTTGCCCTGCCTTGCTGTAGGATAAAAAGGTTAAAAGAAGTTGGGACAGAAACTTCAAAAGACCTTTTGTGGCTGCAAAAACTTCAGAAGAAAAATCTGAAAGGTTTTGTGAGAACTCAGTTTTAAGCAAGATGCACAGATGGAAGTCGGCTGCAACTCGTATTCACAATTTTGTTTGTACAAATTGTACAGATTTAATAAACATGCTAAGTAGGCTATAAAATTGTACTAAGTTAGAGGTTACCGAACTTTTTGGACCAATTGCCAGATTTGTAAATAGAAACTTGTAGACACACCTTCCCCTGCCACTGCAATCAAGTATATACCACAATATTACGGTGCTTTTTTCAAACCTATTTCCATTGGGATTTGGGGCAGAGTAGAGAATCCTGTAGGTGTCAGGGATGGCCTTTCGGTGACCTATGAACTAAGATAAATAAATTTTGCACTTTATGTTGTTAAAGCAGAAAGATAAATTCTGGCTTGATCAAATTTTGCTTTGATAAGTATTGCACATTTAAATATTTCTTTTTTAAAAAATCCCCAAAGCTTCATAAATTTGGACATTTCCAACATGCCAGATGAAGTGCCTTTGCACTCAGCACCTCCTTGCCTCCCACATTCCATGCCGGAGTGAGAGCCAGGTACCAAGATGAACTGCAAGTGAAGCCCATTTCCCATCCCCACCCCCCATCCCTAGGGGGAATTTGCCGACAATCCCCTGCTGTCATGGGGGCTGCCTCTATTAAGGCAGGCGGGACCGGAAGCCCTCATTAAGTATTTTTTTTCACACATTACAAGGAAACCTAATATAATTGCACTTGATAGCTCAGTATAGGTGCAGAGAATTTTTTGTTTGTTTCAAATGCAGTACTGTATCCTTGCTTGCAGGAAGATGGCGTTTTTATTTATTAAAACAATTTGATCAGGCACTTGGCCTTTATGCAGAAAGTAATACAGCGGTTCATCCTAATCATGATATGAAAAAGGCAGCATATTATCTTCTATATCCTTAGTGTTTATCTAGTGGCACGTGAACTTTTTTTGGGGTGGTGATGTTAAGGATATATTTAAGATGAAAAACGGGCTTTAGGGGAAAATAAATGGTCCCTAAAATCTCACATGTGCTTGTTTACTTGGTTATGCGGTGGGATTACCGTTGCTAGAAAGAAGACAGGTTTGGGAGTGAAGTTATGCTAAGCAGCAGCATTTAGGAATATTAAGGATCCTCCATCTGAAGCTTTACTTTCGTGTTAAGTTTGGAGGGTTAAGGGCTTAATGAATGGATGTTCTAGCACTGTAAACTATTTTGCATCCTTCCAAAAATAACTGAAAAGGCAGTATGGTGTTTTTTTTTGGGGGGGGATAGAAAATATTTGCAAAATTCTTCAAAATTTGAGCTGAGTACTAACTTTCTTTGCATCACCAGGTCGCTGAAATCATAACAGAGGTTCGTGATGAAATTATTACAGTAGACAAGCCCCCAGATGCAACTGAAATAAGAAAGCAGCAGCTTAAAGTAAGTGGTGATTGCACTACATTTTTGTTTTAAAGATTTGTCGTTCAATGTAACTGTAGCACCGCTTGAATATTTTAACAGCCCTCCCCAGCTTTACCATCGTCTACTAATACGAACAGAATTATTAGGAAGGGAGAGGGGTCAAGCCCTCAACAGCTTTGAGCTATTGCAAGACAATTGCCAGTTGTTGCAAGATAGTCCAAATTTCAGTAGAGCTACTAATGCAGTATTGTCGGTGTTGTGTGACATAGAATCATAGAATTGCAGAGTTGGAAGAGACCACGAGGGTCATCTAATCTTGTCCCTGCAATGCAGGAATCTTTTGTCCAATATGGGGCTCGAATTAATAACCCTGAGGTTAAGAGTCATGTTCCTGTAGTGAGGAGAACATCATTCATAGACAGAAAGTAAGGTTTGTGCATTTATCAGCCAGGAAAGTCACAAATGATGCATTGTTAACATCCAGGCAACAACAACTCCAACAGTTATAGTGTAACTCATTAAGTTTTAATATCTTTAATCATAAAGACTCACGACTGGAATGTAGGAATTGATTGTAGGATGAGACTCATGACTGGAATGTAGGAATTAAGAGGTACAGTGGTGCCCCGCAAGACGAACGCCTCGCAAGACGGAAAACCCGCTAGACGAAAGGGTTTTCCGTTTTGGAGGCGCTTCGCAAAACGAATTTCCCTATGGGCTTGCTTCGCAAGACAAAAATGTCTTGCGAGTTCCTGCGGGTTTTTTTCCCCTTCCCCCCTTTTTCTAAGCAGCTAAGCCGCTTATCAGCTGATCCGCTAAGCTGATAAGCCGCTAAAAGCCGCTAATAGCGCTAATCCGCTAAGCTGTCAATGGGCTTGCTTCGCAAGACGAAAAAACCGCTATACGAAGAGACTCACGGAACGGATTAATTTCGTCTTGCGAGGCACCACTGTATACGGTAATCTGTTCCAGAGGAAGGGAGCAGCATTATATGTATACACTTGTGAAGAAATCTATGACCTGGAGCATGAAAAGCAAATTGAGAGTATATGGGTAAAAATTGTAGGAGAAACAACAGTGACCTTACTGTGGGCGTCTGCTATAGACCACCAAGCCAGACTGAAAACTTGGATGGTGCCTTACTAGAGCAGATTACCAAACATCCAAAGAGAAGAAATATAGTAATCATGGGGGATTCCCTGATATCTGTTGGGACTAAAACTCTGCTAAAAATGTAAGGTCTGACAAATTCCTCCAATATCTTGCCGACAATTTCATTTCCCAGAAGGTGGAAAATCCAACAAGGGGATCATCTATCTTGGACCTGATCCTCACCAAGAGGGAGGGACTGATCGACGAAGTGGAAGTACTTGGAAACTTGGGAGGGAAGTGATCATGTTCTCCTGGGTTTCAGGATACAGAGGCAAGGGAAATCTGAGCATAGTCAGACACACACTCTGGACTTTAAGAAGGCCAATTTCAACAATAAAAATGAATGCCCTTCTAAAGATGTTTTTATTCCAGACAGCACCAATAGCCAACGATGCACAATGCTTTAAAAGGAATGGCAAAAAGATATAACTAGGTTCATATGGCAGGCGAAAAAATCCAGAATAAAATATAAGATTATGATTTATACTAAAGAAAGAGGTGGTTTCAGACTTAAAATTATACTTTGAGGCTTGTGTTGACTAAAGGAATGGATATTACTAAAGAATACTCAACTACAGTGGTACCTCGAGTTACAAACGCCTCAGGTGACAAATACTTCAGGTTACAAACTCCGCTAACCTGGAAGAGTTACCTCGAGTCGAGAACTTTGCCCCAGGGTGAGAACGGAAATCGTGTGCTGGTGGCGCAGCAGCAGCAAGAGGCCCCATTAGTGAAAGCACACCTCTAGATAAGAACAGTTTCAGGTTAAGAACGGACCTCCGGAACGAATTAAGTTCGTAACTAGAGGTACCACTGTATTAGATCTGGAAGGGCACGGCATCAAATTTGTTTGGAATGTGTGCCTGTGGTACGATAAAATTAAAATACACAAGGGTTTCTCGAACCATGTGATCAGAAAAGAATTATACAGGGTCTGGTAAAAACATTAAAAATTGTTAGAAAGAAAAGCACTGTTGTGGCTGTCGCCAATAGAAGAGTTAACAAGGAGCGCTTGCAGAGGGATATTAGACTTCTTGGGGGTGGGGTGGGGGGAACGTAAGAAAAAAATGGAAGAGAAAAAACTTGGTGATGGACTGGTTACAACACCATCACCTAAATGTATTATTTAAGACGGACAAAAAATAAGGACTTGTAGGTCAAAGTTCCCAGTTTGAAAGAGAGCTTTTAGGGGCAAGAAAAGAAACACTAGGTAAGATGTATAATGTGTTGCTAGACTGGGAAATGAAGGAAATCATCTATGATTAACTGGGCTAGAGATGTAGGGCACAATATCGACAGTATTATGGGAAAGACTTCGGAAAACAGTTTTGAAATTCATTGCATGCTGCACATTGAAGGAAAATTACATGAAGATGATTCCCAGATGGTATTTAACACCAAGCAGATTAGCAAAGTTGTTCAAATCAGAATTAGGGAGATGCTGGAAGTGTAAGGAGACAGAAGGAGCATTCTACCATACGTGGTGGACATGTGGTGTAGTTAAGGAATATTGGGTTACTTTTTCTAAGAAACCTAGAAGCTTTTATTCTGGGGATTAATTACAACCGAAGTCCCTAAAAGTCAGAATGAGCTCAGGCTTGCAAGAGAGGTTTAAAATATTAAAAAACGTTTCTTTGGCTATGTCCAAAGTAAGAGGAAGAACAAGCAAGTGGTAGGTCCTCTTTGTGGGGAAGATGGAGAAATGCTATTGGGTGAAAGAGAAAAGGCAGAACTGTTCTTAACTACTTTGCCTCCGTCTTCACCCAAAAGGAAAGTGATGCCCAACCTGGTGATAACAAAATAAATGATGTAAGGAGGGAGCTGCAGCCCAAGATAGGGGAAGAGGTACTAAGGGGACACTTAGCTGCTTTAAATGAATTCAAATCTCTAGGGCCTGATGAGCTGCACCCAAGGGTACTAAAGAAGCTTGCGGATGTAATTTCAGAGCCATTGTCTATTATCTTTGAGAATACTTGGAGAACAGTTGAGGTCCCTACAGACTGAAGGCGGGCAAATATTGTTCCCATCTTCAAAAAGGGGGAAGTGGAAGATTCAGGTAACTACTGACCAGTGAGATTGACATCAATACCAGGGAAGTTCCTAGAACAGATAATTTAACACTTGGTCTATCAGCATTTAGAAAAGGATGCTGCGATTACCAAGATCTAACATGGGTTTCTCAAAAATAAGTCATGCCAGATCAATCTGATTTCTTTTTTTGTTGGAATTACAAACTTGGTGGATCAGGGAAATGTTGTGAACACAGTGTATCTTGATTTCAGTAAGGCTTTTGACAAAATCCCCCGTGATATCCTTGCAAGGAAGCTGATAAAATGTGGGTTGAATGAGGTAACTGTTAGGTGGATTTGGAGCTGGTTGACTGACAGAACCTGAAGAGTACTCATTAATGGCTTCTCATCATCCTGGAAAAAGTGACAAGTGGGATGCCGCAGGATTCTGTCCTGGGGCCGTTGTTGTTTAATGTCTTTATAAACAACTATCAGACTTTTAGAAGACATCTGAAGGCAGCCCTGTTTAGGGAAGTTTTTAATGTTTGATGTTTTATCATATGCCGTATTTAATATTCTGTTGGAAGCTGCCCGGAGTGGCTGGGGAAACCCAGCCAGATGGGCGGGGTATAAATAAATTTGTTGTTGTTGTTGTTAATGACTTGGATGAATGAATTGAGGGGATGCTCATCAAATTTGCAGACGGCATCAAACTGGGAGGGGTAGCTAATGACGCAGAAGATAGAATTCAAAATGACCGTAACAGATTGGAGAACTGGGCACAAGCTAACAAAATGAATTTCAATAGAGACAAATGTAAGGTTCTGTACGTTGACAGGAAGAACCAGATGCACAAATATAGGATGGGAGACACCTGGCTTACTAGCATTACATGTGAAAAGGATTTAAGGGACTTGGTAGATCACAAGCTTAACATGAGTCAACAGTGTGATGCAGCAGTAAAAAAAAAAATTAATGCTATTCTAGGCTGCATCAACAGAAGTCTAGTATCCAGACCAAGGGAAGTAATAGTACCACTCTATTCTGCCTTGGTCAGACCACACCGGGAATACTGTGTCCAATTCTGGGCACCACAATTTAAGAAGGATGTTGACAAGCTGGGATGTCAAGAGGAGATATGATAGCCATCTTCAAATATCTCAAGGGATGTCACATGGAAGAGGGAGGAAGCTTCTTTTCTCCTGCTCTAGGGCGTAGGACCTGAACCAATAGCTTCAAGTTCCAAGAAAGGAGATTCCCACTAAACATCAGGGAGAACATTCTGACAGTAAGAGCTGTTCTACAGTGGAATGTTCTCCTTCAGGAGGTTGTGGGCTCTCCTTCACTAGAGGTTTTTAAGCAGAGATTGGATGGCCATCTGTCTTGGATGGTTTAGTTGACACTCCTGCATTGCAGACGGTTTGCATTACAGGACTAGATGACCCTCAGAGTTCTGCTCTGAAGGGTAGGACTCGAGGCTATGGCTTCAAGTTACAAGAAAGGAGATTACGACTAAACATTCAGAAAAACCTTCTGACAGTAAGAGCTGTTTGGCAGTGGAACAGACTCCCACGAGAGGTGGTGGACTCTCCTTCCTTGGAAGTTTTTTAACAGGTTGGATGGCCATCTGTCATGGATGGTTTAGCTGAGATTCCTGCATTACAGGGAGTTGGACTAGATGCCCCTTGAAGTCGCTTCCAACTCTTAAGATTCTATGATTCTGTAAGGATAGGTGTACCTGTCAATTATTAAGTAAACTTCAGTTCCAAAGCAGTCACAAGTTAGGCATTAGTCCCTCACGTTAGATGTGGCAAGTTGAAGGCGAGGCTGTAAAATCAATTTTAGAAATAATAGAAACTACTTGTGTATTATAATTTCTGGTTTTCCTTCCAGCTGGCTGAAATTAAAGTGAAACTTATGGAAGCAAAAGATGCATTGGAGAAAAGTGTGGCTTTGCAGGATTTCAGCCAGGCATCCCTGTTGAAAGAGAGAATAATGGAACTGGAAAGCATTAAAAGTGACCTGTTAAAAGAGGCAGAGGAGCCTCCAACCAAAGAAATATGCATGGAAAAGGTGCTGACCTTTACACCAGCTACTCGGGTTCAGTTACATCGTTTTTAAATAAGCATGAATGTATTTGTGTGATTTTTTAAATTGGTACAAAGTAAACCTTAAAGAAGTATACTTCTCATGTTGATGTGTTGTAATGCTGACATCAAATAACAGTTTCTGTGTGATTATTTAGGCTTTGTACACAGTGACTATTTCTCAATTATGAAGGACTAGAAAAACCTTGGAGCTCCCTAGTATCTTAAAGGGATGGAATTGGAGATACAGTTTGTGGGATGTGAAGGTGGCATTCTACAGTGTTCAAATAATTATTTTCTCTCCTCCCCCCCCTTTTTTTTTAAAAAAAGAGTGATCCTGAAACATTACTGAAATGTCTGATGATGTGCAATGAACTTCTCAAGCAGCTGTCCCTTTCGAAAGGATTAGGCCCAACAATGGATGCAATAATTGAATCTTTGGTAGGTAACAACAAAAGAAAAGTTAGACATACCTGGGAGCTGAGAATATGTATTCTGAGCTGCTTGAATATTAATATTCCATTTCTGAACTTTGTAAATCCATATTTGGACAACCAAGTTCAGAAATCAGAGGGTTAGGCTGGGCCTCAGAGACTTTCACCTCCTCTCTTTGCAGAACAATAGAATATGGAGGATGAAGCCATCTACTCCAGACCTGACATAGATTGCTAAACATCACTTTTTTGTGCCAGTTTTTAAAATTAGTTTTCCAATAATTCCCCAATAATAGTCCAATCATAACAATATCAGTTAATAAATTGTTGAAATACCAATTAATTCCCAGTTAATACATTTTGGTTAAAGTGGTTCCCCACGCAGTGGATTTAATGCATTCCTGATAATTTTTTTTGCATTCCATAATCTTATTAATTTCACTTACATTACAGTTAAAATAGTACTGTAATACTTTATACGACAACTGCATTCTTAATGATTTCTAATTGTGTTATTATATTACTTAACTTTATAAAACTTCAAGTGAGGAGCTGTAACTGTTATCATTGTTCTGTCCTGCATGTGACAACTGTTATGTCCATGGAGATTCCTTCTGATCCTATATGGCAAGGGTCAGCAACCTTTTTCAGCCGTGGGCCGGTCCACCATCCCTCAGACCATGTGGGGGGCCGGACTATATTTTGGGGGAAAAAATAATGAACGAATTCCTATGCCCCACAAATAACCCAGAGATGCATTTTAAATAAAAGGACACATTCTACTCATGTAAAAACATGCTGATTCCTGGACCGTCCGCAGGCCAGATTGAGACGGCGATTGGACCGCATCTGGCCCCTGGGCCTTAGGTTGCCTACCCCTGATATATGGTGTATCTTCCACTTTTTCGGCTGTTGTCTCCCATCATGGCTTGGGACAGAACTGTATCTCTCAACCCCTTGATTCAGTGTTTCAAAAGAGAACTAAAATCCACTCTGTCCCACTGATTAAACTGTCTCAGATCTTTGCCACCCCCACCCCCTCAGCTTGGGAAGAGTAAGCTATTTTCAAACGTCCAGATGATTCAGTTCTCCTTTTGAACTCCTAAAACCTCTGCATTCCTTTTTCTCCCACAGCCCGCAGTTTCTTTTCATCCTTACAGCTGAGATTTATGGCCAATTATCCTTCAACTTAGATTACATTCTGAATCATCTCAGAGTAGTGATATGGGAGGTTGGATTTGCTTTGGTACACACAGCCAATCTCCATCCTTAAGGTGCTTGTTGATCAGTTCTGCTTAGCCTGGAATGCCTGACAGCCTATCTTCCTTGCTGCTACCAACCACTGAAAAGATAGAGCAGTGAAAATTTCAGGGAGGAAGAGAAGTGATTCCATTTCTAATGTAAAACTTATGAAGAATTAGTTCTGTTCTTATGAAGAATTAGTTCTGCGCTTTCAAATAAATGCAAAAATTACTATTCCGGGGTGGGAGTGAGGTGTTAACTAGACAGATTGCCTGTTTGAATATTCCTATGATAAGTTCTGAAAGGGTGGAAGTCAGGTGTAGATAAGAATCACCTTTCGTTTTCCTGTTTAGTTGTCTGAAGGAGATTCTTACTCGCCCCAGATAAGTAAGAGCTGTTCGACAGTGGAATTTGCTGCCAAGGAGTGTGGTGGAGTCTCCTCCTTTGGAGGTCTTTAAGCAGAGGCTTGACAACCATATGTCAGGAGTGCTCTGATGGTGTTTCCTGCTTGGCAGGGGGTTGGACTCGATGGCCCTTGTGGTCTCTTCCAACTCTATGATTCTATGATTCTAAGCAATTTAATGACTGTTTGGAAGATTATGTCAAGCTTTACATGAAATGTGCATTACTGTTTGTTTAGATCATTCCAGGAGTTACTAATATCCATCCAGCTGTAAGAAATTTGGCAGTTTTATGTTTGGGTGGCTGTGGTTTGCAGAGCGAAGAATTTGCCAGCCAGCACCTTGCATTGCTGCTGCAGGTAAATATTCTACGTTGTGACCTTTCTACATTATCTCATTTAAATTAAGAAACTTTATCGCTTTGAAAAGTGGTGGGGTGTAAAGGCTCATTTAACTTGCATATCTTTCCATGGAAATGTGCAATGGGAAGCGATTTGCTAATGGATGAACCTGGCATATCAACAATTGACCCCCATATTAGTACTCTTGGACTTGCTTTTTTGGCTCAGTACAAGAATGCATGGGCTCTTACTGTGTCATGACGAGGCAAGTTCTCTTGCATATTGAAATCTTTCCTTCCAATTGGATGATTAAGAGGTGATTGGTTGTTACTTTTATACCCTAGTGAGAAATAGAGCTGCAGAGCTGTAGTTTCCCACATATAAGTGGAGTTAAGAATTGGATCTCCAACCTTGGCACCACTTCATGTAGAAGGACCGCAAAAACAAATTAGAGATGAGCTTGCAGTATCTCCAAAATTGGGAGTTGTGTACAGCTATTAACCAAATGAAAAACAACAAAGCCCCAACTGTTCATTATTACCTGAGAATGTGCAGCTTTTCTTATTGTTTTTTAATCTTTTTATAACTTGGGGTTATTAGCATTTTCGGGATGCGGGTGGTGCTGTGGGTTAAACCACAGAGCATAGGACTTGCCAATCAGAAGGTCGGCGGTTCAAATCCCTGTGATGGGGTGAGCTCCTGTTGCTCGGTCCCTGCTCCTGCCAACAATTTGAAAGAACATCAAAGTGCAAGTAGATAAATAGGTACCGCTCTGGCAGGAAGGTAAATGGCGTTTCCATGCGCTGCTCTGGTTCGCCAGAAGCAGCTTAGTCATGCTGGCCACATGACCCGGAAGCTGTACGCCAGCTCCCTAGGCCAGTAAAGCGAGATGAGCACTGCAACCCCAGAGTCGGTCACGACTGGACCTAATGTTCCAGGGGTCCTTTTACCTTTACCTTTATTAGCATTTTCAGGGAGGGGGGATTAAGAGACAATAGTGTGCAAAACCGACACTGAAGGCAAGGGATTAAATTGGTCACATTTATGAATTCAGATATCCTGTTCATCTTTCTAATGCCAGGTCTTGCAAATCGATGAAATAAAGGTAAAACTAAGCGCTTTAAAGGCACTCTTTGACCAACTGATGATGTTCGGGATGGAACCTTTCAAAGCGAAAAAAGGAAAATGTGCCCAAAATGAAAATGAAGAGAATGAAAATGAAAAGAATGAAAATGAAGAGAATGAAAATGAGGTGACTAAGGAAACTGAAGAAGAAACTGCAACTACCCACAATCTCCTTCAGCTTCTTTCTGGGTTCTTAGACAGTGAGGTAAGGTCATGAAATCAGCTAATATTAATACATGGGGTTTTATTGTATTTTTTTTAAAAAAAACAAAAGGGTAGAAATAAGTTGGTTATTAAATATGAAAGCAACAACTGGTGTGTTTATATTCTTGCAGGTTATTATTTCAACAGAGCGAAGTATGTAAAACTGACTTACAAAAGACATTTTTGCTGCTGCTACATGTTGTTTGTTTACATAGATTCACTACTTTTTCTTTTTTCTTGGGCTCAGGAGAGGCAGCAGGAGGAGCTATGTATGTTAAAGTATGTTAAAGAGTTTAGACCTCATAGTTTGGAATTATTGTCAGGGGGGGAATTGATTTTATATATTTTCTCTGTGAACTAATTCAGGTCAGTGGAGATGAAGAAAGTTAGGATAAATGATAATGGACCTTCTCTTTCGGAGGTAGTGACAAAGAACAATTGTTTCTTGCCTGACAGGTGTTGTCTTGGAGTTGTTGAACACATATTATGGTGCGTTGTGCTGCCATCTTGCGGCTGAAGACAGGAAATGCAGACTGGTCTTTGTCCATTGGCCATGCCTCCATCACCTCAGTCATTTGAATGGATCAGACTAAACTCATGTAAGGAAATCAGTGCTTGAAAAGCAGTAAAATAATCAACCCAACCACAGAAACTTAGTAAAAAGGGCATTGCAGCAAACACATAGGTCCACCCGGTTGGCTGCCTTTCTATTTTTTCTTTCTACGCTATCTCTTCAACACCTCTGAGGAATACGTGTCCAATGGACAAAGACCAGTCTGCTTTCCCCATCTTTAGCCACAGGAGGGCAGCATAACCCATCATGTTGGGTGTTCACCATTTCTGGAGAGAGAAAAACCATTTCAAAGGGTCATCCAGTGCAATTGCCTCCATCCCCTTTAAACTCTGTTTTAGAGGCTGTATAATACGTGTGAGAGGTTTTACTTTTGCGGATGTGCAAGGGTGTCACAATTTATGATTTCTTCTTTACATTGTTGCTTTTTATGGAGCTGATATATCTACTGTATGAGTGATCCCAGACCACAGATGACTGAGGGCTGTCAAGTGCTGTTGTATTAATCTTACTGAATGAAACCCAAATAGCTCGCTCTTTTTCCTTTCTAGGCTAAATGAACAAAAGCAACCCTAAGTAAAACCTTTTTCTAGATTTCAGAACTCAGGACCGTATCTGCTGAGGGCCTAGCCAAACTCATGTTCTCTGGGCGACTGATTAGTGCTAAACTGCTTTCTCGACTTATTTTGTTGTGGTATAATCCGGTGACTGAAGAAGATACCTGTCTCCGACATTCCCTAGGCGTTTTCTTCCCTTTATTTGCTTATTCAAATAGGTACGACTCTCGCCACTCCACTTTCCCCCTCCTTTTCCTGCATTTTAGCCAGTTTGAATTTAACATAATTGGACAACAGGAGGAAAAAAGTTTGTTTTCATGCTTTTATGAGAAAAGTTGCCTGACAGTGTAGTGCACTCCTATACATGCCTATTCTGAAGTAAGGTCCATAGAGTTCAGTGGGATTTATTCCCAGGTAAGTGTGCATAGGATTGCAGTCTCATCTCATTCTTTCTAACCTTGTCCTCCAGATGCCTAGCTGCCTTGAGCAGTTTATCTTGGTTTAGTGTGCTGGGCAAGGCCATTCTACATTTTTAACTGCTCCTCTCTATGGTTATCTATCCAATTTGCTTGGGCAGAACCCAATATTTCATTTCTTCTTCACTTGAGTTTGGAAGAACTTCCTATAGTTGTGGTTTATTTCAAGTTTCTAGAAGTAGAATTTTGATAACAAAGAGCCTGGTTTTACAAGACTAAAAAGGTACACCGTATTTTTTGCTCTATAAGACTCACTTTTCCCCTAAAAAGTAAGGGGAAATGTGTGTGCGTCTTATGGAGCGAATGCAGGCTGCACAGCTATCCCAGAAGCCAGAACAGCAAGAGGGATTGCTGCTTTCACTGCGCAGCGATCCCTCTTGCTGTTCTGGTTTCTGAGATTCAGAATATTTTTTTTCTTGTTTTCCTCCTCCAAAAACTAGGTGCGCTTTGTGGTCTGGTGCATCTTATAGAGCGAAAAATACATATTTCCCCTTGTATTGGGAATGTGCATGGGAGGCATAGATGACTTGGTCCTCCATTAATGCATAGAAATTACAAGACAAACAAGTTCCCTTGAATGTGTATTACAAGATCTGGACATACTTTCTGGAATGTTTCTTGTAATGCATTATATTAATATCTACTCCATTTTAAAAATCCAGGACAAATCAGGAATGCTTCGGAGAAGCTTTTCTTCCAACTTTAAAAATATTGTTTAATGCTCCTGCATCTTCACCATTGTCTGAAGTTGATGCAGCAAATGTTTCTGAGTTGTTGGTGGACCTGACAAGACCAAGTGGGCTGAATCAAAGGGCTAAGAATTCACAGAACTACCAGGTATGCAGAGTCCTATCCTGTTTTGCTGAAGCTGAGATTGAGCAGTGCCTCCTGATACCTGGTAAATGCTACAAGATGATTGTGGCACAGAAATTTTCAATATGTGATTCTTTCCCTGTCGGCCTTCCCCCTTCTGTTTGGCAGCTTGGGAGCCGCGGACAGGATGGGCACCATTGCCCTGCGCTCCCTCTGAGGGGGGAGGATAGCCACACTGCGCCATCCCCCTTCTTTTCGTCAGCTTGGGAGCCACAGTTGGGAGGGGCGCCGTTGTCCCACACCCCCGAAGGCCCTTGTAGTGGCATCTGGGGGGGGGGGGAGGGTGCTCTCCATTCCGGCCTTGGAAGGCAAGGCCAATTTTTGTAAGGTTGTGCTGCTTTGGGGAAAGGGAGCCATGGCGCTTTGCTGGCTACCTCCCCCCTTCTTTTTGGTGGCTTGGGAGCTGCAGACAGGACGGGTGCCTGTGATGGCCTGGGATTCGGGATCGGACTTGGACCCAGAGGAGTCTCAGTCTGCACCGGATCCTTTGCCCCAGGCGGCATCAGAACCTAGTCTGGGGCCTGATTCTGAAGAGCCCCAATCTGCACAGGTTCCCCTGCAACAAGTACCAGCTGGGCTGAGTCAGGGGCCTGAGTCTGCCCTGGCTCCAGATGCGGGGATTACCTCATTGCCTTCAGCTGGGCCATCACTTACAGCTGCTCCTCTACCAATTGAGTCAGGAGAGGCTGAGGCGGCCTCTGGGTCTAGTAACCCACCGACATCTCCCGAGCTGCAGAGACTGAGGTCTGAGAGAAGGAGAGGCCTGAGTACTCGCAGGAGTGCTCGCCTTCGGGCGAGACAGGGAGGTGAGTCACCGGGGGATCAGGACCGGCCGTTAGCCCATCAGAGATAAAAGGCTGCTGGACCCCACCCCAGGTTGCGGGAGCAACGTTGCTGCTTGCTGGAACCTGCCTGTTACCCTGTGCCTGACCTCGCCTGGTTTCCTGCCTTGGCCCTGTTGGACTGACTCCTCATGGAATCCTTGGATTCGGGACCAGACCTGGACCGCGTTACCCAGGTTACCCCCAGGCCCAGCACAGTGCCGTTGCCCCGTGCTGCTTCCTCCCAAGCTGCCAAAAATAAGGAGGAAGAGGGGGAGGCTGCCGGCAAAGCTCTCCCCGCCCCCCAGGAAGCAGCATGGCGCAATGGTGCCCATCCCATCCACGGCTCCCAAGCCTTCCCCAAGCCGCCGAAAAGAAGGGGAGGCCGCCGGCATTTTTTTCTTTTCCCGTCCTTGAATTTTAAAGGTGTGGCTTATATTCAGGTGCGTCTTATATTCGGGCCAATACGGTAACTGCAGAAAATTCTTAAACAATAAAGACACTTGTAATGTGGATTTTTTTTGTAATTATGGTCATACAATAGATAGAGGGTAAAGGTAAAGGGACCCCTGACCATTGGGTCCAGTCATGGCCAACTCTGGGGTTGCGGCGCTCATCTCGCTTTATTGGCCGAGGGAGCCGGCGTACAGCTTCCAGGTCATGTGGCCAGCATGACTAAGCCGCTTCTGGCGAACCAGAGCAGTGCACAGAAACGCCATTTACCTTCCTGCCAGAGTGGTACCTATTTATCTACTTGCACTTTGATGTGCTTTCGAACTGCTAGGTTGGCAGGAGCAGGGACCGAGCAGTGGGAGCTCACCCTGTCGCTGGGATTTGAACTGCCGACCTTCTGATCAGCAAGTCCTAGGCTCTGTGGTTTAACCCACAGCGCCACCCGCGTCCCATATAATAGATAGATAAGGGTAAAAGAGGCAGTAAATTTAATCTTAAAGATGGAACGCATAGAGGAAGGGGAGGAAGTCTGAGGGTTCGAAAGAACTCTATTTTTAATGTTGGAAATCGTTTTGTTTTATACATGTACAAGTTTTTCAAAAACTCCATTTAAAAAAGAAAATTCTTAAACAATATGCAGTCAGATATTATGATGTTCTATTACCTTTTCCAGGGTTTGACAGTTCATGATAATTTGGCAGTGAAAATATGCAATGAAATCTTGATGGATCCAAGTGCGCCTGATGTCCGTATTTATGTAAAAGCTTTGAGTTCCTTAGAACTTAATAAAGACTTCACAAAAGACCTGCTGGTTTTATTGGATGAGATCCTTGGGGTAGGTAATCACTTTTTAAATTAAATTTGGAGTGTGTGTGTGAAATAGTGCTTAAATGGTAGCCTCTTAGCTTCATTTGCCATAAGTAGAACTTAACTGAATAAGAGAGATCCTTTAAAACAAGAACTTCCTCACCATGTGAGATAACTTTGGTTTTTATGGTGCAAGTTGCCTCTGAGTCAAGTAATTAATAAATGATCCTGGAGAACTTCCTTTTGGAAAACACATATTGTTGATTATAAGCCTTTATTTGCTTTTAGTTTGCCAATTCTAAAAAACCCATAGAATTAAAACGAGTGACTTTAAAACTTGGCATAAGTGTTTTCCAGCAACATTCCTATATCTCTCATGTTGCTGTTTGATTATTGGCAGTTATTAACTTGGGCTTCTTTGTTAATGTGTGTGTTAAAGCTGAAATTAATTCAAACTGCTTCACATCTAAGATGGTGAAAAAGATGCATGTGTTGTTATGTTGATATATGCTCATTGCACAATTACTTTATAATTAATTCCCACCATTTAAGGTTGTATTAATATTCACAATTATCCTTCACTGCAGAAATTGAACGA
This sequence comes from Podarcis erhardii, assembly GCF_964252035.2. Lineage (NCBI taxonomy): Eukaryota > Metazoa > Chordata > Lepidosauria > Squamata > Lacertidae > Podarcis > Podarcis erhardii. The sequence goes on from NC_138512.1 coordinate 9,004,941, forward strand.
TAAAATGTGTTTACGAATGATAGAAAAAGTGAAAAGCAACATAAACTGGGAAAACAATATTAATGGAGGCATCTCTGAAGGGGTACAGGAAACGGACCTTTCTCAAGTAACTCAAGACACTGCTAGTCCTGACAAACACCACTATAATGACAGAACATCAAATTCCACTGACCAGAATGGAGAGGGTAATGTAGAAACAAATGAAAAAAGACTTGGTTGTTTTTTAAAAAATTCTTTTCTTCTCTCTAGAATAGCTGTCTAATGTAAAGAGTGTCTGCTGTCTAATGCTGCAACCCTGTACCCACTTATGTAGAAATAAATCATTGAGGCATATTTCTAAGTAGACATATGCTAACTTGACCCAACAATCTCTTTCTCCCACCACATACGCAAAGAACTCTCCCTGCAGTCAAATAAAGATAACCAACTATGCCCTGCCCCTGAGCCTCTCACTGCCAAGGAAAAATAAATGAATGGAAAGAACCTATTCAGGTGACACTGGCACCAAAACCCCACACATACACTAACTAAAAGAATGTTAAGTTTTACCATCACACCCACCCCTTTCCCCCTCTCTTCTCCCCCAACCTTATACAGTCATACCTTGGGTTGGATATGCTTCATGTTGAGCGTGTTCGAGCATGCGCTCAAAATGACGTCATGCACAGAAGCGCCGAAAAGCAACGCGTGTGTGCGTAGATGTGCCATCGCTAGTTATGTTTGCTTCTGGATGCGAATGGGGCTCCGGAACGGATCCCGTTTCCATCCCGAGGTACCACTGTATTGTATACAACACTAATGTTTCGCATCAAATGTAACTGATCTGTAGAAAAGATGTTACAACCTGAAAAGGAGACAAAGTGCATACTTTTGTAATCAGAGAAATTCTTTAATAAAAATTAAGGAAGAAATGAAGGAAGAGGTCCCTACTGGATACTGTCTTGTAAGCTTGCTTGGGAGCACTAGGGTGGCATGGAGTGATGGGGAACCCACAGGGTGATTCAGGGCTCCCCCAGAGGGTACCGTGCCATTTTAGTGGGGACATGTGCAGTAAAACTTTCAATTGGATTTTTGCCCCCTAAATTTAGGGCCTGTGATCCTAAACATTTTGTGTGTGAAAAGGACTTCAAATCTCAGAAATGCGTTTAGGGATGCTTGGATACTAATTTCTGCTATTGATATTCTTTGTGTTAAGTAGAAAATAAAGAAACCACTCAAATAACTGAAGATAGAGAAAGCACAACTGCAGTGTCAAGATCTTCAAGAAAGAAAACCACAAAAGGTATTTAATATTCTCCTGTAAATATATTAATAGTATTTGTTTTGTGAGGGCTTAGAAACATTTTTTAAAATATTTTTTTTAATTAAGATTTCCCCATAATACAGTAAAAGTAGAACTACAGAAGATACAAACAGAATAAGTAAAATATAAAGTTCTCTCTTAAAAGTAATTATTGGCTCATATAACCCACAGAGGACAGTGGCTCCTCCCAGCTCTCGCCTGGGATCTTTCCTTTCTCCTACGTGCCTCTTACCCTGGAGACCAACATTTCCTTGTCTCTCTCACAGGGTCCTCCATCAACCCTCTACCACACCCTCATGAGTATACAATCATTCCTATTGTCTCTTTTAATTATACAGGCAGCAAGCAATTTACACAGGTCTTACAAGTGTAAGCCTATCTCACCCTGTTCCGCCGTGCCCCTTTTTGTGACGTTTTGAGGTCATTTCCGGGTTCAGCACATTTGTGTGGTCACACGCATATCGGACTCGCCTAAAACAGTTGCTGCCTGTACATTTATCATCATCATCATCATCATTTTATTTTGCTGCTGTGGGCAGAAATATTTTATTTGTTTATGGGCTTTTTCCAGTTTTATATTTACAGATCATATTTTCATCCTTGTACAATAATTCACATAGACTTCACCACCCAGCTTTCCATGGCAGTTCTTATCTACCTGCATATCTGTCAGAGCTGCCCCTTGGTCCCAGCTCACAGAGGACCAACGCCAGGCTGTCGTTATGTACAAAAGTCTTTATTGAAGTTTGGTTTCCATTTCAAAGCCGCAGCGTGCAACTCTACGTCTTAACCCCTAGACCGGCGAAGCTCCATCTGAGTCTCCTCCCCTTCCACACCAGTTTAAGACTCTAGCCGTGCTCCACCTCTTCCTAAGTTCCTTCCTCCTCTGGGCCCTCCTGCCCGCTGGGGTTTCATCCTTTCTGGACTCTTCTGACGCTGACCCCCCTGATTCTTCCCCCTCCTTCCGGCGGGCTTTAGGACCTGGTTCCCTATCCGGGCTACCTGCTGTGCTGCTCGCCTGTACATTTGAACTTGGCGCGCGTGCCCAGCCGGCAACCTTCCTCTTGACCGTTCCCCCGCTCTTGGATGGAGGCGTGGTCAATCCTGACTCATCTCCTCTCGCTGGTGGTGAATACGCTGGTCCCGATACCTGGGACTCCCCCCCCCACTGCACTCTGGTGGGGAAGCTGGTCCTGATTTCCAACTGCTGCTCTGGGAGTCCCCGCTGGCCCCTTGCTTCTGGGGTGTCCCCCTTGGGGCCCCCCTTGCCCTGGCCACCGGCGCCCCCTTCTGTGAATCTTCCGATTCGCTGGAGAGGCTCATGGAATCTCTCGGGCTACTGTCTTCTTCTCCTACGCTGCCCTCGGATTGCTCCCCCTCGCTCTCCATCTCCTCCCCTCCCTGCGCTCCCGCTGCGTCCCTGACAATATCCATTAATTTATCCATCCTCTTTCGCTCCCCTTCCATATCATTGTTATCAACTGTTGATCGTAAGAATGTTAAATTTACTTGAATGTTAAATTTAATATCTTTGTAGATATTCCCTGAAGTTTTCCCACTCATTGTCTGTTTTTTATTTTGATTTCATATTTTATGCTCGCTAATTCTGCATAGTCACTTCATCTCCAGTTATGTCCAGAAGGAATGTTTCTGGTTTCTTAGGGAAAGTAAATTTAAAGATCTTTTTTAACTCAAAATTTCCAGGTGTATTTGCACTGCCACCACAGGTGGAGAAATGATCCCTCTGCTTCTAAGCATTTCCAGCAGAGCGTGGAACCTCTTTTACACATTTTGACCAATTTGACAGGCGTCAAATACCAACTGTAATGCATCTTTTGCATGTTTTCTCTTATCTGATAACGGGCAGAAAAGTTCATTGTTTTATTCCATATTTTCCCCCAAGCTAAGATTTCAATGATATGCCCAGTGTCTATTGCTCATTTTGTCATTGCCTATTTGATGAGTTCATCTTTAGTCTCCCATTCTAATATTTTTATATATTTAGAACAAAATAAAAAAATTCCTTCCAGTAGCACCTTAAAGACCAACTGAGTTAGTTCTAGGTATGAGCTTTCGTGTGCATGCACACTTCTTCACACGAAAGCTCATACCTAGAACTAACTCAGTTGGTCTTTAAGGTGCTACTGGAAGGAATTTTTTTATTTTGTTTTGACCATGGCAGACCAACACGGCTACCTATCTGTAACTTTATATATTTAGATTATTTTTTGTGTGTGTTCCCTGATACCAGTTTTTCAAATTCTGATCCTCCTTGTTGCTGCCTGTACATCTAAGCTGCTGTTAGTGTGTTGCTGTATGATCAAAATGTCTTCTTTGGTGATCACTTGTAGCCGAGTAGGATTGTCTTCCATAAACACAGTTTTAACAATGAGTCTGTAAGTGACTCAAAATGTGCGGAGATATTCAAATAATTTTGCTATTACTGTAACACATATTGGATAAGACACATTTGTGGCTTTATAGTCCTTAAGGCCTTTACCAGCCCTCTAATATTGGCTTACAGAACTGTCCCTTAGATTAGAGAAGATTTCATTTTGACCCTGTTCAGCCTTTGAGTGTTGATGGAGCTGTAGTCTTACAACCTGCTAGAAGCCAGGCATGCTAAAGAGACTTTGTGTCAGGAACTGCCAGTACAGTGAATGTGTTTGCAGGGACTCTGCGGGTGGAACAGTGAAAATGGGTAGAGAAACAAGTTCTACAATTTTAAAGGCAGTCTTTGAGGGAGAAAAAAGTAATTTGTGGTCTTTTAGGTCTGAGAAAAACGGAAGAGAAGTCTGTGCTGAGAAGAGGAAATAACAGAATTGTGGAGTCCGAAAGTGAAAGGTAATTTGTGTGCAAACATGGAATGTTTATGCAGCAACTCCTGTTTCAACTGGACATTTATAATTCTCACTCATCTCCCCACCAGCAGACATTCAGCTAAATTGATCTGTTTAGTCATTTGCTGATTTACATATATACAACAGGACTGCACCTTTGGGTGACTTGACCCTGTGGCAGTTGAGCTGTGGGGCCCTGCAGGGCTACAAAGTTCCCTCAGTGCTTTGAAACATGTATACGAAGCTGTTTGGCGCTGCCATCATTTGGGACTTTGGGTCACCATTATGTAGGCGATACCTCGCTGTAAAGCCAGCAAAGCAACAGCCACTGATACGCTCTCCATGGGTCTTGCTCTAAAGCAGTGTTTCCCAACCTTGGGCCTCCAGATGTTTTTGGCCTACAACTCCCATCATCCCTAGCTAGCAAGACCAGTGGTCAGGGATGATGGGAATTGTAGTTCAAAAACAGCTGGAGGCCCAAGGTTGGGAAACACTGCTCTAAAGCAAGAAAAGCGAGAGCTGCGCAGAGTGTGTCAGCGGCTCTTGCTCTACTTTACAGCGAGTGACGGACAGGAGCCATGGCTCCGGCTGCGGAGGCATCCCTCAGCTCGCGACTGCAGTGGCAGCCGAGGGATCCCTCTGCCATCCAGTGCATTCGCTCCATAAGACACACAGACATTTCCCCTTACTTTTTGGGAGGGAAAAAGTTCGTCTCATGGAGTGAAAAATACGGTACAGTGGTGCCCCGCAAGACGAATGCCTCGCAAGACGAAAAACCCGCTAGACGAAAGGGTTTTCCGTTTTTCGAGGCGCTTCGCAAGACGAATTTCCCTATGGGCTTGCTTTGCAAGACGAAAACGTCTTGCGAGTCTTTTCGCTCCCCCCCTTTTTCTAAGCCGCTAATAGCCGCTAAGCCTTTAATAGCCGCTAATAGCGCTAAGCCGCTAATAGGGTTGCTTCGCAAGACGAAAAAACCGCAAGACGAAGAGACTCGCGGAACGAATTATTTTCGTCTTGCGAGGCACCACTGTAGGTGTTACGTAACCGTGTACTGATCTTGCAGGTTCCACACTTGCGGCTTAGGTCATATATTGTTAATTTGTTTTGCAACCTGCCCTTCCTCCCCAAAGAGCTCATGCATGTTATCAGACCTACTTAGAAAGTCCTGAACAATTTAGGGTCTAGGGTCTGTATGGCCTCTACCAGTACCAGCCTGCCTAGGCTTTATTGGGATACTTCATGCTGGTCCCAGGCGAGTGCTGCTTGTTGTGTGGTGATGCAAGATATGGCCATCTCTGTAGTTTCACCCCAGCTGGGGGTGGGAATGGGCAGATAAAGCAGAGGTGCATATGACCCAGAACAGAGAGGTAAAGAAGGCTGAATTTCACACAATAATTTGCAATAACTCAAATAAATGAGTGCTGCTTCTAGTTTAAAATGGCCGAGTGTGGATTAATGATTCCTAAACCCTGTTACTTTGAAGTGAAGAAGAAGATCAACAATCTGTTTCACTGGCACGACCATCACGCCGAGCAAAAACAACAGCTCTTGAAAAAACCAGAATGAATCTCTCCAAGCTTTTGGACAAATGATTGATTGACCGAAAAGTAAAGCAGTGCAGTTAGAAGCTGGATGTAAACCCACTTTTAAATAATTGTATGTAAAAAACAAAGCAAAGCATACCTGCTCGGTAACACATTTTCTGCTTTTTTGTGTGTGCACATGCAGTAAATGGTTAGACTTGGGTATGCAAAGACAAATACTTTCTTCTTTAATTTCAAATGTGTTTTTTCTGACCTGCATTTTTTTTTTTTAAGATTTGATAGTAGTGCACAATGTGGATGATTTGAGAATAGTACTATCTAATGAGGTTATGTTGCATATCTGGCTTAATTGCAAGGACCCCACCCTGGCTTAATTGCAAGCTGCATTCTGTTTCTTGCATATGGTGCAGGTGGTAACCTATTTATGGATTACAGGTGAGGTTTTTTTACCATGCAAAATGTATAAATGTACTGTTGAAGTTAACTCTCTTAAAAGATGAAATAAAGGACATGTACTGGATGTTGCTCATCTTTACCAGTTTGATGGCTGTGAGATTATTTTGGCTTCAAAGGTGGTGGTGAAAGCAGGATTATAAACATATTATGCAGAATTTTGGTAGATCGGACTGGCATAAAATTCATAAAAGTCTCAAACCTTAAAATCTCAGACATTGCCTTTATATTTGAGATGTATCTGAAACATAGGTCAGTTCAAGTTGTGCCCACTGTACAGTGGTACCTCATGTTACAGACACTTCAGGTTACAGACTCCGCTAACCCAGAAATAGTACCTCGGGTTAAGAACTTTGCTTCAGGATGAGAACAGAAATCGCGTGGTGGTGGCACGGCAGCAGCAGGAGGCCCCATTAGCTAAAATGGTACCTCAGTTTAAGAACAGACCTCCAGAACGAGGTACCACTGTATTTTGCTGCAATTATTATTCCTCTGCCCATCTGACTAGGTTGCCCCTAGGTGGCTTCCAGCATATTTAACATAGTAGGACATTAAACCTTTAAAAGCTTCTCTATACAGGGCTGCCTTCGGATGTCTCATGTTGTTATTAAAAAGAAACCATTGGTGGTGGGAGTAGTGATAGAGATGGCTAATGATCCATTAGTGCTGGGTACACCTTGTGTGCTAGAATTCTCATCCACTAACTGTCACATTTCGGTGGGGAAAAAAGTTAGTGCTCATAATACTTAAAGCTGTGTAAAAGCATAAAATGCTGCTGTATTTTATTAGCAGTATTTTGGAAACGAGGTGGGTTTCTTTGAAATCTTGGTTGTAGAGTGAATATTGAATAGTTGATTTATTATATTGATTTATTGTTTAAACTGGCTGTAGGATATAATATGCTCCATATTTGAAAACATGGTGCCAGGACTGCCTTCTCTGTGTGTGCTAAAAGTATCAAGTAATCTATTTTTAAAACAAACTATAGACAACGTAACCATTTTAAGACAGAAAATCCAAAATGTAGTTTATAACCATTTTAATCTTAGTTTGATGTAATTTCTACAAGTTTTCACCCCCATCACCAAACACTTAGCAAAATGTTGATAAAATGAAGGCTTAGGAAATGACTGAGTCTGTTTTCTCTACAATCAATGGCCCTTCAGATTATTATTATTTTTTAAAAAATGACGTACATTTCATAGAATAGGTGAAAATTATGATTTAGAAAGCATACCATACATTTTAATAATTATAATCTGTAAGATTTTTAAAACCCTTTGCATTTTTATACAGCTTTGCACCAAGGTAAACTATCTACTGAATGTATGAATAACTTTTACACATCACGTTACATAAATATATTAACATCTGTGCACGAAATAAAACCAGAGAATATATCATTAGCGGCAAAAGAATAGAAAGAAATACAGCATACTGTAAAAAAGACAGTATCTCATTCTTATGACCTATACTGAAGTTGTTTTGTATTTACATGCAAAGAGTCACAGCCAACTAACAATGTTCATGGTTCACTATGAAGCCACAACCCCAGCATGTCATCTCATGATCAAAAATGCTTATTCAGCAGAAAAAAACAATTGCACACAATGTACAAAACAATAGTGCAAGAAGAGCTGCAAACTCCTTGTTCTCTTCATCTTTGAGCTTTTGGTTAAAAACTATACAGCTGACCAGAGATGCTGTTGTGAAACTTAGCTTCTACTCCATGGGTAGATTTAAGGCACATCATTATTTTCACAGGTTGGGTGCTTATCTTGTGTCAAATATGTTCCAGTTTTCCATTTCATATGTAGAAACTGGTTAGAGGGAGGACAGGAATTAAATTTAGATTCAAAATTGAAACTATCATCTAAAGTAGATGCAGCAACCTGACTTGTTATTGCACTGTCCAGAAGATCAGGTTTCCTTGGCTTTCTAAGTGCTGCCCTGTCCTGTTGGATTGAGCTATTTGAGCATACACAGATCCCACCTCACAACTACTATGGAATTGGATTTCCCAATCAGGAACAGGAGTCTCCAAAGTGATTAGCAGTGTCCTACTTCTCTATCTGGAAAATGTCACGAGGGTGTAGTGGTTTCGAGCAAAGTTTTAATTAACGCGTCTAAAAATGGAAAATGTTGAAACCTCTTGGGCTTTGCAGAGGCAGAAACTGTCTGCTTCCAGCGCTGGAATACAAGCTACGGACTTACTCTACTACTCAGTACACCTAGAGACGTATATAAAATAACTTAACAATGGTAAAGCTGTTTGGGCTTCTCAGTGCATGTATTGGAACTGCAATACATGCCTATTCTGCCTTCTAGTGCAGACGTCTAGTGCAGTCATGGGTGTGAATCTCTGTTTAGGAAAAGCTACAACTTTCTCAAGTCTGCTGCAAATTGCACAACACATGGCTCTCTGGCTTGTAGTAAGGCACAGATGTATGTATGCTCTTGCATAACCCTCTCCCAGTAATGAGGGAGATGAGGACAATTCTGGAATACATTTGGCTGGATCCTGAGAGCCACAAGCAGAATGACTTTTGCAGAATTTCTCTTCTCCCCCCACAAAAAAATAAAAGCTTCTGAAGGTGGGGGAACGCTTTCGTATAGGATTTGAGGGATTGCTTACACTTAAAGTTAATGGGTTCCAACCTTATTTTTGTTTTGCTATTATACATTACGGTATTTGCTTGCTTTTAATGTAGAGCCTGTCCTGTACACTTCAAATTATTATACTTTCTATATCATGTTTATTCTCTGGTGGCAGTAGTAGATGGAACAGGCAACTATTAGACGTCTTTGCAGCTAATCTAAGTAGCATGGATTGATGATCTGAGAGTGCAGTGCTTGAAAGTGATTTCTGCAAATATTTCAAAGGGTGTGTGAGAAGGACCTTTGTACCTCTACACACTTACTACTATGTTTCCAATAGACTTGGGTAACTGAAACTCAACTGGAACTAAGTTGTGTTTGTACAGGCTCTATATGCTATGCTCAACAGTATTTTTAATGCACCTGTACATCTGCCAGCAAACATTTTCAATGTTTCACTAAAACCACAGAAAATACAGAAATATTTTTTTAGGTAACTGGATGAAGTGCCTGGGTTTAGCACCTTTCAGATGAACTTACTAGCAGTTGCATAATTTTAGCTCAAAAAGAAGAATGAAGGAATGCTCTTAGCCATTGAACACCATGCTTCCAGGTGATGACATTCCCTTATAAAGAGCCTGGCTTTTCTGTGCAATTAAGCAGCAAGATATATTTTACTTCGTATGTTAAGTTGCACATATGTTGAAAGGTATAGTTACACTACATGTTATTTTCTCCTATAAATGAGTGGCTGTTTCTTTTTTATGGAGAAATGTCAAGAGTTGCATTTGGGGACAGCTATAGTATAGGCTGTTGTGTTGTGCATCTACAGGATGGGTCACTAGCTATACACCACTGGTGCGACTAATTATGATCAAGACTTCGCTTAAGTAAGCCAGTGCCACACTGAGATTTTAACTCATATAAGTCCTACGCTAGCTGCTACACCTAAAACCGTGTACATGTTCAGAACAGATTCAGATCAAACAGTATAGGAACTGGGCTGGTGGAATCCAAATGTCATACAGGAATGAGTCTGCATGTCTGCCGTTGGGAAAAAGGCCAAAGGCGACCATCGACTAATTCCAACCATTGAAATCCAACTTTTAAAAACGGTGGCCTACATTCAAAACTCTTGGATGGGGTACCAGGTACTCATGAATTGAATGGTGGCACTGGAGGCTCAGGGGATTTGCGAGGACTAGGGATGGGTTTGTTTTTTTCTAGTTTTGGCTGATTCTCCAGTTAAGGTTCTGTTTGGATAGAAATGGCTTGGCCACTGTACTCCATGCTCTGGTAACATCCAGATTGGAGTATTGCAATGTGTGGGGCTGTCCCTGAAGACAACTTGGAAACTTCAATTGGTCTAAATGCAGTGCTACCAGTTCAGTTCAGATCTCATATGACTCCAGTTTTAAAACAGTTGAACTGGTTGCCAGTTCTTTTCTAGGCCCAATCCAAGGTGCAAGGTGTTTAAAAGCCCTAAACTACTCAGGTCCCAAATACCTGAAATATCATTTCCTTCTCTACAGACCCTCTCAGGTGTTAAGGTCAGCAGAGGGGGCCTTTTTTGTTATTCCGCTACCCTCAGAAGCTTGGGGGTGGCAACAGCCCGGGAGAGGGCATCTTCTATTGCAGCTCCTAAGTTGTGGAACTCCATCCCCACACATCTAAATCATACTGTTCTAGCAAATGCTGTAAACACCTCTTTTGATACCCAATATGTATATTTTTAGGATCCATCTTATTTCTGTGATTGCAAAGAGTTTTAAACTATTTTAAGAATTGTATTTTAATGGTTGTAACCCACCCTGAAACCTTAGGGTGAAGGATAGGTAGTACCTCCTCCTACTACTATTAATAATAATAATAATAATAATTCAGAGTGTAGTTGCCAACACCAAGACCCAGAAAGCCATGGTTTGTAACTGCATAATCTTCTGCTCTAATTAACATTCATGACAATCCAAACCTAAAGATCCCATGGAAAGCAAGCATCCTTTATGGCCAAATCAGCTTATTTACAAAAATACATAAGTGCAAGCTGTATTACTAATCTCCAAACATATGTATTACTCTATATTTGAGCTTTGTGCTTTTAATGCATCCTTGTAGGCCACTTCAAGCTCTCGCATGGCCAAATGCATAGGATGTTATTCAACTTCATTTTACTCTTGAGAAGATCCAGTGATATTAAGTGACCTAAGTTAGCCACATCCTTTCATTTCTATAGGATTACACTGAGTAAATTAACTGCATTCCACCCAATGATTTACTCTGCATACTTCTACAGCCTATATATAAGCATGCACATCCTGGTCTGTAAATATGAACTAGATCTTCCTCTATCTTAGGCAGTACCTGACTTCTAAAAAAGATGGCATAGTCCTGAAGAGGATAATTTGTGGACAGGTTTCTATGTGCACTGTGCAGACCATTCTACTATATCAAATGGCTGCTTTGGGGGAATGAAGTCCCCTATATCTATCAGCCATGCACATTCAGGGATCTGTGCATACTCTGCTCATGGAATCCCTCCATCAACCTCTGCTGGGGGAAAAGAATTTCCTTCTCCCCATTGGGCTGGTGAGGGAAATAATGTAATTGCTGAACATTACTGTACTTGAAGATTTATAACTTGGGTCATCTGAGCAGAAATACCAGGGCAAAGACACAACGGGACTGACAACTTTCAAAAGGTATATAAGTGCCCTTTTCACTATAGATGGCATAACTATACCTTCTAGTGCAAAGGTTTACATAACTCTGCGGAAACAGATACTGTAAAAAGCAGCCTGTGATGGATTAACCCTATAGTTACTCTTGCCAAATCTAACAATCCTAATTCTACTTAGGTTGAAATCATTACAAAATGTTAAAACGTTCTGGCATTTTTATACATTTATTTAAAATATAATCTGCAAGATGAGTAGCTGAACACATGATTATTATTATTATTTTTTTAAAAAAGAAATGCCTACTGTGATTATACAATGTTGGATTGAACTTCCCCTCTCCCCCCCAAAAAATCTGAACTTATAATCAGTTTATCAAGCAAAGCTAAACCATAAACTGCAATGCTCAAGTACTAAAGAAACACCATCCAAGTAATATACATGTGCACAAACTCCTTGCTACACTGTTTCTTGGTGCTTCCATGCAGATACCTCAGACTGGGAAGAAAGAGCAGAGCTGCAGACTACAATATGAACCAAGCTATACATGATTGTCTGTTCTGCTTGATGAAAGTCTGGCAGGTCTAGCTCTGGGGAGGGGCGAGAGAGGGAAATAAGTTTAGCCTCCATGGAAGTATATCTTTTTCCCCCATTGAATCTACAGAACTGCCCCCCCCCCAAGCTATGAACCTGGAGACTTTTGAAATCCATCAAAAGTACATGAAAATAATCGACAGCTCGGTGCAGAGGTAGATTTATTACTGGAATAATATCTAGGGACCCTACACATTTCAAGCTACACAAACTTCATCACCGTGGGGTAGCATCAGTCCTGATCGAGAACAAAACCGTTTCAAGTCACTCCCAGTTCCCTCTGCGCTCAGTATGTAGTCCTGGGCTGGGGGAATCTGTGCAGAGAACCAAGCGTCTACTAGCAAGGCCATTGCAGGTGAGCACCTATTATGATGCTCACCTGAGTCCAGCTTAATGAGCTGGATTGGGTCAGAGATTGGGGGAAACCCTTTCCACCCTAAGGTAAATAAGGACACAACAATGCTAACCCCAGTCCTCCACATGACATCTAGTTAAAGTCCATAGCTTCCACAGTTACATTCCCGCTAGTCTGTCTCAGGTGAGGTAACAGTGCAGAAGTCCAAGTATCCAGTAAAGATCCCTTACCAACTAAACAACTTGTCAACCAAGTTGTCTGCCAATGGGACAATTTTAAGGAAGCTCTGCAGACAAAAAAAAAAAGCTAATTTTAATACCAAGAAAAAATATACATAAAAATAGGGCTCATTACAGCAATCTCAACTTCGTCAGAGAGAGGTTTCTGAAGCTGCTATTTTCGGCAGGGTTGCTTCCAAAGGTCTTTTTTTTAAAAAAACAAAAAAACACCACGCATACATCTTAAGATACACACAAAATGTCACATAAAAACACAGCAATGCAATTTTACTCTGCATTGGGGGGTGGGGTGGAATTTTAGGAAGCCAGTTTACCCAGCATGCAACTTCTGGGCACCACGACCGAATGGCTAACCGTTTTAAAGAGATTTTGGCATGCATGTTCAGAAGTCAGTCATAAGAAGCTTACAAATAGGCACAGTCCCCCAGGCCACTTTCCGGGAAGACTATGCCTGACCATCAGAAGAAGCTCTTACCCCAGGCAGCAACCCAAACAGCCCCCAGAAAGGTAGTGTCTAGCTCTTTAAAGCAGTTTTGCTTAGTTATTACAGCAATGGCTTGCTCAGTTTTTACAATCATTCACAGTATTGCATGCTTATCAGGGACTACAAGACAGATGGACTCATCTTGACGACTCATGGGTTTTGCTGTTAGACTTGGGAGCTTCCATGAAGAGGCAACTGAAATGGGATCATGGAGTATTCAACAGCTCTGCTTGCAAATCCTCCCAGCAAAGGCAGTCCAACAGGTTTAAGAGGTCCTATAAAAAAGAGAAAATTAAGACCTGGACTTCACACATTTTCGTATGAATGGTGTGTGCGTTCACAATCTTCACAGATTTAGCAGAAGGTTCTGATGGTACAAAAACCCATTTAATCAGTACAAATATATTTATTCTTTGCAATTTTTGTCAAATGCTGTTTTTCTTTATAGTTCAGCTAAATTAAATAATCCGGCCTTAGTAATTTCAATGGAAAAGTTAAGCATGCATGCTCTTCAATCTTTTCCATTGAAGTCAATGGGATGTAAGGCCCGACCTTTGTCCAAGGCTTACAAATTAAGGATTTGTCAGTCAGTGATTTGCAAGGGAGCCACATACATAGTGTTGAAAGACTTTATATTATTGCCTCAATTATATTATTACCTAAATTATCAATTTAAGGTATTTACATCATCTAAGGAAGCGTATTCCTTTTATCACTGTTTTGAGATAGCCACTTACACAGGGGTTATGTTCTGAACCCCAGTGTGCATCAGCGAAATCATGTAAAATGGGGAGCACCCTAGAGATTCCCAGTGGTTTGCGAGGAGACCCACCCTCCTCGCAAGCCAGAGACTTGTTGAAAGCTTCCCTGCACCTCAGCTGAGCTGGTCAAGGCTCCCCTCTTGTCCCTCCGGCTTGTAGGAGCTGGAGACACATGGGAAGTGAGAGCTGGAGAGCAGGTGATCCGAGCAACCTCAACAAACCTCTGGCTCACAAAACGACCTTTCCCAGGGCCCGAAGAGGACTCCTTCAGAGTCGGAGGTGCAGTGGGGCTTTCCAGCTAACAGTAGTCGTTTTCCCATGTGTCAGCTGTTAACCGGAAGGCTAAAGAGCCTCGGCAAAGCCCTGCTGCACCTCCTGCTCCCAAGAAGACCTTCCTCGGAGCCCAAAGAGGTTGTCCCCTTTAGGCTCCAGGGAGGGTCTCCTTGCAAGCCAGAGGCTTTTTGCGGCTGCTTAGCAGATGTGCGGGAAAGTTTCCCCATATATCAGGTCAGCGGCTCAACAAAGCCCTGCTGCTCTTCCAGCTTCCACAGCTGACGAACAGAGAAGCGTCTTCCCTGAGCATCAGCTGCGGTAGCCCCTAAATTCACCTTAATAATATCTTTGTCCATTAATCCATTTTTGAACATTCTATCAGGCTTCATTGCCCGTAAGGTAAGCCACAAAATCACAGCGCTGACTACCAAAATTAAGAAAGCGAGCTTTTCAAGTCATAGTTCTTCCTCTGCTTCCAATACACCCGTCTTCCCATTTGTACATGCCCATGCACATCTGGAGCTGAATTCTGGAGGTCTTTAGCTACACAGATCAATGTATGGTGACCAGTTAAAGAGACATCAAATCTGCTCCTAGTTTAGATAGGCAAAATTCAGGGCATTGTATCGCTAAAAGTAAGCATTTCAAAATCCTATGGATTTACTAACATGGCTCAGTTGGTAGAGCATGAGACTCTTAATCTCAAGGTCATGGGTTCAAGCCCCATGTTGACCAAAAGATTCTTGCGTTGCAGGAGGTTGGAGTAGATGACCCTCACCGTCCCTACAATTTTCTGATTATACTGCCCCACTGAGTAACTTTGGCTTGATTGTTCCCTTTCCACTTGATTTTGTATGTAGGCTATTTAGCCCCCCTAAAAAGGGTATCAGTGTTAACAGAAATTATGTAGTTTTAGTATTTCATCTTAATATACAACCAGTGTTTGTTTTAGGATCTCATCTTAAGTAAATTCCAATATTTCACACTCAAAGCTAATGTATTTGAAATAAGGCCAAGAGCTTCTATCTTTTCCTACAGCTGTAGAAAAATAACTGGCATTGAAACTTTTGAAAATGATTTTTGTCCCCAGTTCAGCAATGCATTCCGGGGCAGATTCAAGCCCCCAGCTAACAAAAAAACAGAATGAGAGGGAAAAAAATAGAATGAGATGAAAAGAGAAAAAGTAGACAAGGCAAATAATCCAGTTAGGGATGCCTGTAGCTTTCTTTTGCAAGTCTTATCTAAAACTTTGCATATGAGCTGGGATTCTAATGCATGTTACATTAACAATGTGACAAGCAACCATGCTTATATTTAAACCAGGTTTATATACAGTGGTGCCTCGCAAGACGAAATTAATCCGTTCTGTGAGTCTCTTCGTATAGCGGTTTTTTTGCCTTGCGAAGCAAGCCCATTGACAGCTTAGCAGATTAGCGCTATTAGCAGCTTTTAGCGGCTTATCAGCTTAGCGGATCAGCTGATAAGCAGCTTAGCTGCTTAGAAAAAGGGGGGGAAAGGGGGGGGAAACCCGCAGGAACTCGCAATACATTTTCGTCTTGTGAAGCAAGCCCATAGGGAAATTCGTTTTGCGAAGCGCCTCCAAAACGGAAAACCCTTTCGTCTAGCGGGTTTTCTGTCTTGCGAGGCGTTCGTCTTGCGGGGCACCACTGTGTGTGTGTGTATATATATATATATATATATATACATATATATGGAGGAGCAGGGAATTACCATTGCCTCCTCCCCACCCCAATCATGATCTTGGTAACCCCCTCTCCCCCTCGTGGTAAATAGCATTTGGAAAAACCTGTTACTGGAACAAATGGTGCACTTGTGCTCTCCAGCTCTGCCTCCTCCAGAGAGGCACCATGTTAAGGGGTGCAGTGAGAAGGAAAACCTAGCTCCTCTCCAGGAGTGTCAGCAGCAGTGCTTTCAGGTGGCACACATTTGGGTGCAGATCGTGTCCATTTTAGTTGACTATACTTGCTGCAGCCATTTTGTACATAAACCCTATTAATAATAAACCCTGATTTTGGTGGCATTCAAGGTCAAACTGTAAAGCAGCAGCGCATTTCGAAGTACCTATTGCTATTTTATTTTTAACGTCTTATAAACAGGTTTGCAGAAGACTAGATTTGCTGATATTGTACTCATCAGCAATTTATCAGTATTTGCTGGTATTTTTTAAAGACTAAGCTATAGTGTTTTGCATTGCCACTCTACTGTTTTGTTTTTATGTGTTACTTCTTTCTTAAAGAAATAAAAATGAATGAACAACTATAGCAATGTTTTCGTTAAAGGACAGTAACCCCACCCCCAACCCTAATGAATTGATTAATCAACCAATCTGCACAATTAACATTTTGGTCTCAGATTAAGCATTGACCTATTACCTTCTGATCACAAAATGAAGTGCAAGTCGTTCTGCTTCTCTAATTCACATTAGAGGATGGTGGCAGAAAGCAGTTAAACATAATAGGAAAGGGTGGCTAGTGGAAGTCCACACCCAAAGCAGCATTGGTTGCTTGGGCAATTGGCAGGTGCAGGTGTCAGGTCTGCCGGCATAAAATGTGTGATATTTCATAGCAGATAAACTCCAGATTAGGGCTGGGCGATAAATGGTTTTCAATATCGCAATATATCACCAGTTAAACATCGCAATATATCACGATATCTGAAACTAGGAAGGAACTATTATATTGGCTCAAATATAAGCCACAATTTTCCAACTGTGAAAAGTTACAAGTGTGGCTTATATGCACAACCTTACGGTATCACTGCTGAAACAGCTGGCCATGAGGGCTATCAGGGGTGTGGGACAGTGCGCCCGTCCTGACCGCCTCTCCCAAGCCGCCATAAGGAAGGGAGGGAAGCTACTGGCAAAGCGGTGCGGCACATATCCCACCCGCCGCTCCCAAGCCTCCCCCCGGCGCCGGCATGGGGAGGTAGTGCCAGGAGGTGGTAGTGTCGGGAATCAGGTGCGCAGTGTGCTTGGAACCAAGCAGCAGCGCCGGCCGCCCCCAGTTCAGGGCAGTAGTGCCAGGAGATGGGCCGCACCCGCAAATAAGCATTGAATTTAAAGCTGCGGCTTATTTGCGGGTATGTCTTTTATTCTGGCCAATACCATACGCAATGTCCTGGCAACTGCTACTACTTAAGGGTCTAAAACTGATAAATGATGATAGTGAATACAAATAATCTGGGACTGCCAGCAGGCCTACGAGGCAGCCCAAATGGCAGCAGCCTGGCAATGGCAGAAGCACTGGCAGCCTGGCAGCAGGGGCACAATAATCAGCCTGCGAAGCATCGTCATGGCAGTGGTGGCAGGAAACGGTGGCCGAAGCCACGAGGACTCGCAGGCCACCACTGATTGTGCTGCCACCATGAGGCCTTGCAGGTTGTTGCCGCTACTGTCCACGCGTACTGCGGTCATGGCAAGCTGCTTCTGCCACTGCTGTTTCTGCCTCCCAGCAGGCCTGCTGGCAGTCCCAGATTATTTGTATTCACTATGACTTATCGCTGTACTTTCAATTGTCCTGAATACCACCATTTGGTAGCCAAGCCCAAAACCAAAAGTCCGGTTGGGATGCATCTCGGCTTGCCTGCTGATGAAACTGAGTGTGTGATGATTGATAATATTGTCATTTATCCATTTTAGACCCTTAAGTAGTAGCAGTTGCCAGGACATTGTTCTGTTTGCCTCTGTGTAGTTCCTTCCTTATTTCTGACATTGTGGTAGATTGCAATATTTAGCTGGTGATAACATTGCAGTGTTTAGCTGGTGAGCTACCACGATGTTGAAAACCGGATATCGCCTAACCCTTACACACATTGTGATTCGTGATATATTACCAGCTCAAATATTATGAAACAATTATCAAGATGTGAATTTCAAACTGGCGTTGGATGATATATCGCCCAGCCCTACTCCAGATATCTTGTAGGAGATGGAATGTCAGGGAAGAGGCTACTTGTTTTATTTGCTAGAGATTTAGGGAGCAGACTGGTAAATGGTAAAAGTGGGAGACTGGTAAAAACAAAGTTGAAAAGCACCTTCAAGTGTTAACTCTTTCCAAAACAACTGCTCAAAACTGCAAGAATAGAAGCTCACATAGATCAGGAACGGTAGCGTCAAATCCTGGAGGATGTCAGTGTGGTTAATGAGCAGAATCAAGGAAGCTATTACAGAAGCCTTCCTTCAGAAGATGGAAGCCTTGCCCATAGGAAGACAAAAAAGGAACACAAACACTGGCAAGAGAAATGCAGGCAAACAAGAGAGCTGAAAGAAGAATCTGAGCAGCATATTGCTAAAAACATTAAGAAAATGTAGTTACCTACATCGGAACTAAGAAACCAGCCACAAAAGTGGTTGGACTGCTGGATAACAAGGGAGTGAAAGGGGTACCGAAAGAAGAAAAGGAGACTGCAGAGAGACTGAATTGATTCTTTGTGTACGTCTTCACTGTGGAAGATGTACAACAGCAACAGGTCCAAACTGGTATGTTCACAAAGATAGTGTGCAAAGCTAAGGCTGAGATCTATATGCATCTACGGATGAAGGGTGGTATACAAATTTAATAAAAATAATAAAATTAAAATAAGGCAAATAGTGGCAATGAGAAGAAGTTCTAGATCTTATTGGCCCATTAAAAATTAACCATTCACCAGGTGCAAATGTTATCCCTCCTGAGTCTTTTCAAGAACTCAAATGTTATTATTGCTGGTCTACTAAGAAAACTATGCAACTTGTCCCTAAAATCAGCTCCGTACCTGAAGACTGGAAAACGGCCAAATGTAACATACATTTTTAAAAGAGATCCAGGAAAGAAGATGTCATTTAGCATGTGGACAGGGACAATACCATACAGACTATGAACTTGGACTTTGAATACTCTTTTGATAGTTCCTCCTCAAAGACTCCTTTGTGACCCCAATATGACAAGAGGGCAAGTTGTCGGATGAAACAGTAGCTGGATAAAGAACAGGAAGCAAAAGAGTAGGAATAAATGTTCAGTTCTCAAATTGGAGAGAGAAGTTGGGTTCCCCCAGGAGCTATAGTAAAGGTAAAGGGACCCCTGACCATTAGGAGCAGTCATGGCCGACTCTGGGGTTGCAGCGCTCATCTCGCTTTATTGGCCGAGGGAGCCGGCGTACAGCTTCCGGGTCATGTGGCCAGCATGACTAAGCCGCTTCTGGCGAACCAGAGCAGAGCACGAAAACGCCGTTTACCTTCCCGCCAGAGCGATACCTATTTGTCTACTTGCACTATGACGTGCTTTCAAACTGCTAGGTTGGCAGATACAGGGACCGAGCAACAGGAGCTCACCCCGTTGCGGGGATTCAAACTGCTGACCTTCTGATCGGCAAGTCCTAGGCTCTGTGGTTTAACCCACAGCGCCACCCGGACTCAGATATCTAGTTAGGTGAGATGATGACATTTTCTGAAAACACCAAATTATTTGGGGTGGTAAAGATGAAAGGGGATTTTCAAGCTCCAAAAAGATCTATCCAAACAGAGTGAATGGGCATTAACACGGCAAAGGCAATTCATTGTAAATAAGTTGAACATGCACATCGACAAGATCTGAACTGAGAAACAGCTCTTGGGGGTGTGGTGAAATAAAACTGCTAACAATGTCATTTCTTTAAACAAATCAATGGTGCACTCACCTTCAAAATACTGGATATAGTTCTGGCAGCTGTATCTCTAAAATAACATTGTAGTGCTGGAAAAGGTGCAGAAAAGGGCACCCAAAATAATGGAGCTGGAACAAGCACTTCTATGAGGAAAGGTTATTTACATTTGGCCCTTTCTAGTTTTAATAAGGCGAGTAAAGGATAACGAGAAGGGCTTTATAACTTTCTTTATACATGGGGTGAAGAAAATAGATAATACTGGAACATGGGGTCATCAAAGGAAGCGGAATGGCAATTCAGAGTTCATTGAGGTCAATGGGAATTACTTCTAAGTAAAAAATATAGAGGCTTGCATTGTTAATTCCTTATAAAAAATAGACATTAATTGCATAGCAGCAATAAACTGTTCAAAAATACAGGTGCCCTGAAAAATAATTGCACCGAAACACTCCCCTTTCCTAAAAGTACCACTGCATGAAACAGTTGGTGAAAATTTGATACTAGAACTTTGGCACTGCAATACAGATACTTTAAGTTGTATTACTGAAGTTTCACATAAATGCCATTGTACATATATGTCATTCTCCCATTCTGCCCATTGATTAATATGTTCAGAGGAGGCCTTATTAACTATGCCACTGCCTACAGACCTTCATTTGTGGCAACTTGGAGGAGGGTCTTCTCTATGTGACCTCTCAGTCTGTGGAATAAGTTCCCCACCGAGATATGGCTTCTGGAGAGCTTTTGCCAGCTGTTAAAGCCTATATAATTACTCACATTTCCCTGCGCCTCTGATGCAAGTTCAATGATTCCTGGTCTTGGTAATTGTAATATGGGGTTTTATTGAATATTTAATTGTTTCAGAATTGTTGTTTGGTTCTGAATTTGTTTTATTATTCACCGATTCGATACTTAAAAAATAATAATACCAGAAAGAACATGAATATTCTAAATACATGACTATGAACTTAAAGTGAGGCATTTTCTTACGGTCATTAGAAGAGGGCACGTGGAATCTAATTATGTGCCTAAAATTAATACCATCAGAGCTTTGGATTACAAACGGAGGCAGATTTGACATGATGTCTACTCTGGTTACAGCACTGTCCAGCGAGCAATGGTTTGTTTCCTTTACATGCTAGTAAGTATGGAAAACCATGAACAACAGAGAAAGAACAAAAACAACACAACAGAAGTCTCAAGTGAAATAATGAAAGACTATGAAAAAGTTATCAGCTTCTTTTTCTTAAAAAGGATATCACAAAGCTATGCCTGAAAAAGTAGCTATTATAGTAAGCAGAATTTTGTTGCCGCTGCCAATTTTAACACACCTGTGCTTTCTATGTAATTTGAAATTCCACCCCACCACAAGTATATATATATCTAAAGTTGCCAGATTACAACATGAGGTTTTGCCGGCCCCTTTACATGCAGAGTATGTGGCTACAATATCATTTTGCCTCATTCCTGATTCCTTATTTCCCCCATAGCTGCTGTGCAGCTGCTGTAATAGGTAAAGAGGATGGGCATTGAGGGGCAGCAGTCCTGTTTTAGGATTTAAATAAACAGGCAAGATTGGGGGGGGGGGTTGCAATCTGGCAAACTCTAGCCTACCAAGAAAACTGGCAGCCATGAGAGAGCTCTTTATACAAACATTAATATAAAAATGGGCAGCTCATCTTATAACAATGACTTCATGCTATAGACAGTTCATTTATCTAAACCCCACCCCACCAGTGTGGTTCAAAGTGATTGCATAAGGACACATTCAAGATAAGAGTCCTCAAGAAATCAAAATATGCACGTTATCCCTCCACCGCCCCCCCCCCCCGTATGTTTATATAGGCTTGGAAATAATACAGATAAATGAAAAGGGACATAAGCTAAGCAATTAAACATTTTAGCCTCTTCCCAATTTAGCATAATTCTTCATTTTTAAATATAATTTGGTTGTGTCTCCCCTCCCTGCAATTTACAATTTGTCATCCTGAATAACTGGAAACTAGCCCCCCCAATTAGTCAAGATTTAAATTTTATCTTCCTTTTGTTTCTTATATACCCATGTTAAATGTTATTTTTAATTACACATCCAACCTTCTTTTCTAATTATGCCTTTATAATGAAAAGATTTCAGCTCTGTACTGTTAGTTCTCTGTCTGAATTCCTTTTCCTTAGACTACTGCACCAAGTAGTACTTGGTGTGTGCCCTGCTTTCTCGAAAAATGAACATGCACAACTGCTAAAGGGGTCAGCAGTCTGTTTTCATAATGCTGGACTCTATCAGAGTAGGGAGGGGATATAGTTGTATCCCAATGGATGCTTTTTCCATAGTATCTGTGTAAGGAAGTCTCATTTCGCACATATATCAAGCTTCCTGCTTCAGGAAGACTGTGTCCTTTAAACTTTATTGAAAGGAAGCAGAATTTAGTATATGCCCAACTTTTTCAAGACTCTGCCCAAAATGCTTTAAAACATCCAACTTGAAAATTGCAGAGGGTCTTGGAAGACCACTTAATGATTTTCCTGCCTGTTGTAGCATTTCAAATGCAGTGTGTCAGATGTTGTATGGTTAGTAATTGCATTAGTAATGCTTCTTATATTACTTATACATTGTATTTTTATTATATTCCACAGAATTCAAATTGCAACGCAATAAGAATACAATTGAAGAAATAAAAGAAGCAATTAACACAATTATAAATCAGTATATTTAAGGTGACGGATAGGTCATCTCCCATCCTTCAACCACAAATCCACAGACAGAATGTGGACCACCTCAATGAAGCTTGTAATCTGCAGACCAGTTTGGGAATTCCTGCTTGAAAATATTGTACTCTCAAAGCAAATGGGAAATTCAATTTTATACAGCAAAACATTAAGCAGTGCTAAACACTTTTAGCATTGCATCGTTTAAAATGGTAGATTCCTGACTTTTGTAAAAATAGTAAGAATGCTCTTCTGTACTGAGCATTTTCACTTGTCTCATTTTAATGGAAAGTTAATACAGATTTTGTATAGGGGTGAGGGGGAGGTGAAATAAAACTTACCTAGTTGGTACTTTGAGTAACAACTTGATACTTGGCCAGTGCTGCATAATTGCCTCGTATTCCTTTCTCTGATTTTCAGGTTGGTGAGCTTGTACTGTGTCCTCTTGCTTGTTTTCTTAGGGACCTCAGCAGGACCATCTTCAAAAGTGACACGCTTGCTTGGTTTCTTGCAGTCTTGCTCAATATGCAGGTCTTTAACCAAGCTGAAATTCTTAGCTCCCTCAGCATCCTTTTCACATCTGTCAGACGTTCTCTGCTTAGCAGAATGGGACCTTAAAGTACAGTGCCTTTTCCCCTGAAAGTAGCCGCGACTGGCACTACGATCTACAGACTCCGGAGTGCAAACAACAGTGCTACTGAAAGAATGCTGCTCTTCAGCCGGGTTGATTTTCTTCAAAAATATTCTACAATCCTTAAAGGTTTTGTCTTTCCAGTCATCTTCACCAAAGGCATGTGATTTCCCGATATTTTTTTGGTTGTGATCTATGGATTGTGCGCTTGGTCTACAATTATTTGTCAAGCCAGGCTTTGTGCTGAGGTCTGTCAATTGTGTTTTCTGTTGATAAAATGCACCTGTGATTTCATTTCCAGTTGAAGTGCTACTCTGAGAGTCTACAAGAATTGCGGGCGATTTAGTGTCTACCGTACCATTCTCATGGCTTGTGCTCATTTTGTTGTTAATTTCCTGACTTGTGTTAGCAAAACACTGGCTTTGGCAGAAGAATCGCAAATGCTGCTTTTTCGATTTCCAGTCACTTGTTCCATGATTATACAGCTTTTTCACTTGTCTCCACCGTTCGTGCTGTAAATTCTCAAATTTGGTTCTTCTTAATTTAGCTAAAGTGAAGTTACGTTTCCTCTTTAAGACTCGAGACCTGACTATTTTATGTAGGATTTGTATCTTTCCCGCTGATTTTGATGGCGTGGATAGTGCAAATTTTTTAAAGTGCTTTCTCAAAGGACTAGTATTACAATCACATTGTCTTGTTCCAATTTTAAATTGCCGGGTACTGATTACTTCAACAGGATTGCGAGCGTTCGCTTTTCTCACTAATGCCAGTGACTGTGTTTCCGTAGTTTGCATAAACCATGTGCACAGTTCATCTATATTACACTTTTTCTGGAAAAGCATTTTTATAGGAGAGTTTTCAAGCTGTAACATGCAGGAGTCCAAAGGCTTTGATACTTTAATGCTATAGTCTTGTTCAATATGACACTGCTCATCATAGAGACATTTTTCAAATTCTTCTCCGTTCACGTGCAACCAAGTATTTGTTATTTGTTCATATCTACTATTTAGTTCTTTTAACAAGGAATCATTAGAAATGGAAGGATCCCACCATCTGAGGGAAGAATTTGATGAAATGGTGGGATCTGATGACATTTCATTAACAAATCTAAACTTATTATACTCTGAACTTTTTTTTGCTTTTTCTGGGGCCTTATTTCCTGAGGTATCTTTGGGTGCCATGTTTGAATGTTTTATTTTTTGATTCTTAGCATTTTTCAAACAGAGCTTATAGGATTTGTGTAGAAAGGCACGTCTACAAGACAGTGAGTTAGAGGATGCTAAGGACTGTAAGAAAGGCAGCGATGGTCTTCTATCTCTAAGAGATTGTCTCAAAGGGATTTCAGGTTTACTTGGCGCTATTGTAATAATTTCATCCGAAAAATCCTTACTTTTATCATTCCAATAGCTTTTTGAAACATCCAACTTATTGCATTGTTGATCAACCTTCTTAGGAGACCCATGTTTTTCTAACGCAGTCTCTTGTTCTAAAGGAGGCAGGCAGCTGTTAATACTCACTATCCTTTCCTGAGATGAAATCTGGTTAACAGTCACTGATATGCCAGATATTTTTACTTTTGCTGGTCTACCAGGTTTTCTAATTATATTTAAAGGCTTCTGTTTAGGTCTTACGATATTGCTGCAATAGGATGGTAGCACTACTGGGCTGCTCTCTAAAGGCCTAACATACTCATAGCCAGATGCAGAGGTCTTGCGTTCAGTAGCAGAATTTTGCATACTTCTGTTTTTTGGCAAACTATTCCTTGTTTCTGAGTTCTGCTTCACTTGATCAGATTCACATACAACATGATTGTGAGGACTTGGTACCAAACTGACTACATTTAGGCTACTTTCAGAAACACACCTCTTAGTCCTTCGTGACCTTCCAAAGACAACTGTCACAGTAATGTTCTTGTTAATATTATTGTCCTCTAGAACTTCTGCATTGGAGCTCACGCTTTTTTTCCTAGCACTGATGGAATCACTTATATTATTGGCATTTTCAGCATCTACCTTAGGCTTTGGCGGTCGACCAATTGGACGCTTAATCTGCTTCACAACTTGAGGACCTAATTTTTTGGGTCGGCCCGGTTTTCTTTTCAGAGAGGATCCATTGCCACTTTGTTCTACAGGATCTTCATTTGGCTTATGCTCACCAATGTTTGTTTCATGAGCAATTACTGTAGGAAAAACAGAATTTACTTCCTTTTTAGGACTGTTTTCAAGAGAAACAGTTTTACCAGGATCCGCAGCTTCCAATTGTTTTTCTGCCAGCACACTTGTTTTCCGCTGAAGAGAATAAAGGTCAATGTTTAATTTAGCGGAATCATTTACAGAGGTTAGTGTGTATTTCACTCCTTCGCTACTATTAATCTCTGAAAGGAACATAAGTTTTATAGGACTAGTGTAATTTAGTGCTGGAGAATTATCTCCCACATCAGAACTTGATTGCAAGTCCTCATTATGGTAAGTCAACGTATCTGAATTGAATGCTGGTGATTTCAAAAGGCTTTTATATCCTTCATCAGACACTTTTTCTTCTTTTGTTGGCAGACATTCCTGTTTGCTATTATTGCTACATGGAGCATGAGCTTGTGACAGTACATATTGTCCCGTACTTCCACTTTCACTCATGCTAATAAGAAGCCCATTTTTAGCATTATTGTTGGCTTCATACTTGTGCGTATCTTTCAGTTTGCTGGATATTTTATAACTATTAAACAATGGCTTTTTAGTCTTTTGAGCCATATTTATTGTATCTTCCAAACGCTCTACAACAACGTGTAGATTTGTGTTTCGTACAATCTTATTTATATCTTCGTTGCTGCACGTTTGGGCCTGTAAATCTTTCAGCATTTTTTCTCTTTCCATGCAGTTAGTTTTTTTCCCGTTTGAGGATTTTTGAAATAAAAAATTGTTTGTCACATACACAGAGCACCACATAGGAGGAATTACATTATGTTTGGTCCTGTCCAACATCCTATCATCATCTCCCTTCACAGAGACTGGATCCATATGTAGTTCACAATTTCCATGTATTTTAGCCAAGCTGCTTTGGGATCCTGTAGAAGAATTTTCTGAAAATGCTATTAAACCAGAATTGGTCTCTGAATTGTTCAGAAGTAGTTCTACTGTCTCTTCTTGACCTATTGGCAAAGACTTTGATTTAATGGGAGAAAATAGCTGATATTTATTTTCATTAATTTGTAAAGAATGATCTTTTGATGTGCTATGATTTTCATTTTTGTTTGGCGATAGTTTGTAAAAATTTTTCACATTTCTCTTTGAATTTGCCTTTTTCCTTATGAAGGTTTCATCCAGACTGGCTATCTCTCTCTTAATTTGCAACGATTGTCTTTTAAACAGTGATGAATCGGGGGAATTATGCAGTGCAAATAAGGTTTCTTGCCGTTTGCGAAATCGTGTTTGGATAATTTTATTTTCTGCTTCTTTGTCATGCTGGCTCAACAACTCCATAAAATTATAATCATTTGCCTTAGCATCATGTAAGAGGGAGGTTATGAAGCTCTGTAATTTAATATCAGATTCTGTTCTCCCATCACTCTTAGATAATTTTGCAAGATTTGCTGTATCAGTAGTTTCGATTGATTTTAATTTCTCATTAATTCGATCCATTAAGTCCTGAAAGGCGGCAGCATTTTCAACTTTTTCAAGCTTATCAGAATTTATAAGGCTAGTTTCTTGATTTGCACTTAGAAAAGTCTTATCCACGTTACCGGCCACTTCTGCAATGCATAATTTATTTTTCGGTTCACACACAGAACAACTTCTTTCAGCTCGCGACAGGGAAGGAGGCTGACTATGATTCATTTCAAGTCTATTTAGAGATCCTTCAACTGATTCCTCCAAATAATCATATTCAGCAGCTTCCACAGGTGATAATGTAGGTGGCGAAGGGCTGTGGCCTCTGCTAGCTTTGTTAATCTTTTGCCCTGCTGAAATGAGATTTGTACAAAGTGCTGTTCTTGCCGTGTGGCTCTTAGACTCCTTTAACTGTTGGAGGCAGCACCTAGGAGGACTAGAAGGCACAGGATTCCCTTTGTTTACCACTGTGTTAACATATCCAACGGTCACAGACTGGCACGACAAACGATCTAAGTCTTTCACAGAGACTGACAGAGGTGGCAAACAAGTATTTGGTCTTTGATTTTGTAAACAGCACCTTTTCATTTGCATGTTGCCATCACAACTGCAGACTGGAATGTGCATATCATCTTCAGATGCTTCTGAATATATAGTTTGCGGCAGTTGGCAACTGCCAACAGAATCAATACACGATTCTTGGATTAAAAATTTCAACATAGCTAAAATCTGATGCCCATGATAAGAGCATAAGGATTCCAAAACCTTGCTTAGAGCAGAATTTCCTCTTTCCAATTTAGATGTTTCCTCTGATTTTGCATCATCTGTTGCACTTGAACTGAAAACGAAAAGCAGATCAAAACAAAAAGGAAATTGCAGTTAAATATGGCACAATATGACTGAAGATTAATTCTGATAAGGTACCAAAACTCTTATTTCAAAAGTTACACTTCCACTGAGGTTCTGCATATACATTGTATGGAACACATACAACATTAATGAATCTGCTAACATTATGTGATACAACAGTAAGAAAAACTCAAGCTTGGCTAATAAATTATTTTTTAGTCAGATAGATTCTCCAATATAAAATATGCAACTGCAGCTTCCATAAAATAGTCTAACTACAGAAATAATAAGCCTTCATTTACTCCAGTGAGATAATATTTTAATTTAAACAATAGTCACGATATGGTTGTCATCCTAATCACATTTTAACTATAAGCAAATTACATTTAAATCAATAGGACTCTGGGCCACTTCACACATGGCCAATTTCTAATACAAATATCATGTCTTAATAGCAGATTTCATGAGTTCTAAAAGTACATTTTGTGCTACAAAAGCACGAAGTGCAGGAAAAAACCCCTCAGTTGGTTGATGGTTTCCCCTACTAGTACATGGAGCAAAACATACACATTTGAATCTATCAGACATGACTGTATATTTGTTTTTATTTTGATTATATATTTTGTGGTTTTATATTTTGCTTTTGTTCTGTGAACCGCCCTGAGACCTCTGGGTATAGGGTGGTATATAAATTCCATAAATAATAATATATTCAAGATGTAATGAGCTTCTTACAAGAATGTCATATTTCCATACAGGAAATTAGCCATTTGGTAAGCAACCCTTACTCTGGAAAAAATGTGTTCTGGAAGTAAAACACTAATATTAAATTTCATTTGACGCTTATTTAGGTTAAGTTACCAGTTAAATGAGAAATGTAGTATTTCCTTTTTTATCTTGAATTTAAGAAATCAGTATTATTCAAAAAAGCTTTACTTGGGCCAGACTATTTCCAATCTCTTTCTAAACAGGCAACAGTCTGCTAAACATAAAAAATAAATAAAATAAAATTGAATGGATACTGTGTAAAAATGCTGGCTTATCTTTTAAAATCTGCACTGCATATATGAATTTGGACCCTGTGTTGCTTTAGTTCACTCAAAACTTTACACGAATGGTTTTCCTCATTCCTTTCAAGGGCAGAGTCAATTCTTACTCTTTTAGAACTATGTTGTCCTTCATTTAAATAAATGGGAAAGCCCTTATGGGTGCCCGCAACATGACAACTGTGTGTAGTGGGTACCATTTTTAAAGTCACTATACAACTGAGTCAATTAAAAGGAATCAAGTGCACATATATTTCAATTTATAGGACAAGTCTATCTATCTATGGAAATCAATGTAGTTTTTATACAGTGGTGACTCGCAAGACGAAATTAATTTGTTCCGCGAGTTTTTTCGTCTTGCGATTTTTTCGTCTTGCGAAGCACCGACTTTGGAAAAGCTTCAAAAAGCACCAAAGTCTTCAAAAACCTCAAAAAAGGCTACCACACCGCGTGCTATGAGTTGCTCCTCGAAGTGAATGCACGGTTTTAAGAAAAAGGAAACAAACTAGCAAGACAAAGGAAACAAACTTGCAAGACGTTTTCGTCTTGTGAAGCAAGCCCATAGGAAAATCCGTCTTGCGAAGCAACTCAAAAAACGAAAAACCCTTTCGTTTTGCGAGTTTTTCGTCTTCCGAGGCATTCGTCTTGCGAGGTACCACTGTAGTTTAGAGTAAATCTATATGGATCTAAATAGGGCTTCAACTAAAATAACCAGTTAAATATTTTCTCTAACTACATAATATTTAAAACTGTTACTACTTACCTAATCATTAATTCAAACTGAAAAGCTAATAGCTCATAGCAGAAAGTAAATACAGATTTAAGAACAACATTCCTCAATCATTAACATCTATCAATATTTTTTAAAGTACTGATTAAGAGAAGTTAACTTATATTAATATAATTCTGTTTCAGAAAAGTATGTATATTCAAACATATCACCAAACTCTGAACATGACACTAGCTGTCCATTTTTGTTTTCTAAAATCTAGTGTTTATAGCTTTAACCTTATAGAATTTTTTTTAAAGATATACCTTATCAGATCACATGTAGCATTAGTATTGCTATTGATTCAGAAGTTGTAAAGCATAGTCTTGCTCTTGTCTAAAAATAATATAGAATTTCTCTAGATTTACACTATTCCAGTCCGTTACCAGATTAAAAGCTCCAATTTTACATGTCAAGCGTTCCTAGGTTACCAAGAGTATAGAGTATTCTTTTGATGGCTCAGGTAGCTCTGAATAGCAGTTGTGAAGCAGGCCCAAAGAAAGGAAGACCCAAAGCCCAGTGCTAGAGAACATGCCTAGAAGCGTACATAAGATACAATATTTTATGTCTTTAGCTAAAATAACTGAGGCTATAGGGCTGGAAAAGACCTCTATTTGAGACTTTGGAAAACCACTGCTGGTCAGGTCATGCAATGGTGGCCTAAAAGGACCAATAAGCTAAATATTTACAATCAAAGTTCATTTATGTTTATGTGCAACTGTAGTACATCAATTATAGTGTTGGTCGTGCAAAGTGGGTTTGGTACCATTGACTTCATATCAAATAAGTGTGACACAGAAACAATAAAACTTCCTGTTATTGATCATGTATAAAAGTCTCACAGTACTCTGACTTTTCACTGATTTAGATGGGACTTTAAATCCCTTCAGCAGCCATAGTCTATCCATCTATGAATGGAGACCATCTCTAGAGGTCAGTAAGCAACTGATATAATAAAAACCCAAGATTTGCACTGGGTTACAGAAGACCCGTGTTCAGGCAATGTAGATAGGCTTCCCTCAAAACGCTGTCCTAAGGGTGGATTCACAGTATAAGTACTGCAAAGGAAACAATTCCCAACACCATGTTTCTATCACAATGCTAATGTAGGGGTATTTGAATGGGATAACTAATGGACAGAGGGTCCATATCCCTTTAAACTATCCATTTGCACAAATACTAGTACAGTATGTGCAAGATTACCTCCTACTGAAAAGGCCATGGAAAAAGTCAAGCCATGCTTCCTAACAGCCAGGTTACAATGAGAAAAATGTCATCTTGCAAAATATTCAGTTTCAGAATGTGTTCTATAAACTTGAATAGTCAAGCACAATAATTTAGATTGGCATCATACCAGTCATTCACTTTTACAAAGTAAATAATCTCTGCAAGTAAATGTCTGCATTAAAAATGTTCGTATGAATTTCTCAGACCTGTCCACTTCAAATATAAATGTCAGCCCCTAGTTGTGAAAGAATGACATGTTTCATGTTCTTAGGGCACCAAGAATGGCAGAGAAATAAACTATAAATGTATCTAAAAGTATGATTCCCATCAGTGATAAAGATTGTAGAAAAGGAAACAAGAGGTAGTACATAAATATACCTTGAGGACACATATACATACATAGAGTAGCTTAGCTTCTCTTCTGAATTTCCAATACTGTTTCTCGCTGCACATATAGTGCCATGCATAGATTAGGCTACACAGTTAACAGTATTTTACTTTTGTTTTGACACTAAAGGGGAAATTGCAATGAGATTTACCACTAGTCCTATGCATTTTATTTTACCACAAAGTGCAGAAAAGTTTAAAAGCTATCTGTTGGCTTTAAATGGGCATTTAAAAGAGCATGTTATAATAATATGGATTTCCTCATCTGGTCTACAATTAAAATACAAGTATTTATGAAATACTGGAAATTGAAACTGATTATAAATGTGAAAATGAATTTGTAAAATTTGCAGATCAGAACTGATCGGTTTCCCTAACCATGGGGGGAAATCCAGCAAGAAGTTCTCCTGCACACATCCCATTTAAATAAATGGAATCTGCGCAAGAGGCAGTGGCCCATATATGAAAAATATTGCCCTGTGTCAATGTTTGTGCTAAGTGTGTAAAAAGTGCAATTGTCACTTATTGTAACTTTGCTCTTGTTATACCACTGTTGTCTTGCACATGGATTAAATCAAATGAGGCAACATAAAAGTATTTTTCTTTTTACTGAATGAGCAAATCAATGACACATCAGTTTTGTAAATTTATGTGCAAAAGCATTGAAGTGCTTTACTAAAAATTACAACATAGAAACACATTAACAAATTCATACAATCAGATTTAGAAATATAACAACACAAAGAGGAAACAGAATTACAGTACATTTACAACACAAGACAAATACATGGAATTCATTAGAAAATATTGTAATAAATAATTCATGAATTATAGTGCAATTGATTTATGCATAAATAGAACTAATTGCCTAGAAATCAGTTATTAACAAAATCTGTCAAAAATCAAGGCAGCCACAGAGTTTTACTAAATTACTGCAACAATGGAAATACTGCAATTAAAAAAACACACAAATACAGGTATTTGTACTGTAAACAACTAAAAAAACAGTATTACTAAAGTTAATATACAATTTAATTTAATATAAAATAGTCATTAGCTACCAGAAATGGTTTAAACAACTTTACTGAGCAGTAGTTCTAAAAACAGAGGCACTGTTTTTTTTTTTTAATATAAAATACTTGAGAAACATTCAAATAAGTAGAAAGCATGTAGGGCTTGCTTTCACCTTCATTTAAAAGTCTGCTGAAATATGTATTTTCAGAGACTTGTCAATTTCTAAGTAGCATCTGGTAACTGAATTTAAAAGTACTTCAAAATTATAACTTAAACAACCTTTTTAAAAGAACACATTAGGGATGGATAAGGGGAGTCTATGCATTTCCCTGCCTTTCCTCAGTTGTATAATCAAAGGTTCAGACCATTCATTAGAAATAATTACATTTCTTTTTTAAAACGTACAGGTTGAGCATTATCTACAAACTATCAAAAAATATTTTAATATACTATTTCTGACCAAAAATAAATACAAGTACTAAAATGCTGAAAATTAATATTACATATAAAACTACCACTGTTAAAAGTCAATAGCAAAATGATCCCTGATTTTATGAATCCTGTTACTTT
The DNA here is from genome assembly GCF_964252035.2 of Podarcis erhardii. Lineage (NCBI taxonomy): Eukaryota > Metazoa > Chordata > Lepidosauria > Squamata > Lacertidae > Podarcis > Podarcis erhardii. The sequence goes on from NC_138512.1 coordinate 9,037,498, forward strand.
TTTGGTCAGGTCACCTTTTAAAATGATATTAAAAGTGTACTGTAATGTCTTTGATATATATATCTCTGACTAAAGTCTAATATTGTCTGAGAAATTAAAAAAAAGAGGCTGAGATCTAAGAAGTCGTGCATCAGTGGGAAATCCTCTCACAGTGGAATCCCCCCCTTATGTCACGTTACACAGTGGTCCAGAGGTTCTTGACCCTCAGGAACCATTTTTCAGGGGGGACAAAGGAACTGTAGTGAGAAGGATGGAAATGATGGTGTCTAAGAAGGATCCCAGCTCATGTATTAAGCAGTAAACTAAGTCCCAATAGCTCTCCAAGTAAAATGTTCTAGAAAAGACAGTGAAGCCTGTAATCTTTTTTTTTTTTCCTACTGGGAAAGACACAAGAAATCAATCATCTTAATCCTGACAAAAATATGGCTTAGTTCTTCAAAATGAAAGATGACCTGGACACCTGATGTTTGATGCTCTCTTAATTTCTCTAATACAGAATTTTGCTTTTAAAAGATTTCCTAATACGCAACAGAGCTGAAGAAGATTCAGCACGGAACTAAGAGGCCAGTTTTGTTACCTTTATTTTATATTGTCACTCCAGTTTTTAAAATATCAAAAAGAAAGGGTTGATTCCCCTCTCAATAGTTTATTATGAAATGTTACCAACTGAGGTGGATAGCATACTTTTAAAATATAACGGCATGTGAATTCAGATGGCATAATTCACAGTCGAAATAATATTACCTTACACAAAATGTTGCTTAGAACGTGTTCAGTAACACATGCATGGCAAAATACAGTGTCTGAAAATTGTAAGCTTTCCCATAAAAATCTAGTTTTTCAATGAAAAAGGCCATGGGTGTCTCCATTAATATGAGATATGATTTGACAGTATACCCAGGTTACATAGTATAAAATCTAGTGGCTATGATCCTTCCCTTAGGGGGCACATTGCCAACACATAAGGATTTTCCATAGGGCTCAAAAGCAACTCTGTTGCTCTGCTTACGCCCTGAGCCCATGTGAATTCAAAGGTAGCAGAGTGGATGGTTTTCCTGGACTGGATGTGTACGTGTGTCCCAGACATTCACACAGCCCCACTTGGTCAAGTTACATAAGCTCTGGTGCTTGCAAAAATTGGAGATGCACACAGGGATCCCATCTCCCAGGCTGCCTTAGTGCACTGCTTGTGTGCTTACTGGGAGAGCCAAGTGGAGCATGGTAAATCTATGAACACAAAGGGATTCTTCTTGCAGGGAAGGATCATGCCCAGTACGAATACTCTGAAATTCATCTAAAAAACTGTAATCTAAAGGTAACTGGTCCTCTGAGATTCTATGAAAAGTTATATATTTAAAATGAACTGCCCGGCTTCCAAACAGTAAATATACAAATAATCTCTAGTTACTGAAGATTCGAAACAGTTTCACTGTTTCATATCTGTAATTCTATAAGACCCTGAACTGTAAATTTGGTTATTAGCAAAGTGATGATGTATCGGCCCACCAAAATGAAAACCTGATGTTCATTTTGATAAAGTAAAAAGTTTTGAAATGTCACAGCAGCAAATACATTACTGTTACAAGTGAGGTTTTTCAGTAGGAGTGTTACACAATCCTTAAATAAAATGTAAGTAGTCATAACACCAACTAACTAATCAGCACACTTAAACCAAAATAACCATTCTCAAGCTCATTCTGTGCACATTATGAACATGCTCTAATCTGCATTCCAACTTTCATCTTTAACCCTTACAAGTTAGCTTATTTTCCACACTAAAGGAAAAGTTAATTTTATGCCTTTAGTATTCCATCTTATTTAATAGTTAATCATTCTATAGCTACACTAAATTTGTCAGTTTTCACAAGTATATATTTTGTAAACACCAATTTCTTGCTAAACCAACAATAAAATGAAAAGAACCAAGTTTTATACCTAACACACGCTTTTTAAAATGAAACTTTATCTATATCAGATGTTTAGCCTTTATGTAGTTTCTCTTCCATAGAAAATTCTATATTCAGCTAATACTTCACATTAGTTTCCAAGTTAAGAAACTAGCACTGTCCCCTAAATTTCCCTTGATTTGTATTATTTTCAGCTTCTTGCAACTTCTGAACAATTCTGAGGCATAAATGTCTTCAAAGTATTAATCATGTATTTCCTTAATAAGATGGATTATTGAATGGCTAGGGTCACTCTTCATCAGTAAAAAAAAAAAAGCTTCACATGACAAATACATGTTATTCCAAACATTTTATGCTATTGACTACTGAATAAAACCTGAATCTTTTTCACTTATTTGTACAAGGATTATATTAAATACAAACATCACAATTGTGATCGATTCTATCATTTTGTCCACAGTGAAAACCCTGAATAAAGTTATTCTTCAAAAAGGCATGTATGTGGTTTCTGAACTGTAAAATTTGTCTTCTGTCTAAGTGAATTTTTCTGTTTCTCATGTGTGTATGTTGAACACAGCCGCATACACACACACACACACACACACACACACACGCACGCACACAGAGGTTTCTAACAAATGAAACTATATAGGCTTGCTGCTATTTTTGCAGGTGCCAGTCCCTGAATCCGTTATGTTAAATAACCCAGTGTCTTGCAATCGGAGTTTCTTTTTCGGCGGAGTCTTCAGCGTTCCAGATCTTTCTTTAACTTTGTATTCTAAAGTGCTGTGAGGTACCCCATATATTCCTTGTGCTTTGGAGACACTCATTTTTCCACTCATTACCATTGTGATAGCTTCCTCCATTATTTCATGATCATATTGTCGGTAGCGACCACGTTTTTTCCTTGGCTGTTTGTTATCCTTGCGATCTAAACCATCTTCTGTGGATTCAGAGGTGCCATCAACAATTCCATTCTTAGCATTAAGACACAAAGGAGAGAGGTCCCCATGCAGAAAGTATGAATCAACACTTGACTGAGTTACAGATGCAGAACATTCGATTTTGTTCTGTTTTGGGAGTATATTTTTCAATTTTTGAAGAGCTGATCCTTCTAAGACTGATGGGGTTTTGGAACCATGGTACATAACATCCAGAAGTCCAGCACTATCAGGCTGTTGTTTGGGCACAGCATTGATTCTTAGCTGTGGAATTTTTAACTGTACTGTTGGAGCTGAAGCTTCATATTGTACATTTTCATTTTTTTCTTTAAACTGAGCGACCATTCTTTGTAGAGTTAACTGATGGAGGTAACTGGAAGCTGTTGGGAATCTTAATTCTGAGGTTTCAAGTAGAGTGAGTTTACTTTTTTCTGTGCGCTCTGCTTGAGCTTTTGCCCACAAGGCTACTTTTTGCAGCACTGCACAAGTTTCTCTACTGTCTTTGTAAGAGTAACTGTCATTGAAATCTCGAGTTTTGTTTCTAAAGGGTGCAGGCTTTCCTGCTGGTAAGGCTTCTAAGTGGAGAAGTAAAGTTTTTTGAGGTATGCCATAAAGTATGCCTGCTTTATTAATGTCCAGTGCTCCGGACTGAATGTCTTTCAACGCTTTTGAGAGCAAACCATCTGCAAACTCAGCACTTCTTTCCACATAGTCCTCTCTGTGTCTGTGGAGTCTCCTGGATGGATGGAATGAAACGATGGTGAACTGATGCATGAGAGACTCTCACACAGCTATGGAAGGGAAGGGTCCACTCCTTTATTATACTCCTTGCTTAGGTAACATCACTGCTTCTGATACTTTTAAGTCTTTGAGATGTGGTAGCTATTGATTACCATAGCAAAAGCTACAGTTCTGGTAGGACCATGTGTCAAAAATGATACCCCAGCTTCTACAGCAGCCCTTCCAAGAACTTTAAATCCTAGCTCAGTATTTGATAACTTTCGTATCTGCTTGCAATTCCCTTTTGACAGATGCTTGCAGAGTAACACTTAAAAACTTTACACAATTTAACATCCATTGAATGCCCCCATCCAAAAGGAGTTTTGTTAGTAGAAACGTGACGTTACCGCTAAACAAGTAATAAAAGAGTCAACCCCCTCATAGAAACTTCGTTGCAACTACTAACAGAAAACATATTAAGACATCCAACTAATTTTTCAGTTTTGCAATTAAGTCCTAATCTTACATCCTAATTGCTAATAAAATGATCTATTTTTTTCCACGGCTATCTGAAAAAACAAGCAATTTTAAAACAACATGGAATAATTCTATTGAACTGTTAGTCTTTTAAAAAAAAGTTTGCAAAAAGCACAATTGACAAAAAGAGCCTGCTATTGATGGAAGGATGCTAAAACTATAATATCTGTTATTTAACTATTATTTCAGTAAATAGTACATTTCAGCACATTAAACATCTAATAATAAATGGGTCTCTCAGCAGCATGACACAAGTGGTAGTATCAAAATGCAAGAATGGCCATCAAGAGCTCTCTCTTTCATTAGGAAACAATAAGGAATATAGCTGTTTCTTTAAAAAAACTTTCTACTATTAAAATGTAAATATTTTTCTTTGTCTCTAAATCATGAAGAATAAATTTTCTTCAATAGCCTAGTTTCCTTATGTATGTAAGCATTCAGTAAAGTTTGGTGATTGTTCTGATAACTTTTCTTTAACAGAAAAATGTGAAAAACACAAAATGAAACATATGAGTTATATATGAACACACAATTATGAGTGAAACTCTTTGGCAAAAGCAAAACATGTGTCAGTAAACATTTTACAGAAATCGGTTACAAAAGAAATCTGTTTTCAAGCTTAAAATTTAATTTCCATTTATTACGTTTAACAAAACAAAAATAATGCTTATTTGCTTACCCAGACACAGAATTTTCAGAACAAGATCCATCATATGCTAACTGTTCCAAGCTTGTTTTCTTTGTAGAAAGATCTAGCACTCCATCCCCTATTGTAATAGTAAACAGTATAAGGATTACTTAGGTAATAGGTTTCCTTTACAGTAACAAAATTCATTTTTGATTGTATCCCTCCCTCCTTACGCTGGTCTACGACAGTAATAAAGATTTGTTGTTGTTGCTATCTCTAACTTTACAAAACATCGAAGTACAATGGTCGGGTCACTGTAGGTAAGATCTAACAAATTGTAGGTCTCAATTTGTAGGTTGTCAACATGATTAATTCTTCATTCACCAGTTCCTCAAAGTCACCCTTACCCTGCTACAATTAGGCTATCTCCAAGAGAAGGCTTTTTTCAAGCCTAGCTTTTGCTGAGGTGCATGTGATCTTCCTGTAGATTACAGCTGGGGAGTGAGGGTTAACCATGTCTTCCCCAACTGCACTCTCTAGGAAGATTACTCCCCATTAAGCTTGAAAAAGCTAAAACATTTATTTCAAGCCTAATTACAGTGGTGCCCCGCAAGACAAATGCCTTGCAAGACAAAAAACTTGCTAGACGAAAGAGTTTTCCGTCTTTTGAGGTGCTTCGCAAGATGAATTTCCCTATGGGCTTGCTTCGCAAGATGAAACGTCTTGCGAGTTTTTCCCCTTTTTCTAAGCCGCTAATAGCCGCTAAGTGTGCTAATCCACTAATAGCCGTGCTTCGCAAGACGAAAAAACCGCAAGACGAAGAGACTCGCGGAACGGATTAATTTCGTCTTGCGAGGCACCACTGTACTGGCAGTGGAGAGAAATATGAGTGCCCTTGGAGCATGCATGTGCTGTAGTGGTGTGTGATGAGTGCCCATGACAGTTTATCGGGTTTTCAAAATGCGCTCACAGATCTAGAAAGGTTGGTGACCTATGGTGCAGGTCATGTATGGCCCCAGCACTGTGACCAAATAGGGTTCCAAGTTCCACATATAAGCCTGATCTATACATGCAGCAGAATGAGAAAAGTGGTAAAATGTACTGTACTACTTCTGCCTGGAGATGAAGAATGCTTTTTTAATGCTCCCCTATCCATGCCACATGACCCGGAAGCTGTCTGCGGACAAACACCGGCTCCCTCAGCCAGTAAAGCGAGATGAGCACCGCAACCCCAGAGTCGGCCGCGACTGGACTTAACTGTCAGGGGTCTCTTTACCGATTTCCAGCAAGTTAAAACCTAGCATACCAGAGAGAAAGGTACTAATCCAGTCTGTTTCACAATGTGCTGACCTTCTAATTGCAGGAAGATTTTACACACAGGAACATTTAAAAATGTGATTGCCCACCAGCAACCTGAAATGATACTGCCCATCCAACTATCTCATTCTGCTACATATATGTTTTACATTCAACTGATGGCAGATATATATAAATTATGCAATTAGAATATATACCATTAAGATGAGTAAATGAGCTACATAATGAGATGACAGAAAGCTACTTCTCATATTGCCATGTTCATAATTACATGGCAGTGGCACAATAGTGGGTAGTATTAAGCATATCTGGCGCCGTGGTGCAAAGCTCCCTCTGGCGGTGCCCCCCCCTCCCCAGAGTTTTTAAGGGAGGATGGCGCTGCCAGCGGGGCTGGAGGAGGCGGGCAGCAGTTGGAGGGCGGCTCCTCCAGTGGGGAAGAGGCGGAGGGTGGACGTGGCATCTCCTGGCTCAGCTGGCCGCTTCGTGCCGCGGTGGCCATGGCAGACGGACGCTCTGGGCGCAGCTTCGGCACGGCATGGAGGTGGGGGGCAAGGGCGACGAGCTGATGCTGGGAGGCGCCACGTCCAGCCTCTGCCTGTTCCCTGGCACTCTCCAGAACTTGGCGCCCTGGCACCCCTCTATGGGTAAGACGCCCCTGGGTGCATGCCATGTTTAACTTAGGAAAAATGCTGCAGCTTAGCACAAAAGCACTGGGAGGCATATCCTTAATTATATAGCTTTAAAGAGAATATATTGCCAGATAGTTACAGATACTCAGCCATTTCAAAGTACAGGTTGAACAAATGGGTTGGAAATTGGGGATTTCTCTTTAGCTTAAATTTCAGATATCAGAAATGAGTAAAAGTGTCTGTAACCCATCCTGAGAAGTGCCTGGTCATTAATACTCTTCAGCTATTTGATAGGAAAAGTGGGGGAATAGCAAGGTCTGACCAAAGTAAGTGGTGAACAGGTGTATTTGCAATTCTGGGCACCTGTCAAAGTTGACCCACAGCCAGGAAGGAAATTAAAGATCCAGTATGATAGTTGGACCAAATCCCCACTCCTGAGGCCTATAGGACATCATCTTCATCTGCCTGGCTGAGCTGCAAGCTATTATTTCAATAAGTGTCTTTAATAACTACTTTTTATAACAGCCATTGCTAATATGATATATAAAATTTATACCTGTCAGCATTTTCAGCCATTTGACTTTGTTATATTGTACAACAGAAGTATCAATAACATGCTTACAACCCATTTCACTGCTCTTTGGCATTGTACACACCTGGAGGGTATTAGATTTTACTCCCTCAATCTTCATTGCTCAGTGCAGTCCTACTCCTCTTCTACTCATTAAGATATCTGAAATTTAGGCTAAAGAGAAATCCCCTGCTTCATGGCCCATTCGTTCAGCTGCTGCAACCCCCAACCCCATCATGCTGCTTGGAATAAAACTACACATTTTCAGAAAGGGCATTTTCTGAAAATGAAAACAGCAGCTGTAGAGAAGATGTATTAACACAGGTAAATATGACTCCTACTACAAACCCCCACCCCCAATGTTGAAAGTCAAAAAGAGGCAAGTTTAAATGCTGGCTTCTAAAGTAAAACATACATATATAGAAAATGTATACAACAAAATAAATTAATTTTCACTAAATAAGTATATGTCTGTGAACAGTCTTATTCCTTCTATTTAAAGAGGTTATAGTAATGGAATAAAGACAAGACATTTATATACTACCAACAATTTATTTTGTGTCTACAAAAGTCCATATATTAATCCATCCAACAAAAGGATAATTAAGACCTAAGGATGCTAACTTGCTCAGTATTAATTCTCTTTAATGGCATTTTGAAAAGTAAAACGGTTACTGCTAACTCTTTGTTCTGCATTTTTAAATAAATAACTTTAAAGAGGCACTAATTTACATGGAGAAGCTGCAATACTTAACTCCCTTTCACTGAAATCAGTGACTTGACTTTGGAAGAACTATCTCCTTATTTCTTTCATGAAGTCCTGGTTAGAACTAAATTACAAATGAACTTCATGTGAGCTGTCCCTTCCTGGTTTGATTTGGATATATGGTCAATTTAAGAGGGATTTTTTAAAAACAAAAACAGAGAACAATGCTTACAACTCTGAAAGAACATCAAGGTTAATCATTATGCCCAACTAACTATACTTTCAATCTTCATTTGTGGCTGACAGCACATTTAGCAGAAATACGCAATTCAGTCTTGTAATTTGCCACTTGCCTGCACTAAGTAGCTGGCAGCTTTCCATGGGTAAGCACCCAAGTGGCAAATTATATTGTCCTCTACAATTTTCACTGCAGGTGTAGCCAGCACATGCGATTTCAGGGGCAGTAAGCTAGGGCTGGCTACCCTTCCCATCAATCTGTTTTCTCTTTTTACAGGTCTTTAAAGGCAGAAGCCACAGAACTTGATACAGTAGCTGTGATTCTCTCACTGGACTTTCTCACTGGGCCTTTGTATCTAGGAGCTGCAGCAGGGGAAGAAAATCAGTGCTTTTCTTATGCTGTGTGTGGGACAATAAGCACAGTAATCTTGCTTCCCTCTTGCTTGCTTTCACTTGGATTCAGAGTCTACGGGAAGTGCTGGTGGCAAAGGAAGGATGTGGATGACTCCCACAGAAACTGGTTACAAACTGGTTACATTTTAAATGCCCTACTCCAGCAACTACTTAAGAGATATATTCCAAGAGGTTCTCAATTCATTTTAAGAAACTCAATGTAGAATCATAGAATCATAGAGTTGGAAGAGACCACAAGGGCCATCGAGTCCAACCCCATGCCAAGCAGGAAACACCATCAGAGCACTCCTGACATATGGTTGTCAAGCCTCTGCTTAAAGACCTCCAAAGAAGGAGACTCCACCACACTCCTTAGCAGCAAATTCCACTGTCAAACAGCTCTTACTGTCAGGAAGTTCTTCCTAATGTTTAGGTGGAATCTTCTTTCTTGTAGTTTGGATCCATTGCTCCGTGTCCGCTTCTCTGGAGCAGCAGAAAACAACCTTTGTCCCTCCTCTATGTGACATCCTTTTATATATTTGAACATGGCTATCATATCACCCCTTAACCTCCTCTTCTCCAGGCTAAACATGCCCAGCTCCCTTAGCCGTTCCTCATAAGGCATCGTTTCCAGGCCTTTGACCATTTTGGTTGCCCTCCTCTGGACACGTTCCAGTTTGTCAGTGTCCTTCTTGAACTGTGGTGCCCAGAACTGGACACAGTACTCCAGGTGAGGTCTGACCAGAGCAGGTGAACAGGTGTGAACAGGTGTGTTTAAAATCTGATCATTTAAATATGGTGCAGCCATACGTGCAAGAGAATCATGTATGATCTGTGGATTGTGGCACCTATCTTTACAAATTATTTTGTAAGTGAAACTATTCAAGATAGCTTTTTTATTTATCATAAAACTCAATGAATTTCATTTCTAATCACATCAAACAAACAACAAAAAAGAAATTTACCTTGCTGAGTATTCTGCTCTTGTATTCGATTCACAGTGAGGTCTAGAGGGCTATCCTGTTCTTCCTGAAATGAATTTTCTGTTTGGTTCATTTGGATACCTTTACATATCAGACTTGTTTCATATGACGAACCGTTTCTATTTTCTTGCATTTTACTACTTTTTGAAATGTATTCAATTGCAAATTGACGGATCATCTTTTTCATTAATTCCTGAGCAACTAAGGGAATGTTAGGATCACAGTTCTGAGGAAGATCTGCAGGAAAATAATAGCAAAGAAACATGAATTAGAATAAACACATTTACTGCATTTGCTTTATCCTTCTGCATCAAGACTTAATACGCCAATGGAACATTTATAATGTTGTCGGTCTATGCCATAGGTAGGCAAACTTAGGCCCGGGGGCCAGACTCGTCCCAATCGCCTTCTAAATCCGGCCGGTCCAGGAATCAGCGTGTTTTTACATGAGTAGAATGTGTCCTTTTATTTAAAATGCATCTCTGGGGTTATTTGTGGGGCATAGGAATTCGTTCACCCCCCCCCCATATAGTCCACCCCCCAAGGTCTGAAGGACAGTAGACCGGCCACCTGCTGAAAAAGTTTGCTGACCCTTGGTCTATGCTCTACAGATTTCACTTATTTAAATAATAGCAGTTAATTCAACATTTTCTGTAAGTCCTGTCAGCTCAACAAACTCAAGGGCTAAAATCCCAAAGAAAGAATACAAATATACACAAGAGAATCGCACTTGTAGTCAAATATTTATCTAGTTGTTGCTCTAAGATCTTCAATGCCGAAGATGCAGCTGCTTCTTCAGCTCTCAAAATACAGAAAATCTGGGCTAGAAAGGCCTCAACTGCAGAGAATTGGAAGGAACCCCAAGAGTCGGCTAGCCCAACCCCCTGCATTGCAGGAATCTTGCACGAGAAGCTTCCATGAAGAGACAACCTTCACCCCTTACCCTAGTACCCAGCAGAAAGTACTTTGCCCATGCATTCTGAATTACTGCTATCATCTAAGCAGGACATTAATTTACTTTTCAAAAAGTATTTTTATCCCACCATTTTTTCCATTCAAGGTAGTTTACAAAAAAAGGTATTAATAAAGCAATATCCCTGCCCCACTTGCAAACTGATTTTAAGGATCGATGTTTGCTACTACAGTGGTGCCCCGCAAGACGAATGCCTCGCTAGACGAAAAACGCGCAAGACGAAAGGGTTTCTTGTTTCTTGAGTTGCTTCGCAAGACGAATTTCCCTATAGGCTTGCTTCGCAAGACGAAAACGTCTTGCAGGTTTGCTTCCTTTTTCTTAAAGCCGGGGAATCCGCACTCCGCAAGACGAAAAAATCGCAAGACAAAGCAACTCGCGGAACGAATTAATTTCGTCTTGCGAGGCACCACTGTACAAAAATAGGCAGAAACATGTAATACTGTAGCAGGAAACGCTTAATTGGCACTAGGGCTGAACGATGTCTGGCTTTCAACATTGTGATATACCAATATAACACGATGTCTGAAATAAGGATGTAACTATGTAGAGGTGAACGGGGTAATGTCCTGGAAACTGCTATTACTTAGGGCAGTGATCGCCAAACTTGGCCCTCCAGCTGTTTTGGGACTACAACTCCCATGATCCCTAGCTAACAGGACCAGTGGTCAGGGATGATGGGAATTGTAGTCCCAAAACAGCTGGAGGGCCAAGTTTGGCCACCACTGACTTAGGGGTATAAAATGGATACATGTTTAGTTACCTTTAACATATTTTTACAACTGTTATTTTATGGTACAGAGCAACAGGGGCAGAAGGCACCATGATAACTGGCTTCACGGTTTTCCCCACATCACAATTTTTTACATAGCGCACACGTAGTGATTCGCGATATATCACCACGTTGAATATTATGAAAGTGTTACCACAATGTGAACTTCAAACTGATTTTTTGACAATGTACTGATACATTGCCCAGCTCTAATTGGCACAAGAGTATATAGTCATGCATATATTACATGAAAGCTGACAAACTAAAATATTGCCGTTATATATTATGTGCTAAATAAACAATGCCTGGAAAGCAGAGGTGTACACCACCATCCATGCCCTTGACTGAAAAGCCTAGTGTATATTTGCTCAAAAAGGCAAGAAATTATGGAAACAGTCACAGCCATGCATTCTATGAAGTGTATGTGTTCAGGCTGCTGACTACTGCTAACTACTCTCCCTTTGCTCTCCACAAGTAGCTCCAGCATAGATACAGGACCATCCTGCATACAGTTCTATGGCAACCAAAAGGGAGGCCCATCCCATAACCAGTTCCCCCTTAAAGTAGCTTTAGCATAAGGTAAGTGCATCAGAAATGCTTACCATTAGAAAAGGTTTTAAATTTTTAAAAAAATAAAAATAAAGAAGAATATAAAGCGACACGGGACAGACTGGCAATGGCAAACAGAACATATGAAAACTGCAAAGGGATGGCAATATCCAATTGAAGGGTTGCATGTTGAAAGTGATTCAAAATAATTAGTAGACAAATGCAATCAATTATGACATCAATTGAAGTAATATTACCTTTCTTGCGAAAGAGTGCATTTAGGTAATTCTCTGCTTGGCACTCAATTTTATCAGTGTTGGACTGGCCCTGAGATGATAGTTCCTCTGTAGGTGTTGACTGCAAAGAACCAATAATTGTCGTATGATCCTAAAAGGTATAAAGAACACTTCTAAATATGGGTAAATTATGGCTCTAAAAGTTTGCAAATAGTAACTAAGATTAAGAAGGCTTTCCATTTTAAAAATATGCATTCATCAGATCTTTTATACTGTAAAATAATTTGAATTCAAATAAGATTTTAATAAATATATCAGAAACCATCTCTTTCAACAATTTATAGCACACATACTCACACTGACTGTGTCTTTATGTAAATTACAAAAGGAACATTTTTCATCCATAGACCAGTCAGCCACTTCTTCTGGTTCACAGTCTAGAGGGGGAAATTAAAAGAAAATTATAAAAATAAAGTGTTAAAGAAACTTATAATTGACTACTACCAAAGGCAATTATCTGTTTAACTATTCTTAAGAAGAGATACTTTTACAATGAGCTGTCACCATGAGAAGATTGCATATGTACACAGCACATTGTTTTCAAAAAGATATACTGTATTAGTTTGGAGCCCAAGCAGATTAGTGACTTTTTCTGTTTATTTCAATGGAGCCTAAGTGCAAGTAACTATGACAGATTTCAGTGGGAACTAAGAATGACTAAGGTTGCCATCCCAAACCCCAGGATGCCCTCATGTTGGCTACCTCTGCTACATCTACCTAACTTGGGAGTATACCCCATGAAACTTATTTTTGAATAAACATGCATAGGATTCCAATATAACACTCTCTATTGAACAGACTGAGATGTATTCTCCCCTCTAATATTGGATATGTGAAACACAAGTTACAGTGGTACCTCTAATTACGAGCTTAAATTGTTCCAGAGGTCCGTTCTTAACCTGAAACTGTTATTAACTAGAGGCGTGCTTTCGCTAATGGGGCCTCTTGCGGCTGCCGGCACATGATTTCCGTTCTCATCCTGGGGCGAAGTTCTCAACTCAAGGTAACTCTTCCAGGTTAGCAGAGTTTGTAACCTGAAGCGTTTGTAACTCGAGGTACCACTGTATTTGTTTTAAGGAACTTTGAATATTACTCCATACTTCATTCAGATTGGGTTGTGTTTGTTTACAAAATTTAACACACTAGCATAAAGCCTAAGAGTCTAGCACCAGCTAATTCTGTTTCTAACACTAGGATTTTTTCTAGTACCTAGAAGGCCTTTATTGTTTCCTTTATTGTTCTTGTCATTGTGTTTTCCAACAGGAGAGGATGCTCAGGAGTAATACAGCATCTTGGACCATTTCCAAATTCCAAAAATCACTATATTTCAAGAGGAATGTCAGCTACAGCGGCATGAAAATCCCCTACAACTTTTAGGAAACCAGCTTGATATGTCTGTCTCCGCAGGTGGCGTATTTAGGTAGGTAACCATATCTACAGAGGAGGGGAAGTCCACTAAGCCTACCAAGTAGTGTTGCAGCCATGACCACCTTCGGATCACTGTCATCCCAATCAACACAAAAACACTGTCATCCCAATCAACACAACATGAAAGCAAAACCGTGTCCAGACACTTGCGTGTTGACAGATATTAACAGACAGACTCATAGCTGTCATGGAGATCATGAAATACTAACATGACAAGTATCGGTAGATCTCAGCATGGATGAAATCCCTCAGAAAACATTCCTAGGAAACTGAGGCCGTCCAGCTAACTTAGGTAGGAAGACTGTTGGACTGCAGATTGGGTGATACATCCACCAGAAGCCCAGTTTTGTCTCTAACACTGGCCCTTAAGAACATTCAAAATGACTGCCAGAAAATTTTTAAATGGTGAAATTGCAACAGAATCTCCACTACCCGTCTTCTAGGTTTAAGATACTGCAACACAGAAAAATCCAGTGGATAAAGCTGACTTTTAACTCAGCATCATCTGACCAGGCTTCTGTGATAAAACACTAGCTTAGTATCTTAATCAATAATGAAATCTATTAATGGACCTGAATTGAGAAACAGAAGCTTAAAAACAAAAGGGGTGCTGCTAGAACAATGAGATGGGGAAGGGGAGATAACCTTCAAACGTCTACCAGCATTCTGCCCATAAGCCTATCTCTCTGCCCCAGCCCTACCTGCTCCTGCCTTGGAATATGCATACCAAGGCCACTTCTATTCCTCTCTGCCCTGTCTAGACAACTCATTTCCAAGCAGTTTCCAATCACAGTACAGTGGTGCCTTGCAAGACGAAAAGAATCCGTTCCGCGAGTCTCTTCGTCTAGCGGTTTTTTCGTCTTGCGAAGCAAGCCCATTGACGGCTTATCGGCTTAGCGCTATTAGCGGCTTATCGGCTTAGAAAAAGGGGGGGGAAAGGAAAAAAAACCCACAGGAACTCGCAAGACATTTTCGTCTTGCGAAGCAAGCCCATAGGAAATTCGTTTTGCGAAGCACCTCCAAAACGGAAAACTCTTTCGTCTAGCGAGTTTTCCGTCTTGCGAGGCATTCGTCTTGCGGGGCACCACTGTAGAGAACAATCAACAATCCCAACACAGAGAACAAGTAGACTGATGTGCAAGGCACCCAAAAAGTAGTCTTCCTGACTTCTTTGAAGTCTCTTGTTATTTTCCCTGTTAACATCTTTTTTTATGGCAGAAGCAATAGCGTTGAAGCCATAAACATGGGAAAAGCTTTACTACTTGATTCTGACGACTCTGGAATCTAGTCCTCAGCCACTGCACCAACTCTCTTTTAAAAAGTTTTTTTTAACTAAACAATAATTTATTAAAATAAATATATTTTTACAAATATACATTTGCACAGGATTCAGAAAAGTGAGACTTTATCCTGTTATGATAATAATGGTGCAAAATCATTACCATTATCATATTTAATTAGTTCAAAAATAATCTTAGCAGTACACCGATTCCTGCTATTCCTTTCATTAGGTAATACCCCAAAAAGAAACTAACAGTGTCAATATTCTAAAGTGAACAAAATATCAGGAACACTTATGTTAAATCAAGGACGTTAAACTAATCTTAAATCAAGGTTAAAAGAAATGGAAAAGCACTTGTAGAGAAGATAACAAAGACAACAAACACTAAAATTCCCCAGCACAATTCCTTATTTTTCAAAAACATGCTTCAAATTGTCACATTATTTAAAGGTAGCCTTTAAGCACTTCAAACTTTTTTTTACCTTCAAATAAACTGAGGTCTCTTCGTAGCCTTGGTCCATAAAGCCCTTCTAAAATACTTTCAAAACCTACCAAAAAGAAAAATTAAAACATTTTACAATTACATCAAAAAGTTATTTACACAAATGTAGCAGTGGGAAAAGTATATCATTACATTTGGGGACAAGACACTAAATGGAGTTTCTTCTCAGTGCTAATTGGCTAGTGGGTATCTTCCAAGTGGTATTTTTTGGGGGAGTGGCGTTATTGACAGAATGGCACCATCCACGATAACCTTGTACATAATCTCCCCCTAGCCCACAAATGCATCTCGGAATAGAGCATTTAGGGTGGGGGGGGAGGAGAGATCATGGCTTGTGTGAGAACTCCGGTGAATTGCACCCACTTAAAATTGTGTGTCCCAGCCCACCAAATCTCTGAAATCCCTTCACACAATGTTGTGGCTTGTAGGATCAAGAAACAGAATTTCCAGAGCTTTGTTCCCAAGATATCTACTAGATATTTTGGAAAAAGGTTTGTCTGTCCATTTGTTTGTTCACTATACGTTTAGATACCTGTGTAGGTAACATTGTCATACTTGGCAGAGGGTTTCTAAGGTGGGGTCAGTGCTGTTTGTCAAAGTCTGGATCTCACAGAAACTTGTCTTTGCCCATTATTTGACTTAGTTTTGCTTGAATCTTGAGATATCATCACCAAACTCAGTTCTTGTACTCCAGTGGTGGGGATGGAAGACTTCATCACCACCAAGATGCTATTCAGATGTTTAATTTTTAATCAAGATGGTGGACTGAAATATGCTTTTGGAGTAACTAGACATAATTTTTGCATGATGGCTCCAAACTCACAAATTGCACTATCCATTTAAAATTCACAGTATTTGTTGGTTTCTAAAAATATCCAGGCACTACTGGGCACTTCCTAATAGGTAGTACTGCTAGGATTAACTTATTATATGGATTGTTGGTTAATAAGAGGATCTCTTTATTGTTCAGTTCCTCAATATTTACAAAGTTTATTTAAAAATTAAAAGAGTTACTGTCTATATTTCTCTGAAGTAAAATTACAACCCACCCTTGTGTTACTACAGTACATTATCTCTCTTTTGTGTAATTTATATTTTACATTTTAATACTCGCAAGAATTCACAACCAGTTTGGTTTAATATTATGTGTTAACTGGACATCTGTATTATTATTTATTTGATAATGTTTGGCCAAGTTTGCAAGATCAAAGTTAGTATGACAGCTACGATTTATATACAGAGTGGAATGAATTCTGCCTCCTCCTTTCTTGTTCTTCCCTCAAATGTTAGTTAACTTGTGGACACACCAAGGCTATGATGTTACTCATTCCACCTCTAAGATTTAAGTATTTTGGAACACGGTTTAATAGCTGATTTGGGCAAGGTACATAACTGGATGAGGAAGTTCCTCTGTTACAGAAATAACTTCTTCTCCAGCTCAGGAGCTCTGTGATTGTTGCCATATACAGTAAGTTTAAAACGCAACTGTCACTGGCTTGGTATATAAGTGAAAGGCCAGTAGCTATTTTCCTATTTTACATGTGCAGAATGTGCAAAGCAGGGCTTCCCCAAACTTGGGTCTCCAGCTATTTTTGGACTACAATTATCATCCTTGACCACTGCTTCTGCTAGCTAGGGATAATGGGTGTTATAGTCCAAAAACAGCTGGAGATCCAAGTTTGTGAAACCCTGGTGTATAGCATATATTTACATTGCACATACATTTTGGATCACCAAACATTACCTATATTGCATATGCTAAAAGCCTAATGAATGGAGGAATCCAGAGGCCCCCTTTAGATATACCTTTGCTACTATGTATGGTCATAATACATTGTAAAGGTAGTTTTCTTTACAAACTACCGTTATGATAACATAGCCTCTTAGGATAGGCATCATTATTTGCATGGTTTATAAAGTCAACAGGAAGTCAAATCAAAGAAGTGTACAGCTTGCCCAAAATGGAGGCAATCTAGAAGGCAGCAATAACCACACCAGGGAAGGAAAATATAAATATCATTCAGTAGTCAAATACCATTCCTCTATTTTGCTTCTTGGAGCCCAGAGCTGAGCGCACAAACTACCCAGAAGGAACACATGTCCCACACCAGAGATACTGCCCCTTCCCATACTAGAATGATATATGCAAGACAGTAAACATTGAAGAAGTAGGCAAAATTTCAAAAGCTCTAATTTCCATTCATATGCTGCTTGTTGCAGAGAACACAACTATAACTTTGTTTGAAATTAGACCTGGACTGAAAACAGTTTAAGGGCGCAAGTCTTTTAGCACACAACTGCTTACAGTTTTATTATATACATACAGTAAATGTTTTAAAACAGAAAGCATATTTAACATTTGCATAGTTTTACTAACCTTCCCTTCTAGCTAGCTACCTACCTATAGAAAAGAGGCATTTTGGTATACATGATGGTAAACTAATAGAATCTTAATCAATAAATTCATGACCAGTTTCAATAAATCTGGTCTCACACATCCTCCGAAGGTTTGCAGCTTAAGTGGGGGACATTACTGGATGCTGCTCCACCTGAGTAGCAGGTGGCAGCAATGGCCAGGATCATTTTTCGTTACCAGTTTATGGAATGAATTGGGGGCAGGGGGACTTGTGGATCTTCAGATGTTGCTAGACTACAACTCCCATCATTCCTGACCACTGGCCATGCCAACTGCACACAGTCCGAAATTACTGGTGCCTTTTTGTTTTTTTGCGACTTAAGATCACCATCTAGTGACCAAGTTAAGAATTGCAGTCACCTCATTTGCCCATGAAAGTAATCTCCACTGCAGGACAGCAAGGGCAGCTGTTAACAACTATTGTTGATATGCTAGCCTAGCATGGGTAGGCAAACTAAGGCCCAGGGGCCAGATCCAGCCCAATTGCCTTCTAAATTCGGCCCGTGGATGGTGCAGGAATAAGTGTTTCTACATGAGTAGAATGTGTCCTTTTATTTAAAATGCATCTCTGGGTTATTTGTGGGGCATAGGAATTTGTTCAGTCCCCCACCCCAAAATAAAATATAGTCCGGCTCCCCACAAGGTCTGAGGGACAGCAGACCGGCCCCCTGCTGAAAAAGTTTGCTGACCCCTGTGCTAGAGACACTCCATTGTGGAACTTTTTGCATAAGTAAACAATCCACCTGTGAATGAAGCTACAGTGGTGCCCCGCAAGACGAATGCCTCGCAAGACGAAAAACCCGCTAGACAAAAGGGTTTTCTGTTTTTCGAGGCGCTTCGCAAGAAGAATTTCCCTATGGGCTTGCTTCGCAAGACGAAAACGCCTTGCAAGTCTTTTCGCTCCCCCCCCCTTTTTCTAAGCCGCTAAGAGCCGCTTAGCCGCTAATAGCGCTAATCCGCTAAGAGGGTTGCTTCGCAAGATGAAAAAACCGCTAGACGAAGAGACTCGCGGAACGGATTCTTTTCGTCTTGCGAGGCACCACTGTACTTCATGTGCTTTGGATTACTTATCTCTTGGGGGTAGGAGGGAAGCTTTGAATCCAACTTTATAGGAGACAAAGCAAACTGTCCTTCTATGGTGGGCTGCTCCCAACCTCCTGAGGATTCCAAAGGCTGTCTGTTGTTAATGAGGCACACATTTTTCAGTTTGCTTTCTGTTCTTTGCTCCCATGTAGGAAAGGCATGAATTGGTCTGTCTCCCCCTCTTCCTTCTCCTCCAGGTGGTCATCTTCCCCCACCCCCTTATTTTAGAAGAGAAGGGGTTTTTATGGACATTCTTTTAAGCAAAATGAGCTTTGCTTTTGGAAGGGAGGAAGGGAATCAAGGAAGAATGGGAGGTTGCTTTGTTGTTATTTTAGCAACAAGTTTATTTCCTCCATTTGTGGGCATTCCTTTCTGGTTTACATAATGAGGTGCCGGAAGGATGCTTTGGAGAAGTTTGGGACCTCCTCTCTTCCCCCAACCCCCAATGTTTTGAAGGAATGCTATGGAGTAATATTTAGGAAGAATATTATGGCATTTTAAAGACTCATTTAAACCCACTTTGTAAGTCTGCCACCTCGTTGTTTTATTGTAATGAATCTCATAATATTGGACTCACATTGGCTGGGACAAGAAAACACTCTTGAAAGGACATGGCAGCCTTCAAGGGAGAAGGAGGGGATGGTGCTAACATTAATCTTTTAGTGAGATTCTCAAATTCTGTATATTAAAAGGAAGGCCTGCAAAATGCATTAACATTTACATATTTGGTTTGCCATGGTAAATGTGGCATCCCAGGTACCCAGAACCTTTCATGTAACAGGATTCTGAAGGTTCAGCTGTACAGGCAGTCCTGCAAAAAAAATGTTTTCTTGCAAATGGAGAGTTACTGCCAAAAAATAGTAAATTATGTTGCAACCCCAATCCCATTTGCCTTGATCTATTTCAGTAGGATCTATTTTCGTGTAGAAATGGCCAGGGTTGTGTTGTTAGGCCTGTTCTTCTAATAAGTTTGATATACTGTAAGAGACACATTTAACTGTGACTGCGGTACTTGCTGAAGCTGCAACATAACATATTGAGTTAAGACTGACGGACACGGACACACCCACCCACACACCAGTATTTATATACTTATGGCTGGCAACGATTGCTGAGACTGAGCCCCATTTATGTTTGTGGTATCCAATTAAGAGCTGCTCTTAAAAATATGATAGCAGCAAACTGTCACTGATGTAAATTGCATATTAGTTCATGCGTTTCAAAAACATAAACAGAAAGTGTTGCTGCATTTGGGGGGGGGTGACTAGCCATTTTGTTTTTGTGCCTGTAACCCAGGTTCTGGGATCCTTTGGCTCCTAGCTTTTCCATCTCTGTTTCTAACACTAACTGCAGATGATGTAAGGAGCCCAAAAATGTTTGGAAGGATACAGACTTCTCATTACTAAAATAAAGCAGCAGGTCTCAAAATGAATATTGATTTTTGTTCTGTCTCACATTTCTCAAACGTATCATTCAGTGCTGAACTGGATTTTTAACAAACCAGAGGGCAGAAGGGGCTGGTGGAGGAAAGCAGGGGCCAACATCACATAATGTTCTTCTTGGCCAAATCAAACTCTAAACCAGTGCTTCTCAAACTTGGGTACCTGTTGTTGGACTACAGCTCCCATCATCCCTAACTAGCAGGGCCAGTAGTCAGGGATGATGGGAGTTGTAGTCCAACAGCAGTCAGGGACCCAAGTTTGAGAAACACTGCTCTAAACCAAAGTCTCTATGATCCTAGTTAGACACACTGTGCACTAAACATTGCCACTGATGAATGCTTATGTTCCTGTGTACATTATCAGTGAGACAGTAGCAGATCTGCCTTGGACTGTTGCAGGATTTGCAGTTCTCATGCCTTTGCTGCCGTCACTCCCAATCTTACTAACAAATTTTACCATTAATGAGTTTTCAAAAAGGTATGCTATTTTGTTCTTTGAATATTTAACCATATTTGACCAAGATCAAATACTAAGCAATCAATTGACCATATTTGACAATTGTGCCAACTCTAACTCACTTCTAATAATACTTTGTAAGATCATAAAGTGTTCACATGCACTCCACCTTTATTTGTCAACTTCTACTCCCCAATGAAAGATGTATAAGACATATGAAAGAAAGAAAGAAAGAAAGAAAGAAAGAAAGAAAGAATACAGAGCGGCGACTTCAAATGTAGTTTTATTTTTGAGATGGTGTGGAAGAGATATTTGGACTTCTTTTGTTTAAAAGAGTTATACTAATGGAGGAAGTGCCAAAGAACTTTTAAAGCTTATTGTGCCATAAAGTCATATTCTGTTGACTCAGTGATCTAAACATCAACGTGGCTCCATCACATCTTTCAGTTTCTGAGAATACCTCATCACAGAAATAATATTGCTATATAGTATGGAGAAGAAAATTAAGGTAACATTGTACATCAACTTAGTTATGCACCTAATACCTAATGTTCAGCACATTATCTTGTTTTGAGTTCATGGTGGCGCTAGAGTAACACTAGAAGATGCAAAGGCTTGTTTTAAGATACTCAAATGCCCTCACAACCAAATTCATAAAAGTACTTTCAAATATTAAATGAATATAGAACATCTTCTGGTCGAATAATGTAATCAATAAATCTGCCACGGCTGTAAAACAATGGCAAGGTCACACACGGCCTCCTCCTTTGCTACAGATTTCTCCATCTTCTGCGTATTATGAAAGAAACTTGCCAATGTATTCGAAATACACCACACATACATTTCCAAGACATAAAGTTCATGAGGATATAAATCTGAAGTTGTGACTCCTCTGTATATTACATACACATATGGGAAAATGTTGAGCTATGGTTACTGTTTCAACATGTAGAGTTAATCTGAATCAGTACACTTTTGCACAGATTACAGTATTGGCTATGGCCCATGGCAGGAGACAGAAAAGGTAAGCAGGAAGCAGATAAGCATGTTCCAGTCTGCTAAGTATGGTATAGAAACTGGGTACCCATGATGTATGAACAGGGTGATTATTATACTATAAGAAAACTTATAATGTCTGGCTGAGTAACCAATAGACAACCTAAAGTATTATATCTCAGTTCTGTGACATGTTAATTATAGGGACATTCATTTTCTAATCCGTTTGACTTGGAAAACAAGTAGAATGAGTTAATAATTGTGATTTTTTAAAATATTCTGATATCTGAAGCATCTCTAAGATATTCCATCTTAAAATGCAATCTTAATTTTATATAATAAACATGTTAAAATCTGCACCTGTAGGGTTGTATTCAGCATGAACCTCTGCAAACTGCATGTTCCTACAGGTGGGATGTGATTTTAATCCATTCTTTCTGCTCTCTATGCACCATGAAAAGTCTGTTCTGGATAGCAAGAACCCTTTGAATAAATTGGAAGGTGGTGCTGGGGGTAAACAATATTCCCTCCTCCTGTTCTTGTAGCAAGAAGCCCCTACCTATTCCATCACATCTGAGAATGGAAAAAAAAAAATATTCCATTGATGGAAATCATCCATAGGAGTACTGTCTGCAGTGTCCTATGCTGTGGAGCACTATTCCAGCAGAGATTTAGCAGGCATCCTCATTTTTTACTTTCAGATGTCTCAAATACTTTTTAATGCTGCAGGCCTTTGCAGCAGTTTAATTTGAATTTAAGTAGCCACCTATATGATCATCTATAATGACACAAGATGTCTACCAGCAGCACAGCACACCAAATGGCAATCAGACCAGAAGAGGGATGAAGCACAACCAATGAACAACCAACACTCAAAACGGATCTGAATGGTAAGGATGACAAAACTCTAACCCTCCACTGCTTAGGAAGAGCTACCTGCTCCAATGCTCAGATAAATATATAAGTTTTATGTGCAGAAAACTTGAGGCAGAGAGCTATCAGCAGCAAGCCCAATTTAGGAATAGCGAGCCAATGATTCTCAAGCTATGGGACATACTACTATTAAGAATATAACAACAGCCTGCTGGATCAGGCCAGTGATCCATCAGTTCAGCAACCTGTTTCCCACAATGGCCACACAGACTGATGGAGTCCCACAAGCAGGACCCAAGAACAAGAACACTTTCCCCTCCTGCTGTTTCCAGCAACTTGTATTTATAAGC
Source organism: Podarcis erhardii (assembly GCF_964252035.2). Classification (NCBI taxonomy): domain Eukaryota; kingdom Metazoa; phylum Chordata; class Lepidosauria; order Squamata; family Lacertidae; genus Podarcis; species Podarcis erhardii. The sequence goes on from NC_138512.1 coordinate 9,060,482, forward strand.
ATACTGTCTCTGACAGTGGAGGCAGAGCATAGCTCAGGGTGGTCCAACCTGCAGCTCACGAAGTATTTTTTGAAAGCCCTCAGCAACATTCAAGAAAACAACTTAAAGTCTTGAAAAAGGGTCCTGCACTGTTAACGAACGCGGATACATCTGTTTGTGTATTAAATCTGTTTACAGAGCCTAGGACTTGCCAATCAGAAGGTTGGCGATTCGAATCCCTGTGACGGGGTGAGCTCCCGTTGCTCGGTCCCAGCTCCTGCCCAACTAGCAGTTCGAAAGCACGTCAAAATGCAAGTAGATAAATAGGTACCGCTCCGGCGGTAAGGTAAACGGCGTTTCCGTGCACTGCTCTGGTTCGCCAGAAGCGGCTTAGTCATGCTGGCCACATGACCCGGAAGCTGCCTGCGGACAAACACCGGCTCCCTCAGCCTATAGAGCGAGATGAGTGCGCAACCATCCAGGACTGGACCTAACAGTCAGGGGTACCATGTACCGTATTTTTCGCTCTATAAGACGCACTTTTCCCCTCCTAAAAAGTAAGGGGAAATGTGTGTGTGCCTTATGGTGCAAATGCAGGAGGGAGGGTCTGCTCAGTGCTCCCTTTAAAGAGCCGCGTGGAGCGTGTGTGCGGCTCTTGGGGGCTTTTCCCCAAGATGGGAGAAGGGCTGCCCTTCTGTTCTCCTCTTCCAAAAACTAGGTGTGTCTTATGATCTGGTGCGTCTTATAGAGTGAAAAATAGGGTATATTAAATAATTTTATTATTTTGTGAACACTTTAATTTATGATATGGAAATTTAATTCAGTGTGTGGCTCACAGACTCAGTGTCAAAATATTATTGCAACCTACTGGGCATGGAAAGTTGGACTGCCCTGGCATAGCCATTAAAGTGAGAAGCTATTGATAGCCTTGCAGGATATGGAATACCTGAAAGGGGCGGCAGCAGCAAAGACCAGCGCCTATGTGCATCTCCACATATGAGATGCGAATGCAGCAAACCTGGAAGTATTTTTCCACGTTTCACCATGCGCACATGTGCAGATCCGCAGATCCAGAACAGATCCCGTGCGCAACCGGAGGTACCACTGTATTTCAGAGAACACTGAATCCTAAATATGTTACCTAAGTAAAATCAGCAGCTGAAATCCTGCTCAAGACATTAGACTCATTAGATGCATTGGTAGGATCTTCCCACTAATGGTTTCATGGGCTGGACTCCTACTCAACCCCCAATACATATAACAAATGAAAATCCAAGTTCATGGAAGATCTTTGACATCATCATGCTGTCTTCTCATGTCTGTCACTCTATCTGACTAGTTTTCCAATTCCATATAGTATTTTATTGACAGACATGCCAGTATTCTTTTTGCCAGCACCTAGTTAATCTTTTATAGGTCTACAGGTCCTGGTGTGTCTGTAGTGAAGATGCTGGACACGGTCACTCAGAAGAGTGACAGAACACAGCAGAAGGGTTGAGGCTTAGATTAGCAAGGAACACCAAAAGGGTAAGAGCCTTTATTTGTTTACAGAAGACATACAGCACCCCAAATTTTTTTAGCAAAACTCGGAGCTCATCTAGTTTATTATGGTACCTATACATATTCAGGAAATAATGAAAACAGATCAAGGGTCAACTTTGGACAAGGTGTATGCACACTCTGACCTACACATCCTCTAAGCCAGCAGTCCCCAAATGTCAGGGGATCTCTTTAACTCACCCAGGGGGTGTGTGGCACCATTCACATAACAAAAACGACCATAGAGTAGGCCTGGGCGATATATCACCCAGGATCAGTATGGAGGGGAGACCACGATGACAGCTTCACTCAGTGGTATATCGCTGGTGAAACAGTCACCGCTTAAGTCCCTCTGCCTCCAGCACCTAGCGTGCTGAGGGAGATACAAACTAGCCAGGAGCTGGAGGCAGAGGGACCCAAGCAGTGGCAGTTTCACCAGCGATATACTGCTGGTGAAACCGCCATCACATTCTGCGCAGGCAGAGGGAGAAACAAGCTGCACTGGCGAATTGCCGATAAAGCTTGTTCTTCCCTCCACTTTCTTAAACTGCTTGGCTGAGGAGCATGCTGCTGCCCTCCCCTCAGCAAAGCAGTTTATGGAGCCCTTGACCCGCCACCGGTTCGCAGGAGCCAGAGGCGGAATGGGGGCTCTGTTAAAATGTTCCCCCTCCTCAGCCTCAGAGTCCCGCCTCCACTCCTGCTTGCACAAGAGTAGGAGTGGGATCGGGGCTGCTTAGCTGGGAAACATGAGGCCTGTCCTTCCCAGCTGAGAGAGCCCTGAGCCCACTCCTTGCAGACTTCACCCGGGAGGGTGGACTGTGTCTTTCCTTCCAACAATGACCTCCTGGAAGAAAGAGGCAGCACACCCACTCGGGTAAAGGCTAAGGTAGTCAAACACACAGAGCCTGCCCAAGGAGCCCAGAGTCCGTTGCTGGTCGCGCATAAGTATTGGCCACAACCCGCAAGGCGCTGGGGTGAAAGCACCTCAGTTTGCATGGTGAGAGCTGCGGCAGTTTCACCTGACACCCCACCGGCTGGGGCCAATGCAGTTTATTTTTCAGCATCACAGTTTAACCAACATTGCCCAGCCCTACCACAGAGCTATCAAAATCTTCAGAAGTATGGAGGCCATGGCTTGGCTTTTGAAAAAGGAGGTCAACAGCACTTAGCTAAGTGGGAACCAGTGCTCTAAGCTTAATCCAGAACTCTTTCAGTAGCAGGATTGACTTCAATTTTCTCTCTGGGATCCTTTCAGCGGCCGACTGGACTTGGGACCCTGCAAAGTTACCCTGCAAAGTTAGAAACTTGAATAGGCTGATAGGAAATAAGTGAGATACACCTCAGCAGGAAAGAACAGCACACAGGTGAGTTCCAAAGAGGGTGGCAAGGGGAATTTGTTTTTTGGCAGGGGTAGGGAGAGTTGAAGCTAACTTGAACAACATTCCTTAACCAAAATTATAGATTTGGGAAGGGAGGAAAATTGAGGGACTTGGGCTGTAATCTACATACACTTACTTAGAAGCAAGTTCCGCTGAAGTCGGACTTCAACAAGCAAGTGACTTCCTTTTCCCTAGGATTCAGGCACAACAAAAATGGTAAGAAAAGGAGGGGGGAGCAGAATGAGAGGAGTAAGTAGGTAGAAAAACCTAGAGCAGGCAAGCTGGAAAGGAGAGAAGATCAAGAAGTGAGGAGCTTCTACCTACACACTTGTAATACATTCTCAATGGTTTAATTACTATTTTGCAAAGATCCTTCAGTTTCTGCAGAATTAATTTTAATTATTAAGTATTATTAATCAATTTAGGTCCCAAATAAACAAAGGATATTTATGCCAGGTAAACTGTGAAAGATAGCAAAGATAATATTAAGGGTATAAAATGTTGTTACATTCTCAACCAAGAGGATGACAAATATCCAGCCTTGCTGCATATATAATGGGGGGTGGGGGAAGCTGAGGAACTAATTTGGCTAAATTAGTTAAAAATAAACTATGATTTAAAATGAATCAGCAGTGTGCTGCTCTATGCTGCTCAAAAATCTCTGCTTCACTCTTGTCCTGCTGTTGACATGCTGGGGAGGAAACCAGAGACTTCATTTGCATTATGTGCAAACCAATGCTCATGGTTATCCCCATCCACCTCCAAAAACAAAACCCATGAGCGGCAAGCCTGGTACATTCCTAGATCAGATACCTGAAAATGTTGGCTTTGCAATGTGAAATTCATTTTCCATATCCAATTTCAGGGGTAAATAAAGTAAGAAACCCTCCAAATCTCCCAGATCTTCACATTCCTCAAGCCTTTTACCAGCAAACCACACCAGTGAATGAATTCCAAAACATAGCCCAAGACTTCTTTTCCTTACAGGAATAGTTTGATATACCTGGCAGTTATCTCACAATTAAAACAAAACAGAACAGTCTTTAACAAAATTACTGTTACTTGAAATAGAATACTATAGCAAAGTACAACAGTTCAATAAAAGCAGACAAAATACAGATTTTGAGAAGAGTGGAGTAGCACCTATTACAATACACCAAATATGACAAATTTTATTTTTTACTTTATTTTTGTCTTTTCTTTTAATATTACACTTTCAGCTTTCTGACAGAATTGCATGGCTTGAAAAATAAATAAAAAAGCCAGTGTTAAAGTGAAGTATTAAGTATCAGAATATTTGACCATTCTTCCAAATGTAGCATGCTATCATCCCTGCCCACGAAAGTTTTATCCACTTTCCCCAAGATAAGTGGGACAACAACACAGCTTCTATCTACCCCCCCGACCAACCCACCCCAAGCTACTTACATTAAGAAACAGGCAACTTTCAAGAACTTTAAAGCATATATATGCATGTCTGGTAATTAGGAAGCCTACCTCTTCTGGGAGCTTATGGGTATTTCTTAATTCCAAACTGTCACTTGAAGACCAGGTGGCTTGGGTAAACAAAAATATCTTTACTCTAGTGCCGATAATGTAGGGGACAGAATTACCTGCCTGGGGAAAGTTCTACACATGGGGCACCACTGCAAAGACGATAATCTACTGAGTCATCTATCTACACACAGTTCTTGTTGGGGGCACCACCATCAAGGCTTCTTTTGCAGATCTCAGAAGCACAGGTTGGCAGGTCAGTGTTTCCCAAACTTGGGTCTCCAGCAGTTTTTGGACTGCAGTTCCCATCATCCCTGACCCCTGGTCCTGCTAGCTAGGCATGATGGGAGTTGTTGTCCAAAAACAGCTGGAGAACCAAGTTTGGGAAACAAGAAGGAGGGGTAAACAGGGCTGGCCCCAAGACATTTTGCTGCATAAGGCAAAGGAAAATACCCCCCCCCCCCCGCCGCCCCATTATTCTGTATGTATGCTTTTGTTGAGATTCCTGCATTGCGTAGGGTAGGGCTAGTTGATCCCCGGGGTCCCTTTCAATTCTACAAATGTTACTATATAATGGCATTTTCTTTAACACTGGCCATGGGACAGCATCCTCCACTACACTCTGGGGCAGTAAACTAGCTTAGGAGATGCAGGGCAGATTGCTTGGCACATATAGTTATGTCTGTTCCATGCCCCAAGCATCTGCCACCTGAGGAAGCTGTCTCACTCAGCCTAAAGGCTGGAGGTGTATGATGGGGATGCAGTAAAAAAAAGGGGGGGTACTACATGGTACAGAGAAAACACTCCGGATCAGAGGGAGAGAAGGTTTAATTTAGAGTATTTTTTAAAAAAACAAAAAACAAAAACCCCTGCAGTGATGCAGAGAAGAGAGAGCGTAATTCTTCATTTGTGGAATATTTACTTCCAGGCTAACAATTTTAAGTTATAATTAAGTAGTCGGGACTGTGAGCACTTAGAAAAGGATGTTATGATTACTAAGAGCCAGCAAGGGTTTTTCAAAAACATGACATATGAATCTCATTTTTTTTTGGACAAAGATACAAGCTTGATGGATCAGGGAATGCTGTGGATGTAGTATATCTTGATTTCAGTCTACCATGTTATTCTTGCTGGAAAGGTGTATAATTATTATTATTATTATTATTATTATTATTATTATTATTTATACCCCACCCATTTGGCTAGGTTTCCCCAGCCACTCTGGGCGGCTTCCAACAAAATAGTAAAAATACAATAAAAATTAAAAAATCAACCATTAAAAGCTTCCCTAAACAGGGCTGCCTTCAGATGTCTTCTAAAAGACAGGAAGTTGCTTATTTCCTTGACATCTGATGGGAGGGCGTTCCACAAAAGCGGGTGCCACTACTGAGAAGGCCCTCTGCCTGCTTCCCTGTAACTTCACTTCTCGTAGTGAGGGAACCGCCAGAAGGCCCTTGGCGCTGGACCACAGTGTCTGGGTTGAACAATGGGGGTGGAGACGCTCCTTCAGGCATACTGGGCTAAGGCTGTTTAGGGCTTTAAAGGTCAGCACCAACACTTTGAATTATGTTCAGAAACATACTGGGAGCCAATGTAGGTCTTTCAGGATCGGTGTTATGTGGTCTCAGCGGCCACTCCTAGTCACCAGTCTAGCCACCACATTCTGGATTAGTTGTAGTTTCCCGGTCACCTTCAAAGGTAGCCCCACGTAGAGCGCATTGCACTAGTCCAAGGAGGAGATAACTAAAATGTGGACTGGACAAGATAACTAAGGTTGATTCATAGCTGGTTGACTGACCAAACCCAGAGTTCTCACTACTGGTTTCTCGTCATCCTAGAAATAAGTGACAAGTGGGGTGCGACAGGGTTCCCTTCCAGGCCCATAATGACTTGGCTGAAGGAATTGAGGGGATACTCATCAAATCGCAAATGACACCAAACTGGGAGGGATAGTCAATGCCACAAAATACAGAAACAGGATTCAAGACAACCTTAACAGATTGGAGAACTGGGCCAGAACTACGAAAATGAATGTCAGTAGGGACAAATTTAAGGTTCTACATTTAAACGGGAATAATCAGCTGCACAAATATAAGATGGAGGACTTGTGGCTTGCCAGACCTAAATGTGAAAAGAATCTAGGGGGCCTTAGTAGACCATAAGCTTAACACGAGTCAACAATAACAACAACAAAAGCTAATGTTATGCTAGGCAGAGTGGATAAAAATCAATTATTTTAAAAAATAAATTAAAAAATCATTTTTAAATTTAAACTGGATTTTTAAAACGCTTTTGGAGGAAAAATCTATCTAAAGATAGTTTTCTATTTAAGTTACATTACAGTCCAAAGGCTATTCATCAGGAAATAAGGATTTGTTGTAAGTTTTTCATGTGTGCTAAAACTCAGACTAAGTTTTTTTTTTGTTTAACCACATCAGTTAACAAACATGGATACATATGCTATAATGTTATTGTTTTAGTTGTTTCAATTGTTATTAAGGAAATGATTATTTTTTCCCTTCCAATAAAGTACAGCAGAAAAGTTGTCCAAATATAAACAGTTAACTTATAAAACCTCACAATAATTTCATAATTATCTATGTATTTCTAATAGTATAACAAAATCAGTATTTTTTATATAACTGTAATGGGATGTGGGGTTGCTTGTGCGTAAGCCGCAAACTGCTCCAAGCTGAGTAGTTTGTTCAAACTTTTCCCCGGCTGGACAGCCTTTCCTCCGTGGCTGTCTCAATCACTGGCAGAATCCGTCAGTGGGCTTTTTCCAACATAAAAGTTCTTTGACACCAAGTCTCCGCCTAGCCTCCCTGCGCGGAAGCTTTCTGCGCAGAGTGGGCGTCCCAAGCGGAGGCTCTGTGCTCTGCCCGCTGGTCTCGCTGGAACAGTCTCGGAGCCCTCCCTCCGAAGCTCCCTCAACCTCCCCTTTCTTCCTAGCGTAACGTCTATCTCCTTCCCCAGCGGAAGTGAGCTCTCTCTCCCTACTGGGTCCTTCTCCTGCATCGCTGCTGCGCCTTACCTCCTCCCTGTCTCCGATGGCAGTTCCCTGACAATAACTTTAAAAACTACCCTGAAAATTTATTATTCCAAAAATAAAACCATCTGGTTGTAAATATTAAGATTATACCAGCAAGAACGAGTATTTCTGTAAAAAAATGATTTAAATCAAGTCTTACTGACTAGTGGTTTAAATCAAATTGATTTAAATCAAATCCACCCTGATTCTAGGCTTCATCAACTGTCCCAGCCAAGGGAAGTACCATATTTTTCGCTCTATAAGACGCACCAGACCACAAGACGCACCTAGTTTTTGGAGGAGGAAAACAAGAAAAAAAATATTCTGAATCTCAGAAGCCAGAACAGCAAGAGGGATGGATCACTGCACAGTGAAAGCATCAATCCCTCTTGCTGTTCTGGCTTCTGGGATAGCTGCGCAGCCTGCATTCGCTCCATAAGACGCACACACATTTCCCCTTACTTTTTAGGAGGGAAAAAGTGAGTCTTATAGAGCAAAAAATACGGTAATTCAGCCTTGGTCAGACCACACCTGGAGTACTGTGTTCATTTCTAGGGGCCACAATTTAAGAAGAATATAAAGAAGCTGGAACATGTGAACAGGAGACAGACCAAGGTGATCAATGGTCTGGAAACCAAACTGATAAGGAACAGTTGAGTGAGTTGGGCATGTTTAGCCTGAAAAAGAGGAGACTGAGAAGAGCAGTGTTAGAAACTGAAATATAAAAGCTAGGAGCCAAATGGCACCGTAAATCTAGATTTCAGTCACCAATATGATATGTCTAGGGACGTTTTTACACGATTACAAAGCACATGAAGACAAGATGGGGGATCTAGCTAAAGATGGATAAATGTTGTGCACAAATGACAACTTAAAAAAAAGACACAAACAGAACCAATCAAGTAGAAGAGCCGTCTAGAAGAGACGTGACTACAGTTTCATTCTAGCAAAAGTAAAAACCAAACCTCTTTTACTCAATTAGAGGGAGTAGTTTGGCAAAACCTGTATCTTTATAAACTTGTGAACAACTTTACACAGAGAATTTATTTGGTTCTTTTTGCAATTTGTGGTATTTGGAGGGTTGGAACCCGCCACAGCAAAACAGGTCATACAGAGAACACACCAAACTAGGGCTGGGCGATATCTGGTTTTTAATATCATTATATATCACCAGCTAAACATCACAATATCTTGATATATATATCTGTGGTGGCAGAGGGCCCCGCCAGACCTCCCCACGGTGGAGGAGGGCCCCGCGGTACCCTCTGCCGCCACAGGGAAGAGTGCCACACCCTCCACCGCTGGGGGGAGGTACGGGGGGACCCTCTGCCCCTGCAGGGAGGCCCAGCAAGGCCCTCCACCACAGCAGATATATATAGTGATATATCAAGATATCGTGATATTTTGCTGGTGATATATCGTCAAGTTGAAATCCAGATATCACCCAACCATACCTGGAACCAGTTTTCTAACAGTAAGAAAATTTCAGAACACCATCCCCAATTGCACATCATTAACTGTTCAAATTTATGTAACACACAGTGAACTTTACTTCTTTCTGAATTCAAGTTTTCTGCTCTCATAACTTCCTGCAACATAAATTCTGAAGGCCAAATCCAAGAATTTGATTTTTTGTGCATATTACTGACTGGTCCTGCAAGAGACATATTCCAAATTACTTGTTCCATTAATTTCACAACCGAGGTACCCAATACTACATGAAAGATGATGTAATGGTTCTAATGATTCACCAGGATCTTGTCCATGTTATCTTTCAAATACATATGGCAGTTGGGCAACACAGTAGCTGGATACTAAAATATTGATTCTGCGCTTCCAAAAATATTGAATGAAAGTGTGGAGGAGGGAGAAATGTTTGTCAGGTAAAAATAGCCAACATGTGAGTCATGAGCCATTGAGGAGAGGACTATTAGCCATGATGGCTATGATCGTTCTCCATGGACTCAGAGGCAATAATCCTTCTGAATACCATTGGTGGAAACCATAGAAGGGGAGAGAACTTTTGTGCTTAGGTCTTGCTTCCAGGTTTCCCGCAGGCATTTATTCAGCTACAATGAGAACAGGATTCCACTGGCCTTATCCAGCAGGCTCTTCTGTTCTTAATCAAGACATAGCAATTGCTTTACAAACAATATGCACTGCTTCTGAATTCTCCACATTTTTGTAAACTAGCAATACTATGCAATTTCTAGGGCTAAAGGGGGGGGGGGGAGGAAAGATGCCCAACTATAAAATTGTATTGCCAATACATTACAGGGGGGGGGGGGCAACCTGAAGGCTGCGCTTCTACCATTTTTAAGTAGGCTCTATAGACAATTAAAGTCCCCCACTTTCAATAGTACATTTGAATATGAAACCACCCCCTGAACTAGATCATATGAATGCCCATACTGTACTTTATTTTTGCTTCCCCATCATTTTTCTTATCTGAGTGAAAGAGCTTTCGATCTGCAAGCAGCAATGCAGTGTACGGAATAATGAGGTGCCAGAACTTGCAAGTTCTCAGCTGCTTATGCAACTCTATACTAATAATAGTAATAGTAATAATATTTTATTATTTATACGCCACCCATCTGGGCGGCTTCCAACAAATTAAAACACCAAACTCAAACACTGCATAAAGCTAACAGAATGGCTAAAGTCCATTTGACAGAGGCCCCAAATAATAAAAAGCAATCCTTCAGTTTAATGCTATCCAAACATAATTCATACATCAGTATCTCTCCACACCAGTGTTTGAAATTAGCCAGGGGGCAGGCTTTCAGCCACTTGAGACCAAGTGAAGATGCCTGAGTGCCAGGAGGGCACCTGACAATCTCTGCCATCTGGAGGTGGATGGCTGGGGATCATTGGATCCTGACTGTTTTCACACACTAAAACCACATCCTGTAGAATTCTGTTACATTTTAGCTGCACAATTGGAATGAATTTCTGAAACCAAAATGCTTTTCCTGTGCAGCCTGAGCAGGAGCAGTCAACATTAAGAATAAGAGGTTGAAATAGGCCAATGTATGTGAGTGTGTATGTGTATGTATGTATATGACTGTGACTTTTCTTAAGCTCTCAAAGCTCTTAACCTAGCTGAAGGTTATCATCTGAACTAGCCAGATGTTTAACTGAGAATCAATCAATCAGTCAGTCCATCATTTGACAAGTAAGTCTTTAGAGCATCTTGCACGAAAATGGCAACCAGACTTTCTGTTTTGGCGACTGTAACCTTTGGTTAGGGAGCCATTTTGCACCTAGCTTATATATCTTGAGTTTCCAACACTGCTCCAAGACCACTTTCATTTTATTCTTAGCCACATAATGAACAGAAGCCAGCATACTACTGACTTCAAGAGATTCAACTGATGATTGCAAGACAATGTGCTTCATGTAAATTTAAATGATGCCAACCTAGATGCCCCACACTGTCAGAGAGAAAATGCCTTCTTGAAGCCTAAGACTGGAAGACACAGTTCTGAACAAAAATGCTATCTGGAGGTAGTTCAACAATCATATCCAAAGATCTTCATTTAACAGCACTAGGCAGAGGAAGGACCAACCCAAGTCACTTTGCTACTGGAACTACTGTACTGTATAAAAATCAAATGGCATTTCCTTCCTCATTCCCCATCTCTAACATGGGGCACGACCCACTTGGAAATGTCCCTGCAAGAAACGGGAGCTGCACATTTTGATAGTGCTTGTACAACTTCCCCTTGGGTACGATCTGCTCATCTTATGTTTAACAGTTCCACCCGAAAGGGATAAGGCCAACACCTGGATCAAGGTCTGCAGGAAAAAGCAAACCTAAGGAGCGAGAAATCGAGAGTCGCGCCACTAACCCACGCTACACGAAAATCTCTATGTGCACACATGTGCACGCATGCACACACACACCCGGCCACCAAATCCACAGCTAATACGTGTGTATCTGAAGAAGTGTGCATGCACACGAAAGCTCATACCTAGAACTAACTTAGTTGGTCGTTAAGGTGCTATTGGAAGGAATTTTTTTTATTTTGTTTTAGCTAATACGTGGTTTTTGCAGCCAACGGAGCTGTCGAAAAGTTTTCCAAGAGCGGAGAGGGAGAGAGAGAAGAACAACAACGGTGTCCGACCCGACCCTATAAGCCGCCCTGGACACAGGATAGCCGGGGATGGGGGAGAGGAGGAGGAGGAGGAGGAGGGGGAGAAAGGAGCGAGAACTGCCGTTGTTATGACAACCCCGGGAGGGAGGGAGGGAGGCTGGCGGGCGCAGGCCAGCGCGAGCGAGAGAGCGAGCGAGGGAGGGAGGGGGAAACTTCAAATCCCAACCGTCAACGCACGAGCGGCTTCCCCTCTTAAAGGGGCGGGCGCGCACAGGGACGGACCCTCTGAGGAGGGAACCCGGGACAAAAGGAGCCGCCGCTCATCCACCCTCCTCGGCGCGGCGGAGCCCAAATCGGCGGGCAAGTGCCCCACCCCGCCCCTCCAGGCCTTTCCCTGAGGGGGAGTCGGCGGCCGGCATTCGGCGCTTCCCTCACGGCGGCGGCTCCTCTCCACCGGCCGACCCCCCGCCCCGCGCACACCACACCCCCCCGCCCCCCTCCCTCAGCCCCTTTCCCCTCCGCCTTCCTTACCCACACAGTGCATGAGCCGGTGCCGCCAGGAGTCGAGTTCGCGGCGGACTCCCCTGCGCTCCGCCGTGCAGCGGGGGCTCCGGCACTGCGAGGCGCCAGGAGCGGGAGCCGCGGCGGCCATTCTGCCTCTTCCCTTTCCCGTCTGCCTCTGACCTCACGCCCGCTCATTTGCATACGGGAGGGAGGGAGCCCGCGCGAGCGGGAGGGGCGCCCGACGCGGCACGCCCCGCTCATTTGCATACGCTCGCCCCGCCTACTCTCTCGCGCTCCCCTCACATTCTCCTCAGGCTCCTTCGCTCGCGGCTGTCTCTTTTCCCCGCTCAGGTTTCTGAACCCGCGAGAACGAAGAGGAGAACGGGGAGAAGCAAAGCGCCCGAGCGGAGAGTATCGGAGAGAGGAAGGAGGTACAGCCGTTCCGTACTGCCAGCGGCGGGCGAGCGGGTGCCGGGCCGGTAATGCGCTGTGTGGAAAGCCGTTAAACAGAAGGGCGGGCCTCCTCCCTGCGGACTACAAACCCCAGAAGCCCTTGCGCCAAAGGGCGGGCCTCCTGCCTGTAGCCGCTGCGAGATGGGCGGGCCTAGAGGTTCGCGAGCCTTGTCAGCTTCGCGAACTGTATAAATCTGGTTGCTGTTTGCTGCTCCTCAAATTATTACATTTGTATACTGCCCTTCATCTGTGCATCCCAGCGGTAAATAATAATAATAATAATAATAATAATGACAACAATAACAGCAACAATAATATTTTTATTATTTATACCTCACCCATCTGGCTGGGTTTCCCCAGCTACTCTGGGCGGCTTCCAGCATCTATAAAAACAAGGCTCACCGCATAAAAATACCAGATAAAAACGCAAATTACATAATAAAAGCCAAATTAAAACACAAACCAATGACCCCCAACCCTCCCACAAATTTTTAAAGGCCATAGATTGAATAGCCAAAGGCCTGGGAGAAGTAAAAGGTTTTCGCCTGGTGCCTGAAGTATATGTAGTGAAGCCACCAGGTGAGCCTTCCTGGGAAGAGGAATCCAAAAATGGGGAACTGCAGAAAAGACCAATTCCTGTGTTGCCACCCTCCAGTCCTCTTGTGGAGGAGGCACACAAGAAGGGGCTCAGATGATGATCACGGGGTCTGGGTAGGATTTTTCACACGCACAAACCAATCTACCACGATATCACCATAACATTAAGTGGTGTAGAAATAAAACAAACCAGTTGATCAACACGAATTTGCTGCCCACGAATTTGTACCCAAAGTGCTAGTATTTTGCTCATCTCCCCAGTGACTTGCTTTTTCTTACTCATGTCACGCATCATTTTTTATGCATGTACAATTTTGTAAGAAACATATATATATATAAAACCAAAGCTACGGGAAAATTAACAGCACACCATAAAGGACAAATCAGTAGGAAGGGGAAAGGAGCAATACAAAACTAATGAAACTAGGCGCTTCATGGCTATCCACCCCCCCCCCCCCGATTTATGGTAAGTTGCTTGGAAAATGTGGATTCATTGCAAATGCATTATAAACGAGAAGTACCCTTAATCTTTTTTTTCCACAGCTGTAGGAGTTGCCTATAGTTTTCAAACAGCATTCCAAGGGACACTTGAAGGCAGAAGGGGGTCCTTAAAATCATCTCAGTGAGGGCCATGAAACATAACTTATATATGCACTAATGATCTTCATTGCAGTGTACTGACAAAAGGGGAACATTCCGACTTCTAGGGGGTATTTTCATGGTGATGTGTGTGAAATGTGAAGTGAGTGCACACCTAAGAACATGTCCCAGAATCTTTTGTGATGTGTAACAGCGGTTCATTAACAGACACTGTGGTAGGAAAGTGTAGTTTGGAGGCCAATACAACATTCTGTCCACACATACTTATGCCTCTCTAGGAAGGATGTTCACCAATCCTTCCCTTAAACCAAAGCATTCTACTATCACTCATAGTAGTAAATTATTACCCACCTTTTACCCTAAGGTTACAACAATTAAAAAACGACAATCACAAAAATAAGGTGCGTCACATGTGACTGTGATTTTCTACATTATCTTATTGGACAGTTGATCACAACAAACACCTGACATATGCTGTGGAGTAGTTATCAGTTCCAGCCAGCTACAATCAAGGACACAAGATCCTCTTCCTAATCAACATCCTCAGTTAAGTTATGGGAGGTCAGCAGGGACCGACCAGGGGAGAATTGCCAGAGTACGCTTTTGCCATAAGCATCTGTGAAACAAAAGTTTGCAATGCAGTTATTTCAGTTCATATTACAAAAAAATACTTAGTAGAGGTTTCAAATGAAATACAGTGGTGCCCTGCAAGACGAATGCCTCGCAAGACGAAAAACCCGCTAGACGAAAGGGTTTTCCGTTTTTCGAGGCGCTTTGCAAGACGAATTTCCCTATGGGCTTGCTTCGCAAGACGAAAACGTCTTGCGAGTCTTGCGACTTTTTTCGCTCCCCCCCTTTTTCTAAGCTGCTAATAGCCGCTAAGCTGCTAATAGCGCTAAGCCGCTAATAGGGATGCTTCACAAGACGAAAAAACTGCAAGACGAAGAGACTCGCGGAATGGATTATTTTCGTCTTGCGAGGCACCACTGTAAATAATAGAAGCGAGTTGAAAATTCAATTCTCAACAGACTGTGCAGATCAATGCCATCACCCTGGGCAAGATGCCCTCTAGTCCCCACCCTCAGTGCAGTCCTAATGCCATTCCATGCTCACATAAGCTTGTTAAGTAGTGGCAGTGGTAACAGCAGAAATGAACATCCCTACCTGCCTTTTTATTTACAAATTTATAAAGAGCACTTTCATTAAAAAACATAACAAGCTGTTATACAATATTTAGCAACAAAAACAAAGATACATAAAACAACATTAAAACATTATTTGAAGCATCAAATAGTGATTGGATTAAAAAGAAATTCATGTTACAAAGGCCTGTCTGAGCAAGACAGTCGTCAAGAGGCATGTGACTAAAGGGAGGAATGGTTCCCGCTGAACTGCAAATAAGGAGTTCCATAGGGTAGGGTCTGCCACACTATAGCCTTGGTCCTTAGTGATGGCCAGCCAAATCTCAGGGACTTTGAGAACTGCCAAAAGTCCCCCATAAGGGGGTCTTGGTGATCAAGGTAGGACATAAGGAATCAGACACTCCTTGAGCAAAGTGGAAATGAGTGCTGTTTTACTAGACTGTAAGTACGCAGTCCGGCCCTGATCAGTAAAGTGCTGGGTGAGACTACAAACACCCACCGTCTTCATTTTCTCAGAGTGGCTCTGGGCTTTGCTGCAAGTGGCTGCAGCACATCACAGTTCCCCTGAGTACCACAAGCCCCTCTTCCTTCAAACAAATGTTTTAGAAATGGCCATGGCTCATAATATTTATCCCAATATATGTTAGCTCTGCTGTAGTGATTCAATTCATAGTCAATAGTAAGGTTAACCGTGTTGTTTGCAAAGTATCTTTAACAGCTGGATGTAGGCAGAAATTCAGCAAGCACCACCCCACCCCTTCATGGAGAAAACATTATCCAACGAGCTAGGCATTAATGGCCATTAGATTGCAATGAGGGAAACAGGATTTGCTGTGATACCTACACATTATGCAGGTCTTCTCCACTTACATTTAGGCCACTAAACTTTTTCTAAAAGTTGAGCTTCTTATTCCTCCAGGATTTGGAAGCAAGTATTCCTGCTTTGCAACAATGTACCGAAGATCCATAGTAGAATACTTCCATGTGGTAGTATTTGGGAAGAGGTGTGCAATCCATATCTATTCTTTTGTTTCTTCGGAAACACAGTGTTTTGATGCAGTTTTCCTCAAACCAGTTTTGATCTGAATTGAGAAAAAGAATGACCTTGCTGTGTTTTAAGCCACATCGTCAGTTTTCAATGAAATATACAGGGATAGATATTCCTTCCAGGAACCACCAACTTAATCAATTTTAGTTTCTTCTAGTACTCATAACAGCATGTTAGGGGGTCAAGTGTTATAAGAGATCCTCTTACAACCCAATTTCTAACTTGTTCATTTGAAGAGGCTACTCAAGATCTTGCTTAAAACCCTTACCAGGCAGATGTTGTAAAGACTGTTTATGACTACTATGTTAGGCTAGAGAAAAGGCAACACAAAGACACAAGATGTTCAATCAAACTGCCTAATAAGATTAAATACTCTTGTTTTTAGTTTGCATACATCAGTGGTTGACTCTCCTGGGATTATTCCTTGACAAGTACAAATTACATTTTCCTGTTTACTTACCTGACAAGTGTTTCCCCCTTTGCTCTCGAGGTCCATCTACCTGTCGCAGGAACCATGGCTTGTCACTGCTCCAGATGCATGCTAGTAATATCTATCTATCTATCTATCTATCTATCTATCTATCTATCTATCTATCTATCTATCATGGCTTTTCTCTCCCCCAACCTTCAAACTATACTTTGGTTATAGCAGGGGATTAGCAGCAGCCAGATACTAGCTGCCTATTACAGGGAACATGATAAGTGTAGAACATTGCAACATAAAACAAATGAAGATGGCTTATTTCAGAAACAGAGAAACAACAAACTGTGGAAAGCTGTTTGAGGCACATACAGTAATCCTGTAGCCTGACTTGGAAGAAAACACCACGGTTTACAATGGGATGTGCCTTATTCCCGATATATGGGATTTCAGCCTTAGTAATCTACTGACCTTTGTCTCAGTATTGCATTGCAACCCATTCTTCCTTTAAAGATGATTTGATGAACAAGAATAGCTTTGCACGTTGCAAGTACTGGTAGGTTAGTTGATTTTGTGTCTCATAGATTCTTCATGATCATTCTATACTACATCTAGTGATGTTATATAAATATTAAACTATATGAATTAAAAAGGGCAGCGAGATGATCACAAGATCTAATCCCAAGAGGAATATCAGTTACCACATTTGCTAGCTACTCAGTAAAACCTAGGACTGAACCAGTTTTTCTGCTATTTGTTAGCATTAATTGGCCAATTATTTCTTTTTTTAACCAAAAACAGCCCCATTTTTGGTACCTTTACCTACTCTGGAGGAGATTATGGAAGTTTTTAAAAAAGTTTTGTTATGAGAATTGCTACCCTTACTATTTCAGTCCCTATTTCAATCTCTTCTTTCCCATTCAAGTCTCTAAAAGTTACATCTCTACCTTGGTGGAAGGGGGAAGGTACATTTCCTTTCTGGTGCACAAGCCTGAATACTAAATTAACCAGGTAGTGTGCTTGCTGTTATTTCACATGCTGTGGAGGAGTTGAAGCGCTGCTATCCTTCCCTGCTATCTACCTCCTCATTCTAGTAAATGGACCTTATATACAGGTTTGTAACTACACATTTGGCTATGTCTTTTTTTAAAGCAGGAGCCACCAGCCTTTTGGGGCCCATGCTTGCAAACCTGAAGAGCTCACTTAAAAGTATGTGTATATATCTCTATATAGAACACTCAAAGGCAGTATTCTGTCAGCATGTCCCTTTAGCAATGTTTTCATAGACAAGGCCTCCACTATGGGTGCATCTATACTACAAACTTAAAGCAGGCTTTATAACTATTCCATAGACCTGTTGAGGAATTTTTGCCGTGTAAGTCTAAATGTGTACAGGAGGGCGAGGAGGGGGAGAGAGACATGTCAGCTGGTTATTTCCTACCATCATATTCCTATTAGACTTGCCACCCACTCCTACTACCCATGGGGGGGGGTGGATCTATAGAAGCAGGTATCTTCTATGCATATTGGATTTTCACACTCCCACATCACAAAGGGAGCCTATATGTTTGGAGCAGGCTGCCCTCTGCAGGTGTTCCCCCAACGTGAGAATGGGGAGAGATTGTGTTTGCAGGCATGGTCCAGCTCTTCCCTTCTGAAATTCCTCACCACATGCACTGAATGCCTGAATATATCTCATACCTCTAGGGTACCCTGGGGTCTGGGAGGGGAACTAGGGATTCGAGACAGTTCTCATCACTGTAAACTAGGATTCTTTGGGGAGGGTGTGAACGAAGAGAGAAGAATCAGGATAGCAAATCTGGTATAACATATAAATTTGTAGTACAATTATGCCTCCTACAACTTTCTGATAGAGTAGTCCAATGTGAGTCACAGGTTTATTATCTTACAGTTATGTTCACCATGGTAAATTGTCAGTTCAGATGATAGCACCATTTGTGGTATTTGGTACTGGTGGTAGATTTAGTTCATTTCAAACAATATGGTTTGAAATAGGACCCCTATGTGGTTCTTGCAAAGGGGCTGTATAACTAAGTATGTCATCACCACAGCAACTCGGCAGCAGAAAATATATTGAGGCAAACTCTACAGAGGATACACTACTAATTGACTTTAATATTAGATATCCAAATAGGACCCAAAGCAGAGAAACATGAGTCTGTGCACAGAAGGCATGTTTGATAGCTAGATAGCCAGATATTATTTTTAATTCTCCTGAGCTGCGCTAGAAGCATTTTGTGTTAAAGTGCTTGGAAAGAAAATACAAAATAAATAGAGGTAATGGCTATAAGAGCCTTCTTATTGATTATCCCCAAGCGAAAAAACTCTCAACTATGGTAGCACCCAGGGAGTAGCCTTTCTCCCCTTCAGCAGCCAGTTTGACAGCAAAGCTAACTGCCAGCCCAGAGCATCATCAGACCAGTATGTACTGGGGCTCTTGTTTAGGCTGTCTATACATGCTGCTTGTTTCAGCAACAATTACCAATACATAAGGTAAAGGGACCTCTGACCGTTAGGTCCAGTCACGGACAACTCTGGGGTTGTGGTGCTCATCTCGCTTTACTGGCCGAGGGAGCCGGTGCTCATCCGCAGACAGCTTCTAGGTCATGTGGCCAGCATGACTAAGCCGCTTCTGGCAAACCAGAGCAGCACATGGAAACACTGTTTACCTTCCCGCCGGAGCAGTACCTGTTTATCTACTTGCACTTTGTGCTTTCGAACTGCTAGGTTAGCAGGAGCAAGGACCGAGCAATGGGAGCTCACCCCGTCGCGGGGATTCAAACCACCGACCTTCTGATCGGCAAGCCCTAGGCTCTGTGGTTTAACCCACAGCGCCACCCGCATCCCTACCAATACATAAAGGAAATGTCAAATTAGTCAACTAGAGTAATGTAGCATTATTGACTATTTGACAAAGACTCTCCTCCCTGAAAGAGAGGGGAGTGGTTGTGGGCGGGAGCCCGAACTCCGCTCCTGCAGGGGGTGTTGCCCCCTGCCTCCAGCTCACCTGGCTGGCGCTCACACCCCCCAGGTGGCCATCCAACCAGGTGCCATGGGGGGGGCGTGTCCAGCAGCCTTTATGCTGCAGTGCCAGCCTCTCTCCCCGGCCTCATTTCTCCTCGTTGTCCTATGCAAGTCACCCACCCTCCACTCCCTTTGAGTTAGGGCTTAGGTCATTGGCCTTGCTATGGACCTTAGGTTGGTTGCCCGGGAGGCCTGGTAGGAGTTTTTCCATTTGGCATTAGGCTTTTTGGTTTTTTCGCCTACCTCGTAGCAATCGTCACAACTTTTTGTGGTATTGGTGGGTAGGTTAGGCATTGGAATAATGTGTTGTGGTGTGTCAAAGTGCTAGGTGTGGCCATCGCCTATGCCTTCAATTTTTAGGGGTATTCCGTTAAAGGAATCTGGCGGTCGTGTATTCCGTCCGAAGCCTGCTTGGCGGAGGCCATGGCATGACCCTCGGTGACATCAGGGGTGAGCCTATAGTTGGATTAGCATCAACAGGTGATGAACCTCTGGTGAATAAACCCACTTGTTTCGCGATCCAATGCCTAAGCCAATACCTTTTCATTGCTGTAATCAATAAAGTTGTGGCCTTTTATAGCCCATTAACCTTATATCACGTGTCCCTGTGTATTTATTTCACTTCGCGGGGGTCGGGTCCTCGAACCACAATGGATTTCATCATCATAGACTATTTCACAGACTGCTGTAATTAAGAGCCTGGCAGGATCTTGCCCATTTTTGAATAGCAATTAATTCAGACTTCAGTATCACTTACCTAGCCACCTATATTCCCAGAAGCCCAAGCCTACAACTATCACATTTTTTTTTTTTTTTAAATATTTTTATTAATTTTACAAAATAAAAAAGAACAAAGAATAAAATACAAAAGTTTCATAAATCATATTTCTTTTACAGAATCTTTTGGACTTCCCCACATCTTCCCGAATCTGCATTATTTATAATACCAATTTCAGCATTTTGTTATCTTATTTCATCACTTATTGTATCTTTCATTTTGTCATGTTACCCATTTCAATATATTTATAACCCAATGTTCATAATACAAAGTCTTCAGCTATTTATTATCTTATTTCATTACTTATTGTATCTTTCAGTTCGTTATTGTATCTTTCAATTTCATGTTACCAAAGTCAAAGTTATTGTGACCATGATCTTATATATTGTGATTAAAACGCAATGCAATAAAGATTTTTCTTAATTTCACCTCTCTTTTCTTGTGCCTTAATTTTGATTTCACCTAATTACCATTGCTGGGGCTAATATTTCCTAAAAAGTGCATTTTCTTAACATTCATACAGCTTATAATATTTTTGTAAATAGTCCTTAAATTTTTTCCAGTCCTCTTCCATTTTTTCTTCTCCCAAGTCTCGGATTCTGCCAGTCATTTCCGCCAGTTCCATATAGTCCATCAACTGCGTCTGCCATTCCTCCAGTGTGGGTAAATCTTGTGTCTTCCAACACTTTGCGATGAGAATTCTTGCTGCTGTTGTAGCATACATAAAAAAAGTTCTATCCTTCTTTAACACATTCTGGTCTACAATGCCCAGAAGGAAGGCCTCCGGTTTCTTAGGCAAGGTATATCTAAATACCTTTTTTAACTCATTATAGATCATTTCCCAAAAGGCCTTCACTTTCGGACATGTCCACCAGAGATGAAAGAACGTCCCTTCCGCCTCTTTACACTTCCAGCATTTATTATCAGACAGGTGATATATCTTAGCAAGCTTGACTGGGGTCATGTACCACCGGTATATCATTTTCATAATATTTTCTTTCAGGGCACTACATGCCGTGAATTTCAATCCGGTGGTCCATAACCTTTCCCAGTCCTCAAACATAATGTTATGTCCAATATCCTGTGCCCACTTTATCATGGCGGATTTGACTGTCTCATCCTGTGTATTCCATTTAAGCAGCAAGTTATACATTCTTGAAAGTAATTTGTCTTTAGGTTCTAACAATTCTGTCTCTAATTTCGATTTTTCCACCTGGAACCCAACCTTTTTGTCTGTTTTGAAAATTTCCCGAATTTGGGCATAATGCAACCAGTCTCGCACCTTACTTTTTACATTTTCAAAACTCTGCAGCTTCCAATTGTCACCATCTTTTTCTATTAATTCCCAATATTTTGGCCAGTAGGCCTCCATGTTAAGTCTCTTGCGTGCCTTGGCCTCTGCCGGTGAAAGCCACCTTGGTGTTTTACTCTCCAATAAGTCTTTATATTTTGTCCAGACCATAAAGATTGCTCTTCTAACAATATGGTTTTTAAACATTTTATGAACTTTAACCTTGTCATACCACAAATACGCATGCCACCCAAAAGCGTTATCAAACCCTTCCAGATCTAGGACATCGGTGTTCTCTAACAAAAACCAGTCTTTCAGCCAGCAGAAGGCTGCAGATTCATAATATAACCTCAAGTCTGGCAGGGCAAATCCCCCCCTTTCTTTCGCATCTGTTAGTATTTTAAACTTAATTCGGGGCTTTTTGCCCTGCCAAACAAACTTAGAAATATCCCTCTGCCACTTTCCGAAGCATACCACTTTGTCCACAATCTGCAGGGTCTGAAACAAAAATAACATTTTCGGCAAAACATTCATCTTTATAGCTGCTATTCGGCCTAACAAGGAAAGTTTTAGTCTTGTCCAAGTTTCCAAATCCCTTTTGATTTCTGACCAACATTTCTCATAGTTGTCCTTAAACAAATTCAAGTTTTTAGAAGTCAAGAACACCCCTAAATATTTTACCTTTTTAACCACATTTAATCCTGTCTCTTTCAAAAACTCATCTGTTTCTGTAGACGTTAGGTTCTTAGCTAAGACCTTAGTCTTTTGCTTGTTCAACTTAAATCCCGCCACCCGACCATAATCAGATATTAAATCCAAAACTCTTTTTGTGCTAGAAACTGGCTCCTGTAATGTTAATACCAAATCATCTGCAAATGCTTTCAGTTTATATTGTTTCACTCCGACCTCAATGCCCCGAACTGACCGGTCCCTTCTAATCATATTCAAAAGCACCTCCAGGACCGAGATAAACAATAATGGGGATAGAGGGCACCCTTGTCGTGTCCCTTTTTCAATATTGAATTCCTCCGTCACCACATTGTTTACTATCAATTTAGCTTTTTGGTCTGAATATATTGCTTCTATACCATTTTCAAACCCCCGTCCCACTCCCATCCCTTCCAAATTTTTCTTCATGAACATCCAAGAAATGTTGTCAAAGGCTTTCTCCGCATCAATAAAAATTAACGCCGCTCTAGTGTTAATATTTGTTTGTAAGAGTTCCAAGATGTCAATAATGTTTCTCGTGTTGTCAAACAAATGCCTACCCGGGAGAAAGCCTGCTTGGTCCTTGTGAATCACTTCATTCAATACCTTTTTAAATCTATTTGCCAAAATGTCTGCAAAAATTTTGTAATCCACATTTAGGAGTGAGATGGGACGGTAGTTCTTAAGTTGAGTCTTTTCAGTTTCTGTTTTAGGAATCAATGTGATGAAAGCTTCTTTCCACGTTTCTGGTGCCTTCTTACCCTCCATAATCTGGTTACATACCTCCATCAAGGGTTGTATCAAATAGTCCTTCAAAACCTTATAATATTTGGAGGTAAGTCCATCAGGGCCTGGAGATTTGCCTAATTGGAGGTTCTGTATGGCACTCTCGATTTCCTGCTGTGTAACTTTAACATTCAGGGTTGTTCTCATTTCCTGAGGAATTTTTTGTAATCCGTTAGTTTTAATAAATTGATCTATCTCAGATTCTTTCTGCGGCCCTTGTGCATAGAGATCTTTGAAATATCTCTGGAAACATTTCCTAATTTCTTCAGGCTTCTGAACCATTCTTCCTTCAATCTCTAGATTTGTAACTGTATTTAATTTTTGTCTTTTTTTCAACTGCCATGCTAGCAGTTTCCCACATTTATTTGCTGAATCGAAAGATCTTTGTCTCATTTGTTTAATTTTCCACTCCACTTCTTGGTTTATCAGTTTCATATATTGGGCCTGGAAAAATTTCACTTCTCTCAGCACTTCCTTAGACTTGGGCCTAGATCTTAATTTCCTTTCACCCTCACTTATTCTCTCCAATATCTTCTGCTTCTTTTCATTCCAGAGTCTTTTCTTTACAGTGTTTTGTTGTATTAGAAACCCTCTCATCACCGCTTTACTTGCGTCCCAGATTGTTCTTTTTTCCACCGTAGTGTTCAGATTTATCTCAAAGTAATCTTTTAAAGTTTTTTGGGCCTTCTTCACAATCTCCTGATCTCTGAATAAAGTGTCATTCATTTTCCATCTGAAGGATCCGGTTATGTTTAGTCTCAATTCCATTTTCAAAGCATTATGGTCGGAGCAAGTTTTTGGGCAGATTTCCACTTTTCTAGTTTTAGGTGCCAGTCCTTTAGTTATCCATATTTGGTCGATTCGTGTCCATGACAAATGAGCTTCAGAAAAGAAAGTTCCTTCTTTTCCTAGGGGGTTCTTGACTCTCCATATATCAATCAAATCCATATTGTCTGTCATTTCAAAAAAAGTTTTAGGTAGTCTGCCTTCTTTTGTTATATTTACACTCTGCGACTTATCCATATTTACAGAGACAACCCCATTCATATCTCCCAACATGATAATGTTGTTATAATCCAGATAGTCCAGTAAAGTCTCATGCAGCTTCTTAAAAAATTCCGATTTTCCATCATTTGGCGCATAAATTCCTAATATCAAAAATTTTTCACCATGTGTATGAATTTCAATAGCCAAAATTCTGCCTTGTTCATCTTTAAATAGAAATTTCGGTGACAGGCTCTCCTTTGCGTAGATCACTACTCCTCTTTTCTTAACTCTGTCCGAAGAAATAAATTCTTGGCCTAGCCTTTTATTGATTAGCACTTTCCGATGAAGCCTTGTCACATGTGTTTCTTGCAGACAAATAATGTCCAATTGATCTTTCTTCAATATATGGAATACTTTCCTTCTTTTTTCTGGAGAATTTCCGCCATTTATATTCCAACTAAGAAGTTGCAGAGACATCCTGAGTCAATTTGTAGGCCTTACAATGGGGTGTCTAGATCTCCCGTTCCCGGCGGTGGCAGTGATGGTCCAGCTCCAGGCTGTTTAGTTCCTGGTGGTGGAGGTGGCCAAGACGCAACTGCTCCTTTCTGGAGGTCTTCCCCGTTGTCGTGAAGAAACTTCTGCTGGTCCTCTGGTGTTCTGATTCTTGTTTTCCTTCCTTTATAGCTAAATGATAGTCCTTGCGGGAACTCCCACCTATAAGGGATTGTGTTGTTTCTCAACAACTTTGCCAGTTCTAAGTATGAGGCTCTAAGATCCAATAACAATTTGGGTATATCTCTGTAAATTTCAGCCTTTTTACCTTCTATCTCTAGAGATTTTTTGAAATGTAGGCCTAGTATCTTGTCTCTTTCCTCTCTTGATTTCAGAATAACCAAACAATCTCTGGACTTGTCTTTCTTCACCGATCTGCCCAGTCTAAATGCAGTCACAATTTTAAAGTCTTTATCCTCTTCTATTCCCCAAAATTTGGAGAATAAAAGTGTCAAAAATCCCTCCAAGTTGCCTTCCTCCAATTCTGGGACAGCTCTCAACCTGAGGTTATTCTCCTTGTTTCTCAATTCCACCATCGACAGGTAGGCCTGTTGTTCCCCTACCTGTCTTTGCAGAGGCTTGATTTCGCCTTTAATCTCATCAACTTTTTTACTTGCTTGCTCCGCTTTTTGATAGGCTTCCACAGCTAATTTATGATTTTCAGCTGTAGCTCCTTGTAGATTCTCAATTGCCTGTGTGTTCTGAGAGACCTTTTCAGAAAGTACGCCAATAGTAGTTGTTGCTTGGTCTATTTTTAGTGATTGACTGTCCACTTTTTGATTTAAAATTGCTAGTTGTTCTAAAATTTGTTTCAAAACTGTGTCAGATCCTCCTGTTGCCATGTCCTCTTCAGCAGGCTGTTCGGCCTCCACCTCCTGTGCTATCAGGACGGTTGGAACAGATGATCTGCGATGATGAGCTAAAGTTGTTTGGACAAGTTGCACAGGCTTCCTTTCTTTTTCTTTTTCTTTTTCTCTTTCTTTAGCTTTGGCTGCTCTTGTTTTCCCTGTGCCACTCATTCCACACCTGCCTCTTGTTCAAGGTCAAGTTATCCTTTATTCCATGAGAAAGCAAGTCCGGAGTACACACAATTAAACCACAGAAATTCCAAACAAAAAATGTTTCCCAGGCCTCTATAGCTCCACAATCCTCTAGGGGGAGTATCTTAAAATTTCAGGGAAGGAAAAGGTTTTTCCGCCATTTAAAGTTTCTGTAATCTCTTTTTTAGTTTGTAATTCCAAGACAAAAAGGAAGATTCGCAGAGTCCTTTACTTTTTAAGCTAAAGCCACTAGGAGCCAGACTGGTAATTGCAACAGTATTTCAAACGTTTAAAGTTTCAATATATGTAGCAACTTAAAATCTTGTTACTATAGTCCGCAGTTTGACAGCTCAGTTACATACTGACAGCCCGACGACTTGCGTTCTTAAAACAAAGTCCCAAATATAAATCCCATAGGCAAAAATAAAGTCTCTCTTGGTCTTTTAAATAAGAAGACTGCAAATTCTGTAAATGCACGATAGTTCCACTTTACAAAGTTCCCATTAAGCGCCTCAGCGCTCCTCTGTACTTTTGCTTTTGATCTTGTAAGCAGTATCGGGAGACGGACTTCCTTTTACTCGTCACCCGTTTTCAAACCCGGAAAAAGGATATTTAAAGTCCAAATTGTAGTTCACTTTACTCACGGGTATGTTACTTGCCAAATTGATGTTCACAGGAAGAAAGGTCGACGCTCATCAGCAGCAGCTGCGCGGCTTCGCCTCCCGCAGAAAGAGCGATGAACTCACAGCGCCGCTCCCCCTTTCGCGCTCCGGAGCCCCTTACGGGGTCCCTTCCGCACTTCTGGGGAAGTTCCTGGCGCCCGCCGAGTCCCACGGCCACGGGCTCCCTCTGCCCGTGGTTTTTTCAAGCGGGTCGTCGCTATGCCGCAGCGAACGACCCTTTTCTGCGGAGCCCCTCTTCAGACGACGAAGAGGACCGCCATCGCTGTTTCGCGCCGCCTCCGGAAGTCTACAACTATCACATTTTGGAAAGTCCCGTATTTCACTGCAGGATCAGAACCGTCTAAGGATTAGGCAACAAATGGATCTTCCAGAGGAAGAAAATCAGGCCAAGGTAGCTAGTTTGAAGGAATGGCGTAAAGAGAGCTAAGGCAAGGTCAGTTACAGGAATCTTAGCAGAGCAAGGACACATAGGTTTGCAGGCTTGCTGATAGAAAGGGAAAGCTATACAAGGACAGAAAAGTTCAGTGAAATTGATGAACTATGCAAAAATGGCTAAACTGACATACAAACTGAGAGATAAGGACAACTGTGACTTTAAAGAAGAATGGGAACTTTTCACATATTACTTAAAAAGACAACAAAACGAATTGGACTCCTTGGCAGGTTTTGAATAAACACACAAATCTATTGATTGTTAATGTAGTAGATAGATAATATAAGGATTTATACAATTTTACAGTATGCAGAGAACAATATGAGTTGAGAAATCAGAGAGAGGAGCTGAAGGAAGTCTTGTGGGGGAGGGAGGGGGGTTTGATGGGGGGGATGATGAATATGAGATGTTTTGATATTTTGTTACATTGAAATTGTTAATAATATATATTTTTTTTTAAAAAAAGAAAAGTTCAGTGACCAATCAGAGGGGAGACAAGTGCACCTACTGTGCAGAGACCGGTAACTTGTAACTGCTGCCTTCTGCATTGTTTTTGCTGTGTTAGCAGCACCGAAGGGACATCTCTGGGGCCAAGCCTGGGCAGTGTGTGTGGAGGCCCTGGGCTGCCGAGATGACAAGCCCCCCGCCCCCTTGGCCTCACTGATGTGGTCCAAAGGAAAGCAGAGCAATAGGTTTGGCACCAGCTTGACTACAGAAGTTGTCAGAAGGAGGCTTACAAGGCACTATCCAACCATGTTAGGGACTCCACTCAGGATTTGTGTAGGGTTTACTCCTTATCCTTTTATTTTTCCGAAGATGTCCCACAAGGCAGCAGGTATGCCTTGTTCCTTGGAGTTTAACCCCGAAGCCATTCTCATGAATGAGTATAGCTGCAAGTCAGTGGAGGTTTAGGATCAGTGTTGTCCTTCTCCAATACTAATTGACATTTTCAGTTTTAAATTAACTTGCTGCAATGCTAATTAACTCATTGCATGGTATATGGGGTTTTACTGGAGATGAATTGATAGAGCAATTCCCCCCTGAATGATAGAGCATTATAGCTGATGGCATATCTCCATTTAATGCAAAACAATTCTGGCTGCTCTTACCTCTTTCTTTTAAAACAATATTTATGGATTAAGCTGCTTAGGAGCTAGGGTGTCCATTTCTGAGGCAGGAATAATGGATAAACTCCTGCTCCCAGAAGGTCTGTAGTTCAAGATTCACCATGGCACTGATGTAAGCTTGCTCACTGCCTTTGTTTTTTTATATAGGCCAAGAGAACGGAATAGATAAGAGGCTAATGGTATACCTGCTCCAGAACAATTGCAGAAATCAACCAGACCTACTTTTTTGTAAAGTAAATCTGCATTGTAGCTGGCAAAGTAAATGGACAGTTTACAGTCTCATTCATTTTATTTTGGTAGAGAAGCGGGTAGAGGAATCGGGTTACCTTTACAGAGTTATCAAATGCAACAGTTACATCATCATGTTATGGGATTTAGCCTGCTATAACCAGATGTTTTCCGGTGCACCTGTACCTTTGGAACAGGCTTGCTTTAGCACCTGCTCTTTCTCAATAGATGTATTCTCACTTGGAGCAGAGTAGTCCCAATAGTTTAAAAATTGTCCAGGTTTTAGTATCTGTGCTGTGGACTCCTGAACACAGAGGTCTGTTGTCTTTGAGGAAACAGTCTTTTTTGTTTTGGAAGGGTTGGTGTTCTCATAGATTAATATATGTTCTAGTGAAAAGCATGTGTATATATGAGAATAGGGCATTTAACATGACCATTCACTTAATCCCCACCCCCATGTGTTTTGTAGGCTGCTCTGGAAATACATATACTAAAGAGCAGAATACAGATAGGTAGGCAAATAAATAAACTGCATAGTAACCAGTGCATTGGTTACCAGTACATTTCCCGGCACAGTTTAAGGTATTGGGTCATTATTTTCCTCCACGGGGAGGAAAAATAGAATATAAATTTTGTGTGTGTGTGTGTGAGAGAGAGACATATATACAGATGCTTCTCAACTTATGTGGGAGATAGCATGTAAAGCAAAAAATGCATATAGTGAAAAAACGCATTGGGTTCAAT
The DNA here is from genome assembly GCF_964252035.2 of Podarcis erhardii. NCBI lineage: Eukaryota > Metazoa > Chordata > Lepidosauria > Squamata > Lacertidae > Podarcis > Podarcis erhardii. The sequence goes on from NC_138512.1 coordinate 9,089,168, forward strand.
GGCAGGTAGGATTGCCAAAGTCCTTTTTCTCCGGACAACCACCCTGTTTCTGCTCACACTTTATTGTTTTTCTAAATTTGCTGAGCACATAAAGCTGAATGTATGCAATTTAAATGTGCATAAGTTGCAAATTACCTGTGTACACATATATACACAAACACACGTACACATAATACAATGCTGAATGGTTTAGGACCAGGGTGCTTGGACTCCTTTTTCCCATGTGAAATGGCCACATGCTTCAGCATTCACCATAACACTTTGGATGTGACTGGTCTGAATAAGTCAACTGGAGGAGTCTTGGAATAATATAGCCTCCAACAGGGACATTCGCATTTGTAACACCTATCCTAACCCCAAGGATCACTGCCTAAACTCTGTTCCCACTGCAACTAAAGGCTCTGCCCTGCTGGTACATTGCATTCATTTTATTCTGCAACAGCTTGTTCTGCCCTGACTTACACTGAAAGAGTGTGTGTTTAAACTGGCTATAACAGTTTCCTTTAAAAAAAGAAAACATGTTTAATCTCAAAATGGATCCACTCTTTCTCCTAAGGCTCCAGATGGCCTTTCTTACTAGGAACAGTCCATATTTCCTGGCTGATATGTTTGGTAAAATTGTGACATTTTGCCCCCAGTTTTTGAGTGTGAGACTGCAATTGCAAATCTATATAATTTATCTTTCTACTCAATTACAATATAGCTTTATTAGTAGAGTGAATCGTAAGTGTGCAGAACTAGGCGTGTACTTAATGTGCACTGCAGTATTTGGAATCAAAGGAAATAACTTTCCATATTATATTACACATGTTTATGATACCTATTGCAGCGAATGTCCAAAGGTTGACAAAAGCTAGCATTTATTAGCAAATCATAGCATTTACAAGGAGAGGGGGAAATGTCAGAACATTCTGTCATTTACTACTAGTAACTAGAAAAGTACTTGTACTCCCAGTAAATGTTGACATTTACTTAGCCAGATGGGATAATTTCCAAATTCAACCAAATAACATGTTCAGTGATGACATTTACTAGTAAATCCCATTTATTGCAGAGTGCCCTGGATAAATGACAGATACCCAGATCCAACTGTGCATGCTTATAGCATCTGGGGCTATATGCACAGAGCCCTCTTCAAATGATAGTAATGCAGCTCCAATAAGCTGCTCAGTAGAAAGGATAATTCAGACCGAACTTCCTGGTTGGCCAATGGGCTTGGTTAGTGCTTGTGTGCAGGGCCAATGGGAGCAAACAGTGGCTCTGGTGAAAGAAGAGCCAGTGAAGCAATGACCCATGGTACATGAGTCAGTTGTTATGGCAGCAGAGGCATGCTCCTGCTGGACTCTGGAGGCTGGTATGGAGCATGTACAAGAGGAGAGACTGTATGCAAGGACTGGAATTCCTCCAAGGAGTAGCTACCGTATTTTTCGCTCCATAAGTCACATTTGACCATAAGGCGCATCTACTTTTTTTTTGGAGGGGGGGATTCAAGAAAAAAATATATATGCGGCTCTTGGGGGCTTTTGCGGGAGGTGGGGGAAGTGAGAGAGCCTCGCTTTGTCCCTTCCCCCACCTCCCGCAAAAGCCAGGGATAGCTGCGCGAAGCCTCCCCAGGGCAGCGGGATGAAGGCTCCCCACTGCCCTGCAGAGGCTTTGCGGGCTACCCCAGAGCTGCTCGACCCAAAGAGCAGGTCGGGGAGCAGCAGAAAGGCTGTGCGCAGCCTTCCCGCTGCTCCCCGAGCTTGTGGGGCTGGTGGTGGGAAAGCCGAGCTTCCCTCACCGCCAGCCCTGGGGAGCCTTTCCACTGCTCTCCGTGCTTCTGGGGCTGGCAAGGGAAACCTGGGTCCCGTCCCCCCCCCCAGCCCCAGAGACCACACATTCGCTCCATAAGACGCACAGACATTTCCCCTTAGATTTTAAGAGGAAAAAAGCGCGTCTTATGGAGCGAAAAATACTGTAAACAAACTCAGGTTTAGAAGAGAAGGAAGAAGATGGGAGTAGGCACACCCAAACATCCTTTCTGTTTGCAGCAGTGCTGGGGAGGGAAACCCACAACTGCTCAACAGCTCTTGCTGCTTTTAAAAAGGGATCCATTTGTGTAGCCCCATCAACTGGATTATGCAGAGGAACTCCATGTCTGCCATTCACACGGTTCCTTATCTAGATGGGGATTTGCACATGGATTTGCCTGTTTAGGCGAGCATACAGCCTCCAAACTGGTGTGAAGATGTCTTTCTAATCCTCTTGGTTCATTGCGATGATTTCTATATTGACCAAGTAAAATCAAAACTGTTTAGAATAAACAATGCTACAGAGGTGCCGGAATTCAGTTCTGGCTGAAAAAAATCCCTGCTTTCTACACATAAGCCATGTTGTATGGTACCTGCATACAATTTTCCATTAATTATATAAACAGGTAGCTTACAGTAGTATTGTGTGATGTTGTCCATTCTGATTTTCTGCAGCCCTATTGCCTGCAAGCCCTTTTCCGACCAGAGGGTTGCATTGAAAGTTGGTCAACCACTCACCTGTATGCACAGCCCACACCATACACAGAGTCACAGAGACCAGGTTTTGAACCCAAGACTCTTTGCATACAAAGGCCTGTGCTATACTCACTGAGCTACAGTTCCACCACACAACTGCGACATGTAAAGATATGTTAACCTATCTAGGATGTCATGACACATCATGTTTAACAAATCATAAATATAATAAAAGCTTCCAAATTTAAGTGCTGGATAATATTAGATACCTCAATTATCTGGGACTCCTCTTCCAATCAATGAGATAAAATGTTACTATATTTACTCAAATGTAATTTTTCGCAACTTTTTTGGCCAAATATGTTGTGAAAATTAGAGCGCACATTAGATTTGATGGCCCCAGCAAATAATTTTTTTGTTTCAAGGTTTTGACAATTGAGGTTTTGACAATTTGACTTGATGGTGCATTAGATTCATGTAAATATGGTATGTTAGGAAGGTTTTGATCAATCTTTGATCACATACAGAAGAGCTGCTGTGTAGTGACTACTTCAAGGTGCTAGTGCTTTTATGTGTTCCTGGAGGTTCCCTATTGTAGATGGTTCCTTGTCTATTTTAGGGGGCAGAACCTATCTGTGCACACAGTGGAATTCAAACATAAATTAGCTCATTTTTTTAAAAAAACCACACACGATCCCTTGCAAATGCAAGAAGTACTGAATAAACACGCATCTCTGAAGCAGATTGTCACAGAGTGCAGGATTCAAGTTGAATGAAAAGTTGCTCTGATCAGTGAGCCGAGCCATTCAGGAACCTTAGGTAAAGGTAAAGGGACCCCTGACCATTAAGTCCAGTCGCAGACAACTCTGGGGTTGCGGTGCTCATCTCGTTTAACTGGCCGAGGGAGCCGGCGTAGAGCTTCCGGGTTATGTGGCCAGCATGACTAAGCCGCTTCTGGCGAACCAGAGCAGCGCACAGAAACACCGTTTATCTTCCCGCTGGAGCAGTACCTATTTATCTACTTGCACTGGTGTGCTTTCAAACTGCTTGGTTGGCAGGAGCAGTGACTGAGAAATCGGAGCTCACTCCGTCGCGGGGATTCGAGCTGCCGACCTTCTGATCGGCAAGTCCTTAGTCATGCTCACCCTAGCATGACTAAGCCGCTTCTGGCGAACCAGAGCAGCGCATGGAAATGCCGTTTACCTTCCCGCCAGAGTGGTACCTACTTATCTACTTGCACTTTGATGTTCTTTCGAACTGCTTGGTTGGCAGGAGCTGGGACCGAGCAATGGGAGCTCACCCCGTTGCGGGGATTTGAGTCACCGACCTTCTGATCAGCAAGCCCTAGGCTCTGTGGTTTAGAGCACAGTGCCACCCGCATCCTATTGAATTCAGGAACCTTAAGAAGATCACAATAGCCTGCTGGATCATCCCACAGGCCCATTTTGTCCAGCATCCTGTTCTCACAGTGGCCAACCAGATGCCCGTGGGAAACTGGGGAACAGAACATGAGCGCAAGAGCATTCTCCCCATCTGTGCTGGACCCGGGGGAAAGGTACCGTGAGCGTAGTCTGAGTCCACACGAAGAGGGGCGAGGTCCGAGGCGGAGAGCCGGGCGGGGAACAGGAACGCTGGAACAGGAGGCCGAGCAGGGAACAGGAGCACCGGATGGTCAGGAACAGGAGGCCAAGCAGGGATCAGGAACACAGGAAGGTCCAAAGCCAACAACGACGTTGCTCCCGCAACCTGGGACCGGGCTGACTGGGCTTTTATCCTCTTCTAAGGCCAGGGGCGGTCCCGGCCCCCAGGAGCCCCGCCTCCTCTGGCCTTAAGGCGAGCACTCCTCCTGGGAGCAACCAGTTCCCTTCGCCTCTCTGCCCTAAGCCTCTGCAGATCAGGAGAGGCCGAAGGGTTACTGGGCCCTGGAGGAGGCTCACCTGTAGCCACTGAGTCCTCAAGCCCCTCTGGGGCCTGAAGGGTTTCACCTGGGGCCAGCTCCTGGTGCTCTGCCACAGGTGCAGGCTCTTCAGCATCTAGGCCTTGCCCCAGTTCAGCCGGCCCTGGAGGCGGGGACTCCTGTGCAGGCTGGGATTCCTCTGGTTCATCCTCTGAATCGGAATCCCAGGCCATCACACCATCCCCCCTCCCAGGCCCCCCCCTCAACCGAGGGTCCGGACCCGGCTTGCCGGGGTACGTCGCATGGAACTCTCGGAGGCAGGCAGGTGCGTGGACGTTGGCCGCTGGTTCCCAGGAACGGTCCTCCGGTCCGTACCCCTTCCAGTCAATGAGATACTGCAGCTTTCCCCTGCGGTATCGGGAGTCCAGGATGCGTTCCACCTCGTACTCAGGCTCTCCCTGAACCAACACTGGCTGCGGTCGGGGACGGTTCGGGTGGAACTCGTCGGGTGGGGCCACTGGACTCAGAAGGGACCTGTGGAAGACCGGGTGAACCTTCAGGGTTGCGGGTAACCGGAGACGGAATGCCACAGGAGAGACTTGGTCCACGATAGGGAACGGGCCGGTGAATCGGGCGTCCAACTTCCGCGAAGGTCGAGAGGGGTGGAGGTGGCGAGTGGAGAGCCAAACCAGGTCACCGACGCGAAGTTCCGGCCCCACCTGGCGGTGGCGGTCGGCCTGGGCTTTGTACGCTTCCTTGGCCTGGTGCAGTTGCTCCACCAAAAGCTGTTGCTGGGACTGGAGCTCTTGAAGCCACTCCGTCACTGCCGGGACCGCGGATGCCGGCAGCACATCTGGAAACAGCCGTGGATGATAACCGTAACTGGCCTGGAACGGGGTCTGCTGGGTGGACGCATTCACCGCGTTGTTGTAGGCGAACTCCGCCAATGCCAGGTGGTCGACCCAGTCATCCTGCTGGTAGCTGCAGTAACACCGGAGGTACTGCTCCAGCACCCCGTTCGCCCGTTCCGTCTGGCCATCGGTCTGTGGGTGGTAGGCTGACGAGAGGCAGACCTCTGTCCCGAGGGTCTGGTGTAATGCTCGCCAGAACCGGGATGTGAACTGAACGCCCCGGTCGGACACCACGCGCTCAGGTAGGCCATGCAGGCGGAAGACATGCTGAAGGTACAGCTGAGCGGTTTCCTTGGCTGTGGGTACAGATGGGCAGGGGGCGCAGTGCACCATCTTGGTGAAATGGTCGGAGAAAACTAGGAGGCAGGTACAACCACGAGACGGGGGTAAGTCCACTACAAAGTCCAACGAAACCGTGTGCCAAGGGCGCGGTGGAACTGGCAATGGCTGAAGTAGGCCGGGGGGTCGCCCGGTAGGGCCCTTGGCCCGCCGGCAGACATCACAACCAGCGACGTATCGAGCCACGTCAGCCTTCAGGCGGGGCCACCAAAACTCACGACTGACCAGATGGGTGGTCCGATACCGTCCAAAGTGCCCCGCTGCTGGGGCATCATGGGCCATCCGGAGAACCTCCAGCCGCAGTGGCCCTGGCGGGATGTACAGACGACCGTGGTGCAGCAGAAGGCCCTGATGCAGGACCAGCCCCGGATACTGTGGGCTGGACCCTTCAGCCAGCTCCTGGAGTCGTTCCTGGGCCCAAGCGTCGACCCGCTGCTGTTTCCGCACCCGAGCCTGCAGTGGCTCCGCCTCCTGGGTGGCCAGGAATGCAGCTGGAGGTAGGATCGTGGTGGGTTCTGCTTGCTGTACCGTGTCTGAGTTGTCTTCAGGTTTCCGGGACAGGGCATCCGCCTTCTGGTTCTGAGAGCTAGGGATGTAGCGGATCCGGAACTGGAACCGGGAAAAGAACAACGCCCACCGGATCTGTCTTTGGTTCAGCTTGCGGGTGGTCTGGAGGTACTCCAGGTTCCGGTGGTCAGTTCTCACCTCCACCGGATGTCGTGCCCCCTCAAGATGGTGGCGCCAGACCTCAAAGGCCACCTTGATGGCCAGTAGTTCCCGCTCCCACACAGTATAGTTACGCTCCGCTGGTAGGAGCTGGCGGGAATAGAAGGCACAGGGTAAGAGTGGCGCTTCAGGTCCATTCTGTTGAGACAAGACGGCACCGAGAGCCGTACTGGAGGCGTCGGTCTCCACCACAAAGGGTCGAGAGGGGTCAGGATGTTGTAAGATTGGCGCCCTCTGGAAACAGGCCTTCAACCCCTGAAACGCCTCCTCTGCCTCCTTGTCCCAGGAAAACGGCGTCTTTGGGCGCAGTAGCCGGGTCAACGGGGTGGTGCGATGAGCATAATCTGCGATGAAGGTCCGGTAGTAGTTGGCGAACCCCAGGAAACGCTGTAGGTCCTTGCGGTTCCGGGGTGCCGCCCATTCTCGAACCGCTGCCACCTTCCCAGGGTCCATCTGCACTCCATCTGGAGAGAGCCAGTGTCCAAGGAAGTCCACAGTCCGCTGATGGAACTCGCACTTGCTGAGCTTTGCGTACAAACGGTGCTCACGCAAGCGCTGCAGCACGGTCCGGACATGTCCCTCATGGCGAGCCGGGTCACAGGAGTAAACCAGTATGTCATCCAAGTACACCACCACGTACTTGTCTAACAAGTCCTGGAACACGTGGTTGATGTAGCGTTGGAACACAGCAGGCGCGTTGCACAAACCGAAAGGCATAACCAAGTATTCGAACTGCCTGTACCGGGTCCCAAATGCTGTCTTCCACTCATCCCCGGCTCGGATCCGAATCAAGTTGTAGGCCCCCCGGAGGTCCAGCTTGGTGAACACCTATGCCCCTTGCACCCGCTCCAGCAACTCCGAGATAAGGGGCAAGGGGTACCGGTCTGGGATGGTAATTTTGTTCAGGGCTCGGTAATCATGGCAAGGGCGAAGTTCCCCACATTTCTTCTTAACAAAGAGCACTGGTGCCGCGGTAGGCGAGGTGGAAGGCCTAATGAACCCACGCTCCAGGTTCTTGCGCAAGAAGTCCTGCAAAGCCTCGCGCTCTGGCTCTGTTAGAGAATATAAGCGACTCACTGGTAAGGGCGCTCCGGGCTGGAGGTCTATGCCGCAGTCAAAAGGCCGATGCGGTGGCAGCTGGTCTGCCCCCCGTTCCTCGAACACGTCCTGGTAGTCCTGGTACACGGCTGGGAGCGTGGGTGCTGCCTCCTCCGTGGGCGCGGCCGCCAGCGTCTCGGATTGAGCATGGGAACATGGGTCTGGGAAGTGCACAGTCCGTTTGACCCAGTCAATCTGAACGTTGTGAGCTTCCAGCCAGTCCATCCCGAGCACGAGGGGGAACCGGGGCATAGAGGCAATGTCCAAAGTTCGCAACTCCCGGTGCTGCTGGAGACACAGGACCAGGGGCTGGGTCTCCTGAGTAACGGCTCCTGAACGTAGAAGCCGTCCGTCAATTGCTTCCACCTGGACCGGTTCTGGCTTGTTCCGAAGTGGCACCTGATGATGGGCAGCAAAAGCAGCGTCCATATAAGAACAGGTTGCTCCTGAATCCACCAAAGCATGGGTAAGAATCCAGGGCCCACCTGGAGGGTATAAACGTACCGGAACCATAAGATGTTGCAAGTCCATTGGTGCGGGCCCATTCTGCGCTGTTTGGGACCCCCGGTAGCTAGGGCCATCAGCTACTGGGGGTTGGCGGTTTCCCTGCGGCTGGCGTTTCTCAGGGCAGGACCGAGCGTAGTGTCCACTTCCGCCACAGTAGAGACATAGATTCCCCTCCCGACGCCGCACCTTCTCTGCGGGGGAAAGGCGTGGCCGCACTGCCCCGAGCTGCATAGGCTCCTCCGATAACTCAGTTGTGACCGTGGGGCTGCCGGAAGAAACTGGTGCCGAGAACTGGAGGTGTCGTCGGCCCCGGGCCTGGCGACGATCCTCCAGCCGGTCGTCTATCTGTAGACTCCGTTGAATGAGAGTGTCTAGCGTGGTGGGGCGTTCCATTGTGGCCAGCTGGTCCAGTATCTCGTCCGAAAGCCCTTCGAGATACTGGTCCCGCAATGCCGAGTCGTTCCAGGTCAAGTCCTGTGCCAACAGCCGAAACTCCGTGGTATATGCGGCCACCGTGGACTCGCCCTGTTTCAACTGCCGAATCGCCCGGTTGGCTTGACTCCCTTTCTGGGGGTTGCCGAACGCGGCCTCCAAAAGATTGCAAAACCCCGTATAGTCTGCCAGCAAGGGGGAGTCTTGCCTGAGTAGCGGCAACGCCCACTTGGCCGCCTGGTCCTTTAACAAACTAATCAAAAAGTGCACCTTGGTGCGGTCGTCAGGGAAGTTCCGGGCTCGCCCCTGAATATACAGCTTGGCTTGGGCGAGGAACATGGGAAAGCTGGCCGGGGCTCCATCAAATTTCTCGGGCAAAGCCACTGGGTACTTGCCAGGAGCCGGGGCGTCGGCCCTAGGAGCCGGTAGGGCTTCCAAGCGCTGCTGAAGTGCCGTAACCGCGTCGCTGAGCTGCTGCACGGTGTGAGTCAAGGCCTGGTTCTTCTGGGCCAAAGCCACCAGCGCAGCCACCTGGTCAGCCATGGCCTCTGGCTCTTCCCAAACGCACCCCAACGAAGGGGGAGTGCGGGTGTGGCGGGAGCAAACTGTGCTGGACCCGGGGGAAAGGTACCGTGAGCGTAGTCTGAGTCCACACGAAGAGGGGCGAGGTCCGAGGCGGAGAGCCGGGCGGGGAACAGGAACGCTGGAACAGGAGGCCGAGCAGGGAACAGGAGCACCGGATGGTCAGGAACAGGAGGCCAAGCAGGGATCAGGAACACAGGAAGGTCCAAAGCCAACAACGACGTTGCTCCCGCAACCTGGGACCGGGCTGACTGGGCTTTTATCCTCTTCTAAGGCCAGGGGCGGTCCCGGCCCCCAGGAGCCCCGCCTCCTCTGGCCTTAAGGCGAGCACTCCTCCTGGGAGCAACCAGTTCCCTTCGCCTCTCTGCCCTAAGCCTCTGCAGATCAGGAGAGGCCGAAGGGTTACTGGGCCCTGGAGGAGGCTCACCTGTAGCCACTGAGTCCTCAAGCCCCTCTGGGGCCTGAAGGGTTTCACCTGGGGCCAGCTCCTGGTGCTCTGCCACAGGTGCAGGCTCTTCAGCATCTAGGCATTGCCCCAGTTCAGCCGGCCCTGGAGGCGGGGACTCCTGTGCAGGCTGGGATTCCTCTGGTTCATCCTCTGAATCAGAATCCCAGGCCATCACACCATCCTTTGTGCGGTTTCCAGCAACTGGTATTCGGAAACATTGCTGCCTCAAACCTTATAATGGGCCAGGCAGAATCCTATTGGCAAATCCTACTGACAAATCCTCTCGGACCTGTGCTTTTTAGGCATGTAGCAAGCGGAGGTGTGGGCAAACCCTAAGTTTTCAGAAAGAGAAAATGGTAAAGAGGAGTGGCAAAGAGCTCCCCTGGGTGCCCCAACATTATGAATGCTTGAAAAACTATTGGAAACATTGCAAATCTACCCCCCCCCCCCCCAAAAAAAGAAAAAGAATTGGAAATGAGCTGGAGGAAAGCTAATCAATTTCTGTTGTTTTTTCAGCATGCCAGTCTTCAAAATGTAGAGCAGAAACAGTTGCGTTTCTCCCATATTAGTTAACACACACACACAACACACACACTTATTTTAAGATGACAGCTTATGCAACACTGGAAAAGTACCTTTGCTCTGGAGGACTTTAAGATAAACAATTTACCCGAGGATTGAATTCAGATTATTAATTCTCATAAACAAAGCCTTATATGTCTAAGTGAACTGGGGCATATGGGTGCTGTCCAAGGCAAGTTTTTTTTAAAAAAAATAAAAAATATCAAGGCAAGTTATTAAACATTCCTTTGGCTCATTCATGTTTCCTCACGTTACAGATGAAAGCTTTCCAGACACGTATGGAGGATATTGTTGACTTAGCAAATGCACATTGTAACAGAGAAAAGGAATTTTAACTTTAAAATGATGGGTTGTTTTTTTTTTAAGGCTAAAAGCAGTCTTCTTAAAAAAAAAAAGCACAAGCATGATGAAAGGAAGATGTCACAAGAATTTCTTCAAAAGCTGTTCTTGTCCTTTCACTTTAGGAAACCTTTATTTAAAACATCACCTTTGTTTAATTAAACCTTTGCCTGTGTTTTGACACTATTGATGAATGCTTCTTGCCCATCTTTATAAGCTGGATGGTATAAGTTTATGTGTGTGCAAGTGCACACCCACACCCACACCCCAGTATGGGGTTAATGTCTGTGGAATCATTTGCATCCAGGTGCATGTGTGTGTCAATTATTTTTAATCTTTCTCCACTGTCTTTCCATAAAAAAAAATTCAGGGTGATTTGCAGCAGAGCAAATTAAATTGCATGTAAAAGCAGCATTTGACCACTAGCAGAAATAATTAATGCAACTATGAAAAACAGTTTAGTGCCAGGATCTGCAAAATACAGCAGGAGTCTCTGAAGCAAAGGTAGAAAGCCACAATGAACTCAGTGCCATCTGCTGGAGAATGTCAATGCACCCTTCAGTGTTTTTTTTAATCTCTATTTTTATTGTTTTTAAAGTGGTACCTCTGATTATGAACTTAATTCGTTCCAGAGGTCCGTTCTTAACCTGAGGTACCACTTTAGCTAATAGGGCCTCCTGCTGCCGCCACGCAATTTCTGTTCTCATCCTGAGGTAAAGTTCTTAACCCGAGGTACTACTTCCGGGTTAGCGGAGTCTGTAACCCGAAGTGTTTGTAACCTGAGGTACCACTGTAATAGAAACAGTAGAAAATAAAACTGGTAGCACAGGGTCAGCAGTCAGTAATTAAGCACGTGTAAACAGAATGTGGCATATCTCATCAAGAGGGACTTAATTGCACATGGTCAAAACAAAAAATTCCTTCCAGTAGCACCTTAAAGACCAACTAAGTTAGTTCTAGGTATGAGCTTTCGTGTGCATGCACACTTCTTCAGATACACAGTGTGTAATACATGAATCTTAACACATGCCCCCATCCAATTTGAAACCATACCAGACCCAGCTTAGTTTTGCACATCTGCTACTAGTTTTATTGCTGAACCACTAGGAGGTTTTCTGGGAGGGATTCAAGTACATAACAAAACTTTAGGTTGGATCAAAAGTGCTTTGTCCACCTAGCACAACAAATCCCCTTTAAAACTTTTTTTTTTTTTTTTTTTGCTGTTAAGAAAGTGATGGGGATTCTTTAAATCTCTTAAAATTCTTTAAATCTGGAGATTTAAAGAGATTTAAAGACTCTCAAAGAGAAGGTTTGTGAAAAGGTATTTGTTTTTATTTGTAAAAATGTAACTGTGAAAAACTAATAAAAAATTATTTGCGAAAGAAAGAAAGAAGAGAAAGTGATGGGGAAATACACTGATAAATTTGGGATGAACAAAGGACCAGAACTGGAAGACATGAAATCACCCTTCAAGTAAAGCAGGTTGGATGTCTATTGTTTTAAAATTACTCCATAAAAACCCCAGAACTTAAAGTCTGAACACAGTCTAATCACCATTTTTTGCAATCGCCATCACTTTTTGCAAACAAATATACACACCATACATTGAAAGTACCGCCTTCCCAAAAAAAGAACAATATTGGGAGTTTACAGAACCTTTGACAAACTACAAATCCCAAAATTCATTGTGTGGGAAAATATGCTTTAAATGCATGATGTGGACGCAGCCTTAGGACAAATGCTAAATAAACATAGCATTTGTAGGATTCAAAGATGGTTTTGTGTTGCTTCTATTTGAAGAAAGATTACTAGTACAGTATGTAAGATCTTCTAAATCTGGCACCTGTAATGGCTCAAGGGCCATGTTAATGAAGGAGATGTTTTGACCTAAGCAAATTATAATGTACTTCCAATAACATCACATATTTAAGAGGTAAAATTTGGCCTAGAATAAAACCGTTAAATGCTTTACATTTCATCTGTGTTTGTGTCAAAAACAATTTTAATGCTAAGGGACAGCTGTAGATTACTAATGACTCAAATACAGTTTGGCTGTTTTCATGAAGTGCTCTGTGGGATGTCAGAATATTTAATTCAAGATGTTAAAAACATCCCCAAATGTCACAATAATTATATCACAGCAGGCAATTAAAACACTAGAAAATGCCAACTGACTAAGAGGGTTCCTTGTTATTTAGAAAACTAATGAGTGACTGACACCTAAAAGCAGAAAATATTAATTATAACCACAAATTCCAATACACACTATAATTAATTTTAATAGAAAAAAAATATATTAAAATTAAACAGCCTTACTGAATCCAACAAAACATAGCAAATGGCTACACGAGCCTTGAGGTCTAGTAAAATTTAGGTACCAATACACAAACAGACACGGTGGAGTGTGGACTCAAGGAACGAACGAGGCCAGAACAGTACAGGGTAAGGAGAAAGGGGATTGTTCCACCTGCAATTCTTGTATAGACAGAACTTTTGTCACAGAATGGTGTGAATTTCACCCAATATATCTACTGACATCTCTCTCTCTAACCCCAAACTACAGAAACTGTAATCCTGTACATACTGGGAGTAATTCTCAAAGCATAAAATGAGATTTACCTCCATACACATTTAAGGATTGTACTGTAAAACATTCCACCAAAGGTGTCATGGGCTTTGGAGACACTCGAACTCAGGACACAAGGGAGAAATGTGCTAAGAGGAAGGCACACTTGCAGATCCACACCGTGATCAACTCCCGCCTGGAAACCAGTGTCCCCACTGTGGAAGGACGTGTGGATCCAGAATTAGCCTCCACAGTCACTTACAGACTCATTGTTAAAACCGTGTTTGTGGAAGACAATCTTACTCGGCTATGAGTGATCACCAAATAAAAGAAGAAGACGACTGTTCTGGGGGTTATCCTGACCTCCAGAGCCAATTTGGGGGGCTCACAGGTAGCAGGGAAAAGGTCTTGCTCTAATGGGGCTACCCATGGAGCCAAAACTATATGAAATGTAGAACACTGACTAAACCTGTAGATTATTATTTTTAGTAGTTCACGGTACACTGAAATGTAGAACTAATAAATCTACTGTTTTGGGAGATAGTTTTAGTTTTCATGCTATTTGAATCAGTCTTCTTTTCTTTAATGGCTGAATATTAGAAATGCTATTTTGTTTTCACTGTCTTTTATTTTATAGATTTGGTGTATTTGGGAAATTGCCACGGGAGTAGTGAAAAGCCAGTCTTCTGTTTCCAGTCATATAGGTGGGGAGATGAGGAACAAGAGAAGGAGGAAGTACTTGGAGAAACAAAATGACTTAACAATTTGTGATACCTATGAGAATATCTCGACACACTCATTGTGAAGCTGTTCTAAGCCCTAGTGGTATTGGAGTGAGAAATCTACAGCTGACCTTTCAAGGTTCATAACTCCTTTCAGCAAAGAACTAGAGGATTTTAAATCCGATTCTTCTAGCTGAAGGCATATTTTATTATGTACAATAAAAAACAACAGTATTCACTTCTGGTTGCCTTTACCAAATCACACACATGCAAATCTTTAATAAACACATTTCATCAGCAATATACCTTTCAAATTTAATGCAGAAAAGGTCTCCCTTATTAATCATCCTCTATCATCAAATATGTGTTGGTTACATATTTTATTTTTATTTTGGAAAGGGTCCCTTTGTGAGGACGTATTGGTTGGGGCAGGGATGACACAAAACTCAGTTTTATCATTTGCTACTGCACTGGAAAAAGTCTTTTGGGATTGTTTTTGGCCCCTGCTTTGACTGTACACTGGTGGTCCCCAAATCCACATCAGGCAGATAGGAAAACATGATTCTGCTTTTTTGGATATGACTTTTACATGTATCTTCATTACTTTCAATAGGAATCTAGCTATAGGTTCTGTACGTCAATGAATAAAAGTGTAATATTAAGGTGATCTTCCAGAATATGAAGTGGCCATTGGCTTATTGCAGAGGTTTTCAACCTTTTTGAGTCCACGGCTCCCTTGACCAACTACATTCTTTCTGCGGCTCCCCTGTGGGGAAACACGCTCCGAGCCTCAGAAGTCCAGGTATGTCACCCCTATTGGCAAAACCTATTTGGTGTTTCACAACTTTCTGACTAGTTGCAAGACCTTAGCAGAGTACATGCAGAATCCACGGAAGCAATTGGCAACTTGGCTGCAGACAGGATAGACGAAGCAGGAACCAAGAACTTGTAGTTAGGTGTTTATTATATACAGTGGACTATTTACAGGAACAGAACGTGGATCTTTTGCTAGCTCTCTCTGACACGACTCACGACTCCTACAATGACACACTGAACTACTGAACTCACGAACTAATGCATTCCGGTTAGTAGGCCATTAATTATCACTCCCTTGAGAGAGCTTGACCAATCAGGGAGCGGTCTCCATGTCTCTGTTATCACCAGGCAGACTTACTCCTTCAGATTGCCTTCTGACTGTCTGCCAAACCTTAATTGACTCTGTGTGAGCAGCTGCACGTACACAGTTTCCCAACAACCCCTTGTCAGCAGAGTCGGCAGCCCCTCACCCCTTTTTGAACACCCTCCCTTGTGGAGCGTTCCTTCAGCCTCCTCTCCCCTCTCCTTGGGAGTCCTCTGGGCAGCTGTAGCCACCACTCCTTGTCTCTAAGCCGCTCTCTCACCCCAAAGAGTGGTACCTTCTTTTGCTGCTCCACAGGGGCCTGGGAAGAGGATGTCCCCAGAATTAGTGGCCTGATGGAGTCTGGCCAAAGGGTGAGCATGGGGCCAGCAACATACTCACCTTGGGAGGCAGCAATGGCAGCAGTGGTCACTGCCAGGCCTGCATAGTAGAAAGCTTCCCCTTTGGCACTAGGCACTAAGCTCCCAGGCAGGCATTGCACAGAGCCAGCACAAGAAGGGCCAGTACAGCGCCTTCCTGCCTGGTCTCCCACTTGTCCATCGTTTCCCAATGGCAAGGGCTGGTGGGCTGGCTTGCTGGCGTCCCTCAGCCGCATGCTTGCTTACTCTGAGACCACCTTAGTTCCTGTGATGGCCTGGGACTCGGGACCAGAGCAGACTCAGTCTGCACCGGATCCTTTGCCTCAGGCATCATCTGAACTAAGTCTGGGGCCTGATCCTGAAGAGTCCCAGTCTGCACAGGTTCCCCTGCAAAAAACACCAGCTGGGCTGAGTCAGGGGCCTGAGCCTGCCCTGGCTCCAGATGCAAGGATTACCTCGTTGCCTTCAGCTGGGCCATCACTTACAGCTGCTCCACTACCGGTTTGGTCAGGAGGAGTGCTTGCATTCGGGCGAGACAGGGAGGTGAGTCGCCGGGGGGATCAGGACCGACCGCTACCCTGACAAAGATAAAAGGCTGTCGGACCCTGCCCCAGGTTGCAGAAGCAACATTGCTGTATGCTAGATCCTGCACCTGCCCTTGCCTGGTTTCCTGCCTCGTGTCCTGCCTTGGCCCTGTCAGACTGACTCCCAGCAGAATCTTTGGATTCTGGACCAGTCCTGGACCATGTTTCATGGGTTACCCCTGGGCCCAGCACAGCTCCTGGCAACCAGCACCCCCTGGCCAGCTCCTTGGGGAGGCAGAGACAAGAGAGGGCATCAGAGGAGGGAAGGAAAGAGGGGCAGAGGCCAGTGTTGCCTGCTTGCATCCCCGACTCTCATTCAAGAAACTCCGGGATACCACAGCACACTGGTTTAAACCACTGGCTTATTCAACTTTCCAGAGATATCAATAAAAGTTATGGCATAATAAGACATGGCTTGCTGTTGCAATTACTTCTGAACCACTGGGAAATAACCTAATAAAACAGGGTCCCTCCCTAAGTCTGCTCTCCAAAAGATCTGAGGGTATGATGATGAAACATACAAGAGAATGCCTTTGTATATTTCTGAATGCTTAAGTTATGCAAACATTTGCTTTGAGAGTTTAATAGAAGTATGGCTAATGCCAAACGGCAAAGGTGATCTACCGACAGTCTATCAAAGCCACAGACTTTCAAAACTGTTTCTTTGATAGACTGAATAGTACAACATCTAGCCTTGTCTGAACCGTATGAAAAAAGCTACAATAGAGAGAAACCCAGAATATAAATTTTGTAATGTAGCGACTTTGTCCATGAGCTTATATACCGATCTAAATGAATACATAACTATGAGAGGGAGGGAGAAAGGAACATTAAACAAAGCTAAAGCTTCAGTCCATGGGTAGGCAAACTAAGGCCCCGGGGCTGGATCCGGCCCAGTCACCTTCTAAATCCAGCCTGCAGCGTGTTTTTACATCAGTAGAATGCATCCTTTTATTTAAAATGCATCTCTGGGTTATTTGTGGGGCCTGCCTGGTGTTTTTACATGCGTAGAACGTGTGCTTTTATTTAAAATGCACCTCTGGGTTATTTGTGGGGCATAGGAATTTGTTCATTCCCCCCCTTCAAAATATAGACCAGCCCCCACAAGGTCTGAGGGACAGTGGACTGGCCCCCTGCTGAAAAATTTTGTTGACCCTTGCTTCAGTCCAAGCTTACTTCTAATCTCAGCACTGCAACTGCCATACCTGGTGACACTAAAGATTGACCTGAAGAAACCTGATAGAACTTTTATCAACACTTGAACTGAAATCCAAATGTGAAAACCATATAAGGCTTAGCATGTGTTTTAGCACTAAAAGCTTGCAGTACGGAGGGGTTTATTAAGACCCTCCTCTAAGTGTCAGGGGAGCAGGGAATGCTGAGTAGCAACCATATTAGAGTTTCAATTAACAAAATTCCCATGAGATGTCCAAGATAATGAAGAATAAAACAAAATGCCTAGATACTAGCATGTCGAAACTTGTACAAGTCCATCAAAAGGCCAATTATAGTTTTTGTTACATCTTGAACCTATGGGTAATACTTGAGTCCTGTCATATTTATTTGTGGGAGCTCCATTCTTGCAAATGTTAGGACAATTCCTTTAATAAACATTTTAGACCTATTTGTGTCTGAATAGAATGGCATCGCCTGCAATGAAGAACAGAGGCATCCCTTGTTTTTTCAAAGCTTGGTGTATGGAATTTGGGGGAGTTAAGACAAGGTGCAAGATCCTCAACATAAAAGTTTGAACTAAAGAACAGATAGAATACATGCTGGTGGAATCTAGACACATATAAAAAACACTGTGAAAATGCTTTTTTAAAGTTTTGAAAAATATATTGAAATTGCCATATCTCACCATTGCCATCTAGTGTCACATTTGTATAATGCACTTTAGGTAAAGGTAAAGGAACCCCTGACCATTAGGTCCAGTCGTGGCCGACTCTGGGGTTGCGGTGCTCATCTCGCTTTATTAGCCGACAGCTTCCGGGTCATGTGGCCAGCATGACTAAACCACTTCTGGTGAACCAGAGCAGCGCACCTAAACGCCGTTTACCTTCCCGCCGGAGCGGTACCTATTTATCTACTTGTACTTTTGACATGCTTTCGAACTGCCAGGAGCAGGGACCAAGCAACGGGAGCTCACCCCGTCGCAGGGATTTGAACCGCTGACCTTCTGATCGGCAAGTCCTAGGCTCTGTGGTTTAACCCACAGCGCCACCTGCATCCCATAATGCACTTTACAAGACACTTAAAAGGTTTTATTTGCACTTGTATAGCTGAGTATATTGTCTAGCTTCCCTAGATGTTGCAGTGCAACAGCTGCCTTCAGTCCCTGCCAGGGGAGAAAGTGGGAGAAGCCAAGTTACAGGGAACCAGGCAGAGGGCCTTTTTGGTAATGGCACCCACTCTGTGGAATGCCCTTCCACCAGTTGTTAAAGAGAAAAACAACTACCAGACTTTTAGAAGACATCTGAAGGCAGCCTTGTTTAGGGAAGCTTTTACTGTTCAATAGGGTATTGTATTTTAATATTTTGTTGGAAGCCACCCAGAGTGGCTGGGGAAACCCAGCCAGATGGGCGGTGTATAAATAATTTATTATTATTATTATTATTATTATTATTATTATTATTATTATTATTACCAATAACAGGGACATGGTAGATGGCTTCCCACACAACATCTGAATAGCACTGAAGCTTCTAAATATACCGTAATTGTTTCATGAGATGAAGCTGCCTTTTTATCAACTGAGATGTCTTATCAACTGTTCCCATAATTGCTCTCTACGCATCAAATCAAAGTCCGATTTGAGAAATGCAAAGGCTGCCTTCTTCCCCATCTCCACCCACACATTTCAAGTCAAAAGTTCACCATAGAAAACATGTGGCTCAGGTATACTTTTAACACACATTGAAGGCTATGGACACTGTTATGTACTGAGTTGAATAGGATCCAAATTGCAGCAGTCTGATTGGTCCTAGAACAATAGGATTCAGAATGCAGCAGTCTGATTGGCCCTAGAACAATAGGATCCAGAATGCAGCAGTCTGATTGGCCCTAGAACAATAGGATCCAGAATGCAGCAGTCTGATTGGTCCGCAGGAGCCACCCAATCCAACTCCAGGTGGAAGTGAATCCACAGCCTGATTGGCCTACAGGAGAATCCCGGAATTAGCCAATCACGTGGGGCCCATTGTCTAAATAATGTATATAAAGCAGACATCTTGGGGGAACTTTCATTCCTCACTACTATGAGCTGAATAAAGAGCATGAAATCCACACTCGACTCGGAGTACAGTGGTACCTCGGGTTACATACGCTGCAGGTTACAGACGCTTCAGGTTACAGACTCCCCTAACCCAGAAATATTACCATGGGTTAAGAACCTTGCTTCAGGATGAGAACATAAATCGTGTGGCAGCGGTGTGGCGGTAGTGGGAGGCCCCATTAGCTAAAGTGGTGCTTCAGGTTAAGAACAGTTTCTGGTTAAGAACGGACCTCTGGAACGAATTAAGTACTTAACCTGCGGTACCACTGTATATTTCAGACACATTATTGGTTTAAAATGCAGTAAGGTAATTTCTGCCTGCAGCATTTCAAGTCAAATTCGCACTTTCTGTAAACACCAAATGGGTGTGTGTGTGTTTATTATGATGCACATTAACCGATTTGCAACTCTCCGCCCCAATTCCTATTCAAGAAAGTTGTCATCTGCATGTGAGCAATAGCTGTCTGAACTGTACACAGCTCAGGTTGACCCCAGCTCCCATTTTCAAATTGGATAGTAGCAGGTTTGAGGGAAAACCTCACATCAAACAGCAGTATTTCTCATGGATTGTGGCTAATGTCATATGTATTCTGCATCAAATACCAGCGGTGGGAATTCACTCAGGCTGGAGTAAATGGTAATGTGGAAACAACTTAAGAACCATTTTAAACCTGCCGTGGTTTCCTTTGGAGAGGGAAAAAGAAAGACTTTAAGGCTGCATCTTGCTTGCTAATAATATCACTATTGACTAACACCTAATATGATG
The DNA here is from genome assembly GCF_964252035.2 of Podarcis erhardii. NCBI lineage: Eukaryota > Metazoa > Chordata > Lepidosauria > Squamata > Lacertidae > Podarcis > Podarcis erhardii. Next base: position 9,108,924 of record NC_138512.1, read on the forward strand.
TGAAGGGCCTGTGCTATCCTGTTAGTGTCATATTTAGGATTGAAATAGCTGAATTATTAACAATGGAAAGCTATCTAAGAGAGACATTTAATTTCCGAGTTATTTGTCAGGGAGACAGAAGAATATGGGTTGCACACAATTCCCATTTCTGGTTTCCATTTGAGCACTGCGAAATGCAAGGCAGGAGCAAAATGCAGAAGGGGGAAAGCATTGTAATAATAATAACACCTTTATTGTCAATGTACAACCTGTGTACAATGAAATTAACCGAGCCTCCCCCCCCCCCGCAAACACTCAATCTCATTGCACTCTGTGTGCTTGTCACACAACACACCAACCCTGAAAGTCAGTTGCACTATATTATTTTCTGTTCAGCAACCTAACAGCCCACGGATAGAAACTGTTTTTTAACCTGTTGGTACGACTAATTATACTTTTATACAGTGGTACCTCTGGATACGAACGGGATCCGTTCTGGAGCCCCGTTCGCATCCTGAGCAGAATGCAACCCGCATCTGCGCGTGCCACGATTCACCGCTTCTACGCATGTGCGTGACGTCATTTTGATCATCTGCGCATGTGTGAGTGGCAAAACCCAGAAGTAATGTGTTCTGTTACTTCTGGGTCGTCGCGGAGTGCAACCCGAAAACGCTCAACCTGAAGCAACTTCAACCCGAGATATGACTGTATCTCCTGTCCAAGGGTAGAAGATTAAAGAGGTGCTGGCCGGTATGCGAATCGTTCCTGAGAATTTTTCTCGCTCTCCTAAGGCATCGATCCCTTGCAATGTCATCTAGCGGGCTCAGGGGACAGCCCATGATATCATGTGCTGTGTTCACCACCCTCTGTAAAGACTTTCTGTCCATGTATACTGTTGTACAGTATGAGAGGACACTTTCTATTGTGGGCCGGTAGAAGGAGGCCATCAATTGTTGTTTAACATTGTTGTTTAACACAAGACACTGAGAAAATGGAGTCTCTGTTGGGCCTTCCCAACCACCTGAGTTATATTGTTTTTCCAAGTCAGGTCTTCACTAAGGTAAACTCCCAGGAATTTAAAGGAAGAAACTCTCTCCACACAACCCCCCCCCCGATATACAACGGGGTTAGTTCCCCTCTCTTCCTCCAAAAGTCCAACACCCTTTGTCTTGCTAATATTTAGGTGCAAGTTATTCTCTAGGCACCATGTAGATACTTTTTAAACCTCCCCCCTATACGCTGATTCATCTCCACCTGTCCTTAGACCCCTTATCATAGTATCATCTGCAAACTTAATAATTGCAGTGGATGGACTTCCGGAGGCGGCGCAAAACGGCAATGGCGGTCCTCTTTACTCTGTGAAGAGGGGCTCCGCGAAAAAGGGTCGTCCGCTGCGGCAAAGCGGAGACCCATCAAGAAAAACCACAGGCAGAGCGAGCCTGTGGCCGTGGGACTCGGCGGGCGCCAAAAGCCCCCCCAGAAACGAAGAAGGAACCTTGTAAGGGGCTCCGGAACGTGAAAGGGGGAGCGGCGCTGTGAGTTCATCGCTCTTTTCGTGGATGCAAAGCCGCGCTGCTGCTGCCGATGAGCGCTGACCTTTCTTCTTGAAAACATCGAATTTGACAGCTACATACCCGTGAGTAAGGGGTACTAAATTTTGGACTAAATTTATGGATTTTGACTGAAAACGGGAGGCGAGTAACAGGAAGTCTGTCTTCCGATCCTGCTAACTAGATCAAAGCAAGGGCTGAAGTGCGCTGTAGCGCCCAAAAAGGATCGTAAAAGCAGAACAAAGGTGCATTGATAGACTTTGTTTCTAGAAGTTAAAAGGGAAATTTTTGTGAAACCTGTGGATTCTATTTTTGGAACTTTCTTCCTATCTTTGAGCTATACGGAGTTAAAAGGGACAACCTAGTCGTCGGGCTGCCAGAGTGTAATAGAGAACTGTCAAACGGCCGATACTGTTGCTGAAGTTCAAACTGTTACATAGACTGAGATACTAACGTTTAAACATTGTTACTGGGACCATTCTTGACACCTTGTGGCTTTTAATCAAGAAATAGAAAGCCTTGGGAACCTTCCCTTTGTACTCAGGAATTACAAAGACTTAATACGGGGAACATAGGAACTTCAATGGCGGAAAAGAGTTCTTTCCTTTCTTGAAACTTTGAAATACTCCCCCTAGAGGATTGTGGAGACATAGAAGCCTGGGAACTGTACTTTATTGAGACTTCTTGTGGTTTAATTGTTTATATTTTGAACTTGTCTCTCTCATGGAATAAAAGACAATTTGACCTTGAACTGAGGCAGGTGTGGAATGAGCGGCCCAGGGAAAACAAGAGCAGCCAAAGCTAAAGAAAAAGAAAAAGAAAAGAAATCTGTGCAACTTGTTCAAACAACTTTAACTCATCAACGCAGATCATCTGTCCCAACTGTGCTAACAGCACAGGAGGTGGAAATCGAGCAGCCTACCACAGAAGATATGGCAACTGGAGGATCTGAATCAGTTCTGAAACAAATTTTGGAGCAACTGGCAATTTTAAACCAAAAGGTGGACAATCAATCAACAAAAATTGACCAAGCTACATCCTCTATTGGTAAATTAACTGAGCAGGTTTCCCAGCATACTCAGGCAATTGAGAATTTGCAAGGAGCTACGGCTGAAAATTATAAATTAGCTGTGGAAGCCAATCAAAAAGCAGAGCAGGCAAATCGAAAAGTTGATGAGATTAAGGGGGAAGTAAGGCCTCTGAAAAGACAGGTAGGGGAACAACAAGCCTACCTGTCACTGGTTGAATTGAAAAGTAAGGAAAATAATCTCAGGTTAAGGGCCATCCCAGAATTGGAGGCAGGTAACTTAGAGGGATTTCTGACACTTCTATTTTCCAAATTCTGGGGAATTGAGGAAGATAAAGATTTCAAAATCGTGACGGCCTTTAGACTGGGAAGATCGGTAAAGAAAGATAAGGCTAGAGACTGTTTGGTTATTTTGAGATCAAGAGAGGAAAGAGATAAGATATTAGGCCTACATTTTAAAAAATCCTTGGAGATAGAAGGTAAAAAGGCTGAAATCTACAGAGATATACCCAAACATCTATTGGATCTTAGGACCACCTACACAGACCTGACCAAATTGTTAAGACATAACGCAATTCCTTATAGGTGGGAGTTTCCACAAGGACTATCATTTACCTATAAAGAAAGGAAAGTAAGAATCAAAACACCTGAGGATCAGCAGAAGTTCCTACACGACCACGAGGAGGACCTCCAAAAAGGAGCTGCAGCTTCTTGGCCACCACCACCACCGGGACCACCACCAAAACCTACACCGTCTGGATCTGGACCAGCACCACCACCTCCGGGATCGGAGGAAAACCTAGACACCCCATTGTAAGACCCACCAATTAAACCAGGATGTCTCTGCAGCTTCTTAGCTGGAATATAAATGGCGGAAACTCTCCGGAAAAAAGAAGAAAAGTATTTCATATTTTGAAAAAAGAACAATTGGACATTATTTGCTTGCAAGAAACACATGTGACAAGGCTCCACAGAAAAGTGTTAATCAATAAAAGATTAGGCCAAGAATTTATTTCTTCGGATAAAGTCAAGAAAAGAGGAGTGGTGATTTATGCAAAGGAGAGCCTGTCACCGAAATTTCTATTTAAAGATGAACATGGCAGAATTTTGGCGATTGAAATTCAGACGCAAGGAGAAAAATTTTTGATATTAGGAATATATGCTCCAAATGAAGGAAAATCGGAATTCTTTAGGAAGCTGCATGAGATTATGCTGGACTACTTAGATTATAACAACATCATTATGTTGGGCGATATGAATGGGGTCGTATCTGTAAATATGGATAAGTCGCAAAGTGCTAACATAACGAAAGATGGCAGACTACCTAAAACTTTTTTTGAAATGACTGACAATATGGACTTAATTGACATATGGAGGGTTAAGAACCCCTTAGGAAAAGAAGGAACTTTCTTTTCTGAAGCTCATCTGACATGGACACGAATCGACCAAATATGGACAACTAGAGGACTGGCACCTAAGACTAGAAAAGTGGAAATCTGCCCAAAAACCTGCTCCGACCATAATGCATTGAAAGTGGAATTGAGACTAAACATAACCGGATCCTTTAGATGGAAAATGAATGACACCTTATTAAGGGATCAGGAGATTGTTAAGAAGGCCCAAAAAACTTTAAAGGACTATTTTGAAATAAACTTAAACACCACTGTGGAAAAAAGAACAATCTGGGACGCAAGTAAAGCAGTCATGAGAGGGTTTCTAATACAACAAAATACGATTAAGAAAAAGCTCTGGAATGAAAAGAAGGAGAAGATATTGGAGAAAATAAGAGAAGGAGAGAAAAAAATAAGATCTAGGCCTAAGTCGGTGGAAGTGCTCAGAGAAGTGAAATTTTTCCAGGCACAATATTTGAAATTGATAAATCAGGAGGTGGAATGGAAAATTAAACAGATGAAACAAAGATCCTTTGAATCAGCAAACAAGTGTGGGAAACTGCTAGCATGGCAGTTGAAAAAGAGACAAAAACTTAACACAGTTACAAATCTAGAGATTGAAGGGAGAATGGTTCAGAAACCCGAGGAAATTAGAAAGTGTTTCCAGAGATATTTTAAAGAACTCTATTCACAAGGGCCACAGAAAGACTTTGAGATGGATCAATTCCTTAAAACTAATGGATTACAAAAAATAACTCAGGAAATGAGAACCATCCTGAATAGTAATATCACCCAGCAAGAAATTGAAAGTGCCATCCAGAACCTTCAATTAGGCAAATCTCCAGGTCCTGATGGACTTACCTCCAAATACTATAAGGTTTTGAAGGATTATTTGATACAACCTCTGATGGAGGTCTGCAATCAGATTATGGAGGGGAGGAAGGCACCGGAGACGTGGAAAGAAGCCTTCATCACATTGATACCTAAACAAGAAACTGAAAAGACCCAGCTTAAGAACTACCGCCCCATCTCACTCCTAAACGTGGATTACAAAATTTTTGCGGATATTTTGGCAAGTAGGTTTAAAAAAGTGCTTAATGAAGTGATCCATAAGGACCAGGCCGGCTTTCTCCCCGGTAGGCATTTGTTTGATAATACAAGAAATATTATTGACATTTTGGAACTCCTACAAACAAATCTTAATACTAGAGCGGTTTTAATCTTCATTGATGTGGAGAAAGCCTTCGACAACATTTCTTGGATGTTCATGAAGAAAAATTTGGAAGGGATGGGAGTGGGGCGGGGGTTTGAAAATGGAATAGAAGCAATTTATTCAGAGCAAAAAGCTAAATTGATTGTTAACAATGTGGTGACAGAGGAGTTCAAAATAGAAAAAGGGACACGACAGGGGTGCCCCCTATCCCCCCTATTGTTTATTTCAGTCCTGGAGGTGCTATTGAACATGATTAGAAAGGACCGGTCTGTACAAGGAATTGAGGTCGGAGTGAAACAATATAAACTGAAAGCTTTTGCAGACGACTTGGTATTAACATTACAGGAGCCAGTCTCTAGTACTAAAAGAGTGTTAGAATTAATTTCTGACTTTGGTCGGGTGGCGGGATTTAAGTTGAACAAGCAAAAAACCAAGGTTCTAGCAAAAAATTTGACAACTACAGAAACAGATGAGTTCCTGAAAGAAACGGAATTAAATGTGGTTAAAAAAGTAAAATACCTAGGGGTGTATCTGACCTCCAAAAATTTGAATTTGTTTAAAGATAATTATGAGAAATGCTGGTCAGAAATTAAAAGAGACTTGGAAATATGGTCAAGATTGAAACTTTCCTTGTTGGGCCGAATAGCAGCTATAAAGATGAATGTATTGCCGAAAATGTTATTTCTGTTCCAGGCCCTACAGATCGTGGACAAAGTGGAATGTTTTGGAAAGTGGCAGAAGGATATTTCCAAGTTTGTTTGGCAGGGCAAAAAGCCCCGAATAAAGTTTAAAATACTAACTGATGCGAAAGAAAGAGGGGGATTTGCCCTGCCAGACTTGAGGTTATATTATGAATCTGCAGCCTTCTGCTGGTTGAAAGATTGGATTTTATTGGAAAACACTGATGTCCTAGATCTGGAGGGGTTCGATAATGCTTTTGGGTGGCGTGCATATTTGTGGTATGACAAGGTTAAAGTTCATAAATTGTTTAAAAACCATATTGTCAGAAGAGCAATTTTGATGGTCTGGACAAAATATAAGGACTTATTGGAGAGTAAGACCCCGAGGTGGCTCTCACCGGTGGAGGCCAAGGCACGTAAGAGACTTAACATGGAAGCCTACTGGCCTAAATATTGGGAAATAATTGAAAAAATTGGAGACAATTGGAGGTTGCTGAGCTTGGAAAAATTGAAAAACAAGGTGCGAGATTGGTTGCACTATGCTCAAATCCAGGAGGTTTTTAAAGTGGATAAAAAGGTTGGATTCCAGGTGGAAAAATCGAAATTAGAGACAGAACTGTTAGAGCCAAAAAATAAACTACTTTCGAGAATGTATAACTTGCTGCTTAAATGGAATACACAGGACGAGACAGTCAAATCCGCCATGATAAAATGGGCACAGGACTTGGGGCACAACATTATGTTTGAAGACTGGGAAAGGTTATGGAACACCGGAATGAAATTTACGGCATGTAGTGCCTTGAAGGAAAATATTATGAAAATGATATACCGGTGGTACATGACCCCAGTCAAACTTGCTAAGATATATCACCTGTCTGACAATAAATGTTGGAAATGTAAAGAGGCGGAAGGGACATTCTTCCATCTCTGGTGGACTTGCCCGAAAGTGAAGGCCTTTTGGGAGATGATTCATAATGAACTAAAAAAGGTACTTAGATTTACCTTACCTAAGAAACCGGAGGCCTTTCTTCTGGGCATTGTGGACCAGAGAGTACTTAAGAAAGATAGAATTTTTTTTATGTATGCTACCACAGCAGCAAGGGTCCTGATCGCTAAGCATTGGAAGACACAAGATTTACCCACGCTGGAGGAATGGCAGACGTAGTTGATGGACTACATGGAACTGGCCGAAATGACTGGCAGAATCCGAGACTTGGGAGAAGAAACAATCGAGGAGGACTGGGAAAAATTTAAAGACTATTTGAAAAAACATTACAAGTTGTATGAATGTTAAAAAATGCACTTTTTAGAAATTCTAGCTTCAGCAATTGTAAATTAATGAAATGGAAATTAAGGTACAAGAAGTCAGAGGTGGAATAATGAAATAACTTTATTGTGTTTAAGCTAAAACGTATAAGATTTGGGTTACAACAGTTTTGAAACTAGGCAACATGATAAAATGAAAGATACAATAAGCTTTGAAATAAGTTAACAAATTGCTGATGTTTTGTATTACAGAGAACGCAGGGTTTGGAGGATGTGGGGAAGTCCAATAGATGTGCTGGAAAAAAGGATTATGGAAATTTGTAATTTCTCTACTTTATTTTCTATATCTGTCTTTATCTCTTTTTTCTGTATTTCATAAACTTAATAAAAATATTATAAAAAAAAAAAAATAATTGCAGTGGATGGATCTGTTGAAATACAGTCATATGGGCCTCTGTGCTATTTATCTGGATTTTTCCCCATGGACATTCAGATGGGGACTGGCAAGGTCACTATAATATAACTGAGTTGGTGAGCCCTTATGTCTCAGTTTTCACAAGAAATGTTTCAACCATAATGATATGACTATTCTTCATACAATTTGAATTAAATTCAACTTTAGGGATGGCATTCTTAATCCAGAGCAAGTGTATATTAAATATATATCTCAAACTGTCCTTGCTCCTAAAATACGTGCTTGCGAACAGCTGGAGTTCCCAAAGTGTCTCTTCAGAAGAAACTGCAATAGAAAACAACTTTTCTTTCAGTCTCAGCAGGCAACACATAGTGAAAAGGGAACCTGCCAGTTCACCTATATTCAGAGCAATCATGTCAGGTGCAAAGGCAAATGTTTAGCAGAGAAACAGAAGCTCATCAAAGAGGTGCTGTCAAAACTGCCCCCAATTTTTAGTTTTCCCATATGTGAAATATTTGTGCACTTAACCTTTTTGCAAAAGTTTATTTTCTGAATGAAATATGCCACTAGCTGTCTTTACTTCTTCATACAAGACACACTAGTCCCAAGACAAAAATAACCAACAGTGTGCTGACGGCACATTTTGTACCTTGCTAAGTAAATTCATTTTCTTTTATTAAAAAATACCCTACAGGATTTTATTGAACTTGCCGAAAGCAAAGGCAACTTGTTGTTTAGTTGTTTAGTTGTGTCCAACTCTTCATGACCCCATGGACCAGAGCACACCAGGCACTCCTGTCTTCCACTGCCTCCCGCAGTTTGGTCAGACTCATGTTTGTAGCTTCGAGAACACTATCCAACCATCTCGTCCTCCATCGTCCCCTTCTCCTTGTGCCCTCAATCTTCCCCAACATCAGGGTCTTTTCCAGGGAGTCTTCTCTTCTCATGAGGTGGCCCAAGTACTGGAGCCTCAGCTTCAGGATCTGTCCTTCCAGTGAGCACTCAGGGCTGATTTCCTTCAGAATGGATAGGTTTGATCTTCTTGCAGTCCATGGGACTCTCAAGAGTCTCCTCCAGCACCAGAATTCAAAAGCATCCATTCTTTGGTGATCAGGCAACTACTACTCATCAAAATAACTGAGTTTATCAGGCTGGTTTTTAAAAGTAATATATATACAATTATGGTTTCTTTCACCTTCAAGTGACTGGACTTCATGGTGCTAAAATTATGATTGGAATATATTACCAACATACGCACATGTAAGCAAAATCTAGGTGCAATCCACATTAGGATTGTCTTGCTTCCTTGTGAGTCACATGACACATTCACCAACCTGTAGCTATTCTGCTATTTCTGCCCTTTTATTATGGGGTTTTCCAGATAAGTTTTATGAGTTTTAAAAAAAATATTGTGGTGTCCTTGTGCTATTGATTTCTGTGAGAACCAACTGCACAGTCTCATTGCCATTATCAGTGGGAGTGACTTTGATTCTGTATAACCAGTTTGGCAGCCTTTGCCCTAACCTCCTTGGCTTTTTCAGTGTTAACCTCAGCAGGGGTGGAGTGAATATGTGGCGTGAAAATTTTATCCTCCACTTTACTCTCAACAGCCGGATCATGATTAAAGCACAACAAAGAAAGACAATACCATTCACTTGACTTAAGAACCTCCCACTTTTTAATTGCACCTCCTGTAATATACAATGCACAGAAATGCAGTATGAGCAAGGTAGTCACAGAATTGTATACAGTCACCCTAAGTGGCAACTGAATTTACAAAAAAAAAATACCAGTAAACAATGCCCAGCAAATAAGGATACTTCAGATGACTTGTTTATTGAGAATTACCGTATTTTTCGCTCTATAGGACGCACCAGACCACAAGACGCACCTAGTTTTTGGAGGAGGAAAACAAGAAAAAAATATTCTGAATCTCAGAAGCCAGAACAGCAAGAGGGATCGCTACGCAGTGAAAGCAGTGATCCCTCTTGCTGTTCTGGCTTCTGGGATAGCTGCGCAGCCTGCATTCGCTCCATAAGACGCACACACATTTCCCCTTACTTTTTAGAAGGGAAAAAGTGAGCCTTATAGAGGAAAAAATACTGTGACTTGGATTTGTTTGCTGGGAGGCTAGATGATGTTGTGTCAAAGCAAGTGTTGCCACATAATTTCCACTGAAATTTCCACTGAAATTTCACATAATCCCCACCTGGAAGCACCCAAGGAGCTGAGCTGGTGCACACATGAATTGGGGATAGGAGTTTCACTAAACATTTTTGCATCCATTGGAAAAGCCAGCTCAACAGGACAGTTGGACTAGATGAGCCTTGGGTTCCCTTCCATCTGTAATACAATTCTGTGATTCTGTGTAAAGAACATTAAATGCAAAGAGGTGTTTAACGTCATGTGTAATTTGGCCCTAATAATCCTATTCTTACACCAAAGATTACTGCCTGATGCCATGTAACATAGTCTTTAATAAAAAGACTAGGGCTTTTTTAATTAAAAAAATATGTTCAAAATTGTGGATCATCTTATACACGGATAGATCTCTCCCCCCCCCCCATTTTCTTAAATCTGCATCCCCCAAAATAGGGGGCGTCTTATACATGGGGGTGTGTTATACACGGAAAAATATGGTATGTACTTGGAGAAGGCTGCATTTTGTTAAATTTAGGAATTCATAATAAAATGTTCCTTTCACAATGGATCTAGGTTGAAATTACTGCAGACTCACAGCAACTCAGATAAATTCAGCAAAATTTACTATCTGATTAAGCAATTTTGGGGTGGGAAAGAAATGAGTGTAATCTTGTGTATCTGTGCAGAAACTAACTCAACAAATAAACACACAACATCCTAGCAATTTCTTCAAAAGGCAAAATACAGGCAGCTGTTTATGTGGAACAGCTAACAGAAAACAGGGGGAGTGATAGTTGGTGTGTATGTTAATGCTAAACTTAATACACCTAAGATTTACATATTTTTACTTGCTTTAAGTTGCTGGTACGCAAACAAACAATCCCTCATTCTCCAGTTGTTTGGCAATCCACATTCAAATGTATTGAACAATTCTACCTATAGTGCCATATCTGGGAGACTGTAGCTTTAAATAGCTGGCATTGTATATAGCCTCCTCTTTATATGAATCATGAGTCTGTGCAAAATGACATGCCTTTGTTTCCTTGGTTTCACAACTGTCACTTTAAATCACGGGGGATGCACAGTGCTTAGCCGCGCAGCTCGAGCAGGATAGCCATTTTGGTCGAAACCATTGTGCAGTGTTTACAGAGCTGAACTCTGAACTGGAAGCATGACCATTTCACACATTTCGTAGCAACAAAGTTGGGTTTGCCACTAGGGCTGTAATTCCCAATGCAGTTACTGGAAAGTAAGTCTAAATGAACTTGGAAGGGCTAACTTCAGGATAAAGATGGTTACAGTAAGATTGTGCTATTTGGCTCCCTAGCAGGGAGCTACAGTGGTACCTCAGGTTAAGTACTTAATTCGTTCCGGAGGTCCGTCCTTAACCTGAAACTGTTCTTAACCTGAAGCACCACTTTAGCTAATGGGGCCTCCTGCTGCCGCTGCGCCGCCAGAGCACAATTTCTGTTCTTATCCTGAAGCAAAGTTCTTAAACTTGAAGCACTATTTCTGGGTTAGCGGAGTGTGTAACCTGAAGCGTATGTAACCCGAGGTACCACTGTATAGCCAAATCACCTATTTCCCACTTAACAGTTTGGGGGTGTCTGCTTAAAACAGTGTGCAACTACAGTTTCCAGTGCAACTTTGCCTCCCAAGGATAGAACAACACACTGTTCTGGCTTCTAGTTTAATGTTTCCCCTCTCTTTACACAGGAAATCTAAGACTTGGATCACACCAAATGTTTAAGATTAGTATTATTACTACCACTATTACTACTGCTACTACACTACTACTACTAGCTTAAGGTATATTATATACCTCATCCTCAGCCTGCAGAAGAGTACTTGATGTGGTGCGATACCACCAGGAAACACAGGAACCGAAAGGAAGGAAGTAGATCACACACTGTGTAAGACTTGAAAACAAACCATCAGCACTTTTAATTGTCTCTTGAACCAAATCGGAGACTCATGCAGTTGAGTCAAATATTGAGGTGTTGTGCTCCCTTGAACCTGTCCTCATCAGGAAGCTAGGAACAGCATTCTGCATTCAGTGAAGCTTCAAAGGCAGCCCCACATAATCAGGGCCGGATTTAGGTTTGATGAGGCCCTAAGCTACTGAAGGTAATGGAGCCCTTTATATGTCCAGCTGTCCTTTGTCATCAACAAATTGCCCCTGTTTTTTGTGTTGAATACAGTAGTACCTTGGGTTACATGTGCTTCAGGTTATATACGCTTCAGGTTACAGACTCCGCTAACCCAGAAATAGTACCTTGGGTTAAGAACTTTGCTTCAGGGACTTCCGGGTTGGCGCCATCGCCGAATGGCGGACTCCCTCCGAGCTCCGGAGGGAGCCTGCTCGGCAGGGGCTGGGTCCTGCCGCGCCGGCGACGCGGGGACCCTTAAAAACCATGGGCGCTAAAACCCATGGACATGGTGACTCGGCTGGCACCTTTTGAGCCCCCCCCCGACCCGCGAAGGAGCCTTTTTAAAGGCTACGGAACGGGTGACGGGGGGGGGTGCTTTGAGTCCTCCGCTTCCCCTGCCGAGTGAAGCCGCATGCCATTCGACAGAGAGCGCTGACTTCTTCCATTGGAAATTTGGACTTAAAAGCATAACCCGTGAGTAATCGGAACTTGGATTAAAAAAGGCGAGAAATTTTTAAAGAATTCGGAACGAGCGGGGGAGGCATAAAAAGGAAGTCAGCCCCCCCCCTGTTGTAGAGGAGCTAAAGTAAAGGACTTAACATCTAAGATTGAGCGCAACCTTATTTTGATAAAGTTATGAAATTTCGCGATGGAAAATTATAAGATTGAGCTGGAGGAGAAAAGTGGAATTTATTCAAAAAGCAACCCCCCCCCCGGAACCTGGGAGCGTTTTAGTTAGAGCACCGGGAGAAGACAAGGAGAGGTTTTGACAGCTGTCAAAGAGCTGTCAAAGCAGAAGAACAAAAATGAGAACTTTGTTATGAGGACTTTGCCAGTTATATTTGTTACAAATTGGATACAAAATGTTTAAAACAAGGAAACCTAGAGGAGCCGAGGGATATTACAAGTTGTTGGCATCGAATTTGACAGAACTTTTTATCTCCTGGGAAACTGCAGAAATGGAACATTATTTTGGCTACAGAGGTTTACACATTAAAGTAGACAATAGACTTATCTATTGAAAAATGGAAGGGACTTGGCATCATGTTTCGTTCCTGAATAACAGAGCCTCTGCAGTGGAATTTAGAAGCTTTTGGAATTAGAACATTTGTGCAGGAAAACAGGAAAAGAAAGAGGAGAGAGATTAACAAGAACAACAAGAATAATAAGAATTGGACAAAGTTGGAAGTGGGAACATTTGGGACATCCAGATTTGAAAGGTTTAAGAAATAAAATTGGAGTTTTACTCCCAAGTATATAAAAATCTGGATGGAAAAAATGGGCCTTTTTGAGATAGACTCCTTCCAAGATTGGACATATAAAATTAAAGAAGATTGGTAAAGGACTATGGTTTAAATAAATGTGGGAGCTCCAGGAAGACATCAGATGTTGATCAATATGGGGAACGCAACCAGGAAAAGGGGGAGGGAAATTTGGAATCCAAAGGCTGCAAAATCATATTTTATTTTATTATATTTTAATCTATTATGTATATTAAAGGGGGGAACGCGCGGAAGGGAATAGGTCGATCTTAGGAGATGGGAAAATATTTTTAAATTGGGTTAATGATAATAAGGTTAAAATTTGGGATAATAAATTGCTGAATTTATTTGTAAGAATTGGAATATAAGAGGGGGAGGGGAGGGGAAGTCCTGGAAAGATGTTACGGAAAATAAGATCTTAAATTTGGATGTTTTTTTTTTTTATATTGTTATAATTGGAAACTCTTAATAAATATTATTAAAAAAAAAAAAGAACTTTGCTTCAGGATGAGAACAGAAAACGTGCTCTGGTGGCGCAGCGGCAGCGGGAAGCCCCATTAGCTAAAGTGCTGCTTCAGGTTAAGAACAGTTTCAGGTTAAGAACGGACCTCCGGAACGAATTAAGTACTTAACCCGAGGCATCACTGTATATACTATATGGTAATTTATGGACCTAATAGGTATCTGAAGCCATTTGCACATGTTGCCATGCAACCAGTCCATGCAGAATGTAGCCACCCTATAAAGTGGTACCTCTAGTTGTGGACACGATCCGTTCTGGGGTGCCATTCGCACCCCGAAAAGTCTGCAACTAGAGTGGCGCTTCTGTGCAAGCGCGGAGCGTGATAGAGTGCTTCTGTGTATGTGCAAAGCAAGCAGAACGCTTCTGTGGGCACACACATGGCAAAACCTGGGAGTATACATTTCTGGGTTTGCCGCGTTTGCGAGCCAAAAAGATGCAACATGAACCTAACACAACACGAGGTATGACTGTATATAGAAATGAGCAAACCAGTGATATTTTATGGAGAAGGCTAGCAGGCGGGGCCCATTACTGACACCATAGGAGTCTACACAACACAAAACACTGTTGCTGTATGTAGGTTTCATTTTATTTGTTTTTTATCTTATATTTTGGAAATGTACACCCAGCTTTTTTCCCTTTAAATTTTTTTTGGGCCCCCACCAAGCTATAGCTTGTTTAGCTTATATGTATATCTGGCACTGCACATAATGTTCATTATGGTAGTTGCTCACTTCATAAGGAATGATCGCAGCCAAACTTTTGTCTGAGAAGACACTGGCTGAACAGTCAAAGTTTATGAAAGTCTCCCCTCACCACCGCCAGAATTTAATCCTATAGTAATGTAGGGTTGAGGAATGCGTGCAAATAATGCACCTTGCCTTTTAGGATGAATGTAACCCTATTCAAGACAGACGATAACTTCTCGCCTGAGGCTGGCCTATTATGATAGTTACCTTTGTCTCTTGTCCGGGTTACATTTCAGCTTGTTTATTCTCATCTCGAAACTGCCCTCAGACATTTCAGTCAGGGATGGAACTTCTACTACCAGCTCTGAAGAAATGAATGGTAAAATTGCTGGGTCTCGTTGGCATTTTGATGACACTGCATTCCATATCCCTGGACAATCTTTCTCAAGTTTCACGTAGATGTCAAAACCACGGGGGAAGGGTGAGCCCTGGAAGACTCCACAGGGCAAATTCCAGAAGTCGGAGCACTCCAACCAACCAGGTAGGAACCCACCTAATTATAGGTCATCTAGGAGGGATGGTAAAAAAAGGTAAAGGTAAAGGACCCCTGTTGTCTTTGTCCATCGAGTTTTCTTGGCAGGGATACTGGAGTGGCTTGCCGGTTCCTGCTCCAGGTGGATCATGTTTGGTCAAAACTCTCCACTATGACCTGTCCATCTTGGGTGGCCCTGCACAGCATAGCTCATAGCTTCTCTGAGTTATTCAAGCCCTTTCGCCATGACAAGGCAGTGATCGATGAAGGAGTGCTCACTGGAAGGACAGATCCTGAAGCTGAGGCTCCAATACTTTGGCCACATTATGAGAAGAGAAGACTCCCTGGAAAAGACGCTGATGCTGGGAAAGACCAAGCAACGGGAGCTCACCCTGTCACGGGGATTCAAACCGCCGACCTTCTGATCGGCAAGCCCAAGGCTCAGTGGTTTAGACCACAGCGCTACCCGCGTCCCTGACAGGATGGATGATAGTGAGTGGCAACTGCTACATAACCAATCTTTGGTCTTTGGATCAGACCAAAGACCTATCATAGAATTATAGAGTTAGAAGGGACCCTGAGGAACATCTAGTCCAACCCCCTGCAGCGCAGGAATATGCAGCTGTCTCATACGGGGATCGAACCTGCAACCTTGGCATTATCAGCGCCATGCTCTAACCAACTGAGCTATCCCTCCTGTTGCCTATAGCAAATAACGAGATGCCTATAGGAAGCCCAGAAGCATGACATAGAGGCAATAGGCCTCTCTTGCCTCGGTCCAGTAGACCTAAAGGAACGTCTCCACCCCCATTGTTCTGCCCAGACACTGAGGTCCAGCGCCGAGAGCCTTCTGGTGGTTCCCTCCCTGCGAGAAGTGAGGTCACAGGGAACCAGGAAGAGGGCCTTCTCAGTGGTGGCGCCCTCCCTGTGGAACACCCTCCCTTGAGATGTCAAGGAGATAAACAACTACAGTGGTACCTTGGGTTACAAATTAAATTCATTCCGGAGGTCCGTTCTTAACCCAAAACCGTTCTTAACCTGAGGCACGCTTTCGCTAATGGGGCCTCCTGCTGCCGCCATGCCACTGGCGCACGATTTCCATTCTCAACCTGGGGCAAAGTTCACGACCTGGAACAACTACTTCTGGGTTAGCGGAGTATGTAACCCGAAGCGTTTGTAACTCCAGGTACCACTGTATTTGACTTTTAGAAGACATCTGAATGCAACCCTTCAATGTTTTATGTTTTATTGTGCTTTTAATTCTGTTGGGAGCCGCCCATCTGGCTGGGGAAACGCAGCCATATGGGCAGGGTATAAATAATAAATTCTTCTTCTTCTTCTTCTTCTTCTTCTTCTTCTTCTTCTTCTTCTTCTTCTTCTTCAGCTACTGCTATACAGAGGGATGCTAACTTTGATCTTGGTGGTACCAAGGCAGCAGCCAATTATAGCGTCACCCCCAAATTTGTCTAATCCCCTTTTAAGACATGACATCTTAAAATAGGCATAGGCAAACTTGGCCCTCCAGATGTTTTGGGACTACAA
The DNA here is from genome assembly GCF_964252035.2 of Podarcis erhardii. NCBI lineage: Eukaryota > Metazoa > Chordata > Lepidosauria > Squamata > Lacertidae > Podarcis > Podarcis erhardii. Next base: position 9,125,285 of record NC_138512.1, read on the forward strand.
TTCCCATCATCCCTGACCACTGGTCCTGTTAGCTAGGGATGATGGGAGTTGAAGTCCCAAAACATCTGGAGGGCCGAGTTTGCCTATGCCTGTCTTAAAACAATCGCCACATGTTGTGTCAGCGAATTCTAGCTATGGGAGTCCTGAAATCTCTCCCTATTTAGCTTCATTAGATAATTCTGGGGTTATAAACAAATACAGTTAACCCAGGTAAGCAATTTGCTTTCTGTCTCAAATTCTATTCTAAATCCTGGTACGAATCTGGAAAACCCAAATATTCCTGCACCTGTCTGATCATTAACAATTTAATTATTGTACCCAATCAAGGTAAATTGAAAACCAGTCTGTAATCGTTATATTCTTCCATATCCAAGGATGTTTTTAAAGGGACAGTTTAGGGATTTGAAATGGAGCTCCACATGGTTTAGGTGGTGAGCAAAGTGAATTATCTTGGTACCAGAGTTCTGTAAAGAATGACTTGTGACAAAATGTGAAAACTGCACTATTGACAAAAGCGCTAACAAACATTTGGGGCAATAGGACTAACAGTCAAACTAGATGAGAGTTGATTTTAGATTTGCCCTTCCTCCAACAGATGCATTGCCACAGATTAAATTTCCTGAATAGCAGTCACTTCTGCAGATACTTCAATTAAACTGCAATTGTTTCTCAGCTTTGGGCTCTTCTGTCAATTACATTCTTGTGCGTGGGGCTGAGAGGTCTTCATTCATAGACTCACAGAATTCTAGAACTGTAGAGTTGGAAACTGATTCCAAGGGTCATCTAGGAATCTCCTAGCCATTTGAAACCATATTGGATCCTGTTTAGCTTTGCAAACGTGCTTGCAGTTTTTTTTTATTGTACAGAACATGTTTTCCCACAGACTCAAACACAAGCGCTCTCCCAAGAGTTACTAAGGAAACAAGAAACTATGGTAACTCAGATGTAAAGAATACTCTCTTATCCTATGAAAGGGTGATGAAAGGCAAATGATGTGGGTGGTCTGTAGTCAATGGGGATCAGAAAGTCAGGAGAGTCACTTTGGGGAAGGATTTTCAGAATGTTTGCTTCTGGGCTTCAGTTCTGGACCTCATTTATCTCATCGTGGCTGTAGGAAGTGTTCTTGATATATTATCGAAAGCTGGCTTCGACTTCACTGAAATATATATACCGTAAATGATGTTAGAATTATAAGTGCTAGTGAAATATTATGCAGCCTGTGCAATCATTTGAAATATCTTTTCTACATAAAGGTTGATTTAAAAAATACAACACAATAGTGCCTCACGACAAATGTTGAAGGTCATTCAACATTCAGCTCACAAGTTGTGGATTGTTTCATTCTCTGGGGTTACATGAATTCACACAAAAGACTTTCTCTGCTAAAGCCTTTTAATTTTTTCCCTGAGAAATTGCTCAGATGTATTTTCTCTAGCGAATAACTTAACATGAGATTTGTAGTTGTGCAACCTGCTTATTTCAAACTAGGGTTATTCTCCTGAAAATTGTACACGGAAGTAGATTCATGGCTTCTTCTGCACATTTTGTTAGTAACAAACTGCCATTGCTCTCCTTTGAAGATGCTAGGAATGCAGAATCAGTAGAATATATACAGAATATATACAGGGATGTGGGATGCAGGTGGTGCTAAACCACAGAGCCTAGGACTTGCCGATCAGAAGGTCGGTGGTTCGAATCCCTGCAACGAGGTGAGCTCCCATTGTTCAGTCCCAGCTCCTGCCAACCTAGCAGTTCGAAAGCACATCAAAGTGCAAGTAGATAAATAGGTACAGCTCCAGCGGGAAGGTAAACGGCGTTTCCATGTGCTGCTCTGGTTCGCCAGAAGTGGCTTAGTCATGCTGGCCACTTGACCCAGAAGCTGTATGCCAGCTCCCTCGGCCAGTAAAGCGAGATGAGCTCCACAACCCCAGAGTTGGCCACGACTGGACCTAATGGTCAGCGGTCCCTTTACCTTTATATACAGAGATATACAGTGGTACCTCTGGTTACATACGCTTCAGATTACAGACTCCACTAACCCAGAAATAGTACCTCAGGTTAAGAACTTTGCTTCAGGATGAGAACAGAAATCGTGCTCCGGCGGCACGGCGTCAGCAGGAGGCCCCATTAGCTAAAGTGGTGCTTCAGGTTAAGAACAGTTTCAGGTTACGAACCTTCAGAACGAATTAAGTACTTAACCCGAGGTACCACTGTATCAACTTTGACAAAAGTTAGATAAATGTGTCGACAATGTACAGGCAAACAATCCTTGAAGAAATTCAGATTTTACTCTTTGTACACAGGGATTCCACCCCCCAGCCCCCAATCACAGATCTGATTTAAACATGAAACAAGGTGTGCATGAAAAACTTACTTGTGTAGCACTTCACGTGCCTGGCTTCGTATTTAACCTGGGGAAATTTTGGTCTCTCTGTTTCTGAATTTTCCAATCTTATGTCCAGTTCTCCACATTTCCACATCACTTTGCAATTTGTAAAAAGTATTCCTGAAAATTCATCAATATTTTAGTATGCTTTTTAAAAATAATGCACATATTTTTGTATATTTGGGTCCTGTGTATTTATTGTGTAGATTTCATCCTCAATGCTTTAATTTTTTTTTATAAAAATGCACCCTACGACAGGAAAGTCTAGGTCACTAAAAGGACTTAACTCCCATTTAGACACTTGACATAAAAGAGACAGATATTTCAGCATTTCCCATGTAATATGTGATCAGAATTCAGAAAATGAAACAAAACAAAAGCACCATTAAAAAGAGACGCAGGAGTTCTCTTATTAAAAATCTGATCCCTCCAAGTACGGGAACCCATATGTGTTGGGGAAAAAATGACATGAACATTACAAATTAAATCTGTACTTATTTATTAAGTCAGTAAGTACATATTGTGTAGGTTGTTGCAGGTCACCCTTGCTCGCTTTGAACAGCAAACAAGGCTTGAACAGCAAAAGGCTTTTCCTTGACAACCCAATTTTCTCTGTGCGGGGATTATTATTATTATTATTATTATTATTATTATTATTATTATTATTGAAGTCATGTTGGTCAACAAGAACTAGGTTGAAATTGAAAAGAATCTTGTGCTTTTAAGAGCATGACAAAGATAGAGAATCTGGAAATAATAATAATAATAATAATAATAATAATAATAATAATAATCGGTTTTAAGAAGGTAAGGAATGCTGTTGATTGGACTGACACACACACACACACACACACACACACACACACACACAAAATATCTGTAGGTCAATCTAAATCCATCTTGTTGTTGAAAACCCTTGTTGTTGAGTTCAGGTTTTCATCATAATTCCCCATGTCTTCAGCTAGCTTGATCGTATCAAATCTACGTGCAGTGTAACTCCCAAATGGTAAATTACAGCTCTTTGAACATAGTACGCTGCTGGTTTCCCCCTCATGAGGATACCCGACAGATTGTATTACAATCTGTTGGCATTCTTGATGGCAACTATAAAGTTGTAATTGTTCCTCAGCTAGTAAGCTGCGAGAGGTAGGGACGCTTCTGCATGTGTCGCTTTCTGAAACGTATGCTGGTGTTTGTGTGCCTGCAGTCTCAGCTGGTTTGAGGAGGAGGGAGAGACGCAGGGAGTTTAAATGAAAGTAGACAGAAGGAAAGAAAGTGGATAATTACAGGAAGAGATCATAACGAACCACTAGGAAGGGTTCTGCAGTCAAGGCTCAGAAACCAAGAAGACCAAAACTTCAATAAAGAATGGGGAAAAATTATAATTTATTTTGGAGACCACAGTAAGCAGATGAAAACGTTAGCAGGATTTCAACACTTGTAATGTAGCGAATATTATGGACAATATGGAAAGATGCAAAATATGGATTATGACATAATATGCAGTTGAGAGGGTGTACGATAGGACCCAGTGGCAGATTTAAGTATTAGCTAAACAAGCTATAGCTTAGGGCTGCACTTTCTTGGGGGTCCCCCCAAAAAAATAAAGGGAAAAAAAACCTGGATGTACATTTCCAAAATATAAGATAAAAAACAAGTGAAATAAAACCTACATACAGCAACAATGTTTTGTGTTGTGTAGGCTCCTATTTGTTATGTGCAAATGGCTTTAGAGACCTATTAGGCACAAAAAACAGCGACAATTTGTTGCTGACAAAGGACAGTTGGACATATAAAAGGACCCATTACTTTCAGTAGCTTAGGGCCTCAGGAAAACTTAATTCCGGCCCTGACAGGACCTATGGAGGGGAAGATGGGAAGTCCAGAGATTTGGTGAAATCTTGAAATATGGATATGTAATTTGGATTGTTATAAACTAGTATTTGTAAAACCAAATAAAAATTATTATAAAAAAGACAATTTTATTTTTTTTCCTGTTCACAGCTTATTTTACCTTGTGCACTGGTAATTTTATACTTATTTTTCAATTAAGAAAATAATAATAATAATAATAATAATAATATGGTTAGCCATTGCCATGCCCAATGTTATCAAGCTGGGAGTGAGTCTGTGAGGCCAGAAGGAATCAGACATCACTGGAGAGACACATCAACTGTACCTTCAAGAACTGCAGTCCCACATCTCCTCCCATCCTTCTCTCTCTTTGATAATGTGTAGTAAAATCAAATGCCTGACAGATGACATCATCACATTTATCGAACTCTGCTCCACTCCATTAGCTGCTTCTGGGGCAAGGAAGCTTGGGGCACAACAACACCATCACAACACCTGTTTTGTTTTGCTATGCAAGAGGAAGAGACACGTAGCTGTTGTTTTCTACATCACCAGTTGTGTCTAGCAATGCCCGATTTCAATCATATTGGTAAAACACGTACTTGCCTGCAAGAGGTCCCAGATTAAAATCTTTTTTAAATAAGATTTTATTTATTATTTTTCCACAAATAAAATACAATTAATCAAACATTTCCCAATATACATTCACTTAAAAAAGAAAATCGACTTCGCTTGGTTTTCTCATTATTATATTTTACTGCTGCATATTATAATTATTACATACCTTCTTTTCTCAGCTTTATTCTCAAAATACCTTTTACTGCTGAACTTACTCCAAACCAGCTAGCGTATTAACATGTTTACAGTAAGTTTTTTAAATAATCTACAAACATTTTCCAAGCCTCCTTGAAGGCTGCCCAATTTTGTTCTCTTCTAGTCAAACTTACTAGTCAAACTTGTTAATTTCGCATATTCCATCAATTTCAACTGCCACTCCTCTTTCGTGAGTACTCCAGACTCTGACAGTAAAGTCTGCCAGAGATCTTATTAGAGCTCTTTGTCAGCTATGGTTATAATTTTTTTTGGGGGGGGGGCAATATATCTTTATTGTTTTAAAATAGATACATTTATGCCAGGAAAGCAAACCAACCAACCAACCAACCAACCAACCAACCAACCAACCCATCAAATAAACAAACAAACTATAAATTGACAAACAGACAATAGCAATATATGAAACAACACAATTCTTATAACTAACATCATTTGTCCTCCCAATGATGTAAACGATTGTAAAACTTGTAAAACAAGAAATTAAAAATGACTTCCAATTAACAGAAACTATAAAAGAAATATGGAACTCTGCAGTATAAGATAATCAACAGATAAAGTACAGCGAGAATAATATAATTTTTATTTTTACTTGTATGGGCTAGTATCCACTATGTAGATCTGCCACCTCTTACTCTCCAGTCTAGGGCATATCTCTCTGCTCCTTTGGATGTGTGATCTCCTGGATTTGTTCTCATCAATTTCTAAATTTATTGAGGTTTCCTATTTGATGTTTTTGGAAATTGAAGCGAGAGCTCCAAGAATCAGTTTGCTGGATAAAAAGCACTCGAGAATGCAGCTCAGCCTTGTACTTTGCAACTCAGTCCAGATATTTCCCTTTTGAATTTCTAATACCAGAGGAGACCACCAATTATTGTAACATTCTGCGGCAGAGACAAGAGAAAATTCTCAGCACCTTTGAGATGTTACAAACATAGCTGTCAACTTACAGATTTGAAAATAAGGGACCAGCAGCCCTGAAAATAAGGGACCAGCAGCCAAAATAAGGAACCTGCAGCCTCACCTGTTCCAGGCACTCCAGTCTTCCTGTCCTCCTGCAGTCTGGTCAAACTCATGCTGGGTAGCTTTGAGAACACTGTCCAACCAACTTTGTAACCAGAGGTTCAACTGAATAGAATCTGAATCACATGCACCACAAGGCCTATGTAGCCTCAACTTAAGATGGCTCCCCGGCCTGGCTTTGCACTGCAAAGTTTGCAGCAGCACGTGCAACAAAATGGCGTCCAGCATTCAACCCCCCCCCCCAGCTTGCATTAACTAGCCTTCTTATTGGGTGAGCAACACAGCCAAGCAACACAGCTGGAGCCTCCCTCCTCCCTGGCCGGCAGGGAGGGAGGGAGAGGAGCTGCTTCCTTTGAAATTTAAGGGACATCATTTAAGGGAAATTTAAGGGACATCTATCAATAAGGGACAGCAGTGGAACATGGCACTGGAATAAGGGACTGTCCCTTCCAATAAGGGACACTTGACAGCTATGGTTACAAATATATTTTTGGAAGAAAGTGTGCATGCAAACCAAAAGGGGAAGTTACGAAGCGATGGCAAACAGGCATTCCTGGGCTTTGCCAAACATTACCCCATAGGAATATTAATTTTCACTTCATACCAGTCAAATTGTACTGAGTAAGAAATACGTCTAATACCATCAGCCCATTTTTGCCATTCTTCCTTGTAGTTATCCCTCACTCAGTTCAATTGCCTTCTTGAAACAATGGACTATATTACATAGTAAGATGCTTTTCAACAGAAGTCAAGTTGCCAGAATGAATAAAGCCTTTTATGCAAGGCTGTGTAGGTTAGAGTATGTTCCATAGCCCTCAGCAATAAAAAAATGACACTCACATACATATAACGTTATGATTGAGTTCTATATGTTACTCACCAGTTAGCTGGCTTTGTTTTGAAACTAGATTCAATGCAGCTTACAGCTAAAATCTTATTTCATTCCATTTAGCTGTTGAAGTTGTTGCACGCGAGCCTTTCTGTCACACGTCTTTCTTTACAACAAACCTGTGAGGTAGGATAGGCTGTGAGGTTGTCATTGTCTCAAAGGTGACAGATGTATATATGCGTATGGCATCTATGTGTGCGGCGAGATCAAAGCTTCCGTATGTAGAATAGAATGTCCCTATTTCCGTCGGAAAGGTCCGTATAGTTAAAGCTATGGTTTTCCCAGTAGTGATGTATGGAAGTGAGAGCTGGACCATAAAGAAGGCTGATTGCCGAAGAATTGATGCTTTTGAATTATGGTGCTGGAGGAGACTCTTGAGAGTCCCATGGACTGCGAGAAGATCAAACCTCTCCATTCTGAAGGAAATCAGCCCTGAGTGCTCATTGGAAGGACAGATCCTGAAGCTGAGGCTCCAATACTTTGGCCACCTCATGAGAAGAGAAGACTCCCTGGAAAAGACCCTGATGTTGGGAAAGATGAAGGGCACAAGGAGAAGGGCACGACAGAGGACGAGATGGTTGGATGGTGTTCTCGAAGCTACCAGCATGAGTTTGACCAAACTGCGGGAGGCAGTGGAAGACAAGTGCCTGGCGTGCTCTGGTCCAGGGGGTCACGAAGAGTCGGACACGACTAAACAACAACATTTCCATCGGAGAAATATTGGAGGGTATGGCTTACGTACCAAAGGTTGAGCTTCTTTGAACCTCTGCAGATATATCATCTCTATCCTGGCAGCTGAAAGGACTTGAATTTTCTGGCCCTGAAACCAGGGAAGTTTCCCTTAAGTAAAAAAATGTATTAACATGGAAACACTGCTGCAATCAACATATTAAGTGTTTCCTGCTTAGTTACACTTTTTGTGACAAAGAGCAGTTCAAATGCTTTGAAAGGGGCAATCAACATTATTATTATTATTTAAAAATTTCTAAGTAATTCAGGCGTTTGTTCTTTAGGCTCTTATCTGAGAAATGTGAATTCTTTTGAATAATTTGTGTATAAATTTTTGCCATTTTTTTTGAAAAGAAACAAAGCAATACATAAAATGGGAACATTTTAAACTGACATTTAAAGTAGTTTCACTTACAAGGCTGCACATCAGGGTAGCCAGTATACAGTAGTGCACTCCAGGTGTTGATGGACTCTCAAATCCCATCAGTCCCAGGTAATAAACAACACTTGGAAAGTGCCATTCTATTGTTTTCCCAGTAGTGATGTATGGAAGTGAGAGCTGGACCACAAAGAAGGCTGATGGCCGAAGAATTGATGCTTTTGAATTATGGTGCTGGAAGAGACTCTTGAGAGTCCCATGGACTGCAAGAAGATCAAACCTATCCATTCTGAAGGAAATCAGCCCTGAGTGCTCACTGGAAGGACAGAGCCAATACTTTGGCTACCTCATGAGAAGAGAAGACTCCCTGGAAAAGACCCTGATGTTGGGAAAGATGGAGGGCACAAGGAGAAGGGGACGACAGAGGACGAGATGGTTGGACAGTGTTGTCGAAGCTACCAGCATGAGTTTGACCAAACTGCAGGAGGCAGTGGAAGACAGGAGTGCCTGGTCCATGGGGTCACAAAGAGTTGGACACGACTAAACGACTAAACAACAACAACAACAACAGCAACAACTGTATACAGATTTATCTAGGAGTGACTGCCACCATAGCACAATGGCAGGGCCTGTGCTTTTCATGCAGACAGCATCTCCATTTTTAAAAAAGGCTTAGGTATCTGGTGATGGAGAAACGTGTTCTGCCTGAGACCTTGGAGAGACTCTGCCAGTCAGAGTAGACAATTTGGAGCTAGACAGACAAATAGCCTGACCTGGTAAACAGCAGCCCCTATGAGCATGATGCTGGCTCTTCTTTTGTATAATTAATAGTAATCTGATAACGGTCTTCATGTAGGGATCATAGCTCAGTCCCTGACATCTTTAGTTAAAAGGATCAGGTAACAAAATATTTTCCTGAGATCCTGGAAAAAGCCACAGCCGGTAGACAAAATTGGGCTATATACTGACTGTATGACCTTGCAAAGTCAGCTTTCTTAATGATGTTGCAGTTGCACAATAAAATTAAAAAGCAGAATGTCATAATGTAAATTCATCTCCCACTGGACAGTCGCATGGCCATGCAAAGCTGTTTTGCCCTTTCACATTTTTAAAGAGCCTGAGAGCACTTGGATTACCAAGGAGCATTCTCAAAGTCAACTCTAGCCCTGACAGCATCATTCCTTTCACAACAGGGGGTAGGGATTTGCTGATCTCAATCCCCTTTGGATTTTAGACTCTGGCTTGCTCTAGAAACACTTTCTGAGCTGCTAAGGGTTAAGCAGGTAGAAATGATGTGATGTGAACTAATTTGTCAAGCTCACAAGGATGAATCACTAATGTTTCTATAAAAACAATGGCAGGTTGTCTTTCTGCTATTGCTATTGCTGCTGCTACTGCAGGGCCCTTGGCTAGGGTTACCAGATGTCACCGTTTCACAGGGACAGTCCTTGGATTTGCGAATAAGTCCCCGGACAAATTTCACCCCCAGAAGGTCCCTGGATTTCATCTAATGCTCCTGGGAAACGCAGCAGCGGCAGTCTCAGCAGAGCAGTTGGCTCTGGCCGGCTTCAGGAGCTGCTCGGAAGTCCCATATGATGGTGGTGCAGGGGCTCTAAGATGCAGCTTCCGGGCTGCCTCCACCTTCCCTGACCCCAGCCACTAAGCTGTGAAGGGAGGCTTCATGCTGGCTATTGGAGCAGCCTCCCAACTCCTACTTGTGTGCAAGCAGGAGGGGGCAGGGATGTCTCAGTTAGGCAACGGGAAGCCTCCCTTCCCAGCTGAGGGATCCCCACCCCTCCCGCTTGCACCCAAGTAGGAATGGGATTGGGGCTGCTCCGATGAGAAGGGAGGCATCGTGCTGCCTGAGAGATCCCTGCCCCCTCCAGCTTGCATGCAAGTAGGAGTTGGGATGGCGCTGCTCCTCAACGTGTAGTATTGATTGATTGATTGATTGATTGATTGTATCCCTAGATTTATTGAAAAAAATCCAGTAACCTTACCCTTGGCTCCTCTTATCCAATCTCTTTTAGGAAGGAACGGCTTTATGGTCCAGTGTGCATTGTCACAAATCCTCAAATCTAAGGGTGAGAATAATGCTAGCGCAATATGAAATCCAATGGAACGGTTGCACTGGTGTAAGCTTGTGTGCAGCTGATCGTGCAACAGGAATTATTGGGGCAACAGCAATCTGTTGCATAACAATAACATGCTGGATTCCTACCCTTTTCTTGCAGAAGCCATTCTGCTACTGCAACTGAGGCCAAATGACATTAACTTGGTCCTACATTGAATTCGTCATTAATCGCACTTCTAGCTGATAGTGGATCAGCAAGGGTTTCAGAGGGTTGTAGCAAATTATTATTGTATCTCCTATATCGGCAAGTCCCCATCCCCCTGCAGTAGCTGGTGGTTTGTGTATGTCCCTCTACTGTTTTTTAAATGAAAACCAGGCCTACCATGTGCTCCATTAGGGGAAACATATGAAAACCTAACAGATTGGAGGTCATTTTAATGTGGATAATTACAGTGGTGGTGATGGGCAAAGGGTTAACACCCTTCTCAAAGTGTTGTGGTTCTGATCCAAGCTGGACACTCCCTACAGTAGCTTTCTACAAAATCGAAAGAGGTGACAGAAATGAAATCAGACGATTGTTTTATGCAGTTTGGCCCTGTGCACGTAAGAAACTGGTTGGCAGAGGGAGGCTGCATGATGGTGAGTGGAGAAAGAGGGCAACAGAGGGAAAGAGATTGTCCTCTTTGGCCTGAAAAATTAATGTTGGTCTTCCCATTTCATAAATCTCCCACTGTTCCCTTCTCCAGTCTAGGATGCTGGTTGTAATAAATCCTTCAGATTACAGTTAGAGGGTGATTTCATTTGTCTTCACTTAACAAGGGGCAGAGTAAGTGCAAGGAATCTAAAAGCCTGGCTTGATGAAGAGCAGACTGCATTAACAGAACGTCCATCTTTCCCATCAGTTGTAATGCTGGATGGAACGACTAGCTTCACCTTGTTTTCTGCTGCTGTAAACCTGACGTCACTTGTGGATGTTTGCAGGTTGCCATATTTGGGGCCAGGCAGCACTTTTCTCCTTCAAGCAAATTGGCCGGCTTGCAGGTTTTCACATCCCTCACAGCAACTGTCACAACTTTGGCAGATAAGGCACTGGGCTGGGTTCTTATTCATGCAGGTACCCCATTAAAAGGGTCCAGTAGGGACTACTCTGTCCAGGAGTCCACCCATGGGCCAAAACACCTCTCCCAATGGTGGGCTTGTGTGGGGTTGTGGCACCTGATCCATGTCGGGAGCAATTGCCCAGAATGAGGTCAACCCAGTGAGTTTTTATCAGTCAGCACAAGGACTACCTGGTTGTGATGGCCTGGGATTCAGACTCAGATGCTGAACCTGAGGGATCCCAGAACCAGCTGAGCCGTGGCTGGGGCATGTGCCTGAAGGGTCCTCACCTGTGCTGGATCCTCAGGTGCAGGCATCAGCTGAGTCTGCTCTGGCTCCTGAGGTGATGGAGGACCCATTGCCTGCAGGTGCTCCACTCTCAGCCCCATCAGAGGATGCTGAGGTTGCCTCTGCGTCGGGTAACCCTCCAGCCTCTCCTGAGCTGCAGAGGCTCAGGGCAGAGAGGCGGAGGGAACTAAGTTCCTGCAGGAGGAGTGCTTGCCTTCAGGCCAGGAGAGGCGAGTCACCAGAGGATTGGGGCCGCCCTATGCCTCGGGGCAGATAAAAGCTGGCCAGCCCCAGTCCCAAGTTGTGGGAGCAACATTGTTGGTTGCTAGTTCCTGCCCAAACCCTGTCCTGTTTTCCTGCCTGAGCTCCTGACCCACCCTGGCTCTCTGCTTGCAAGCCTGTTCCTGACTTCACACGAAGTGGGGTAACCCACGGGACCAGCACACTGATGCTAGATAAATGCCCAATACCTTAGCCCAGAAGATTTCAACCTTTTTGAGTCCACGGTTCCCTTGACCAACAACATTCTTTCTGAGGCACCCCTGTGGGGCTCAGGAGCCCAGCTATGCCACCCCTTGTCTCTAGATCTGGCAGCCTCTCAACGTTTTTTGAACACCCTCCCTTATGGAGTGTTCCCTCAGCCTCCCATCTTCTCTGAGCTGTCCTCCTGCCCCAAAGAGAGGTGTCTCCTCACGCTGCCCCACAGGGGCCTGGGAAGAGGATGCCCCTAACTTTAGTGGCCCAAGAGAGACTGGCCAAAGGTGAACGTGAGGCCAGCGGTAGACTCGTAATTTGGGGAACCGGGTTCGCGTCTCCGCTCCTCCACATGCAGCTGCTGGGTGACCTTGAGCTAGTCACACTTCTCTGAAGTCTCTCAGCCCCACTCACCTCACAGAGTGTTTGTTGTGGGGGAGGAAGGGAAAGGAGAATGTTAGCCGCTTTGAGACTCCTTCGGGTAGTGATAAAGTGGGATATCAAATCCTCTCCTCTTCTTCTTCTTCTTCTTCTTCTTCTTCTTCTTCTTCTTCTTCTTCACTGGGCTCTCAGCTCCTAGGCAGGTCTTGCACACAGCAAGCACAAGAAAGGCCAGTGCCTGCTTGCCCAGCCTCCCACTTGTCTGTCCATTCCCAACAGCCTAGCTGGCCTTCCTCGTCTGCTTTCTTTCTTACTCCAAGGCCACCTCCACCCCTGGCAACCAGCACCCCCTGGCCAGCCCCAGAGGCACCATTTGCCCAGGGAGCTTATAGCCAGGGCTGCTGCAACAAACAGCTGTGCAAGCCTTTGGGAGGCAGAAACACAAGAAGGCATTGGAGGAGGGAGGGAAGGAAAGAGGAGCAGAGGCAGTGTTGCCCGTGGCATCCCTGACCGGCACACTGGTTGAAAACCACTGCCTTAGCCAAACCTACCTTTACCTGAAATCAATAAAGTTGTGGCCTAACTCAACCCAATTCCAATCACTTGTGTTCATTTCCTCAGTCTTCCCCACACCAGCTGTGGACAGCATGAGGGGCGGCTGATGTGGCGGCAATCAGCTTTCTCTTCAATGTGAAATAGTTGCCCTCCCCCTCTTTTTAACCAATGACATCTAATGTAATATGACAGCACCTGCTGGAAATGTACCTTCCCATTACAGTGGTACCTCAGGTTACAGACGCTTCAGGTTACAGACTCCGCTAACCCAGAAATAGTACCTCGGGTTAAGAACTTTGCTTCAGGATGAGAACAGAAATCGTGCTCTGGTGGTGCAGCAGCAGGAGGAGGCCCCAATAGTTAAAGTGGTACCTCAGGTTAAGAACAGTTTCAGGTTAAGAACAGACCTCCAGAACGAATTAAGTTCTTAACCTGAGGTACCACTGTAAATTAAAAATATATATAACTGTGTCAGTCAATTAATGCATTTGCTCCTGTAAGAAACAGACACTCAAGAATATCAAATTCCTTCCATGTCCGCGCTGGGTTTACCTCAGTGTGTGGGCAGTGAGGCTTCGGATTGGCTGCAGGAACTTCCAGCACTGCCGCCTGCCCAGAGCCATCTGCGGCTTCGGATTGGCTGCAGTAGCATCCAAAGTCAGTCCCCACGAGGTGTGGCGTCCGCCGCTTCTTTTCAAGGAAATGCTGTGCCATGCCTGTTTAGCTCAGCACACGGGGACTGACCGAGTGGGCAGCAGGATCCATGGGCCAGATTTATGAGCCTGGTGGGCTGCATCCGGCCCCCGGGCTGTAGTTTGCTGACCGCTGAGCTAAAGTCTGCCTTCAGGGATCCTTCTGTGAACTGAATGTGAGTAAACTTCTTGTTACTTTTAAGGAACGACTCTTGTGCCTTTATTCTTTTAATAGGGAACAAAGGGGACACCAGGAATAATCCAGTCTGATCAAACCAGACTGGATTGCTTAAGTAAAGAGATTCAAATGAATCTGCAAACTAGTTTCCTGCTGTATTGAGGGGAATCTGCTGTGCTACATGACTCACTAGCGTGAATGAAGGAAGGATAATATTTAATCAACATATCCTCTCCTACTAGCCTTAATGTAATGGAGAAATGTGCATGAAGGCGGAAATGCAATGGAATTAAGACAACTTTGCCAATCCACTTATGGAAGCCTAGTGCAATTCCATACAAAGGCATCATCATCACCACAAATCAAGAATGGGAAGATGGCAGAGGAAAACTAGATTGCACCTTTTGGCCAGTGACAATGTCTGGATTCTCCATAATAAGTAAAGGATGACAATTCCAGAGGGAAAGGTTAGTATGGAAATATATGCCTCGTGGTCATATAGTTATGTTAATGTTTATACCTTATAATAGCAGGGAGTTTTTATTCAATTCTCAATCTGCAAAACCGTAAGTACAAAGGAGTCTCTAGAAAGGTATAAATAGAAAGAAAGAAGTTATTTATTTATGTACTGCTTAATTAAAAAAAAAAAAACTTTCTAAGCAGTTTACATGAAACAATATAAAACACTCATAACATCTACCAAGATAAAACAAGTAGACATAATTAAATTTATCAAAATATAGATAAAAGCAACAATTTAAAAAATAGATAAAGGTAAAGGGACCCCTGACCATTAGGTCCAGTCGTGACTGACTCTGGGGTTGCGGCACTCATCTCGCTTTATTGGCCGAGGGAGCTGGCGTACAGCTTCCGGGTCATGTGGCCAGCATGACTAAGCCGCTTCTGGCAAACCAGAGCAGAAACAGAAACGCCGTTTACCTTCCTGCCAGAGCAGTACCTCTTTATCTACTTGCACTTTGATGTGATTTCGAACTGCTAGGTTGACAGGAGCTGGGACCGAGCAACGGGAGCTCACCCAGTCACAGGGATTCAAACCGCCGACCTTCTGATCGGCAAGTCCTAGGCTCTGTGGTTTAACCCACAGCACCACCCGCGCCCAGTTTTTAAAATAAATACGCACAATAAAATATGTCTGACTAGGCTGCCTGAACAAAAAGGTTTTAGCAGGTAGCTCAGTTGGTAGAGCATGAGATTATAAATCTACGGGTCATGGGTTCACATTGGTCAAAAGATTCCTGCATTGCGCTAGATAACCCTCATGGTCTCTTCCAACTCTGCCGTTCTATAATTCTATGATTCTAGATGTCAACAACCGTACAATGAAGGTTCCTGTCTAATAGCAATAGGCAGGGAGCTGCAGAGAATAGATGCTGCTACACTAAAAGATTGATTCTTCCCAAGCATGGCTTTCATGTTCTCTTGTAGTCTAGAGGCCTAGGTTGCTCACAATACAAGGTCTCTCTGTTTCAAAGGCAGACACAGTGACAAGCGTCCAGACAGGGGCATCAAGTGTTACAGAAAAGCTTTGTTTAGAATGTTATGTTGCCAAGAAAGACAAGGCACAGTTTTGACACCGGTGGCAACAGTCATCACTGCCAGGTAGGGGTGCACCTACACAATGGCTTGCAAGAATCCATGGCTACTATGTTTGTGTATACAATAACAGCTTGTGCATGTTCAAGGAGTCTCCTCCCCAAAAACTTCACAGAACAGACTCAGGAGCCAAGAGAACGGCTACAATGCCAAGACCAAAAGTAAGCAGACCGGTTCTTTTACAAAACCTGGACACTTTGAATGGCCAAATAAGAACGGTAAGCACTGCAAAGAGGCGCTGAATGATCAGGTTAAAGCAAAGGAGGATTTAAATTCCCTCTGACTTCAACAGGGTATTCCTGCTACTCATCACTCTGTCTTTAGCTTAACATCTGATGACAAATGGCAATAAGACAATTAGAGAGATGCTGCTTCTCTCGACACAAACTATAAATACCCTACTAAATGGAGAAGCCCATGTAAGGTTGCATTAAGCTCTCAAAAGTCAGAAAATGCCACAATTAAAGTCACTTGATCTTTATGTCTTCAATATCATTAAAACAAACGTTTAATTATGTGACCACAAACTCCCACCACAATGAATAATGTTAATTTTTCTATACCTTTCTATACTTTTACATACCTTTCTATAAATTTACATACTTTGAGGGCAACTGATAGCATTTATTGTTTCTCACCAACGTGGATGTTCAAGTGCAAGTAGATAAATAGGTACCACTCCGGCGGGAAGGTAAACAGTGTTTCCGTGCGCTGCTCTGGTTTTGCCAGAAGTAGCTTAGTCATGTTGGCCACATGACCTGGAAAAACTGTCTGCAGACAAAACGTCGGCTCCCTCGGCCTGTAAAGTGAGATGAGCGCCGCAACCCCAGAGTTGTTTGCGACTGGACTTAACTGTCAGGACTCCTTTACCTTTTTTATACATTTGAATGCATTGGGTGGATTTTGCAAGCCATACTGAGGGGCAGCTGTCTGCCACTCAATGTGGATAAGCCCTTGTCCTTTTTATGGTTTTTGGAGCTTTGGGGAGGGGGTAGCTACATCTAGTGTTGGGCCAAAGAGACATGTTAGGGAGACTGTTCTTGTTCAACCACCTCCCTGGTGTTTGAGGAACCCAGAACTTTGGGCGACTTCAACATCCACATGGAAGATGTCTCAGGTCTGGCTCAGGAATGACCTCTATGCATAGGGGGCAACAGCTGGTAAACCAGCCAGAACGCAAAAAAAATACTCAATTTGGGGCTCTAACAGGCCTTGCATTAGTTGTGTTGTTGCTGCACTCCTTTTCCATTCAGAAGCTTTACAGTAATGGAATTAGGAGCTCAGGTTACAATTATGACTTTAGGCAAAGATGTAATGATTATAAATGTCAATTTTTAATTTCCAAATACAAGAGTTCATGCCTCAGCAGGCATTAGCAAATGACATTCTGGAAACAAGCAATTAATTAAAGTATCTGGCATCCAGAGGAGTAATTTTCTTTTGACAATACTAAAAATCAGCCATGGCAAATGTGAAGGGGGAAAAACACACATTTCCATTGTTATTATTACAAAGCAAGTATCCAAATACTGCTGCTGTACATGTTGTCATGACTAGCAAAGATTCCGTGTTTCCATTTTGAGAAACAGAAAGGGGCTGCTGCTACCAAGAATGAGAGAAGAGCATTTTTTTGTGTGGTGCTTCAACACTTCCTCAAGCCGCAGGAAATTCCAGGGCCTGCCGCTACACAGTCCACTTCCTTATGATGAAAGTGTACAGCAGACAGATGGTGGTTATTGTTATTTACAAATGTGCACATTGGTTGGAAAAAAGGAAGCAGGCACACTCCATGGAAATATTAGTATTCAAAAGAGTATCGAGAACCAACCAAAGAAAGAAGGCCCCAAAGAAACAAATTGCTACTGGGAAATGAGAGATCAGGAGGATATGGGGGGTGGACAAGGAGCCCCACAGAGATCAGGGACATTATTTAAGAAGATATGTCCATTTCTGCAATATAGAACCATTATTCTCTATAATAGCAACAGCAATTGTGTAGGGTTTTTTTTAAATAAAAAAATACTTTATTGATTAATCTCTTGGTGCTGAATGACAATGTCAGTAAAAAAATGTTTCTCACACTTGATACTGGCAATTGGAGAATTCTCTCCTTTGCCTAAGGAGCCAACAGGCACAATTCAGGGAGATAATGCCTCTATCTGCCATCTGTTCAGAGTGCCAAAATCCTCTTAAACAGCATCAGTACTATCCTAAACCTTAAGTCTCCCAAGTGTCTCAAATTAGCATGACTAGAAATACCAACTAATAAAAAATAGCAATGGTCCCAGAATGCAGTAGGCCCCAGAATGATTGTCAGGGGTTCAGGTCAAATGTCCAGGGTCCCAGTCTGCAGAATGAGCAGGAGATGCCCCAAATGCAGTAAGTAAAGTAACAATAGTAAAATGATGCCATCTAAAAAGGGTGTGTGTCTAAGGTCACCAAGTCTGGAGTCAGAAATTGCCTAGCTACGCCATTGCCAGGATGTAAAAACAAACTCAACCCTAACAGAGCTCTGTTTAAAACAATGCCAACAAGTTTAATAAGTAATAATTCTAAATAATATAAAAAATAAAGTTCAGGCTATGATTAGGGATCAGGAGAGGATGGGATAGCCACACACAAAATATGTCAAGACTCCATATTTGTTTGGACAAGGGTGCAGAAACCTCCAAGTATCCAAGCTAAAAAGGTAAAGGTAAAGGTAAAAGTACCCCTGAGCATTAGGTCCAGTCACAGACGACTCTGGGGTTGCGGCGCTCATCTCGTTTAACTGGCCGAGGGAGCCGGTGTACAGCTTCCAGGTCATGTGGCCAACATGACTAAGCTGCTTCTGGCAAACCAGAGCAGCGCACAGAAACGCCATTTGCCTTCCCGCCGGAGTGGTACCTATTTATCTACTTGCTCTTTGACGTGCTTTCGAACTGCTAGGTTGGCAGGAGCTGGGACCGAAGAACAGGAGCTCAGCCCATTGGGAGGCGGTGGAAATCAGGATTCTCTATCACATGGGGAGTCTACATGAATAGAGCTGTGCTGAAGATGGCTTGTGGTAGGCAAAGCAGGGGGAGAAGTGTACAATACAGGGGGAGCAGACATTCTCCCCATACCAAATCCAGCACTTGGGCTTCTTAAATGAAAGTGTGTGGGGAGGGGGTGTTGCTACTTGGCAGAATGAGGGAATTAGAATAGTCAAGGAGTGTGGCTTGGAGACTTGCCTATAATAAATGGAAGGATCATCTGTGCTTTTCTCAGAGTGAAAGGAGGCCGGATGGAAGCATATTGGGGTGGGGTGGGGGGGTTAGTCTTTGACTGGCCCAGGGCAAAATGTAGGTTCAAATCCCCACTCAGGGTGACCTTGGGACTGCCACTATCTCTCAGCCCAACCTACCTCACTTGGGTTGTTGTGGAGGTAAAAAGCAAAAAGGAAGGGGATTTAGCTATGAGGATATTTGATTGTTGTTGTTTTTTAAAAAATCTAGAATGGGAGGGGCTTATTGTTTTGTTGTTTCTGTTTATTTGTGTTTTTATCTTGTATTTTCATTTTGTGAACTACTCTTGAGATCTCACAAAGAGTGCAATATAAATCTAATATTGCCAGCAAAGTCTAGCACACATTAGGTACAAGAAAAGCCCACCAGAAACCCTCTGGGGCTGCATTTCATGTTCAGTGAGAAAAGACTATAATATGCATTAGGTAAATATGTCTCTGCATTTAGTAATCAAAATTACAATAATGCAGTTAAGCACCTTGGGCTCTACTTTGATTGGAATAAACCTCTGAGGTCCTCCTGGCACAGAACTCGGTTGGCCAGGTTCAAAGGCAGCAACCCTGTTCTGATAGGATACAGCAAACTAGTAATTAGTAAATTGTCTTAATTTATACAAATATAAAATCATTTCATTAACTATTTTGATAAATTAAATTGCAATATCACAGAATAGTAGTTAAAAGCATTTCTAGTGTGTATTATTTCAAAAAATAGCATTTGCTGTTGATGCCTTAACCATATAGGTCAGATGATTTACTGCAATGTGAGTCACAGAATCCATTTAGGAATTGCTTCAAGCTTTTAATAAGGGCTGAGAGAGATTAAATTAAAAACAAAGATCCACAGAAAATTCTTTAGCCTGGGTGCCTCTTTAGATTTGGTGCCTCTGAATTGCAGCAAGGCTTTCCAATCAAAGCTGTTTTTGTAAATTTGTACATTTCTATCATGGCTTTTGATGTGACTGCACTTATTGACTTTTTGGTAAATTGTTATTTTAGCAATCCTGAAAGTGTGTGGGGGAAATGAATAGATCATAGGGTAATTAATAAAAGAATTGGCTGGATCCCTAGATCCAAAGTGCAGAGCTAAACACACCCTCCAATAAGACAGAGCCCCCAGCAGAAAATTAAAATCACAGAAACATGCAGCATAGTGAAGCATGAGGAATGTAGGCTGTTAGACCTTTTAAATATCCTGCTTAGTCCATTTACAGCACTTCCCCTCTCTACACCGCTCGCAATGAACAGTAAGTTTAAATCCTCATAAACCTCCAAAGGTCAGATTCATGAGTTATTACATGCAGCAGCAAGAAGAACATAGGCATAACTCTTGGATTACAAAATATAGTGAATAGCTCTAAGCCCACAGTCTGAGCTTGTAGTGAGCAAGCTTAGACACATCCTTTTTTTTAAAAAAAAAATAATATTTATTGAGGTTTCCAAAAACATCCAAAATATAAAAGAAAAAAGAAAGAAAGAAAAAGAAAAAAGAAGAAACATTTGCATTTAGGCCTTACTTTCATTAACATCCTTCCAGGACTTCCCCACCCCACCCCCTCTTGTATTCCATTTCCATTAAATTAATTCAACAAGTTCTTACCCCAAATTTTAAACTTATTATCCTTGACCCAATGTTCAAACCGTAAAAATATTTCCCCCCCCAAAGATCGACCCCTGTTCCCTTCCACGAATTCCCCTCTTTAATACGCAAAACAGAACAAAGTAAAAAAAATAAAGAACAAAGTATAATTTTACACCCTTTGGATTCCGAATTTCCTCCCCCCTTTCCCGGTTTCGATCCCCAATGTCCATCAAGTCTGCTCTCAGCCTGGAGACCCCACATCCATGTCCAAATCTCTCTCAGCTCCACTTTGCCGTCTTTTTAATAGTCTTTGGTTTCAAACACCCAATCTTATAAAAACTCTATCTCAAGAAGGTCCATTTTTTCCATCCAGATCTCTATGTTCAGGAGTAAAACTCAAATTTTGTTTCTTAGTCCTTTTGGATCTGAATGTCCCAAATGTTCCCACTTCCAGCTTTGTCCAATTCTTGTTGTTCTCTTCCTCACTTTCCTCTGGTTTCTTTTCCTGTTCCGCTGCAAAAACGTTCTAATTCCAAAAGCTTCTAGTTCCTCTACAGAGGCTTTATTTATTCAGGAACAAAAACTTGCGTCAAGTCCCTTCCATTCTTCAATAGATATATCTATTGTCTCCTTTAGTGTAGAGACCTCTGTAGACAAAATAATGTTTCATTTTTGCAGCTTTCCCAGGAGATAAAAAGTCCTATTCAATTCCATGAGTATTTTTCCACTTGCATTGATTCTTGTAGTGTCCCAGAGCCCCCTCTAGAGGGATTATGGTAACTCAGTTTCCTTCCAGATCACGCCCAAAAGTCAAATTAACTTGTTATCCCTTGTTTTCAATAATTTATATCCAAATTGTAACGAATCTAACTGGCAAAGTCATCGTAACAAAGTTCTCTTTTTATTCTCCAGCTTTGACAGCTACTTTGACAGCTGTCAAAATCTCTATATCTCCTCACCAGGCACTCTCACGGATTGCTCCCGGCTCCCGGGGGGGTTGCACTTTAGCCCACACAGTCCACTTTTCTCCTCCAGCACAATCTTGTAATTTCCCATCGTGAAATTAATAACTTTTATCAATAAAAAACCGACTGTTCTCTCGATCTTAGTTGTCAGATCCTTGCTTTAAATCCTCTACAGCAGGGGGGAGACGGACTTCCTTTTTGCACCTCCCCCGCTCGTTCCAAATTTAATAAAAATTTATCCTTTTAGATCCGATTTCCTAGTTACTCACAGGTTGTTATTTTCAGTCCAAATTTTCAATAGAAGAAGTCAGCGCTCTCCGTCAAATGGCATGCGGCTTCGCTCGGCAGGGGAAGCGGAGGACTCATAGCCTTTTAAAAAGGCTCCTTCGCGGGTCGGGGGGCGCAAACGGTGCCTGCCGAGTCACCAAGTCCATGGGCATCTGCGCCCATGGTTTTTGAGGGTCCCCGCGTCGCCGGCGCGGCGGGACCCAACCCCTGCCGAGCAGGCTCCCTCTGGAGCTCGGAGGGAGTCCGCCATTCGGCGATGGCGCCAACCCGGAAGTCCTAGACACATCCTATCTCAGTGAGTTCACATGGTGAAAAAAAAATGAACAGAGGAAACTTACGGTAACTTCCTTCCAGGTGAGGGACATGACCAGCTGAGTCTGGGGGGAGGGGAAGTCTGTGGTCTTAACCCCTTCCTGGATTAACTAGCCCTAAGCTTGCCAGTTATCTTTGTCAGCACTTTCACACAGAGAAAATGCCCTTAGACTTCTACCATGTGATTTAGGTTTGATGAGGCCCTAAGCTACTGGAGGTAATAGGGCCCTTTATATGTCCAGCTGTCCTTTGTCAACAACAAATTGCCACTGTTTTTTGTGTTGAATATATGCTATATGGTAATTTATGGACCTAATAGGTATCTAAAGCCATTTGCGCATAACAAAATATTGTAGGTTTTATTTTATTTGTTTTTTATCTTATATTTTAGAAATGTACATCCAGATTTTTTTTTACTTTAACATTTTTGGGGGCCCTTAAGAGAGTGGGGCCCTAAGCTATAGCTTGTTTAGCTTATACATAAATCTGGCACTGCATGTGATGTTTTCTACTCTTTCTTAGTGGATTGGATTTTGGCCACTGTGGGCTACTTGCAAGAAAAGCATTGATACTCTTGCTGTTTAGGTTTTGGTCAATGAATAGTTGAATCCAGAAGGCAGCAAGGTGAATGTAAGTCCCAGGCCATTTAAGGGCTCCAAGACCAGAAACCTGAATTTATTCGTTCATTTCCTGATGTATAATTTCCCCCATCACCAAGGCTCAAGGAAAAGGAAGTAACAAAACCCATTTCTGTAGTGAGTGTTAACTGGTGCTGACATTATAATCCGTTTTGCACCACTGAGGTTAATGGACACCACTAACTCAGGTTCTACACGAATAGAATTTACCTGAATGACATCTGGGTTTCTTTTTTTCCTGTTTTCCGTTTTTGTTGTTTTATGGTGATTTTAGGTTTTGTAATGGTTTGGATTTGCTTTCAGTGTATTGTATTATTGCTGTTTCTATTGCATGCTGCCCTGGGATCTGTTTGCATAAAGAGTGATTTAGGATTTTTAAAGGTAGCCAAAATCAATAAACTAGAATTAGACTCTATTTAATTCAGTGCTGTTTCGCTATGCTTTCTGAACTATACTCTGGGTTCAGCCACAGAAAACACCTCTCGCTGCATGTTTGCTGACTAAACCGGATGCACAGACATTATCATAACATCATATGCTTAAGTAGATCAAAACAGGAAGTGGTCTCTCAGGTATGTTGGGCCAAAGCTGTTTAAGTTACAGCTAGCATCTTGCATTGTCTCCAGAAGTCAGTGGAAGAAATTCAAAAGTTCCATTTCCCTTCTGTTTAGTTGCTTTCTATTGTTTCCTGCTCTTCTGAACTTCTGAGCTTGTGCTGTCTCCTATTGCGTGGGCAGAATGAGGAATTTAGGAGCAGGAACCTACGTTAATTATGAGTATTTGTTTCATTTGCAAGGCTTTCCACACACTTCTTCTCCTGCTGCTGCTTCCACCCTCCTCCAGCATGTCTTACCATTTGTTTCCTTTAAGCCCACTGTTCCCTGGACCATGGTTTTTTGAGGAATTTTGGCATTTAAAAAAAACCCATCAGCTGGGACAAAGCTTCATTGTTCCAAGGCTTGAGCAGGGATGGGGTGGGTGGGTGGGTGGGATTCAGTTCAGTTCAGTTAAGATTTTCATGCAAACCTATTTAATGCACACTTCTAGAATAATGTGTGAATTGAAACACAGCTATTCTTCAAAATCCACACGTCTGAATTTTGTAGTGCGGTTCTCCAAGCGAAGAACGCATCACAAAATGCACATTTTAGGAAGAAAGGGTGGATAAGAATGTATGCCTTACTGGAAATATGTTTGTGTGTGTTTAGGGATTTTATTTGCTTGCAAAAATCTGCGTATTAGACATAATTCTATGTAGAAATAAACATTCAAATGCTGATTGATTTTTGTGAGGACTTTTTGCGGGGAGTGGGGGCTGTTGCAAAATGATTTGGAAAGGTGGTGAACTGAATATTGGAAAAATGAGAATCGGAGAGAAACCAAAACTAAGACATGTGTCTGTCCTTAGCCTTGAGTGTGAGCTTCCTTATCCTCATTCTGTATCTTCCGCTAATCACACTTAATGCACATTATGAAATAAATTCCTTTTAGAAGACATATTTATCAATAACATGTAGAGACACAAAAATAACTCCGTTCAGATGAAAGCTAAGGACCAACATGTCACCCAGCAATTGTAATAGGGAAATCTAAAAGCAAGGTTGCCATGGAGATTAGTTCTCTGGCCTCTGATCCAACAGGTTAAAGCCATTTAGTTCGACAATATGCAATCCACAGTGGATGCCATGCAGCTGTCAAGTACTTTGCCTCCGCTAATGGGAAAATAACTTAAAAATTAACAGCATGCTTAACTTTAAATCAGATGTATGGAAATCACTTTGAAATAGTTGAAATAGGTGACCTGTAGGCTGGTGCTTTTACTGAAAGACTGTAGATTAGAGCTGTGTAAAACAACCATATCTCTTCAATAACGGTAGTTACGGCATTTGCTTTAATTTTGGGAAAGGCTTGAGATTTAAAAAATATAAAACACATGTGATTCCTCATGTGACCATTTTTTTGCCTTCCTCAAGAGTACCAAGGAACAGTTTTGTGGTGTTAAAAACCAGGGTGGGTGTGTGTGAATTGATGGGTGAATTGCTCTGTTGGCTTTGGTTACATTGGAACTGAGAATGTTCAGGAGTACCCAAAGGGACTTGCGTAATAACATACATAGGATGTTACATTCAATTACAATTTGGTTTCCACAAAGACCCGTGTTTTGTTTTGCTATCTGATGTGGCTGAAGCAAATGCGATGAACTACATAAGTAGATTTGTAATTAACTTCAGTGAATTCTGCATCAAAAACAATCCAGAAAATGTAATTATTTACATAATAATTTGTGGACTCAAGGATTGATGGTAGTGAATACCGCTCAAATTTGCTTGTGTGGTTTCTGTTCCTGACCTTGGTATGAACATGTGAATTGCAGCCATTTCTGCCCAACAGGAGTGAGCCAGCAATAAATCACAGGCACAATGAGCACAGGAACTAATCCCTGGTAGTTCTTGCCCTACGGATCAGTTGCTGAGACTAAAGGTCCCTACCACAGCTGTCTATGTCTGCTCCTGGTAAGGGTTTTTCCCAAGCAATCAGAGACTAGGCCTGCATGCTTGTCTATGCTCCTCCTACTTCATGCCTCTTCTGGTTCAAAGAGACCGTGGGTAGGGACTCTTCACCAGCCTTACTCATCTCTGTCTCTTGACATCCCCTGCTTTGGCCTCTGCCTCTGCCTCTGATTCTGGACTTCTCTCCACCATAGACTCTTCCAGCTCCTTAAGCCCTGGCTTGATATATCTTCAGCTTCCCACACCTCCTCTTCCCAGTCTTCTCCATTTTCTCCCTCTGATCACTCATGGTTGTCCCACCACTACTCCATGGGCTCTGAGCCTCCTTCCTTTGGTGGTTCCCCACCTGGTTGCTCCCACCATTCCTCTGTGCCCAACCAGTCCATGACACTGCCCTATTTCCAAGGGAGTTCTGCAACACCACTATTTTATATATGAGTGAGACAAGGAAACCAGCACTGGTTGAAATTGAAGGTAAAGGACCCCTGACCGTTGGGTCCAGTCGCAGACAACTCTGGGGTTGCGGCGCTCATCTCACTTTACAGGCCAAGGGAGCCAGCGTTTGTCCACAGACAGTTTTTCCGGGTCATGTGGCCAGCATGACTAAGCCGCTTCTGGCACAACAGAACACCGAAACCAGAGCAGCGCACAGAAACACTGTTTACCTTCCTGCTGGAGCAGTACCTATTTATCTACTTGCACTTTGATGTGCTTTCGAACTGCTAGGTTGACAGGAGCTGGGACCGAACAACGGGAACTCACCCCGTTGTGGGGATTTGAACCGCCAACCTTCTGATCGGCAAGCCCAAGAGGCTCAGTGGTTTAGACCACAGTGCCATGCAGCTTTGTGAATCTTTATGGAGTAGACGGAACCCCTTTGTACTTTTCTGTGAAATTGCTTCCATTGCTGAGGAGGCAACTGGCTTTTTAAATTCCTTGGCGTACAGCATGAACTGGAAATTCCAGGGGAATTTCTAGCTCTCTAGCATTTTCTCTCCTTATTTTGAGGGGGTTGGGGGTTGGCTGAGAATGCAAACCAGGGTCCAATGGTGACCTCTTGGTCATTGTTTAAACCCCACCAACCTGAATAATTTTTATCAGGTGATTTCTGGACAGATGCTTAAGTGGGAAGGCTTTGAGGGCAAGGTGGAAGAAGAGGCACATTTAATTGTTTAAAAATGACAATTCCTAGGGCTTTTGTGTTTTAGCACACATTGTCTTCGATAAGCTGCTTTATAATTTCACAGTGACAGTTAAATTGAGGCACCATGTTACCTTAGTGACGCAGTTTACTTCAAACAATAATATCTTAAATAGCAGCATGATTATATGACAGCAGGCAAGGAACCATAAAGTGACCTTCTAGATGTAAATGCAGATCAAATAGTTGGGCAGGGGGATGTGTGTAGGAAGGAATTACTGACATACTTAGGCACAGATACCTTCTTGGGTGTTGATGGCATGCATTTCACAAAAAGCCATGAAAAATAGTGCTGTTCTGTAGATGTAAATGTAAAAGAGCTTGTGCTGTAGTTCACTTAGTGCATTAACATTTATTTATGTAAAATATTTTTCAGCCTGTTCTTCACCACAACATGATTGCAGGATGGGGAAGAGTGCACATTTAAAACAATAAGCCAAAGCACAATTATGAATAAGAAAAGTGGGTGAAATTAACAAAGAATCCAATAGCAATAATGATAAACACACACACACAAGCCTGCTGGAAGAGAAGAGCTTTCAAGTGATGCTGAAAACACATCAGAATTAACACTAGCCATACATCAAAGGGGAGTGTACTCCATAAGTGAGGCAGAGTAAGCTGTCTCCCAGGATTGTACTTAGTACTTTTTACATGCAAAGAAAGTATTCTGCCACAGAAGAGTGACAGCCCTTTCCCTAACAACCTTTCTCAAACTTGAGTTCCCAGATGTTCTGGGGCTACAACTCCAATCATTCCCATCAACTCCCATCATTCCATAGTCGGCAGTCAGAGATGATTGGAGTTGTAGTCCAATAACATCTGGGGACCGGCTTCCAGATCTGCTCTGCCTTAGTGGAGGCAGCTCCCACAACAGCAGGAGATCTTTGGCGAAGGAAAAACAAGGATGATTGAGGGTAATGATCCTTGCAAATTCCCCCCAGGGGCAGGGGGAACGGGCTTCACTCGCAGTTCATTTAGGTACTTGGTTCTTGCTCTGGCATGGAATGTGGGAGGCAGGGAGGCGCTGAGTGCAAAAGCACTTCGCTGGTTGAAAACCCTCCAATGGCGCCATTAAGAAGCAGAGGTTCTCCTGTTAATTAGAGTTTAATTGATTAAAGTACAGGCGCACGCTAGAAGAGATGATATAATAAACTGTGGAACAAACCAGCTTGCAAGGACTTTAAAGTTTGAACTTGAGATAAGACTTCATTTGGTGCAAAAGATGGTGAGGAGGGGAGGGGAGCCCACAGTTCCTTCTCTACATTTATGATTTGGCAACCCCCTTCTGAATGTTAGTTCAAATTATATTTGTACAAGCAAGGATGTTAGAAATTGGATTATAAATATGGAATATAACATCAAACGGAACTGTGTGTGTAAAAAAAGGAAAAAGGGAGGGAAGCTCTATTTTGCAAAAGTTTTACGATGGAAACTTAGAGTTGACTCTTTCCCAACCTTTATTATTTACGAAGTGACCTGAATAACACTAAGAGGACTTGGAATTTAATTTAATTGGAAGCATAATTGCTCATATATCTTCAGCTGGAAGGAAGGATGAAGGGAGTCTGTGAACTGCCAAGGAACTGATAAGGTTCTTTATTGAGTCATCTGCAGTTTGACAGACTGCTCTAATTCCTAGGCTGAGAGGAAAAATGGTGACAACAGGTTTTTTTCCTGGGACAAAGCAACTTTTGCAGCTGTTGTTAAAGTTCTCAGTGCAAAACAAAGAAGCAGGGGTTGGAGCAAAAGAGAAATTTCTGGAACAGCAATGGGATATCAGCTCTGCCCAAGGCATGGCAGATAACAGCAACAATCGGGGGAACAAAAGACATAACATCGTACAAGGACAGGAAGATACACCATGGGCAGAAGAATTACCACACACAGGAAGAATACAGATATAGTTTGAGTTCCTCACTTGCAGTTTTATAAATTATTTAATGTGTCAACACGAATAGAAGTTATTAATACAGTGGTGCCCCGCAAGACGAACGCCTCGCAAGACGGAAAACCCGCTAGACGAAAGGGTTTTCCGTTTTGGAGGCGCTTCGCTAAACGAATTTCTCTATGGGGTTGCTTCGCAAGACGAAAAAATCTTGCGAGTTCCCGCGGGGTTTTTTCCGCTTTTTTCGCCCTGTTCCTAAGCTGCTAAGCCGCTTAACAGCTGATCCGCTGATAAGCCACTTCTCAGCTGATCGCTAAAAGCCGCTAGACCGCTAATAGCGCTAATCCGCTAAGCTGTCAATGGGCTTGCTTCGCAAGACGAAAAAACCGCTAGACGAAGAGAATCGCGGAACGGATTAATTTCGTCTTGCGAGGCACCACTGTATTGCAGTTATTGTATAAGGGATTATGATGATGACAGGAATGTAATGGAAATTAATAAGATTTTGGAACGCAGGAATAAAGAAAATAATCAGCCAGTGTGGTGTAGTGGTTAAGAGCAGTAGTCTCGTAATCTGGGGAACCGGGTTCGCGTCTCCGCTCCTCCACATGCAGCTGCTGGGTGACCTTGGACTAGTCACACTTCTCTGAAGTCTCTCAGCCCCACTCACCTCACAGAGTGTTTGTTGTGGGGGAGGAAGGGAAAGGAGAATGTTAGCCGCTTTGAGACTCCTTAAAGGGAGTGAAAGGCGGGATATCAAATCCAAACTACTACTACTACTCCTCTTCTTCTTCTTCTTCTTCTTCTTCTTCTTCTTCTGTTACTCCACAGTATTCACAATATCCGCTTTTTAACTTTTGCAAACTTTGGGGTTCTCCTAAGGATGCTGATGCCCCCTCTTGTTTCTTGGGGGTCCCATTTTGGCTCCAGTCATATCACCTTGATACTCACCACCTGAGCTCACTAATAAAGGGAGTGATATGCCCCTATGTATTGCTTTGGCATCCAACAATATATCGGAAAAGTCATTCAAAGCCATTCAAAGTTTTCCTGATTTTGCATATGTAGGTCTGAGAATCAACCAATTTTACTTGAACAGAAGCAGAAGTGTCTCCCAGAAGCCTTTACTGGGTAACATAAGCTAATCTTTAATAATAATAAATCTCACATAATTGGGTTCTTCAGCTTCTTGTGCTTAGCCAGCCTACAGATTTTTCTATTTGTAGATAAAGTTAACACTACAAAAAGGTGAAGAATTATACTGAGGAGAAATATTACACACACACACAAACGTCTACATCTTTCATTCAAGCAAGAACATTGATTTCAGTGTGTGCAACTTCAGAATTCAATTTAATTTCCCATTGGTACTTACATTAGTAGATAATGATTTTGAACCTCTTCCAAGGAGAATTTTCTTCCGCCACAGGTTTGTTTTGGTGCTATTTATTGCTTCATCAAATATGTTGTTCAGAGATATTACACCACAACATGAGAATCACTGCTTCCACTCACAATCTCTTTCCACCCCACCTCCCATTTTACATTAAGTGAAAGTTTTGAGCAGTGAAGTGGTTTCTGTGAATCCTTCACTAATGCCTTTCCAGAAAATGTTTTCTTTGTTCCCTAAATTATTGATCGGGCTATTAAAGGTCTGAAATAAAACTTTAATTAGTCAGTAGAGGCTTTGCAAAGTATGACCTGCTAGAATCATGCGAATGTATGTGAGCAGAGATACCCATCTGACTATAATGCTTAGCACCAGGCAAATGAAAAACACTCAGCCCTGAGAGCAAGAAAACAAAGATCAGTTGCATATTTGTATTGCTTTGGCAAAAATGCTTTTTAGGTGCTTGAGGAAGGTGCATTTATAAAGTGCAATGAGAGATCATCTAACTCATTTGCTCTGATGCTTTGCATTTGTGTTTTGCAATTGCTGTTGGAGTACACTTTCCTGGTTTTCCTGGTCATGGCCGATACATTCAGTGTATGTAATCTGAACACTTACGAATACCTATAAAGTTGCAAAATCTGGCCTTTTATGTTCATTTCCTAGACTTGTTTACTCAAAACCTTTCTCTATAATTTTGTAGAAAGCACTTTTTGTCCCCAAACGGAGTGCTGTAAGAAGCTGAGTCTGAGGCCCATGTAGGAGAACTAGAAAAAAAAGCTGAGCATATAGTACCAATCCTGACCTGACTGCACTGGCTGCTAATTAGTTTCCAAGTCCAATTTAAAGTGTTGGTTTTGACCGACAAAGCCCTAAACGGCTCAGGACTACAGTACCTCAAGGACTGCCTTTCCACATATGAACTGACCTGGGTCCTGCAATGATCATCTGAGGCCCTTCTTTGTGAGCCTTCTCCGTGTGAAATCTGGAGGGTGGCAACACGAGGGTGAGTCTTTTCTGTGGTGGCTCCCCACTTGTGGAATGCTCTACCCTGGGAGGCTTGCCTGGCCCCTTTGTTACATATCTTTAGGTGCCAGGTGAAAACATTCCTCTTCTCCCAGGCCTTTGTCTAATTAAATTATCTATGGCCTTTTATGGTGCTGGAGGAGACTCTTGAGAGTCCCATGGACTGCAAGAAGATCAAACCTACCCATTCTGAAGGAAATCAGCCCTGAGTGCTCACTGGAAGGACAGATCCTGAAGCTGAGACTCCAATACTTTGGCCACGTCATGAGAAGAGAAGACTCCCTGGAAAAGACCCTGATCTTGGGAAAGATGGAGGGCACAAGGAGAAGGGGACGACAGAGGATGAGATGGTTGGACAGTGTTCTTGAAGCTACCAACATGAGTCTGACCAAACTGTGGGAGGCAGTGGAAGACAGGAGTGCTTGATCCATGGGGACATGACTAAACGACTAAACAACAACAACATGGCCTTTCAAACTCTGTGTGTGGAGTCCAGAGATCCAAGGCACACATACAGGGTCTGTGTGCCTTTGGAGACTGGAAGACAGAGTGGAGACTGCTATGCTTTATTCACCTATTTACACCTTCAGTCTGCATGGAGTCCAGATCTTACAGCAGGCACATTTCCAGAGGCAGCAGTGCTGGCCACCTTTAGGCTGCTTCCTTCAGGGATGGATCCCAGCTCGTCTCCCTCCTCCTTCCTCCCAGAAACCTCTGCTCCAAAACACACCCATCACATTGGCACCCTTCAAACCCCTGTCTCTGTTCACACCTCAGGGCAGGGGCGAAATCCTCTTGTACTGGGAACTACCCTCAATGGCCCTAGCTTGGCCAGGCTGGTTTGCATAAGGCTCTTCAGTTGGTGTCTTATCCATATCCCAATCTATCAAAATCCTAATATTTATTCATTCCTAGGGTTTATTAATTTCTAGGGCTTACCCTAAATCTATAACAATATTGTTAAATGCCCTGTTATCTTTGGATGAAGGTTGGTGTAGAAATTTAATAAAAAATAATAACAGTTGGCTCCATTGTGCTGAGTTCCTCTTCTGTGACAGGAAAGAATCACAAATATTGAGACTGTGAGAAAAGGACTATACATGACACACGGCCTCTGGACTCATCTTTATCCAGTTCTCAACCTGGATAAAGCATGGGAGAAGCAAACAGTATCCCTTTCCTAAAACTGTTCTATGACTAAGCCAATGAGTCCTGCTCCTCCTTCATAGAAACCATGTGTTGGCCATGTGTGGTCCAAATGGAAAGAAATTTTGCTCTTTATTTGAGGGTTGGGTGGGTTTTGAAGTGATGCACACTTAAGGACAGGCATTACACAACCATTTGACTATATACTGTAAAGGTAAAAAAGGTAAAGGACCCCTGGACGGTTAAGTCCAGTCAAAGGCGACTATGGGGTTATGGCACTCATCTTGCTTTCAGGCCGATGGAGCCAGCGCCTGTCCACAGACAGCTTTCCGGGTTATGTGGCCAGCACGACTAAACCGCTTCTGGTGCAATGGGACACCGTGACGGAAACCAGAGTGCACAGAAATGCCGTTTACCTTCCTGCTACAGTGGTACCTATTTATCTACTTGCACTGGCATGCTTTCAGACTGCTAGGTTGGCAGGAGCTTTGACAGAACAACGGGAGCTCACTCCGACACGGGGATTCGAACCGCTGACCTTCCGATTGGCAAGCCGAAGAGGCTCAGTGATTTAGACCAAATTTTTATGAAAACTATTCTGTAGTTTCTCTTTCGCTTTGAAATGTGAACTACAAAAGAGTACTAATAAGCCAACTAATAAGTCATTACTTTAAGCAATGAATAGTTTGTGCATGATGAGAAATGAGTTAAATTATACTACCAACTCTATTGTTTCCCCCCACAAACATAAATACATGATACAATGCATCTGATTTCTCTTTTAGGAGGAAACTGGAGATAGCTTCAAAGTGGGGGTGGAACTAAAGCATTATTTTAGACACACACAAACACACACCCAGAAGTATTTAGCTCAGATCACCCTTGACACACCATCACCTTCATATGTCTATCTCACATTCATAGGTTTTGGGTTGGAGCGAGTCTTCGTCATGGCTTAGGGTAGACCCACTGAAGTTGATGCAGCTGAAGTCCCATTGGTTTTGTTGGGTGTGCTCTAATGATGACTGTGTGCAGCCTTTCTTCCTCCCCGTCTTTCCTGGTCTTACCCTTCCTTTGGCTTCTGCCATGTCTACATCTCCTGCCTGTACCTCATAGTCCTTAAGTCCACCTAGTTTCCCCTGCTTGCCTGCAATGCCTGCCATTCACCTAACCTTTGATCCCTACTTGCACTCATTGCAGGGCATGGTCTGCAGGCATCTGAGGGACTATCTTGCTGAAGCTTAGGAGCCCCGGGTCTGCTAACTTCCGAGAGGGCTAACCTCTTGGGAAAAGCATATATTCTGCTTGGGGTTCCATGGTGGAAGAATGATGATCTATAAATGTAAGAAAATAAATAAATTGAACTGAAGATGTTGGAGTACTTGGACTAGAAACAGTTACTGTTTACCAAAAAGGTATTTTTTTTGTGTGTGTAGATGTTTCTTCCGTGTTGCCATGGCAGCTGCTACTCCAGCTCTCCTTGACTCTTTTAAACACCTGTTAATCCTCTGACCTTTTCTACAAATGGGATCACCTGCCGTGAGGGCAGACAGTTTGCAGAAGGATGGTATCCTTCACTCTTTGGAGAATGGCAATTCCTGCTGGGCTCCTGCCCCTGTTACTAATTATTTCGTTGGCATTACATCTTGAGGGTATTGCCAATTAATTTCCCAGAAAGATCCTCTCTTTATAAGTCAAAGGAAAATTGTCTCAACAACTTTTTTTCTTTCTCATAATAAGGGAAGTCTCCCAGTCTCTTCAGTGCCACATCCTTGAACAGGAAAGCATTGTTGGGAATGAATTTTCAGAACATCCTAATATTGGATGTGTTATGGATTGCTCAACATGATGGCTCTGAAACCTCTCTATATAACTGGCATATTTCTCCAAAAACGCCTAAACTTACTTGAAAATGTGTGGCAATATCAGCTGAAATCTTAGATACCAAAGGGCTATGCTGAATAAAATTTATGGTGGTTGACTATGGGGGGTTTAATGACTCAGCTGGATCCTGAGGCCTCTTAATGAGTAGGAGAATTAGGTAAAATTGTGCAAATTTTCATCCTTAATCCAAGTGACAGAATCTAATATAACACCAGTCCTGAAAGAACTACATTGGCTCCCAGTACGTTTCTGAGCACAATTCAAAGTGTTGGTGCTGACCTTTAAAGCCCTAAAAGGCCTCGGCCCAGTAGACCTGAAGGAGCATCTCCAGCCCCATTGTTCTGCCTGGACACTGAGGTCTAGCACCGAGGATCTTCTGGCAGTTCTCTCACTGTGAGAAGCAAAGTTACAGGGAACCAGGCAGAGGGCCTTCTTAAGAGTAGCGCCCGCCCTGTGGAACGCCCTCCCATCAGATGTCAAGGCGATAAACAACTATCAGACTTTTTGAAGACATCTGAAGGCAGCCCTGTTTAGGGAAGCTTTTAATGTTTGATATTTTATTGTGCTTTTAATTTTGTTGGGAGCTGCCCAGAGTGGCTGGGGAAACCCAGCCAGATAGGCAGGGAATGAATGAATGAATAATAATTACTTTCCTGGAACAGAATTTGGATGACCTTTACCTAGATTTTTTAAAGGCCTGGGATACATCTATCCTTCTTTATTGTGCAGGGTTTTTTGTGTGTTTTTTTAGCCAGAAGGCACAGTAATCAGTGTAGAAATTCAGTTCCTGAGACCACAATCCCATACACACTTCCCTGGGAGTATGTCCCATTGGACTCAGAAATGGTTTGCATCTAACATGAAGCCAAACCATGGCTTAGCATGAATGTGAAGGCTCCCAGAGAGGAGATCATGTCTGTTGCACTCCTACCATCCTGCTCCCCCTGCACTGCTATGAATTAAGTCATGGTTTGGTTTGGTGTGTCTTCCAAACACAAACTCATGGTCTGTCTCACTCCAGACAAACCATGAGCTGTAACAAATATTTTTTTCCTTGGCTTTACAGCAGCTGATTGTTTGGAGGCAGCAGTAGCAGGACTGGAGGGGGGGGCAAAGTGGCCTCAATTCCTACCCCCCCCCATAGTAATGGCATGCAAGCCAGCTTAGTAAATAATAATAATTTATTCTTTATACCCAGCCCATCTGGCTGGGTTTCCCCAACCACTCTGGGTGGCTTCCAACAAAATATTAAAATACAATATTCTATTAAACATTCGAAGCTTCCCTAAAGAGGGCTGCCTTCAGATGTCTTCTAAAAGTCTGGTAGTTGTTTTTCTCTTTGACATCTGGTAGAAGGGTGTTACACAGGGCGGGTGCCACTACCGAGAAGGTCCTCTGCCTGGTTCCCTGTAACTTGGCTTCTCGCAGTGAGGGAACCTCCAGAAGGCCCTCGGCACTGGACCTCAGTGTCCGGGCAGAACGATGCGGGTGGAGACGCTCCTTCAGGTATACTGGACCGAGGCCGTTTAGGGCTTTAAAGATTAGCATCAGCACTTTGAATTATGTTTGGAAACGTACTGGGAGCCAATGTAGTTCTTTCAGGACCAGTGTTATGTGGTTTCTGTGGCCACTCCCAGTCACCAGTCTAGCTGCCGCATGCTGGATTAGTTGTAGTTTCCGGGTCACCTTTAAAGGTAGCCCCACACAGAACGCATTGCAGTAGTCCAAGCGAGAGATAACTGGAGTATGCACCACTCTGGCGAGACAGTCCGTGGGCAGACGGGGTCTCAGCCTGTGTACCAGATGGCGCTTGTAGACAGCTGCCCTGGACACGGAATTGACCTGTGCTTCCATGGACAGCCTTGAGTCCAAAATTACTCCCAGGCTGTGCCCCTGGTCCTTCAAGGGCACAGTTACCCCATTCAGGACCAGGGAGTCCTCCACACCTGCCCGCCTTCTGTCCCCCCAAAACAGTACATCTGTCTTGTCAGGATTCAATCTCAATCTGTTAGCCACCATCTATCCTCTAACCGCCTATGTGCAGGCTTGAGCTAGGAGCTCCCTGTCTACAGCTGTGTGCTCTGTATTCAAATTTCTGTTGCACAATAGCTCCAACCTTAAAGACTTTCCAACATCTGCCCTTTTGTGTTTCCTATGCTATCAGCAGACCACCTTATCAGCAAAATAACAGGAACAATATGTTTTCCGTGCACTTAATTAATTATGTTTTCATAGTCAACATCAGATAACTTAAATTGCAGTGAAAACAAAGAATTTTAAGTAGGATGTTTTACACAGTGTGATGGGGGAAAGGAAGCTCTTAAGCAGTTTATTTAATGGAGTTTCAAATTCCTAATTTTGTTAAAATCCCACAGGCACATAGCATAAGAGACACTAATGTGAGCCACTATGTAATTAGGGCTAATAACTAGTCTTTGATGTGGGGGAGGGGCGGTAGGAGAAGAACTGCGGATCCAGCTGGCCCTCTTACACCTGCAAGAAACAGATGATTTCCTCTGCTGAAAACTAACAGGCTAATGACAGTATGGAATTAAATGAAAACATTAATTAATTCCCTGTAACAGAATGCAAAGAAGGAGACCACCAATTAAGAGGGGTTGTTGTGTGCAACTTAAATTACGCTTCGTTGTTCTCTTACATGCTAACGGCTAACAAATCTTGCATCGGATGAGTTGTGTGAATTGTGACATCTCCCTCATTTGTTCTTAAGTAATATTTTATTTAAGTTTTTCATACTACAATAAAAATAAACAGCTACAAAAAACACAAAGAGAATAAATAGAATGGGAATCCTCTCTTAAGGGTAGTTCTTAGCCGTTTCCACCCACAGAAGGTCACTCCCAGCTCTCACCTGGGATATTTCCTTTCCCCTCCCAGATCGACATTTCCCTGCCTCCCCAGCTCCTCCACCAACCATCTCCCTCATTGGTGTGTTTGGGGCTGTATTTACCCGGGCGCCAAATTCTGGGGGGCGGCAAATGTATACCTACTGTTCCTCTCTATCGGCCGTGGTGAAAAACAATGGCGCGAAAGTACCTGCCCCCTTCCTCTGTTGCTCTGTTACTCTGTAGCGTCAAATATTTCTGATAAGTCAGGAAACAAAAGCAGTTTTTCTTCTGCTGCGTCGTTCTTAAAAAGTAAAGGTAAAGGGACCCCTGACCATTAGGTCCAGTCGTGGCCAACTCTGAGGTTGCGGCGCTCATCTCACTTTATTGGCTGAGGGAGCCGGCGTACAGTTTCCAGGTCATGTGGCCAGCATGACTAAGCTGCTTCTGGCGAATCAGAGCAGCGCAAGGAAACACCGTTTACCTTCTCGCCAAAGCGGTACCTATTTATCTACTTGCACTTTGACGTGCTTTCAAATTGCTAGGTTGGCAGGAGCTGGGACCGAGCAACGGGAGTTCACCCCATCACGGGGATTTGAACTGCCGACCTTGTGATCGGCAAGTCCTAGGCTCTGTGGTTTAACCCACAGTGCCACCCATGTCCCTGCGTTGTTGTTACAGGTGAACTATTCCCCCCCCTCTAAAAAAAGGTCAACAACTTTGAGGGTGCTGGGAAGATGCTTGCATCCCACCCGACCCTGGGTGTGTTAGCTGTTGCGCTGCTTCTGCAGCCATTTATTGTTCTTTCGATGAGAGACCTGTGGGGCCTGGGCACTAAAGTTTCTAATAAACCTTCTGTATACGTACTAAAGAGATATAGGGAAGGAGACTTTTGTTGACTTTAGGAGAAAATTGAAATGAAATTCTTGTTCCAGTGTTTAATGTTTCTCTTTTGAGACTGCTGACAACAGGTTCAGATTAAGAACAGACCTCCAGAACGAATTAAGTTCGTAACCAGAGGTACAACTGTATTGTCTTTTTCTCTCTCTCCTCCCTGAATTTTAAAGGTGCGGCTTATTTGCGGGTGTGGCTTATATTTGGGCCAATACGGTATTAATGCTAATTTTGTTCTAGTGGATTTCCAGCACAATAGCTATGGGAGTATGAGTTGTGGCTTCTCCCTCATTTATATAGCATTAAACAATTTTTGTTTTGAATGAGTGTGATGTTAACATATGAGAGTGCTGGAGGTGAAATAGTTAAACAGGTTACCCAATCAGAACCCAGGGGGTGGAGTCAGAGGGACTATAAAACCAGCTCTGGGAGGGGTGAAGGAGGAGTTCGTTGGGTGGTTGGTTGGAGTGGGAGTGAATTGGGATAGAGTCTGTGGGTAGGTTGAGTTAGCGAAATAAGCTGAGTCAGGAACAGTTAGGAGCTAGGAAGACGAGTAAATATCTGAGAGGTGGTTTTAGTGAGGTAGCGGAAGTTATAGGTCTGGATAGGCACCCCATGACTGTAATTGACCGATACTGTTTATGAAACCACACGCTTGTTAAACTTCAATAAATAAACAGAAGTTTATGTTCCAATTTAACCCTGACTGGACTCAGTATTGTCCCAGGTAGGGCCTGGGTGGTGGCAGCGAGAAATCAAGTGGTGGCACAGGGATCAATAGACGGTGAAACGTCCGGGGACCCTGTGTGATCGCCACAGAAAAGCACCTATGTATATTACATTCTACATGGGGACTCAGGCAGCAGAGGTGACCACATCAATGCCTGGATGCGGGGGACACAAGTGGGAACATTCAGTATTTCCAATAAAATGTCATCTATAATGTCCTAATATTAGTATTTTGTTCACATTTTATATTGCTGTATCGTGACTGTTCGTTGTTTCCTGGGGTGTGGCTCTAGGAGCCACAGGTGAGAGCTGAGGGCCGGGTGCTTGATTGGTCTCAAATATTGGTCTTTGGCGAACCAGAGCAGCGCATGGAAACACTGTTTACCTTCCTGCCGGAGTGGTACCTATTTATCTACTTGCACTTTGACGGGCTTTCGAACTGCTAGGTGGGTAGGAGCTGGGACCGAACAACGGGAGCTCACCCCGTCGTGGGGATTTGAACTGCTGGCCTTCTGATCGGCAAGCCCTAGGCTCTGTGATTTAGACCACAGCACCACCGTGTGCCATGAAGACACTAGCAGGACTGAAAACCCCCCTACAATGTGGCTAATAGGTTAAATATTTAAATTGTGAGACTGGAATTGAAAGTGGAAAACCTGCTGAAGGGAAGGAGGGAAGTTGCATGCTTGGCAGAGCAGAGAGTTTTGTGTTTGGTATTGTATTGTGAAAATATTGCTCAAGAGGAAAATAATAACAATATTTTTTTTTAAGAAAGAAGAAGAAGTCAGGGCCAGATGGGGCTCATCAACCTGGGAAGGTAGCCCATGTAAGAGAAGGATAAGTCTGATCCTAAACCTCCACTGCCTGCATAAGAAAGTCTGTGGGACTCAACCTGAAAGAAAAATCCATACCTCTGTGTCATCCCACACAGAGCCCCAATCTTCTGTTTCCCTTAATGGCCCACACCCAGGTGATCGCCTCACATGGGAAACTAGCCTGGCTTATATTTTAACTCTTGCAGGAAGACTTACACACAGCCCACTCCCTAACTCATAACAAATCATAAATGTGCCAGAGAAAACTTGGAGGTAAAAATATTTCACTCATCGTTCCAATTTACTGCTTTATAGATACTGTTTAGCCCAGTAGGGGACCTACATATTTTGGATTGTCCAAATCATACTCTATGGGACTGAAGGATAACCAGAAGTTAAACAGAAGGGGGAAACCAACATGTTCTCATTTGTTTGCTATGTTAGTACTTGTGAGAATATTGCATGATAGAGTCAGTTGCACTACCGTTTTTATATAATAATAATAATAATAATAATAATAATAATAATAATAATAATAATTTTTTATTTATACCCTGCCCTCCCCAGCCAAGGCCCGGGCTCAGAGCGGCTTACAAGCAATAATAAATTGATTGATTGATTACAAACTTAAAAATAAAAATAAAATATATTAAAATAATGGAACATTAAAATATTAAAATGTAGCCTCATCGCAGGAGGAGGAGGAAAGAAGGAAGAAAAAAAGAGAGAGAGAGAGAAGCAGCTGGTTGGCTAATTAAACCTAGAATGTGAAAGTCAAACTACACTGGTAGCTCAGCTAGAAAAAAATACTTTCAACATGCTAGGAAAGTATTGCATCTTTCACCCCCCGCCCCCGTTACACTGGAGAAGAAAGATCAGATTGATTTAAATGATAATTCCAACATTATCATTCCACAAAGATATACTCATAACCCCCTTTACATTTTAAATAGCATCAAACTGCAACAAAGATGAGTATACCACAACTGAAGTCATAGTTTGTTCCTATATTGGATACATACTGCCCTGGGCTCTTTCTGAGGAAATGTGATTTATAAATAAGCAACATAAAATAAAAACAATTAAAGTAATGAACATGAGAAGTTGGAGCTACAAAGACCATCAAGACTTAAAAGTTTTGGAATTGGAGGAAAAACTTGCAGATCACCCACAAACAATTTTTTTGTAGGGTTTGCAAGTAATTAAGGGATTTTGAAGGAAACAAGTCTAATTTTGATAATAAGGTCTGCGTTTTCAAAATAAAAAATAACTCAATTCTATCTTTCAAGACAAGTTCTTTTCTCCCTCTTTTCAGACTGTAGCATGCTGTGATATCCCCCTTATTGAATATGCCATCACTCCTTCCAGTTTCCTTGTGTTTTGCTAGATTCTACTGCTTCTAGGCTATATATTCCTGCTTATTCCTTAAAACAGTATCATTTCTTGGCTGTTATGAAAGTGTGTCATTATTTTTAGACTTGCTAATTGTACACTCACATGAGGTTGATTTTCTTAAATGTTCGTCGCTTTGCTATATGTGTTGGCAGGGAAATGCAGTCTCTTGCATGAGGCTGGAACCAAACAATGCTCTGGTTTCATCTGCATGGTGATAGGTACTATTCAGATTAGCCATTTTGGCATTGGTTTTTAGGGACAATGGAATGTCTTCTGAAATTTCTCAGAAGGATTTTGCACATTGCTATTTAGGGCACAATCCAGTTAGAGTTAAACAATTCCAAGATCCATTAATTTGAAATGTGTGATATTTAAAAATGCAATCTTATATCTTTCTATGGAGAAATAAGGGATGCAGGTGGCGCTGTGGTCTAAACCACAGAGCCTAGGACTTGCTGATCAGAAGGTTGTGGTTCGAATCCCCGTGACGGGGTGAGCTCCCGTTGCTCAATCCCAGTTCCTGCCCACCTAGCAGTTCCGAAAGCACGTCAAAGTCAAGTAGATAAATAGGTACCACTCTGGTGGGAAGGTAAACGGCGTTTCCATGTGCTGCTCTAGTTCGCCAGAAGTGGCTTAGGCATGCTGGCCACAGTGACCTGGGAAGCTGTCTGCGACAAACGCCGGCTCCCTCGGCCTATAGAGCGAGATGAGCGCCACAACCCCAGAGTCGTCCACGACTGGACCTAATGCTCAGGGGTACTTTTACCTTTTGTGGTGAAATAAGTCTCAAAATTCAAGCAATTTCTCTCTCTCTCTCCCAGGTAAGTCGGTATAAGCTACAATCTGATACAGACTACCTGTCTTTTTGGTAAGACTTTTGAGCAGAAACGTTATGCAGGCAATCACCAGTTGCATGGGGGTTGTGTTCCGGGTCATTATGCGTTCTGGGTCATTAAACCACAGAGCCTAGGACTTGCCAATCAGAAGGTCAGCGGTTCGAATCCCTGCAACGGGGTGAGCTCCCGTTGCTCGGTCCCTGCTCCTGCCAACCTAGCAGTTCGAAAGCGTGTCAAAGTGCAAGTAGATAAATAGGTACCGCTTTGGCAGGAAGGTAAACGGGTTTCTGGAGCTGCTCTGGTTCGCCAGTTCTGCAAAGTCCATCATCTTCATCTGCCGCTCTTCTTTCATTGGCACATCTTCTTGTTTCAATTTTCTTTTTTTTTTTTTAAATAATTTTTATTAGTTTTACAACAAAAAACAAAAAACAAACAACATAACGCGACTTCCCCAAACCTCCCCTTCACTGCATCCTTATTTTAGAATTTTTTTAGCAATCCTTCATCCCTTTTTATATTTAATTCTCTTTAGAGCTTTTTTCTAAATTTCAATTTTTACAGCTGTAATTCTTTATATCTAATCCTTGACATCTTTAACATTCCGAAATTTTACAACAATTTTTAAGATAGATTTTAAATTTTTTCCAGTCTTCTTCCACTGTCTCTCTCTTCTGGTCACGGATTCTGCCGGTCATCTCTGCCAGTCCCATGAATTCAGTCACCTTGGTCTGCCATTCTTCCAGAGTAGGTACTTCTTTAGTCTTCCAATACTTCGCCAAAAGAATTCTTGCTGCTGTTGTTGCGTACATAAAGAATGTTCTATCTTTCTTTGGAACCGTTTGGCCCACCATGCCCAAGAGAAAAGCCTCTGGTTTCTTTATAAATGTCCACTTAAGGATTTTCTTAATTTCATTATAGATCATTTCCCAGTAGGCCTTAATCTTCGGGCAGGTCCACCAAAGATGATAGAAAGTTCCTTCGCATTCATTACACTTCCAACAATTGTTATTGGGCAAGTGATATATCTTTGCAAGCTTGACTGGGGTCATGTACCACCTATAGATCATTTTCATTATATTTTCTTTCAAGGCACTACATGCCGTAAATTTAATACTTGTGGTCCATAACTGCTCCCAGTCAGCAAACATAATATCATGACCAACATCTTGTGCCCACTTAATCATAGCTGATTTAACCGTTTCATCCTGTGTGTTCCATTTTAGCAGCAAATTATACATTCTAGACAGGTTCTTAGTATTGGGTTCTAGCAATTCTGTTTCTAACTTTGACCTCTCCTTCTGAAATCCTAGTTTCCTGTCCTGCTTAAAGGTTTCATTAATCTGATAATAATGTAACCAGTCTCGGACTTTAGGTTTCAATTTCTCAAAACTCTGTAGTTTCAGGTTTTCACCATCATATTCTATAATTTCACAATATTTTGGCCAATCTGAGTCCATATTGAGTCTTTTTACCGCCTTAGCTTCCATTGGTGACAACCTTCTTGTTTCAATTTTTCGGCTAAAAGAATTCTTGCCGCAGTTGTTGCATACATAAATTGTTTTTTTGTCTTCCCTTGGTATCTCTTCACCAACCATACCCAGTAAAAAGGCTTCTGGTTTTTTTAACAAAAGTATTTTTAAACATTTTCTTTAACTCATTATATACCATTCAATCTAATTACACTTATATAAGCTCACAATGAGGAAGACCAATTTGCTTTCACTGCATTTGAGTAAAACTATGCCAAGCGTTTCCAAATTTTAATTACATTGGATTAAAAACAAGCTAAAACTTATGTGAGCAAAAACATGAATTGGACCCAACACACGCATTTTTGTAGACATTTCCTCCTAATATATGCATTTTTGCAAACATTGTTTGGCTGGAGAACTGCATCAAATTTATTTAATAAGTATGAATTTTGGAGGATAGTTGTATTTTGGTTCTTCTTGCTTTGGAAAGTGCTGTTTGATATACTTGGTTGTTGTTTAGTCGTTTAGTCATATCCAACTCTTCGTGACCCCATGGACCAGAGTACGCCAGGCACTCCTGTCTCCCACTGCCTCCTGCAGTTTGGTCAAACTCACGTTAGCAGCTTCAAGAACACTGTCTCATCCTCTGTTGTCCCCTTCTCCTTGTGCCCTCCATCTTTCCCAACGTCAGGGTCTTTTCCAGGGAGTCTTCTCTTCTCATGAGGTGGCCAAAGTATTGGGGCCTCAGCTTCACGATCTGTCCTTCCAGTGAGCACTCAGGGCTGATTTCCTTAAGAATGGATAGGTTTGATCTTCTTGCAGCCCATGGGACTCTCAAGAGTCTCCTCCAGCACCGTAATTCAAAAGCATCAATACTATTCTTCTTTAAATTTGAACTGAATTGAATTGTTTTTCCATCCCTAAGCCATCTCCAAGACATTGCAAAGAGGACCTGTGGCTCAGCTGTAATATCACACTTAAAGACTGGCAGGAACCTTGCATATAGGAAGATATACTATAGTTGCTGTAATTTTCCATACCTGGGTACTACAAGTAGGTTACCGTCTTTTCAGCCCCACCCACCAGGACTTCAGTTTTCTGAAACTGCTGTTTGTTTTGCCTTGTTTGATAATCCTTTGGAATATACTGCTATCTTGTGGAAAGAGTGAGAAATGCAACTTAATAATTCTTGCGAGGGAGGGTTGTTCCACTGAGAGAATTCATTGGAGGATAAAGCACACTAATTTGGCAAAAATGGTGAAACAAATGAGAGTAGAAGGAGGAAAAAGGACATTAACCGGGTATGAATACAGTAACCAGTATTTGTATTTTCTTTCTTTCTTTCATGAAACAGAATATCTAAAAGTGGTATTTTGCCTCAGTAAACATTTTAAAGATGAACTCAGATTTTGAAAATGGTTCAAAGTCTCATTTATACAAGCTAGAAAACAACAAAAAGCACATTTTGACCACTGATATTTTCTCCAAAACATGAATTAGCTGGATACAGCCCCCTGCCTTACAACACAGTCCTAACTCTGTTTATTCAGAAGCAACTCCGCTATGTTCAACAATACATTTCACATTAGGCAAAACATTACAGGTGTGAATATGGGAGCACCCAAATAAATAGCCTTTATTTATGCCGTTTTGGACTATCTCTTTGCAAAGCTGTCTAATTTAGTGGCATCTTTTGGTAGCAAACAGAATAAGTCTATCACACTTGAATGCCATGTTTTCATTCTGCAATTTCCATACTTCCATGCATTTATTACAAGGCAGTGACAAGTCATATCTCAACGGGACTTGAGATATGTTTCTCCTCAGCTGATGCTGACTAAGATCCAGTAGCCAATTGACAATTTTGAACTGATGCCATCAAATTCTTTGATCTCTCAAACTGTTTGAAATTTCATTTGAATATATTCCCTCCTCATGCATGTGCACTGGCGTCAGGTATATGGGGCACAAGGGGCTCCAGCCCCCTCCATATTGTGAATCGGGGGCCCAGCCCCCCCAATATTGAGGGGGCTGACATCCTTAGTATGTATACTACCTATCCAAATATAAAGTTTGTGTATTGTTGATCAATACATGGATATTACAGGTGAGGGCAGCAGAGACAATCCTAGTCCAGCCTATGTCAACTGATTCTACTGCTTTTCAGAAAATCTGAGCTGGGGTAGTGCATTAAATAAATCCCAAAAACAAGCATTTCAAAAGGGTGGCATCTATTTCCCTTCCAATATATATTTGGTA
Organism: Podarcis erhardii; assembly: GCF_964252035.2. Taxonomy (NCBI): domain Eukaryota; kingdom Metazoa; phylum Chordata; class Lepidosauria; order Squamata; family Lacertidae; genus Podarcis; species Podarcis erhardii. Next base: position 9,170,071 of record NC_138512.1, read on the forward strand.
ACTGGCACTAGTGATTAAGCTTGCATAGCTTGTCTGCTCCTAATAGATTTCGGCAGAGATTTGCTGCAATCCACTTCATCGGAAATGAAACAAATTTCGTAGCCCAACTGGGCTATATCCTTGCTGATTAAGGATTTGCATATTTGCACATGAGATTGTCTATTTCAATTTGGTGCAACTCAAACTGAAATGTCGAAACACTTTCCATCTGGTTTGTGCATAACTCACTCGGAAGGTAGAGGAAGTGCGGCAACTGTGAAAGCAGTCTTCGTACAGTAAGTAATTGTTACCCAGGGATCTTTCAAAACTACGTGAACACAGGATACCATCCTTGTAAACCACAGACTTTCTTTCTGGAAGCAGAACTGCTTTAATTGGAAAAACAGGCCAATGAAGAAAACCAAAGACTGCTTCCTCCCAGAAAAATAAATAAAATAAAATAAAATAAAATGAAATAAATGAATGTAGGGAGCAGCTATTGGGAGAGCGACTTCCCTTGTGGAAATTTCATGGGTGGGAATTTAAAGTTCCCATTTATTTTTATTTATTTTATAGAATATTTATTAAGGTTTTTTAGAATATTATAATAAAAATGAAAAAAGAAAATAACAAAAATACAAAATAAAAATAGTTAGAAATATGCAGATTTTCCATTGCTAATTTTCCTTTAGCTTATTTCCCGGACCTCCTCATACCTCCCTTTTTTGTATTCCACTTCAGATTGTTGGTTCAGCAAATCCTTACCATTAAGTTTTTACCTGTTTATAACCCTTTTTTCATATTATCTTAAAGCATTACAGCTGGAAACCACTTAATTTCTATCCAACATCATTCTAACATTCATAAAGTTCCCATTTACTGCTGCATTCCCAATCAAAGCCCCAGCAATACTTTTAACTGTTTGAAAAATGTGGGAGATCCAGTGTCATACCTACTCCCATCTCATCCAGTTGAACCTTTATTAATTGACTGGGTTTTAAAAGAAAGAGAGTGTTTGTTCATTTTAGTGAAAGTTATATATATATTTTTTAAAAACCCTAATTGTCCGGTGTTAAATCATGGACACAAGTCTTCTACCAGCTGGTGACATAGTGTCCATTTATTTACATTCATGTGCACTGAAATCAACACACATCCTCAGCACTGAGAGATCAAACTTTGAAAATTTGGGGGACGACTGTTGAAATGTAAAGAGCGGCAACTCTTAATAAGTCTTTCTTCCTTCTTTCTTCCTTTCTTCCTATTGGCCTTGTCCGCTCAATCCACTGCATCCTGTCTTTGCACGCAGGAGAAGCCCCTAACTCACTGAGGTTTCAAGACCCATCAGTTATCCTCACCTGGTTTAGATGGCCAGTCAAAGCCATTCCTGGGGTGGGGCTGCTGTCACATGCTGACAGCTTCTAGGAGCTACAGGTGAAATCTGAGTGCAGGGTGGGACCTTTCCTCTAACAACCCATATACTCCAAGAAGGACAACTGGAGCATATGAACCCCCACTACCAATCTGAATGCTATATAAGAAATTAGTGTGCACAGAACTAGTATTTTTCCAAAAACAGAGATGCTCTTGATGAAGACATTGTAAGTGTGAGTGGTGTCTGCAGATTCCTGCCTCAATTGTGCCCAGGACTAGGCCAGATTATGTATCTTGCTTTCTAGTTGATTTCAACCCTAAGTCATACTTCTCCTTTTGTCTTTTTAAAGACCCTTATTGGAACATAGGTGTGGTATTCAACTAAGATTTACTCAGAGTAGACCCAGTTAAATTAATGAACACAACAAAGTTAGGTCCATTACTTTCGCATACCCTCCAACATTTCTCCAATGAAAATAGGAATGTCCCATTCCATAATGGTAATTTAACTTTTTATACCCCACACATATTACTAGGTTGCCCCAGCCACTCTGGACCGCTTACAACATATATAAAAACATAATAAAACATTAAACATTAAAGAAAACACCTTCTGTATATAGGGTTGCCTTCAGACGGCTCGATGGTTGGATAACTCCATCCCCTACAATATTTCTCCAATCAAAATAGTGACATCCTAAGGAAAAGTGGGACATTCTGGGATCAAATCAGAAACCGGGATGGCTTCTCTAAATCAGGGACATCCCTGGAAAATAGGGACACTTGGAGGATCTGCTTTTGGTAGGTGGGTCTACTCTGAGAAAAACTTAGTTGTATACTCAGCTCTTTTTTCAGCCAGTGCATGCTGAAGCACAGTTCCGGCACCTCTCAGGTGGGTGCCACTGTGGGTCGGCCCTCCCCCCACCAGCTTCTTGCATTTACTTACTTCTGAGAAGCCCAAAACGAATATTTCAAGTCAAAACGGAAGCTGGCCAGCATGTGTGAGTCTACACTTTTTTTTTTTTTTTTAAATCTATGACTCCACCTAGCTCCTAGCTGCTCCTAGCCACAATTGGTCAAGCTATGGGGCTGGGCTGATTTGTATTTCCTTTTCTTCAATCCGTCACCCATGTAGCTGCAGTGAGCTTTAAGCTTTCCATCCAGGCCTCTCACATTGCACGCAGATGTGTTTGCGCGAGGGCCTTTCCGAGCTGCCCTAGCCACCTGCCTGAATCTAAGAGATTGAGGAAAGTGGGGGTACACTTATTTAATGTTCACTCATTTCTTCTCCTTGGCTAAATAAAAGATAAAAAGCAAAAGATAAATCTAACCTTCCAGCAACCACCCAAGAGCAAAGGTGTCCTGTTCTGTACCTCATCTATATGACAAAATCATTTGTGAAATAGCCAACTTTTAGAGGAGCACAGGGAAGAAGAGTAGGAGAGTGAAAGAAAGGACAAAAAAAATGGAGACAGCTGTTTTTGCTCAGATGTCAACTCGATTGTGCTCAGGAAAATGAAAGAAAGTGAAAGAGGACTATTTTAATGATCTAATTTTTCTTAAAGACTCTGTAAAATTGGTTGGATCTACGCTCTATTCCTTGAAATTATTTCCCCTGACTTTGCTGCGATGCTGTTAGATTTATTTCCCCTGCCTCTCTTGAGACTAATTTGTACTGGTTTACTGTAAGTGTGGTTTTACTGAGAATGCCAACATTAATTCAAGAGCATTTTCATCTTACACAGATTCAATGCTCATTATGGCAGGGCAAATCCAGATGTCACCAAAGTGAATATTACAGACACCGCTGGGTTTTAATAATGCACAATCTCATATGCAAAATAGAACAGCATGCATCATTATTTTTTAACAGAAAGTACTTCTAAAACAAAGTAGGTGTATTGATTCAGCACACACACAAAAATGTTTCTTTGACTGTAAAACTTTCTCGCAATGGCACCGACTCAGAAGGAAACAAGGTGCATTTGCTAGATAACTCGTGGCAGAGAGAGACGATTTTTGGAGAGCTGGTGAGCCCTTCACAGCACTACAGTGGAGAACACTACATTAGAAAAGCTTTTGTGATAATTTTTTTAAAAATTCCAAATTATTGGAGCTTTTGGGGTGCCGCACAAAACTTTGGGGGCGCAGGCAGATTGACCCTATGGGCTGTGGGTTCACTGCATCTGAAAGTGTCCCTTTGATCCAGTGCTTTTCAAGCAATGGTGCACCCTGGTGGTAATTCACCCTACAACAGATGATACATTACAGAACATCTGACATCACTTCAGACCAGTGTTTTAAAATGGTATCCAAGGGGAAATCATTAACTTAGTTTTGGACAGAAGTCTGAGGAGAAATTTTCTGATGTTGGAAATAAAGGATGTCTTCTTTCTTCTTCTTTGGTGATCACTCATAGTCAAGGAAGATTCCATAAACACGGTTTTAACAATGAGTCCGTAAGTGACTGTGGAGGCCAATTCTGGACCCACATGTCCTTCCACAGTGGGGACACTGGTTCCTGGGCAGGAGTTGATCATGGTGTGGATTTGCCAAGCGTGCCTTCCTCTTAGTACGTTTCTCCCTTATGTTCTGAGTTTGAGTCTCTTCAAAGTCCATGACACCTTTGGTCAAGGCTGTTCTCCAACTGGAGTGCTCGCAGGTCAGTGTTTCCCAGTTGTCGGTGTTTATACTACATTTTTAAAGATTTGCCTTGAGACAGTCTTTAAACCTCTTTAGTTGACCACCAGCATTACGCTTTCCATTTTTAAGTTTGGAATAGAGTAGTTGCTTTGGAAGACAATCATCAGGCATCTGAACAGCATGACCAGTCCAACCAAGTTGATGTTGAAGAATCATTGCTTCAACACTGTTGATCTTTGCTTTCTCCAGTACACTGGTATTAGTTCGCCTGTCTTCCCAAGTGATGTGTAAAATACAGGCTCTGGGCTGCTAAACAGGACAGGTAGTTGGGAACAAATCTCACCAGTGCTCAAACTGCCAAATTATCTCTTGTGCTCATGTTCTGCACACAGGTTTCCCACAGACATCTGGTTGGCTACTGTGAGACAGGGTGCTGATTCTGCAGGCCATTCTTATGCCCTTATGTTCCTTCCCCACCCCTATGAATCAGATTGGCTTACTTTGATTTTGCTGTAGGAAAGTCCACAACCAGCTTGGCTACTGTGGTGAGTGGTTCCTCTCTTGGCTTTCCTCTCAATGTCTTGCCCTCTGGTGAGGGCTTTCAGCTGGGAATGGATACAAAGATTTGAAGTAAGATATCAAGGTGCCCAGAAACATTTCTTGAAATTATGCTCTCCCCCCTCATAATGCTACAATTCAGGGTTATCCAGTTAGACCCATTTACCGGGTGGCGCTGTGGTCTAAACCACAGAACCTAGGGCTTGCCAATCAGAAGGTTGGTGGTTCGAATCCCCGCGATGGGGTGAGCTCCTGTTGCTCGGTCCCTGCTCCTGCCAACCTAGCAGTTCAAAAACACGTCAAAGTGCAAGTAGATAAATAGGGACCGCTCCAGCGGGAAGATAAACGGCGTTTCTGTGTGCTGCTCTGGTTCGCCAGAAGCGGCTTAGTCATGCTGGCCACATGACCCAGAAGCTGTCTGTGGACAAACCCCGGCTCCCTTGGCCTATAGAATGAGATGAGCGTGCAACCCCAGAGTCGGTCACGACTGGACCTTATGATCAGGGGTCCCTTTAAGGTTACCAGATGTCCCCATTTCCCTGATTTACAAATCAGTCCCCATACAAAATCCTATCATTCCTACTGAAGTTGAAAAGTGTCCCCGGATTCATTGAAATAAATCTGGTAACCTTATCCTAAGGTACTTCACTGTACAACAAATAATTAGTGTATGAAACTTGCGGCCAAAAACAATCATGATGGCCTCCAGCTTTAACAAGGAGTTAGACAAATGTGTATGGAAAATGGCTAGTAGCCATGATAGCGAAATGGGAACTTTCATAGTGTCGGCCTATTGGGATCATGCTACTTCAATCCTGAAAGAATAGCACTGGCTGCCAATTTCCTACTGAGCCAAACTCAAGAAGTTAGAAATTACTTATTAAGTCTTGTGCAGCTTGGGAACCAAATACTTGAAGGAGCATATCCTTCTGCATTGACCTTCTCATGTACCAAGGTCAGCTGCCCGAGGAGGCCCTTTTGGTTGTCCCACAGATGCTAGAAATCTTCCGTGTGGCAACCAAGGAAAGGGCCTTCTCTGCCATGGTCCCCTGATTATGGAACATCCTATCTGCAGGGCTGCCAACTTGAATAAAATATTGGAGGGGCAGGTAAGTCCTGCCCCACATAATCACAAGATGTGGTGCACACTCACCATTTGAATGGCAATGCCAATTAACTTGGGGGGCGCCCTCAAATATTTTATTATGGGGGCCAAAGGGACCTCAGCCCCTAGGAGTTGGCTCCTATGCCCTGAGATATCCTTGTTGGTTTTCAGTGCTAGCTGAAGACCCATTTATTCAAGCAGGTCTTTGTTGTTGTTGTTTAGTCGTTTAGTCGTGTCCGACTCTTCGTGACCCCATGGACCAGAGCACGCCAGGCACTCCTGTCTTCCACTGCCTCCCACAATTTGGTCAAACTCATGCTGGTAGCTTCAAGAACACTGTCCAACCATCTTGTCCTCTGTCGTCCCCTTCTCCTTGTGCTCTCAATCTTTCCCAACATTAGGGTCTTTTCCAGGGAGTCTTCTCTTTTCATGAGGTGGTCAAAGTATTGGAGCCTCAGCTTCAGGATCTGTCCTTCCAGTGAGCACTCAGGGCTGATTTCCTTCAGAATGGAGAGGTTTGATCTTCTTGCAGTCCATGGGACTCTCAAGAGTCTCCTCCAGCACCATAATTCAAAAGCATCAATTCTTCAGCGATCAGCCTTCTTTATGGTCCAGCTCTCACTTCCATACATCACTATTGGGGAAACCATAGCTTTAACTATACGGACCTTTGTTGATAAGATGATGTCTCTGCTTTTTAAGATGCTGTCTAGGTTTGTCATCGCTTTTCTCCCAAGAAGCGGGCGTCCTTTAATTTCGTGACTGCTGTCACCATCTGCAGTGATCATGGAGCCCAAGAAAGTAAAATCTCTCACTGCCTCCATTTCTTCCCCTTTGTAGGGTAATTGTAATATTTGACTGGGTTATGATAACGCTGTTCCAACTGTTACTTCTGCCCCTCTTATTGCTTTTTCTGTTGCTTTTATCTACAACTGTTTTTTTATTAATTGTTGTCAATCTTTGATTTTTCAATCTTATTTTATTTACCCCACCGTGGGATTGCTGTTGGGATGAAGGGTAGGCTAGATAGATAGATAGATAGTCCTTCCTAGATGGATTTTCGGTCTGATCAGGCAAATATGCCGTTGCATCCTTATGGTGCTCTGCTGACCTGCTTGTTGCCCTCTCTGCTCTCCAGTGGAATGATCAATTCTTGGATCAGTGGCCTGAATACAATACAGTATTGTGAGAAGAGAATGATACCTCTAGATAGGCCTTTGGTCTGATCCAAAAGAGTTCTTTTTATGTTCTTAGCTGTGAGATAAACAAGTCATTTAATAAGGAAGAAACACGGTAAAAAAAGCAAAATCCTAAATGCTTACTTTAATCTTGTCTGTCTAATGCCACCCACAGAAAAGTGCATTCAATGAAGAGCATGTGCTTTAGTATTTTAGAAATAAATGGTCACAAATGTTGGTTTAATAGCCTGTGTTTTCCCTAGTCGCATATTCATGTGCAGGGAGAATAATAAACACTGCCTTTGATTTCCCTCTTTCTTCCTTACTCAGCCAACACAAGACGTGTCACATGAAATTAGGAAAACAGAAGCCACAGAGGAAGCAATATGGAGACTCCAGGGTACCTTGGGATTTGTTAGCAATAGATGACCATATGGCTCAACTGCAATGGGGAAAAAAGCAGTGCTACTAATTATAGCTTTAGTGGTGAAAACGAGGTTAACTGTTGTTCTCATCAAACAGCAACCAATGGAGGGGATCCCCAATGAAAGAGCAGACTAGGATTCATACAGAAAGACTGCGTGAAGGGGATTGTTTGCATTTGGTGTAGCTGTCAGGTGCGAATTTGCAGGCCCATGCTGAGAAATGCAGCTACCCTGCCTGACACTCTCTTTGCTTCTCTCAGAATTCCTTACATGGGACCTGTCTCAGCTTCAGCCCCCCGACTGCAAAAGTCCTGGCTCACTTTACACAATTGCTGTAAGGAGAATCACAGAGAAAATGGGTTGTAAGTGTGTTGAATACTCAAAATAGGCCATGTATTGTTCTTATCAAGGGACACGGGGCTTGCCAATCAGAAGGTCGGCAGTTTGAATCCCTGTGACGGGGTGAGCTCCCGTTGTTCGGTCCCTGCTCCTGCCAACCTAGCAGTTCGAAAACACGTCAAAGTGCAAGTAGATAAATAGGTACTGCTCCGGTGGGAAGGTAAAAAATGGCGTTTACATGCGCTGCTCTGGTTTTGCCAGAAGTGGCTTAGTCATGCTGGCCACAGGGCCCAGAAGCTGTCTGCGGACAAATGCCAGCTCCCTCGGCCTATAGAGTGAGATGAGTGCTGCAACCCCAGAGTTATCCATGACTGGACCTAACGGTCAGGGGTCCCTTTACCTTTACCTATTGCTCTTATCATTTTTGGTTGTGTCACCATGGGTCCGCTTAACAAAGTGTGAGAGAGCACAGGAGAAAAGAGGTTATATCCAGGGTAATAGAAATGATATGAAAGCAGAAGCAACTTAATGATAATGATGATGATCTAGCATTTATATAGTTATTTCTGAAGGAAGTTAAAATGATTTCTATAAGATCTCAGGGTTGGCCCTCGCTGCTAGACAAAGAACTTGAGCTCCCACTTCTGTTTCTGCCCAAAACTCCAGTGCACAAATCAGATCAGCACATAGGCAAGGCACTGGTTGAAAAGTATAGCAGGTGCTAGAAAAGTATGGTTGCATGGATTAAGCGCTAGCTGAGGTCATGTGCCCCCTGCATTTTCCTTTTTAAGAGTGGTGGTGGAGCAGCTCTTAGTGGGGCAAGTGGCTAGAGTTGGCCCTGTGAGGTTTGTTCACACTGGGCTCTATAGAAAGTAATGCAAAATGGATTAATCCGTTTCAGACTTTTAAAAACAACCCCTAAAACAGCAATTTAACATGAATTTTAATATCTAACGGGACTATTGATCCATAAAATGAAAGCAATAATCAATGTACTATACTATAAAATAAATAAGACTTCATTGTAGATGATAGAAATTCTAATTAATCCCCCCCCCCTTACGTACACTGATGATAAAAAGGGACGCGGGTGGCACTGTGGGTTAAACCACAGAGCTTAGGACTTGCTGATCAGAAGCTCGGCGGTTCGAATCCCCACGACAGGGTGAGCTCCCGTTGCTCAGTCCCTGCTCCTGCCAACCTAGCAGTTCGAAAACACGTCAAAGTGCAAGTAGATAAATAGGTACCGCTCTGGCGGAAAGGTAAACGGCGTTTCCGTGTGCTGCTCTGGTTCGCCAGAAGCGGCTTAGTCATGCTGGCCACATGACCCGGAAGCTGTACGCCGGCTCCCTCGGCCAATAAAGCGAGAAGAGCGCCGCAACCACATAGTCGGCCATGACTGACCTAATGGTCAGGGATCCCTTTACTTTTACACTGATGATAATCATTGTTTGGATGGAGGGGCTTTTATCCATTTCTGCAGTCACACAATCAATCAATTAGTAGCTGACCTGGGTTCCACACAGTCACAAGCAACAGTCACGAAAATGGAGTCACAAGCCACAGTCACAAGTCAGTCCCATAAAATGAAGAACAAGTCACAGTCAAAAAAACGAATACCAGTTGCTGGAAACCACGAGAGGAAAGATGGCTCTTGTCCTCATGTTCCGCTCGCTGGTTCCTCAGAGGTATTTGATTGGCTACTGAAAGAACAGGATGCTTGTCTAGATAGGCCATTGGCTAGATCCAGCAGACTATTCTTGTGTTCTTTTGACAATAGCTGGCTTGCCTAGCAGTTCCCTGAATATCAGCTTAAACTGCCACTTGGCAAATAGTCTTCTGTATACAACCATGGTGGTTTAACATTCGAAGAAGCTAGTACTGGATTTTGGGATAGATTTGACAATGTGTCAATCAAATTGTTTTGTTTTTGAAATATACTCGGAGTTGAGAGTGGATTTCATGCTCTTTATTCAGCTCATAGTGGTGAGAGGAATGGAAATCCCCCCAGAATGTCTGCTTTATATACATTATTTACACAATGGGTCCCATGTGATTGGCTTCTACAGGGTGGATGCCACTGCTGAGAAGGCCCTCTGCCTGGCTTCCTGTAACCTCACTTCTCGCAGTGAGGTCACTGCCAGAAGGCCCTCGGTGCTGGATCTCAGTGTTCGGGCTGAACGATGGGGGTGGAGATGCTCCTTCAGGTATACTGGGCCGAGGCCGTTTGGGGCTTTAAAGGTCAGCATCAATACTTTGGATTTTTTTCAGAAAGAAGAGGAAGGGGTCCACCAGTACTCTAAATGAGATTGGACCCTCTGTGCCACCTTGCCCCGGTGATTGAGGGACCCCAGGGCTGTATGACGTCAATGTGCTGTGTGCGTCTGCCTCATGCTGTGCGTGTGGACTCCCTGTGGTGTGTGCTTGTGCAGACGTTTGGGAGTGTGGCCCTCTCATTTGTAATTTTTTTGGGCCCCCACTTCCCCCCATGCTTGTGCATTCAGGTGAATGAATCTATTAAATAATGTCCACTCTTTAGTACAATTGGAATGGCATAGTAGCTGCATTGGAAAATTATAGCCGTTAATGTTGCTAATGAATCTGATTTCCTGCCAGAAAGTTCTTCAGGGCAGAGAGAGAAGTAAGCACCATCTCAAGAAGAATGTTGGAAGTGAATTTTGTTACCTCAGTTTCAGATAAATCTTTGGGACAAGATACAAATATTTGAATTTACACTTCTTTGGTTAGCCATTGAAGGATAATTTCATTAGCGATAATTAAGCATGTTTCAACTTTGGAAGCTGATGCATGTTTACATATCTCAGCACTAGGGATGGGGGATAAATTCAATTTAGTATGTATTTAAAGTCAAATCTGCCAAAGTTCTACTTTCCTAAACAATATATGAAATTCACACTTATCCGAATTTTGCAATGCAGCTCTTCAATCTAAGCATGTTCACAAAAACCCTATATTATGGGAAAGTGCGAATAAAAATGAAGATTTTAGTGAAAATGAAATACAAAAAAGCATTATATTAGGGAAATTACTTTTAAAAATGCACATATAATGTGTCCAGAAGGAGAAATTCTCACAAAAATAATGCTGATGAATTTTTCATGAGGATTTGTGCTTTTTAAAAAATAAAACGAAAATGAAAATTCCTTCAAAATATGGAAAATTGAATTTATGATTGGAAAAATGAGGAACCCAGAGAACCAGAATTGACAGATGCTTCCATCCCTACTGAGTGCTCTCCCTCCCTCCTGTTTTCTCTGCCTGTCTCTCATGAAATGATGCTTAAAACAAGGGCCATGTAATAATGCATTATTTCCCCCCCCCCCACAATAGGAACTGTTTCCTCAGCTGGGTCTTATTTCTTGGCAGGTGAATACATATTCATCAGTTGAACATGATTGTATTTCATCCTTCTTTGTAATGTTATGAAACACATCATTATAGGGTTGTTTTTTTATTAAAAAAAAATCATAACGGCATTAGATCAACTCTCACTTGTGTCCAAAAACTGCTTTCAAGTCAAACAAGAGACAAGTTTTCTTCCCTTGAGCTGCACATGCGCAAATTAACAATTTTATTATTCTCCACTCTCTTATTTCGGCCTACGCCTGTGGATAGAATGTCACACTTGGTTTTTCTATTAACATATCCTGCAAGAATATCCATTTTTCTTGATACAATACTGCCGTCCAAGTGTATCTACTGGTTCTTTTAAGAGCCTTGGCTCAGTATGAATGGAAACTCCACCCTTAGTCTTCCTCCTGATTGACGGAAATGGGAAAAGGCCAGTCAGTGGAAAATCATGAAACAATCTGGGATGTCTATAAATTACATCATATTACTAAAAGCTCTCACCGTGGGTGGGAGTCAAATATATTTTAATCAGAATAGACCCACTGGAATTAATGAACCCAACTAAGTTCGGTCCATGATGTCAGGCGATTGGGAAGAATTAGGAGCACACTTATGACTATGTTCCTGCACCCTCCTTTTCAGCCACGGCTCAATCGGTACAGCATGAGACTTTTTATCTCAGCGTCATGAGTTTCAGCCCCATGCATAGCTGTCAACTTTCAGATTTGAAAATAAGGGATCAGCAGCCAAAATAAGGGATCAGCAGCTCCACCTGTCCCAGGCACTCCTGTCTTCCACTGTCTTTCCCAAATTAGCATTGGGAAAACCCCAATGCTAATTTGTTGTTTAGTCGTGTCCGATTCTTCGTGACCCCCTGGACCAGAGCACGCCAGGCACTCCTGTCTTCCACTGCCTCCCGCAGTTTGGTCAGACTCATGTTAGAAGCTTCGAGAACACTATCCAACCATCTCGTCCTCTGTCATCCCCTTCTCCTTGTGCCCTCCATCTTTCCCAACGTCAGGGTCTTTTCCAGGGAGTCTTCTCTTCTCATGAGGTGGCCAAAGTATTGGAGCCTCAGCTTCAGGATCTGTCCTTCCAGTGAGCACTCAGGGCTGATTTCCTTCAGAATGGATCGGTTTGATCTTCTAGCAGTCCATGGGACTCTCAAGAGTCTCCTCCAGCACCATAATTCAAAAGCATCAATTCTTCGGCGATCAGCCTTCTTTATGGTCCGTGTTTTACACATTTCTCACAAACTGACTTACCTTTTAACTAGCTGAAAATGAAAGTATTAATTATTTTAAGAAGTTAATTTTAAAGGCTGCTTTCAACTTTAACAAATTATTTCCCCCCCAGTGACTGCTGAGACCCCGTCTGAATAACCTTGCCACAGCATGCACCACCAGGTCTCACGTTTAAGGAAATGGGGGACATAAGCTTTCATGCATGCCAACGCCATTGCCTGTTGTTTATTCATATTCACTTTATGCAAAGTGTTCTGAGATTGTCTGGACCTATTTGAATGTGAAGCTATTTTGTATGCATCTATTTTTCTTAATAAGTGATGAGAATTGGTACAAATCCTATTGGGCTGCAAGCAATAAATTGCATTCCAACAGCTTTTCTATTAAGAGTTAGATTGTCTGACATCGGCTCGAAAGAGATGTAATATTTCTCCACGTCAGATTTTCTCCTTTTTGTTGGAGTTGTTTGTGGAGTTTTCGTGCCACTGTCAATAGAACTGAGGACCTTGGCATTTCATTTTGCTCTGCTAAAAGGAAGTAAACAGTGTCAGGGACGAATTGAAATGACCCATCTACATCATTGCATCGAGCTTCTGAATGCGCAGCTGAGAACAAAAGCTGGATCAGTTGAGGGTTACAGAGGCTCTGCATGTTGTTTTCAGCCGTGAATATTCGTTTAGCAAAAGGAGAAGAGGGAGAAAGACAAACACACTATTTACAAATGCAAAAATAAAAATGCTCCCACTGTTCCAGCAAAGAGATCAAAAAGTCATTTTCTTGTTCCATTAGCAACAATAATAATTTCTATTTAACAATTATATAAGGCATTTGACTGTTAGAGGCACTGTGCAATAATTGTTTTCAGAACCTGTTCCCAAGGTGAGTCTCTTTTCCTCCCATCCTCACATGAATCGGGGCTCTCATGCTATGGCTTTCTTCATCCATGATCCATCCTTTGCGCTCAATTACCACATTTTTTGCTCCATAAGGCACACCAGACCATAAGGCGCACCTAGTTTTTAGAGGGGGAAATCAAGAAAAAAAATCTTATTTTCCCTCTCAGCCCCAAACAGCAGCGGACAGGCTGCGCGCAGACCTACTGGGGCTGCTGGGGGACGCACGCTCCTGTCTTGGCTTCTGCCATAGCGTCTCCCGGTGGGAGGGGCTGCGTGCGGCTATGGTAATACCCCCACCTCCCGCACTTTAAGGAGTGCGCGGCTCCTGTGGGCTTTTCTACAAGGAGGGAGAAGGGACTGACTGGCCCACAAGAGCCGCGCAGAGCTTGTGTGCGGCTCTTGGGGTTTTTTCCTGCCTGCCTCCCCCCTGCACTCACTCCATAGGACGCACACACACTTCCCCTTACTTTTTAGGAGGGAAAAAGTGCGTCTTATGGAGCGAAAAATGCGGTAAATTTTAAATGAGCTGCTAACCATAGATATAGATATGATAGAGATAAAGATAGAGATAGAGTTATAGATAGAGATAGAGTTATAGATATATAGATATAGATATATAGATATATAATGCTATTTCAAGTGATGTTGAAGTGCTTTGTGCTGTTCAGTAACACAGGATTATTATTATTATTATTATTATTATTATTATTATTATTATTAATTGAATTTATATACCACCCACCCCTAGTTCGGATAGTCACTCCAGAAGGATACCATGGTTGGTGGTATCAAAAGCCACTGAGAGGTCAAGAAGAATTCACAGGGAGACATTTCCCTTGTTTTTCTCTTTCGACAGAGGATGTGTTGATTTTGTTCACCTAAAGCTGCACAAAGTGTTTTCTTCTACTTCAGGTGTATCAGCAGAGCACGTCTCCAGAGCTTTGTTTGAGGTCAAGCGCTGATTTTCTTACTCCCGCACCACAAGGACTACTGGTGTGCTGGTCCCGTGGGCTAACCGGGAGGCGAGGTCCGAGTCTAGTCCGAGGTCGAAGGTGCAGTATGGAGGTAGTCCGTAACAGCTGAAGCTGGATGCAGGGCAGGGAGTCGGGTGAGGTCAGGAACTCTGGCAGAAGAGCAGGAAAGGGTTCAGGCAGGAACTGTCAATCAACAAAGTTGCTCCCGCAACTTGGGACTGGGGCTGGCTGGCTTTTATCTGCCCCGAGGCACAGGGTGGCCCTGATCCTCAGGTGACTCGCCTCTCCTGGCCTGGAGGCAAGCACTCCTCCTGCGGGAACTTAGTTCCCTCCAGCCTCTCTGCTCTGAGCCTCCGCAGCTCAGGAGAGGCTGGAGGGTTACCTGACCCAAAGGCAACCTCAGCTACCTCTGCCGTTGCTGAGAGTGAAGCACCTGCAGGCAATGGGTCCTCCATCACCTCAGGAGCCAGAGCAGGCTCAGCTGATGCCTGCACCTGAGGATCCAGCACAGATGAGGACCTTTCAGCCTCATGCCCCAGTCCCGGCTCAGCTGGTTCTGGAGGTGGGGAATCCTGCGCAGGCTGGGATTCCTCAGGTTCAGCATCCGAATCCCAGGCCATCACAACTGGTCTGAGGATGGAACTGCATGTAATTCAAATCAGGACACTATTGTCACTGCCCAGAATCCTTCAGGTCCTGGCAATCAGTGGACATGAAAGGCCCGATCCCATTCCACGGCTTGCTATAAAACTCCCAGAAGTCCTGCTCTTGCTAGCCCTTGAAGCTGAATGCTTGAAAAGGTTAAGTTAAAACAGCCCACAGAGTTGTATAAATACCTTATACAACAACTGCAACATTCATAACATCTGTTTATAAAGTGATTTATAAAACTACAAGTGAGGCAATCACTTGACCGGATTGTAATTGAAATTAATAAGATTTTGGAATGCAGAAATAAAGAAAACCATCAAACCATTAATTCTAGCACGTGGGGGCCACCTAAATTATATAATTTGGTATTTGAACTATTGGTATTAGTAATTGTATTATAATTTGGCATTGTTATAATGAGGCTATTATTGGACTGTAACTGAAAACTAATAAAAATTATTATCACAGAGTTGTAAAAATACATTCAGCAACACAGGTGGAACTATTAACAAACAGGAATGCTATCATAAGGACTTCAGTAAAACTTTTTGTTTCAAGTTCAGTCTTAGCTGAAAAACCGACTCCTATTGAAATAAGCTTTGTTTCATCTTGTTTCCAAAGTCTGCAAGAGTTAAAGGGAAAGGGAAAGGAAATGATGAACGACCAGGGCTGAGATTTATGAAACTGCAGCCTCAAGCTAAGCTTCTAAATCATTATTTCGATGACTGCATGAGATGCATGGCTGTCAAAAATGCTAAACACCTCTTTGTTTATAGAGGTGGTACAGCTTGCTCAGCACTTCTAAAGATGAGGCTGCTGGCTGCCCCTCCCATATTGAAACTACCAATAACCCAAACCACAGGCATCACATTTATCGGTCATAAATGTGTTGGATAGGGCAGAACATGGGCAGTTGCTTCTGGGTAGTCCAGAAACACCTGAATACAGGAAGCACAAGTCTAAATTCTTTACGCTCCCATCCAGGGAGCCAATTAGATTAAGGATACATTCCCAACCTTACCATAATCCATTTATTAGGCAACATAACAACAGAGCTATCAAATGGCAATATTACTTGTGCTGGCCTCGCTGACTTAACTTTGCATTAAAGGTAAAGATAAAGGGACCCCTGACCATTAGGTCCAGTCGTGACCGACTCTGGAGTTGTGGCGCTCATCTCATTTTATTGGCCGAGGGAGCCAGCGTACAGCTTCCGGGTCATGTGGCCAGCATGACTAAGCCGCTTCTGGTGAATCAGAGCGGCGCACGGAAACGCCGTTTACCTTCCCGCTGGAGCGGTACCTATTTATCTGCTTGCACTTTGACGTGCTTTTGAACTGCTAGGGTGGCAGGAGCAGGGACCGAGCAACGGGAGCTCAGCCCGTATGGGGATTCGAACCGACGACCTTCTGATCGGCAAGTCCTAGGCTCAGTGGTTTAACCCACAGCGCCACCCATGTCCCTTTGCATTATGTCCTCTCAATAAAGTTTTGGGCTGTTCTGGTTCATCTCAATAAAGTTTTGGGCTGTTCTGGTAACATTTCTGTCCACAATTTTTTGGAGCTGGATTCTGGATTCATACATTGGCAGTGTGGTGTCACTGGCATGAAGCTGACAGGTGAGGAATGCCCAGAGTGATGCGTTAACTCTTTATTGTCAAAAGTACATTTACAAGTTAGGGAAAGGCGTGCCCATCAGTCCATCAGCCAGCATGGTGTAGTGGTTAAGAGCGGTGGAGTCATAATCTGGTGAACCGGGTTCACGTCCATGCAGCTGCTAGGTGACCTTGGGCTAGTCACACTTTTTTGAAGTCTCTTAGCCCCACTCACCTCACAGAGTGTTTGTTGTGGGGGAGGAAGGGAAAGGAGATTTGAGACTCCTTAAAGGTAAAGGGACCCCTGACCATTAGTGACCGACTCTGGGGTTGCGGCGCTCATCTTGCTTTATAGGCTGAGGGAGCCGGCGTACAGCTTCCAGGTCATGTGGCCAGCATGACTAAGCCGCTTCTGGTGAACCAGAGCAGCACACGGAAACGCCGTTTATCTTCCCACCGGAGCGGTACCTATTTATCTACTTGCATTTTGACGTGCTTTCGAACTGCTAGGTTGGCAGGAGCAGGGACCGAGCAATGGGAGCTCACCCCATCATGGGGATTCGAACCGCTGACCTTCTGATTGGCAAGTTCTAGGCTCTGTGGTTTAACCCACAGCGCCACCTGCATCCCCTTGAGACTCCTTAGGGTAGTGATAATGCGGGATATCATATCCAAACTACTCCTCTTCTTCTTCTTCTTCTTCTTCTTCTTCTTCTTCTTCTTCTTCTTCTTCTTCTTCTTCTTCTTCCATCCCTCAGCCACTCCTAGATGTGCACCTGTTGAGGCTGCAAGAGAGAGCCCCCCCATTTTGGCTTATGTATCTCCCCCATCCAAGCAGTGCACACGCAGGTGAAGACTCTGCCTGAGTGTAACCTGTTTCTGCTCCTCCCAGTTCAATCCTCTACTGGTCCTGGGAGACAGTGGAGCAGGAGAAGTGGGGTCAGGAGGAGGAGGAGGTGTGAAAATCCTTGACTCTACATCAGCCTGACCTATCCCTCCTCCTACACCTGTTCTTCACTCTCCACTCCTGCAACTTCTTCTGCCCCATGTCTCCTGGCTGCCTCTCAACCTAGGCTTCCCATGGTCACTATTCCCTTCTTCCTAGTCAGTCTCCAACTCCACTTCTCCCAGTGCCCACTCATCCTTAGCCACCATTCCTCAGTGTCCAGCTGGTCCTTGACCATGACACTTTTAAGAGCCATGGATATCAAGCATTGGTAATGGTGGAGCCAGGCATGGGTGTAGCCAAGGGTGGCCAGCTGCCCCCATCAAATAAAGCAATAGAAATACTTAACTAACTGACCAATCACGTCAGTTCTGCCCCCCCCCAAATCCTGGCTACACCTTCTGTATGCAATAGTCTCCGCCAGACTATTAGTTGCTAAGAATTGGAAATGTGAAATTGTACCTTCAGTGACAGATTGGCAACTAAAACTCTTTGAATTTGTCAAATTAGCAAAAATGACAGCAATAATTATAACGCAATCCAATCAAAATCTTTGTACGTGGTACAAAGATGTTCCAACAATAACCTACTGATAAGCATAGATTGATCCCATAAAGATAAGACATACAAAATTGAAGGTCAAATTCATACTTTTTAATAATTTAGATATTAAAGTACAAACAAAATAGTAAAGTTAGAAAGAAGTATTAAGGATGCCATGTACAGGGGGAGGGAAGTCACAGGGGCACCCTGGGAAAAGGAAAGATGCAACTGTATATGGTTTAATGTGGGTATACAATGCAATGTAAAATGTGGAAAATACATGACGTGTTTTATGTATAGCTTGAATATATAAAGTTGTGTGTTTTATTTATACTACCTGAACACATGATGTGTATGTACAAACGAATGAATGAACGAATGAATGAACAAAAATCCTGGTGACACCCATGGAGCCAGAGCCAACTACTTGTGGGGTTGTGTCACTATCTTCCTCCCTGCTGAGTTCTACAAGGGAGCACCGAGACTAAAAATGAAGAAGTTGAGAGGCAGCTCTAAATCTTGGGCTGGTTGTAAGTAAGAAGGCAGGCTGGTGGAGGCTGGCTGGGGGCAGACCAAGGTTGGTGGGTCAGTGCTCCATTCACCCTAATAGACCGGCCTCTACTGATGTCAAAAGCTACACAGATGGCATCAGTTAGGAACAGGGCCGTCTTTAGCATATGCGCAGTCGGGGTGCAAAGATCCGCCCAGTGCCCCCAAATTTCGTTTAGCCCTTAGCATATGTACCACCGGGGTGCAAAGATCCACCCAGCACCCCCAAATTTAGTTAATTAAATGTGCACGGTGCCATTGAGAATGACAAGTGCAGCTGCCAGTGTGATGCATCTTTGGTAAATGAACGCACAAAGTCAAAAGTCCTTTAGTGAAGCAGTAGGTATACATTTCAGTAATACCTAGGTATACAGTGGTACCTCGGGTTAAGAACTTAATTGGTTCCGAGGAGGAGTGGAAGAAATTTAAGGACTATTTACAAAAATACTGTAAATTGTACGAATGTTAAGAAAGATGTAAGATTCGTAACAATATGGCTCCAATAAATTAGTAACAAGGGATATAAATTTAAATGTAATTGAAAGATAAGACAAATTTTGGATAAAAAATATCCTAGAATTAACTTTTAAAGAATAAGAGTTATTTAAACTCTAAAATTTGAGATTCAATATTGGACAATTATATAATATAAATTGAACTAAGTAAATAATTTGCTAGAAAAATTTATGTGTTTAGAGTGCAGGAACAAGAGATGTGAGGAAGTCCAAAGATGAGAATGAAATGTGGTTAGTGAAAAAGAACATGTTTTTATTTATGTTGTTGTTTATTGTTTAAAAATTTAATAAAAAATATTTTTTAAAAAAAGAACTTAATTGGTTCTGGAGGTCCATTCTTAACCTGAAACTGTCCTTAACCTGAAGCACCACTTTAGCTAATGGGGCCTGCTGCTGCCATGCCACCGGAGCACAATTTCTGTTCTCATCCTGAAGCAAAATTCTTAACCTGAGGTACTATTTCTGGGTTTGCGGAGTCTGTAACCTGAAGTGTATGTAACCTGAAGTGTCTGTAACCCGAGGTACCACTGTATATGTATTTTGTTCTTCTAGCTTGAACAAAATTATTTATTATTTCATAACAGGTAGATAGATAAGAGCTTAGGCGGCTTCAGTAGCGGGTGCCGGGCGCCCCCCAGAATTTGGCACCCAGGTGCCCCGCATCCCTTGCACCCCCGGGTAAAGACGACCCTGGTGAGGAAAGCAGGGCAGTGCATACCCATTTTTATATTCACCCTTCTTTCGTGACATGACCCATGGGGAAAATGGTAAGGAGGGAAACGTCCGTGTTCTTTCACAGTGGGGAGCTTCCATGAATAAATGGCGAAGGGTTTTGCATGGGAAAATGACCTGGTGGATTGTGCCCATTGTAAGACATCAAGAAGAAGATTTGGATTCTTTCAAACTTTACCACCAGTGCCCTGCATTCCGTTGATCTAAGAGCTCATTAATTACCATGATGATATTTGCAATTGTCTCCTGCAGAAAGTGATGAACAAAGTCATTCTCAAAAGCAATCCATTCCAAATCTAATTTGTTGGCGAAATGAACCATATAAACAAAATGCCACTTGCAGTTTGATTCAAATGAGATGTGCTTAACGAGCCTATCATTGTCTGAAATGCTCATCACTCTGTGGCCATAGCGACATAAAAATCCAAACCAATGCGCACAGAGTGGAAACATTCTATTCTGTATAGGGTATAACATAAAATGGATGGCCTCTCTGTGGAAACACCCTTAAATCTCACACTTCCTCATTTACTGAGTTTTGGACAACTGGATTTAGAAAAGTGAATGAGATGGCTAATAGTGAATAAGTGAAAACATGCCACATGCCTGTTTTCTTGTGCATATTACATTATAATCCTAAACTGAAACCAAGGGCTTTTAGAAGCTATTATACCTGCGTAGACTACAGAACAGTGTTCTAAGTGCAGAAAGTGATGCTGTCGAGACAACCTAATTACAGATTAAGTTGGAAGCTATGCTCTTGGGAGGGGTCTGAATATTTTCAGCTGTGGACCCGAGGCCCAAAGGTTTTCCAAAGAAAAGCCACAATAAGTCAGTATCAAGCTTTTTAATTTTGTCTGTGGTATAAGCGTGCAAGGTTTGGAGGCTCGGTTGAGTCACCTGATAAATGCTGTCTCTGGTTACCTGTTGGTGCTGACCTTTAAAGCCCTAAACGGCCTCAGTCCTGTATACCTGAAGGAGCATCTCCACCCCCATCGTTCAGCCCTGGGCCCTTCAGTGTTATTGTTGATGTATCTTTAAAATTTAAATTTGCAGTGGCTGCAAGCGCAGGCCGTTTTTTCAGCCAGAACTCACCAGCACCTCTTAGGTGGGCACCATTGCCGTTATAAGAGAAGGAGGGAGGTGTTCATGGTGAGTTCTGGCATCTCTTTTTCTAGAAAAATAGCACTGTCAAGGGTATTTTGTAACTAAGCTGTCCAGCTCCCTATGGGGTTATATCTGACTAATGGGCACTCAAAGCAGACCCACTGAATTGAACGGGCCTAGGCTAGCCATGTCCATTATTTTAATGAGACTATTTTGAGTAGAACTTTGAGTAGAACTTGAGTAGAACTTTGGATACAACCCATGGAAAGATCTTCATTGGCTCCCAGTACATTTCCAAGCACAATTCAAAGTGTTGGTGCTGACCTTTAAAGTCCTAAATGGCCTCGGTCCAGTATACCTGAAGGAGCATCTCCACCCCCATCCTTCAGCCCGGACACTGAGGTCCAGCACCGAGGGCCTTCTGGCGGTTCCCTTGCTGAGAGAAGTGAGGTTACAGGGAACCAGGCAGAGGGAACTCCCAGCAGATGTCAAGGCAATAAACAACTATTTTACTTTTAAAAGACACCAGAAGGCGGCCCTGTTTAGGGAAGTTTTTAATGTCTGACACTGTATTGTTTTTGATATTTGGTTGGAAGCCACCCAGAGCGGCTGGGGAGACCCAGTCAGATGGGCAGGGTATAAATAATAAATTATTATAATATTATTATTATTATGAAACTTTATAAAACCACACAAATAAATGTAAGACTTCTGGAGAGGCATAATCTCTGGATTACAGGCTGCTTAACATTGAAATGTGGTTGGTATTTGGCGTATATTTTGGCTAGTTATTTCGGTGACGAGCTCCTGAGAACCTGCCTGGCTGCAAGGAAGGGCCGATAAGCTTATCATTTCTGTCAGAATTCAGCTGCCACCCAGCAATCTTCCACAGAGACGAACTCGATACCTCCTTCAGATGAGGTAGAAAAAGAGGCACTCATCTATGGGGTTAATGTGCTGGGAGCCCAGGGACTCGTGCAAATGGTTCCGTATGATTAGTTGGCAGCGATGAGTAAGAGTGATAGGAAGGTGTTAGGAAGACTGATGACAGTCGTGAGCACAGCAAAAGACACGTAAGGGGCCAAGGGAATTCTCTGACTGATAGCAGAAAGCCCACTTTGTGTCTCGCTCATCTCCCATACTTAGATCATGAGACAGCGTGTCTCCTACCTTGTGACACGTGATGACCTTGGCCCCCCCCCAATGGCCAAAAGCAGTAAGTAATAATAGAATACCAATAATCTCTACTTGCAGCTTTCCTATTGCTTTGGAAACACCTTGTATATTTCCCAACGAAAGGCTCTTAAGTTTTCAAATATTAACAATACATTTGCATTTTATATTCTCTCAGGTTTGATTGAAAAAGAAGAAGATAATATTGTTTATGCCGACAAATTTTCCAAAATACACAAAATATTAATGACTTCTAAGTTAAAAAGGATTGTTTCTGAGCGGTATACAGTGGTACCTCGGGTTACAGATGCTTCAGGTTACATATGCTTCAGGTTACAGACCCAGAAATATTACCTCAGGTTAAGAACTTTGCTTCAGGATGAGAACAGAAATCGTGCTTCTGCAGCGCGGCAGCAGCAGGAGGCCCCATTAGCTAAAGTGGTGCTTCAGGTTAAGAACAGTTTCAGGTTAAGAACGGCCCTCCAGAACGAATTACGTTCTTAACCCAATGTACCACTATAGTGTGTTGTTACTACTCTTATCTTAATGGGCTTAATAAGTTAGGTCAGTGCAGTAAGAGAGAGACGGCTTCCCTTGTAGTTTCTGCATTTTAACTAAGAATTCTGCCATGGGAAGGCTTAGCAATCTCAGGTATATTTTTCTTTTAAGAGGAGCCATGGTCCATTTAGTCTAACGTCTTGTTCTCACACTGTGGGAAGACTTCAAGTAGGATCTGAGCACAACAATCTCCTCACATGGGATTCCCAGCAATGGATAATCAGAGGCTTACTGACTCCCAACAGCAGAAGATATCTTATCATCCAGGAATTTGTCTAAGCCTCCTTTGAGAGCACCCAACATTTATGAGTGAGAGACACGTTTTCTTCTATCCACTTTCTCCATGCCATGCATAATCTTATACATCTCTACAGTGCTTTTTTCCCTAAAGTAACAACAACAACAACAACAACAACAACAACAACAACAACAACAACAATATCCCTTTCAGCTTTTTAATTAACAAAACACTTTTAGGTGTAGGAAAGTAATTAAAACTCATTGGAGTTTCTCCCCATTCGCAGGAGAGGTGGCACTAAATTTCCAAGCAATAAATATGTTGAAATTATATCTTGCATGAACTGTGACATAAGGGTGACAACTGCATAAACAAACAGCTCTGCTTGGCTAAAGGCAAGGACGTCAAAAGCAGACAGGCACGGTTTGTAGTTATTGTTCCCGCTATTCCAATAAAAGCTATTAGCGCCTTTCCTAAAATACACAAAAGCAAGTTCTGTGTATTAGCCCAACTTTTCTTAATTTAAAGTTTATGATGCTTGTAATATGGAAATATATGTAACATTTCATTGCCTGTGGGTGTCCTTGGGTCGGGCGTCACAATGGTCAACGAAGCGTGGCAATTAATTGTAATAAATAAAGCTCAATGAGCAGAAACTGAGCAAAATTAACACAGCGGTTCTTGACTAATTTCCAATCCTGCCTTTAGATCGCATCCCTCTGCTCTGTAAAGTCTTATGCATTCTCTCTTGCAGAAGACAACTCCAGGAGCAAAATAGCGCTTGAGCCCATTATTATTATTATTATTATTATTATTAATAATAATAATAATATTTATTTCCCCATCCACTCTTGGCAGCTTCCAACAGAATATTAAAATACAATACTCCGTCAAACATTAAAAGCTTCCCTAAACAGGGCTGCCTTCAGATGTCTTCTAAAAGTCTGGTAGTTGTTTTTCTCTTTGACATCTGGTGGGAGGGCGTTCCACAGGGCGGGTGCCACTACCAAGAAGGCCCTCTGCTTGGTTCCCTGTAACTTCACTTCTCACAGCGAGGGAACCGCCAGAAGGCCCTCAGAGCTGGACCTCAGTGTCCAGGCTGAACGATGGGGGTGGAGACGCTCCTTCATTGCAAGATTCAACCTCAGACTCCATTTTGGAAAAGGCAAGAAGATTACTCTAGTTCTTTCATGAGGGGTTTGCAGGCACAACTTTCCACACAGAAATAAACGTATGCAAATTACCAAATGAAATAAAGACACATGATCCAATGGAGTATATTTTAGTATTAAGTACAGGCACAATTTAGCATAGCTGGTGTACACAATAGGGACCCATTTTACATTTTTATTGGCTCAATTTATCTGTTGGCTCGATTTAACCTTTTTCCACTAGCAGAAGCCAGAGTTAGGATTAATGCAAGTGGGTTCCCCCCTTCTTGCTTCCCTCTGTATCTCATCCAAATCCTTTATGGGGGTTGAGGAACCCCCAGAACAGTGTGTGGGGTGAGAGCAACCGTGCTTGAATTCAATCAAACAAAGCAAATGGGTTGTAATTTGAGATCTAAATGAAAGGCTTGCAAAAACTGCTCTTCGTCATAGACATTAGATTCACCAGGAACAGAAGGGAAAGCTTAGCTCCATCTCAGTAGTGTCCTTCAGAATTCCTGTTCCTTTCATAAATAAATGGTTCCCATTCACAGCTATGGGAAAACAGACACTCTGCCCTTAGACATAATGTTGCTATGGAAGGGGAGAGAAGAGAATCGCACATTTGATGTCAGCATGGTCTGAATTTGGCATAAGGTGCAAATGGACTTAATTCCGTCTATATATAATCAGTTCAACCTCCCTAAACTATTTTTAGAATGAGACTCGCCCCCCTATTGATTATACAAGATGTATGCATTTGGGCTGCACTCCCATGTTAATAATAAGTAGTATTTAATGGCAAATAATTTCTCCAACATGTCCGTTTCCCTGCACCATCCATTCTTTATTTGTATACCCTGTTTATGTATTTAATGGCTTTTAAAGCTGGCAACACCTGAGGAATGTTTGAAATATAGGAGGTATATGTAGGGAATAAAACATGGGAGAGCTTTCTTCAGACATACAATGGGCCTTTGGGGATGAATATTCTGGGCTGCCTTCACAAAACTATAGCCCTCAGATCCGCTCAGTACACCTGATCCTTCGGTTGCCAAAGCACAACAACTTGTCTGTTTTATTTATGAAGGAAGTGAAAAAAGAAAAGCATCTTTCCAAAAAATAAATTTGGTTTCCAATGCAGGTTTGATGAATTTTCTAAGTCAGGCTAGAACTCAACCATGGTATTTGTTTCCAATTCAAAGGAAATGAAAAAGGGCATTGGGGGGGGGCGGTGGGTGGGGTCCTAATGTTCACTGCACACAATATATATTTACCAAGAGCATTAATATTGGGTTTCATCCAGCCAACATTAAGCACTTTCTGTTCTCATTGATTCAGTGGGACCAGGCCCACTGGTCTTGAGCTGTAAATTCTGCATCTACTTTTGAGACCTAATTCATGATAACAACAGGGCTTAGGGCCAGTTTGCATTTAACAGCCTCCATCTGGAGGTCATTTTAAATTGCTTCCATGCAGCTGTTAGCACATGGTGAGCTGTTAATGTGCAGTAATTCATCACATCCACTGAGTGATTTTTACTCCCAGAAAACTATCCCCCAGAAAGAGAGAAAGGTTTGCACAATAGTGATGTAGTTGGTCCGGTTTGGGTTGAGTAGCTGGATCTGAGGCAGCCTCATTTTGGGGCACCATTTTGGTTCACATTTAATCCAGGCAGCCTGGATGTAGTACACATATGTTGGAATACCTGAAGCCTTTCCACAACCTGTGGAGATAGACCTCCTCCTACTGCTCCCCTATCTGGTCAGGAGAAAGCAGGCAGCTCCGATCCATCTAATATTGGGTCCAAGACTGTACCGGGACCTATAAAGTGCTTTCATTTTGCCTGTGTTGGATTGGTCTGAGGTAGTGATAGGGTTTCTGCCATTCAATAGTTCTGAATCTTACCTTGGTGGTATCTAGGTACACATAAAAAAACGCTGTGAAAATGTTTTTTTTTTTTTAAAAAAAAAGTTTTGAAAAATACATTGAATCTTGCATAGCTCACTGTCGCCATCAAGTGTCACATTTGTAAATTGCACTTTACAACACATTTAAAACGTTTTATTTGCAACCATATAGCTGAGTCCCTAGTTAAGGAGAATGCAACAGGCAAGATCTGTACACATACACATAGTTTCTTCATTCACATCATGTGCCCAGATGGAGACCCCCCCGACCCCAGGCGACACCCAAGTGGAATAACATGACAACGTGTTATGGGATTAAAATTGGCCACAACTTTATTAAACTTTCAGATGTAGGAAGAACTTGGCTTAGGCTCAGTTCCTGGCCGGGGATCTGGGGCACATCAGGGTTAACCAATCTGTCTGCAGATTGGGCAGGCTCTGGAAGATGCATGTTTAAGCAGAGAGCCAGCCCCCCCCCCATTTCACCGCAATACAGGGGGGTGCACTGACAACCTTTCAGAGTATGGCCAGTGGCTCCCCTCAACACAACCCTTTAAAGGTAAAGGGGAACCCTGAGATCGCTGCAGCGGGGGGGGGGGGGCGTGCGTCACTGCTTCAGCCCCCCCCCCCAATTTAGGGAAGATAGACTAAAGGATTCCACCCAAGGCCTAAAACTGCCAAAGTTGTGATGTTTTGCTACGGGGAAGGCGAAACCTGCCAATGCATGGAAAATTCATTCCCAGTCCTTTAACAGCAACCATTGTAAGTCCATAGCAGTGTAAGTGCCTGCACACCTGTAAGAAAGAAGTTCACCTGCAATAAAAGGCCTAAACAAAGGGAGGGTAGGGAGGGTGAAGCTCTGGGTAGGCTCCACCCCCTTTTATGCTTGGTCCGCTCCCTGGCTCCGCCTCCCCAGTCACAATTGGTTATTTGAACTGAGGTTTGGCGGGAACCTCAAGGTTTGTGACTTCGGGAGGTGGTCCAGGAGCGCTCTGCCAGGAGTCACGTAGAATCGGGGGTGCTGTGTGTGAGCACGCAAAGGGCACCCTCCGTTTGATGTGGAGAACGGTCATTCTCTTTCCTACATTTTTCGTATCCTTTCGTATCCTTTTCTCCTGCCTCTTCTGCCTGCATGAGCAATTGTTATTCTTAATCCAGCTGTTTTCTGGAAGGGTAAGGTAAAGGGACCCCTGACCGTTAAGTCCAGCCACGGACAACTCTGGGGTTGTGGCGCTCATCTCGCTTTATTGGCCGAGGGAGCTGGCATACAGCTTCTGGGTCACGTGGCCAGCATGACTAAGCCGCTTCTGGTGAACAAGAGCAGTACACGGAAACGCTGTTTACCTTCCCACCGGAGTGGTACCTATTTATCTACTTGCACTTTGACGTGCTTTCGAACTGCTAGGTGGGCAGGAGCAGGGACTGAACAACGGGAGCTCACTCCGTTGCGGGGATTTGAACTGCCAACCTTCTGATCAGCAAGCCCTAGGCTCTGTGGTTTAACCCACAGCGCCACCCGCGTCCCTTGTGGAAGGGTAGTGCAAAACAACTGATTAAAAATAAAAATACTGCAAAGGTGCCTTCAGCAACAACTAGTGGGAAAAGATGGGCTTCATCCTTTCCTGTAGGCTATTGAAAACAAAATGGAGGCAGGGAGTGCGGTGATAGATGGAATCCAGTAAAACATCACCACACATATTTTAAAAAAACCCAGAACACCCCCCAATACTCTTCGGTATTTCCACAGTCAGGTAACATGCAATTCCACATTTGATTTTCTTCCATGATTGGATTATCCACAGATTAGGAAAAAAATCAGAATTTAGTGCTGGGACAGTGTGGGCTGCCACTTAGATGAAGACGATGCCATGTTGATGCCACAAAGAGAAAACAGGAATACAGCCACTTTCAAATCTACCTTAAACTTCAGTGTGGACAAATGCATGTTCAGGAAGGTGCCCTTAAATAAGATGATACTTGAGTTGAATTAGTATATAGCTGGAATACAATACTTTTATCACAGTTTAGCAGTTTTCCTATATGCATTCATGTTATGAATTTTAATAATTAAACATGTTTGCATATTTTGCCTAATATGGTTAATACTGAAGTTGCGTAAATTTGGGAAAATATTAAATGTAAAAAAAAAAATGCTTTTGCAAAAGACAATAAATTACACTGTTATATTTTATTTCCTGCCATAAATTTATGGCATTTCCCTCTTCTTGGTAGAAAATGAATCACGAAGCTGAACATGTGTCACTGATATTTCATATTCCCCAGAAAGCTCTGTTCTGAGGTGTGTTTTGAATTCATAGAAATTCAAAATGGCCCCTGCCATAAAAATATGATTGGCTTCTTTTGTCACTCTCGGGGGGGGGGGGAACACCAGTATGGTGGACAGCTGTTCAATATTTACAGAAACACACACATATTTTTACAAAGTGGGCAGATTACTCATAGCCCATTTTAACTGGGAAGTGTTATTTGAGCAGTACCCACATTGAAAGGGCAGAGCTTCGAAGGAATCTTGTTAAAAATATGAATTCAGAGTTGTATTCAACTTAGCACTAAGTAGGTTGTTCCACCAGTTCCCATTGCCTCCCTTGCAAGTAGATTTGAGGACTGCGTGGGGCAGAGGCAGGGGTAAAATCCTCTTGTTGCTGTTGCAAAATATAATTGAATACTGCCCTCAGTGTGCCACTCCACACAATCCTATTTGAAAATATGAAATACTAAGAAAAATGTATTTTTATGATTGGCCCTTCCTTCCTTCCTTCCTTCCTTCCTTCCTTCCTTCCTTCCTTCCTTCCTTCCTTCCTTCCTATTTTTAAAAGGAAAGGAAGGAAGGTCCAATAAAAAATGAACTGAAAAGTTAACCTATCCCAGGGATTGTATGACTTAGAATTCAGACAGAATTCAGGATAGCTGCAATGGCAAGCAACAAAATTACAGTTATAATTTCAGCAGGAGTTTATTTGTTGAGGATATGATAATACTGAGTGGAACTTGTGAATATTTTTAAATGTGGGTGTTTTATTTGAGGGGGGTTCTTGTTTTTGTTCTGATTATGTAGTTTGTGGTTTTATATTTTGACTTTATTTTGTGAACCGCCCTGAGACCTCCAGGTATAGGGCGGTATATAAATTCAATAAATAAATAAATAAATAAATAAATAAATAAATAAATAAATAAATATTAAAGAAATCTGTGCCAGTGGCAGGATGGAATCTCAGAGCCACTGCATGGCACTACTTTATCCTGAAGGCATTAATCTGTAGCCTAAAGCAAACCTAATTCAGGCAGAACAGAGTAATGCGGGACTCCAGGCAAGGAAATATCAGCTGAATTCAGGTACTGATTTTTTTTTAAGAAAGAAAATTAAAATTTCTCAAGAATGTGCAACATAACAGCAGTTATCTGAGTGAAGCCAAATACCGGTGGGATTCAACCTAATAAACCACTGCCTGCTGGCATTATTACAGAGGTAGTATTGCACATTCATTTTCTCTTCTTCTTCTTCTTGTTGTTGTTTAGTCGTTTAGTCGTGTCCGACTCTTCGTGACTGCATGGACCAGAGCACGCCAGGCACTTCTGTCTTCCACTGCCTCCCGCAGTTTGGTCAGACTCATGTTTGTAGCTTCGAAGACACTATCCAACCATCTCGTCCTCTGTCGTCCCCTTCTCCTTGTGCCCTCAATCTTTCCCAGCATCAGGGTCTTTTCCAGGGAGTCTTCTCTTCTCATGAGGTGGCCAAAGTCTTGGAGCCTCAGCTTCAGGTTCTGTCCTTCCAGTAAGCACTCAGGGCTGATTTCCTTCAGAATGGATCAGGTTGTTCTTCTTGCAGTCCATGGGACTCTCAAGAGTCTCCTCCAGCACCATAATTCAAAAGCATCAATTCTTCGGCGATCAGCCTTCTTTATGGTCCAGCTCTCACTTCCATACATCACTACTGGGAAAACCATAGCTTTTACTATACGGACCTTTGTTGGCAAGGTGATGTCTCTACTTTTTAAGATGCTTTTCTCTTAGTTGCCTTTAAATCTTTTCTTAAAGCAAAGGGGGGGGGGGAATCCACTTACACATTTATTCATTTCCCCCCATTTATCTATTTCTTTGTTGCCTTTTTAATAAAACATAAGGGAAATGCAAATGTGCAAACTGTTCCAGGGAATGGGTGAGTATGTCTTGGTGACATCACAGATGCTGGCCAGTCAATATCACCAAGCTAAGCAGTTGGCTCCTTACCTCTCACGCCCTGACCTAGCCACTGTGATCCACGCGACGGTCACCTCCAGACTGGATTATTGTAACTCGCTCTACGTGGGGCTGCCCTTGAGACTGACCCAGAAACTCCAGCGGGTGCAAAATGCTGCAGCGAGACTCCTTACGGGGTCTTCGCTTAGAGATCACATTCATCCGGTGCTATACCAGCTGCACTGGCTCCCGGTGGAGTACAGGATCAGGTTTAAGGTGCTGGTTTTAACCTTCAAAGCCCTATACGGCCTAGGGCCCTCGTACCTACGGGACCGCCTCTCCTGGTATGCCCCACAGAGGAACTTACGATCTTCAAATAAAAACATCTTGAAGGTCCCAAGCCACAGAGAGGTTAGGCTGGCCTCAACTAGAGCCAGGGCTTTTTCGGCTGCGGCTCCAACCTGGTGGAACGCTCTCTCACAAGAGACAAGGGCCCTGCAGGACTTGACATCTTTCCGCAGGGCCTGCAAGACAGAGCTGTTCCACCTGGCCTTTGGTCAGGGCGCAGCCTGACTCCCTCCTCTGGCAATCTTTACAAAACTTTAGTTTATGGTTGCCATCAATTTTGATTTTAATTCATTTTAATCCATTTTTATAATGTTTTATAATGTTGTACTGTTTTAGTGTTGTTAGCCGCCCTGAGCCCGACTTCGGCTGGGGAGGGCGGGATATAAATAAAATTTATTATTATTATTATTATTATTATCACGCAGAGACGGCTTTTGTAGTAAACCTGAAGAACTTTTTTTAAAAAAAACCCTCAACCAAGCCTGGAGAGGGTTAGGTGCTTTGAAATGAATGTGATAATGCCAGTTCCAACTGACTCCCACTGTTTTCTCCGAGTTGCCTATGCACAGCTACCTCTGTTCAAGGTCCACGTTGTGGGAAAAGTGCGGCTAAACACTAGATGGCAGAATTCCCATTGCAATTGGCAGTGTGGTATGCTAACACACAAAAGGCACATCCTGTTTCGGCACAAAATGATGCATGAGCATAGACCGCAAGATGCCATTCGTAACATGAGGATGAAAGAGTTTGTTCCATTTCAACCTCCCCTTGTCTTACTAAACCATTGCTATCATTTTTTTTCCACTATGCCAGTGGCTTATTCTAACGCCATAAATACGCCTTCTTCAGCCAGGTGTTTGCAATCTATTTTCTTCAAAATATTCAGAACTGCCTCCATTGATGAACAAAGGCTTGACTGTGATCTTACTGGCATTCTGTTCATGTAGCTGATTGGAACAGCCATCACACCATCGCAGCCATCTATTCCCTTTGGATGTCACTGTTTAATAAATTATTAGTAGAAAAACAAGCCAACCAATTATTACGATCTTTACGATAATCTTTATTGTCATTGCCCCATACAGAACAACGAAATTGAAAAATCTACATAAGTCATTCAAAACCCAACAAGCCTGCTATCCCAACCTATCCCAACCTGGTTAGCCCCCTAAAAACTCTGATACTCCATTTTTAAATACAATATACTCCCATACAGACTCCTTAAAATGCGTTTAAAACCAAAATTGCATCTGGGTAGAAACTGTTTCTCAGGCGGCTAGCCCTAGTCTTTATAACCCTGTACCTTCTTCCAGAAGGCAGAAGCTAAAAGAAATCACTTCCGGGGTGCGCACTATCCTGCGCTATCTCTGCAGCTTTCTTATGGCACCGGGAAGCATAGATTGGGTCCAAGGTGGGAAGAGTGCACCCAATTATTCTCTCCGCAGTCTTTACAACCCTGGACAGCATTGTTTTTTCCCTGACCGTGCAGCTCCCAAACCACACACACAGACCATAAGTTAATACACTCTCCACAGTACAATGGTAAAATGCCATCAACAGGTCCTTTGAGAGTTTTTTTTTCCAGAGGATTTTCAGAAAATATAACCTCTGCTGTGCTCTCTTCATCAGGTCTTTGCTGTTTTCTCCCCAAGTTAGGTCATCTCTCAACTCCATTCCCAGAAATCGATACACCGAGACCTGTTCCACGCACTTCCCCTCAATAATAAGTGGCTGAATATTCAATTTACATTTCCTAAAGTCCACAATAATCTCTTTTGTTTTCTTTAAGTTAAGGAGTAAGTTGTTTCTCCTGCACCACTCCCCCAATTGCTCAACTTCCTTCCTATAGGCCACCTCCCCCTCTCCAGCCATGATTAAACCAACCACGGTTGTATCATCTGCAAACTTAATGATCTTATTACTGGGGTATTTGGGGGCACAGTCAGCTGTGTAGAACGCATATAAAAGTGGGCTCAACATGCACTCCTGCGGCGTACCCGTATTCATGATGAGATCCACAGAGATGTGGGAACCCAACCTGACCCGTTGGGAACGGTTTGATAGAAAATCTAATATCCACCTGCCCAAACCCGGTGGATTATTATGCCAGATTTCATTTTTCTGACTACATTAGGTGTCAGGGAACTGCCATCGGAGAGACAGGTAGTGGACAGGCTACAGGAGAATAGGAGAGAATCTGCAGTAGAAGAGGGAACCAGCAGGGGGAGTGCAGGAGTCACAGCGGAGGGGAGGCTCTGGGATGCTTCCAGTGAGAGTAGTGGAGAGGTAACGGGACCCCCGTTGGGAACTCCCACCCTTCGCCGGAAACTGTCACGCAGAGAGTCTCGAAAGCGCATGTCTGTCAAAGAGCTTTTATGTTGGCGTAAATTCCGTAGACGCCCACTGTCAGATTCTACCAGCGACTGACGGAGTCATGCTTTGGGGGCTCCGTTAGTGCATCGGTTTGGATGACCAGCCAAACCCCAGAGGGATCAAGCTTTTACGCACAAGCAGCACACTATCCCACCACAGCAATCTGACAGTCTTTGAAAGCAGCTTGTGCAAGCAGAAGGCATCATGAGCGAACCATCCGGAACCGGAGGAGCAGGAGCGGGAGCTGGCGCAGATCCAAGCCTGGAACAAAGGTACAGGGCGTTGGAGGTCCAGCTGGCACTGCAAACGGCGAGGCTCGAGGAGAGGAGGGCTCAAGATGCAGATAAGGGGAAGACCACCCCACTTGCCAGACGGGTGCCTGGACTGGTGCAGAAATTTGGGGGGGATCCCCGGAACTATCAAGCCTTTAGGACAGAGATGCAATATGCACTCAATCTACTGTTTGATGACTTCCCCGACGAGAACTCTAGAGTGGCGTACGTGATTGGCCATCTAGAGGGAGGGGCGAGGGACTGGGTTCGGCCCCTGATGGCAGCCAATAATGAAATCTTAAAGGACACAATGAAGTTTTTCCGCGCCATGGACTTGATGTTTTCCAGCGAGATCGAGCAGGGAGTGGTGCGCAGGCAGTTAATGGCATGTAAACAGGGGAGCCGATCTGTACGTGAGTACTGGACTGAGTTCACCATGCTGATTCATAGACTTGGGTGGGACCTTGCTAGTGAACCTATTCAAATGCTGTTTGAAGAAGGTCTCTCTCCGGCAGTGAAAGATGAACTTTCCCGGGCGCCTAGGGCGGAGTCTATGGATCAGCTGACTAAATCAGCGCTGTCCATTGGGGCACGCCAGGAAGCTAGAGCTATGGAAAAGCGGGAAGGAAAGGGGGAACGTTGGAAGGACTTCCGCATTCCAGAGATTCCGGAGCAGCCTTTCCCGCCAGCAGAGCCGATGGAACTTGGAACAGCGCGCGCGCGCGCAGTTTCAAACACCAGTGAAGGGCGGAAGAAGGAGGGAAAGAGCGGCAAGAGATGCTATCTCTGCCAACAGCCAGGTCACTTTGCCAGAGTCTGTCCGCAAAGGAAGGAATGGCAAGGGATGGCGGGAACTGTTGGGGGGAAGGAGGAAGAAGAAATCACGGAGCCAGTAAAAGCCAACGCCTGGTTGCCAACATCAGGGCACAGCAGCCAGGCCAGGGAGTAATGAATGTGCCCACGCCGGAACCTCCAAGACCAGCGCTTGTGATAGAGGTGTTGCTGGAACTGGCAAACGGACACCCACTGAAGATAAAGGCGCTATTGGATTCAGGTAGCTCATGTAATTTCATGAGCAAAGAGTTTGCAGCTGCACACCAAATACAGACTATCCCATTGAGTAAGCCTTTGCAGGTTACCACGATTGATGGGAGGGAGCTGTTGGGAGGAGAAGTGAGCCAACAGACTGTACCAATGATAATGAGGGTGGCACGACACACCGAACTGATAGCGTTTAACGTAGCCACCTTGGGAGGAGCTCCTATTATCTTGGGTATGAGCTGGCTGGCGCTACACGATCCGCTAGTAGGCTGGCATCAGAGAGTGGTTTCCTTTGGATCAGCACATTGCCTAGAACACTGCAAGGAGGGAGAGGCTCAGGCAGGCGCCAGGGGCACTCTAGCAGGGATGGAAGTGATGGACAAAGGGAGGGTGCCACCACAATACGCTGACTTGCTTGACGTATTCAGCGAAAAAGAAGCAGATAAACTGCCCCCGCACAGACCCTTTGATTGTCAAATTACCTTACTCCCAGGAGCACAATTGCCAGTGGGCAAGCTGTATGCAATGTCAGACAGTGAGATGCAGGAGTTAAGGGAGTTCATTGACAAGAATCTCAAGCGAGGTTTCATCAGAGAGTCACGAGCGGTGGGGGGCAGCCCAGTGTTCTTTGTGGACAAAAAAAACACAGGCAAGCCCAGGCTTGTATGTGATTTCAGGGCCCTAAATGCAGTGTCAGAACCAGTGACTTTCCCTATGCCCAGAATTGATGACATTCTAACACGGGTGAGAAAAGGGAAAATTTTTACCAAGCTGGACCTTAGGGGGGCATATAACTTGATACGTGTGAGAAAGGGGGATGAGTGGAAGACCACTATGTTCACCCCCTTGGGGGCCTTTGAGTACACCGTTATGCCTTTCGGATTACAAGGGGGCTCCGCCTGTTTTCAATCATTCATGAATCACGTCCTGGGGCCACTGCTCTACAAGAACTGCGTAGCGTTCTTAGATGACGTTCTGGTGTACTCAGACAATGAGGAGCAGCATGTGCGAGATGTAAGAGAGGTACTGAGCAAGCTGCGAGAAAACCGGCTGTGGGTGAAACTGGAGAAGTGTCAGTTTCATACCAAGGAGGTGGAATTCCTGGGGTACCGGTTGTCTGACAAGGGATTGGCCATGGATCCCAGCAAGGTTCAAGCGGTACTGGAATGGAAAACACCAAAGACCAAGAAGGACGTGCAAAGGTTCCTGGGCTTCGGAAACTTCTATAGGAAGTTCATCAAAAACTTTGCCCATTTAACAGCGCCCATCACGGATTGTCTTAGTAGCAAAAAGAAATTTGTTTGGACGGGAGAAGCGCAACAAGCGTTCGAACGCTTAAAGCAGGCGTTTGCGTCGGAAGAGCAACTCTTGCACGTGGATCTACAACAACCAATGAGAGTGGAGACTGACGCGTCAGACCGAGCGGTGGGGGCCGTTCTTCTCCAGCCGGGAAAAGATACGTCTGAATGGAGACCGTGTGCATTCTTCTCGCGGAAGTTGAACAAATCAGAGAGGAACTACACAGTGTACGACCGAGAACTGCTCGCCATTCATGAAGCATTCCGGAAATGGCGGCACTTGCTGATTGGGGCGCAGCACAAGGTTCAAGTCCGAACTGACCACAAAAATCTGGAATACTGGAGAACAGCCCGAGTGCTGAACCAGAGACAAGTGAGATGGGCCCAGGAGTTCTCCAAATTCCACTTTGAGATTCGTTACGTGCCCGGCTCCGAGAACGTGAGGGCGGACGCTCTTTCCAGGAAACCTGAGTACTTAGAGGGGGAGGGAGCGCCTGAGGCAAGGCATGTAATCCCTGAAGACCGCTGGGTGTGTGGGGCGGCATTGGTGGGGCAGAGGGAACTGATAGAGGGTACGGAGAACGATGAATACGCCCAAGAGAAACTCAGAGAGCTCCGGAGGACAGAGGAGAACACAGGGGGGTTCGAAGAAAAGAACGGGGCGTTGTATTACAAAGGGGCACTGTACATACCCGACGGGGAACTGAGGGGCAGAGTACTCAAGCAGTTGCATGACAGCCCCACAGCGGGACATTTTGGACAGCACAAAACCATGTGGTTGGTTACCAGGGAGTTTTGGTGGCCCAAGGTGAGGGAGGACGTACGGGAATATGTCAGGGGTTGCGACAGGTGCCAGCGAGCGAAAGGAGAGAGGGTGGCGCCAGCGGGGCTATTACAACCCTTACCCACGCCCGAAAGGCCATGGGAGGCAGTATCCATAGATTTTATGACGGACCTGCCAAAATCCAAAGGCAAAACAGCTGTCATGGTGGTGGTAGATCAATTAACCAAGATGTGTCATTTTATAGCTTGTTCACATGCAGTCACAGCGGAGGAAACCGCCAAGTTGTTTGTAGAACATATTTTCAAGTTGCATGGCGCCCCCTTGAGGGTGGTCAGCGACAGAGGGAAACAATTTACTTCCAGGTTCTGGAGGAAACTTATGAGCTTACTGCACGTAGAACTCAATTTCTCAACTGCCCGGCACCCAGAAACCAATGGGCAAGCGGAAAGGGCAAATGGGGTTTTACAACAATACCTGAGGTGTTATGTAAAAGACAGAGAAAATGATTGGGTGGATAAGTTACCTCTAGCAGAATTTGCCTACAACAACGCGGAGAACGTGTGCACAGGGATGAGTCCCTTCCTGGCAAATTATGGGTGTCACCCCCGGGCATTCCCAGGAGAGGGAGGGGAGAGGTGGAGCGTGCCGGCGGCGGAATATTTTTTTGAAGAGATGGAGGCGATCCACCGTCAGCTTCAACTTAACTTAGAGAAAGCCAAGGAAGAATATAAGAAGCAAGCAGACAGAAATAGGAGGGAAGGTGAAACTATAAGGGTGGGGGACCGGGTGTGGTTGTCCACCCAAGGGCTACCGTTCAAGGGCGGGAGTAAGAAATTGAGGCCCAAAAGATTGGGACCCTTTGAGGTCATACAGCAGGTCAACCCAGTGGCATTCAAACTCAGGCTGCCCAGTCACATGAAATTACACCCAGTATTTCACAGGTCATTACTGTCGCCGTACCGAGAGGGACGCGAGTGGGGGGAGCGTGAGAGAGAGGCCACCCAAACGCCCGTGATAGAAGAGAGAGAGCGCGACATGAACGTGGCAGGAATCATTGATTCCAGGTGGAAGGGGAATCAGGTGGAATATCTGGTAGAATGGGAGGGGGAAGCAGAGTCGGAAAACACTTGGGTACCAGCAGAGGTAGTCAATGACGAGGTTTTAATAGAAACATTTCATCAGCGTTTCCCAAGAAAACCGCAACCCGTGGCTCGATTTAGAAGGGAACACTTTGGGACCACCGATGAGGAAGGAGAGTTTGAAGGGTTCCCAGAGTCAGGGGTGGGTGAAGAAGCCGACTCCGACGAAGAAGAGGAAGACGGGGAGAGAGACGGTACGCCGTGGCTGGAAGTGTTAGAATCCTCGGACGACGAGGAGAGTTCCTTCAGGGGCTTTCCGCCCTCACCGCCAGTGGGAGAGGAGGCGGGAGGGGGTGAAGGGGGCCCTGGGGGGGAGGTGGATGTCAGGGAACTGCCATCGGAGAGACAGGTAGTGGACAGGCTACAGGAGAATAGGAGAGAATCTGCAGTAGAAGAGGGAACCAGCAGGGGGAGTGCAGGAGTCACAGCGGAGGGGAGGCTCTGGGATGCTTCCAGTGAGAGTAGTGGAGAGGTAACGGGACCCCCGTTGGGAACTCCCACCCTTCGCCGGAAACTGTCACGCAGAGAGTCTCGAAAGCGCATGTCTGTCAAAGAGCTTTTATGTTGGCGTAAATTCCGTAGACGCCCACTGTCAGATTCTACCAGCGACTGACGGAGTCATGCTTTGGGGGCTCCGTTAGTGCATCGGTTTGGATGACCAGCCAAACCCCAGAGGGATCAAGCTTTTACGCACAAGCAGCACACTATCCCACCACATTAGGGTAGTAATGTGTAGCTTTGGTGGCTATTAGAAAGCTGCCTTAGACAGAGTTAAAAGATTATTGGTCCGTTTGGTCCAGTATTGCGTTCTTTGACTAGTAGGAGCAAACCAAAGTTACATGCAGGGGTCCTCCACCAAGAAACTTGGGTTTTCCTGCATGCAAAGCACTGAAATACACCCTGCCTTTTATCCATTTTGCTTGGGGAGTGGGGTTTGCTATTATTGCCTCGGTGCAAATATAATTGAATTTTTTGTCACAGAAGCATAGAATCATAGAATTGTAGAGTTGGAAGGGACCACGAGGGTCATCTAGTCCAACCCCCTGCAATGCAGGAATCTCAGCTCAAGCATCCATGACAGGTGGCCACCCAACCTCTGTTTAATTTTTTTATATATAATATATTTATTAAGATTTTAGAAAAATAAATGGGTTACAAAGTAGATGTCAACAAAGAAAAAGAATAAAAAATACAAAATAGAAAAAACAAACAGTTAAAAACAAGTCCATCTTTTCATAGCTTATACTTCGTTTACTTATTTCCCTGACCCCCTCACACCTCCCTTTTCTGTATTCCAATTCACATATTTAGTTCAGCAAATCCTTCCCCTCTTTGTTTTATTCTTAATCCAATATCTTAATATACTGTAACTTTATATTTTCATCTTTTGTCAACCTATTTTTGCAAATTCATTCTAACCTTACTGCTAAAACTAGTTCGTTTCAATCCAACATCATTTTAACTTTCATTAATTTTACAATATTTCTGCAAATAGTCTTTGAATTTTTTCCAATCTTCTTCCACCGACTCTTCTCCCTGGTCTCGGATTCTGCCAGTCATTTCCACCAATTCCATGTAGTCCATTACTTTCATCTGCCATTCTTCCAGGGTGGGTAGATCTTGTGTCTCACCCAACCTCTGTTTAAAACCCCCCAAGGAAGGAGAGTCCACCACCTCCTGAGGGAGACCATTACAGGGTCGACCAGCTCTTTCTGTCAAAAAGTTCTACCTGGTGTTCAGTCGGAATCTCCTTTCTCGTAAATTGAAGCCGTTGGCTTGAGTCCTACCCTCCAGAGCAAGAGAAAACAAGCTTGCTCCATCTTCCATGTGACTGCCCTTCAGATAAATCTTGTCTGCGTATTTGAGCCACTTACTCTTTACTCTCCTTTCTATAATCAAATATATCAAAAAAGCACTTGAGTCATAGTACATTCAGAAAGAATGGATGCTCTGGTTTTCACCCTTGCCTTTTCCTGCCTTAGACTGATCCTGTAGACCTTGTACGATAATGAATCTTTCCTACCACTAGCGTTTCCAGGTCATTGCCCCCAACCCTTCAGGAATTGGCACCTTGATTAGTTACAAAATAGGTTCAGACTTTAAAGAGTTCTGCTGCTGAAATTCCAAATTCTCACTCTTCACACTGCCATTGTACAGAAGCCGCTGCAGAAAAAATTGTCAGTGTGTGAACATAGTGTCGGTGGCATAGCAATGGAAGAGATGATTAGCAGGTGCAGCTGAGAAATCAGATCTTAAACTGAGGAAGGAATTTTATCAATCAGATCTGAATTTGGGCTGCTTTGGGTTTACTTGCATCTTTTTTCAGTAGCCTGTTTGAGCACATTCTACAAAGGCTACTGCGTTCAGAAGTCACAGTAACTGACTGGTGTAGGAGCAGATAGAGAAACTTGCATTCCTGCTGCTAGCAGTACCTGCTTTTATTGGCAATTTCCGGATCTCCCGATGTCTTTGCAAGCAGAAAATTAAAATCTAAGAGGCATTGATTGGAAGAATCATTGACGCAGTAATTTGTTTGTAATAATTGTTGTGACTGTAGCAAAAAAGCTGCATTATAATTTACTGTATAAGAAAAGTGGTTGCATCTAAGAGGCATTACCTAAATGTCAGTGAATCCACGTTAAGATGCTGACTTAATCCAATCAAGTAAACAACCTCATTTTCTGATTACTGTGGCAAAACAAAGCTGATTTTGCTTTCCTAATCTATGTGATAAGCTTGGTTTCTGCAAAACTTTGCTGCGTCTTAGGCCCAATTTGCCACATTTCACAGAACCAAGCAGCAAAGCTTTTCTTGGGCTGTACAAACAGCTCCAAATTGCAGGTGGGTCACTGCATGTTTGAATGTTTGAATGATCCTCTGCATTCAGACATGCGTCTCCCCAGCCATAGCTGCAAAGAAAGGCATGCTTTGTCACAGGGGCGGGAAAACACTTCCAGCTCAAGGACCACATCTGGGCCACCGTTTTCTTTTTGGAGGGGAGGAGAGCATGCCTGAGGTAGGTGAGGCCAGACGCAAACATGGGCATAGCAATGAATGTGAATTTTATCTTCACAGATTTGAAATTCATGGCATGTTGTTCACTGAAAGAAATGAAAATGATGTACCGGTGGTATTTGACTCCTGTTCAATTAGCAAAAGTGTACAGAAAGAGTACAAATACTTGCTGGAAATGTAAAGAAAAAGAAAGTACCTTTTATCATATGTGGTGGGTGTGTAAAGTAGTAAAATAAAAATAAAAATTGGGAGATGATATATAATGAAATGAAAAAAATGTTCAGAATAACCTTTGTTAAAAAACCAGGAGCTTTGTTATTAGGAATTGTAGGTACCGAGATCCCAAAGGATCAGAAAAGACTGTTTATGTATGCGACAATAGCACAGATACTACTGGCCCAAAGATGGAAGGAAGAGTCAACCCCAACTAGAGAAGAATGGCAAATCAAGATGATGCTCTATGCCCAAATGGCAAAATTAACTGGGAAGCTCAGAAATCAAAAAGACAAGAACTATAAAAAAAGAATGGGAAAAGTTTATAATTTATATATGAGACCACAGCAAGCAGGTTAAAACATTGGCAGGATTTGATCCACACTTGTAAAGTAACGGAAACTATGGACAACTCAAAAGGAAAAATATTTGGATAAATATTAATATGCAGTTGTAATTATTTTCATTAGGCTCCATGGAAGGGATAGGGGAAAGTAAGGAGATTCAGAGTAATCTCAGTATTTGGATTTCGAAGTGTTGTTTGTTGTATGTTTATATTTTTAAAAAATTATATATATATATATATATATATATATATATATATATATATATATATTTGCTTTCGTAGATTTTCACGGGTACAGGAATGCAGGTTTTGGTGTCCTCGGGTGTCTTCCCGTGTAAAAGTTGGGGTGTCTAGGCGACGTTTCGACGAGGTCTCACTCGTCATCTTCATGAGACCTCGTCGAAACGTCGCCTAGACACCCCAACTTTTACACGGGAAGACACCCGAGGACACCAAAACCTGCATATATATATATATATATATATATATATATATATAATTAAAAAAATGTGATTTTTATCTTTATCCAGTGGAGTAGTCCTTACCTCACATACTCTTCTCTGTCTACCATCCAAACGGGCATCTATTCCAGTCAGGCAAAAATATTCAAGGAAGAGGCAAAGCAGGCTCAGTGAGGGATGAGCCTTGCAGAGGATTTGTGGCCTGGGGAGAGTCCCAAAGGACAGACAGAGAAACCGGGGGTGGAGGTGTTAAATTGGCCACCAGGCCTGAGAATCTCCATCCCTGTCTTGCCCCTTGAGTCTAACTGGACCTCATCCCATCTCCTCCTGTTGTAGGAAATTGTCAGGATGCTATCAGCGGCTCCCAGCTGGTTGCCCAGGAAAGTATAAAGACAAGGAAAAGTTTCTTACAGTCCTTTTTTATTTCAATCTTTACACAGAGAGGCTATAGAACCCAGCCTCTTGTCTTGAGTGAATCTCCACCCCCGTCTCTCCCACTTCCTCATTCATCACTTCTATGGGTGTTGCTACGTGCCCACTGTCTTTGAGCAATTTGCTCTCCTACTTTTAAGGCTCGCCAGGTTCTGGGAGATGGAGGGTCTGGGATGCTTTCTAATGACAACGTGTCAGTCAGGTGTTCCTCTGGCTCTCCCATGATCTTCCAAGTTTCCCTCCATCTGCCTCTGAGCTGCTACCTCCCTCAAACCCCTGTTGTAAATCTATATTGCCTTCCTCTTCCTCCTCCCTGGAAGGGTCAGGGTGGGGAGGTGGTCTCCACCATTCTTCCTCTGCCCAGTCCCGGACAGAAATGTGACTACGCAGACCTGAGAAAAGTGTTCTTTATTCAAAGTCACAAACACAATATTATCTTATGAATAAAAATAACAACAACAACAATAATAATAATAATTTATTATTTATACCCTGCCCATCTTGCTGGGCTTCCACAGGGCGGGTGCCACTACCGAGAAGGCCCTCTTCCTGGTTCTCTGTAACTTAGCTTCTCGCAGTGAGGGAACCACCAGAAGGCCCTCAGCGCTGGACCTCAGTGTCTGGGTAGAACGATGCGGGTGGAGACGCTCCTACAGATATATTGAATATTCGTCTATGAAAGCTGTCAAATGCAGATTATGTTTTATGTCGGGTAGTTCTGGGTGCAGTCTTCAAGCAAGTCCTTCTCCCTGAGCCCCCATTGAGAGTGAAGGAAGCTTAATTATCTTCCTGTACATTTCCTGTTTCAG
The DNA here is from genome assembly GCF_964252035.2 of Podarcis erhardii. NCBI lineage: Eukaryota > Metazoa > Chordata > Lepidosauria > Squamata > Lacertidae > Podarcis > Podarcis erhardii. The sequence goes on from NC_138512.1 coordinate 9,212,550, forward strand.
TGGGGCTTGAAAATCCTGGTGAACTTTGTCCTGTGCACCTGACAAATGCAACACTAATTCTTCAAATTACTATTGCCCCTCTGCTAGTCCAAAGTGCTTCCTATATCTCAGCAGTCCTTGTAACAACCTTTCCAGGTGGGCAGTATTATTCCGATATTGTGGACGTGGGGCTCTAGCTTGCCTAAGACCAGCTAGTAAGCATGGGTCTGAGAAGAAATTTGAACTTCCTCCTGGCTGCCACCACTTCCACTGTGCTATGTAAATGGAAGTGGTTTTGACAGAATCAGCATTAATCACAATCACCCTCAAAATCATTCTCTTCCCATCTCACAGCGCTCATCTGTATGATGTATGCAGGCAAATCTCCCCTATTTATGTTAGGCTTATTTATCCTGTGCAAAGAGACACCTGAAACAATGTAAGAGCTGTGATTTACTAATTTATCAAGTGATCTCTGGTAACGTCAAGTAACGAGGGCTTTGCTCCTGTCACAGTGATGCATCCCTGCAAAACGTTCTGCTTTGTTTTACGTTCATTATGTAAATGAAATCATGTTTGCATCAGCAGAGGGTCTTACTCATCTATCACTCAACATCTCTCCATGCCCCCCTCAGGCAACCATAACTGTCCCTCTTCTTGCGTAGCTATTAACAGCACTTGCATTTCCAACACTCTCATTTTAATATAATAATAGTAGTAATAATAATAATAATAATAATAATAATAATAATAATAATAATAATAATTTATACCCCGCCCATCTGGCTGGGCTTCCCCAGCCACTCTGGGCGGCTTCCAACAAAATATTAAAATACAGTAATGCATCAAACATTAAAAGCTTCCCTAAAGAGGGCTGCCTTCAGATGTCTTCTAAAAGTCTGGTAGTTGTTTTTCTCTTTGAGAAGGGCATTCCACAGGGCGGGTGCCACCACCGAGAAGGCCCTCTGCCTGGTCCCCTGTAACTTGGCTTCTCGCAGTGAGGGAACTGCCAGAAGGCCCTCGGTGCTGGACCTCAGTGTCTGGGTAGAACGATGGGGGTGGAGACGCTCCTTCAGATATACTGGACCAAGGCCCCAAGGGCTTTTCTGTTGCAGACTAAGAAACAACAGTCACCCCCCAATTCAGTAAGGGAGATCTGCAAACAGAATAGCTTTTAAACACTGATTTCACTGCTGAGTCAGGAACCATGCAAAAAAACCTTTCATCTGCATAATAATGTAGCTAAACAATTGTTGCTCACAACTGTTCCTGAAGAAGGTACAGAGTGTTCACATCACTGGCAAAAAAAGAACTCTGGATATAATTTGCTGTTTTTTCATCACTGCTGCTCTTAGGGGATGAATTGAAAAGCGTGTGGCTTAGTTAAGGCAAAAGCAACTGGAGGCAGACGAGACAGAATAAATTGTAGGATCCATGTAATAAGGCACTTGCGTCCATAAGTCTCCAATGCCATTTGGCTGAGCAGGTGCGATGGCACAGACTGTACACAAACATTCAAGATGCTCAAACTACCAGAGGGTTGTGGAGCTAATTGAACATCTGCGGGGAAAGGGAAGGTTGTTAAAAATATAGCCCGCCCCCCAGGAACTAAAGTAGCTCTGTGAAACAATTTGAAGACTGGGAGCCAGGGAAGGGAAGGAAACCTAGAGATGGGTGAGGGGCAGCAGTGATGAAGCTAAACAACATAATGAAACAGCCTGCCCCACCTGGTGCTCTCCAGATGTTCTTGACTAGACTCGGTGTCCAACGTCTACAGGGCACCAGCTTAGGAAAGGCTGCCTTAGAGAACGGCAGATGAAAGAGGAAGCTTAGAGAAGAAGGCAGAGATTGGAACGAGGTAAGAAGGGGGCCAATGGGTTAGGGGGCTCTGGGAAAACATCACAGCTCAAGGCCAGATCAATTGCAGTGTGTGGAAGCAAAGGCAGGGCAGGGCAGCCAGGGAGGCTGGTGAATAATAATAATAATAATAATAATAATAATAATAATAATAATAATTTATTTATACCCTGCCCATCTGGCTGAGTTTCCCCAGCCACTCTGGGCGGCTCCCAATCAAGTATTAAAAACAATACAGCGTTAAATATTAAAAACTTCCCTGAACAGGGCTGCCTTCAGATGTCTTTTAAAAATAGGATAGCTACTTATTTCCTTCACATCTGAAGGGAGGGTGTTCCACAGGGTGGGCGCCACTACCGAGAAGGCCCTCTGTCTGGTTCCCTGTAACCTTACTTCTTGCAATGAGGGAACCGCCAGAAGGCCCTCGGCGCTGGATCTCAGTGTCCAGGCTGAACGATGGGGGTGGAGATGCTCTTTCAGGTATACAGGACCGAGGCTGTTTAGGGCTTTAAAGGTCAGCAACAACACTTTGAGTTGTGCTCGGAAATGTACTGGGAGCCAATGCAGATCTCTCAGAACCGGTGTTATGTGGTCCCGGCAGTCGCTCCCAGTCACCAGTCTAGCCGCCACATTCTGGATTAATTGCAGTTTCAGGGTCACCTTCAAAGGTAGCCCCGCGTAGAGCGCATTGCAGTAGTCCAAGCGGGAGATAACCAGAGCATGCACCACTCTGGTGAGACAGTCCGCGGGCAGGTAGGGTCTTAGCCTGCATACCAGGTGGAGTTGGTAGACAGCTGCCCTGGACACAGAATTAACCTGCGCCTCCATGGGCAGCTGTGAGTCCAAAATGACTCCCAGGCTGCGCACCTGGTCCTTCAGGGGCACAGTTACCCCATTCAGGACCAGGGAATCCCCCACACCCGCCCGCCCCCTGTCCCCCCAAAACAGTACTTCTGTCTAGTCAGGATTGAAGAGTTGCACCAGCTGAAGGAAGTGGACAACATTGCCTTTGGGGTGAAAAACTGATACCTGAGAGAACCATGGCTGATGCAGAGGGGAGGGTTAGACCAGATCACTATGCGAGTCTCACTGCACCCTGCTCTCTATTTTATCAAAAAGGTGGCCTCGGGTTTTATTGCCTCCATTGTGTTATTTTATAAGGTTGATAAAATGTGGGGATATTTAGAGGAGATGGAAAAAGTGGCCAGTCGTGCCATATGGCAGAGAAACAGCAAAGTGCACTGGAGTGCCTAATCGCTTTTTCTGTTTGCCATCCGGGATTAATCCTGACTGCACTGATATTGCCAATATAAATGAATGATTGTCAGCTGCAATAAATGCCAGCCACATAATCTGCCAGGAAGGACTCGTAAATCTTCTAAGCAAGGCAAAGGAAGGTGTCCCCCCCCCTGAAACAGATAAACAAACCCAAAACCTTTATATATATCACTATTCTACTATTGCTCTTGCAATATTTTACGTTACCGTGGGCTTCTAGAATTATTCCCCCCATGTAAACATTTTTTATGCACATAAAAAACAGTTCTTAACATTCTGTCACAGTCTCCCATCATTCTGTCACACTCTGGTGTGGCCAAGAGACTATCTTAGTGGAGGGCTTTGTGGGATCAGACTGGGTTCTTACATTTCAGTGGTGTTACACAATGTACCCTTAACATTCCCCATTATGAGTGCATTGCTGCCATTCACTCTTAAGAAGAAGGGACGCAAGTGGTGCTGTGGGTTAAACCACAGAGCTTAGGACTTGCCAATTAGAAGATTGGCAGTTCAAATCCCCAAGACGGGGTGAGCTCCCGTTGCTCGTTCCCTGCTCCTGCCAACCTAGCAGTTCGAAAGCCCGTCAAAGTGCAAGTAGATAAATAGGTACCGCTCCAGTGGGAAGGTAAACGGCGTTTCCGTGCATTGCTCTGGTTCACCAGAAGCGGCTTAGTCATGCTGGCCACATGACCCGGAAGCTGTACGCCAGCTCCCTTGGCCAATAAAGCGAGATGAGTGCTGCAACCCCAGAGTCGGCCACGACTGGACCTAACGGTTAGGGGTCCCTTTACCTTTACTCTTAAGAAGAAAAGCAACCCTCTGCTTATGAAACTGGGGCAACTTGCCTTCCCCCGAACTGTCCTTAAATATACAAGCTTTTCATGCACCAACACACACACCTGACACAGTGATAGGCACCTTAGATACAGTGGTCCCTCTAGTTACGAACTTAATTCATTCCGGAGGTCCGTTCTTAACCTGAAACTGTTCTTAACTAGAGGTGTTGCTTTTGCTAATGGGGCCTCTTGCTACCGCTGCGCTGCCGGCACACAATTTCTGTTCTCACCCTGGGGCAAAGTTCTCAACTCAAGGTAACTCTTCCAGGGCAGTGGAGTTTGGAACCTGAAGCATTTGTAAGCTGAGGCGTTTGTAACTCGAGCTACCACTGTATTGTGCTGTGTAAGGATGTCAGATAATACCTATGGAAACAGAAACTGTAGCAGTAATTGCTGGAGTTAGCTTATTTAGACCCATGTTCGGAATAGAAATCATCCAGTGAATAAAGATCAGTATTTGTTGCTGCTGCTGTTGCTTTCAGTCCGCAAACGATATGTTAATTGATTAGGTTTGTCCCCTTTCTGGAAAAGTGCACAAAATTGGGAGGGGAAACAGTAGCTCTTTAGAACCCCAGCAATTCCTATTGTCCGGTCTACTTATCAGTCACAGCCTCATTCATTCACTCATTGGCTTTAAAAAACTCACAGGTAGAAACAGCCAGACTTGCTCATTTCCCAGAAATAGCTACCTCTGCATTTTGTTTCATAATTTTCTTTCTAGGAGGGCTGGAAATGGTTGTGGGTTTTTTTTTGGGGGGGGGGACCCAAAAGCTCAGATTTTGGAGGCCCTGCCAGGTATTGCATTGGCACCCTCTGTACTAGTCTGTGAAATATCAGAAGTTCCTTAGGGCAGCTTTTTGCTAGCCAGTCCATTACTTACCAACTGAATCTTTTCCGCTCCCCATCCCTCGCAGAGAAGAGGACGTTTGTAGCATCCCAGGTCCCCCCCCCTTTTATTAGTTGCATTGCATTTGGACTGTTAGTGATGTGTGGAAGTGAGAGCTGGACCATAAAGAAGGCTGATCGCCGAAGAATTGATGCTTTTGAATTATGGTGCTGGAGGAGACTCTTGAGAGTCCCATGGATTGCAAGAAGATCAAACCTCTCCATTCTCAAGGAAATCAGCCCTGAGTGCTCACTGGAAGGACAGATCCTGAAGCTGAGACTCCAATACTTTGGCCACCTCATGTGAAGAGAAGACTCCATGGAAAAGACCCTGGTGTTGGGAAAGATGGAGGTCACAAGGAGAAGGGGACGACAGAGGACGAGATGGTTGGGCAGTGTTCTCAAAGCTACCAGCATGAGTTTGACTAAACTGTGGGAGGCAGTGGAAGACAGGAGTGCCTGGCGTGCTCTGGTCCATGGGGTCACGAAGAGTCGGACACGACTAAACGACTAAACAACAACAACAACACTTTGCATGTATGTCACCTAGATACTGCACCATTAGGTGATTAATAGATTTAACAAATAAATAAAATTATGAGAACAGCGGTTTAAGCTACCATCCTGGCTAGTGGTGTCAACCTACAAATTCCAGAAGCTTACAGTTGCCACCAGCCATTCAAAACTATTAATCCATCAAGCTGTTTGAAAACCTAGAAAATGACAAGAACATAGTTCTCACCTTTCTCTTTCTCCACTTCTCCAAATCCCAGACTGCACAAACCTAAACTTGGGTGTCCTCATGGGCCTTTAGCTAGAGAGAACAAGGAAGAAATTAAGAAAGGAAGAAAAAGGACTGCAGTTGATTCAGAAGAATTTCTGGCTTGATGAAGGATGGGGCGGAAATCAAAGACAAGATTTTGTATGAACTCTCCATCATCACCACCTTGACCTGACACAGAATCTAACGCATGGCTAGTGATACTATTGGCTGAGGGTTTTTTTTGCATGGCCTAATTGGGATTTCATACAAACACATCAGAATAGCTGCAAAGCGTTCTATCAACCCAGCTTCAAATCAATCTGAATCAATTTGATAGCCCAGAGGAAAATCCCCTAAAGGTGTATTTTGTGTGTGTAGAGATTTATTATTCTTTGCGTTTTCCTTTTTACATAGAGACATTTTAACTCATCCAGTTTGCTGGTGCTTGTGGATTTAATATCATGACAAAACAACTGCAGCATATATATATATGCTATATTAAAAGAACTCGGCATGAATATTTTCCATGACTTCTTGATTCCATCTGGAGTACAAAAAAATCTGTCAGTACAAGTGTGGCGGGAATCCTTGAACAGCTGTGCGTGTGTGAAGTGGCACAGACACTATTGCATTGCTGTGAAGATAAGATGGTCTTTTGCCTAGGATGTGCAAATAGCAGATGAACTTATAAAAATATTTATTGGCTATACTATTTCAGACTGCAGATTGGAAATCACATAGTTCTCCACCCTTAAAAGCAAAATCCACACACAGTACGCTGTACATACAACAAAAGGAGGTCCAGGCTAGACCCCTTCTCCCTAACATCTGGTTTCCAGTAAGACCACACATAAGGTTAACAAAATTTGTTTCATAATCCGAATATTTCAAAATTACTTACGTCTGGTTTACAACTTGCATGTTCATTACTCAGTGATATCAAGAAGAAGTAATGGCTTTGATGTGCAAACTGACCATTAAAGGTAAAGGTAAAGGTACCCCTGACCATTAGGTCCAGTCGTGACTGACTCTGGGGTTGCGGCGCTCATCTTGCTCTATGGGCCGAGGGAGCTGGCGTTTGTCCGCAGACAGCTTCCGAGTCATGTGGCCAGCATGAGTAAGCAGCTTCTGGTGAACCAGAGCAGTGCACGGAAACGCTGTTTACCTTCCCGCCAGAGCGGTACCTATTTATCTACTTGCACTTTGACGTGCTTTCGAACTGCTAGGTTGGCAGGAGGCCATTACAGATGGATATTTTATATTGCCCCCAAACCAGCTCAAAATCAGTGCTTGCTGGTGGAGTTAGTCCACGTATTCAGCTTCCACCCGCAAAGTGATCGGAAATAAAAAATGATGCAATGCCCTAAGATTGACATTCTTTACTGAAAATGTAATGTAAACTGAACACGTATGGCCGCAAGATTTAAGGATGCAAATAGCAGTAGGTATGGGAGAAGGTTGATGACATAATTAGAGGTGGTTTTAGGGTGGCATGACTAGTGGAGCAGCACTGCAGGGTGCGCCTAGAATGCTGTAGAATTGAGCATGAGCAGAGAGGGGTGTGCATTTTAGTGCCACACAGGGTGTCGCTGAAATGTGAGAGCACACCACTCTCCACCACTGACATACTCTACATCATGTTTGGAGAACCTCAGTGCTTTCCCGCTCCCAGCAGGTTAAAAGTTAGCAAATGGCACACTTGATAGCACACTCTCTACTGTGCCTGTTTTCTATTTGCAGGGAGTTTTGTATTGTTGTTGTTTTAACTTGGGGGATGTTAAAAATGTGGTCACTTCTTCCATCTCATTTTCCTGCATGTATAGACGAGTGCTGTGGCAACACACACACACACACACACACAGAGAGAGAGAGAGAGAGAGAGAGAGAGAGAGAGAGACTTTCACAATGGACTTGCTTTCCCTGGTAACATTTCTTTGCTTCTCACCCCAGATACTTTCTTCACAAGACACATTGACAGTGATTTGCGCTGCTGCCTTTTCACCAGAGCTTGTCAGAAATGACACGATAGATGTACAATCATTGCCTTTGCCATACTTTTACTGTGTGTTGACTGCGAACTTAGTGAAATAATGTGCTATTTGCGAATATTTGTATTTTGAAATTATCTGTGTTCCCCAACCCAGCTCCCCACAGAGTCCCAGCAAATGAACATCTCAAGCTAAAAGTTAATAATTAGACTGGACAGCTGAAGTGAAGGCACAATGAACATGCAATATCGAGCCAAAATGAATTTTGTTAAGCCTCAATTTTGTATAACGTTTAAAATTTTGGCAGATTTTTGTTGTTGCTGGTCACATCAGTAAATTATGCAAGAACTGATAGTGTCAGACTTAGACCAGCAAGTGGGGCTGTTGTATTACATCGCTTGCAGCTGTGACTTTAGGTTTTAGTCACTTTATATTTGTCCAGTAACAAAGAAGAAAGCAGCAGTGTCGCACGTTGAGTGATCTAAGGGGTTGTCTCTAGAACTAGTGCTTCCAGTTATGTGAGGCCCTGCACTTTGCTCCTGAGATGGTGTTTTCAGGAACAGTTTCATTTCCAGTATTTGATGACTTCAGGCATTAGGGTCAATGGCAAAATTAGGTCAACGGGCATTAGACGTTAGACGGTATGGCAGAAGTTACACAGTATATCCTCTGTTTGAATAGTGAGTGGAACCTTCTTTTCTGGGTTGATGCCTGTTTTGAGGAAACCGTCAAACGAGTGATGTGCCTTCTGGTAGTTCTCCCAAAGCTTACCAAGGGAATGGAGGGGATGGGTGGATAGACAGTGGTACTGACAGCATCACTGATCCAGCTGCCTGTCAGGTCAGTGCTGTGAAGAGAAAGTGAGGCCACTGTAACTGCTACCATCTTCAACATCAGGTGTGATGGGTCTTCTAGAGCCTAAGCTGTCATTTCCTCACCATAATAGGTGCTATGGTTGGGTCTGCCTGTTGTCTGCTTACATAGGAGCCAACTCCTAGGAGCCAAGGCCTCTTCGGCTCCCTCCATAAAATATTTGAGGGCCCCCCTAATTGATGGGCAGGACGCAGGTGGCACTGTGGGTTAAACCACAGAGCCTAGGACTTGCTGATCCGAAGGTCGGCGGTTCGAATCCCCGTGACGGGGTGAGCTCTTGTTGCTCAGTCCCTGCTCCTGCCAACCTAGCAGTTCGAAAGCACGTCAAAGTGCAAGTAGATAAATAGGTACCGCTCCGGCGGGAAGGTAAACAGCGTTTCCGTGTGCTGCTCTGGTTCACCAGAAGCGGCTTAGTCATGCTGGCCACATGACCCAGAAGCTGTACGCCGGCTCCCTTGGCCAATAAAGCAAGATGAGCGCTGCAACCCCAGAGTCGGCCACGACTGGACCTAACGGTCAGGGGTCCCTTTACCTTTAAATTGATGGGCATTGACATTCCAATGGTGTGCATGTGCCGCACCTTGTGATTGATTATGCAGGGCAAGGTTTACCTGGCGCCGCCAATATTTTATTCAAGTTGGCACCCTTGTCTGCTTATCTTTATTTTATCCCCCCCCCAAAAAAAATCCTCCAGATGCTGGCCATGGTCATTCCATTTTGGCCTCAGAAAGCTTGCCAGGGTCACCAGGATTAGTTGCCACACCTGGTGGAAAGAACTATAGGGTTGGGGAGGTGAGAACCCAACCTCTCACTGGGAACTGGGAAATGAAAAAAACCCCAGTGACTGAGTTATGGCAATGGGTTTTTGGCATTGCGTTTGAGGAGATTTGTGGCCTTCTCTCTCTCTCTCTCTCTCTCTCTCTCTCTCTCTCTCTCTCTCTCACACACACACACACACACACACACACACAATCAGAGAGAATTTGTAATGGTTGTTACCTTAGGTATCCTCTGATGGCATCTGTTTTCTTTGCTACATTGTAGTTCTGTTGTTTTCAGTGCTTCCAATTCTCACTTTGTTTCCCATTTTTGACCTCCACTTTAATTGCATCTTCTGAATAAAAAGAAAAGAAAAGGAAGAGTGAGTCTGAAAAGCAAAGTGGTTTAGAAGCTGGTTAATATTCCGTATGAAGCGAAAGTGTGATGCAAGCAAAAACCAGAACAACACAAATATTGACCTTGCTTCACCTTTGTTTCCATTCCTGCAGTTTACTTAATGCAGTCCCTTTATTGAACCAGCAACGTGGAAAATCACTGGTGTTAATGTGAGCACGAGCCTGTAGTTGCTATCTATGCTTCTTGCATATCAAGGAGGAGAAAGGACTGGAACTGGAGGGGAAAATATATATTCTAATTACATAAACAGACAATTCAGAGATGGTGACACAAACAATCTTGTGACGGTTACATTCTGCTACTGAATGTAAGCAGAACCTGCAGGTTCCAAAGCTGAATCTGTCAATTATAGTTTCTCTCTGTTTCTTGCCCTACCTCCCAAATTCAGATCCTTACATCTCTGCATCATTTTTCATTTTTTAAAAAAGTCCTAATGAAAATTATTCAGTATTTTTAATGCAAATTTCTAATATACATAGTTTTGTATACATTTCCCCCTAATATAATATATTTTCACACATTGCTCTCAATAATATATGCCTTTTAAAAACACATTTCCCTCTAATACACATATTTTTGCACATGCTATTTTGGATGTTTTAAATCATGGTTGTTAATTTTTTCTTGATTTTCTTGTTTTACCTTTTTGCAAACTGCTTCGAGGTGGGTTTTTTGTTTTTGCAATTAAGCAGTGTATAAATTTTATGAAATAAATGAATAAGGTTATACAAGCGCTAATACTGAGGGCTTGCTGTGCTTTGATTCGTATCTTTTTGGGTTGTGAATCAAGCAGGTCCACCTTTAAGAGGACTACAGGTCAGCATCCTGTTTAAGTGGCCACATGCTAGCATGCTAGCACCAGAAAGGTGGGCATTGTGGTATGAGCCCTATGCCTCCATCCAGCAAGAGGGTTGAATCCTGAAGCAGGCTCCCACATGCCCAACCAATGTGGATGCAGATTTTCACCTAGAAACAACGCTAATATATGCATCACTGTTGGCTTACTCAGAGGCAGACAGTGTTGGGTACGCCAACAGGGAGGTCAGCATGGTGCAAATGCACTGGCAGAGTGCTGAATTGATTCTGCACATCTGCATAGCACAAACCCAGCTGGAATCTGATCAGCCAATGCCAAGTGACGCTCCTCCCAAGGGAAATGTGACACACAGAAAGCCAGAGACAGATTTAATTGTCTTTGACGAAGACCCCCCGATGGTCCCAGCAATTCAGAGAACACTGTCGATGCCGGGAAATCGGGAAAATGCTGCAACTCAACCCCGAGAACAACAACACCGTGCATATCCTAAGAACAGTTGCATCACTACTGAACCAGTGGGAGAGCTGATAACAATTTCCCCACCACAATGAAGCCAAGCCAGTTGTGGAACAAGCAGCCTTAACATTATCTCAAGGAACATAGCGGGTTGGGCCAACAAACTAGGGGACGAGCCATTTCGTGAATATATAACGGGTTTTGACATAATAATGCTGCAGGAAACTTGGGCAACTGACAACATAGTTCTCGACGGTTACCACGCCTATGAAATCAAGGCCTCCAAACCGCTCAGAAGGGGACGACCGAGGGGGGGGGGGCTAGTAACTCTGGTTTCCACTCAATTGGCGTCACAGGTTACTGAGGGCTCAGATCACTTTGCATCTGGAATCCAAGAGTGTCATTCTTGTTTCAGCTTCTATCCCACCATATACAGTGCAAACACAGATCGAGAGCACATGGCGTAAATTCCATAGTTTCCTTTATTCCCTACAAATTAAGTACCCCTGATCACCATTTTACCTAATGGGAGATATGAATGCCAGAATAGGCTCAAATGATGATAGCCTGGAAATAAAATTCCCAATATTAAGAGATCTAAAGGAAAATAGCACCCTCTTTCTAAACCCAAGAACAAATGATCCCTATACAGTGGTGCCCCGCAAGACGAATGCCTCGCAAGACGGAAAACCCACTAGACGAAAGGGTTTTCTGTTTTGGAGGTGCTTCGCAAAACGAATTTCCTATGGGCTTGCTTCGCAAGACGAAAATGTCTTGCGAGTTCCTGCGGGTTTTTTTCCTTTCCCCCCCTTTTTCTAAGCCGCTGTGCTGATCCCGGGGGGAAGGTTACCGTAGGCGTAGTCAAAGTCCGGTCCTGGGTCACTAGCCTGGAATCAGTCCACAAGGAGTGGGGCGAGGTCCGAAACAGGAAGCCAGGCGGGGACAGGAGCACTGGAGAGTCAGGTCTGGGTCCGGGCAGGAACAGGTACTCAACAACGACATTGCTCCCACAACCTGGGACTGGGCCAACTGGCCTTTATCTGTTCTGAGGCCAGGGGCGGCCCCGGCCCCTAGGAGACCCGCCTCTCTTGGCCTTAAGGCGAGCACTCCTCCTGGGAGAAACCAGTTCCCTTCGCCTCTCTGCCCTGAGTCTCTGCAGTTCAGGAGAGGCTAAAGGGTTACTGGGCCCAGGGGGAGACTCACCTGCAGGCACTGAGTCCTCAACCACCTCTGGAGCCAGAGTGGAATCACCTGGTGTCTGCTCCTGAGGATCCGACACAGGTGCAGGCACTTCAGAATCAAGGCCCTGCCCCAGTTCAGCCGGCCCTGGAGGCGGGGACTCCTGTGCAGGCTGGGATTCCTCTGGTTCAGCCTCTGAATCGGAATCCCACGCCATCACAGCCGCTAAGCCGCTTATCAGCTGATCCGCTAAGCTGCTTAACAGCTGATCCGCTAAGCTGCTTAACAGCTGATCTGCTAAGCCGCTTATCAGCTCATCCGCTAAGCCGCTAAGCCGCTAATAGCGCCAATCCGCTAAGCCGCTAATGGGCTTGCTTCGCAAGACGAAAAAACCGCAAGACGAAGAGACTCGCGGAACGGATTCTTTTCGTCTTGCGAGGCACCACTGTCTTCTGAACAAAATGCTTGTTTAACTTGGAGGTAGGCTGTATGAATTGTGTATTGCTTTGTAATGATTTGTTGGGTCTCTGGACCGTAATAAAGATTGATGATGATGGCATAGCACAAACCTCCCTCCCATTTCACCCCAGTAACCTGAAGCAGGTCTGGTGTGGGGAGGCCAGATGCCCCCTGCTGCCCCTCCCTGCTGGTCATTTCTGCTGGAGGGGAGTCTTAAGTCCTTTCTCTCATTGTTTCAAGGTTGCCCTCTGCGAATGTATGTTTAGGGCTGAATACACAAACAACACCGCTGAGAATAAGGTGTACTTCTACAGTGATACCTTGCAAGACGAATGCCTCGGAAGACGAAAAACTCGCAAAACGAAAGGGTTTTTCATTTTTTGAGTTGCTTCGCAAGACGGATTTCCCTATGGGCTTGCTTCGCAAGATGAAAACGTCTTGCAAGTTTGTTTCCTTTGTCTTGCAAGTTTGTTTCCTTTTTCTTAAAACCGTGCATTCACTTTGAGAAGCAACTCATAGCACGCAGTGTGGTAGCCTTTTTTGAGGTTTTTGAAGACTTTGGTGATTTTTGAAGCTTTTCCAAAGTCCGTGCTTCGCAAGACGAAAAAATCGCAAGACGAAAAAACTCGCGGAACGAATTAATTTCGTCTTGCGAGGCACCACTGTATTTATGCAATAGCTCCACTCCTTCACTTACATACCTTCGGTTCAGTTTCTTGGTCACGGTCGAGTGTGATGTAGCATGTGACCAAGAGACAGAATCCAGGAGTGAGCTATCCTTTACCAGTTTCGGATAATAAAAAGGGTCAGAATAAATCTGGCGAGGAAGTCCAGTAAAGTGAGAAATAAGAAATGTTCAAGTACTGTAGAACCATATACTCTTTGCTCTTTTCCTTTTATTTTTTAGAACCCATGAAGTTTATCTGAATCTCGGTGCTGCAGCCATGGAAATTGTTGGCTTTGTGTTCATTAATTAACAGGATGCACTTTTGCAAGCAATCCATTTTCTGATAAATGTAGTTTAATGTGCATTGATCTAAGGCATTCTCATAAACATCACTATATAATTTATGGTGAGTTCCACCCTGGTTTATTGTTCAATAATCTGCATCACTGATTTTGTTCTGATAAAGTTGCAGGCTGCTCTTCCTCAGATTTCCTCCACGGGATTTTCAGCCTTCACCATTTGACTATTCACTGTGTCACTCCTAATGTTCATCATTATGAACCATGGCTTGCTTGCCTTTGAAGTTATCTTGCATGCAGAATATTGATCCATCAAACAGGCACCTAATTCACTCTGATAGTCCCTTGTTTTTTTCGTCCTTGCTTTCTGTGGCTGTTTGCAGAAAACCTCTCTCTCTCTCTCTTACATATTCCACTGAGGTTACTGACACCCTTCGTTATATATAAAAGATGACAGGTAGTATAATATTTGCATATACAGATCTGTGATGCAATATTATCTCCCAGCAGTTCAAATTCTGCACCAAGAGTTGAATTCTGTGATCTCTGTGCGATCCTCCATAGAATCATAAAATTGTACAGTTGGAAGGTAACACAAGGACCATCTAGTCCAACCATCTTCTATGCAGGAATCTTTCAGCACCCAAGGTGTGGGTGAACCCACAAACTTCTCCTCACCTTGGGAGGAACTAGGTAAACAGACCTATTGTTCTTTCTTAGCAGGGGTGCCAACTTGAATAAAATGTTAACAAGCCTAGGCAAGCCCTGCCCTGCATAATCGATCACAAAACATGGCACACCCCTCCCTATTTGAATGGAAATGCCCTTTTTTGGAGGGGCAAAGGAACCTCAGCCCCTAGGAGTTGGCTCCTATGTCTCTCAGTCTACCTGAAAAGCTCAACGCGTGAGGACGTCTGAGTTGGTGGCTCCAAGCTCAGAACGCATGGCTGTCACCAGCCATCATTGAGTTCCTATAACAATAATTTAGGAACTTTCACCACTTTGTAACAAAGCCAAGTTTTATTGTCTGTGCAATATTCCTGACTGATGTATGGGAAAGCACATGAACCTGACCTTTGAAGAATTTGTAAGTAAACCATTTTTTTAACTTACCAACCATTTGCCTTTTCATATGCTGGGGCAAAATTTTGGAACTCACAAGGACAGATTTTAAAGTTATATTTCCACACTTTAATTTGTTGCATTTTTTTAAAAAAATAAATCTCTGCTGGGCTTCTATCACCAAAGAGTACTTGTCCCAAATCTTGATCTTGGTATCCAGGAAATACCCTTTTATACCCATTTTTCCTTGAACCAACACACCTTCACATGTTCACTAAACACATGAGTGAGGAGTGTTATATGAAAACACCTAGTCTAGCAATGGACAACCAGATACTAGTTGACTATATCTAGTGTGTTGACAAGGCTGGTAGGTGTTTTTTTTAAAAAAAATCTTCTGAATAGTTGGACTGTTGATTAATATTTTAAACATCTCCCCAGAAAACTGACATGTTCTTTGCTGTAATTTGACACCTTGGTTTATTACTCTATTTGTATACAATATTACTCAAAGTGGTCTTTGACTTTGCCAATGAAGTTATAGATAATAGCCTCCAATACTTGCACAGAGCTTCCAGCATTGCTAAAATATAGTAGTCTGTTAGTAGGCTGTTAATTTTGTTTTTGTGCACAAGATGGAAATGGAAATGCTTCCATGTACCATATTTTTCTGTGTATAAAACGCCCCCTTGTATAAGATGCCCCATATTTTTTGAGCCCAAAATTAAGAAATAAATATTTTAAACATTCCGTGTATAAGACGACCCCCAATTTTAAACTTTAAAAATTTGTGGGGAAATATAGTCTTATACACGGAAAAATACAGTATAATTCAACCACTAGATGTCACCACCTATGGAGTTTAGAATACAATTTAGCAAATAGGATAGTTTCCTCATCAAGCTGCGGCATGGAGTGCAGAATCGAGATTTGCTGAAGAACTTACTCTGAAAGAGACATTGATTTCAATTGATTACACTAGAGATGAATTTGGTAAATCAACCATGAGCAGTGAGAAACATGTTACTATGGAGAATAAATCTTGACTGGGGAAAAATTGATTGCTTAATTTGGAAAGATGTAGAAAAATAATAGATGGAAGGCATGCAGTGCATCTTCAGTATCTCATGACTTTTCTAACAATGATTAAACAGTTCTTTTTTTAAAAAAAAAAAAAGGTTGAAGCAGAACATGGGCTAAACTTGAACAGGTTGGATAGTCCAAGGATTGATTTTACAAATTAACCAGGTAGGCAGGGTATAAATAATAAAATTATCATCATTATCAGCAGCAGCAGCAGCTTTGATTCAGAAATAATAACAGCAGAATAATAATGAGTTTTAAGAATGGTTTTGGAGTAGATGAAGGCTCACCAGAAAATACAGCACAATGGAAAAGGTAGCTAGTGTAAAATTGAGGAATAGCTGGGAAACGCAGTCTGACTCCCTCCTTTGGCAATCTTCACAGAACTTTAGCCTAATGGTTGCCATAAATTTGAGTTGAATTAATTTTAATGAAATGATTTTAGAATGTTGTATGATTTTATTGTTGTTAGCCGCTCTGAGCCCGGCTTCAGCTGGGGAGGGCGGGATATAAATAAATAATAATAATAATAATAATAATAATAATTATTATTATTATTATTATTATTATTTTATGTTTAATGAAGTAATCCTAAAGAATGTTTAAAGCCAGCCAAAAGTTGCCTGTTTTTCTAAGTGATTTTGCACCTCATTCCTGAAATTCTCTCCCAAATGCTGCTCCTCCCCCCCCCCCCCCGCTTTTGGGCTTAACGCCTTAGCTCTCATTCTAATGAAAATAAAACTCAGCAGAGCAATCCTACAGTTGTAATGGCTGTGGTTAGAGAACCTGTGGTGAAGCAGACATCACTTCCAAACCCCTGCCAGTTTTTTTTTTTTTTTTACCTTCAAATTTCTTATCCCTATCCCACACATATTGATTGCAATGGGAGGTCTATGCTAGCTCCAGGGCTGGTTCAGCTTGGGAGAGTATGGGACTGCAGGATCATGCCTTCCTGACGTGCCTTCCAGCATCCCACTGGAATACCCACTTGGCGTATCATCAATGCCCATAGAACTTGACATAGGTGTGTTGAGGTGAGTGGGGCTGTTCCGAGACAGCAGGATACAATTCTACATTGCAACTACTACCACCAGCTCAATTGCTGCACTCGTAATCAAGTGGTGCTGGTGGGGCAAATTTCATCTGCAGTGTGATACCGAAACCTGACAGCTGGTGTGCGTAGTCAGAAAACAATTTTGCAACATCAAATTGACCCGGATGCCTGGTTACAGTGAGGCCAGAAGAGATGTCAAACCCATTGTAAGGAAATATCAGTGAAAACTGTGATACCGCAGTGAAACTTAGTGTATATTCTTGTGACGTGCTTCTCCACCCTCTTGCCACTTGCGTCTGTTTTCAGGGAAGGTGAGGAGCAATGGAAAAGGCAGTGCTCTGTGCACCCCAAGTGAGCCCTTGAATGCTGATTTCCCAATAGGAAATAGATCTAAATAAATTGGTGGTGGGAGACAGGGGCAAATGAAGGCATCGTGACACCCGGGGCAGGGCATCGCTACATAGGGCGCATGTGCGGCATTGCTACATACAATGCGCCGTATTTAGCGACGCCGCACATGTACTGTACATAGCAGTTTGCCGGCGCCGCCGATCCAGCGCCGTACGGATGGTGCCAGGATCCTCTGCTCACGGCTGCAGCAGCGACAGAGGGATCCCACTGCCGTCCGTACGGCGCTTGAGCGGCGCCGGCAGCAAACCGCTATGGACAGCGTATGTGCTGCGTCGCTACGTACAGCGCATGCATGCAACACCGCACATGCACTGTACATAGCGGTTTGCTGTCGGTGCTGGGCTCATCTGCTTGCAGCTGCAGCTGCGAACGGCGGATCGTCCACATGTGGCTGCGGCGGTGCAATGCCTGCTTGTGCCGCTGCGAGCCCCCGCGGGGTGCCTTCTTGTCACCCCCCCAGACACGCACCTGGGGCGCACTGCCCCCCACCGTTGCAATGCCACTGGTGGGAGAAACCTACTGAGAAAATACCTCGAAAAGCAAATCATCCTGTATCAGCAACCAAGGAGATTTTCTCTCCCTTAATAAAGGAGATAGAAATCTCAGGAGCATCAGCAAGCTTCAATATGTCACCGTTGGTGTATGACCAAGGACCTTCGTAAACTGAAGCATCCATGTGTGAAGGAAGAAAAGCAATTAGCAGGGAAAGGATTGCATTAGGTATAGCTCATTCAGTGCAAAAAGAGGAGGACCTTCATCGAAAACCTGAGCGCAGAACAGAGGGGGCTGTAATACTTCAAGGACAATTCTAATTGCTCTTTAATTTCTTTATGCATTATCTCCATTGACATATTTCTTCCTCTCAGTATCTACCCATTTAATTTAATTTTCACTAATGTTGCTGCTTTCTGTCGCATTGTGTTGTTTCTCCCCCCCTTCCCTTCCCAATCTGGGTTTTGTTTAATTATAATTAATAAGTCAAGTTCATTGCTACTATAAAGGCTTTTTTTAAAAAAAGAAAAAAGGACTCCATTTGCCATTTATTTCGCACAATGTGGGGTAATGGTGGCAAAGTGTAAGATCCCTGCTATTTTCAAACAAAAGGGAAGCCGCTGCATTTCTTGAAATCCTCCCCACGAACCCCAAAGTATCCGTCTGGAGGAAACCTGGCTTCGTCTTGACACAACAAAAGCAGTCAGTTTAATGAAAGTGTATTCAAAACGTATTATGAAGTAGGCATGGGTTGTGATCCCCAAAGCACTTGGTGCAGAAGAACCACCACGGAGGTCAATGGGATTGCTGTGGAGTAAGTGGTCTGAGGATTTCAGCCACTACCTTGAATTCCTGCATGCGCCTTCTCTTTTATTTTCCTGCTTGTCCAGACATCAAATTTGGAAGCATTTCCTCTAATGCTGACGGGAAAGGGTTTTTCTTTTCCAAGCTCAAGTGCCTAATTAGGAAAAAGTTTCTCTGCCTTTCACCCCTCCACTTGAGTGCGGCTGCTCTCCAGAGCCCCATCGACAATGCAGGCATTTATAACCTTAGAGTAGAGCAGCAGGAAGCTCTATTCCATTATTGTGTGATAAATGAAAACAACAGACAGAAAATAGCCTCATTCAAGCAGTACACCTGCTTTGTGCCTCTTCTGATCCCGGCTGAATTTTACAAGGGCTTTTTCCCCCTTCCTTTTTTGGAGCGGGGACCATAAGCAGAGACCAATTGGGGAAATCATCATTACTGAAGTCTCTGAACTGGCCACTTCAGATAGGTTGCCTAGTTCTTAGGTTATCCTTTCCCAATAGCTATAGACTTCCCTCAATTGTTTCCATTTTAGAAACTGCCTTTGATTCTGAAGCTTTCAATTTGCCACAAGTCCTAGTTATTGCATGAGTTATTTCATCTGGTCCTCATGCAGACATGTTGTGCTTAAAGTTACCAGATGCAAAGAAAGAGAGCTTCTCTCTCCACTCAGCCGAACTACGCTTTGCAAATACCTTTAATAGCTGTGTAGGAGAAGGAATTTCTAGGCCAGAATGGATTCCCCCCCTTCTTTCCCTTTATTGTGTATTCTGCTCTGCATGCCACTGTTCCTGAATTTTGGTTTAACTAGGATAAATACCCAGCTCTACCTCTCATTTAAATTGGAACCAGTGAGAACAGTGAATGTCTGGTGTGAGTGTCTGGAGACTGCGGGGGAATGGATGGAAAATCTACATCTCCAGATGTTCTGCTGAGTGGATCCCTGGACTTCTGTCCCAATGGCCCTGTCAATTCAGTTCATTTGTATCTCCCCTCTCCCATGTTACCGATGCTCATATACACATAGGCAGGCCACTGCTACAAACATGATACAGTCATGTGTACAATTTTATGTACTACTCCCAGTGCTACCTCCACTATCATGCCTTTAAGCACCAATTCTGAGGATCACCAGTGGGGACAGAGTTGTTACAGCCATCCCTTGCTTTTGAGCTTCCCATAATGCTTCAGATTAGTCACTAAGGCAACAGGATCTGATTTAGCAGGGCTTCAAATGGGACGCGGGTGGCGCTGTGGTCTAAACGACTGAGCCTAGGGCTTGCTGATCAGAAGGTCGGTGATTTGAATCCCTGCAACGGGGTGAGCTCCCGTTGTTCGGTCCCAGCTCCTGCCCACCTAGCAGTTCGAAAGCACGTCAAAGTGCAAGTAGGTACCACTTTGGCAGGAAGGTAAACAGCGTTTCCATGCGCTGCTCTGGTTCGTCAGAAGCGGCTTAGTCATGCTGGCCACATGACCCAAAAGCTGTACGCCGGCTCCCTCAGCCAAAAAAGCGAGATGAGCGCCACAACCCCAGTGTCGTCCACAACTGGACCTAATGGTCAGGGGTCCCTTTACCTTTACAAGTAGTTGGTTGCATGTTTCTAAGTTTCACTCAACTTACTACCTGTAATATGAGAATCATGACTGCAGTCATGCCAATTTGGAGGTTTTCCTTCAGGCAAAATGTCTGGGGGATTGTGAGATAAGCCAAAAGGGTTTCAGTAACACTAGACAAATTTCCTGGGGAGATTGCGCACACCACTAAATCATCTGTGGTGTGGGACGCATAATTTGCTTATTTATTTTATTGATTCCATAAAATTTATATACCACTTGATTGTGTAAAAAAAAAAAAAAAAAAAAAGAGCTCAAAGTGGTTTACAAAAAGAATAGAAGAAGATTATTAGTAAAACCATTCCAAAAATTAAAACCAGCACCAAACTAAAAATATACCAGCATTCTAGATATAATGCTTTTAACAGGCACCAAAAAGAGTATGTTGAAGATACTTGTCTGATATCAAAAGGCAGGGAGTCTCAAAGTGTAGGTGCCATAACACTAAAAGATTGAGTTCTTACAAATGCAGAACAGATATTATATGGCACCTGTAACAGTGCCAATTCTTCAGATCAAAGCAGTTGAGTGGGCATATATGTGGTAATGTGATCCCGTAGGTACAGTAAACGGTTCCCAACTTATTGAAGGCTTTGTATACTACTAGTAGTAACACCTTGAACTTGGCCCAGTTGCAAATCGGCAACCAGTGCAGATCTCTGAGCATGGGTGTTCTATGCTGACAAGGCCTCACTCCCGTCAGCAATCGTGCTGCAGCATTCTGCACTAACAGCAGCTTCCAGATCAAGCGCAAGGGAAGCCAAACGTAGAGAACATTACAGTAATCCAGTCTTGAAGTAACCAATGCATGAACTACTGTGGCCAGGCTTTCCCAGTCCAGGAATGGTCAAAGCTGAAAACAGGTATGAAATTCACAGCCTGTTATGGATTGAAAGAAAATTATGATGCTATATAGATGGTATTTAACTCTGAAGAAGCTAGCTCAGATGTTTCAGAATGTATCAAATAAGTGTTGGAAATATGTGTAAGAATTGTGAAGGTTCTTTCCATCACATGTGGTGGAACTGCAGGGAGGCCAAGGCCTATTGGAACTTGGAGGAGAAGGAACTGGGCGACATCAACCCCCTTTCCAGCAGCAGAGGCCAAGGAGACCTAAGGTTTGCCCAGTCCCATTACATATGCAGGGTTTTCGGGGTGGGTGGGTGTTTTGGGGGGTAAAGTAGCATTAAGATATGAGACTCATACACAACTGCAATAAGAAAAGTACAGTCCATGAACAATGAGTTATTTGATACAATGGCAACTAAGAAACTGGACACATGAAGGGAAGGGAAGACAAGGGAAAAGGTAGAGTAGATGAGTTCAGGTATGCAGGTTCTCGCCTAGTAACAGGTTCTCGCCTAGTAACAGGAAGAGTGAAATGGTTGTCACAAAGGTGGAGAGCATCAGTGGAGAGGTCAACATTTCATAAAACTTTTCCTAGCTTGGACCACTTCATGCTACAGAGCCAGGTTACATACTTGAGTCTTTTCCATGCAAAATCCTCCTTGCACCTACACAAATAACACACCCAGAAGATGGGTTCAGCATCACTACCTAATGAAAGGGTATTTCTTTGTGGGATCGAATATTTAGTCGTTTCTCCAACTTCAGTGTGAAGTGTCTTAACAAAGGGAACATTTTAGTTCTTGATTCTTTCACTCAGATAAACTAACAGTCCCCTGGAGCGGGCCCTAATGTCCCCATTGGCCAGTTGGACCCACTGCCAGGGGAAAGTCTGAACAAGGACTGCCGGCATTGGCCAATAGCTGGCAGCTGGGCGATCAGGCCTACCATCCGGCCTGCCACTTGCGGTGTTTGGGGCCTGGCCACAACACTGCCCACCCAGGAAGGTGAGTGGGTTTAGAGAAAGACTGCAGTCCGAGAAAGGTGTGCAAATAGGATTTCGAAAGAATGTAGGTTAAGATTCTGAATAAGGTCTAATAACTTTTAAATAAAGTGTCTGAAGCGTTGAGTCCATCAGAACCTAGGGCTGAACCTTTGAACGTTCACCCTTCACTAATGTGAACAAGTCTCCTGTTGTATTTGCCACATCCCTTTATCCTCTGTCCAGTCAGAGAACATCAGAGAGCATTTGTGCCTGATGGATGGAATTGCTTATGGCATGTCATAACGTGATCGAAAGTGACATGGTGTGTTAAAATATTGGTCAAAAGCTCTCAGGGTGGTAAAATCTTCATGACACATGAAAATGTCTTGAAGCAAATACTTCATTTGTTGCATGCCTTATCCTTGGCCTATGCACCAGATAGGCATAGTTTTATTTTTCCAGAATATTTGGGGCATATAATATTTGCTTCTTCCCCCGAAAGAACCATGAGCAGATTTTATCTAACTGTAGAAGTCAGTGGAATGGACCAGCTGCATTAGCAGCAAGCAGGCAGAGTTACAAGCCACAAGTGGGGGGAGACCTAAAATTGCAGCAGCAGCAAAACGGTTTCACAGAAGCAGGGAATTAACTTTTTTTTGGAGTTGTTGCATCTGTAGCACAATTCATCCAGTGCTGCCTATGACCAGAAACAATTTTCTCTAGCAGCTGCTAGTGGTTTAAATGTACCAGGAGCACTGTTGCCTGCATGCTGAATATATATCAACTGAGCTGAAACTACTCACTGGTTTTTGTTTCATCTTTTGAAAACAGTGACAAACCGGCAACACATTTGAACCTGATTTTAGGACTCCTCTATGTTCAAGAAGAAGACAGATAGATAGGAATTTTGTTGGCTTCTGTCTGTCTCAATAGACAATGGAGTGCGCCTCCGGGGGTGAAGTCAAACCACTGGAGAATCACAGCGCCTGATGTGGCTGCAGACACCGTTAGCAGATAACTGTTGCTTCCCACATTGTTTTGCTGTGTTAGCAGCACTGGGACTTATCTGGGATGCAAACCAGGGCAATGTCTCCTGGGCTACCCAGACAACAAGACCAACAGGACCGCCGTCCAAAGGAAAGCAGAGCAATACATTTGGCACCAGCTTGGCTGCAGGAGTTGCCAGAAGGAGGCATCCAAGGTGCCATCTAACCATCTTATGGACTTCACTCTGGATTTGTGTAGGTAGGGTTTCCTCCTTAGCCATTTCTTCTCCCAAAGATGTCCCACAAGGCAGCAGGTATGGATTTTTCCATTGGGTTTACTCCTGAAGCCTTTCTCACAAGGCAGAAGAGGTTTAGGACCAGTTTTCCTTTTCCTAGGCAAGCCTCATCTTCCCCTCATTTCCTTCTACAGCATGTGAAGAAACTGCCTTCTTGAATGTTGGACCCACTATTGGTTTAGTCAACTCAATCCACCAGTCTTTGCATGGAGTGGAAGTCCCTAACTCTCAGAGGGTTTAAGACCCATTGGCTATTCTCACCTGGTGTGCTGGTCCCGAGGGTTAACCGTGCGGCGAGGTCAGAGTCCAGTCTGAGGTCGAGGGTGCGGTATGGAGGTTGTCCATCAAAGCTGAAGCGGGGTCAGGTGATGTCAGGAACTCTGGCAGAAGAGCAGGACAGGGTGCAGGCAGGAACAGGCTACCAACAACATTGCTCCCGCAACCTGGGACTGGGGCTGGCTGGCTTTTATCTGCCCCGAGGCATAGGGCGGCCCTGGTCCACAGGTGACTCGCCTCTCCTGGCCTGGAGGTGAGCACTCCTCCTGCAGGAACTTAGTTCCCTCTGCCTCTCTGCCCTGAGCCTCTGCAGCTCAGGAGAGGCTGGAGGGTTACTGGGTCTTCCATCACCTCAGGAGGCAGAGCAGACTCAGCTAGTGCCTGCACCTGAGGATCCAGCACAGGTGAGGACCCTTCAGGCTCAAGCCCCAGCCCAGGCTCAGCTGGTTCTGGAGGCAGGGACTCCTGTGCAGGCTGGGATTCCTCAGGTTCAGCCTCCGAGTCTGAATCCCAGGCATCACACCTGGTTTAGCTGGCCAATTGAAGCCGTTTCCCAGGGTGTATCCACTGTCACATGTTGACAGCTTCTAGGAGTCACAGGTGAGAGCTGAGTACAGGATAGGGACCAAAGGTGGACCAACCACCCCAGAAGGAGCACCATGTGTCCTCCACCAGATGTACTACCCTTGAAGCAGAGTAAGCCCATAGAAAAATAATGGAACTGCATTGGGACAGTCTATTCACATAGGAAGCTGCCTTATAAGAGCAAGGGTACATTTTGCTCAGTACGGTCAACATCTTTCCAAGAGTTCAGATGGGAAGCTTATATATATCTGCTACTGAAATTCATGGCATTCCCAGGTTCTGCTGTGTGGGCTTTCCCCTGCAAGGTTGAATGATGCACTGCCTGCTTGTGAAGTCATGGAAGCTTGCAAAAATTGTGTATGGGCAAATTCTGACGTGCAGTGTCTCTAGGCTTGCCTTATGTTAGGAAAATTCCTGACAGGTCCTGGTTTTTGGGTGTAAAAAGGGTGTTGGGGGGAATTTAGCTGAATCTGCAAAATGTCAGGGAAAACCCGGATGGAAAAAGCAGTGGACACAACTAAAAAAACTTAAAATCACTATTTTTGGGTTAAGTTCCCCCAAAAAAGAACAAAAAAAGCTTAGCAATTTGGGTGGTTTCCTTAAAAAAGGTCCAACTTCTCAGGTGTGAGGAATTTTACTTTTTGAAATGTGACAACCCTAAGTGTCTCTTTGTGCTGGTCACAGCCACGCCCCTCCTGTGATTTTTCAACCTTCGTGGTGGACTAAACCACTGAGCCTAGGGCTTGCCGATCAGAAGGTCAGTGGTTCGAATCCCTGCGATGGGGTGAGCTCTTGTTGCTAGGTCCCTGCTCCTGCCAACCTAGCAGTTCGAAAGCATGTCAAAGTGCAAGTTGATAAATAGGTACCGCTCCGGTGGGAAGGTAAACGGCGTTTCTTTGCACTACTCTGGTTTTGCCAGAAACAGCTTAGTCATGCTGGCCACATGACTTGGAAAAATTGTCTGCAGACAAACATCGGCTCCCTCGGCCAGTAAAGCGAGATGAGCACTGCAACCCCAGAGTCGTTAGCGACTGGACTTAACTGTCAGGGGTTCTTTACCTTTTTAAGATTATACAATAAAAATGAACTTTCAGACTCTTACTTTGTTTGGGGTTCTGTAGAGCCTTTTTTTCTTTTTCCTGCTTGTGTCAGACCCTTGAAGGAGGGAGCCATAGGATTTTGAAAGAAGCAGAAGAGAGGAAATTGTAAAGTGGTACCTCGGATTACCGACACTTCAGGTTACAGACTCCGCTAACCCAGAAATATTACCTTGGGTTAAGAACTTTGCTTCAGGATGAGAACAGAAATTGCACAGCGGCAGCGCAGTGGCAGCAGGAGGCCCCATTAGCTAAAGTGGTACCTCAGGTTAAGAACAGTTTCAGGTTAAGAACAGACCTCCAGAACGAATTAAGTTCTTAACCCGAGGTACCACTGTATCAGCTCTGAGTGTGCTTTTGCAGTGTGAACCATTTCCTTGTTAAAGCCTTTGACTCATGGTCATCACCTTGTTGAATCACCACAATCTGCCCAGTTTTGAAAATAACTCGCCTAGAATAAAGATATTGTAGCCTCTCTGGAGGCAACCAAAGTATGGACGAGAGGAGAGAGGTAGCATATGTTATTCTCCCTCTCCAGCTCCTACTGCATTGTATAATGCCAGGCAACATTAATCAGTACTAAGAAGAATAGAGGTTCTAATGTACTGCCCTGGAGAGACATCTCCATTAATTGCTTGCCAAGTAGTTGATTTTACTCTACTGCCTGCAGTCTATAGGAAAACTGTGATCCATTAAACCAGGCTGGATAATTCCATAACCTTTCCCATTGCATTGCACAATGTCAAGTTATGTCAAAGTTTTTTTAGCCACCCACAAGTGGTAGCTTTCTTGTCATCTCAATTTCAGATTATGTTCAGTTTAACTGAAGATTCCACTCACTAGGAACAGAAATGATTTTGCCCAGGACAGACAACTCAGGGGTTGTCAGCTTAGATTCAGGTCCCAAGTAGCCTAATCCAGCTCCTGCCAGCCCCACCATATTTTCATAATGGTACAGACTGTAAACAGGGAACCCACAGTTTTGCTTAAAGGCTTTGAGAACTAAGCATATCCTACACTTTAAGGTTACGTTTTTTCTATGGATTTACAGTGTAGCTTATAGGTGATGGCCTGGGCATTCTCAAGCCGAGGAGTGGCTAAACTGTGGGCTCAAAGTCCCATCAGCCAGAGTGAGCAATGTCAAGGATGATGGGATTTATAATCCACGAACACCCAGAGAGCCACAGAGTGGCCACCCCTGCTTTAGTCCACAGATAGCAGTGGACTTAAGCACCCATTTAGGGCTGCGTTGGTTCCTGACCATTGCAATTAAATGTACAGTGGTACCTCGGGTTAAGTACTTAATTCATTCTGGAGGTCCATACTTAACCTGAAACTGTTCTTAACCTGAAGCACCACTTTAGCTAATGGGGCCTCCCGCTGCTGCTGTGCCACCGGAGCACCATTTCTGTTCTCATCCTGAAGCAAAGTTCTTAACCTGAAGCACTATTTCTGGGTTAGCGGAGTCTGTAACCTGAAGCGTATGTAACCTGAGGTGCCACTGTACACATGTTCATGTATTGGGGTGCTGGGACATGGGTGGTGCAGTGGTCTAAACCACTGAGCCTCCTGGGCTTGCGGATCGGAAGGTTGGCAGTTCCAATCCTCGCAGCGATGGGGAGCTCCCGTTGCTCTGTCCCAACTCCTGCCAACCTAGTAATAATAATAATAATAATTTATTATTTGTACCCCGCCCATCTGGCTGGGTTTCCCCAGCCACTCTGGGCGGCTTCCAACAGAGATAAAAAATACACTAAAATGTCACATATTAAAAACTTCCCTGAACAGGGCTGCCTTCAGATGTCTTCTGAATGTCAGGTAGTTGTCCATCGCCTTGACATCCGATGGGAGGGCATTCCACAGGGCGGGCGCCACCACCGAGAAGGCCCTCTGCCTGGTTCCCTGCAACTTGGCCTCTCGCAGTGAGGGAACCGCCAGAAGGCCCTCGGAGCTGGACCTCAGTGTCCGGGCAGAACGATGGGGGAGGAGACGCTCCTTCAGATATACTGGACCGAGGCCATTTAGGGCTTTAAAGGTCAGCACCAACACTTTGAATTGTGCTCGGAAACGTACTGGGAGCCAATGTAGGTCTTTCGAACCTAGGAGTTCGAAAGCATGCCAGTGCCAGCAGATAAATAGGTACTGCTGTGGCGGGAAGGGAAATGGAGTTTCTGTGTACTCTGGCACTTCTCATGGTGTCCTGTGAGGAGATTTCACCCCTCCCATATCCAAGAATCTCCTGATGAGTCTGCTGATTCTCCAGAGAGGAGAGTCAGTGTTCTGCTTTCTATTTATTCCGCTCCAGCACCACATCAAAGAGTCAGTCAGTCAGTCAGTCAGTGTGTCAGAGAGAGAGAGACTGAGTGTTAGAAATCGTGTGTAGAGATAAGGTTGCTGCTAAGAGCAGCTGCAGACACTCAGTGCAGCATTCATTTATGCTTAGACCTATTTACCTCTGTATATAGTTTTGTATTATAGTTGTAGTTATAGAATAAAAGAAGATATTCTACAGAGCTGCTCTCCGAGTTGTTTATACTCTGCTAGACTCTGCTATACTCTGCTGTGCGACGACTGTCTTCTTGTGGAAGTGAATCCGGTGCTCACAACTCTAAGCTGTGAGTCCACAGCACTTTGACCTGTTCCTGTGCAGAAGGTGGTCTCTGGAAGTGCTACCCAGCTCGCCTAGCCCAGTCGGGGCTGAAATGCATGAGTCCAGTTGGTGCACTGGCTCAAGGGCAATGCTGACATCCTGTTGCACCAGAAGCGGTTTAGTCATGCTGGCCACATGACTCGGAAAGCTGTCTGTGGACAAATGCCGGTTCCCTCAGCCTGAACGAGGAGATGAGCGCTGTGGCGATCACACAGGGTCCCTGGACGTTTAACGGTCTCTTGATCCCTGTGCCACCACTGTGATCGCTTCCCCGCTGTCACCAACCAGTTACTCTCTGGCAAAACACTGAGTCCAGTCAGTTGTTAAAAGTGAACCAAAAAAATAAGTTTATTTTACAAACGTTAACAAGTTTATGGTTTCTCCGATAATATTCCTGACAGTATCTTAACTTTAGTTTCTTTACTGGCCTATACCTTCCTAATACCTTCTGACTGATTATCTCAACTGTTTGACTGACTCCTCTTAACAAATTCTCTCACTCTCTCCCACCAGACTAGCTCAACCCACAGACTTATCTCCCCTCTCTCGTCTAACTCCAGACTGTCTTCTCAACCACTCTAACTCTAACTCCTAACTCCTCCAAAAAACCCTCTGTGCTTAAACTTTATACACAGTTAACTCCACCCCTTGGTTCCCATTGGTTAGTCATTTTACAATTAGTTAACCCTTTCCTTATGAACTCAGTATGATGTCACACACCTAGGAAGGCAAACGCCACAAGTGCCATATCCCATAGTCAAATTCAACTGGACTTAACCGTCTAGGGGTCCTTTACCTTTTACCTTATTGGGGTACTTCATAATTCCAGTGTTTTTATTGCTTGATGGAATCAATTTTACCTTGGAGGGAAAGCTGACCAAAATCTGGAAATACATATTGTACCTCTTAAAACAGGAATGTGTGGCATCCACTGGTGCTGTGGTGTCAGAAAAGCAGTCGCTGTCGCAAAGAAAAACAATGTCCACCAAGTCTCCAGGGCTATAATACACATGGCTGGTGAAAAAGGTGAGCTGCAGAAAAATCCTTTTGCCTCCCTGCTTGTACGCCCCCTATTTTTGCCAAAAAAAGCTCTGCTCAGCACTAGTATGAATTAATTTAAATGCTTCTCCAGCCATTTGTTAGCTTTATTCCTTTTACTATGGGGACGTGGGTGGCGCTGTGGGTTAAACCACAGAGCCTAGGACTTGCCGATCAGAAGGTCGTCAGTTTGAATCTCCCTGACGGGGTGAGCTCCCGTTGCTCAATCCCTGCTCCTGCCAACCTAGCAGTTCGAAAGCACGGCAAAGTGCAAGTATATAAATAGGTACTGCTCTGGTGGGAAGGTAAATGGCGTTTCCGTGCGCTGCTCTGGTTCACCAGAAGCGGCTTAGTCATGCTGGCCACATGACCCGGAAGCTGTTCGCCGGCTCCCTCAGCCAATAAAGCGAGATGAGCGCCGCAACCCCAGAGTCGGCCACGACTGGACCTAATGGTCAGGGCAGTGGCGTAGCGTGGGTTGTCAGCACCCGGGGCAAGGCAAGTAATTTGCGCCCCCTAACCCGTGGATTTGCGCCCCCTAACCCGTGGATTTGCGCCCCCTAACCCGTGGATTTGCCCTAACCCCAGATGTTGCGCCCGGTGCGGCCGGCCCCCCCTGCACCCCCCACGCTACGCCACTGGGTCAGGGGTCCCTTTACCTTTACCTTTATGTCACTCTACCACCTGAGTAGCTTGCATTACAAGTTGGGGCAAAAGCAAAAGTAAAATAACGAATGACCCCTCCCCCAGTCATTTAAGACATGAGCTACAAATTTAAAATATTCATCCCTTGAACCAGCACTATTCAGTAAAGGCAAGCATCTGCTTTGGGCAAAGCCTAAATTCTGAGGTGAAAGCAAGGAAATTTCACAAAAATTGAGGCCCCTTCCTTTAGGTCATATGTTATCATTCCTCTACAGGAAACTCTGCCGTCAATCTATATTTCCCCTCAATGACACCATTAAAAAGCCAAATCTGACATGACATTGTGGTGTCCAATACATGATCCCTGGTTGCCTGGGATTACTTGAAGAATGAGACAAAAGTGTGAGGGGAGGCTGCTGAAACAGCAAAAGAGGGGGAATGCAGTTGTGAACAACTGGGAATTGCCCCTCCTTTTAAGTAAGGTTATTTTTTTCCTTCAAGATATTCACTGTCTAGATTTACTATGAACTTGTTGAGAGAACCCTAAAAACCTTAGCTCAGCCCAGGTGGTTACTTTTCTGAACAATCTAAGTTTGGATCTAAACCTCACTTGGGCCCAACTAAATATCAAATCACAATGAGATGTAGTCAACTTAATCATACTCAGAGTAGACCAGGGGTCAGCAAACTTTTTCAGCAGGGGCCAGTCCACTGTCCCTTGTGGGGGGCCGGACTGCATATTTTTTTTTTTGGGGGGGTGAACAAATTCCTGTGCCCCACAAATAACCCAGAGATGCATTTTAAATAAAAGGACACATTCTACTGACATAAAACCATGTTGATTCCTGGACCGTCTGCGGGCCGGATTTAGAAGGTGATTGGGCTGGATTCGGCCCCCAGGCCTTAGTTTGCCTACCCATGGAGTAGACCCATTAAAATGAGCCTAAATTATTCATATCTGTTAGCTTCAATAAGTCTACTTCAAATGACTAGTGGGGTGCCACATCTTTATCAACGACTTGGATGATGGACTCAAGGGCATCCTGATCAAATTTGCAGATGACACCAAACAGGGAGGGGTGGCTAACACCCCAGAGGACAGGATCACACTTCAAAATGACCTTGACAGATTAGAGAACTGGGCCAAAACAAACAAGATGAATTTTAACAGGGAGAAATGTAAAGTATTGCACTTGGGCAAAAAAAATGAGAGGCACAAATACAAGATGGGTGACACCTGGCTTGAGAGCAGTACATGTGAAAAGGATCTAGGAGTCTTGGTTGACCACAAACTTGACATGAGCCAACAGTGTGATGCGGCAGCTAAAAAAGCCAATGCAATTCTGGGCTGCATCAATAGGAGTATAGCATCTAGATCAAGGGAAGTAATAGTGCCACTGTATTCTGCTCTGGTCAGACCTCACCTGGAGTACTGTGTCCAGTTCTGGGCACCACAGTTCAAGAAGGACACTGACAAACTGGAACGTGTCCAGAGGAGGGCAACCAAAATGGTCAAAGGCCTGGAAACGATGCCTTATGAAGAACGGCTAAGGGAGCTGGGCATGTTTAGCCTGGAGAAGAGGAGGTTAAGGAGTGATATGATAGCCATGTTCAAATATATAAAAGGATGTCACATAGAGGAGGGAGAAAGGTTGTTTTCTGCTGCTCCAGAGAAGCGGACACGGAGCAATGGTTCCAAACTACAAGAAAGAAGATTCCACCTAAACATTAGGAAGAAGTTCCTGACAGTAAGAGCTGTTCGACAGTGGAATTTGCTGCCAAGGAGTGTGGTGGAGTCTCCTTCTTTGGAGGTCTTTAAGCAGAGGCTTGACAACCATATGTCAGGAGTGCTCTGATGGTGTTTCCTGCTTGGCAGGGGGTTGGACTCGATGGCCCTTTTGGTCTCTTCCAACTCTATGATTCTATGATTCTATGATTCTATGAATAGCACCAGCACTGAATCTCACCCGTTATGTTTGCTGCAAATGTTGAATTCTGTTCTATGCATTATGATGCGCCCTTCAAATATGCCACAATTTGGACTGTCTTGCTCTGAGGGGATGCCATATGGTCACTCTGACAGTCACTGAGAATGGTACTCCTGGCTGTGCAGGAGACTGTGCCTCATGTGTAATTGTCAGCTATTAGTTTTATTTCCTAAAATTAAGCTCAAGAGGTTTCTCATTGAGTCTGGTAATGGCGTGCTTCTAAATGGTCCCACTATCCCAAAAGAGCAGTACTCTATGTGACTAATAACTTTCTTTCTTTATTTTTAAACCCTGTTGGCGATAATGAGTGTGTGAAATTTTCTATTAGGGGGAAAAAAAGGCCTGACAAGCATGAGTGATTGACTGACGATCAAAATTATCAACATTTATAATCATTAGAATGTGGGAGAGTAATTATGAGCACGGCATAGCCGTTACATTAATTAGCTGTAATGGATGCTCACAGCCAGTGAAACGAACAGGAACAATTTAAGGTAATAATAGACAATTAACTTTTTGGGCTATTTCAAATCATCTTCTCATTAGCAATGCTGTTAAGGATACCCTTTATTAAGTTCTGCAAGTTTCCATTCAAAAATCTGGGTTTCACTAGTGTGGCACACACACACACACACACACACACACACACACATTTGCTGTCATTCAATGTACTTTTTATTTATTATTTTGCTTGAATTAATTTAGACACGCTGTTGCTATTCAGCTTTTCAGTTCCTTCTTACCATCAGGGGATCTGCCATGGTGTGGTTGCACACAACTTTAAGTGGGACATCCTGGAATCACAGAAGCCATCCCAAATCCTGGAAGTTCTGCTTCTTCTGCCTCACCTCCGCCTCCTCCGTGATCCCAGAGATCGGGTGGGGGGGAGGGATGGGAGAGAGATTACGGAGATTGAGTGGTGAGGATGGGAGACAGAGCACAGAGTTTGGGTGCAAGAGATCATGGCGGAGACTTCCGGTTGATCGCCTGTTTAATGGCGGGCGGGAGCTCTTTCAGCTGAAAGAGCCCCGGCGCTTTGAAGATTGGGGTGACCGCGAGAGTGTCACAGAACCCCGAAAAAACCTCAGATTGAGCATTCTGAGGACCTGGTGTTTCTGCGGGTGCCCTGAGTGACTCCCTTGCTCCCCAGTAAGCTCCAGTAGGAGCCCTGAGAGCGAGCGGGGTTGGAGACATGGGCACTGCAGAATCGACTCACTTTCTTCATAGCGCGAAGCTCCGAGTCTAGTGAGCTTGAGCGATCAATTTCTCAAAAAAAAATATAAAAAAATAATAATAGGAAAATCATGAGAAAAAAAGGGGACTTAATTGGACTTATAATTGGCAAGGAAAGGATTTAAAAACAGAGGTTGATTCCTTTCCACTGAAGTAAAAGGGAAAGCAGTTACTGCTGACTGAAGCCGCAATTAAAACTAAAAATTAAAACTTCCAAGTAAGACTTCTAAGCCTCCCTTCTGCAGGGGGAAGGGGAAAATGTTTTTGATAGAAAAGATACCCTGCATAAGAAAGACTTGACAGACTCTTGTTTTCTGAAGTGGAGCTCCCAGTGAGGGAAGGGTAGACTCCATTGTGACGTCACAAAGACACAGGATACTTTCAACTTTCGCTTTCCTCTTTGGAGAATCCAAAGTGCTGGTAACTGCAGCTGCCTGAACTGGCTAAAATATTGCAAGAGGTTCTTTTTACCCTCCTGGATTCTTATGAGAGTTCAAATTGGCTTTGGATATGTTTAAGTAAATATAAAAAGAGTAAAAAGAATCAGTGTAAAAATAAGTGTAAAAAGGAGGGAGCGTCTGAGCATGGAGATTGGGTGGTGTCCGGGACTGGGCAGAGAAGGAGTGGTGGAGACCAACTCCCCAGCTTGACCCTTCCAAGGAGGAGGGAGAGGAAAACAGTTTAGAATTACAACAGGGGTTTGAGGGAGGTCATAGCTCAGAGGCAGATGAGGGGGAAAGTTGGGAAATCATAGGAGAGGAGGAGGAAGCACTGGGGGTGGTGGTGGTGACAGCTGATGGACACAGTGTCTTTAGAACGCATTCCAGATCTCTCCTCTTCCAGAATCCGGCAAACCTTATATCTATGGTATGACAAGGCAAAGATATACAAAGGTTTTAAAAATCATATTGTCAGGAAAGCTTTATATAATGTTTGGAATCGATATAAGGATTTGTTGGAAAATAAAACACCCAGATGGTTGTCACCAATGGAAGCTAGAGCGGTAAAAAAACTTAATATGGACTCTAATTGGCCAAAATACAGTGAAATCATAGAATATGATGGTGAAAAAGTTAAATTACAGAGCTTTGAGAAATTAAAATCCAAAGTTCGAGACTGGTTACATTACTATCAGATAAATGAAACTTTTAAGCAGGACAAGAAACTAGGATTTCAGAAAGAGAGGTCGAAATTGGAAACAGAACTGTTAGAGACCAATACTAAGAATTTGTCTAAAATGTATAACTTGTTGCTGAAATGGAATACACAGGATGAAACAGTTAAATCAGCAATGATTAAATGGGCACAAGACTTAGGTCATGATATTATGTTTGCTGACTGGGAACAGTTATGGACCACAGGACTTAAATTTACGGCATGTAGTGCCTTGAAAGAAAACATAATGAAAATGATCTATAGATGGTACATGACTCCAGTCAAGCTTGCAAAGATATATCATTTGCCCAGTAACAAATGCTGGAAATGTAATGAATGTGAAGGAACTTTTTACCATCTTTGGTGGACCTGCCCAAAGGTTAAAGCCTACTGGGAAATGATCTATAATGAAATTAAGAAAGTCCTTAAGTGGACATTTGTAAAAAAACCGGAGGCTTTTCTCTTGGGCATGGTCGGCCAATTGGTACCAAAAAAAGATAAGATCTTTTTTATGTATGCAACTACAGCAGCAAGAATACTCCTAGCAAAGTATTGGAAGATGCAAGAACTACCTACTCTGGAAGAATGGCAGACGAAGGTGACTGAATTTATGGGACTGGCAGAGATGACCGGCAGAATCCGTGATCAGAGGAAGGAGACGGTGGAAGAGGACTGGAAAAAATTTAAATCATATCTTAAGAACTGTTGCAAAATTTCGGACTGATAAAATGTCAAGGGTTAAGAATTAGAGAATTATAGTTGGAAATATTTAAGTTAAGAAAATCATGAAGGAAATCAAATTTTGAAAAGGAATGAAGGATTGCTAAAAATTTTGGACACAGGGGTGCAGGGAAGGGGAGGCATGGGGAAGTCATGTATTATTTGTTTGTTTGTTTAATTTTGTGTTTTTTGTTTTATGAAAATTAATAAAAATTATTTAAAAAAAAAAAAAAACAGAATCCGGCAAACCTTGTGTGCTGGGTCCGGGGGTAACCCAAGTAACACAGTCCAGGTCCGGTCCCAAATCCAAGGATTCCACAAGGAGTCGGTCCGACAGGGCCAAATCAGGACACGAGGCAGGAAACCAGGCTAGGTGAGGCACAGGATCACAGGCAGGTTCTGGCAAACAGCAATGTTTCTCCCGCAACCTGGGGCAGGGTCCAGCAGCCTTTTATCTCTGTCGGGGTAACGGCCGATCCTGATCCCCCGGTGATTCACCTCCCTGTCTTGCCCGAAGGCGAGCACTCCTCCTGTGAGTACTCAGGTCTCTCCTTCTCTCAGACCTCAGTCTCTGTAGCTCAGGAGATGTCGGTGGGTTACTAGACCCAGAGGCTGCCTCAGCCTCTCCTAACCCAACTGGTAGTGGAACAGCTGTAAGTAATTGCCCAGCTGAAGGCAATGAGGTAATCCTCAGGCCTCAGGGCTCAGGCCCCTGACTTGGCTCAGCTGGTGCTTGTTGCAGGGGAACCTGTGCAGACTAGGGCTCTTCAGAATCAGGCCCCAAACTAGGTTCAGCTGCCGCCTGGGGCAAAGGATCTGGTGCAGACTGAGACTCCTCTGGCTCCGAGTCTGAGCCCGAGATCCAGGCCATCACACCTTGAAAGTAGGAGAGCAAAGAGCTCAAAGACAGAGGGCACTTAGTAGCACCCATGGAAGTGACAAATGAGGAAGTGGGAGAGACGTGTGTGTGTGTGGAGATTCACTTGGGACAATGCCATTATCCAAGAGGCTGCGTTCTATAGCCTCTCTCTGTAAATACTGGATAAAAAGCGGATGGTAAAAAACATTTCCTTGTCTTTGTACATTCCTGGGCAACTGGCCAGGAGTTGCTGGCAGCATCCTGACAGGTGGGGTTGGTGGGAGAAAAAGGCTCTCACTGCTTTGGTTGACGAATACAAGGCAGAATGGGAAA
Organism: Podarcis erhardii; assembly: GCF_964252035.2. Lineage (NCBI taxonomy): Eukaryota > Metazoa > Chordata > Lepidosauria > Squamata > Lacertidae > Podarcis > Podarcis erhardii. The sequence goes on from NC_138512.1 coordinate 9,248,277, forward strand.
TGGTACCTCTATTTGCCCGGAGTGACAAATACTGTTTAAGCAGCATAAACACTACTGACACCCCAACAGGGCTCCCCAGAGTTTGGGTTCTTTCATATGACTGGAAATCACCATACATTCAAAGAGATGAGACATTTATTAATGTATTTGGAGAACCAGGGAAGCCAGGAGACCACAAAAACCCAACTGGAGTCACAGTGAAGGGGGAGTGTATAGTTTCAACACATCATCTGCACTGTTCAGTTTCTCTAAGTCCCAAAGCTCCCAGAAAGACTTTCTATATTTGCATTTAAAGCCCAGAGTGGCAAGGACTCCCGCATGCTAGCTCTGCAGGTCCCTGGTGACTGGATTACTATTTTTTTAAAGATTGAATGACAGATTTTTGTGTGTACGTGAACAGAGACAGCAATCAGTCCCTTGGAGTGACGCAGGCATTGCCCCATGAAGAAGTCCCCATGACTCCTGATCCAGGTTATCAGATCATATCTGATGAGCCCACGTAGGAACCTGAATTTACTGTACATTTCTAGCCTTTGGTAAAGCTCTAATTCCAAAGGCACATGCAGGCTCGCATTTTTCATTTCAAGCTGCAAAAGAACTTCACAGGAGAATGATGTCCACTTCACAGTACATCTGAATGTTTTGAGCCTAGCAAATTAATGTTCTGAACCAGCTAATTAGAAACTTTGACAACATCTTTAGTAAATAGGTGATTTTGGGGGGGATTGGGGGTGGATGAAGATAGCTGTTTTCAACCTGAAAAATTATGCTGGAAAACGGGTGCTTTACTAAAATTTATTTGTGATTTTCATGCCTTTAGAAAGCTTGGTTTCTTCAAACCAGCCAACAGAATGAAATTCTTCAGCTTTAATCATGGCCGCTTTCTATCAGAGCAATAGGAGGTGCTGGCAGTTGCAGGAGAGTGAAAGTTGTCTCACTTCTCAGTTCTACACCCTTCAAATCCTTTCCTGCAGGGATCTATGAATGCTCAGGATGATAAGGTTACGAGAGAATAGCTCTCTCTGCTGGAATAAAATAGTCACTCCTGGGTGGACTGTCATCGCCATTGTTCAAGGTCACTTCTTTTTATTACTACAGACCTTTATAGAGAGCCACAATTCATCATGACTTAGACATGTGATGCATCATTTTCTGTGGTATGTCTCTGACTTATTTCACTCTGAAGATGATGGTCCTTTGCCTTCTATTTCTACCAACACTACATTAAAGGAAAGGTGTGTCTATATACCTGCTCACCAGATCTTTTCTCCTGTGCTTTATGATCTTTCAAAAGGGCTTTGAATCCACATCTTTGTGGATTCTGCTGAATATTAGGGTGCATTTTCACCTGCTTCATTTAGCATACTCTTTGGATGGTTTCCAGAGAGGAAGGCAGTTCCAGCATGGGCTACCTTGTGAAGAAAAATAACTGGGCTTTTGTTGCTTATATAATCAAAAGAGTGAGTACAGTGGTACCTTGGTTCTCAAACTTAATCCGTTCCGGAAGTCCATTCCAAAACCAAAGCATTCCAAAACCAAGGCACACTTTCCCATAAAAAGTAATGCAAAATGGATTAATCCGTTCCAGACTTTTAAAAACAACCCCTAAAACATGAATTTTACTATCTAACGAGACCATTGAGTCATAAAACGAAAGCAATAAACAAGGTACTGCAGTCACACAATCAATCAATCAGTAGTTGAACTGGATTCCACACAGTCACAAAAACAAAAAAAGCAGTCGGTGGAAGAAGATTGGAAAAAATTTAAAGATTATTTACAGAAATATTGTAAAATTAATGAGCTTTAGAAAAATGGTGGAATGAAGTTATATGGCTTTGGCAGAAATGTTATAAGGAACTAGGTACAGATAGATTGTTAATGTATTAAAGGGAAAAAAATAAGGTTAGAATATGTTAAGATTAATTACAGGACAGAAAACAGAGGAAGATGGAAAGGAATTGCTGAAACAGTTAATTGAATTGGAATACAAAAAGGGAGGCATGAGGAAGTCAATGAAACAAGTGAATGAAAGCTAAGATTGAAAATATTGCAAGTGTTTTTAATTGTTTTTGTTTTGTTTTGTTAATTCAATGTTTTACGTAGTGTTTTTGTTTTTGTATTGTATTATATTGATTTGTTCTAATTTTCTTTCTTTCTTTTTGTAATCTTTAAACTCTTAATAAATATTATTTTAAAAAAAGCAGCAAAAACAAAAAAAATTGCAAAAGCAGACAGAAGTCAGTGTAACACTCAAAATGGAAATGTGGCACTCAAAACGGAAGTGCGACACTCAAATTGTCAGCATAACACTCAAATCATCAGCGTAACTCTCAAAACGGAAATGTGGCATTTAAATGGAAGTGTGGCACTCAAATCAGAAGCATAACACTCAAGACAGAGCAAGTTTGGCTTCCAAAAAAAGTTTGCAAACCAGAACACTTAACTTCTGGGTTTGCAGTGTTTGGGCTCCAAGTTGTTTGAGTACCAAGGCGTTTGAGAACCAAGGTACCACTGTACTTAGAAAAATAACAACCATGTAATCCTCTGGATAGGGGTGGGGATTATATTCCACCTTTTCTCCAAGGAGTTCAAGGTATCCTGCATGCTGAGAGTCTATTGTACTCCAGCCTTGCCCATAGTTGCCTGGTTGACCTTGTGAGAACAGAATGCTGGATGTTTGGTCTGCTCCAGCAGAACATTTTTCTGTTCTTCTGCTTTAGCAATGTGCTTGCATCCATATGAATGTCCAAGATAAAGGTTGTTGTATGGACAGTGTATCTTTTGTGTGCAGGGCCCCCTTTCTCCACCCTTCCCTTTGCCAAAGTTTCCCCTTGTGTGCGCAACATGGAAATGTTATGCAAATGAATGAGAATCAGCTGTATGACTGTGTCATTTGTATGACCTTGTCATCTGAGCTATAGTCCTCCAGTGTGGGATTTATATAATGGTGGTGGTAAATGTAATCATGTATTTGCCACATACTGTGCTCTGTCATGGTGATATGGGTGGATAATAATGATAATAAAGGTAAAGGGACCCTTGACCATTAGGTCCAGTCGTGACTGACTCTGGGGTTGCGGCGCTCATCTCGCTTTATTGGCCGAGGTAGCTGGCGTACAGCTTCCGGGTCATGTGGCCAGCATGACTAAGCCGCTTCTGGCAAACCAGAGCAGCGCACAGAAACGCCGTTTACCTTCCCACCGGAGCGGTACCTATTTATCTACTTACACTTTGATGTGCTTTCGAACTGCTAGGTTGGCAGGAGCAGGGACTGAGCAACGGGAGCTCACCCCATCATGGGGATTTGAACCGCCAACTTTCTGATCGGCAAGCCCTAGGCCCTGTGGTTTAACCCACAGCGCCACTCGTGTCCCTCAGTAATGATAATATTATTATTTATACCCCACCCAACTGGCTGGGTTTCCCCAGCCACTCTGGGCGGCTTACTGCACATAAAAAATTGTAAAACATTAGACATTAAAAATTTCCCAATACAGGGTTGCCTTCAGATGTCTCCTAAAAGTCAGATAGTTGTTTATTTCCTTGACATCTGATGGGAGGGCGTTCCACAGGGTGGGCACCACTGCCTGGTTCCCTGTAACCTCACTTCTCGCAGTGAGGGAACCACCAGAAGGCCCTTGGAGATGGCCATCGGTGTCCGGGATGAACAGTGGGGGTGGAGATGCACCTTCAGGTACACTGGGCCGAGGCTGTTTAGGGATTTCAAGGCCAGCACCAACACTTTGAATTGTGCTCAGAAACAAACCAAAAGCCCATGTAGGTCTTTCAGGACCAGTGTTATATGGTCTTGATGTGTAATTGATGTGAGGCAGGTCTAGGGCTGGTATGAAGTTGTGCCATTAATGGGCATGTGACCATGTTCTTCATGAGCACAGGATACTGCATGAATCTGCTGCTTCTTTCTACTGCTTGTATTCCACCCATGAATCTCCTTCGTCTAGTCTGCCAGTGTGTCTGAGCTATTTTCCTGGCATAGTGCACTTCCTACATATCCTACAGCCCCTCATCCAGGAGGTCTTACATATAAGAGCGCACTGTCAGTGTGCCCTTAAAAAAAATAATACTCACAAGAAATTCAAGGACACATACCATTTTTATTAATTAATAGGTGACATTTCCATCATACCTCTTCTTAAAAGATTTTGAATGATTAATATATTGTGTCATTTTTAAGGGACCTCTCATTACCATCTCCTTTTTAATATTCATTGATAAATAAAGAATTCTGGGAGCAGTTGCTGCTGTTTTATATATATAGTATATATAAGCCCCATTCATTCCATATGGGCTCACTCTCCCATTGACATGAATGGGCCTGACTCCTGTTGGATCAGAGGGTCTGGTGCCCAGCTCCATCCTCTCCCCAAATATTTTCCCTTACTGACTTTCGTAGGGTTGCGGAAGTCAGTTCTGTCTCTGCGTGGAGACAGATAGTTGTAACCAATGCCTAAGCAACCACTCACATTATGTATTTTAATAAAGTTGTGGTCAAAATTATGCCAAAAACCTTAAAAATCTGAAGGCAGCCCTGTTCAGGGAAGTTTTTAATATTTAACGCTGTATTGTTTTTAACACTTGATTGGGAGCCGCCCAGAGTGGCTGGGGAAACTCAGCCAGATGGGCGGAGTATAAATAATAAATTATTATTATTATTATTAAACAAAAAAATCTGCATGAATTGTGATTTATTTAGGGGGTGGCATGGGGACCTTGACACGCAACTACAGTGGTGCCCCGCAAGACAAATGCCTCGCAAGACGAAAAACTCGCTAGACGAAATAGTTTTCCGTTTTTTGAGGTGCTTCGCAAGACGAATTTCCCTATGGGCTTGCTTCGCAAGACAAAAACGTCTTGCGAGTTCTTGCGAGTTTTCCCCCCTTTTCTTAAAGCCGCTAATAGCCGCTAAGCCGCTAATAGCCGTGCTTCGCAAGACGAAAAAACCGCTAGACGAAGAGACTCGCGGAACGGATTAATTTCGTCTTGTGAGGCACCACTGTATCTTTGGATGTAGTTGCCTGCAAGTTTCCCTCCTCCTGACCCGCATTTTGAATTCTCAAGCCCTTAGGGCTAGGGGAGGTCGCAGAATTGGCTCCAGCACCTATCTGCCTCACTGAGCGCCAACCTTGGCTAGACCTCAGAGGCATTATTTCTCACTCAGATCCACAGGTACCTCCTACAAGAGAGCTGAAAGGCAGAGACAGCAAATGCCAGACCTAAGAATTTGATTCGGAACCAGAAGCTGATGCTTTGCAGCTGCCTTTTGCCTTCCAGGCCACAGTGATTCAAGGAATCGTTTCCCCCCTTTTTCCCCTTTCAAAAATTTCACTTGGAAATCTGAAGATCAGCCACCTTGAGATAGAAAGAGGATTATTTCACGTTCCTCACTCCCCCCCTTCTCCCATTTCTGGAATGAGCAGAATTAATCCACTTAGTCTAATGCTGGGCCTCTCAGCAGGCTTGTTTATCAAGAGAACAGGGTGGGGGAAGGCGATTTTGATTCTTGGACCACTTTATGATGCAAATGTCAGACAGGAACCGTATCCTTTCTGTTTTGCAAGCCAACGCCCATTCTTTTTCCAGCATGGGAATTGATTTGCAGACATGTTTTGAGAGAATATTAATATTGTCTTCACATAAGGCTGAGCTCAGGGAATAAGAAGCTGAGAGGAAGTCACTAGGGCCATCGTACAGCTTATGCGCTATGAATACTGTTACTAAATCAATACATGTTTGTCATAGGTTTTCCTGTAGGAGTTCACATGCATATATTTAAAACATATGGCAACCTCTCAAATGCCACAAAACTGCTTTATATAATTTTATCTGTAGGCAGTTTTTATACACAATGGTGAATATTGACCATGTCCATATTGAGGCACGTCCAACTCTCTAGAGACTGCGATCTACTCCCAGTATAATAAAACTGGCAGAGATGTACCCATTGTCATTGCCCAGAGTTCACAGCAGTCTTTAACAGCATCAGTAACATCTAGACCATGGGAGCGTTTCAGCCCCGTTCTTGAGTTTGTTTAAAATCTAAAACAGCTTATCTTGTATTCCTTTCTTTGAGTTTGTGCCATTTAGGTTTTTAAACCTTTTTGCAAAAGCAGCACTAGAATTTTCACAGTTGAGTCTTCAACTCTTTATTATTGTGCTTTGCTTTCTTCAAGTTGGGCTTTGTTTAAAACTTGCTATTTAGGTTTTCAAACCTTTTTTGTAAATTCAGTATTAGAAACTGTACTTTTGAGTCCTCAATCCTTTATTACTGCACTTTGGTTTACCTAAGTCAAGCTAGCATCATAATACGTCAGATTTTTTTGGGTTCTACCCTTTTTTGAATTTTGGTCATTTAAAGTTTATGAGTTTTCTATTTCCTTCTGAGGAAACTGAATAGTTCAGTGAAACGGGGTTTGTAGCCGGCAACCCATTAAGGCTTTCTTCTATTTTAGGTTTTTCTATTCTCTCCCTTAAGCTTTTTGATTTTTATTATTTAGTTTATTTCCGCAAGATAATATTTCTAGTCGATTACTTCTTGTTTCAGGGATTTTCACGGTATTTCATTTGTTTTGTGCAATTTCACAGCGGTGGTGGCAGCAATGGGACACAGCAGGCAATCACTTTTAAAAAATTGCAGAGGACCAGATGAACATGTCTGACATATACCATGAGTGAGAATCATAGAATTGTAGAGGGACCCCGAGGATCATCTAGTCCAACCCCGTGCAAGGCAGAAATAAGCAGCTGTCCCGTACAGAAGTTGAACTTGCAACCTTGGCATTAGCAGCACCAGGCTGTAACCAACAGAATTAATACATAAAAGAATAAGGTAGCATAAAAAAACCTGGACCTGTCATCCAATAGCAGTAAGAACTGGGAAGAAACAGAAGAAACTAGGAATTGGTACCTGGATGCCATTGCAAGACTTTTTATTTTTTTTTTTCCCAAATTTTCCAAATTGATTTTCCAGATTTTTCTCACAGAAAAAAGAAAAAAAAAGACAAAACACACAACAAAGACAATAACCTAAACACAAAAGAAAATTATTACTTCCAATACCTCACCTCAATCTCTTAACATTGGTAACTGACTTCCTCAAATCCCCTCTATCTGAATTTCATTATATCACCTGTATAACAGTTCTCCAATTTCATATTTCTAATAATATTAACTCCTTTCATTAACTAATCTCTTCTCCTTTATTACTATTCTAATCATTAATATTTACTACCACATAATCTTATTCTACCCCTAAGCCTATTTGTTACTTCCAAGAATTTTCTATTTATCTTCTATTACAATATTTAGCTAAATATTCTTTAAATTTTTTCCAACCATTGCAAGACTTTTTAAAGTGTTGGCACTCGTATGAGTTGAAATAATTAGTGTGAAAAGAGAAGCAAAATATTCAAATCTTTATTGAATGTCTATTTTCAACGTCTTGTTACTTGGGGAAAACTCAGGTGTTTGAGAAGTCAAATCACAGAATGTTGGATAGCCTAACAGGAATGAACAGATAGTCTGTTAACAGGCCTGAAATACTCTTGTCTCCTTTTGAACTGAGGTCAGTTAAAAAAAAAATGACCCAAGTGATGGCCTTCCAAATGAAATCCATTCTTCTTCAGCCTAAAATCAATTGTTTAAATTTTATTCCCAAAGTCGCACAAATTAATTACAATTATAGCAAGTGTGGAATGCTGAAATGGAGATGGATGAACCTGCAAGCTCTCCCTGACTCTTTAATATATTGTTTGCCCTGAGAGGAATTTGTCACTTCTGTTGACAGGCAAAGCACCATAAATTCTAATCTAGTGTGAGACATTCTTGGTCTCAGATTATCTTGCAAATGCTCCGAGTAGGACCTCTACATAGCCTTTATGTTGACCTGAAATAAAGGATGATCAGAACATCTTGTCTTGAAGAGATAATGCCACTGGTCTTGTTGTGCACTAAATTAGAAACTGATAACAGGGTGGGACTGAATAAAGTTTTGGACATGCTCATTGTCTTTAATTGCAGTATATTGCCACAGAAGCATGCAAATGAATGTTTTATTCTCTCTCTCTCTCTCTCTCTCTCTCTCTCTAGCATGTAAAGAGGGATTGCTGCTCTGCAAAGTGTATGAATGGCCCCTCATAATGTTTCTCAACATTTCTCAGGTCTTTTGCCTAGAATGCACCTCCAAATGCACCTTAAATTTCACTTGATGGCAAGTCTGACAAATAAATGCACATAATTGATATAGAATATGAGCAATTTGTATTCAAGCCCCATGTTGAGCAAAAGATTTCTGCATTGCAGTTTGAAAACACGCCAAAGTGCAAGTAGATAAATAGGTACCACTCTGGCGGGAAGGTAAATGGCGTTCCCTTCCAATTCTACAATTCTGTGATTCTATGAATACACAGAAAACAATGTTGGTGATGGGCAACAGCATGACACCCGTAACACCCATGTTTGCAGCCCAGAACCTCTTGGACTAAGTAGTATTACATATAGAAGAAAACCCGTTCTTTTACATTCAGAAAAAGCAACTGCCCTGTTCTAGCACTTCAGTTCCATTGAGTATGATTTCAATTACAACTGCTGAGTAAGAAAGGAATAAAGTACCCATTCATATCCATTCAGGTTTGCTTATATTTCATAATGGGAAAGCTTTACTATGACATTTTATCAGGGCTATCTTAAGCATATGCGGTGCCAGGGTGTAAAGATCTGCCTGGCGTCCCCCCCCCCCGGTTGCCCAGTCCCAGGCATGCAGGAGGGTGGAGCCAGCTGGCCACCTCAGCGTCTCGCTGGCTCAGTCACCCCTGAACTCGCAGCACAGAGCTGCCCGCAGAAGAGCTCGCCGTGGGGCTCCAACCAATGGGCGGGCTCTTCCCCGGACTCAACTCTCGGGCCCCGGACTCTTGGCCTGGTGCCCCTGAGAGCCCGGTGCCCAGGTGCCCTGCACCCCTAGCACCTATGCGTAAGACGGCCCTGCATTTTATTATGTTATTCTGCTAAGGCAAGGTTGCCCCTTTTAGAAATGAAAGTAATTCTTAGTTTGGTCATTTATTGCATGAGTAAAATGTAAAGGCCCCTGGGTGGTTGAGTCCAGTCAAAGGCGACTATCTTGCTTTCAGGCCAAGGGAGTCGGTGTTTGTCCACAGACAACATTCCGGGTCATGTGGCCAGCATGAATCATAGAATCATAGAATCATAGAGTTGGAAGAGACCACAAGGGCCATCGAGTCCAACCCCCTGCCAAGCAGGAAACACCATCAGAGCACTCCTGACATATGGTTGTCAAGCCTTTGCTTAAAGACCTCCAAAGAAGGAGACTCCACCACACTCCTTGGCAGCAAATTCCACTGTCGAACAGCTCTTACTGTCGGGAAGTTCTTCCTAATGTTTAGGTGGAATCTTCTTTCTTGTAGTTTGGATCCATTGCTCCGTGTCCGCTTCTCTGGAGCAGCAGAAAACAACCTTTCTCCCTCCTCTATGTGACATCCTTTTATATATTTGAACATGGCTATCATATCACCCCTTAACCTCCTCTTCTCCAGGCTAAACATGCCCAGCTCCCTTAGCCGTTCCTCATAAGGCATCGTTTCCAGGCCTTTGACCATTTTGGTTGCCCTCCTCTGGACACGTTCCAGTTTGTCAGTGTCCTTCTTGAACTGTGGTGCCCAGAACTGGACACAGTACTCCAGGTGAGGTCTGACCAGAGCAGAATACAGTGGCACTATTACTTCCCTTGATCTAGATGCTATACTCCTATTGATGCAGCCCAGAATTGCATTGGCTTTTTTAGCTGCCGCGTCACACTGTTGGCTCATGTCAAGTTTGTGGTCAACCAAGACTCCTAGATCCTTTTCACATGTACTGCTCTCAAGCCAGGTGTCACCCATCTTGTATTTGTGCCTCTCATTTTTTTTTGCCCAAGTGCAATACTTTACATTTCTCCCTGTTAAAATTCATCTTGTTTGCGTGTCGAGGTCCCCAAGCCACCCCCCAAATAACTCACAACGCACACTTAATTTTTGTTTAAGGTTTTTGGCATAATTTTGGCCACAACTTTATTTAAATACAAAACCGTGAGTGGTTGTTTAGGCATTGGTTAAGACTATCTGTCCCCCCGCCTGGGGACAGAACTGACTTCCGGGCACCACCAAAAGACAGTGCGGGGGAAAGCAAGTCGGGGAGAAATGGAGCTGGGCCACAGACCCTCAATTCTCATCTGCATGCTCCCCGAAGGCTTGCCGGCCCTAGTCCCATTCCAGGGATTGGACGAAAAGATGGCAAGCCCCAGGATTCCTTTAACGGAATTCCCTTTCCGCAGCAACCATGGAGGGGCAGGCCCAGCCTATCCTAACCCCTCCTCCACCAATTTATAACCAATGCCTAACCGCAACCTTACAAGTTGTGACGATTTGCTACGCAGTAGGCAAAAACCAAATGGCCCAGCCAATCAGCCAGATGGACAAAATTCCTACCAGGCCCCTGCCCCAACGGCAGACAACCCCATGACAGGCATAGCAAGGTCAATGCAACAACCCCTTACTCAAGGGCGGGTGGGCGGGTGATCCGTTGCATGCAGCAAAGAGAAAGCTCCAGGCTGCGTGCAGAGTATTTAAACATTTTACCCCTCTCACCAAAATTGCAACATAACTTTTACCCCAGCAACCCAGTGAACCAATCACTGCCCCAGGCCATCTTTAGAGACCCTGCCTGGTAACAGAGGGGTGGCTCAGCAGACCCCACCGCAACACGTGCTCTCCATGAAGGAGAACACGCTTTGTTGACTAAACTGCTTTTGGCGCAATGGGACACCGTGACGGAAATCAGAGCGCAAGGAAACACTGTTTACCTTCCCTCTGCAGTGGTACCTATTCATCTACTTGCACTGGCGTACTTTCGAACTGCTAGGATGGCAGTAGCTGGGACAGAGCAATGGGAGCTCACCTTGTTGTGGGGATTTGAACCACCAACCTTCTGATCAGCTCAGAGATGCTTCGTGGTTTAGACCACAGTGCCACCCACGTCCCTTATATTGCATGAGGTAAACATAAAGGGACCCCTGGCCATTAGGTCCTGTCACGGACGACTCTGGGGTTGTAGTGCTCATCCCGCTTTATTGGCCGAGGGAGCCAGTGTACAGCTTCCGGGTCATGTGGCCAGCATGACTAAGCCACTTTTGGCGAACCACAGCAGCGCATGGAAACACCGTTTACCTTCCTGCCAGAGCAGTACCTATTTATCTACTTGCACTTTGATGTGCTTTCGAACTGCTAGGTTGGCAGGAGCAGGGACCGAGCAACGGGAGCTCAGCCGTCGCAGGGATTTGAACTGCCGACCTTCTGATTGGCAAGTAAAATGGGGACATAAACACATAATTTTCATGAAAACGTCGCATCGGAAAAATGCCTAGTAGTCGTTGCAGTTTCTTATTTTCCAACCTACAGTTTTCAGAGCAGAGAGGCGCAATGAGTATTACATTTGTTTGAAACAGTATCTTCTTTTCAGGTGGGGCTACTTAAAAGGGATAGTTTGCACCTTTCCTCACTCACAGGTGGGCAGGGGGAGGTTTTTGCACCTGGTCTGATACTGAGGAGGGGACTGCTGGACTGGCTGTAAAGCAATGTTTGGTCAGGATGAGGAGGGAGGGTCTCGGCTGCCTTTCAAGCCTGTGCCCCCCTCTTTCAAATCACACTTTTATTTGGCAACTGATTAGTCACTCAGAGGCAGAGTGTGGGCTGCACTGATTACCAGTTGCTTGACTGGTGATCTTCGGATAAAGGGCAGCGTATCAATGTAATAATAGGAATGATGATAGTTTTTTTAAAAAAATAGCTGGACCTGAGCATACAGCACATGCAAATGGCAACTGGTGGCTCTGTACTGATACATGCCTATGATTTCTCAAGGTTGATTTTTAATCTTTAGCAACACACAATGCAATGTAGCAGGGGGAGTGAGATGGGGGAGAGGAGAGACACCAGTCAACTGAATGAACCAAAAGCTGTGGAATATTGCACATACCCAGCACGCCACAGAAAATTCAGAAAGCAGAGCCAAGAACAGTGGAGAACTCATTGGTTCCTCTTCAGAAAAAAAAAGCCAGGTAATCTGGAAATTCTGCAATATGGAGAAATATGGTCAACTTAGTTGTTGGCACAGTGTATAAGGATCAAGGCCCACTGTGATATACAGTGGTGCCTCGCAAGACGAAAAGAATCCGTTACGCGAGTCTCTTCGTCTAGCGGTTTTTTCGTCTTGCGAAGCAAGCCCATTGACGGCTTAGCGGATTAGCGCTATTAGCGGCTTTTAGCGGCTTAGCGGCTTAGCGGATAAGCGGATAAGCGGATAAGCGGTTTAGCCGCTTAGAAAAAAGGGGGGGGGAGGAAAAAAACCCCCGTAGGATCTTGCAAGACATTTTCGTCTTGCGAAGCAAGCCCATAGGAAATTCATTTTGCGAAGCACCTCCAAAACGGAAAACTCTTTCGTCTAGCGAGTTTTCCGTCTTGCGAGGCATTCGTCTTGTGGGGCACCACTGTACAGGTTAGCAACCTTTGAAGCTTTTCTTGCACAAAAAATCATTGAAGTGTGGCTGTGGAAGTTGTTTCTTTGAAATCCTTTAAATTGTTCTCTTTTTAAGCATCATGGTATTCTCTTTTGACTTCCCTAAATATTTTTTTAAAGCCCATATTTTGCAATCGGATTTTACCTTTTTGAGGATCTGAATCATTTTCACTCTTCTTTTTTGAACCCCGTTCACACTCAGAAGTCCATATAGTATTTGATTTTGCATCCATTCCTACAGGTCTTTTGAGGGAGCTAGACATTCCTCCAAAGGCTGTGAACAAAGGCATGGTTGGAATTGAGTTGCAAAGATGATATAAGTATAAGTGGCACGCATGGGCTCATGTTTTCCTTATACATCCATACTATGTTTCCAAATGCTAACATATTATTTTTCTCTCAGGTCTGATATGAATCCATGCAAAGCTATGAAAAAAAGAAATTGGTTGAGTGATTTAAAAGACTTGAGCAGCCCCTAAGCCTCTTGGAAGACTAAAAGATGCGCTAGATGAACTGTGTTTTGGGATTAAGGTCCTCTAGATCAGGGGTCAGCATACTTTTTCAGCAGGGGGGCAGTCCACTGTCCCTCAGACCTTGTGGGGGGCCAGACTATATTTTAGAGGGGGGGGAAATGATGCAAGAGCATCACGAGCCCTGGGGCTGCTTACCTGTATCTTGTGAGGGGCAGGGGCAGGTGGTGGTAGTAGTGGAGGAATGATGGGCGGTGTGCGAAAGGGCTCTGAGAGGGGCTGCTTAAAATGGCGGCTGCTCAAGTGCTGCTGCTGCTGCTGGCACCAATCAAGGCCCAGCCCCCTTCCTCCTCTAGGCAGGGCGGTGAGAAGCCAGGAGCAGGGAGGGAGGAGGCGCCGCCATGTGAGGGAGAGGAAGGGAGAGGGAAAGAACATGCACACTGGCGATCCACACAGCGATTCCTGGACCGTCCACGGGCCAGATCCAGAAGGCATTTGGGCATGATCCGGCCCATGGGCCTTAGTTTGCCTACCCATGATCTAGAACTAGGGATACATTATGTCAATGCAGTAGTTGCATAGGAGTGGAAAGCTGGCTTTCACATAAAGTGTCCTTCTGGTGAGTGGGGAGTGGAACACACACAAAAGGGTTAACTTGCTCTGGAGGCAGGGTCAAATTTCTGAGAAAATGTCACTGGTCAGCTGGAAGGGGAAGTAACCTTCCAAGCTACTTCTTCTTTTTTATTTTTTTAAATTTTTTTTATACTTTTCAGATATATACATTTCACTGATTTTTCATTGATTTTGACATTTTAAAACTTGACCTCCTTCCCCCTCTTTCTGCGGTTCCTTAAATTTATTTCTAATATCTTCTGCATATCCAAATAAACTTAACTTGCTCATTTCTCTCTCTCTCTCTCTCTCTCTCTCTCTCTCTCTCTCTCTCTTTCTCTCTCATACAGCTGCACGTTATTACAATAATCCTGCCAGTGTTTTTATCCATTTACAATTTATCAGTAAATATTCAATAAACCTTTTCCATTCTTTTATATAAACAAGTTTGTTATCTTGATTTCTTCTTCTTCCTTCCAAGCTACTTCTAGTTGTCAACAAGCCACAGCAGTTGAGGATGGCCGAAGCGAAAATAATTGCAAAACCTTTCCATAGAGCAGATATAAACATCGGAAACATCAGGCATCACGGGGCAATACAGAAATACAACCTCACCAGAGAAAGCAAAGACGCTTCACTGTGCACTATAATTTTTTCCCTTATGACCGCGACTAGCATTTCTGCTGCAGAAAAAGAAATGGCAGTTCCTTGCTGCCCAAAGCATAAGTTGCTGCTCCTGCAGGAAATGTAGTTTGTGGTTCAAGGACCCGATCCCTGCTTTGTGGAATAAAGACACACGGACACAGTGTATAAGGTTAATGGGCAAGAAAAGGCCACAACTTTATTTATTACAGCAAGTGAGAAGGTATTGACTTAGGCACTGGACCTACGACAGATTGACTCCACCCACTCGGAGAGGGGTGAGCCTAAAGGGGGTTTATTCACCAGTAGGTGGAGCCTGTTGATGCTAATACAAATATAAGCTCTCCCCTGATGTCACCGAGGGTCGTGCCATGGCCCCCCGCCACACAGGCATCGGACAGGATCCACAACCACCAGATTCCTTTAACGGAATACCCCAAATTGAAGGGGTAGGCGATGGCCACACCTAGCCCTTCCACACACCAACAACACATTCCAATGAGGCAGAATGGTTGGCGCAGCGGTATCTTAAACTGTACACCACGCCCCCTCCAAGCCGCCCAGTTGGGCGCTTACCTGTGGGCGTGGTGCGCCAGCCAGGTGAGTGGGGAAGGGGGCATAACGCCTCCTGTGTGATGCAGTAATTTTGTCCTGCCCACAACACCTCCCCTCCGTGAAGAGGAGAGGCTTTACTCCACAGCTAGCATTTCCATTGTATTTGTGAGTGTGGGATCAACTATGCATGTAGGAGCATCATGGATATCTTCTGGGCTGCTGCCTAGGTCATCACTGCTAATAGGGTTCAGCACTACTCTTGTGGAAAGCAATCACGGCCCGACCAATACTATGTGATTCCAAGTACACAGATATTACAGGTGGGGCACTGGACCTGACCATTTGAAAGCAGGGGCCACATTGCAAGGACCATGTATGAATGGGCGCTTTGTCTACTCTTACTGTATGAAAGGGTCAATGTCTTAAGTAGGCATAAGTTCTAGGGATAACGGAAAGCTCACAGAGATCAAAATAGCAAAGGGAAAACATCAACAAAGCTGGACTCAAAAGTATTGGCATAATTAATCCAGCATCTTGGCACCCATGTGTTATTTAGACATCTTGAATTCACACAATGGCTAATCTGCCTTAATTAAATTTTTGAGTGCGCACTACGGTTGCCACTCTGTACCCAAGTAATTCAGTTAAGACCTATTTAGGTCCTGGGTGCAGGATTTCAGCCTGTGGTTACAATCCTTTCCCACATATTTTGGAGGAAGTCCCATTAAACTCATCGAGTCCTGCTTTTATGTAAACATGTAAAGGGCTGGCTTGTATGACGTGTTTAGAAAATGCAGTAAATACATTTTAATGGTCTAAAATATGGTAATTTTAGACCATTAAAATGTATTTGCATCAATAAAAGATGCAACGCTACTAGTTTATAGAAACTATTGAAAATTTGAACTTGTGGAAGTCAATAGTATTTTTATTAGCCATACCGGTGGCGCCAGGACTAAACTCCCAAAAACAAAGACACCATTAACACTGCCTAAGCTCTTCTGATTTTTAGTTTCTGTTGTTCCTTTCTTCTTTCATCATATGAGATTTGGGGAAATTAAAGAAAATTATGTTCTGACTCAGACTACATATTCAAGCAGCCTTTAGAAGTGATCTAAGCAGTGCTTAACATCTTATATCCTGCTGATTGCAAATGCTTACCTGCTCTCATTTTGCAAGACCCGATCTCTCTGTGTGAGTCTTGCAATTTCCCTAGCACTGATTGACGGGCGGGTCAAAAGTGACAATTATGACCAAAGCCTGATTCAGAATTTCAAAGGCTACTTTTTCTAATAACTGAGAACAGGAAGCAGCAGGATAACACTTCACAGTGACCAAAGAGCAAAGGTCCTTCAAAAAAAAGGAAAGGAAACAGACTTTAAGTAATATCAGAACTCTCAGGAAGTTTAGGAATCAAAATTCCACGTGTAAAAGGAAAAAGTGAAGTAGCTGACCCTGGAAGCATTTGTTTATTTAGTTACAAAGCAGTGGCCTTATATAGAAACATGGCGTGTTGAAGAACCCAGTCCAGTTTGGATTGCAATCTTAGACATACAACTACCTGGGAGTGCGGGTGATGGATAAATCCAGTTCTGTTCACACCTACCTAGTTCAAGCTTTCTGAATTGAAAGCACAGGTATCTTTTGAAATCTATACTTCTCTGCATTTTACAATGCAATTCTCTAGCCAGGTGCAAAAAAATGGGTATACGGTGGTACCTCAGGTTAAGTACTTAATTAGTTCCAGAGGTCTGTACTTAACCTGAAACTGTTCTTAACCTGAAGCACCACTTTAGCTAATGGGGCCTCCTGCTGCTGCTGCACCGCCGGAGCATTATTTCTGTTCTCAACCTGAAGCACTATTTCTGGGTAGCAGAGTCTGTAACCTGAAGCGTATGTAACCTGAGGTACCACTGTACTAGAGCAAAGTATGCAGAAAAATGCATATCTTGGTGAAAGCTGCATTCAAAATGCATTGTTATTAGGAAAAACTGCCTTGCAAAAATATGTATATTAGGCAAAATACACACTTAAATGCTGATGAATTTTCACAAGAACATTTAGTAACTGAAATGGAAATGGGGAGAACTGGATTGAAGAATTTCTTGCCTGCCTCAATGTGTCATCCTGGTTGTCTTGGTAACTGCTGGGTCACTGAGCTAGGCTACACATCAGTCTGCCTCTATATGTTGTTGTTGTTATTGTTGTTGTTGTTGCTGTTGATTCAATTTATACACTGTCCTATACCTGGAGGTCTCAGGGCAGTTATCAAACAAGACCACACATCTAAAATCAAACCAAAAACAATAACCCAATACCCCCCCCCAAAAAAGAACCACATTCTAAAAGGGTGTTGGATGTCAATAAGATCAACCAAAGGCCTGGTTAAAAAGGAAAGTTTTTGCCTGGCACCTAAAGTGTATAATGAAGGCACCAGGTGAACTTCCCTAGGGAGAGCATTCCATAGATGGGGTGCCACTCCAGAGAATATCCGTCCTCGTGTTGCCACCCTCCAGACCTCTCGAGGAGGCAGCACACGAAGGAGGGCCCTGGTAGGTTCATATTTAGCAGCTGCCAGGACTGAAGGTTCCTGACTTCCACCCTTTCCAAGTCTCCATCTCTCCCAGTTGTTTCCAAGCAGTCACAAACTGTGGACTCCTCTGCTCTCTGTTCTGCCCTCCTCATTAGCTTGCATCTTCTTGGAGATTGGGGGAGGGAAGAGGGGACCTTATTGCACCAGGAGAGGGAGAGTCCTTGGATTCTTCAGCAGTCGGTTGACTGGGCAGTCTCCTCTGCTTCAGCCTCAGAGTCTGAATTGCTCCCTGCCACCAGCTCTCCCCGCTCACTAAACCCTAGCGCCCCTTCAACACCCAACCCCTCCTCCCAATCTTCTCCCTCTGACCTCTCCTCAGTGTCCCACCACTTATCTCCTGGCCCTGAGCTTTCCTCCTCTGGGGGTTCCCCTTGGGGGCTCCCTGGCTGGTTCTTCCCACTACTCCTCTTCACCCTGCCAGTCCCCGAAAAACAAGGTAAGGCACTGGCAATGGAGCTGACGTTCTTCCAGTATCGTCCCTTTGATTCTGGGACCATCTTGCCTAATCTTTCATACCCAGATCAGAAACGTCTGAAAGCAAGCTTCTGCATACATAACTCCAGCTGGATAGAGAATCATCCAAACAAGAGTGCTGCAAAGCTAGGGCTGTGTGCACACACAGGCCTTTTGAAAATGAAGAGATCATGCAGACTGTCTGTCTGTCTCCCCAGTTTTCAAGGAGCTAATCAGCAGGATCCCAGCTTCTTAACAAGACCTGACAGCTAAGTTTGTGGATTCGCTGTTGGATTGGAGTCAGCAGGGATCAAGTTTTTCCTAATCTATATTTATATCAAAATGAGAAAATGTAAGACTAATTGCACAGGACAGCATACAATGTCATGCAAAGGGAAGGGCAATATGCTTTATGGTCATATTGGCCTAATACTGTATGCCAGGTTAGAAGATATGCAGATGATACGTGACTAGTCATGTGTGTGTGTTTAATAGCAGTCATGGCTGCCTGGCAGTTTAAGTGGAGCAATGATATGTTCAGGATTTGCTTAACCCTTTCCCCTCCTGCTATTTTCCTGCTGAAAATCACCCTCCCTAAGTTGGTTTTCTCCTCACAATGGAGCAAACCCCATATCTTTTCTTTTGCGGGTAATAATTCGGCTTGAGCAGGGGGAAGTTTGAGCAGAAAACCCTGCTGCGCTCCCATTCTTGGAAGGTGTCTTTCCCCCCAAGGTTGCTTTTCTAATTTTCAAAAAAGGAAAAGGAAAAGAAAAGAGTGAACACATTTTCCCCAAAGTGTGAACCAACACAATTTTTAAAAATTAGATTGGCCAAACTAACATCCCACTTGAGTGAAGTCAGTGGAATTCAAACTTATCTGAAGTATTCTTTATACACGTATTCAATTCTTGTCTGATACCTTCACCTGTGGAACTTGCCTTCTCCCGAAAGGAAATCTGTGTTTATTGCTTGAATGACTATCCCACTACGGCAAGATACAATATGTAATTTAATTCTTTGAATTTTATGGCAGTGGAAAAGCACCAGAGAATGTACAGCATGATTATTGAATCTAACCTTGAATTAAATTACTCTTACATAAAAATCAGAGTAGCGTGCTATATACTCTAAACATTCGACTTTTCTATTCTGCTATAGCTGCAAAAGCTAAAGGTGTCCTTGAAGCCGTAGGCATTTAGACATTTTAGGATAAATGATCAAGGCGCCTTGAGGCATTCTACCTGCGTAGAAAAACAACCTGTGAACACCAAGAGTGGGGATGAGTATGCTACCGTTTCCACCTCTGTCCTCATGAAGGCTCTCCATGTAGCTTAGAACCCTGATCTTCTAGCTAAGACTTCAGAAGGACACCATCCATGGAAGGGGATGGGTAGAGTTTAGTATACTCACCTCCATTCTCCCCACTTCTGTGCTACTTTTCGGCATAGGTGAAAAGTAGGCTATGCTATGCTGAAAATCAGTGCTACGAAAAGGATGCACATGTTAGCCCCTCTGGTTTCATTTCTGATGACTCTAATGAATCTCTGTTTGCCTCTGGTGCAATCACTGCTCAGAGTGGAGCTGGAGAAATGGGCACTGTTTGAAACTTATTTTGTTTCTGTATCTGAATCTAGCATTGGGTGATGTATATCGAGAGCCGCATGCGTATTTAGGCAAGGGAAATTGCTAAACGTCTTCTGGGGGAAGATATAGTATGTTTAGAAATGTGCCAGGTATATTGATTAGTTAAAGAGAAGGGGGACTTAAATTCACCTTCTAATACATGAGGCAGCTTACTGCTTGAGATGCCACATTGACATGGCTAATTGCAAGTATACTCATAAAAACGCAAGCCAGTGCATTCTGAAAGATGAGGGGGCACCCACTCCTAGCATATCATGAAAGAAAACCATGTGATTTCTCCATTTGGGAAGCATTGCTAGACAGATGCATGCAACAAACTTATGGGATTTTTTGAAAACAAACAAACAAATAGATGATGATGGTGAAATGGCGAAAAATAGTAAAAGAAGAAGAGAAGAAGAAGAATTTGGATTTGATATCCCACTTTATCACTACCCTAAAGAGTCTCAAAGTGGCTAACAATCTCCTTTCCTTTCCTCCCCCACAACAAACACTGTGAGGCGAGTGGGGCTGAGAGACTTTCAAAGAAGTGTGACTAGCTCAAGGTCACCCAGCAGCTGCATGTGGAGAAGCAGAGACGCGAACCCGGTTCACCAGATTATGAGTCCACCACTCTTAACCAAATTTGGGAAAAGATTGGGAACCATTGCTCCCAGTGTAAGGATAAGCTCAAGTATGTTTTCAATGTTACCTCCTCTATCTTGGTTAGAAGGTTAGGGTAGCAAGAGAGTCAGGGAGGGAAAGAAGCCCAGAAGAGACCATTTGTATAAACATAGCTCATTTGATGCGTTTCTCCTCTAAGACTGAGAACACTACACTCAAATAAAATGTTTGGGTGATACTAAGTATAATATCATTTTTTTCCCTCTGGATCTCATTGCATTTTATTGTAATGCACAAAGGGATTTTCTGGCAACAGTGGGGAAGTCTCGGGCGGTGATTAACTACTCTTTCCTTATGTCACAGAGTGCAGTCAGAAACATCTCAATGTTCTGACTGTGGTGAAAGAGAAATAGTGAAGGCAACACCTCGGAAAGTAGGATTGGGTATGGTCCAGATCAGGCATAGGCAAACTCGGCCCTTCAGATGTTTTGGGACTACAACTCCCATCATCCCTAGCTAACAGGACCAGTGGTCAGGGATGGTGGGAGTTGTAGTCCCAAAACATCTGGAGGCCCGAGTTTGCCTATGCCTGGTCCAGATGGTCAAGGGGAAGGTGTTGACTTCCACACCTTCGTTATGAACTTCCAGAAAATTGACTGCTCTCTCTTGGAAACAGAATGCCAAATTACGTCTGCTCCAGCTAGATTTGTTTGGGGAGGTGTGAGAGAAGCAAAGGGTTATATAAAGGTCTTCTTCCCTTGAGGGACATTGGAAGCGTGATAAACCTAACAAATGAGATGAATCTCTCCTGCGAGGCTGACCTTTCTGCCAAATAAGTTGGTCTACCATAGAAGAAAGCTCAGTGGCTTTCCATGGGTCATTAAAACTGAACAGAGCTTCTGGTGATTGGCTAATTTATTCTTTCTCCATGTCTAATGATCTGTGAGGTGAAACATTGGTAGCAGATATGAAAATGCATAGCATGATTAGATTTCAGATTGAAAAATGCTTCCATCAATCTCCAGTCTTGTTAACAGGGGACTGCTGAGAGCAGTTAAACATTCAATCTTAGCCCATGGAAAGAAAATACATTCTTTCCCTTATTAAAGGCAAAAGGGTGATGTTTCCTCTTATGAGAATCAGTTAAAAGGCATCAATTAGAAAGGAATAAATAAACTATACGTAGATGTGAGATTTAACAGTACTGCTGGATAGTAGTTCTTCTCATGTATGTAGCTTAGTCTGGTCCAATAGATCCCTATCCCTTTGAACCTTCCAATAATGCACTAACATTTGAAGACACCATGCTCCAGAAACTCTCTCTTATGAGTACAGGTTACTGCACATTTTAATGATACGGCTTTCTCCACTATATGTACTCCCCATGAGAACTCACCAGGCAGCCATCATATTAGAATTTATATGGCAAATAAAAACTGTCTATTCCATCCAGCTTTTAATGGATAGTTACTCCATTTCCTTTGGAAGGGTTTTGGGTAGTTATGTTTTTAAGTGATATTTAATAGCATGTTGCTTTTTTAAAGGCATTCTTTTGTTAAATGACCTAAGCAGAGTTGGCACAATGACACATACCTATGGTGTCCATGGACTGGTCATGTTTGGGTGCTCTGTCGATGCTAAGCAGAAAACTGTACGATGGACACCATTTGTCCATATTTTTGTGTAATTAAATTGGGTGGGTGACGAATTTGTGTGCTCTACTTTTTGCAGTGGACCAAGATTATTATTATTATTATTATTATTAATAATAATAATAATAATAATAATAATAATATATTTATTATTTATACCCCCGCCCATCTGGCTGGTTTTCCCCAGCCACTCTGGGCAGCTTCCAACAAAATATTAAATATGAACACAACACAGCACAACAGTGCCATCTCTGCTAGAATGTGTGTCTGAAGAAGTTAGCCATGTCCAATTAAAAAAAGTGCCATTTTTTATTTAAAAAAAGACCTATTGGGATAGCAAAGAGCATCAACAAAGATGTTTTTAAAATAAAAAAAATGAGAGGAATTTGTTTCGTAGAAATATAAATAATATTTTATATGCCAATGGCACTCTGAGAATGAAAAGTGATGTGCAGTACATTAAAGACTAAAACAGCTGTTCGTAATCAGTGTCCAAATTTCATGTCAGTTAGGTCTGAAGAAAATATCTAAAGATTTAGAAGATACCTAAAGAAGGTCTAGATACCTATGTTGAATCTGTCTTTCTGGGACAAGGTCTTGAGATTTTTCTGGATAAAATCGATGATTTAGATCTCTCAGCTAACTACCTTGGTTGTCCTGGTAAATGGCCTGTGCTAGGAGATAGGTGGAAGTGTGTGGCCTTTAATTTGCCTAGACCGCTCACTAAACATCATTATAGAATTGCTATCTTCACACAAGCACTTTCTATTTTAACAGCTGGGAGTCAGTCAGATATATAACGAGTTCAGCTTTCCTCTGGATGACAATCTGTTGAATGTTTGCCTGTTATTGCGGTTATTTTAAAAACACAGAGCCTCTGCAACAAGGCAAGGTGCAGATTCTGTCTGTAATATATACGGTATTTCACAAAATGGGTGAGTGGCTGAAGTCAGGTGTGAAATCTTTGAGCATAATGTTGAAAAGGCAGGCTTGCAGTCCTAAACCTTTTGTGATTTGTTGCCCTTTCCTGTCCCCATAAAAGCATTTAAACACAGTATCAGTAGCCACACACATTTCTGGCAGCGACTGGTCACTGATTAATTCACTCTGCAACACTGAGGATTGTAACCTTTTCAGATGTAAATTATGTTATGCTTTGTTGAAGAACATGTAACTGGAAAACATAAGTTCATGCCAGCAGAAACAATCAGTGTGAAAGAGAAGTGGTGCAAGAATAGTTGTTTCAGCAAGCATTTAATTATCTCAAGTGATATTAATCAGCAAGTTGGCTTTGGAGCACATCTCTCAGCATAATTTAAGGAATGTCTCTATGGGAGCCTACCCCGTTTTATATTCTGATCATTAAGGAGATGAGTGACTTCCCCTGGTCTTGTGTCAGATTGGCTCAGAAAATAAGTCGAGCGGCTTCCTCCCCCAAATCAGAAATAGTTCTGCTTATTTTCTGAGCCAAACCAACTTCCAAGCATCAACAGAGTAGACTGCAAGACAACCCAGCTGTGCATCTAGTGCACAAATGATGCTAGGCTGGTCAGAAGGCAAAAGTCAGATCAGGAGGACTGCAAAACCAGCCTGCTGAGCTGCAATCAGCATGGTTCGCTCCAAATCATGTAGCAAGTGCCTTACAGGATGTCATTAAAGGCTATGTTCTAAAAGGTTCTCAGTAGTGTTCCCCAATTGGTTGCAGATGTTCAAATCTCTTCTATCCAAATAGGATATTGGAATTGGAACTGGGGAAATCATGTGCTATATCGTCCTTTTTTGAAGAAAGGACAGTTGTTTTTATCCTCTCCTACTTACTTATAAAGAAAATGTTTTTTTAAATAATAATAAATAATAATAATAAATTTTATTTATACCCCGCCCTCCCCAGCTAAGACCGGGCTCAGGGTGGCTAACACCCAATATAAAAACAAATTGATTGAAATACAACTTAAAAACAAGATTAAAATACAACATTAAAACATTAAAATATTAAAATACAGCCACATTTCAATGGAAACTCAAATAAAAAACTTTTCTGGGGATGATAACGTCAAGTCTTCACCGAGGCTAACTTTCCAGACTGGTCCTACATAGGCCAGAAAAAGGCCAGGGAAGTCCCCAAATAGGAGTTCCATCACAGGAGGGGAAAGGAAAAAAGAAGAGGGGGGGGGGAATCAAATTGATTCCAAGCCGAAGGCCAGGTGGAACAACTCTGTCTTACTCTGCAGAAAGAAATCAGATCTTGCAGGGCTCTGGTCTCATGAGACAGAGCGTTCTACCAGGCCAGAGCCAGTGTTGAGAAGGCCCTGGCTCTGGTTGAGGCTAATCTAACTTCCTTAGGGCCTGGGACCTCTAAGGTGTTGCTATTAATGGACCTTAAGGTCCTCCGTGGGGCATACCAGGAGAGGCGGTCCCGTAGGTACGAGGGTCCTAGGCAGTGATACAAAACAAAACAAAACAAAACAAAACAAAACAAAACAAAACAAAACAAAACAAAACAAAACAAAACAAAACAAAACAAAACAAAACAAAACAAAACAAAACAACACCTCCAAAAATGGGCCACTGAACTTTCAGGACCTATGAAATAATAATGACAACAACAACAACAACAACAACAACAACAACAACAACAACAACAACAACAACATTTTATTATTTATACCCCGCCCATCTGGCTGGGTTTCCCCAGTCACTCTGGGTGGTTTCCAACAAAAGATTTAAAATACCTTAAAACATCAATAATTAAAAACTTCCCTAAACAGGGCTACCTTCAGATGTCATCTAATAGTTAGATAGTTGTTTATTTCCTTGACATCTGATGGGAGGGCGTTCCACAGGGCAGGCGCCACTACCAAGAAGGCCCTCTGTCTGATTCTCTGTAACCTCGTTCTCGCACGGAGGGAAACGCCAGAAAGCCTTCGGAGCTGGACCTCAGTGTCCGGGCTGGACGATGGGGGTGGAGATGTGTGTGTGTGTGTGTCTGTGTGTGTGTGTGTGTGTGTGTGCAGTAACTGATCTTATTGCCTTTTGAAGGTTATATTAACCCAAAGGAGTAGATCACCTTTTAAATGTTATTAGAATGATATTAGACATACTGTTCTAAAACGTCAGAACAGGAAACGTTCTCTTTTGCATTCTCCCTGCTGTCTCCAAGTTTCTGGTTTCTTGCAGCACCCTCTGGTGTCATATTTTAATAACGTTAAGAGCAGAACATCATGTGACCATATGGTAATCAGAACCATTCTGTAACTCTTTCTTAGCTTTAAAAACTATGAGTGTAGATCCGCTCCTAGTTTCAGGGGATTGCACACCATGAGATTTTTTTAAAAAACAACCCTCTTATGCTGTACTCCACACACTGACAGCAGTAAAGTAAAGTAAAGTAAAGTAAAGTAAAGTAAAGTAAAGTAAAGTAAAGTAAAGTAAAGTAAAGTAAAGTAAAGTAAAGTAAAGTAAAGTAAAGTAAAGTAAAGTAAAATGTAAAATTTATTACCTGCTCTTCACTAGCAAGTTACAACAATTTACCATGTTTTTCCTGTGTATGACATGCCCCCATGTATAAGACTCCTATTTTGGGGGACTCAAAATTAAAAAATACACTCAGCACTATCCGTCTACAGTGGTGCCTCGCAAGACGAAAAGAATCTGTTCTGCGAGTCTCTTTGTCTAGCGGTTTTTTCGTCTTGCGAAGCAAGCCCATTAGCGGCTTAGCGGATGAGCACTATTAGCAGCTTAGCGGCTTTTAGCGGCTTTTAGCGGCTTAGCGGATAAGCGGATAAGCGGATAAGCGGATAAGTGGCTTAGTGGCTTAGAAAAAGGGGGGGAAGGGGAAAAAAGTTGGAAAAACTCGCAAGACATTTTCGTCTTGCGAAGCAAGCCCATAGGGAAATTCATCTTGCGAAGCACCTCCAAAATGGAAAACCCTTTCGTCTAGCGGTTTTTTCGTCTTGCGAGGCATTCGTCTTGTGGGGCACCACTGTATAAAGCAACCCCAATTTTTAAACATTATTTTAACATAAAAAACCCCTAGTCTTATACATGGGAAAGTACAGTAATTTTTTTTAAAAAATTAAGAACAATTAAAAGAAACTATAGTATCAGGATTACACCTGTGGGAGTAATTCTACAACTTAAGGGCAGCCACAGAGAATGCTGTCTCCAGGGTCACCACACCCTGGACTTCTGAGCTGGGAGTGGGGATGCAGAAAAACATAATAAATACAAAGCACTTTTGTCCCAAGCTGGCTAGAGCCCTCCTGTTAGGGGGTGGGGATTCACTGCAACATTTTTGTGGGTCCCTACTTGTATCTGGGAGGCAAGCCCCTCATTCTTGGGCAAGGTGATTGAGCGGGTGGTTGCCGAACAACTCCAAGCACGCCTGGAGGATGTGGACCATTTGGATCCCTCCCAATCGGGATTCAGGCCTCATCATGGGACTGACACTGCCTTGGTTGCACTGGTTGATGATCTCCGGCGGGCTAGGGACAAAGGTGAGAGCTGTCAACTCTCACTCTTCCTTCATATCCCTCCTCAAAACCCATTTGACTTAACTCCTTTCACTGCAATCCTAACACTGTTGATTCAGAAGTAAGCTGCACTGAGCTAAATGGGAATTGCTCCTCACCCAGAACAAATATTTTGTATACGTAAGGGCATTGGTTCACATGGACCGTCTAGAGGGGCTGGGAGCTGGGGGCACTGTTATACAGTGGTTTCGCTCCTTCCTCCTGGGCCGTGTTCAGAAAGTGGTGGTGGGGGATGAGTGTTCAGACCCCTGGGCCCTCACTTGTGGGGTGCCTCAGGGTTCCGTCCTCTCCCCCATGCTTTTTAACATCTATATGAAGCCGCTGGGAGAGATCATCAGGGGGTTTGGACTGGGTGTCCATCAATATGCAGATGATACCCAGCTCTACCTCTCTTTCAGATCAGAACCAGTGAAGGCGGTGAAGGTCCTGTGTGAGTGTCTGGAGGCGGTTGGAGGATGGATGGCGGCTATGGATTGAGGCTGAATCCTGACAGGACAGAAGTACTGTTTTGGGGGGACAGGGGGCGGGCTGGTGTGGAGGACTCCCTGGTCTTGAATAGGGTAACTGTGCCCCTGAAGGACCAGGTGCGCAGCCTGGGAGTCATTTTGGACTCACAGCTGTCCATGGAGGCGCAGGTCAATTCTGTATCCAGGGCAGCTGTCTACCAACTCCACCTGGTACGCAGGCTGAGACCCTACCTGCCTGCGGACTGTCTTGCCAGAGTGGTGCATGCTCTAGTTATCTCCCGCTTGGACTACTGCAATGCGCTCTACGTGGGGCTACCTTTGAAGGTGACTTGGAAACTACAACTAATCCAGAATGCGGCAGCCAGACTGGTGACTGGGGGCGGCCTCTGAGACCACATAACACCGGTCTTGAAAGACCTACATTGGCTCCCAGTACGTTTCCGAGCACAATTCAAAGTGTTGGTGCTGACCTTTAAAGCCCTAAACAGCCTCAGCCCAGTATACCTGAAGGAGCGTCTCCACCCCCATCGTTCTGCCCGGACGCTGAGGTCTAGCTCCGAGGGCCTTCTGGCGGTTCCCTCATTGCGAGAAGCAAAGCTACAGGGAACCAGGCAGAGGGCCTTCTCGGTAGTGGCGCCTGCCCTGTGGAACGCCCTCCCATCAGATGTCAAAGCTATAAATAACTACCTGACATTCAGAAGACATCTTAAGGCAGCCCTGTTCAGGGAAGTTTTTAATCTGTGATATTTTAGTGTATTTTTGGTTTCTATGGAAGCCGTCCAGAGTGGCTGGGGAAACCCAGCCAGATGGGCGGGTTACAAATAAATAATAATAATAATAATAATAATAATAATAATAATAATTCATTGTTTGTTAATCCGTTTTATGTCATTGATTTACAATTAAACTTCATAAAACCTAATCCCCAACCAACTAAAACATCAAAACTAAAATCAGAACAAGTAACAGAAAATACCCTGGGTATTTTCCAAAGCCTGTTGGAATAAAAATGTATTCACCTGATTATAACAATTTCCAGGAAATGCAATAGTTGGACATGCAAAGGGGAGTCATTTTATAACACCAGGGCCAACACCAAAAAAGTCCTGCTTCAAGTTAAACATCCCAAAGGACCTGAATTGGTAAAAAGACTTCATTACCGGTTTAGAAAATTTCAGAGCGGAAGGGAATACTACCATTTCCTCTTCCTCTTCCTCTGTCATGCCTTTTGTCTTCCATACTGTCAAAGTGTATATTGTAAATTCTTTGGGGCAGAAATCTGTTCCTTTCTGCTTATGTTACATAGGTTTTTGACAAAACAGTTCAGTGGCTTGAATAGCTGCTAGTTTGGTATTGCTATGCCAAAAATGTCTTTAAAAAAATGAATAAATGAAATTTCCCATCTTGCCAGACTTCAAAGATCGTAAGATGCCATTCCTTTATGTTCTTTCCAAAACCAGCTGTTTGCACTGAATACCCTATTCTAGTATGCATCGGCACATTTCTCCTGCTTAAGCCTTCCACAAATTTAATAAGAAGCACCTGCAGAACATTGGGACGTATGAGGAACCGTCATAATCAAAATTGGCTGCTGGGGTTCTTAACAACAGGTGAAATTATTAATAATCATTCTTTGCATGTAGCCTTGTGATCTAGACTCATGGATCACAGCTTAAATAGCCAGCTACAAATATCCTGAACTTTAGACATGGTAAAACTAAATATAATATTTTTATTCCTGCAGATGCAATAAGGCCCTTAATTGGAAAAAATGTCATAAAATCTGCAATGTATGTAGAACATGTTCTATAGTTTCACGAAGAAGTACCCCGCTCTTTCCCCCTCTTCAATTTATCGACTCGGAGAATATCATACTTTGTCTTTTTCCTGCAAATCAAATACTGTGGGACTAAGTGATTTCCAATATATTTAGCATGTCAACACAGCAATACAAGCACAAAGTGAAAATGAATTTGTAAATCCAGATGTAGCCCTTGGTCACTTCACTAGCAAATGTCCAGGGATGCAGGTGGCGCTGTGGTCTAAACCCCTGAGCCCCTTGGGCTTGCCAATCTTAAGGTTGGCAGTTCAAATCTGCACAATGGGGTGAGCTCCCATTGCTTTACCCCAGCTTTTGCCAACCTAGCAGTTATAAAGCATGCCAGTGCAAATAGATAAATAGGTACTGCTGCAGAGGGAAGATTGATGGTTTTTCTATGTGCTCTGGCTTCTGTCATGGAGTTCCGTGTGCCAGAAGCAGTTGAGCTGGCCACATGAGGTGGGAAAGCTCCCTCAGCCTGGGAGAGGAGATGAGAGCCATACCCCACAGTCAAATTCAACTGAACTTAACCGTCCAGGTGTTCATGTATTGGAGTAATCTTGCTTGATCCTTTTCTAATTGTGTGTGTTCATTAGCCTGGCATGTAGTTCTGCTCTAATATCCTCTCTACATGTTTGGGTTGGAGTAGGCAACAGAATTACCCTTGTTCTTATCAATGTTGGAAATTTCCCTCAATCTGCCTTATTGAATGCTTCATAGAATCATAGAATTGTAGCGTTGGAAAGGACCCTGAGGATCAACTAGTTCAGGCACCCCCAAACTCAGCCCTCCAGATGTTTTGAGACTACAGCTCCCATCATCCCTAGCTAACAGGACCAGTGGTCAGGGATGATGGGAATTGTAGTCCCAAAACATCTGGGGGCCCGAGTCTGGGGGTGCTTGATCTAGTCTAATCCCTGCTATTCAGGAATTTGCAGCTGTCCCATACGGTAATTGAACCTGCAACCTCAGCATTATCAGCACCATCCTCTAACCAAGTGTGCTATCGAGGCTGACCCTGGATAATACAATATTTGAGTGACCTTGGTAAGGCAGCTTGTTGTTTTGCTGTTCAAAATAGAAAAGAAAACACAGAAGTATGGTACCCACAGCCACGAACATTTCTAGGTTGGTACAAGGGGTAAACCCTTGAAAAGAAGGCTCTTTCTTCAAGGAAGCTAAGTTTTATTTAATAATCTTGACTCATGATTTTTAACAGTTCAGCCTGCAAATGTCATAACTGTACTCTACCCGAACACACAGAGAATGCTTTTAAGGAACTGAACTCTGTATTAAACACATCCTACATAGTCATATTTTTTCATCAGGGATGAGCAACCTGCAGACCAAGACCACATTTTGTGTGACCCACAACTTTGTTCCATATGGATGACAATGAAGGGAAAGGGAATAGCTGGAAGGGGGGAGGGTAGGGAGAGAATCTGGATGGAAGAAAGTGAGAGATGAGAGGGGGTGCCCTGCTCGCAGATTACCGTGAGGTAATGTGGCTTTTAACAAAAAATAGGTAAGAAAGATTTTGTGGTGAATATTGCAAATTGTATGAAACCCTGAATGGTTTCAGTTCAGAAGTTGTCAGACACAGCTATTCCATTCCACGTGACAATTCACCTGAAACGGTGTGAGTGTGCATTTACACATTCTTGCTGCAAAAATGAGAGGAATGTGAGTCTCAAGCTACACCTTCTATCACATCTCATGTATGAAATGGACTACATTAGATTGCAAACATTAGGAAGAGATTTTGGCACCAGAACGCACAAATTCCAGAGGGAAAATACTATAATATGAGGTGCCAACTGCTCAAATAATTGTCAGTATAATGGCAAAAATTGGCAGGGGCAGCTATTCCCTTAATTTTTTCCCAAAAGCGAAGATTTATATCATGGGAGGCAAGGCCTGACCTTAACCTCTGCAGATGCTCTGATCAACAGACAGTGATCAGCCATTGCAGTCCAGGCAGAACATAGTAGCAGCTGTTGTCTCCCTGTTCCCACTGATGGTCTGAGACCAGATGGAAAAAAATGGTAAGACAGTGTCTAACAGAAGGAAGAATATACCATGGTGTGGAGGAGAAAGCCATGGTGAATTAATCCAAGAGACACTCAGAATTCCAGAAAGGTGAGCAAGAGAATTCCTTGAAGAGAAGGAATTGGAATAAACTGAGTAAATATGGAGGTGAACAGCAATACATAACCTTAGTCTCCAGCCCTGCAGATTGTTCATGACTAGGAGATGTGTCACACATCACACAGTGCAAATCTGGTTATCTACTTCAAAAAGCTCACATTTATTCATTTCATAACATTTATACACTGCCTGGCTGTAAAAAACAGCAACACCCCAAACCCAACAACCTCAAGGCAATTTATAGAAAGATAAAGCAATACAACCAAGAAAAATTCACCACCATACTTAAAAACGTACAAACACTGTGGGAGATATCTAGCCAGTTTCTGACAGCCTGAGATGTGTAGCTATGTGATAACATGTACATGCAAGCATTTAGTCACTTTATGCTATAGTTCTAGGTGTATCTTAGAAATACCTCTAAAAATAAGGATGGGTAGAAACATTTGCTACCAGATGAACAAATTGAGGTTGATTTATGGTTGCCATTTTTGTTGGTTTTGGTGGTTGGAATTTAATCTCCAAGACAGTTTCAGGGGCTTAAGCTTCCATCAAGGAAACTTTTTACCCCCATCTTTCTTTCATTTTTTTTTTTTAAAATACACATGTACCCAAAAACTTCCTTTTTCAGTTTTTAATGCCCCTGTGCTGGAATTGTAGGTTCTTTCTCACTCTTCACTTCAGTGTTGCCTCTGCAAACTCCGTCGAAATCCCAAAGCAAAATGAAAAAAGACCACAGGATTCCTAGGACACTAGAAAAAACCCAAACTCAAACACAGAGAGTCATTTTGAATTGCAATTTTCAAAATCGACTGTTGCTGTTAAACAAGCCCCAGAGCAAAATTACCTAAATGGCCTTATCCCTGGGTGTTTGGGTTTTATCTCAGTCTATATGTTAATACGAACAGTGACAATCCCTCCCTTTCATGATTGTCAGTGAAGAAACAGCTTTGACCACACCATTGCCATTCTCTTTCTCAAATGTTTCTTTAAAACTAGTTTAACTTCTAAGTCTGACGCCGCTGCTTGTGAACCTGCATTGCAAGGTCATCTTTCTCAGGTCCACTTTCCTCCGTTGTTGCCATCAGTCTTTAGGAGAGACTGTAAACATTCCATAAAATATGATTTATTGTAAAATAAATGAGAATCTATATCCTACATGCAATTCTTCCACTTGAGTTTATTGGGGGTGGGGGTAAGAATTATCACAAGGTCACTTTGCAGATGACCTTCATCTACCTTGTACTATTTCTAACACTGTTATTCCTCTGGGATTTTGATTTCCATTGCCCTTTATCACCTTAGTTTGAAGAGGTCACTAGGTTAAACAAATAATAGTTTTGGAAGAAGAGAGAAGGTGAAGGATGGAATCTTTTTCTTTTCCATAGTAGCACTGTTCTCTTCATCCATATTCCCCCTTTGACTTCGGGATTCCTTGATCTTGCTGCCAATGCATTAAATATATACCAATTTTCTATTTTTAATCTTTGGACTTTGTTCAGATGGTTGTGCATAAGGGACCTGCCATAGTTTGAGTGTGCCTTCTTTCATATTATTGATGTTTACCAGCACATAAATTAAATCATGAGAGAAGATTTGGAAAAATATTCCAAATTGAACTGAGAGTTCACCAATCAATTCTACTATATTTTACTGTATTTCAGATATGTGCATACAGCTTCATAGTCAGAATTTCTAATTATATTATTATTCTTTCTAGATAATTTCGTTTTTTTAAAAAAAACATTTTTATTTGGTTTTACAAATACAAAGTTATAAAAATCCAAATATATATCCATATACAGAGATTCCTTGAATCTGAGGACTTCTCCCCACCCCCCTCCATGGGGTCCCATTTTGAACATTTACAGCTACATATTCTTTGATATTCTAACCTTTATATCAATCCATATTGTCCATGGTCACTTTTACACTACAAGTGAAATAAAAATCCTATCAATGTTTCCATCTGCCTACAATGGTCTCCTAAATAACTAATCTTTCTAGATAATTTCTAATTATATTATGTTCCACAACTCAAAAAGTAGATGAAGCAACTGTCAGATTCAGCAAGCTCTCCACTCCCACAAAATATGAATATTTATATGATGTTCTTCAAAGCATTTTACCCCTCTTCAGCTGAAAAGGCTCCCAGAAAAACCAATAATCTCAATTTGGATTTGGGCTCTAAATGAATCCAAACCAAATTGAGGTCTGATCCAAATCACCAAATCAGGCTCTAAATTGAATCTGGGCTTGGACTTGCACAGAACTAGGTCTTCATGTGTTATGTATTTTCTACTCAGAAAAAGACACATCATGGTTGAGTTAAATAGTTCCTTGTCTCTTTTTAAGCTGAAGCTCGTAGACTTTTCTTCAGCTGGAAACAAAGGAAACACACACATTAAACTTTGAACCAAAGTATCATTCTAGCTTTATTTAATTGTACTTGTCATCATGATAATAATCTTACACTCCATCCTGGCCAGCATGAGATTTAGGTGGTTTTTCAATCCACAGTTCATTTATTTAGACTCTCAGCTCCTTCTGACGTAAGCAGATTTTTTTTTAAAGTTCAGTATACACAGAAGTACTCAGTACAAAACTACATTGGGGTTAAACATTGCTCATTCAGATTTCTTTGAAGTTGTTGAAAATACTTGTTGGGTTTTGCGATCAGGTTTCAAGAGGCTTTTTCAAATTCACACACACGTAATATGGCAGTGCAGAGGACAGGATTTTGGAACCTCGATTTCCACATGTAAGACACACACGGCTGAATTCCTCATTGCTGTCAACTTTTCTAGATGGGCCTAGGAATAAATTTGTCTGCAGAGAGTTAATCAGCTGATAAGGGCATACAGAGAAGACTACGTTGAAGCAAAACATTGCAGCCTTTAGTCAATGTAATGTACATTGGTTTCCAAGATTTCTAGGTGAGCCCAGGATTCAGATTTGGACGTCCATTCTCAGGACAGAAAGTTTACACCTCAAGGTCACCAGCTAGATTCACATTACTGCCTTTGAATCATGAGTCAATGACTTTGCAATTGGCTGTAACAATGTTAGTTTGAATCATAACTCTGAAGAAAAAACCCCAATTCATTCTGGAATTAAAAAAAAAAGTTTCCCAATTTCAAATATTTTACTCTAAAAGGAGAGGGGAAACCTTTAAACACTGTTTTAAAAAACACCCAATGTATCCCATCCCTTTTCCTGGGCTTTCATATCTCTACCTGTGCCCCTCTACTCTTGAGCTACAGCCTTAGGCCATGTGCAGGGATCAGAAGTTTATCTCCTTTAAGAGTTGGCGTTCCCATACTACAATAAGGCTCCACACTGTGACATCACAAGGCCCCACCCCATGATGTTGAGAGCCCCCCCCCCATGAGTGCTAGGGGAAGCTGCAGACCTGGTATAACACCAGTGCTTTCCCCCCTTTAAAAAAAAATGTTTAGGGGTACTCTCATTTTTCTACTCATACTGAAATGCTGCCCCTCAATGAGGCCAAACTTAGATTCACCAAATGTTTAGGGGTATGCATGTTAAGAGCATCCTACTCTTGTGTAGGAACCTGGTAGAGACACATGCCCAACTAGCATGTTCTGTCCCTCCTGGTCAATAATTTGGAAGCTTCAAAAGCTTTCTTCTGCCCGAACATCACAGCGCCTGATGCCTTGGAGACATCAGCACACTTAAGGATCCGCAAAGTATTCGCAGTTTGTGTAACAGAACTCAGTAGCACAGCATTTTGGCTAATCTACTTTATTTACATATAATACACTCAGGGCATTCTGACTTAGCTCCTGCCTCTTGCTCATCAGACAGCAAAGAGAGAAAGAACAAAGGACATTAGTCCCACTTCATGGAACACAGTAACACAAACATCCTGTCTCCGTCACTTCCCACACTGTGGAATGAAAACATACACCGTCATGTGATAGACAACAATCCCATGACTGCAGACACGGGGAATGAATCTCAACAATGCATACCCCTGCGTACGCCCAGAAAAAAAGCACTGTATAACACTATGGCTGTGTAGCATTTTAAGGAGGCCCAGTAATGCTGGAGGCCCAGTTCAAACTGGAGTCCAGAAAGAAGACTCCATCCAAGGTAGCTGTAGCTGAAGCAATTTTGCCTCTGTGATCTATTACAGCCATCTGCAGACAACTCCTCTCCTGACCTCTTTCAGCATGACTGACCAATCCCTCTTCACCTGCTCACTTTTCCTGCTTTCTTCTTGCATCAAAAACAAACTTAATGGCCTAGGTACAGAATTGTCATGGCTGCAAGCTTTAATTAGCAGGGGTTAGCTTTGGTCAGTAGGGCTGAAAGTTAAATTCACTGTTGATTTATTATCTCAGATTAATAAATGAATCAATCATTTAAATCAAAAGGATTATTGGTTGAAGACTCTGCATTTCAACTCGCATAATAAAACTTTAAACAGTACATAACATATGAAGCTGTCTTATACTACAGATTGCCTATTGGGCCATCTAACCTAGTGTTGTCCAAGGCAGGTTTCGCAGGTGTGCTACCTGAGAACCTTTAAATGGAGAGGTTCCACATCTCAAGCAGCAGTTCTATGGGGTTTTACAGGGATGGGGCTTTCATTTGGGTGGGTGTTGTTTTATTTGGGGGGTGGGGTTGCTTTAAATTGTTCTTAAATGTTATAAGCCGGGGTCCCCAAACTAAGGCCCGCGGGCCGGATAAGGCCTGAGGGACTCGTTTATCCGGCCCTCAGTGACCCCTGCCGCCCACTCTTACTGGCGCTGCACAACTGCCCACTTCCTGAAATTGCTTGTGCGCATGTGCAACGTTATTTGCGCATGCGCAAGCTTTATTTCCGGTGCACATCCGGGTCGAAGGAGGCCCGTGCACATGCGCACAAGCTATTTCCAGTGCTCCTCCAACCCGGAAGTGCACTGGAAATAGCGTGTGCGCATGCATATGGGCACACGCTCCCCCACCTTCCAGCCCGCTGTGCGATTGGCACTGGAGACACCGGCCTGAGGTGCTGTTATATGCTCACTTATAGAATCATAGAATCCTAGAGTTGGAAGAGACCACAAGGGCCATCGAGTCCAACCCCCTGCCAAGCAGGAAACACCATCAGAGCACTCCTGACATATGGTTGTCAAGCCTCTGCTTAAAGACCTCCAAAGAAGGAGACTCCACCACACTCCTTGGCAGCAAATTCCACTGTCGAACAGCTCTTACTGTCAGGAACTTCTTCCTAATGTTTAGGTGGAATCTTCTTTCTTGTAGTTTGGAACCATTGCTCCGTGTCCGCTTCTCTGGAGCAGCAGAAAACAACCTTTCTCCCTCCTCTATGTGACATCCTTTTATATATTTGAACATGGCTATCATATCACTCCTTAACCTCCTCTTCTCCAGGCTAAACATGCCCAGCTCCCTTAGCCGTTCTTCATAAGGCATCGTTTCCAGGCCTTTGACCATTTTGGTTGCCCTCCTCTGGACACGTTCCAGTTTGTCAGTGTCCTTCTTGAACTGTGGTGCCCAGAACTGGACACAGTACTCCAGGTGAGGTCTGACCAGAGCAGAATACAGTGGCACTATTACTTCCCTTGATCTAGATGCTATACTCCTATTCATGCAGCCCAGAATTGCATTGGCTTTTTTAGCTGCCGTGTCACACTGTTGGCTCATGTCAAGTTTGTGGTCAACCAAGACTCCTAGATCCTTTTCACATGTACTGCTCTCAAGCCAGGTGTCACCCATCTTGTATTTGTGCCTCTCATTTCCCCCCCCCCCCAAGTGCAATACTTTACATTTCTCCCTGTTAAAATTCATCTTGTTTGTTTTGGCCCAGTTCTCTAATCTGTCAAGGTCGTTTTGAAGTGTGATCCTGTCCTCTGGGGTGTTAGCCACCCCTCCCAGTTTGGTGTCATCTGCAAATTTGATCAGGATGCCCTTGAGTCCATCATCCAAGTCGTTGATAAAGATTGTATTTTGTATTTATATTTGTGGGCTGGGGTATTGTTCAGGGGCTTTTGCTGGGGAATGTATTTTTATTAGTTTGCATACATTTGTATGGTTAATTGTTCTAATTATTTTTATCATGTGTTTTGTGCTTTTTATATTGTAACTTCATGTTGTGAACCGCCCCGAGACCTACGGGTCTAGGGCAGTATACAAATTTAATAAATTTAATACAAATTTAATAAATAAAAATAAATACCACTGACCTATGTTCTCTCCCTCGTCTACCCCCATGTGCCACTTTACTTTTACAGTGGTATCTTGGTACTAGAACGGCATGGCTCCCGAACGCCGCAAACCCAGAAGTAAGTGTTTTGGTTTGCGAACGTTTTTCAGAAGCTGAACATTCGACGCAGCTTCTGCTTGCGAGCAGGAAGCTTCTGCAGCCAATCGGAAGCCGCGCCTCGGTTTCGAACGGCTTCACGAGTTGAATGGACTCCCGGAACAGATCAAGTTCAAGAACCAAGGTGCCACTGCAGTTGTGGCAAAACCAGCTGTGCAGCATACTGGTAATTGATTTCAAATTATTCCTGTGAAAATGCAGAGCAGAATACTTTGAAGTGTTGGTGCTGGGTGGCAACTTAAACATTTATTCTCAATTCCATTTCTTAAACAGAATGGTTGTGTCTAGCCTGTCTGCTTTCAAATATCACATGTGGGTTTTTTCTGTTTTTTTGCAGCCTGGGCTTCTTGCCAACAACAAGGAGAAAACAGCTTTTCACTCCTTAATTTAAAAGGTTAAGTTCAATTCCACTGGAACTCTGGAGTCCTGACAATCGACACCGACTTGACGTTGTTATCAATCCTGTACTGGTGGAAAGGCCAATCACAGTGAAGAAAAGTGACACTGAGGCTTCCGGTTCTGCTCTGCCTTAATGGAGGCAGCCCCCACAACAGCCACCCCACCCATTTGCTCCACCACTCTGGACGGCTTCCAACATATATATATATAAATACTAAAACATTAAACATTTAAAAACTTCCCTATACAGGGATGCCTTCAGATGTCTTCTAAAGGTTATATAGTTACTTATCACACTGACCTTGGGAGAAAAGCAATGACAAACCTAGACAGCATCTTAAAAAGCAGAGACATCACCTTGCCGACAAATGTCCGTATAGATAAAGCTATGGTTTTCCCAGTAGTGATGTATGGAAGTGAGAGCTGGACCATAAAGAAGGCCGATCGCCGAAGAATTGATGCTTTTGAATTCTGGTGCTGGAGGAGACTCTTGAGAGTCCCATAGACTGCAAGAAGATCAAACCTATCCATTCTGAAGGAAATCAGCCCTGAGTGCTCACTGGAAGGACAGATCCTGAAGCTGAGGCTCCAATACTTTGGCCACCTCATGAGAAGAGAAGACTCCCTGGAAAAGACCCTGATGTTGGGAAAGATGGAGGGCACAAGGAGAAGGGGACGACAGAGGACGAGATGGTTGGACAGTGTTCTCGAAGCTACCAGCATGAGTCTGACCAAACTGCGGGAGGCAGTGGAAGACAGGAGTGCCTGGCGTGCTCTGGTCCATGGGGTCACAAAGAGTCGGACACAACTAAACGACTAAACAACAACAACATCACATTGACTCCACACCTTCAAACATTTCTCTGATGAAAACAGGGACGTCCTAAGAAAAAGCTGGACATTCCAGGATCAAATCAGAAACTGGGATAGTTTCTGTAAATCCGGGACTGTCCCTGAAAAAATTGGGACAGTTGGAAGGTCTGCATTTTGGGATCTGCCTCAGGTGTCAAAATGTCTTGGGCTGGCTTTGCCAAATGTTTGGAGGGCAGCGGGTTGAGGAAGGCTGCTCCAAGCCCCCAATATTTCCATTTCTGTCTGCTGGGACTGTTGTTTCTCTTGGCCATCCCTCTAGCTTCATTCATCCAGGGGCTGCTTCCCTGCCACCTCCTCCTCTCTCCCTGATGCTCTCCAGCACACTTAAATGGTGAGGCTTTCCATCTTTGACTATCCCCTTCCCCTCCGATGGCTACTGATGGCTTTCAAGTGGGCCAGAAGAAACCCAGCACCCATGTGTGTTTGAACTGTGGGCATCTGTTGCAGAGCTAGGGCCTATTTAAAGCTCTTTCCTTAAAAACCCACCAGTTCCCAAAAGCCTCCTGGAATTAAACAATATTCATCTGCCAGCAGGAAGACAACAAAGAGGAAGGCAGTCTACTTTCTCTAAAGGAGGAAGGAAGTTCCATAGTCTGGTAGCAACCACCACCAAGAAGGCCCTCCCCTGTATCCCCACCAAATGTACCTGTGCAGGACTGAGAAATGGCTTCCCTCCAAGATTTTGGAACCCAGGCAGGTTCATATGGGAAAATACAATCCTTCCAATAGTCTGACCCTTATGCCACATGGGCATAAAATAATTCCATGTATATTGATCCTATCATTTGGAACATCAAAATTCCAGCATCTCACATTCAGGAGTGGGGTAGAAACCCTTTAATCTGTTTTGAAAGTTACTTTTTGTGTATTTAAGAATTGTTTTCTTATTGCATTTTTGTTTCAATTATTTATTACACAATACTCAAATCCAAAAACGAAGGAAAGGCAGTATAAAGTTGTTTTACATAAATGAATAAATAAATACACAGTAAGTCCCATTTGGACCCAGGACATCTTCATGAAGGCTGATATGTTCCACAGCCCATCCTCCCAGAGCAACACAGTTTCTACAAACATATAGCGTTAGGTGGTTAAAGGACACAAATTCAAGCTTCCTATGGTCTTTGAGCCCTTTAAATTGGTCTCAAGCATAAAACTTGCCTAAGGAAATAATATCTGATCTTGTAACATTTTGTCACTAAACATCAGAGTTTAAGAGATGGACCATGTGGAGACCTGCTCTGAGCCACCATGTGCTTTGCTTTTTAAATACAACTCATTGTCCCCTAAGGCACTGGTGTGATATTGTTTAAACAAACATAAGCCAATTAAAAAGCCAAAGAGATCTAAAGAAAAAAACGCTCTGAGCAGGAAAGGCCTCACGGGAAGATAATTTAAACCACAGATCAATAACAGTGGAAGATCTATTGTCCCCAAAGACTAAAATATGGCATGGTACAAATCTTGAAAAAGGCGTTTGAATGTTATGAGCAAGTGCATTATGAAAAGCTAGATCTCTACCATAATGACTTATAAATATTGGCAGAATCCTGGCTATTGAAAAAAATATATGTGTGAAGACTCTACTATTCAATGCATTGAACAAAATAAAAGCAGATTCAAGAGCTCACATTGTTGCAACTCAGATATTACAAAACTCAGGAAATACAGCCTAGGTTTACAACACACTGTCAAAAGGTATTAATATTGGGTTTTTGCAACTCTACTTTTTTTTTTAACTCTATTTAACAACATGCGGTACAGAAAAAGAATATGGATTAACTTCCCATCTACTTCAAATCATAGATACAAAGGATGTTTAACTCTTATTTTATAGCAGGTTTATTCATATTGGAAATTTACACCCTCACTTAAAACATATTCTCAGGATGGTTTGAAATACTTAATTAAAAAATGCAAGCAAATGCTGCTTCTTTGGTGATGTATAGCCACAACCATAGTATCAGGATCCAAAATCTAAAAAGAGCCTCAGCTCCTGGGATCCTCTCTCCTATGCCTACTGTTGCAGCTCAAGCACTGCAGGGATGCAGCCAAGCCTGCCAAGGAGCCGGGGGTTCACCGAGCTGAGAGGGTGAAAATGGTGACTGACAGGTGACCTCTCTGAGAAGCAGCTGCCGCAGAGGTGCAGCAAAGATCGCATGTTGCCTCCCAAGGAGGTTAAGGGGCAAAATCCTTGCCTTGCCCCGGGCGCTGCCAATGCATGCTACGCCACTACTCCCAAGTAGTGTTTAAATTGGGAACAGGTAGTATAATATGCTGAAAGGTTAAAATGATATTAAATCATGCAGCGTTCTCTGGTCAATCTGCAATAATTACAGTACGAGGCTATACGGGTCTGCTTAGATGTAAAATCCCACTGAAGTCTATTAGATTTACTGCCAAGTAAGCGTGCATATTGATCGCAGCTGAGGATACTTCAAAGTGGATAGTGAGAGGCTACATGCCAGCGCTTTCAGAAGATTAGTAATGGAAACAGACCAAGCTGCCGCCTAACACAGTCTTCTCTGGCGATCACTCATAGCCGAATAAGATTGTCTTCCATAAACATGGTTTGAACAATGAGTCCATAAGCGATAGTGGAGGCCAATTCTGGATCCACACGTCCTTCCACAGTGTAAAGCTAACACAGTAAAGCACATTTAGTGACAGAATCCTGCCAGCAGAGAGGGAGAAAAATGAATCAACTCATTTAGCAGTCCAGCTAAACTGTCTGAACTCAGAATCCTGCTCTTAAAGTTCCATCCATTCTAAACCTGCCCTTGATTTTATCAGTACAAGCCAATAGGGGAAGTCCGAATGTAATTCCGAGTTCTTAAGCTCACCACAGCAATCTCCCCCTTCTGCACCTCAAACACATCACTAAATACAGAGACTTTAAAAAATGTGGCTGGGGGCTGTACAAATAGAGCTTACTGGACAAACAATCAACTAATTGCAGGGTTTGCCAATGCATCACTTTTAGCTGCTCTG
Organism: Podarcis erhardii; assembly: GCF_964252035.2. Classification (NCBI taxonomy): domain Eukaryota; kingdom Metazoa; phylum Chordata; class Lepidosauria; order Squamata; family Lacertidae; genus Podarcis; species Podarcis erhardii. The sequence goes on from NC_138512.1 coordinate 9,289,667, forward strand.
GCCATAGCAATTCCTCCACTTAGGATATAAGGAGGCAAAAGTGTTTTAAAAGTGAATGGGAGCTGGATGCAGGGTAGTGATGCTATTTGCCATTTTATTATCTGTATCACAGAGCTTCATTACTCATAAAGCAGTGCAGCTGTTGCCCACTCACAAAGTTCAACGTTTCACTTCCACTGGAATGAGGGGACATAAATTTTCCAATCTAGACTGAGCACAAGACCATTTCAGGTGTTTTTACTTATTTATTTAACTTTTTGCCGGTCTTACAGATTATTGATGGTTGCGGCGGCAGTGGCAGTTAGGGTCTTGCTAGTGATTGATGCCGCAGGTGCAGCCAGGGCTTGGAAGAGCTCCTACATCTTTTGTATGAGAATCCAGAGAATTTTCATTCACCATCTTTAATCACTTAAAATGATCAAAAAAGAGAGAAAACTCCAACAGTAAGTCAACTTCCTTAGAAAAAGATAAGTTATATTTACTTAAACAGGTTGGTTGCCAGGAGATGAAACAGAGGCCAGACCAAAACTTATTTAGCTTCTACAAAAAAGTGTAAATTTTGTGTAAGAAATTAACCATTCTGCAGAAACAATGGCAAATATAATGGCTCCTCTGTTATTTATGGAACAAGTGAATTTGAGGCGCGGTATTGTTCTGTCCTAATTATATTGTGGTTCTGAATCACTGTATCAGATCACAGCTACAAAAACCTCAGCGATCAAAGCCTTGCGCCTGCGAATCCAAGGGCAATATTCTCACATACACTACTGCTCAGGCACTTTATATTCCGTAGTAAAAAGTTTTGTCTCAGAAAAAGTCAATGACATTTGTGGCGTCCCTCACTACATCATAATATTCGAGAAGCTTTATGCGAACTACGCAAGGAAACAATAAACTGTGACCTTAAAATAATCTCAACTTTTATAGAGACATAATTGGAGACACTGGCATCAACCCCCTTGCAGCTGAATGACTGGCAGTCTCTAGGGGAAAGAATGTATGTTGGTCCTCAGCTTGTAACTTGACTTCTCCTTATGTCAGTCTGCATACTTGCCATCACCCAGGTAAAGCTAGACGGCTTCTTCAATGGCACATTCTCTCTCCCCCCTTCCACCACACACTCAACACAACCTTTTGACCTCTGGGGGAAAGTAAGCAGTGGGGCTCTTCGGCTCTTGATTTAACTGTGGGAAAATATCTACTTGAAGAGGAAGTTCAGCAGCACAGGAAAAGTCACTGTTATGTCACCGCAAACTGGAGGAGCTGAAAATAATTCAGCTAAAATGTATTTAATTTGTGGGTGGACAGAAGTCAGGATAACTGAAGGCTTTTGTGGAAGGGCAAAGCATTAAGAAGATGAAGATGCCTCTTTCTGTTTTGTTTTCAAAACCTGCTTCTCTGTTGAAGATCTCCAAGTAGACATGAGGGAGTTATTTCCCTGTCAAGGATGGCATGACCCTTAGTCATCAGCATGCGACCTGGATGGAGACAGTGGTTAGCACATTCCTGGGGTGGGGTGATCCTGACTTCATTATGTACACATACATCTCTTGGAATCTGTGCAACTAGTCGTCTTCACCTCACCTTCAGCTTGCATGGTGATCACTCAGAAATTTTACAGTCAATTGTTTGAGGAAGGGGGTAGAACATTTCATATTTCCATGCATGAGTCAGATGTAAAAACAATATGCATGTCTTAGGGAGAATACATAAAAAAATGCACACTAGTGTGGAAATGTGATGGAAATGAAGTTAAGATTTTGGAAATTATGAAGGCATCAATCTCTTTAAAAAAGGTGACAGAACCGATTGTGGAAACTATCAAGGTATCTTTTTATTAGCTGTGGCCAGCAAAATTGTTGCAAGGATCTTAGCTAACCGTCTCTTAACAATATCTGAGGCGACCATTTCTGAATCCCAAAATGGTTTTAAACCTTCTAGGGGGAAAGTGGACATGATTTTCACTGCTCGACAGCTTCAATAAACATGCAGAGAGCAAAACCAATCCCTGTATATGGTGTTTATTGACCTGACTAAGGCCTTCGACACTGTAAATCTTAACACCCTGTGGACTGTCCTTCTGAAAATTGGCTGCCCAGATAAATTTGTTAACATCATTCGGCTCCTCCATGATAATATGATAGCAACAATTGCAGATAACAATGGCTCTCAAAGTGAACCATTCACAGTGGGATCTGGTGTTAAACAGGGTTGTGTTATTTTCATTGCCATGATCCTATACATTGTCAAAGGGAAACTCTCCTCCGGAGTAGAAATCATATATTGTACAGATGGAAAGCAGTCTGAAAACAAAGAGTAATGTTACTGCAACTTCCATCATAGAGCTTTAGTGTGCTGATGACAATGTAGTGGGTGCACACTCAGAGGATGACCTCCAAACATCCTTAATATGTTCACAGAAGCTTACAAAAAGCTTGGCCTATCACTCAACATCCAAAAAACCAAAGTGCTGCACAAGCAAGCACAAAACAACCCCTCTGCAGTGCCACAAATCCAACTCAGTGCTGTAACTTTGGAAAATGTTGATCACTTCTCCTACCTGGGTAGTTATCTTTCCAGAAGGGTCAAAACTGATGCCAAAATTCAGCATCACCTGAGCTCTACAAGTGCAGCTTTCTCCTGATTGAAGTGCAGAGTGTTTGAGGACTAGGGCATTCACAGGGAAACCAAAATACTTCTTTACAAAGCTATTGTACTACCAACCTTACTGTATGCTTGTGAAACATGGTCTACTTATAAACGCCATCTCCAACTCCTCGAAAGATTCCACCAACGGTGTCTCCAGGAAATTTTACACATCACTTGGGAAGACAGGCGAACTAATGCCAGTGTGTATCTGAAGAAGTGTGTATCTGAAGAAGTGTGCATGCACACGAAAGCTCATACCAAGAACTGACTTAGTTGGTCTTTAAGGTGCTACTGGAAGGAATTTGTTTTGTTTTGACTATGGCAGACCAACACGGCTACCTATCTGTAACTGGAACTAATGCCAGTGTACTGGAAGAAGCAAAGATCACTAGTGTCAAAACAATGATTCTTCAACATCAACTTGGTTAGACTGGTCATGTTGTGCGGATGCCTGATTATTGTCTTCCAAAGCAACCACTCTATTCTGAACTTAAAAATGGAAAGCATAATGCTGGTGGTCAACAAAAGAGGTTTAAAGAATCTCTCAAAGCAAATCTAGAAAAATGTAGTATAAACACTGACAACTGGGAAACACTGGCCTGTGAGCACTCGAATTGGAGAACAGCCTTTACCAAAGGTGTCATGGGCTTTGAAGATACTCAAACTCAGGACGAAATGGAGAAATGTGCTAAGAGGAAGGCATGCTTGGCAAACTCTCACTGTGATCAACTCCTGCCCAGAAACCTATGTCCCCATTGTAGAAGGACGTGTGGATCCAGAATTGGCCTCCACAGTCACTTACCAAAGAAGAAGAGAAGAAGATGATTCACAGTCATAGATCAAATAGGGCATTTGCTTAATTAAGTTCTTTGCTTTGTGAAGTATGATATAAATATGAGAAGGAGTGTTTCCTTTGATCTGTCTCACCTTTCAAAAGCTCTGCTCAGTGAAAGGGCCGAGTAAAACCAATGAAGGCTGAGTAGTTAACTTGCTAGGCTCATTATTGTAGACCTTCTGCCCGAGGGTGCTCTGTTAGTCAAGGCCCCCACTGACAACCTTTGAAAGGCTGAGTTATTGCGAGGAGTGTCAGCATTGGAGAGGAACAATTAACTCAGGCTATCAGTTGGTTGTACCTTTTTTCATGCTTCAGATTTACAAGCTGAAAGGGTCAAATACTTCACACTCTTTTCTCAACAGACATACACAAACTAAAAAAAAAAAAAAGCCCAGTGGTCTAACATTCAGAACACAACTCTACAATGATTTATCTGTCAGAAGCTTTCAGAGCTAACTCAGTGTTACAGCTCCCTGGAGTGAGAGTCTGTGCCTGTCCATCTGATTTTCCTGAGCGAGAGCTTGAAATATTCTTTGCAGGGGAAACACTTGCTGTGTCGCACAGTAGTAAAGCGAAGGAGTGTGAAACCATTTGGAATTCTTCTTTCCTGTTGTCACCTATAATCACTGTATTCATGGACAAGTTTTATTGCTTGCCGCAGGGCTAATATAGTCCTTGTGCAGCCCCCAGATTTGTTAAATGTTGAGTTCAATGTCAGATGTGAAGGGACAGTCACACTAGGCTAGATAGTTATAACTCAGATGTAGGTTTTAACTGCCAGATTACTTAAGCGAGATGATAAAGTAGGAGTGACAATGTTTTTAGTTCTGGAAAGCTGGATTTTTAAGTGGCGCCATTTCTTTCAGAATATTCCAGCACCCCAACACTCAAGAGAGCCTATGGCTGCTGTCCCTTGGCAAAGGACCACAGGGTGGAAGAGATGATTTTCATTGAGGAGGGGGCAGGCAGAGCAGGCAGTACTTGACTTGATGGACAAATTGATAAGGAAGCTTCTTCTGTTCTTCCACTCTTTCTTTTTAGTATGAATTATCAGCTCTGTCCAGGAAGGAAGTTTGGCTTGCAGGAACTAACCATGGTCCCTGGAGGGCATACCATGGCAGGTGCAAATCTGTTTGTTTGCTTTTTCAGAATCTCCCAGCACTGCAAAGAAAATTATTGTTTTGACTGTTTAACATTTGTTTTTAGTGATTGTTGCTTTGTATCAATGTTTTGCATTATTGTATTTCATTTTATGCGGATGCGGGTGGCACTGTGGGTTAAACCACAGAGCCTAGGACTTGCCGATCAGAAGGCTGGTGGTTCGAATCCCCGCAACGGGGTGAGCTCCCATTGCTCGGTCCCTGCTCCTGCCCACCTAGCAGTTCGAAAGCACGTCAAAGTGCAAGTAGATAAATAGGTACCGCTCCGGCAGGAAGGTAAACGGCGTTTCTGTGCGCTGCTCTGGTTCATCAGAAGCGCCTTAGTCATGCTGGCCACATGACCTATACACCGGCTCCCTCGGCCAATAAAGAGAGCACCGCAACCCCAGAGTCGGCCACAACTGGACCTAATGGTCAGGGGTCCCTTTACCTATTTCATTTTATGGTGATGTAGCCTTGTAAAGATTTGAACACATATCTCTCAAGACAAAGTATGATACTCTGCCCCCCCCCATGTGTGTGTGGGGGGGGGGGCTGTGTGAAAACACTGCATTCTCAAAATATAGTTCATGGTTCCTTATGTGTTGTGGGCTATTATTACTTAATTTCTGCAAACATGCAGACTCTCAGTTCAGGAGAACTTGATAAATAACCTCATGAACCTACTAATGGAACTTGTCTGTGGCAATTCTTCCTTCTCCTAGATATGTAAATCCCAAGAGTTCAATCTGGTTCAGTAATGTGAGCCATCTAATTTGTACTTCCCAAATCTATACGCAAACTGAAATGCCACTGCCCTTTGAAATTTGCACTTTCCTGAAATTTGCAGTGCAGTTTCCCTATAAAAAAAGCTGTATAAAAATGCATATGTTCTCCTGCTAAGCAATAGTGACCCACCTGCTAGGAAGGTAACATGTCACTCTGCACCACCTAGTGAGCTGGTTCTGTGTGGGGAAGGTTAGATGTTGGGCCAGGTAACTGGAAAGACAGATTGGCAATTAATGAAGTAAAGTAGGGTTCCTTTCGCGGACGCAGGTGGTGCTGTGGTCTAAACCACTGAGCCTAGGGCTTGCTGATGGGAAGGTCGGCAGTTCGAATCCCAGCGATGGGGTGAGTTCCCGTTCCTCGGTCCCTGCTCCTGCAAACCTAGCAGTTCGAAAGCACGTCAAAGTGCAAGTAGATAAATAGGTACCACTCTGGGGGGAAGGTAAACGGCGTTTCCGTGCACTGCTCTGGTTTAGCCAAAAGTGGCTTTGTCATGCTGGCCACATGACCCAGAAAAACTGTCTGCAGACAAATGTTGGCTCCCTCAGCCAGTAAAGCAAGATGAGCGCCGCAACCCCAGAGTCGTTCACGACTGGACTTAACTCTCATGGGTCCTTTTCCTTTACCTTTACCTTTAGGGTTCCTGTCAAACACATAATCCTTTTATTTTAAAATTACACACCCTATATGTGAATAATAAACAAGGATATGCCATGTCCACTCTGAGCTGCAGACTATAATAAAGAGATGGATTATAAAAAGTGATTGTTATACGCATTCCTCTCTCTCTATGTGAAAGGCATCTACTTCACTCCTGATTGACCTGATTGCATTTCTAATCCTACACAATAAATTGATCATTAAAGAGCAATGGGACTAAGTTTATGCAAAAGCCCTGTCTAGCAGGGAAGGCTAGATACCACCCATGCTCTGTGATATCTGTTTTCCAGATGAGTAGATTCTGCCGCTGATATTTCTACCATTTTGCCATAGCTAAGTTTTTAAGAAAGCCCATTTTGTTTGTTTTAGGCAAATAGCCACAGGCTTTCCCAACATGACAGCTTACACAAGGTCCCTATTATTCATTAGGTTTTGAATTATTATGGGAGGGGAAGGGGCGTGGAAGGGTGATCAGTGCCAGCAGCCCCCCAACTGAGCTAAGCAGCTCTCCAAGTATTTGTGAGATGAAGGTGACATTCTTGCTGTCAACAAATCAGCAGCTTAATCCTTAGCAACATGCTTTAATGAGTTTGATCGGATTTTCAACAGGATGGGAGAAAACACATGCACAAAGGGTGGCTTAATAACATTACTTCTTAAATCGACATTAATTAAATTGTAGTTTGGACAATAATATCTCTTGTGTAAATAATGCTTCCTTTTTGAGCGGAAGCAACAACAACAACAACAACAACAACACAGGGGTAGTGGTAGCACTAAAATGAATCTCTGTTAAGTAGGAGGATATAATTTAGGCAACTGTTCTCATAGGAACATCAAATTAGTGTTGCAGGGTAATTCATAACAATTTTTTTAAAAAATACTACTACCAATAATACACCCCAAACACCAGGAGCTTTTTAAGGAAACAGCCTAATTGTTTTGCAAATGCCCTCACAAAAGTTAAGTTCATAATGAATAACAAAAAGCAAGCTGTTGGGAGACTGACAAAGTAGTGATGCCTATTGTCTCAGTAGTAACATTTTGCAGGGGTTAGGGACCATTTATCCATTCCACTAAAGTGGTTTTCAACCAGTAAGGTAATGGTAAAAGGACTCCTGACCATTAGGTCCAGTCGTGGCCGACTCTGGGTTGTGGCGCTCATCTCAGCTTCCGGGTCATGTGGCCAGCATGACTAAGCCGATTCTGGCGAACCAGAACCAGAGCAGTGCAAACCAGAGCAGTGCACAGAAACGCCGTTTACCTTCCCGCCAGAGTGGTACCTATTTATCTACTTGCACTTTGATGTGCTTTCGAACTGCTAGGTTGGCAGGAGCAGGGACTGAGCAACGGGAGCTCACCCCGTCTCGGGGATTCCAACCGCTGAGCTTCTGATAGGCAATCCTAGGCTCTGTGGTTTAACCTACGGATGACTTGAATGATGATCAGGGGTACTGGGGCCAATGCTGGCCTTTGTCTCTCCTTCCCTCCCTCCCTCTTCTGATGCCCTCTCATGCCTCTGCCTCCCAATGGCTTACACAACTATTCGTTGCATCAGCCCCAGCTACCAGCTGCAGCTGGGGCTGGCCAGGGGGTGCTGGTTGCCAGGGGCTGAGTTGGAGTAAGCAAGCAAGTGCGTGAGGGAGGCCAGCCAGCCCATCCACCAGCTCTAGTTGTTGGGAATGGACAGACAAGTCCCAGGCCTCTGTGGGGCAGAGTGAGGAGGCACCTCTCTTTGAGGGCAGGGGGGCAGCTGAGAGACTTGCATAGTCTACAAAGACTTTCAGAGACTTATAAGACTTTCATTTGGTTCTATGTTTTCAAGAGAATCCATCAAGAGTGCATATTTTGTGACTTTCAGAGATTTATAAGATTTCTGTTTATTTGGTTTTGCAGAGAGTGCATTTCATATATTTCATACTGTTCAATGTTCTGTATAGATTATATAAAGAGTTTGTATTGACATCGTATTGTTACACTTGGTCATCATGTTGCTTTGGATATTACTGAGAGACCAGGGGCAGAAGCAGTGGCTGCCCAGAGAACTCCCAATGAGATGGGAGAGGAAGCTGAGGGAACAGTCCACAAGCAAGGGTGTTAAAAAAAGGCTGAGAGGCTGTCAGCTCTGCAGGTAAGGGGTGACATAACTGGGCTCCTGAGCCCCACAGGGGTGCCACAGAAAGAATGTCAAGGGTGCCATGGACTCAAAAAGGTTGAAAACCTCTGCACTAAGATTTCAGTTCTCCATCCCACACCAGTACTTTTCAGTAGCAGCATCAGAAAAATGGAGATGAAGAGAGATGGGGATGTCAGGCTAAAGACACAGAAACCTTTCTGTTTGGGTACACAGTTCTGCTCTCAGTCTCAGAGGCTGTGATTCAATTAAGTTTAGAACTAATAGGAAACTTTCTCCTCATCTTTATATGATTGCCTTTCTGGTGACAACCAGAAATATAAACATGGAATTCTAATATTTCATTATATTAAAAATCTTAACTTTTTTTTTTAAAAAAAAACCAAAATACTTTATGATACAGTTCAACAAGTTGAGAAAAAAATCAGTGGCATGTACAATTAAAGCACATTAATTAAAAAGCCACACCTGAAGGCCAATATGATTGGTAGTGGAGATAACCACTAGTTTACTTAGCTTTCTGAAAATGACTAGTATTTCTCAACCTGGTGCCCTTCAGATGTTTTGAACTATAACTCCCATCAGCTCTAGCATACACCCCAAAAACCACATCCCAGGTAATATAAGCCTTTCAACCAGGTACCCACTTAAGGATGCATAACTTGTCTGAATCTTCTCCAAAGTGAGGATGGGCTAGTCCTAGGACACTGCAAGCAGAGGAAAACCATGCTGACTCATTTCTTCCCTGTTTTAGAATTCTTCACATGTAAGGAGGTGAGAGAAGTTGCCAATAAATGATTAAAGACTCTGGGGTTTAAAAACTCAAGGCTGTCAAAGCTGGGAAAATCTCTGTGTTTAACTAATGGCTCAGCTTGCCTGATGATAAGGCACAGCTGATGCCTACAGGGTAATAGGCAAGTATTGGATGAGGCAGGTTGAAGCTGAAAGGAAAATGAAGGCACCCGAGGAAGTCTATGCAGCGTAAATATGCATGTTCTGAGAATGCAGTCGGCTAAAAGCAGAGACATCACCTTGCCTACAAAGGTCCGTATAGTTAAAGCTATGGCTTTCCCAGTAGTGATGTATGGAAGTGAGTGCTGGACCATAAAGAAGGCTGATCGCTGAAGAATTGCTGCTTTTGAATTCTGGTGCTGGAGGAGACTCTTGAGAGTGTCCCATGGACTGCAAGAAGATCAAACCTCTCCATTCTGAAGGAAATCAGCCCTGAGTGCTCACTGGAAGGACAGATCCTGAAGCTGAGACTCCAATACTTTGGCCACCTCATGAGAAGAGAAGACTCCCTGGAAAAGACCCTGATGTTGGGAAAGATGGAGGGCACAAGGAGAAGGGGACGACAGAGGACGAGATGTTTGGATAGTGTTCTGGAAGCTACCAGCATGAGTTTGGCCAAACTGCGGGAGGCAGTGGAAGACAGTAGTGCCTGGCGTGCTCTGGTCCAGGGGGTCACGAAGAGTCGGACACGACTAAACGACCAAACAACAACAACAACTATATATGTGCCATCTTCAAGTGATCAGAGTGATCTAGTACTAGCTATAGAACAAATAGGCCTGCTTTAAGAGTATGCAACAATGACAAATGAATCATTGTTGTTATTGAAGTTTGCACAATCTTTGAGGGAGGCTCTGCAGATGCAAAGGGTTACCCACTACAGAAGTTCAGTCTCATTATGAGAGGGAACGGGAGAGTTGTGTGACTTTGGGGTGGGAGTGTGAATCCCAGTGCCCCACTTTTGCCTCTTTTCTCCAGGTAATTCATGACTAGGGCTTGTCTGGCAGACAGCTTTCAGGACCTGACAAATTGTAGCAGGTGATACCTGCTGGAACAGGATCCCAACACATTCACATCCGATTCAAGACAGCCAAGCTGAAGGATAGCTAGTCTCCACTTACTCGTTCTTGCAGTCCATACTCTGTTAAAAGGACAGCGATATGAAACTGCAGAGATTTGGTAGCTCCTCTTCCCCTAACTCCGGCTTCCTCAACCTCGGTCCTCTAGATGTTTTGAGACTACAATTCCCATCATCCCTGACCACTGGTCCTGCTAGCTAGGGATCATGGGAGTTGTAGGCCAAAAACATCTGGAGGGCCAAGGTTGAGGAAGCCTGCCTAACTCTTGGGGGATTTTAAATGTAAATGCTCCCCTGTTACAGCGAGGGCACTATGGCAGATCTTGGCTGCCTTACTCTTGAGGAATTTTAATCCAAATCAGTCCATCAGTTCTTCTTGCTGTGGGGCCAATACACTCACTCCAAAAATCCAAATAAAAAACCAGCCCCTCCCTGACTGTGGGGCCAATACAGCCAATCTTTCTTAACTAGTGTGTCACACCCCTTCTGACTGAGCTCCCACCAAACAAACACACTTTCCTTTTTCAAAAACTAATATTTGTGTGTCTTTATGAGAATATAAACCTGAAGGAGAGGCATGTTGTCTCCTCCATTTTTTTTCCAAGACACAGACAAAATATTTCTGCTCCTAGCAGAGTATAAACTTGCATGAAGGAAAGGATGTCTTCTTATACTATCCCCTATTTGGGGCAGCACCACATGCTTGCTAAATATGAATATGTACTGAAATCTCTCAAAGCTGGCAAAGCACAGCTGCACCAGGTACCTAAAGCTTTCTTCTCAAATCAAAACATTTTGCTAACCAGTGTGCAGTAGCACCTTGAATGAGGCACCTCTAATGCTAATGTACCAGTGTGTAGTGCCCACAAACAAAAGACATCACAGGGAGGAAAGTGGATCCCTTTTAGTTTTTCTCCCCTGAATCAACTTTAATGGGGCTTAGGAAATCCTTGGAAAAATTTGTCCACAACAGGCACAGTCAAACTTGGCCCTCCAGATGTTTGGGGACTACAACTCCCATGATCCCTAGCTAACAGGACCAGTGGTCAGGGATGATGGGAATTGTAGTCCCAAAACATCTGGAGGGCCGAGTTTGACTATGCCTGGTCTACAATTTGGCAGGTTTCCTACCTAGGGGAACTTCTCTTGTGTCTATTTTCAAAACAATTGTCAAGAAAACACTTGGGGAAATGAAACAAGTCCTCTTTTTTTACCCACCCCAACCCATAAAGGCTGCCCTTGCTGGAAAGCCACTGCAGCCATCCTGGAATTTGGCAAGCATCTTTCCTTCAGGAGGGTCTACTATGTCTACAAATTTCACCCAATTCTGCCAAAAAAGAGGATATAGAGTTCACCCCCCCCAAACAAACAAACAAACGAATCAATCTTTAAAGGCTCCCAGAACGATCCCTCTGAAAGCATTTGCCTGTAAGTTTTAGTCAGCCTAGAGGGGCTACTTATTTCACCCACTTGCCTCAAAAGAAATAAGTTATAGGTGTTTTGATTTGCCCATAATGGTGAATGGGGTAAACAGAGCTTGGTTTTACAAACCAGATTTTGACTTGGATCCTGAGCTGAACAGGGCAGCCTGTGAAGCACTTTGGACTGAGGGGGGCTGATTTCCGAAGTCCCAGTCCGTACGCCTAATTGGTGTGTACCCCTAATTGCTGTACCTGAGTTTGCAATGCCAGCAACAGAATGGCAAAGATTTGCTTATAGTAACTTAGCCTTGAAACTCAAATGTCAAAGTGAAAAGGGTGTGCTGAAAGACCAGTGCTCTTTCATGTTGCCTGGAGAAATCAAATGGGGCCACACAAAGGTTCAAAGATTGCATTGCTTCATTCTGCACATGTCAGTGAAGGTTCATATCCTTCTTTTATGCATTTCCAAATCCCATTCGCAGCAATAATGCTGAAGAACATTCCTTTTCGATAATCTCCACCAATATAATATTCTTCGGTTTTATAGCTTCCTATCCCAGAGGAGCCTTGAATAATTGAAGATTGCTGAAAGTGAGAAAATGAGACAGTGAAGGATCGCTTGGTTCCTTTAAAATTTTCTCTTACATTGAGAAGATGACTGAAACACAGATTACCAACATGCATTTATTTCCCCCGTCATAAAAGTACCAGTTTGATGAGCAATCTTTAAGGTACAGTATACAAGCAAATACATTACTGAAAAAACAAACTTAGCATAAAGGCATGGAATGCCTTCCATCAGTCCTGGCTGGTGGCCTAGAAAGCCTTAAACGGCTTAGGACCACCTTTCCCCATATTATTTATTATTGCCCTTTTATTATTTATTAAATTATGTGATAATGCACACAGTGACTTGCGATCTCGATCACACGCAGTCTGTAGTCTCCTGGCAGTAGGAGTACAATATGGGCGTGTCTTTAAGTTAACATCTTACATTAAAAACCTGACAGTACCAAATTATCGAAGGCTTTTCACCAAAGCCAGATTAAAGGTCTTTCCTTCTGCAGTGTTGGATGGCAGGTTGAGAGGAGTTCCCTACCAGGACAGACTTTGCTCGTGTGCTCAAGACATTGATTCCATAAAACATATTTTGCTGCAAGCCAGGGCTGAACTCGTATTACCCTTGCTGGTACCTTTCCCGGGAAATTCAGAGGCTCACTATGTCAGGTTCCTATTGGAAGACTGGACAAACGCTAGAACATTAGCAGTGGCAAAGTTTTTATCGGTGGTTGCAAGAACCAATGATCCCTATCTTTTCAACAAAATGCTTGTTTAACCTGGAGGTAGGCTGTATGAATTGTGCATTGCTTTGTAATGATTTGTTGGGTCTCTGGACCGTAATAAAGATTGATTGATTGATTAAATTTGTAGACTGCTCTTCATCCGTAGATCTTAGGGCAGTTCATATGACCCGACTTGGATCCTGCAATCATCATCTGAGGCTGTTCTGGGTGTGGAGTTTGGAACAAACAGGGTTAAAACTCCGTGGTGCCCTGCATCTGGGAGGAGCCGGAAGCAGGGCCCTACGTCACACGCTTTGTCTGTGAGAGTTACTTTCAGTTCTCACTGAGAGACGGAGAGAGACGCAGCTCAACTGACAGGCTGTGTCTGTGTGCTTTTGGAAGCACGGAGAGATGCCAGAATGGCGGAGTCTTCTGACGGGAAAAAGACTGATTTATGGCTTGTAAATAAACGCTTCTAGAGATAAGAACCGATCTGTCTTTTGGACTTGATTTATCCCTTTCTCACATGGACTCAGGACCGCTGCATTACTCTGCTAGGCCAGCTCAGAGCTTCCAGGGGTACGGAGCCCAACTGGGAAGCTTGCCGGACCCAATATCCGCAAAGGTTATGGAGGCAACGTGTTTCCTGACAAGTGTGAGAAGGGAGGAGAACGCCAGCTTTGAGTTGCTGTGATCTCCTGCCAGGAAGGGCAGTGGGAGATGCTGGGGAGCGGAGCCAAGAGCCAAGAGAGACGGCTGCTTCGGACGTCCAGCTTGCTGGCAGAGTGAGTACGCTGAAAGCCCCGGTGGGAGGAGAATGGCTGCTGCTCAGGCACAGCAGGGCAAAGACAGCTACCCCGGTGAAAGGCTCAATGGCACCAACTGGGAGGCCTGGAGTGAGCACATGTACCACTGGCTGCAGGGAAAGGAGCTGTGGGAATGCACGCAAGCAGATCCAGGCCAGGCCCAGCCCAAAGCAGACGTGGCTGATGCTCTAGAGAGAGAGCAAAGGGTGCTAGCCATTTTAAAGGGCAGTGTTCATGCATGGCTGTTGCCAGAGCTCCAAGGGAAGAAGCCCTGGGTCGCGTGGCAGGCACTGAAGACTGCATGTCAGAAAGCAGTAGTAGCCAGGCCAGAGGGGGCTAGAAGATGCCCAAAGGGAGCAGCAAGCCCAGGAGGGTCTGAGCAACGCCCAGAAAGCCCAGAGGGGGCTAAGAGAAGCCCAGAAGAAGCTGGGGCTGTTTTGGGGAGCTGTTTTTATGCTTCAACACATCTGAGTGATGGACTGTGTCCTGGGGAAAGGCTGGGAGCTGGAAAGAGGAAAGCAGTGGCAAGCTGTTCCTTAGGCGACGTGGCACCCAGGAGTGGGGGTGCAGGCCGATCCAAGAGCTCTGAGAAAGCCAAAGTCTCCCAGAGTTGTTTGTGCTTTGAGGCGAAGTCCAACAGCAAAGGGCATTGTTCTGCTGAGGCTCTGGAATGCAAGGTCAGCCACCTGCAAGGAAGGCAGATAAGCAGAGTTTCACAGACAACAGAGCCTGGGAACAGCAGTAGCAGCCGTGCAGTAACCATGGCAACCAGGATGGACACTGACTTTGACACTTGCAGAGGCCCCGGTGGGGGTGCAAGCGTTGCCATGGCAGCTTTGGAAGACAGTCAGAGAGACACTTTATCTCTAATTATAGACACGGGAGCGACTCACTGTCTTGTGCCATCTGGTGGGCTCCTGAGGAACTGCAAGACAGTTCAAACTGGACGTTGTGTCAAAATGGCGGATGGATCTAAGAGACCACTGACTGAATCTGGGTCTTTATATTGTTCTTTCTTGGATTGTTGGGTGCAAGCTTATGTTGTCCCAGAGCTTGCGCACTCTCTTTTAAGTGTAACAGCCTTAAATGATGCTGGGTTCGATGTTCACTTTTCTAACACTTGTTGCTCTTTCTACAGGGATGGAAAGAAGATCTACAGCGTTGAGAGAACAGACAGGCTCTTTCTGGTGCAGATGCCTGTTGAAAATGGGGCTGGTGGAAAAATGAGACTAGTGGAAAATGGGACTGGTGGAGAAATGGGGCTGGTGGAAAATGGGGCTAGTGGAGAGTCCATTGAAGATGCCCATGTGCAGTGTGCAAATGTCCCACCACACGATGGTTGTATTCACTTGTGGCACCGAAAATTCGGACATGCCGGGTGGTCGCTTGTGAAAAAAGCCGCAGAGAACACCATTGGTTGTAGGTTCAAGGCTTGTGACAAATACCTAGATTGTCAAGCCTGTAAGCAGTCGAAGGTCACAACATGCTCATACCCCAGATCAGAGAGGAGAACTAGCAAACCCTTTGAACTTGTGCATGCAGATTTGTCAGGACCCATGCCTACCCCTTCTTTAGCTGGGTCTAAGTGGGTTCTAGTTCTGATTGACGATTTTTCGAAATTTAGTTGGGTTTTTGCGCTAAAATGCAAGTCAGAAGTGGCTGCATTGATCAGGGATTGGATCACTGCGATTGAACTACAGTTGTCTACCAGGGTGATTTCCTTTCAATCTGATCGCGGGGGGGAGTTCACAGGTTCTGCGCTGCAATCGTTTTTCAGGCAGAAGGGTATCAATCATCGATTGACGGCCCCCTACTCTCCGCAACAGAACGGGGTTGCAGAGAGAAAGTTTCGCACATTACAGCAATCTGCGAATTCTATGTTGGCAGACTCGGGTTTGCCACAGCGCTTTTGGGCAGAGAGTTATCGGACAGCATGTTTTGTACAGAACAGGGTGTACAATTCCAGTGTAGGCAACACACCGTATTACTTGTTGCATCAGAAGAAGCCGAAGGTGGGGTTTCTTCATGTTTTTGGGTCTGAGGCTTTTGTTCTCATTCCAAAAGCCATGCGCAAAAAGGGTGAGCCAAGGTCTAGGAAGATGATCTTTGTGGGCTATGAGCCGGGTTCAAAGGCGTGGCGTTTCGCATACCCTACTGGCAACCAGTCTAAGCTGCTTATTAGCGGCAGTGCTGAGTTTTGCGAGCAGAGTGGGTGGAAGCGTCTTCATGGGAACCCAGATGTTCTGTCAGACTCAGATGAGGAAGAGGAGGAAGGCGAGGCTGAACCTGTTGCTGATGCGCGCGGTCCACAGCAACAGGGTCCAGCGCCAGTTTCTCCGAAAGGGAGTCCCAGGACCCCTCCACAGGTCACCATCAAGTCTGAGCTAAGGAGTGCACCATCCTCACCAGCAGAACCAGCTGTGCGCCCGAAACGGCGCAGCAGGTCAGAGGGGGATGTGTCTGACACAGAGGATAGTAGGGTTGATCCAGGTGAATCAGGCGCAGTTCCAGAATTCACGCTGAGGAGGTCAGCAAGATCAACGAAGGGCAAGCCACCTGAAAGGTATGAAGCCACTAGTGTCTGGGTTGGTGTGGCTAGATGTGAGCCTGAATCCTTTGAGGATGTTCAGAAGTTGCCTCAGGAAGAAGCTAGCAAATGGCATGAGGCGATGCAGAAGGAGATGAACTCAATGGAGTCTCTAGGTGTGTTTTCTCTCACGAAGTTGCCAATGGGCGGAAAAGCTGTTAGCTGCAGATGGATTTACCGTTTGAAACCCACAGAAGCAGGAGAACCACAGTATAAAGCGAGATTAGTAGCCCGAGGATTCACACAGAGGAAGGGTGTTCATTTCACAGAGGTATATTCACCAACCTCGAGAGCGGAGACTCTGAGAATGCTTTTGGCGATAGCAGCACAGAGAGGTTGGAAGGTGAACCATTTTGATGTAGATGTCGCCTACCTGAACTCAGATCTCAAGGAGGAGTTGTACATGCTTCCTCCTCCAGGGTTTGAAGTCAGTGAACCAGGCGTTGTGTGGCGATTGCACAAATCCATCTATGGATTACGCCAATCTGCCAGGAATTGGAATATGTGCCTACATGAAGCCTTAGAGGAGCTAGGCTTTAAGAGATCTCTTGCAGACAGTTGTCTTTACATTAAAGAGTCAGGCTTGAAACAGGAAGTGATCCTTGTGTTTGTTGATGATATCTTAGTGATGGCGCAGACGGGTAAACAGGTAGAAAAGTTTGCTAGAGAGCTTGGAAAGCGGTTCAAGCTGAAGCAGCTTGGAGATGTCAAATCCTATCTGGGCGTGCAAATCACAAAAGCAAGTGATGGAAGCTTCTTGCTTTGTCAGAAAGGTAAGATTGAACAGTTGCTTGAGAAGTTCAGGATGTCTGAGTGTGCAGGTGCCAGATCACCCATGGAGGCTGGTTTTGTAAAGGAGTGTCAGCAAGTAGAACGTGTGGTGTTCGAAAACACTGAGCTCTTTCAGTCAGCTCTGGGTAGTCTGTTGTATCTGTCACAGTGGAGCAGACCAGATATAGCGTTTGCTGTCAATCTGCTCAGTAGAGAGGCCTCAAGTCCTAGTGTGCAGGCCTGGAATGGTATAAAGCGGGTGCTGCGTTACCTGCAAGATACCAAAGACTTTTGTCTTAGGTTGTCAGCTCAAGGAGAAGTCAAACTGACTTGCTTTGTGGACGCAGATTGGGGTAACCTTGAAGATCGCAAATCAGTGTCAGGTCTAGTGGTGAAGTTTGGGGACTCAGTGATAGGGTGGAGGTCCCGGAAGCAAAGTCTCATAGCGCTTTCATCTACTGAAGCTGAGTTCAGTGCGCTATCAGATGCTTGCAGAGAGTTGGAGTTCTATGTGTGTTTGGTTGAGGAAATCTGTGGAGAGGTTTGTCTGCCCGTTGTGGTGCATGAAGACAATCAACCGTGCCTAAAACTGGCTGAGACAGGGCAGTTCAAGGCGAGGACCAAACATTTGGACATACGTTTTCAAAATGTGTGTCAGAGCGTTCGTGAGGGGCTAGTTGCTCTGAAATACTGTCCCTCAACCAAGAACCTCGCTGATGGTTTCACAAAACCATTAACCCTCCAGAAGCACGAGGAGTTCTGTGAGGGTTTGTGTATGGGGAAAGCATTGTTGGCTATTGTCCCCAGATGCAGGACAAGAGGGGGTGTGGAGTTTGGAACAAACAGGGTTAAAACTCCGTGGTGCCCTGCATCTGGGAGGAGCCGGAAGCAGGGCCCTACGTCACAGGCTTTGTCTGTGAGAGTTACTTTCAGTTCTCACTGAGAGACGGAGAGAGACGCAGCTCAACTGACAGGCTGTGTCTGTGTGCTTTTGGAAGCACGGAGAGATGCCAGAATGGCGGAGTCTTCTGACGGGAAAAAGACTGATTTATGGCTTGTAAATAAACGCTTCTAGAGATAAGAACCGATCTGTCTTTTGGACTTGATTTATCCCTTTCTCACATGGACTCAGGACCGCTGCATTACTCTGCTAGGCCAGCTCAGAGCTTCCAGGGGTACGGAGCCCAACTGGGAAGCTTGCCGGACCCAATATCCGCAAACTGGGTATGCCCTCTCCACAAGAGGTCTGGAGGATGGCGACACAAGAAAAGGCCTTTCCTGCAGTGGCTCCCTGTTTGTGGAATACCTAATGCCTTTATCACATATCTTTAGGTGCCAGGCAAAAGCATTCCTTTTCTATTAAGCCTTTGCTTAATTAGCCAGTCTATGGCTTTCTGGTGTTACTGTTTTGTTTGTTACTATGCTATGCATTTCTGCGTTTTTACACTGTAAACTGCTCTGTGATTCTCAGATGAACAGTGGTACATACCGTATTTTTCACTCCACAAGACGCACCTGACCATATGATGCACCTAGTTTTTAGAGGGGGAAAGGGGGAAAGTCCCATTTTGGGGGGGATCAGCTCACAGTTGTGCAGCTTCTTTTGCAAAGGGGAAAAGCCACGTTTTTGAGGATCAGCTCAAAGTTGTTGAGCTTACTTTGCAAAGGGAAAAAATCCGGTTTTTATGGGGTTCAACTCACAGTTCTGCAGCTTCTTTAGGAAAGGAAAGGGAGCCGTTTCTACAGTTTCCAGAGAGATAATCTAATCAGCCAGTTACATGTCACTGGGGAAACAAATGGCTTCCGTCTGCAGAAAATTCAACAATGGAGGCCTGGGCAGGGTGGCAGGGCCAGAAAGGGAACCAGAGATCGACCACACCTTCACTCCATAAGACACACAGACATTTCCCCTTACTTTTTAGGAGGAAAAAAGTGCGTCTTATGGGGTGAAAAATACGGTAAGTATAATAAAATAACTAATAATAATAATAATAATAATAATATTTAGGCTACGATCCTTTGCATGCTTTCCTTCTGTGTAGACATACGTAGGGCTGCATACTTAACTAAACATTTAATACTCTGCCTTCATCAATAACATGAAGCTACTAACATCCTGGTGTTGCCAAGGCAGGTATTATGTGACATAATCCAAAGGAGACCGACAAACTAGGAAGTTAAACCACAGGTCTCCCTCTGCTGACTGATTATCCTCCAGGCCAGTCTTCCCCAAGCTGGTGTCGTCCATAAGTTGTTGGACTACAAGTCCCATCATCCCTGAACATTGGCCATGCTGACTGGCACTGATGGGAGGTTAAGGAAAGCTGCTCTAAGCTAAGACAAGTTGTTGTTGGATCTTGCAAGTTCATATATTAAGAAACCTTCCTTCACTTGTAAGACCTCAAAATTCAATGGCGTTTCCATTTATATATCCCATATATGTTGGAATAATTTATTCTCGTTGCCCAGAAATCCAGTTTTTATATCGGTTTCAAAGTTTCCTGACTCAAAATGACTCCTGACTTAACAACAGTATGAATAGATGTCAAAACTTGCCTGTTATAGTTAAAATCACCAATTTACTGTTAATTAAGAGGCTAGCAGCTCCTTTCCCCTCTGGGGTTCCTCTGCTCTTAACTGCTGGTTAAATATTCATTTGAGTTTGGCTTGACAGGTCATGTCCTATCATAGGTTTTATAGCCTTCTTATTAAATGGAAACCCAGCTATCAAAAACTTCTGCCCTGCACCCAGTAGTGTTTAGAGCAGTTGGTAATAAATTGTTAATAAATGTGACCCATTGTATAGGTTTATGATGCTGTCAAGCAGACTGAGGTGCCTGGAGGGAATCTGTTATCAGTAAAATATTTCAAGTGGAAGTTAAAATGGGGAACAAGGCGAAGTCACGGCACAACCCACTCCGCCCTCGCAATAGATCACCTCACAGACACCAGTGAGGCATATAAAACCTTTTACAATGTAGCTAAAAGTGTGACAGCTCCCCTGTAAAACAAGAACATTATTATAGATTGTTCTTTAATAATACATCTTTCGTTTAGGTTTCTAAAAGAATGCCATCAACATCCCTCTGTCTGTGCCCCTGCTGAGATCAATACTAAATAAATAACTTGGTCCCCCACCCCAAGAACCAGGCATTTATCTTTAAATTAATAAAAGGTTTCAGAAACAATAATAGCTCCTTTGGATTTATCTCAAAAATACATCCTTTTTGGGACTGGTATTTATCAATGGAACTATCAATGGAGATCCCGTGTATTCTGAATTTTTCATCATTGTTGTGGTTTGGCGCTTTCGAGATCAAGCATTTTCACAAT
Organism: Podarcis erhardii; assembly: GCF_964252035.2. Taxonomy (NCBI): domain Eukaryota; kingdom Metazoa; phylum Chordata; class Lepidosauria; order Squamata; family Lacertidae; genus Podarcis; species Podarcis erhardii. The sequence goes on from NC_138512.1 coordinate 9,309,941, forward strand.
GTCTGCAGGACTGTGGAATCTGGGACCAGTGTGCGGACTTTTAAACATTGCCAATAAACAGAGCTAGCTCAAGACATTTCGCTGCCTGAGGCAGAGGATGTAATGGCATCACATTCCATTCCTTGTACAAAAGCTTGATCTGACTGGTAGTTGCATCTTAAATTCAAAACTGATGATGGGGCATCTTCCACCCCCTCTGAGGCTATCAGGCTAACAACATCTTGCTGCCACGGCCTGCTTTCCAGTATCTGCCACCTGTGGCAGCTGCCTCACCCTGCCTAATGATAGAGCCAGCCTTTCAGTATATTAACAGCCCATCATCAACGCATCATCATGCCATCTGTATATGGCACTTTACAGGGCAAGACCAAAAAGACAGGTGGTCATGGGAGACTATATTTTTCCAGTTGTCATAAGGGAGGCAATAGAGAGAGTGATGTATCAGGTTGTAACGACCCGTATCTGCTTTTTTTGTTGGTTCCCCTTTTCACTCTCTGTTTCTCTGGTTTATGGCTATCTGGCCTCTTCCCACTTCTAGAAGAAATCAGTGGGTTGCCTCCTTTAGGTGTAACTGAGCTGCAAGGGGCCATTTCTGCCCTCTAAAATTGGCAGAAAAGCACATCTCAGTGGTGCTTTATGCAGATGACACCAAAATCCTCTCAGGAACACCTATAGGCCTTAAAAGAGCCATGAAAACACTGGCAGCATGCTATAAGGAGAACACACTAGAACTGAATTACCAGAATAAGAGGATGTGTCTTAAAAATATCTCTCTCAAACATCAAAAGTCCAGCGTACAGAGTATGATGAAAACTGTATGTATGATGAAAGCTATATGTTATCAGCACACAATGCTTCTATGATACAATGAAACCGGTACAATGAGGGTACTAGATACTCTTCTCTGCAGGCATGTAAGGAAAGGGTCTTTCTTCTAGATATTTGGGGTCTATGCTATTTAGGGCTTTAAACACGAATGTGAATACCTCAAAATGAACCCTGAAATGAATTGGCAACTTGTGCAACAGTTATTCTAAATGGAAACACAGCTGAATTTTGAACCAGTTGAAGTTTCTAAGTCATCTTCAAGGGCAGACCTATGTGGAGTGCATTGCAATAATTCAGGGATTTCCAACCCAGTGCACATGGATGGAATGACACTTGCAAAGGCTTTTACTGGTCTCTCAGGCAGGTGCCTCAAACTGGAGGATTCTTTTTTCTTTCTTTTTTAAAGTCTCTGGCCATCTTAAAAAGAAAGTTATGGAGCAAAATGTGTTGGTATCTTCTAAGCAATTTCTGTGAATTGTGAGAGTGATCTGGCCATTTTGCATTTCCCCCCGGTACTGAAATATACTCCCTGTTGCTATAGCTTTAGTGAGTGCGCATGTGTGTGTGAAATCAATGTGCGATTTCCACAATCGGAACCAGCAGGACATAGCTGACTTCCCATGGAATGCATAAAGTTGTCTGGGGTGGCTGCCTCTAATTTTGTGTTACGCCACACTCTCCATAGCAGCTATTTTGTGACTGGTGTCCCTAGCACTCTCTCAAAATTCGAAATGCACCCAGTGGTCGAAAGGGTTGGCAGCCCCTGCAATAATCCAATCTGGATGTAACCAGAGCATGAAATATCAACTGATTTCCCAGTTGACGTCCATTGACACTGCTTGGAAGAGTGAAATAGTTTTTATTTTTAGGAATCTTCCACACATTTTGTGTTCCTACACTAGTTGGCCAGGGAATTTTAAAGGTGATTCAGATAACTTTTCTCATCACCTCTGATCATAGATTTAAGGTAAAAATTTAGCTTGATTCTTTTATAATAATAATAATTATTATTTCATTTATATACAGCTTTATATTTTTAAGAAAAATCTCAAAGTGGTTTACAGCATAGTAAAACATCAATAAAACAATCTGAAGAAAGTCAAATATAGAGTATACAGTCAAAGCAACATAATTAACAGAAAACTACAATATTATCTTAAAGATTTCAAAATAAAACATTACAAAGGAGGTCAATTACAGAATACATATTTAACACAAAGTTAACAAAAAAAATCTTAAACCTTTTTTTAAAAAAAACATTGCTAAGTGAAGTCAAATATAAAATGCACATTTAAAACAGCTCAATAAGCAAGAGAATAAAATATTATCATAAGCATGACACGGCTGTTTGGCGGGCACAAAAAGAATAAGCAAAAGAATAAGCAAATATGGTTATTGGGGTTAATGAATAAGTTAACAAAACATATTTGTGCCCATGAGAATATTGTTTATTTGGGCTCTTTTTGTGGATGATTGGTCTCATCTGTAAATGATGAACTTTTGGTTAAACATTTCCCTGACAGACATATGTCATTCTGGGATGTCTATACCTAGGATCTTTCATTAGTTTGAAATTCAGTGACATAGCACTAACAGCACAATACGCACATCTACTCAGAAGTAAGTCCTATTAAGTTAAATGGGGTTTACTCACAAGTAAGTGCATATTGGGTTTTGATATGCTTGCTCTGTATCCTTCTGACCATGCATCTGCTGTTATAAATACGTTCTGTTGGGTGGTACAATGGCAGGGAAACTGAATACCTATGGAGCCTATTCATAAGATAATTTCTACATTGCAAAGTAATTTTGTAGAAGAGAGTTCTAAGAAGGTTGCATTTAGATATAGCTAACAGGAAACAGCATCTAAAATGGATTGGGCCCAGAGTGGCTGCAGCAAAAATAGAAGTGTGTCTTGGATGTTACTAAGATCTAGTGGAGACTTGCACTGGAGGAAGGAAGTTGAGAATCTACCGTATTTTTTGCTCTATAAGATGCACGAGACCACAAGACGCACCTAGTTTTTGGAGGATGAAAACAAGAAAAAAAAATATCTGAATCTCAGAAGCCAGAACAGCAAGAGGGATCGCTGTGCAGTGAAAGCAGCAATCCCTCTTGCTGTTCTGGCTTCTGGGATAGCTGCGCAGCCTGCATTTGCTCCATAAGACGCACACACATTTCCCCTTACTTTTTAGGAGGGAAAACGTGAGTCTTATAGAGCAAAAAATACGGTATTTTCATTAATCCCCCCCCCCATGCTGCTCCAGAAAGCCATTCTAGAGCTGGTCAGTTGCAACTCCTGGATCTAAACTCCTGTTTCTTATTCCCAATATATCTTATTTTAAAGTAAGACCTTGTTTTACTGTGACTGATTTCTGTGCTTTCAGAGGGAATTCAGTTTGTTTAAAAACACGCTGATGCTGCCTAATTTGAAAAGGATCTGCAGCAAAACCCACACATCTGTCCTTTAGATAAACGTGTCATTGGCATTCAGTGCTGCAAACATCCCTTCTTGGTGGAAAAATATCACAGAGCAAACAAGACAGCTGCTTTTCCCATTTAAAGGCAGTGCCACTTGGGTCTGCTTCCCCAGCGACTAAGGTGTCAAAATAACTAATTAGTTAGCAACAGCAAAAGGATTCATGTGTGGAAGGTATTTTACGTTAAATTTGGTTTGCGCAAATAAAGTTTCAGAGCATTTGTTAAAAACATAAGGGAGACTTATGTTCCGGGTCATGTGGGACAACTTCCGGGTCATGTGGCCAGCATGACTAAGCCGCTTCTGGCGAACCAGAGCAGTGCACAGAAATGCTGTTTACCTTCCTGCTGGAGTGGTACCTATTTATCTACTTGCACTTTGATGTGCTTTCGAACTGCTAGGTTGGCAGGAGCAGGGACCGAGCAACAGGAGCTCACCCCATCGCAGGGATTCGAACCACCGACCTTCTGATTAGTAAGCCCTAGGCTCTGTGGTTCAACCCACAGCGCCACCCGTGTCCCTCAAGAATCATTAGGATAGTATTAAATAATAATAGCATATAAAAGTTAAACAGAAACCCACTCAATACTTACAATAAATAATTTCTGAACTATAATCAATAAAACAACGGCAAGCCACAGTACATAAAATAATACAATACAAATAGAGAAGCAGAGACTAGGCTCTGTGGTTTAGACCCCAGTGCCACCCACATCCCACCTGCATGCTGGTATATGTGCATAAGTATTTGTTTATAACCACTTGAAACAAATAAAGCACATAAGCCCATGTGCCAAGCTTTTCCCCCCATTTTTTAAATCTTCGCTCTGAACCTCTGTAACTGGCCCATTGACCTATATAGCAAGTCACACTATGTTTATATAGTATCATGGGGATGACAGATGCATTTTCCCAAATGGTTTAATCTCTCTGCCTTTTAAGAGCTGAAGGGATTATAACCACGCTTCCAGGAAAAGAAACTTTCCTACCCCATCCAATGTAATTGGGGTTCGTAATGCTGCATTCTCTGATTTCTTCACCTGATAATCACAAAGGTTGGAGAAAGAGGAGACTTGATCCCCTTTAAAGTTATCAGCCTCCCTCTCACACGCCCAGTGACACATCATACTTAACATGTTGATTTAGCAGCAAGATTAGAGCACACATCTAAATATTTAAAGTGCTGAGATGCTTCTCTTTCTGGATTTCTTTAAAAAGCAAATCTCTTACCATTCTTTCTGATATTTCTTATCAGTCTTCTTGGGATGCTAAGAAAGTGGAGTTTATGTATGGGCTGGGGGTCACAATGGAGGCTCCTTAATTGTTTGTGGGACGTGGGTGGCGCTGTGGGTTAAACCACTGAGCCTAGGGCTTGCTGATCAGAAGGTTGCCCATTCTAATCCCCGCGATGGGGTGAGCTCCCGTCGCTTGGTCCCTGCTCCTGCCAACCTATCAGTTCGAAAGCACGTCAAAGTGCAAGTAGATAAATAGTTACCGCTCTGGCGGGAAGGTAAACGGCATTTCCGTGTGCTGCTCTTAGTCATGCTGGCCACATGACCCGGAAGCTGTCTGTGGACAAACGCCGGCTCCCTTGGCCAATAAAGCGAGATGAGCACCGCAACCCCAGAGTCGTCCACGACTGGACCTAATGGTCAGGGGTCCCTTTTTAATTGTTCTTTGGCAACTGCTGGATAGTTCCGTTGCCATCGCCTTTTAGATCTTGGTCTTGTCTCCATCCTGTATCTCAGCTGAATAGGGCTCCGAATGGCACTGCACTTTGACAACAATGATAATTCTTTAATTCTGCTGTACTCATAATGCCGACGGGTCAACAAGTCCTGGTATGTCCTTTCACATTCTCTCTGGATCAGGGCTCAGCAAACTTTTTCAGCAGGGGGCCCGGTCCACTGTCCTTCAGACCTTGTGGGGGGCCAGACTATATTTTGGAGGGGGGGAAATGAACGAATTCCTATGCCCCACAAATAACCCGGAGATGCATTTTAAATAAAAGGACACATTCTACTAATGTAAAAACATGCTGATTCCTGGACAGTCTGTGGGCCAGATTTGGAAGGCGATTGGGTCGGATCCAGCCCCTGGGCCTTAGTTTGCCTATCCATGCTCTGGATTATGTAACTGTCTACAAAATGGGGGGGGGCGTCAGTATTGCTCAACACCACCTTATTTGAGGGGCTTCGAATTGTAGATGGATTCAGGCATGGCTATGTAAAAAACAAACAAACCCCAAAGAAAATTGTTGAGGCAAAAGCTGAACATGTTAGAAGCCACAAGCCCACATTTATTTCATTAGCCACTCCCCTTACCAACCAGGAAACTTTACATTTCTGGCCCAGCCCTCCTTACATGGGATACAATTTTATAGCAGTGTTTGTTTATTTACTTGATTTAAATGTGTGTCCCACTGTGCTCCCGAACCTGCTCACAGTTGTAAAAAGCATGCTATACAATAAGAGCAATACCATCGAAATTCCAGTTTTAGAAACAATATCAGTATTTCTTGGGCATAAGGTACCATTTTCTTGAAGCTTTCCAAATCTTTTCCCACAAAAGAAATGGATTTCTGTCTTGAGATGCCTCCTATGATATGGAATAGACTTTAATTTGAGTTTGTGAAATGTAATACACAAGAGCTTGGTAGTAAAATGTCACTTGTCTGAACAGAAGTTATAATCTTGCTTTCCTCTGTGGGTTGAGTTCTGAGCATTGTGGCTTTGAATAGCAAGGCCTGAAATGCAACAGTAAACTGCTTAGCTAATTACATGCTGCTTTTCAAAAAAATGTGGGAGGGAGAATGAAGAGGATTTAGGATGGTGTCAGGTCTTATTAGTTCCTCCACTTTTAAAACTGTACAGATTCATGAAAACGGAGGTTTCGTGACACCTTGGAAGGTTCGTGAAACCCTTAGGGAAAATGTGAGCTGGGGACATCTTGGTCTATACATGTAGCCACTGTACTACCAACATGCCTGACCAGAGGTGACTTTTCTGTCCATGGCTCTCACACTTTGTCACCACAAAGCCCACTTAAAATTCTATATTATGTCATCATGCTTCAGTGTTTCAAATGTTGATGAAAACCTGTTGTTCTCAAGAGCCCATTCTATGACACTAGAGTGAACATCCATAGTCAAAACACATGACAATCATTATCAACAGCATATGGAAAAGTCTTCATGCATCACATCACTGCTGATGCCTAACTACAAAGCCTGGTTCATCAGGACAACGTGCTGGTGCGGCACGATTTTCATCTTGATGTACCTCTAAAGACAAATCCCTCATACCAACTTTCAGATTCCTTTTGGACTGAAGCTACAAATACCCTGGGAAGCTGCTAGATGCTCTGTAATATTATAAATATGTGCTGCTGACTGCTGCTATTCACTTTGGCTGGATTAGAGATTTGTCAAAGAAGAAAGCAAAACTATTGTTTGTGAGCTATGGACCAAACCCTTCAGCAGCTTGTGCCATACATCATTGTGCGCATCCTGGGATTAAGATATTCTTAGCATTTCATCTGAAACATTTTGCTGCTTTGTTTTTGAAAGACAAACCAACAAACTTTTAAGAGCCACTCAAAGGTTCTGAAACTAAGTTCTGAAACTCCAAACTGTGTATCTGGACGGAAGGCATGAAATCACAAAATTGTAGAGTTGGAAAGGACCAAAAAAGGTAATTTAGCCCAACCCCCTGAAATGCCCAAGGTGGGGTTTCAACCCACAATCCTGAGATTAAGAGTCACAAACTCTACTGAGTGAGCTAAAGATCCTAGGAAACTTCTAAGAGGCAAAACAAGAAAAGCAGAAAAATGCCTTGTATAAAAGTAATATAATCCCACAGATCCCAAAATTTTTCAATATCCAAATAAATGGTATGCAAATGTCTACAAAAATAGTATCTCACTAAATATCTGCTTTCAAGGATATATCATTAAGGAGGAGGAGAAACACACACAAGATCACACACATATTGCATTGGACAGAGTATGGAAACAGGAAGCAAGATTCTGTGGCAGACAGAGATGGTTTCCTAGAGCAGCTTCCTCACATGGATTAATTAATTGTCTGGCACAATTTAAAGGTCAATCACCCAGGAGGGTGGACAGAAACAGTTTGGTTAAAATCTCCCATCCCATTTCTCTAGATGCTTATCCTGGATTTGGGCATGGTCTGTGTTAGAAACTGAGATCTAAGTGCACTTTTTTAATAACAAGAATACAATGCTGAAAATGAATGAACTGCAGCTAAAATATTATGTTCATTTTTCACATGGTCTAGTCCTTGCCTTGACCACCCCCCTAATATTCTTATGAGGGTCTCTTCTCCAGTCTTCAGAGAGCAGCTGGAAGTGGGGAGGCAGAGGGAGGTATGTGACGTTACCATATATGAGAGAGTGCTGGAGGGGAAATAGTTAAATAGGTTGCACTGACAGGACCCAGGGGGGTGGAGTCAGTGGGTCTATAAAGGAGTTCTGAGAGGAGTTCTGAGAGTTAGTTCGTTGGAAGTTGTGGGTGGGGAGTTGGACTGGTTGGCGTGGGTTGGCTGGTTGGGAAAGGCAGTTGGTAATAGAAAGACAGGGCAGTTGGTCCGTGAGTGTGGGGTGGTAGCAGAGATAGAGAGAGGAACATAAGACTAAGAAAGTAAAGAGGAACACTGTTTGGAATGCTGTAATAGTTTTGTTTTAAGTCTGAAATAAAATACACTCTTCTTTATGAATTGGGGAAAAAAGGGAAAAAAAGGAAGTGGGGAGGCAGAAAAAGGTCCTCCTTTCCTTCCACTCTGGAGTTTTAATCTGAAATCTTAGGCGCAATACTGTGCCCGGAGCTCAGAAACTGCTCACCCTAATGAAATTCCCTGTCGCAAAATGTGCCTAGAACAATGGGAGTTTTGAAGACTGGGCATAGTACAGTGTAAAAAGGCAGCAAAGTATGTAGAGAATGGATTTTCTGTGGTTCCCCCTTCCCTGAACTTTTGCCCGTATTGTTCAAACCTCTCTTGCCTTCCTCAAATTTCTGAGCAGGTACCTCCATATTTGCCTCAAAATTTCACTTTAGGCAGCTCTGGTTGAATGTAGCAGTATTCAGATATGAGGACGGTATCCCCCTCCGATGGATAACATTTGAAATGTATTAAGCTCAGCGATGAAAATGAGGTGGCAAGAACAATGCAGGGGAATAGTTTGAAGAGTCTTGTGGCTGGTCCAGGTTGGCAGCTGTATCGCTTGCTCATATGGTTTCACTTCTCTGTAAAAGTTGTGCCTCAACCTTTTGACACTGTGTTGTGTTTTGCAAGTATTATAAGCATAGCTCGCAGTGTTATTGGGTTTGTGGTGCTTATAAAACTTTTTATAACTAGAATTCCCTGAACGATTAAAAGTAAGGCATCTTTCGGCAGCCTGGAATTTCCCTCTACTGAGCTCTTCAAAGACATTGGCTATTCACAGTATTTCGAATGCGTAGTATTTTCTAAAACCTGATTCTACAGATTTGCTGTAAATGAATGTGGTAGAATTCTGTACCGCACTGGGCCAGACAGGGAGATACATTTTTGAAAGCTCCCTATGTATAAATTCCGCTGCATGTAGCGAACTAGGAATAAGAGAGGGGGAGGAAAGAGCGTAGCTGTCAGGGGTTCAGGGAGAGAGGCGCAGATGAGGGAGGAGACAGAGAGTGAGGGGGAAGGATTCCAGAGTGACGAGGAAGAGGATGACAATGACCCAAGATTGTCCATGAGTCCGTCCAGTGAATCGGAGGACTCCCAAAAGGGAGCCCCTCTGGTCAAGCCAAGGGGAGCTAGAGGGGGAAGCAGTCAGGAGCAGGGAAACGAAGGGGGAACCCCCAGTGGGAGTTGGAGAGCGAGACCGGCTGCTCCGCTGGAACGGAGTGAGGGGGGAGGAGTGACCAGTGTGTCAGAAGGAGCAGAACAGGAAGCAGAGAGGGGAAGGAGATCAGGGCAAAACGTCCTGCCGGAAGGGGAGGAAAGTAGTATCGAGGGCAGTGTAACTGTCGAAGGGAAGGTCAGGAGCAACGTACGCGCGCCAAGTTCAAAATGGGAGGCGCGCGGAAATGAAGAGAGTCCTGGGGAGGAGCCTGGTCCCAAAGCCCGAAGGAGGGGGGAGGAGGCGGCAGAGGATTCAGCCTCTGGAGAGTCCCGAAGGGAGAGAACACAGGGGGGCAGAAAGACCCTGCGGAAAAGGAAAGAGAGAAAGAGGTGGACCAGTACAAGCCTCTTAAACTGGTGTAGAGGGGGGACCGACTCAGAGGGGACTTCAGCGGTCTAAGGGTAACAGACGTAGAGTCACGGAGCTCGGATGTGAAGCTAATAATGTTCTTCGATAAAAGCTTTTGTACATAAGCTGGAGTGGACTTTGGTCTCTTGTGAGCTGGGACCACGGGTGACTCTGACAGTAGCCCTCTCTCTGTTGCTCTAGTTTATAATATTCAAGGATCACTTTTGTATAATATGATCCCTCTCCACCTGTAGCCTGAAGTAGCAGAGCCCAGTGTTTGACCATCTCATTCTGCCATTTTATTCTATATGCAATGTGCATAGTGAGTCAAAAACACTTTTAAGGGTTTTTTCAGGGGAGTTGAAATTTGCCAGTAGTTTTTCTCATGAAATTCTATTCTGGGACATTTCATTTCACTTAAATATTCACTGCCCCTTCATGGATCACTGCCTTGCCATGGCGAAGGGGCTTGAATAACTCATGACAAACCTAGACAGCATCTTAAAAAGCAGAGACGTCACCTTGCCAACAAAAGCCCATATAGTTAAAGCTATGGTTTTCCCAGTAGTGATGTATGGAAGTGAGAGCTGGACCATAAAGAAGGCTGATCGCTGAAGAATTGATGCTTTTGAAATATGGTGCTGGAGGAGACTCTTGAGAGTCTCATGGACTGCAAGAAGATCAAACCTATCCATTCTGGAGGAAATCAGCCCTGAGTGCAGACTGGAAGGACAGATCCTGAAGCTGAGGCTCCAATACTTGGGCCACCTCATGAGAAGAGAAGACTCCCTGGAAAAGACCCTGATGCTGGGAAAGATGGAGGGCACAAGGAGAAGGGGATGACAGAGGACGAGATGGTTGGACAGTGTTCTCGAAGCTACCAGCATGAGTTTGACCAAACTATGGGAGGCAGTGGAAGGCAGGAGTGCCTGGCGTGCTCTGGTCCATGGGGTCACAAAGAGTCGGACATGACTAAATGACTAAATAACAACAGCAAAATATTCATTGACACTCTTTGCCCAAGCAGGCGTGTTATGTGACCCATGAGAACAGCAATGTAACCAGACTGTACAATGGTGATGGGTTAAAATCAGGCCAAATCTTTATTTACAGCAGCAGTAGGCAGGGCCAATTGGGTCCCAGGATCTGTTCACCATTCCACAAGCCCCATGTTGATGGAATGGATCCACTGGGTTTGGACTGCTCCAAACCTGGGAGTCGACAAGTGCTGATCCTTTCTGTGGTTCAAGCCAAACAAGCAAAGTCTCACTGGGGGACCAGGGGACCAATTCCAACAAGTCAGGTACTAAACCCAAGCTTGGGTTTGCCGTGGTCAAACCTCCCCTCAGGCTCCTTATGGGCCCTCCTATACTATGTTGATCCTGACCAATGCCATTTCCGCCCTCATACAATGTTCTCCCACCTAGTAAAGAAAGGTCATAATTTCACTGAGGGAAAGGAGGGAAAAACCCCCATTCAAATGCCAGTCAGGTTGAGAGAGAGATAATCCTTTCCGGCTCTGTCATCCAGTGACCCAGAATTGCTCAGTGAAGGCTCTAACCGGGGTGTGGGCAGGCAGGAAGCTCTCAAATCAAAATATAGGGTTTCCCCTCCCCTTTGCAGCAAGGGCTCATGGGACAGCTTTTCCCCATGGACCCATCACACATTGCTCAGTATTTTCCTGCAATCCATAAGCCACAGCGCCTCTGGGCAAAGACACCCCATGCTTATTGGGCACAGAAAGGGGCTTCCATTCATATTGGGGGATTATGAAGGGAGCAATGGGCTAAGAGAAGAAGACTGGGTGGGGTAAGGCCCAAAGTCCTTCTCTCACTTGATTCTATTGAAATAATAGTAAGCGGTATAGAAGCTGAAAACCACAGTTGCTTCCAAAATTAAGGGATGGTGAACCCTGGGAGGTCATTTCACCGAATATTTGCCAACAATTCAGGAGAATACAATTTTCAAAATATTATCTGAAAGCTCTTTTCTGAGAAATTTCTACTTTATGGACAGCAGGATAGGAAGAGAACAACTCCATTCCTATTACTCAACTTTGGGGATTGGGGGAAAGGTAAAAGAAATGGCTTCAAAATTTTACCTGGGTCCTTCTGATTTTTTTGTTTTGTTTTAGAAGAACTTGTGTAATTTCTGTGTTAATCAAAGTCATGTGGGGAAAGTTGTTTTCGATTTTCAGGGTGAAATGTTCTTGGTTGAAAGTGAAGACTTTTAAAACGAGGTTTATTCTATGCAGTTGATAAATTAAGTAAAATGAGGCAGTTTGGGTTATTGTGTTTTTAGTAGCATATTTTCTTTTCCCCTTTTAATGTCGGGTGCCCTTCCATGCTGTTAGTAAACTCCTCCCCCCCCCATCTAAAAGGGCGATTTATTTATTTATTTAGTGTTGAAATGAAATCGGTACGCATTAAGCTAAAACCTCAATCCTAATGTGCTTCTTGCCTGTCTCAACATTCTAATAGCTCTATTAGATAGATTGACATGATATGATGGAACATCAGCTACTCTCAAGTATTTAATCGGTGCTTATAGACTGCCTAAATTTTCCTGTAATAGCTCCTCCCACTTAAAATCCCTCAGTGGGAATTAAACCATCCAGACAAAATGGGAGAAAAAGAAGATTCTACTTTATGGAAAAGAAGGACTCTTGAGTCCTCTTTCACACCTTTTAATGTGCATACAGTAGGCTTCTTGTATGACTTACGAATAGTTTTCAGTATCAAGTCATTTCTTAAAACAAGATTATGATGATGATGATGAAAAGCATAACAACAACCCAACAGCAAGCAGCACTGTGGACTTCTTAGACCTGATAGGAATTTGTTTCTCTAATTGTTTTGCGCTACTATAGTGGTTCCCTAGGGACGTGGGTGGCGCTGTGGTCTAAACCACTGAGCCTAGGGCTTGCCAATCGAAAGGTTAGCGGTTCGAATCCTCGCGATAGGGTGAGCTCCCATTGCTCGGTCCGAGCTCCTGCCAACCTAGCAGTTCGAAAGCCTGCCAGTGCAAGTAGATAAATAGGTACCTCTACGGTGGGAAGGTAAATAGCGTTTCCATGTGCTGCTCTGGTTTCACCAGAAGCAGCTTAGTTATGCTGGCCACACGACCAGAAAAACTGTCTGCAGACAAACGTCGGCTCCCTCGGCCAGTAAAGCAAGATGAGTGTCGCAACCCGAGTTGTTCACGACTGGACTTAACTGTCAGGAGTCCCTTACCTTTACCCTTACTATAGTGGTTTATATTTTTAAATCTTGTTTTTTAAAAATCTTATGCTTCAAAATCATTTCTAGTCACTTATGGTGGGTGCCTGAGAAGGACGCACCAGCTCACGGCGCCATTTTTGCGAGTCTCACAGGGTTTGCAGGCCGCAGTGAATGCATCCCTCAAACCTAGCTTGCCAGTGGGCAGGGGTCACTCTGGTGGCATGGCACGCCCCCACAGCATGCCCTGCCCCCACGGTGCACTGCATGCGCCCTGATATGTATGGGCTGCCCCAGGCGTCAGCGGGGAACACTCCACCACTGTGTGTGACTGTGTGTGTGAATGAGAGAGAGTAAGGAACAAACAATAAAAACCCTAACCCTAACCTTTTTAAGTGTTGAGTTGCTGCTTTTAGTTTTTTTTTTCCTCGCATAATTTTTATTGTTTTTAAATCATAACAAACAAGAAAATAAAACAGTTTACACCTTGTTGTCACAGATTTCTTTCTATAAGACTTCCTTCAGCTTCCCCTGAAATCATCCATACCCTAATTTAACAAATTCACACAAATCCTAGCTTATATTGACATTATTTTCTCTTTCCTTCTTTTTCTCTTTAGACAATATTCCAACCTTTTCACAGAGCTTTTTTAAACCCAACTAGCGTTATCTGACCTTCACTTATATTTTCCAGATATTCCACAAATTTCCCCCAGTCCTCAATGAACCTTTGGTCTTTTAAATATCTAATTTTCCCCGTCAATCTGTCCATCTCCGCGTATTCTAGTAGTTTTGCTCTCCATTCCTCAAGCGTCGGTATGTTCTGTTGTTTCCAATTTTGAGCCAATAAGACCCTTGCAGCCGTTGTTGCATATTGGAAGAATATATAAAACTTGTAATAAATGCTGGAAATGCAGGGAAAAAGAGGGATCCTTCTTCCATATGTGGTGGGACTGCAGAAAGGTCAAAGGCTTTTGGGAAAGTGTATATAATGAAATGAAAAGTATATTAAGATATAACTTTGGGAAAAAGCCGGAGGCTTTTCTGTTAGGCCTAGCAGGAAGTGATATAAAGAACAATGACAGTAAATTCTTCCAATATGCTGCTTTTAGTTTTTATCAAGTATTTTGTGGTTTTATGTCTTGATTTTATTCTGTGAACCGTGTTAAGGCCCCTGGGTATAGGGCGGAATATAAATTCAATAAATAATAGTAAGAGTAAGACTAAGACTAAGACTAAGAGTAAGAGTAAGAGTAAGAAGTTGCCCCCACCTCTGGCAGGGCAACAGTGTTAACAACAACAACAAATTTTTATTTATGCCCCGCCCTTCCCGGTTTAAAAACCGGGCTCAGGGCGGCTAACAGCAAATATAAAACATTGATTAAAATGTGACTTAAAAACAGCATAAAGTACAACATAAAATGCAGCATCAATATCAATAAAATTCAAAAATTCAGGGGTCATTTTGGGGAAAATACAAAACAAAAACCAGTCAGTAAACATCAAATGATCACCAGGGCTAAGTGGCCAAGCTGGTTTTACTAGGGCCAGCAAGGAGACCAGGGAAGAATTTAAATGTGGGGTCCCAGAAAGGGTTTCTTCATAGAAGAGGAAAGGGGAAAAGGGAATAGAGGATCAGGCTAATTCAAATTGAAGGCCAGGCGGAAATTTCTGTCTTACAGGCCCTGCAGAAGCAGATGAAGTCCTGCAGGGCCCTAATCTCTGCCATGGACCCCCTACTTGGATCGCTCTGTTTCTTGCCCTTCTACTCAGCCGTTTAGCATTAACAAATGGTTGCTGTTAAGTTGTGGGCTGACATAGCAGACGACACAGTGATTTCTCCAAAGCAGCTCTTTATTTTGTAAGCTGGAACAGAACTAAACTGAGGAGCTCAGTCAGCCTGCTTATATAGAGCTCCAGAACAATGTAACTGTTGCCATTTTCTAAAACTATCCAATCACTGAACGTCACTTTTCGATCCTTCATTTGCATAACTATCTACAGTATCCCCCTGCTGGCCCAGGGTGAGAACTTCAGTACATAACAGTTGCATCATTTTCTGTTCTCCTAGAAGACTTTTGTTAAAAGTTCTGATTTTTTCAAGCATACTGTCTGGAAATGGAGGAATCCATATTATTGATCGTTTCCCCATTTGTTTTCTATAGGCATACAACTGGTCGGCAATGTGATATTTATGTCATCCACCCTGACAGCACAGAATATTTTTTACACATTCCTCCCGGCCCGAAGTAAACATAGGTGCCAAGGCAGGTCATCAACATTCCTTCCCTCTCTTGCTCTCCTGTATTTACCCCGTCCTCTCTCTCTTCTTTTGCTTTTCCAATTCCAGTTGGCATGCCAGTTACAATTAGCAGGACAAGGTTAGGCTGTCAAAGATGAGACTGGCTGTGAGTACAATTGGGCTGTAGGGCTTTATTTGCTTTTCGGCTGGGCTGCTATGTCAGCTTAAATGCCATCAGGTTTTTGTGACACACACACGCACGCTTACGGAAGAATGTGGGTGGAGTGGACATGTCTGAGTGATGATCAAAGGAGAGCAAAACCCAGGGAGGCCAAACTCTCAGGACAACAAGGTATGAGTGCCTTTTCACAAAATGTCAGTGCGAGCTGAACAAACAAACGTCGGCTGCCAAAGGGAAGTTGAGCAGTCTTAACAGTACACAGGAAAAGTCACAACTGACTCTTGTAGCAGTTCCTAAATATTTTAAGGAGGCAAAGAATTTTCCAGGGCTGTGATTAGAAGGAATTTTGTACAAGGCTTCCACCTTTGCTAGACTTTGGTGTGCGAGGGTGTGAAGGTTTTTGTTTAATTTGCAAGCCTGTTAATAAAATCTGAAAAGCCTCAGGACATGGCAGAATGCCCAGGCCCAGTTTGAAAATCCTAGCTATCTTACAAAAGCAGGAGAAATTAGTTTTGTCAAGCGTATAGTTCCATTCATAAATCTTCACTGTATTCTTTTAAAATTACTAATTATGATTTTGGGGGGAGTGGGTGGGGCTGATTTGATATGTGGTTACTGAAGCTTTCTAAGACACCTCAGGACATAGTCTTTCTCTAAACAATATTCATATTCTTAAAAAAGGAATTCTTGTTTTCTTCACTTATGATTACTACTGTCAATACCCAGAAAGGCCCCCAGGACAAGAGAAAATTTCTGCAATGTAAAATATAAATCAAGACTTCAGAAAAATGCAGAAGCCCTCCTGTATGTTTTGCTCACCATTAGAGAAATAAGTTGAAATATAGATACATACATACATATACAGGGACGTGGGTGGCGCTGTGGGTAAAACCTCAGTGCCTAGGGCTTGCCGATTGCATGGTCGGCGGTTCGAATCCCTGTGGCGGGGTGAGCTCCTGTCTTTCGGTCCCAGCTCCTGCCCACCTAGCAGTTCGAAAGCACCCCTAAGTGCAAGTAGATAAATAGGTACCACTTTATAGCGGGAAGGTAAATGGCGTTTCCGTGTGCTGCGCTGGTGCTGGCTCGCCAGAGCAGCTTTGTCACGCTGGCCACGTGACCCGGAAGTGTCTTCGGACAGCGCTGGCCCCTGGCCTCTTAAGTGAGATGGGCGCACAACCCTAGAGTCGGACATGACTGGCCCGTACAGGCAGGGGTACCTTTACCTTTTACATACATATACATGGGCGTAGCCAAGGGGGGGCAGGGAAGGCAGCTCCCCCCCCCAGATCAAGTAAAACAATAGAAATATTTAACTAACTGACCAATCACATCGGTTCTGCCCCCCCAACAAAGTCCTGCCCCCCCAACAAAAATATTGGCTACGCCCATGTACATATAAACATACTGTCCAACATATCTGTTTATATAATGCACTTAAAAGTTAACTGCATTCTGTAGGGGAAAAATGATGCTCCAGTTGGAGATGCTCAAGAACTGACAGGTACTTATTTATTTTGTCATTCTGTCAGGGTGTGGTAGTGGGAGAAAATGGACTGCAGTTCATCTCCACCAACTCAGCTGAGAAACCAGCAATTTATATTCTCCTTGAACTCTTTCTATTCCAGATGTTTGTTACAAGAAAGCACAGTTAAGTTGCTTGTTTCCGTATATTGCCCACTTCATTAGTTGAGAACATATAATAGATCTCAAGATCAAAGATAATAATAAATTTAAATTGACTGTTTTAAGCCCGGGGCCAGCACTGCTATACAAACCTCTGCCTAGGTACAGTATCTGGCTGGCAGATACAGTTAACACAACACAATGCTTATATGTTGAGCGCATATAATTTCATGCTTTGCTCTTCCTGATAACAGAACAAAGTATATCAAAGTCATTAAGGATGAAAAGATCAGCAATGTGGAACAAAAGAGTTGAATCTTTTGGTTCTTGAATTCTTCAGGGACTTGAGACCTAAAGCACAACATCAGCTAAGGTTAGGGTGACTATGTGTCTTTGAAGGGCTGTCCAGTCCAAGGCAGCTTTAAAGTAGGGTTGCCATATTGAAAGAGGTAAAAATATGGACACAAAAAGTATGTTGTTTTAGGGCAATTGCCCGATAGCCCCTCTGCTGCTGATCCTTCACCTGTGCTCCTTCATAAAGGTAAAGGGTAAAGGGACCCCTGACCATTAGGTCCAGTCGTGGCCGACTCTGGGGTTGCGGTGCTCATCTCGCTTTACGGGCCGAGGAAGCCGGCGTACAGCTTCTGGGTCATGTGGCCAGCAGGACTAAGCTGCTTCTGGCGAACCAGAGCAGTGCACGGAAACACTGTTTACCTTCCTGCCGGAGTGGTACCTATTTATCTACTTGCACTTTGACGTGCTTTTGAACTGCTAGGTTGGCAGGAGCAGGGACCGAGCAATGGGAGCTCACCCCGTCGCGGGGATTCAAACCACCAACCTTCTGATCAGCAAGTCCTAGGCTCTGTGGTTTAACCCACAGCACCACCCGCATTCCTCTGCTCCTTCATACTCCCTTCCTTATAGTCACTTTTAACCGTTTGCCCTTGTTTCTATCTTTTAAAGTATGTATTTCTATTTAAATTATACCGATTATTTCTAAATTTGCATGTATGCAATATACATTATCAGAGTGTCAGGGTGCTGTCAGCAGCTGTGGCCGACTCCCAAGAAGGCAGTGAGATAGAGAAACACAAAGCTTTTTTCAATTCAATATGGCAACTAGAGCCAGGGCTTTTTCGGCTGCGGCTCCGATCTGGTGGAACGCTCTGTCACAAGAGACTAGGGCCCTGCAGGACTTGACATCTTTCCGCAGGGCCTGCAAGACAGAGCTGTTCCACCAGGCCTTTGGTCAGGGCGCAGCCTGACCCCCTCCTTTGGCAATCTTTACAAAACTTTAGTTTATGGTTGCCATCAATTTGGATTTTAATTAACTTTTATAATGTTTTTATAATGTTGCACTGTTTTGGTGTTGTTAGCCGCCCTGAGCCCAGCTTCGGCTACAGAGGGCGGGATATAAATAAAATTTTTATTATTTATTATTATTATTATTACTAATTCTGTTTACAGTGGTGCCTCGCAAGACGAAATTAATTCGTTCCGCGAGTTTTTTCGTCTAGCAATTTTTTCATCTTGCGGAGTGTGGATTCCCCGGGTATTAACGGCTTTAAGAAAAAGGAAGCAAACTCGCAAGACGTTTTCGTCTTGCGAAGCAAGCCCATAGGGAAATTCGTCTTGCGAAGCACCTCAAAAAACGGAAAAACCCTTTCGTCTAGCGAGTTTTTCGTCTTGCGAGGCATTCGTCTTGCGGGACACCACTGTATTAATACAATTTACAGAGGCGAGTTCAAGATGCACCGTAATGCCTAACGTTGCCCCAAGTGAAGTTCCACCCCCATTTCTCCATTACTTCTCTATTCATCTGACTCCTCCTCCTGCCTCAGATAGTGACTGGTATGTGACAGTTGCCTCTGAGCTCTCTGTTCTGCTATTCTCAGCAAACGCCTGGTTTGGGGCAGGGTACAGGTTCTGGGATACTCTCCAGCGACGGCGTCAATTGCTGCTCAGCCTCTGCCTGCTGAATGCTATTCACTTCCTCCCACTCCTCTTCCATTATTTCACAACTTTTGCCCTCATCTGTCTGAGGTATGCACTCCTGGAGGCCTATGCTATCTAGACCAGGCATAGGCAACCTCAGCCCTCCAGATGTTTTGGGACTACAATTACCATCATCCCTGACCACTGGTCCTGTTAGCTAGGGATCATGGGAGTTGTAGTCCCAAAACATCTGGAGGGCTGAGGTTGCCTATGCCTGATCCAGCCTTTCCTCCTCTCTAGACAATGCCTGGAGTGGTGGTCTCCACCATTCTTCCTCATCTACCCAGTCCCTGACAAAGAGGTGCTGAGTTGCGCCCAACATTGGGGGGGCGGTGGCTGCCATGTGTTCATGACTTCACATGGGTGGTGCAAGCAGTGCTCCCCAACCCTCCCAGGCCAACTCGGCTCACCATCCCCGACTCACCCACCGCCTGCCACCTTACATTTGTTTCATGCTGAAGGGCTGAAGCCACCTTGGCGAGGCCGCTGTCTCACCCTCTGTGTGGCCTGCTGAGGCACTTGGGTGCGTTCCTTTGAGATCACCAACACGCCTTCCTGGAAGGTGCCCTGGCGATTCTCAAAGGGACGCCCCAGTGTCAAGGTCCCCTCAACACTGAGGGACTGAAGACACCTCGGCCTCCTGGCGTTGGCACGCCTGCACATTACCATATACACTTTTTATGCAAATTGGTGTTTTCTCTTTGGTTTTCTGTAGAATTGAAGCCCTACTGTTTGGCAATGCATAACTGGCCACCCTAGCTAAGAAAGAACATGAATTCATTTCCAATTGACTCAGCAATACTGTTTGGTGATGTAGTAATTCTCGCAGAGCTATGTGCTTTCCTGGTCTTAGAAGTTGCCTTACGCATTTGCTCTCACAGAAAGATATGAGCATGTAAACGCTTGACACCTCAACAAGAAATGACTTTGCAGCTCACAGCATCTAACCTTAGTGTGTTAGGGTGGCGACATTGCCACTACGCCGACCGAGAGGGAATTTGTATCCATCACTGCCTTATCCTCCCCTTCGCATTTGGCAACAGCCTTTGGACCAGCTACCATAAATTTCTATCAGTGTGTTGGAAACTGCAAGCAGTACATCGAGCAGAGGAGAAATAAATTAAATGTAAGCTCTTCCATCTGAAAGGCCAATGGCAGATTGCCCAGAAAACAAACAATGTAAGTGCATCATGGTTTTCTTTTAGGCTGAAGGGGGGGGGGGAGGAGGAGCGGAGGAGGAGGAGGAGGAGGAGGAGGAGGAGGAGGAGAACACACCCTCCATTAAGAGCTGTTACAGACTCTTCTTATTTTAGGTTATTCAAATAGCTCGGAAAGTGACTTACTACAACACGTAAAATGAGCGGATGCTATTAAGGACTGTCACTAGACTTGACAAGTTAATGAGGCCCAGATTATGAGAGTATTATTATTTTAGTAGAGTGTTATGTTCCAGTCAAATCCACCTCATGACTTTATAGAAGAAAACCTTGCTCAGCTCTCTGTGCCAATTGTCATTACGTTAAGTTAATTTATATATATATATATCTCCTGGAATCCCTCTGACCCCACAAAGATTGTTGTGTGTGGGAAAGAGACACAAAACTGAGTTCTGAAATGCTCGGAAACCTGGGGTTTAAAAATGGAAAATGGAAAAACGTAGCCGTAAAAAACCATTTGAATTTTGCTGCCTGGTGCAGTTATTGTTCTAGCAAACATTTTGGCATCTCTTTTCTATGTGTGAAGTGTTTTTCAATCGATATTGCAGTGTCCTGGGGGACTCTGTGGTTGCGATGGTGGTGTTGAAGGCTGTAGCCATGGTTGGATGAACTGGCTTAATGTCGCAGAGGAACAAGGCAGGCAGAGCAGACCTGGGCTGCTATTGGCTGAGCTGCTCTCTGAAAACTGGGAGATTGCTGCAGCAGTGCTAGCGCACAGGAGTGGATGACTGCAATTCACATATTGTTTTCAAACAAATCTTTTGTTTCATGCGTCTCTAGTTTTAATTTAACCTCACATATGTACATGCATCTGAGTATGCCTTTCATTCACTGCAAACCTTTCTTTAGTATGTTGAAAGAAGTACTTGCGTGTCGAGGTCCCCAAGCCACCCCCCAAATAACTCACAACGCACACTTAATTTTTGTTTAAGGTTTTTGGCAAGTTGGGGAGAAATGGAGCTGAGCCACAGACCCTCAATTCTCATCCACATTGTCAGGGAACTGCCATCGGAAAGGCAGGTGGTGGAGGGGCTCTCGGAAGCTAGGAGAGACTCAGCAGCGGAGGAAGGTACCAGCAGGGGGAGAGAGGGAGATCAGAGAGAAAGTGAGTCGAAGGGATGGCTCAGGGAGTCTTCCAGCGAAAACAGTGGAGAAGTCTCAGGACCTCCTATAGGTACACCCACTCCTCGCCGGAAACTGTCGCGCCGAGAATCCCGAAGACGCGTTTCCGTTAAGGAGCTTTTATGCTGGAGTAGATTCCGTAAACGCCCACTGTCGGATTCTGCCAGCGATTAAGGGAGTCATGTTTAAGGGGCTCCGCTAAAGACAGAGTTTGAGAACCATGCCCAAGCTCTGAGGGACTAAGCTTTTACGCACAAGCAGCTCATCATCCCATCACACACATGCTCCCCGAAGGCTTGCCAGCCCTAGTCCCATTCCAGGGATTGGATGAAAAGATGGCAAGCCCCAGGATTCCTTTAACGGAATTCCCTTTCCACAGCAACCTTGGAGGGGCAGGCCCAGCCTATCCTAACCCCTCCTCCACCAATTTATAACCAATGCCTAACCGCAACCTTACAAGTTGTGACGATTTGCTATGCAGTAGGCAAAAACCAAATGGCCCAGCCAATCAGCCAGATGGACAAAATTCCTACCAGGCCCCTGCCCCAATGGCAGACAACCCCATGACAGGCATAGCAAGGTCAATGCAACAACCCCTTACTCAAGGGCGGGTGGGCGGGTGATCCGTTGCACGCAGCAAAGAGAAAGCTCCAGGCTGCGTGCAGAGTATTTAAACATTTTACCCCTCCCACCAAAATTGCAACATAACTTTTACCCCAGCAACCCAGTGAACCAATCACTGCCCCAGGCCATCTTTAGAGACCCTGCCTGGTAACAGAGGGGTGGCTCAGCAGACCCCACCGCAACACGTGCTCTCCATGAAGGAGAACACGCTAAATTGAACCTAATATTTTAAAAGTCACCACTGCATTGAGGAGCATAAATTTATAAACTCTATTTAGGTGTTTCCCCCCCTCATGCAGTGGTCATGATATGACGGGAAGGGGCAGGGGGCATACGCTGACCTCACACCTGGAGTGCTAACTTGGCCCTGAGACTGTGGGTGTCTGGGGCCATGGGCGCCCTGCCTTCCTGGGGGATATTGTGGGTGCTCAGGCACCCAAGGCCCCAGGGAATTGGCACCTATGCCTCACACTGTCCATCACCACTAACCACTGTTAGGATTGTGCTACTTGCGTGTAGGACCCTGGAAGACATATGCCTGACTGGCATGTTCTCTCCCTCCTGGTCGGTCATTTGGGAGCTTCAAAAGCGTTCTCCAGCCCAAACATCACAGTGACTGATACCAAAAGGCATCAGCACGCTTAGGGATCCTGCAGAGTGTTGGCGGTTCGCGTAACAGACTCAATAGCTCAGCATTTTGGCTAATCTACTTTATTTACATATAATACACTCAGAGCATTCTGACTTAGCTCCTTCCTCTTTCTCATCAGACAGCAAAGAGAAAGAAACAAAGGACAATAGTCTGGAACACAGTAACACAAAACATCCTGTCTCTGTAACTTCCCACTATGTGGAATGAAAACATACACAGTCATGTGATAGACAACAATTCCATGACTGCAAACACGGAGCAAGAATCCTAACACTGGGCACTCTGCACATTGGAGGGTGAACCTCCGCAGTGGGGAGCCTGCTGTACTCTCCCTGTGTGTCATGGACTGACTGGATGCAGAGGAGTGGGGAGGGCACTAGCTGGGGAATCCCCTAGAGAACCCCCAGGGGAAGAAGGCTCAGAGCCAGGGTATTGGTGGTGGGATGACAATGAGTGGTCAGAGGGAGAAGACTGTAGGGAGGTGTTGGAAGCTGGAGGGGCAACAGGGTTTAGTGAGCAGGGAGAGTTGGTGGCAGAGGGCAGTCGAAACTCAGAAACTGGAGCAGAGGCTGGAAAGGGGGGGGGGCGAGTCAAGAGGCTGCTAAATAATCCAAGGAGCTGCCCCACCCTCTTGCTGTGCCCAGCTCCCTTTCCCCCTGGTCTCCAAGAATGCGCAGAGAAATAAAAAGAGCTGAACAGAGATTAGTTGTGCAGAGGTGCAGTTTGACACTGCGTGGGGAAAAAACCAGGAGAGGGGTGGGATGCCTTAGAGAGGGGTGGGAAGGTGGGGACCTTCAGTTCTCACAACTATGTCATCAGGGCAAGACCTCTTAGGAAGGGTTGCTGAGACTACTAGTGTGCTGGTCCTGTGGGTTAACCGTGAGGTGAGGTCCGAGTCCAGTCTGAGGTCAAAGGTGCAGGATGGAGGCAGTCCGTCAAAGCTGAAGCTGGGTGCAGGGCAGGGAGTTGGGTGAGGTCAGGAGCTCCGGCAGGAAAGCAGGTGTGATGGCCTGGGAATCCGATTCAGAAGCTGAACCAGAGGAATCCCAGCCTGCACAGGAGTCCCTGCCTCCAGGGCCGGCTGAACTGGGGCAGGGCCTTGATTCTGAAGCGCCCGCACCTGTGCCGGATCCTCAGGAGCAGGCACCAGGTGAATCCACTCTAGCTCCAGAGGTAGTTGAGGACTCAGTGCCTACAGGTGCGCCTCTCCCAGCCCTGTCTTGGGAAGGTGAGTCTCCCCCTGGGTCCAGTAACCCTTCAGCCTCTCCTGAGCTGCAGAGGCTCAGGGCAGAGAGGCGGAAGGAACTGGTTTCTCCCAGGAGGAGTGCTCGCCTTAAGGCCAGGAGAGGCGGGTCTCCTGGGGGCCGGGACCGCCCCTGGCCTCAGAGAAGATAAAGGCCAGTCAGCCTGGTCCCAGGTTGCGGGAGCAACGTCGTTGATGAGCTGTTTCAGCCAGCACCCAGTCCTGTTCCTCCAGAGTTCCTGTCCTTGCCTGGCTCCTCACTTTGGACCCCGCTTCGCCCGTGGAGGACTGTCCGCTGACCCTCGACTCAGGTCCTGGACCTCACCCCAAGGTAACCTCCCCCCGGGACCAGCACAGCAGGACAGGGTTCAGGCAGAAACTGGCTACCAACAATGTTGCTCCTGCAACTTGGTCCTGGGGCTGTCTGGCTTTCATCTGCCCCGAGGCACAGGGCGGCCCCAATCCTCAGGTGACTCGCCTCTCCTGGCCTGGAGGCGAGCACTCCTCCTGCGGGAACTTAGTTCCCTCCAGCCTCTCTGCCCTGAGCCTCTGCAGCTCAGGAGAGACTGGAGGGTTACCGGACCCAGAGGCAACCTCAGCTTCCCCTGATGGGGCTGAGAGTGGAGCACCTGCAGGTAATGGGTCCTCCATCACCTCAGGAGCCAGAGCAGACTCAGCTGGTGCCTGCACCTGGGGATCCAGCACAGGCAAGGACCCTTCAGGCTCATGCCCCACCCCCGGCTCAGCTGGTTCTGGAGGCAGAGAATCCTGTGCAGGCTGGGATTCCTCAGCTTCAGCATCCGAGTCCGAATCCCAGGCCATCACAACTAGGCCTGAATTGTGGTTTGTTTTCTTGAATAAAGATTTAACTTCACTGGCCCCGGCTGATTTATTGTTTTTTTGTTGCTGACCTATGCCTGACTGCATGATTCAGAACGTCAGAGTTCTAAACCATGCAAAAAAGCCTACATGAGCAGAAAAGCTTACTGCAGACCTTCAGCCCCTGGGTTCCTGTCCCCAAGAGGGGCATCATGAGTTTTTATTAAATCACAATTTTCATGTGTGCCTCATTTTCCTATTCATCTGGCATGCAGGAATTTTGCCCATTATTCCTGACTACCTGTGATACTTAAAATACTGCACCAAATTTTGCTTTGATAAGATATACATTGAACTTCGAAAACTGTGCATTGGTGCATGAAGAGTCTGCTGGAAATACATTTTAATACTCAGCACAATTATTTCAGATCATCTGATATCACATATCACCCTTTTGATTTACATTATTGCTGTATTTCATAGAGATTTTATAAAGCCTGCCTACCATGAAGATGTCAACGAGTAAGTGCTGAGGGGTGTCGGTTTAATGACTATATTTCGTTGGTGTTTTGTTTAAAGATCTTTGCATAACAACAATTTCCCTCTTGCACACATATCTGCTCGCCTTCAGTGTTTAAAGGAAATTAGTTTATTTTTCATTTTTAATACTCTTCAGGTTCACATCCTGAGGGCTTGTCACATCATGCTATAAATCTGATGCAGCACAGAAAACTCAGAATAGTAACTTATTTTAAAATATAAATACAAGTGGGAACTCACAGCAATTCATCTTCGGCCATGTTGGCTGTTTGTTGGGTGGGATTTTCAGCTGGGCTTTGTGTACGGATGTTCAAAACCCTACTTTACCCTCCCATGTGAAGCCTTAGTCTTCCTTGTCTCATCTCATCATGCACCTAGAGACTAGTTTCTCAGATATACACAGCTCTCCTTTCTCAGTTATATCCCTCATCAGTTGAAGTCAGTCTGGGAAGAGGACGTGGAAGAGGAAATTGATATGGTGAAATGGAATAAACTCGAGCCCATGAAACCATTCTATTCAGTTCCAGCCTCCAGAGAAAACTTCATGAAAATTGTTCATAGTTGGTTTCTCACACCTGTGTGAATGGCACATATTCAAAAGTCAATGAAGAAGTCCTGTGGAGCCATAGGGACTTATTGGCATCTATAGAGGACATGTCCATTGGCCCAGACTTTTAAGCATGTAGTTACGGAGGAAATTAGCAACAGTATCTCTATATTTAAAGGCAACAACTCCTTAGTAGCATTAAAACTACTTGTCCTTTATCTTGTAGTGGCAGCCCGCCTTCTTGTAGCCCAGGGATAGAAAGGTGGTTCGAATTTCACGATAACTGGCTCAAAAGGCTATGTGCTCATGGAAAAACCTAGCTATCATCTGCATGTGCTACAGAGGAAGGCAGAGCTTCAGGATTATGCGGGCATTTGGTGAACCTCAAAATACTCCCTGAGAAACATATGAATTCATCTGGAAGTAGCTTTAATTATTATTTTCCCCATTTGCTTTCCTCATCCACGACTTGCCTTAGTTGTCTATTTGGGCTGGGTGTGCATCAATATGCGGATGATACCCAGCTCTACCTCTCTTTTAAATCAGAACCAGTGAAGAAGGTGAAGGTGTGAGTGCCTGGAGGCAGTTGGAGGATGGATGGTGGCTAACAGATGGAGGTTGAATCCTGACAAGACAGAAGTACTGTTTTGGGGGGGACAGGAGGCGGGCATGTGTGGAGGACTCCCTGAAGGACCAGGTGCACAGCCTGGGAGTCATTTTGGACTCACAGCTGTCAATGGAGGTGCAGGTTAATTCTGAGTCCAGGGCGGCTGTCTACCAGCTCCACCTGGTACGCAGGCTGAGACCCTACCTGCACGCCAGAGTGGTGCCTGCTCTAGTTATCTCCCACTTGGATTACGGCAATGTGCTTTACATGGGGCTATCTTTGAAGGTGACCCGGAAACTTCAATTAATCCAGAATGCGGTAGCTAGACTGGTGACTGGGAGTGGCTGCCGGGACCACATAACACCGGTCCTGAGAGATCTGCATTGGCTCCCAGTCTGTTTCCAAGCACAATTCAAAGTGTTGGTGCTGACCTTTAAAGCCCTAAACAGCCTCGGTCCAGTATACCTGAAGGAGCGTCTCCACTCCCATCATTCAGCCCGGACACTGAGATCCAGCGCCGAGGGCCTTCTGGTGGTTCCCTTGATGCAAGAAGTGAGGTTACAGGGAGCCAGGCAGAAGGCCTTCTTGGTAGTGGCGCCTGCCCTGTGGAACACCCTCCCAGCAGATGTCAAGGCAATAAACAACTCTTTTACTTTTAAAAGACAACTGAAGGCGGCCCTATTTAGGGAAGTTTTTAATGTCTGATGCTGTATTGTTTTTAACACTTGATTGGGAGCCGCCCACAGTGGCTGGGGAAACTCAGCCAGATGGGCGGGGTATAAATAATAAATTATGATGATGATGATGATGCCCCCTTCCTCCTATTCTTAGAATTAGATGTTAATGCTTTTTCATTGGGTTTGCCAATGAAAGATATACAGTAAGACAGGCCAAGAATCGTTCCAGGATGGAGTTCAGGACACCGGAAAGCCCCCAAATTTTTACCTAAATGCAAACGTAAAAAAATTCATCAACAACCCTAGTTTTGCAAACATGCTCTACTTTTGTGCAAGTACAGTGAGGGGGAAATAATAAAGTGTGCCATTGGGGAGTAGAATTCAGTTTCTGAGAAGTCTAGCTTTAAGTTTGCAAGTAATGTTTTTAGCCTTTATAGTTGTGAGCAGTGCATGATGAGATATCTCAAAAGCCACCAGGTGTCATAAAGTTTTGTTCCTCCCCAAGGCTACCAAAAGCAGAAAAAATTCTGGAAAGTAGTTAAAACTACCAAATAATCTATGAAAAAGAAAAGAAATGAAGCCAATTTGTTCAGTCACTGGGCTTTGAAAGCTAACAGCTGCAGCTCCTTGTGCCTTAAGGAAATTTATACTGCGAGCAGCTTTTCCAGTGCAGTTCTGAGCCCAGAAAGGTTTTCCTGGCAGTTAAGGTTACCAATCAACCAGAGTAAAGCATTTCCCCTTGCTTTGGGAAGAGTTAACAAACAAACAAGTGGCAAGCGCTGCAATTTAAGAAGGATATTGACAAGCTGGGGTGTGCAGAGGAGGGCAACCAAGATGATCAAAGGTCTGGAAACCCAAGTGCCTTATGAATGTCAGGAACTGGCTGGATGAGGAAGACTGGTGGGCACCACTCACCCAAGAGCCCCCCTGGGTTGACATAGAAGTTGATGACTTAGAACCAGGACAGTGTTGGTGGGACATGGGGGATCAGTCTGCGGAAGTGACAAGCTGGGAGATGCTAGATGCAGGAGGGTTGAGTGATGGGGGTGAGAAAAGGAGACCCTTCTAGGACTGGGCTGGGAGCTGAGAGTCTCCGTGTGAGTGCAGACCCAGACAAAGAGAAGTCAGAAGTTGTCCCTGCTGCCTTGTGGATGACCTGTACTTGCCTGATAGCTACTTGACAATGAAGAACAGTTGAGGGAGTTGGGTATGTTTAGCCTGGAAAAGAGGAGACTGAGAGGAGATACGATAGCCATCTTCAAATATCTCAATGGCTGTCACATGGAGCAAGCTTGTTGTCTTCTGCTCTGGAGGATACGACTCAAAACAATGGTGTCATGTTACAAGAAAGGAGATTCTGACTAAACATCATGAAGGTTGGAGAGCCATCTGTCATGGACACCTTAGTGGAGATTCTTGAATTGTAGGGTGTTGGACCTTTGGGGTCCCAACTCTGCAATTCGAGGATTATATGATTCTAAACCTGTATTTGTTTCCCCCCTCTACCACTTTTCTTATCTGTTCATCATATGCAATGAGACAGCTTTTGGGTTTGGCTTCATCATAGATCTGGGTAGAACAAGACTGTCCGCTGGCCCTCCACGAAACTGCTGGGCTGCCCCCCTCCAGCCCAGAAGAGCATCCAGCCACTGTTTTCCACCTCTTGTTTCTAACACTAGACTTGTTCCACTTTCTGACTGAGAAGGCTCCACTTGAGGCCTTATCTAGCACCAGATGTTTTGGGTTAAGGAGCTGTCAACCATTTAGTGAGAGGAGGAGATGGGTGAGGAGATAATCCCATTGACCAGATGTGATTAGTTCTTAGGGTCAGGTGCAACTGTGGCCATACTGCTGGCTCTGCACAGTAAATGACTTTTGGTGTAACTCATAAATGGATCTATGTCCTAGTTAGGCATGCCCAGTGCACAAATTCTCTTTGCTTAAAAAAAAAGGTGGGGCTCTTTGGCTGTGTTAACATTGCCTTCCTATTATGAAGTACAGTGGTGCCTCAGGTTACAGACGCTTCAGGTTACAGACTCTGCTAACCCAGAATTAGTACCTCAGGTTAAGAACTTTACCTCAGGATGAGAACAGAAATCTCGCAGTAGCAGCGTGGTGGCAGTGGGAGGCCCCATTAGCTAAAGTGGTACCTCAGGTTAAGAACAGTTTCAGGTTAAGAATGGACCTCCAGAACGAATTAAGTTCTTAACCCGAGGTACCACTGTATAAAAAAGAAAAGCAAACACTCCCCCCCTCAAGGTACTAACTTTGGGGCCATTTAATTTTGAACCTATGTTTCAGAATGATCTTTTTCTTCCTGCAGAAATGGCACTCTTGTTATATCTAGGCACCATTGGTGCAGCAGAGGATATAACTGAGCTGGGTCCTAGTGCTGCAGAGTATTTAATGGTTAATGAAACTTTGAGGGCCATAGCTGCTACTAAATTTTCATAGCAGAAGAAGTAAAGTATTATTCTTTTTTGTTAGTGACATTAACTCCCACCTAGAATCCCTTCCTATTGACTGCCCTGCAATAGTCTTTCCTTATTCCTTATTCATCAGGCTCTGGTGAACATTTTCTTTCCCTTTTCTTTACCTTATCAAACAGAAATGAAAAAGGAGTGTGTTGATCTTAATGGCCTTTAAAAACAACAACAAAACTACACAGGTGCAGCTTGCAGGTGTTGTGGGTAAACTACACTTTGCTCAACCAGTTTCATTCCCACCAGAGAAATGAAACAATCAGTGCATCCTCATAAAAAGAAGCCTTTACTGGAGAATACAGAAGCTTCTCCATGCTTGGTATACCTTTTGCGAGACGT
Organism: Podarcis erhardii; assembly: GCF_964252035.2. Classification (NCBI taxonomy): domain Eukaryota; kingdom Metazoa; phylum Chordata; class Lepidosauria; order Squamata; family Lacertidae; genus Podarcis; species Podarcis erhardii. Next base: position 9,339,625 of record NC_138512.1, read on the forward strand.
GATTATGCTAAGAAATACATTTAATGCCTTAAATCTCTTTACAAGACCCAACAATGGAAAAATTCAAAGTGTCATCTACAAAACTTAAAGCGCAATCCCCTTGGACACAGACGAAGAGAATTCTTTACACAACGTATAAGAAATTGACAGATTCACTGACACAAGATATGGCAGTCGCCAGAAGTTTAGATGAGTTCAACTACGTTTTCAAAATGCAAGTATTTGAGGGAAAGGCTCTTGCCTTCATCCTCTGCTGTGAGCTTCCCAAATGGTCAGGCTGGTCATTGCTGAAAGCATGAAGCTGGCTTGGATGGACCTTTGATCTGATGTGCAACAGAGCTCTTCTTCTCTTTCCACCTGAAATGCATGCCAGTCCTGTACATTGCAGGAGATGATCAGTAACGGTGGACAATCTATCTTTCAGGGACTCCAGCCTTCCATTACTGATCTTCGCATCGAGGAAGGCTGGATATGAAAATCATTGTACCGCAGAGGTCTCCTGCAAAAGCCTTTCACTTTTGCTTAGCTTTCATGTATTTCGATTGGACTTCCACAGGGGAATTTTCCAGTTGATTGTTCCCCACTAGACAAAATAGATCTATTCAATATGCTTGAATAGATCTCTTTTAAAAATTCCTTCTGGCCTATATAGTAAATATAATAAATTAAACACCATACGTTAGGTTTAGGAACTGCATGTTCTGAGAAACATGGGTCTATTATTGAAAAAGGCATCCCCATGCTGGGTGGTAAATCTTACCTTGGGTACTCATATTATCAAATGAAGTACTGTGGTGAAGGAATGGAGAAATGTGCAGAGTGATCATGTCAAGATAGGGGATTATGGGAGAGAAAAGAAAGAATGCAACATTCCCAAATACATGTATTTGGGATACATGTAGTCTCGCCCTTAAGATGGTACTCAGCCAAGTCTATAGCTGCTCCCAAATTCTCTTGTTGTTTTGTCCAATTTCTCTTGTGGTAACTTTTTAAAAAGAAAAGTATTTCATTGATTTTCATTTTGCGCAATCCAAGTGGTACAATAAAAAGTTGCAGTAAGAGAAAAACAAATGTAATTTGTTCCATCAAACACCACATATTTAGGAAGTAAGAGCAAATGAAACCAAACCTATAATCACATTAGTTTATCGAACCTCTCAAGAAATCTGCATGCAAAACTGGTGGTTTTGGTCTAACAGATGAAGAGTGAATAAATGTGAGAAAAGGGAACCATACATCTGTGAATGCACCAGGCTTGGCCTGGCTTTTTGCCAACCCCTCAGCGTTGCTAAGCTTTTCTATCAAAGCTTTTTGCCAAATGTGGCAATGCCAATTACATATAGAAAATTCAGAAGACATATTCCAGCCCACGGCCACTGTCCTCCTGGCAGCTACTAACAAAAGAACAAACAGATCTTTATGAAGTAATTTGGGGCCAGTGAAAAGACCATAACCCACATTTTCTGTGAAACCTTTAGATTGTCCCCCTAAGCCTTATCTTAATCCTAATTGAAGCCTAATCTTATAGACATGCATCTGCTCACCTCATCCCATCCTATTTTGTCTTTGTTGTCTTACACAGTGTTGAAATTGAGATTTCAAGAGGTAATGCAGTACTCTGCTAAAAGTGTCCCCTGCATAATCATCATCATCATCATCATCATTTTTTATTTTAAAAAACCCATTCTCAATTAATGAGAAAGGAAATTGCATTCCAGTATTATTAAAGGGGAGATAAAAAATGGTTAAATTCTTGTGGGCAGGTGCAGGGTTTTTGTTGCACTTACTGTACCTTTGAGGAGGCCATAGGGTGCTCACAAAATGCCCTTTCATTCTGCAAATAATCTGTTGGCACTCTGCAGCCGATCTGCATGTCTGCTCTTCAACTAAATCCCTGGTATCTCTTCCATAGCTGTCAAGTGTCCCTTATTTGAAGGGACAGTCCCTTATTCCAGCACCATATCCCGCTGCTGTCCCTTATTGATGGATGTCCCTTAAATGATGTCCCTTAAATTTCAAAGGAAGCAGCTCCTCTCCCTCCCTCCCTGCCGACCAACTGTGGCTCCAACTGTGTTGCTTGGCTGTGTTGCTCACCCAATAAGAAGTCTAAGAAAGACTGGGGGGGGTGGAGCTTGCATGCCTTGTGTGTGGCTAGTTAATGCAAGCTGATGAGTTTTTTGAATGCTGGACGCTCTCTATAACACCCTTTTCAGTATGGTCTCATCAAGGGTGCCCTTTCTCATTTACGATGTAGTCACCCATAATGGCCCAGGATATTGGGGAGTTTGCCCTACCCCAATCACTCAAACAGACCCCCCAAATCTGCTGTCAGTTGTGGAGGTTGTCAAAAAAGAAAAAGAAAAATAGGTATTAAAAATAGAATTCCTAGATGCCAAGATTTAGGTTTAGGGCAAGTACTCTTTGGTGAGAGAACCCCAGAGCAGAATCAGAATCACACTATATTCAGCAAAGTAAAGGGTGGAAATATAGGCTGTTAGACCTATAAAATACACCCTTCCAAAATTTCCCTCTTCCCCTAGCATATAAAAAGACCACACATTTAGTAAGTTAAAAACTATTTACTAACTCTTCAAAGGTCAGCTTCATGTGCTTTTCCACACATCAGTCAGAAAATGGAGGCAGTAAAACTTGGCTTAGTTACAATAGGAACTCAAGAAAGGCTTGTTAGAGCCATGTGGCCTGAGCTTGGAGGAACCAGCTCAGTCCTCTTTACACACTGAACTTTTCAGGTATTATGAAAGGGGATTGATTAGTTTCTTCCTAAGGTTGTGGGGGAGTGACCTAGCTAAGCCTGGCAGAACAGCTTACTCTATGGCATTAACCCCTTCATGTGTTAATTAGACTTAAGCATCTTGGTTACATGAGACTGGTTATCCCACAAATTGCCACCTTTTAATGGATTTCAATAGCAACCTACTTTTTCCATTTGAAGTTTGGTTCCTCTGGGCTTCAGTGGCCAAGAAAGAGAAGTGAACTGCTTCTTTATCATACGAGTCACAAGTTCAGAATAACCATCACATTTGCTAGGTTTCTTAGATCCTCTTATAAGACTTATGAGGTTGTTGTTGCTTCTTATTGGAAGACTTGAGAATTAGCAATATAGCTGAGATCGGTCAAACAGTTTCAAGTATTCTTGTCCTTGAAAAATGTGTCATCAGTTTGTTTACAACTGCTCCCCTCCAGCTATAGAAAGTGCTTTACTGTTTCTCCACAGAAATTAGATTTGCCCACTTGAACTGAGAGAAAAATAATAATTAAAATGTAGCTCTCTTCATTTAACTCATAATAGGTTTTTCCATCCATTTATATTAAATCAAATGGGTGAGCTGGTTGCAGCACGTAACTGAGGCTGATTAAACATTTTGTTCTGATTAGAAAAGACCTCTCTAAGATGTTTTTCAAGTATCCCTTATTATTGTACAAATCTATGTTGTAACTCAGGGTTCAGTGGCTACACTGAATTGAACACTAGGGACTCTTTCACAGTCCTGGGGCAAGCCTGCTCTTTAAGGCTGCATGGGAACAAACAGCAATCTGCAGAAAACCCAAATTGCTGTTTGCTCTGATAAAGCACTAAAGAGTGGATTTTCGTGGGGAAAGCTTCTTGGCAAAAGAAAAAAGCGCAAGGACACAGAGCTTTAAAGCATGGACCTGTGCCTGGAAAGAGCAGGGCAAGTGTGTGAAGAAGCCCTCAGTGGTAAACATTGGTTTTTCCAGGGGAAAGTGATGAAACAAAAAACCCCCCTCAAACCTGTGCCTAGAAATCAATGGAGAAACAGAAGTGAGATGCTCCTTCTTTGTGAGTCATCTAAAAATCTAGTAAAGCTGGCTCTTTTATTTAGCAGTATTGCATTACTCACACAAATCTGTATGCAGATTTAGAATCATAGAATTGTAGAGTTGGAAGGGACCACGAGGGTCATCTAGGCCAACCCCCTGCAATGCAGGAATCTCAGCCAAAGCATCCATGACAGATGACAATTTCTCTCACTGGGTGACAATCCTACCAAAAAATGTATTCTTAGCGTAACTTGTGAAAATGACCTTTTCTTGTGGTCTGGAATCCAGAATCCCATTACCTAGGAGGCTTTCCTTCTTTTCTGGGGCAGGTAGAGCCTTTTTCATTAATAATAATAATAATAATAATAATAATAATAATAATAATAATAATTTATTATTTGTACCCTGCCCCTTTGGCTGGGTTTCCCCAGCCACTCTGGGCGGCTTCCACAGAGACCAAAAATACACTAAAATGTCACACATTAAAAACGTCCCTGAACAGGGCTGCCTTCAGATGTCTTCTGAATATGAGGTAGTTGTTTATCTCTTTGACATCTGATGGGAGGGCGTTCCACAGGGCGGGCGCCACTACCGAGAAGGCCCTCTGCCTGCTTCCCTGTAGCTTTGCTTACGCAGTGGGGAACCGCCAGAAGGCCCTCAGCGCTGGATCTCAGCGTCCGGGCAGAACGATGGGGGTGGAGGTGCTCCTTCAGGTATACTGGGTCGAGACCATTTAGGGCTTTAAGGGTCAACACCAACACTTTGAATTGTGCTCGGAAATGTACTGGGAACCAATGTAGGTCTTTCAAGACTGGTGTTATGTGGCCTTGGCGGCCGCCCCCAATCACCAGTCTAGCTGCCGCATTCTGGATTAGTTGTAGTTTCCGGGTCACCTTCAAAGGTAGCCCCACATAGAACGCATTGCAGTAGTCCAAGCGGGAGATAACTAGAGCATGCACCACTCTGACAAGACAGTCCGCGGGCAGGTAGGGTCTCAGCCTGCATACCAGGTGGAGTTGGTAGACAGCTGCTCTGGATACAGAATTGACCTGCACCTCCATGGACAGCTGTGAGTCCAGAATGACTCCCAGGCTGCGCACCTGGTCCTTCAGGGGCACAGTTACCCCATTCAGGACCAGGGAGTCCTCCACACCAGCCCGCCCCCTGTCCCCTAAAAACAGTACTGTACTTCTGTCAGTTCTGTCTATTGTCAGGATTCAACCTCAATCCATTAGCCGCCATCCATCCTCCAACCGCCTCCAGACACTCACACAGGACCTTAACCGCCTTCACTGGTTCTGATTTGAAAGAGAGGTAGAGCTGGGTATCATCTGCATATTGATGGACACCCAGTCCAAATCCCCTGATGATCTCTCCCAGCGGCTTCATATAGATGTTAAAAAGCATGGGGGAGAGGACGGAACCCTGAGGCACCCCACAAGTTAGGTATGAGTATAGCCATGAGGAAGCAGGGGTTTAGGGCCAGATTTTTCCAGCTCCTAGATGGACCACCTTCCCAGTTTGAAGGCCCCATCTGCCTCTCATTTCCCTCTACAGCACATGCAGTTAACCACCTTATTGACTGTTGGACCCACTATGGGGCTTCTCTGCTGAAACTGCCAGAACCTTTCTTCACAAGCAAGGAAAGTCCTTAACTCACTGAGGGTTTGAGAACCATCTCAAGGAAAAGGCTCTACATATTAAAACAGATTTGCTATTTCTACCCAAATCACTGTTCTGGTATTAGAACAGTGCATGAAAGACGTATTTAATAGAGATCCAGATTCTTTTGCATTTATAGTTCCTGCTGGGGCGTTGTTGTTTCTTGTGTTTTTTAAAAAAAGAAATATTACTTTCATTAATTTAAAACCCTCATCATAGAAACATTCTCATAAGAAATGTTTATAGGTCTATAAAATTGCTGCATTATTATTGTTTAAATGTCTTTGGAAAATATGGGACTTTCCATTCTCCTGCCCTCCCAAAAGGCAGAAAAGAGGGAAGAATGCAGAGTAAGCAATTTTCATACAACGGTTTCAGCCTTCGGGGTCAAATATTTTTTAAGAACTAATTTTCTACCTGAGACCAGGGTAGTGATTGCGATTTATCCAAAGGAAATGGCTTTTTTAAAAAAGGAAAGGAAAAGGAAAGGTTACATCTGCCAGTTTCAAACAGAACATATCAGAAAGACTGGTAATCATAGCTGTCAACGTTTTCCCCTTTTTAAGGGAAATTCCCTTATTCCGAATAGGATTCCTCGCAAGAAAAAGGAAAAGTTGACAGCTATGCTGGTAATCAAGGCTGCTATCCTCAAACCATTTGTTCTAGAAGAGTCAATGGAAATAATCTAGAATCTAGAATCCATTGAATCTTTTTAGATAGTGAATCCGAGGTCTTTTGTCCATGGCATCATCTTTAGGATGGATATGAGAGGAATAAAATGAAGAATCTAAACAGATTTTAGAAAGAATAAAAAAGAATAAAAAAGGAAGGGAAGGGAGATGTGAGGACTAAATTCTCAAAGTCATTAGCATTTTTTAATAGTCATCATTTAATTTATTTATTTTGATAAAAAATGTAATTCAATAGCATGTAAGTAATAGGTGAACTGAAAGAAAAAGTAATGCAATTGAATGAAAATTAAAATTTAACATACAAAAAGAAGGAAGGTACCATCCCTGAGAAGAGTAATATTTTTGGTCCTGGGTGGTAGCAGCATGTCATTCTTCTCTCTTCTCTTTTTACGGTTTGATTGTAAGTATCAGTATTGTAAGTATTATCCTTGGGGTCTTTTGATATTCTCACTTGGACGTTGGAGATCAGCTATCTGAGACGAGGATTAGGGGACACTGTGTTTCAGAGCTTTTATTCCAACCTGGACACACACACAGTTCTAGAAGGTGGTGTTGGGAGTCCGTTGCTTTGACAATTAGCAATTAACCACAGGTTGCCACAGGGCTCTCTCCTGTCTGCTTATACTGTACTGCTGATATCCAGAGAAGAAGGAGAAGAGTTTGAATTTGATATCCCGCTTTATCACTACTTGAAGGAGTCTCAAAGTGGCTGACAATCTCCTTTCCCTTTCTCCCCCACAACAAACACTCTGTGAGGTGAGTGGGGCTGAGAGACTTCAGAGAAGTGTGACTGGCCCAAGGTCACCCAGCAGCTGCATGTGGAGGAGCGGAGACGCGAACCCTGTGTGGGAGTTCAGAACTTAACTGGTTAAGTGTTCTGAGCTGTGCGTCACTTTCCGACGTCAGCTATGGAAGCTGGGAGGAGTCTGGGAGGAGACTGTACTGTTGTTGTTCTCTCTGTGTCTTGAGAGAGACGGACATGTTTTAACATGGCTGAAAGGAGCCCTGGTCTTTTATGGGCTGAAATGTTCCAATAAAAGCTGTAAATAGACGAATCTGTCTGTGTATGCTTGCATGGAGCAAGGGAGAAAAAGACTGTTTTACACCGCTGTATGCTACTCTGCTAAGCCGTGGCCAAAGAGACAGCAGACTTACTTGCGCAGCTGAGAATGAAGCGTGCCGGACGCTGCGAATGACTGATTGGGATCGTAAAGCTGTCTGAGTACACGGCTCCATCGATCAAGCTCAGAGATCGATTTCCGCATAGGTTATGGAAGGTCAGTAAACGCTCGTAAAACAGTCGGTGTGAGCTCCAGGAACGCTTTGAAGTCAGCGTGGATGCCGGTGAGCCAGAATGATTAATTGCCTGCTTCCGAGAGACAGTGAGAGCTTCTGATACAGAGAGCTGGCCGGAGGCGGAGGCTGCGTTCAGTGAGTCTTGCCTGATGCTGGAAGGCAGAGCTGCTCAGAGACAGAGCTAAAAGCTAAAAGGCAGCTGAAAAATCGTTTCTCCACGGAAGGGTGAGGCAGAGAAGCTGTACCTGATCGTAAGTAAGCTTGGGCCCCCTTGGCAGAACGGGAGAAAATGGCAGAGAGCCAGGATATACCGGTGGAGAAGCTCACTTTAAAAAGTTGGGCAACCTGGAGCAGAAGAGTCAGGGGTTGGTTCTTGGTCACTGGGCTTTGGGAAGGAAGCCAGTCAGAGCCAGCTGAAGCAGGCTGTGAATCTGCGGTGCCTGGAGATGGCAAGCAGAGAATGCAACAAGAGCTGAATATGCTCAGAGCATGCGTTGATGCTTCACTGAGGCCTCATTTGGAAGGTGTACAGACACCAGGGGCTGCCTGGAATGTGCTGCGAAGTTTGTGTGAAACTGCAGCAGGAGGCCAGGGCCCTGGAGAAGAAATGGAGAGCCCCAAGATGGCTGTGGCCCCAGTTCCCGGTACTTCAGTCTCAAGGAGCACTGTTGGGCAGATCGGGGGGGCGAAGAGTTCCAAAGGCAAGTTTAAGAAACTTTCCACTGTTGCTGAAGCGGAGAGCAGCTTCAAGGGGGGCCAGACTGGTGGGAGGTGCCGTTCCAGGAGAAGGAAGGCCAGGCCAGCTGGGAGGAGCCCCGGGCAGTATTTTTCCACTGGAGTACAACGTCTGCATGGCAGCTGCCCCCACCGGAGCAGAGAGCCGATGCAGGATGTTTGCAAGGACACTTCCCATGGGAATCAAGCGGGTTTCCATGGCAACAGGCCTGGGAAGACAGGCAGGCGTGGAACTGAGCCAGGTGGTCGTGGTAAACAACAGGAAGAGGCTTATCAAGTCTCTGCGAGTATGGCATTGTTCGAAGACGGCCGAATGGAAAATTTGGAAATGGCTTTTGTAATCGACTCAGCAGCTAACCGCAACATGGTTCCAGAGACCCCTGCAGTCGAGATGTGGAATTGCACGGCATTTTCAAAAGGACAGGGACAAACTGTTAAGTTTGCAAATGGACAAAGGGCTGAAGTTTATAAATTTGCTAATGCCTATTTTTCTGTTTTGCAGGAAAGGATGGAGTTTTGTATTGTCCCAGAGGCGCATCACTGTTTATTATCTGTGCCTTATTTGTTGAAAAAAGGGTTTCAGGTTTGTTTTGAAAATGATGTCTGCACAATCTCCAAAGGGGAGAGGGTACTTGCCAAGGTTAAGAAGGGGCAGAATGACCTTTTCATTCTTAAAACGTCTCTTGGGGGTGAGGGGAAGGTTGAGAGAGCACAGGCGCAGCGTGCTACAGTTCCCACTCATGTTCAATGTGCTTGTGCATGGCATCAGAGGACCAATCATAGTTCTCTAGAAGAACTGCAAGTACTTCCTGAGGTTACCAGAGGGTGTAAAATTAGAGATTGTGGACGTGCCATTAGTTGCGCCACATGCAAGCAGGCAAAGGTGAAAGGGTGCAGTTACCCAAAGGTGGAACGGGTTGCCACTAAACCTTTTGAGCTGGTTCACATAGATTTGGCCGGTCCTGTCAAGGAACCAAGTCTGGGAGGGGCCAGGTTTCTGCTAACTTTTTTGGATGATTTTTCGCAGAGCACCTGGACCCACGGTCTCAAATCCAGGGAGGATGCAGCACAGCTGATCAAGAGCTGGGTTGAGGGGGTGGAACAGAGATTCTCCACCAGGGTTCAAGCGATCATCAGTGACAGAAATGCTAGGTACACTGGTTCTGCTTTGCAGCAGTTCTTTCACAGAAGAGGGATACGTCACACAGTTACTTCACCCAGTAAGAGGGGGGTGGCAGAGCTGAGAAGTGAAGCTCTGGTTAAGGCTGGACAGGTGATGCTGAAAGAAGCCAGGTTACCTCCAAAGTTTTGGCTGGAGGGAATCCGTTGTGTGTCGTTCACCTGGAATCGTGTCTACAACTCACTGGTAGGTGACACACCGTACTCGTTGTTAAATGGCCGCAAACCCCAGGTTCACTTTCTGCGCAAGTTTGGATCTCCTGCGGTTGTCCCTGTGCCTAAGGCTTTGCAAGGGCCAGATGGAGCCAAAGTCCAGAAAATGATCTTCTGTGGGTATGAGCCAGACGCTCGTGCATGGAGATTTGCTTACCCGTCAGGTGATCAGAGTAAGGTGCTGATCAGTAAACACGCTGAATTCTTTGAGCAGGATGAAAGGCCAAAGATTTCTGCACAGCGTGATGTTCTTTCAGAATGTCTCTCTGATTCAGAGGACAGTTCTGGTGAGGAGGAAGAAGAGGCTGAGTCTGCTGATGACGATCAGGTCACTGACCAGGGTCAGGAGCAGGGTGGGGTGTCTCCACAAGTTGTTAGGAAAGGACAGCCCAAGAGTGAGCCTAGTTCTCCTGTGGGTGTAATGGAGAGGATTCGAAGACGCTTTAAGTCAGAGGGGGAATCCCGTGATGCAGAGGACACACCTGCTGGTGACAGTGAGCCAGAGGAAACACCAGAGTTTGTGCCTAGGCGATCCAGTCGCACAACCAAGGGTATTCCACCTGAGAGGTACCAGGCCACAGGTACGTGGGTAAGTTTCGCACAGTGCGATTCTGAGAGTTGTGAGGTGATTCCACAGATGCCCAACAGGTACGCCAAGGTAGGGCGCAAGGCATTGGGGAAGGGATTGATCTCACAAGGTGTTGCTGAAGATGTTACACAGGTTTTGTCAGAAAGCAACGCAAGGGGGTGTGTGGGAGTTCAGAACTTAACTGGTTAAGTGTTCTGAGCTGTGCGTCACTTTCCGACGTCAGCTATGGAAGCTGGGAGGAGTCTGGGAGGAGACTGTACTGTTGTTGTTCTCTCTGTGTCTTGAGAGAGACGGACATGTTTTAACATGGCTGAAAGGAGCCCTGGTCTTTTATGGGCTGAAATGTTCCAATAAAAGCTGTAAATAGACGAATCTGTCTGTGTATGCTTGCATGGAGCAAGGGAGAAAAAGACTGTTTTACACCGCTGTATGCTACTCTGCTAAGCCGTGGCCAAAGAGACAGCAGACTTACTTGCGCAGCTGAGAATGAAGCGTGCCGGACGCTGTGAATGACTGATTGGGATCGTAAAGCTGTCTGAGTACACGGCTCCATCGATCAAGCTCAGAGATCGATTTCCGCATACCCTGTTCCCCAGATTACGAGACTACCGCTCTTAACCACTACACCACACTGGCTCCCTAGGATGTAGTATGATCACAGTTCCCTGGTGGCACACAGCTCAATGTCTTCACTTCATCAGATTCAGACAAAGTCGTGGAAGTGCTAAGACTTGTGGCTGGGCTTTGCAATGGACTGGATGTGAGCTAATAAACAAACTCATAATCCAGGGGAGATGGAATACTATGGGTGGAAGTTACATCTGATAGGGAGTCAAGAGTCATTGTTCTGGATCAGGGATCAGCAACCTTTCTCAGCCATGGGCTGGTCCACTGTCCCTCAGACCATGTGGTATATTTTGAAGGGGGAAAAAAGAATGAATTTCTATACCCCACAAATAACCCAGAGAAGCATTTTAAATAAAAGCACACATACTACTCATGTAAAAACACCAGGCAGGCCCCACAAATAACCCAGAGATGCATTTTAAATAAAAGGACACATTCTTCTCATGTAAAAACACGTTGATTCCCGGACCGTCCATAGGCCGGATTGAGAAGGCGATTGGGCCGCATCCAGCCCCTAGGCCTTAGGTTGTCTACCCCTGTTCTGGATGAGCCCTTACTCCTTTCATAGTATGGGAGTCTTCTCCAATGTTGGCATCTTCTTCAGAGGCCTTCCACTAGAGGGAATTTGGGTGCTAACCTAAGAAATTGCTATATTTTGGGGTGTGGAACCCCATGGCTCTCAAAAGAAGCTCTGAATTTATTTTCTCTTTGGGATGAACTCTCCACCATCCTGTTACAAATATTTCTGAGTGTCCTCCATCTATGTGTGGGTTGCTGACTTAAGGGAAACGTCTTCAGTTGTGAACCTTCAGTTGTGAAGACATGTCAGGGTCAGAAAAGATGATTAAACTCCAGCTGGCATTTGTGTGAATGTGTAATTGTTATAATCCTTATTGCTGACACATCAATATTTAACTTACATTAACCTTTCCTTTGAAGCTTACAGCCAGTGCCTCTGCAGCTTGTTTGGTCTAATTTTTCCACATCATTGCATCGCGAAGCTTACAGATTGAAACTGTCATGATGTGACAGATTCAGACCATTGCTTTGTTTTCCTCATGATTGAAACTAACTTAGATTAACAATATTCTTTTTGTCAGGAATGCCTGCAAGCTACTCCAGCAAGATAATTCCTGAAAGGGGCTCTAATGAAGACAAGTGTAAGATTGCCAGAGATATTAATTGTTAACAAAAACTCTAATGAGGATGATGCCATTTCACAGGACTTTGTTTCCACCACTTAAAGTAACAAATCTTTTGTTGTACATGTAGTATATTGTGTGTGTGTGTGTGTGTGTGTGTGTGTAAGTGAGTAGTGATGAACAGGAAAATGTGGATTGGAAAACCATCACAATTATGATTTCTGTTGGAAAGTCTGGCATTACCACAGAGGAAATCACACATGCATCATATACCTGCATCTTTAAACAATAGTTTCACACACATCTGGGAAACCCAGTGTGACCAGGTGCCTTTAATATGTGTACATTGATGCTTAAACATGTGTTCTCCTTCAGTATACCTGCAGGAGCATCTCCACCCCCATCCTTCAGCCCGGACACTGAGGTCCCGCTCTGAGGGCCTTCTGGCAGTTCCCTCCCTGAGAGAAGTGAAGTTACAGGAAACCAGGCAGAGGGCCTTCTTGGTAGTGGCGTCCACCCTGTGGAACGCCCTCCCATCAGATGTCAAGGAAATAAATAACTATCTGACTTTTAGAAGGCATCTGAAGGCAACCCTCTTCAGGGAAGTTTTCAAAGGTTGATGTTTTATCGTGTTTTCAATATTCTGTTGGGAGCCGCCCAGAGTGGCTGGGGAAACCCAGCCAGATGGGTGGGGTATAAATATTATTATTATTATCACTCTTCTTCTTCTTCTTCTTCTTCTTCTTCTTCTTCTTCTTCTTCGTGACACCCATGCATTGTGTGTTTGCCAGTGCTTTTTTTCTAGAAAAAGAGGTGCCAGAACTCACCATGAATGCCTCCCTTGTTCTCTTATAATGGCGATGGCACCCACCTGAGAGGTGCTGGAACTGTGTTCCGGTGAGTGGTGGCTGAAAACCCCCCTGCTTTTTGCTGCAGGAAGCAATGAGGTAATACCAGCATCCTCCTAGCAGTCATGTGTGATGAGCTGACCCAAATTTTATGCCTAATGAGAATGCATGTCCACCACAGAGAGCTCTCCCGCGGGCTTTGTTGTTGTCTGAAAAGAAAGCATAAGCAAATATGTGAAACGATGCATTTGCCGATTCTTCCCCATGTTCCTGAGGCAGTTGCCAGGAGCAGACACAAAGCCAGTGGCAGACCTTGCAACCAACAGTCAGTGCGCTTGATTTGCATAATTAAAAAAGATTTTGTATAATGTGCGAATTAGGTGCCTTGATTTGTGAAGAGCAACCTTAAATCAGGGCAGAACCCAATGGCTATTCCTGGTGGAACAGAGAGATCTGGTTTGCACATGACACTAAGCCAGGTCACAGCTTAGTGTGACTGCATGAGCATCATCAGAAAGAATATTGTGGCCACTTGACTTCTCCATCTGCCCACCTGCTGCTGTGAGCTATGATATGGTTTGCCTCAGCATGTCATCCACACTTGGACTTGAGGTTTCTTTTCTCCAGGCTAACTATGAGCTGTGAAACAAGACAAATCACAAGCCTAGGTTCAGAACCCTGACCAAGGTTTAGCTCCAGCCACACAGCAGCAGGATGACTAGAGTAGGAGCAAAGCAGCCATCATCTCCTCTCTGGAAGCCTGCATGTTTGCACATTTGCACAAAGAAAGCCATAGTTCAGTTTCAGACTATATGCAAACCAGTCCAGAGAGCAGAGGCAGATTTAGGAGAGTGCAATCGATTCAGCTGCACTGGGTGTGGAGCTGCAGGGGTCCACAACTATTATTTAGAATGGAGCGTGAAAGGCAGGGGGTGCCATATTTTGGCATTGCACAGGGCACTGCTGAAATTTGAGACCCCAAGATCCGCCACTGTGGAGAGCGATCTCCAGTTCAAGACTACTATTTTCTATCACAAATGTTTTAAAATTGATTGTCAGGCTGCAGGGAATCAGCTTCTTCCCCTGTGGCAGTAATAAGCAGATTGAACCAAAGGAAATTCTTACCAGTTAGTTTCTTTAGTAAACACAGCGAGAGACAAACCTAGAATGGCGGTGCTCCCAATTAAGGCACACACCCACCTCCATCCCTATTAATCTACGTCACTCCTACGTTTTGTAATCTGAGTTTGTACCCTCTGTGCTTTCTGTTCTAACAGTCTCTGAGCTCTTCTTGTCCTTGGGGATAGGGTGGGAATGCTGTCCAGAGACTATGAATCTCTTAACCCTCTCTCTTCCAGTGTTTCTTTTGTAGCTGTTCCCCATCCAGTATTTCCCAGCTTCTGCCTTCTGAAATATGCCCTTCTGCAAACCACTGTTCCAAATCTATACTGTCCTCCTGCTCCTGAGAAGATGCAGTCTCAGGATCAAGAAGAGGGGGTGGATCCCTCAGTGCAGCTCTTCTCAGAACGGTCCCTGACATTAATATGCATTTATTGATGCTCACCTCTCTGTTACTTTCTTCGGCAGAAAGAAATCGAGAACTATGGAGAGACTGTAGGATGGGGAGGGAGCTGATTTAAATGAATGGGTGTTGGTAGAGATGAGCCCTGTGTAAAATAATTTCAGCTCCTAGGTTCTCAATCCTCATCCTGAGAGTTAATTCCAAAAGATACTAAGGCTGCTTGCACACAGCACTCTGTTCTAGAAAGGAGACTGAGTAGAGTCATACCTCGGGTTGAAGTAGCTTCGGGATAAGTATTTTTGGGTTGCGTGCTGCGGCGCCCCGGAAGTAAAGGAGCACATTACTTCCGGGTTTCGCCACTCGTGCATGCGCAGACAAAATGACATCACGCGCATGAGCAGAAGTGTCAAATCGCAACCCACGTACGCGCAGACACGCGGATGCGGGTTGCATTCGCTTCTGGATGCGAACAGGGCTCCGGAAGTGATCCGTTCCCACTGTACTTGCTTCTTCATAGTCCATGAACCATCTAGTTTTCTTGCATGTTTTTCGCCCCAGAAAAGCTTTCTTGAGAAACTGGTTGCACATCGATTCTGCTTTGCCCCACAGTGTGTCAATTTGAAAACAGCTGTAGGCAGTCCTGGCAATGATAGGTATATCCACACCTGCCGATTGATGTTACGGGTATAGCAGGACTGCAATAATCTAATCAAGGGGAAGGTTTTAAAATATGCATCAAGTAACCACACCCACCCTTGAGACAGTAGGGTCTAGAACAGGCATGGGCAAACTCCGGCCCTCCAGATGCTTGGGACTATAATTCTCATCATCCCTGACCACTGGTCCTGTTAGCTAGAGATGATGGGAATTGTAGTCCCAAACATCTGGAGGGCCGGAGCTTGCCTATGCCTGGTCTAGAATCAATCTACGTAGATTGAAAGCAGCATGTTGAGGATGAGCATGGACAGTTCTGGACCAAGAAAAACTACATTTTTTGTGCTACAATGGGTCAATGTGTACACAGCCTAAAAAGTAGGCAAAACCATGAAACTTTGAATGAGACCCCAAAATCTATATACCTTATATCTTAGAAGTGATATCCAACATCAGTCATACTCAGAGTGTAAGTCCATTGATTTCAATGGGCCATTTCTATGACTGACTTTGGCAATCCCCCTAATAAATGTTTACAACTTATGCCCCAGTGAAAGGAGATTTTGATGGAGAAGATGCATGTAAATGGGTGGGTTTGGCAGTGAAGTGATGTAGATTGTAGATTCTAGTGAAAGTGAGAAATAATAGCAGATAATCTGACTACTGCAAAATGATGAATGAACTATTCATCCCATGGAGATGCATTAATAATGAGACCTCTGTCAAATTAGATCCCTTCATTATTTATGCAATTATCATGCAGAACCAGGAAAGCAGCCTCACTTGGCAGTAGTAATTAACAACATCTGACTCCCAGGGGTTTTGCCAGAATTTCAAGGGATCTACCACACTACGTTTCAAATGAAACTTTAACCTTTCATCTGCCTTGTTTCCTTAGATCAATCCAGAGAGCTGGTGATTAAAAAAAACAAATAAAATTCTGAATTGAAAGAAGCCAGTGTAAATTTTGGAGACCCTAGATAGTTAACTGTCCACTGGGAAATGCCAAGGCAGTCATTGAAGAAAAATGCATTTTTCTTGAAATCTGCAGAAAGTCCAAAAGGTGGAGAAAGAAAAGGGAGGATAAGAAAGGAGGTCATACATATGTTAGCCCAAGCATGTAGAAGGTCAGATCCAGAGTGAGGTAGCTCTGCTTCTTTCCCAAGTCTTGACTAAGCTGTTTCATTTATTTTAACGGGGTGGGGGGGGACAGGGCAATCATAAATAGGACTGGAAAGGAGTGGAAGAGTGGATTCAGCACCATGCCCAAATTCCAGGGTAGGAGGTAGAGGCACTTTTGGGTATCTTTTTGTCAAGCCAACTTCAGGGTGGTGTAGATGAGGGATCCCTCAAGGGATTCATAGTTACAGATAGGTAGCCGTGTTGGTCTGCCATGGTCAAAACAAAATAAAAAAATTCCTTCCAGTAGCACCTTAAAGACCAACTGAGTTAGTTCTAGGTATGAGCTTTCGTGTGCATGCACACTTCTTCAGATACACACATAGGTGTTTTGACCCAGTGGAATGTAAGTTTCAGGTATTCGTTCCTAATCGTACAACACCCTATTTCGTGCTCTACTGAATCTCCACCTTGGTGTAGTGTGGGATATCTGTCCACAACAGCTGAATCTCCACCTTGGTGTAGTGTGGGATATCTGTCACATAAGGTAAAAAAGGTAAAGGACCCCTGGATGGTTAAGTCCAGTCAAAGGCAACTATACGGTTGCGGCGCTCATCTCGCTTTCAGGCTGAGGGAGCTGGCGTTTGTCCACAGACAGCTTTCCGGGTCATGTGGCCAGCATGACTAAACCGCTTTTGGAGCAACAGAAAAGCAGCACATGGAAACACTGTTTACCTTCCTGTTGCAGTGGTACCTATTTATCTACTTGCACTGGTGTGCTTTTGAACTGCTAGGTTGGTAGGAGCTGGGACAGAGCAATGGGAGCTCACCCTATCACGGGGATTTGAACCACTGACCTTCTGATTGCGAAGCCCAAGAGGCTCAGTGGTTTAGACCACAGAACCACCCACGTCCCATTTGTCACATAAGAACCTCACAACCAACACTCCTTTGTGGAGCAGCCATCAGCATGGAAAGGAGGATGGGATTGATTGGGCTCCAAGTCCAACTAATGTAGTTTAGGTTGAGCTGTACAGTAAAACGAAAACTACAAGGGCAATCAACTCTCATATATATGCAAATAATTTGGTTGTTATTGGATACCACTGGTGACTTATTTGCATTAATGCTCCAAAGGGCATTTGGTTGCAGCAGTATCTGTGTGTGTGTGTGGTTTGGGAGCTGCACGGTCAGGGAAAAAACAATGCTGTCCAGGGTTGTAAAGACTGCAGAGAGAATAATTGGGTGCACTCTTCTCACCTTAGATCAAATTTATGCTTCCAGGTGCCATAAGAAAGCTGCAGAGATAGCGCAGGATAGTGCACACCCCGGAAGTGATCTCTTTCAGCTTCTGCCTTCTGGAAGAAGGTACAGGGTTATAAAGACTAGGATTAGCTGCCTGAGAAACAGTTTCTACCTTAATGTGATTTTGGTTTTAAACGCAGTATAAGGAATCTCTATGGGAGTATATTGTATTTAATTATGGGGTATCAGAGTTTTTAGGGGGCTAACCAGGTTGGGATAGCTCGGATAGCAGGCTTGTTGGTTTTTGAATGTCTTATGTAGATTTTTCAATTTCGTTGTTCTGTATGGGACAATGACAATAAAGATTATCGTATCGTATTGTCTCTAACAATTGCTCCCTGTGCAATAAATAGCACACCACCAATGTGTTGAGAGACAGAAGCAGCCCCCCTCCCCCATTTACCTTGGTATGGTGCGGGCAGGCCCATATATGAATGTACATCAGTTGATCAGTCAACAATTGCATCTCAGTGCATGTAAATAGACTCCACTGACAAGCACTATGTGTGAAGTTATGTGCACTAATAAGAAACTTATTTCCATGGTGTTTTATCTGTGCTGACTCAGGCACACACGTAAGTCACCACTTGATGTTAAAGTAATTAGGTGACGAAAAAGCATATGTAAACCAGCCCCTTCTCTAAAGAGCAACCACAGGAATGTTTTCCCCCTCTGATCTTAGCACTAAGCTCCACAGTGCTAAGATCAGAGATAAGGCTGTTTGTCTGCTCTTTTAAGATCCTCCAGCATTAGGGTGAGGGTGCCTTTTAGTCTTAAAGAACAGACAGCTTTATCTCTGATCTTAGCACAATAGTGCTTAGCACTAAGATTGAGAGATAAATCCATTCGCCTGCTCTTTAGGCATTCTGATGTACACCCAGATGCATCTCTTTTCCTAAAGGACTTACCTCTGATCTCAGTGCTGCGGCACTGAGTGTGGCAAGTGCATGGGTTTGTCATGCATGTGTATTATGTCTATACATTGGCCATCTCCACTAGTGTTATGTAGTCCCCTGACAGTAGGGGGAGGTAACTAGTCTCCACAGTCAGAGGCGTTATGCCTCCCAATGCCAGTTGCTGATAATCACATTTGGTAGACCGCTGTTGTCTTAGTAGTAGGCTTCCAATGGGCATGTGGGTGGCCACAGGATGTTGAGCTAGATGGGGCATAGACTTGATCATCTTATGTTCTCATTCAGCTATGCTTTACTCAGAATTCACCCATTGGTCTTAAGAAACATGTCAAAGCTGGGTTCATTCATTTCAGTGGGTTCGCTCTGAGTAAAACTTAGTTGGGTACCATATAGAGCAGGCTTCCTCAAACTCGGCCCTCCAGATGTTTTTGGCCTACAACTCCCATGATCCCTAGCTAGCAGGACCAGCGGTCAGTGATGATGGGAATTGTAGTCTCAAAACATCTGGAGGGCCGAAGTTGAGGAAGCCTGACATAGAGCGATGAGCAAGCAAACTCCTTTCTCCTTGAAACCTAAAACCATTAGCAGCTACTAGGGTTAGAAGTGGGAACTGTTGGATCTGAGCTCTGCTGAGCAATGCAGGTGTGTCTGAAATATCCCAGGATATGCCCTATACATTCAAGAACTACTAGTTTCTCTTGACCTTGAGCTGCCAGATCAAGCTGAGATTTTGCCTTGGCAACAAACACAGGTCTGACTGTGTTTTCTTGGCTCAGGGATCTGTGCAGCTTTGCTTTAATGCCTACCCAACTACAGGGAGTCATGCCTCCTGCCTCCTTTCCTAAGGCTGTAAGGTCCAACATTGGATGAAACTGACCATAACCTCCAGGATTTTTACCAGCTACTCACAGCTAGCATACAAAACCATAACCAGGATGCTTGGAGGTATGATGAGCTCTATGAGGCCCAGTGCCGAGGGCCTTCTGGCAGTTCTCTCGCTGTGAGAAGCCAAGTTACAAGGAACCAGGCAGAGGGCCTTCTTGGAAGTGGCACCCACCTTGTGGAACACCCTCCCACCAGATGTCAAAGAGAAAAACAACTACCAGACTTTTAGAAGACATCTGAAGGCAGCCCTCTTTAGGGAAGCTTTTAATGTTTAACAGACTACTGTATTGTAATAATTTGTTGGAAGCCGCCCAGAGTGGCCGGGAAAACCCAGCCAGATGGACAGGGTATAAATAAATAAATTATTATTATTATTATTATTATTATTATTATTATTATTATTATTATTATCATTATTATCATTATTATTATTATTATCTGAAACTATTTATGATGTGGCTCTCCTGAGGATATTTAAATATTTCTTATGGCACTCCACAAGTGACACCAAGGGGCAACTTATGTGCTTTAATTTAGAAATAAGTCTTCTTGTGCGCATCTTGGCTATCAGATAAACATGGTGAGATATCTGAGTGCTCTTCTAGTGTAGTGAAACTGAATAACTCTAAAGGCAAAGTCTGAAAGGGATCCTTGTCAGCTTCACTGTAGCAGGAGTCCAATTAAAAATAATCAAGAGCAACAAAGTACACATTAGGCTGAGAGCAAACTTTCAAAATGTGTCTATCTAAGTGTCAGGACAGTGAGAGATGCCACCGATTCACCTCCCTTCACTCAGCTTTATTTGTTGCCATTCTTCTAAGTGGCTGGTGGCACTGATCTTTCCTTTGGAACTTTTCTCAGCATGACATTATTCTGAAAGGACTTGGGGAACGGATGGCTACCACCTGGCTGCTGGATTTTGCCCTCTCCTAGCTGAAAATTGCCAACATTGCCTCCCATTTCACTGCCCATTAGCAAGACAAAAAATGGAGGAAGGTCAGCTCAGCCTTCATTCATTCATTCCATTCATTCATTCATTCAAATTATTTGTCTATTGCCATTCATTTCAAAGAAATGCCAAGGTGGTTTACAGAACAATATTAGAATGCATAGCACATTACACAAACACACACACACACGCAGAGAGAGAGAGAGAGAGAGAGAGAGAGAGAGAGAGGGTGCAAAAAATACCAGAATCAATTACAGTTGCATATACCCTTCTCCCAAAATTCGCTGCCGGGCAGAGAAAATTCATTACGTCCCATATGTGAAGCATCCCTGAGAAATTTTTTCTGATCTTATCGGAAACTATATCTGGGTTTTCTCCAAAATCACTCAGATATTTCATCTAAGCAGGATGGAACTTCCCAATTCACCTCAGGTTTTCCTTATGCAAAATTTTCACAGCAAATCCAAGAATGTGTTTAATAAAATATTAGGTTTTTAATAGGTATTTCATGGTGGGTGGGAGAGGCATTATATTCTAAACAAACAATCACAGTTTTCCCTTGTAAGTAGTGTGGTGACTTCAGATTTTTGCATTTTCTTGCACAAAAGTCCATTCTGAAACACTCTATTTACTTAGAGAAGTTGACCTACTCAAGCCCACAGATGGTGTCTGTTGTGAATGCTGCTGCAAAGATCAATCATGATGATATTTTTATGAGTATATTTAGTTTCCAGGACTTTGCTGATTGATTGGCTTCAGCAAGAACAACGTGAAGCAACCATTGTATCAGGTGTTTCTGAATTAGTCTAATA
The DNA here is from genome assembly GCF_964252035.2 of Podarcis erhardii. Taxonomy (NCBI): domain Eukaryota; kingdom Metazoa; phylum Chordata; class Lepidosauria; order Squamata; family Lacertidae; genus Podarcis; species Podarcis erhardii. Next base: position 9,360,569 of record NC_138512.1, read on the forward strand.
TTATCAAGTGCCTTGATGAGGGAAATTAGAATTATGTCAACTGAAAATAAAATCTAGTAAGGTACCATTTACTGAGCAAAATGCTAGAGATTAGTAATTGCTGGTTCAAGGGGTGAGGGAAGGTATAAAAGGAGAATTCCTGCATGCCAAGATATCATAGGAGCGTCCTGGTCAGTAATCACACACTACAAAGTTGGAGTTAACTCTTTACTAGCAAAAACATGATTTCCACAGACTTGGTTGAGTGTCAGGCCTAATGAGCGTAGCAGCTCATTCCCTTGGTCTTCTTGAAACTCAAATGTTGAGACTGCCCACGTCCTCACAACTGTCCAAACCCCTCCTTTCCAGGGCCTTCCCAAGCAATCAGACACCATGTCTGCATAGCCAACCTATCCTCCATCCTTTTCATGCCTCTTCTGGTTCTGACAGACAAATGGGGAGTGGCGTTTATCACAGCAGGATGGGGAAACAGCTGTCCACCTGCCTGACTCATCTCTGACTCCTGGTCTCCCTCATCCCACTCTCCTGCTTCAAGTTCTGGACTCTCCCAGCTCACTAGGCCCTGTTACCTCTTCAGGTTCTGATACCTCATCTTCCCAATCTTCTCCTTCTTCTCCCTCTGAGCACTTATCATTGTCCCATCACCACTCCCTTGACTCTGAGCCTTCTTCCTTGGTGGTTCTCCAGCTGGTTCCCCCACCATTCCTCTGCATCTAACCAGTCATGACACAAGATCCAAGTTTGGGGAAAATACTACAGTGGTACCTCGGTTTTCGAACTTAATCCACTCTGGAGGACAGTTCAAGTTCCGAAACGTTCAAAAACCAAAACCTTAACAGCTGACAGCTAGGCTTCCAGATCTTGCACTCAGCGGAAGCCGCGTAGCATGTTCGACTTCTGAGACTTGTTTGAAAACCGAAGCATTTACTTCCGGGTTTTCAGCATTCAAAAACTGAGGTACCACTGTATTTGATGAGAGAAGCTCATTTTACAAAGTAAAATATCAGCAAAATATGCCCCTACAAGTGAGTTCCAAAACGTCCTCTTTAAAAGTTTATTTCCAAAGTTTCCCTCATCCCCCAGCATAGGAAACACATTTGGTAGGTTAAAAAACGGTTTTCTTACAAACTCCCCAAAAGTTGCACAGGCAGTAAAACCTAATGCAGGTTCCTAAATTATTGGTATAGGAACTCAAGAGTGACTGGTGAGACACATGTGGCTTGAGCTGGAACAAACATCTCAAATCTCTTCACATGCTGAGCTTCTCAAGTAGACTAGGGGAAAACAATAGGTTTGTTTACCTATTTCCTACCCAGGTGAGGGGAGATGACCCAGTAAAGCCTGGCAGGACAGCTTATTCTGTGGTATTGACTCCTTCATGCATCAATTAGCAGTAATAACATCCACAGTGCTGCAGACCCCCCCCCTTCTGCCCTCTGGGAAAGATTGGAATTTTTGCATTCATAAGGATGCCTTGATAAGGATGAGCTGTCCAACAGCACATCTGGCTGGTTTATCATCAAATGTTTATTATCAGCCAAGATGTTCAAGTCCATATCCAATATAAGACCCTTCAAGTCTTCTGCCTGCAATTATCCATAAGTGTGTGAACACACACACACATTTGTAACTATATGTTTCTATAGTTCCAAGGTTATGTTTCCAGGTTATTTTCTTAATAGCCAGATGTTACTGATACAAATTTTTGTTTAAGAGATTTCAGTAGATGGGCTCTAACAGAGAAATTGGATATTAAGAAAAGAACCTGGAAACATAACATGAATAAGCCTGCATGAAAGAAAGAAAGAAAGAAAGAAAGAAAGAAAGAAAGTTTATCTTTTCCTAAAAAGTCTTCATACACTTAATGATAAGATTAAGATAATGAATCAAGAATGACCACACCATAGTTTTATTAGCTTACATTCATCAAATCTTTGGCTGTATAAATTCAACAGTGAGCCTTAGGAAGAAAGAGAAACATTCTTCCACAAAGGATACATTACTGACGAGAAAACATTGATCATATTATTCACAGCTGCTTGGGGGAGTTGTCTTTAGCAGACAGGAGGGAGATTTTTGACTGAAGTGATTTAGAAATGTTAAATGCAGAGTGTTTTTGTTGTTGTTATTTAGGGTCTTAGGAAGGAACGAAACAAAATGTTAAAATCATCAACAGCATTTATATAGCTTTGGGGAATGTTCAAAGCACTCTTAGCCACTGCTGTTCCTTAATCCTGAATATGTTTGCTCGTTCACTTACAATATTTATATTCCCCACTTTCCACAATCACTCAAAATAGCGCACATCCATTTAAAATGTTTCTGTATAATGGAACAAACTGCAAGAAAGCCCAACCCAACAAGAGAAAGATGTTGCTGGTTTATGGTTTATAACTCCTGAGAAGTGTCATTCAACCTATTCTAAGCAGGATCACACTCTCCCTTTTCGGTATCAGCCATTGCAGCTGGATATTGTGTAGCCCATCAGCACCTTTCATCAGGTTTTGAGAGAGATGTTCTTGCCACAGTTATCCATGCTTTGATAACTTCCAGATTTTGTTCCTATACTTCATGGCAGGTAGGACTACCTTTGAAACGCATCAGGAAAATACAACTGGTGCCAAGTCTAGTGTTCAGTTTATTATTCGGGGTTCTCTGGTTTATTATTTGGGGCTCTCTCCATTTATTATTTGGGGCTTTCTTAGTATTATACAAATACTAAAAGCACTTCCCTGCCAGCTTCTATCCAGACTCAATTCAAAGTATTGGCTTCAATACTTTGCATATCCCATATCAAATGTTATTGCCTGGTTCCTTCTTTAATATATTTTAGGTGCTAAGTGAAGACTGCCCTATTCTCCTTGGACTTTATGACACCTGTCCCCTTTCAACTGCCAGATTGCTGATTCATTTGTGCTGTTAGCAGTTTACTTATTGTGCCTTTTTAACCTGCTGTTTTCTTTGTTCGTGTATTATTGTAGTTATTGTTATCCGCATTGAGGCAGTCAAGAAAGGTGGGGTACCTCACAGACGTAATCAGACAAAACTAAACCCTATCACGGGGAGTATTAAGATCTAAAACAGAAACACTGCACAAACTAAACCATATTCTTCCCTCCGTGTTACCAAGGATTTAGATAAGTAGGTAGCATTTGGAAGGCAACTAAAGTGAAGAACACTGATCAAACATCTGACTGTGTGGAATGACACCTCTTACCATCTGGCATGAAGCCCTTCTCCATATTGTTGGCAACATGATCTGCCAAGGTGGAAGGGACTCGCAGCAGGTCTATCAAAGATGAATGGATTAATATGGGTTGAGGTCCTCTCTCTGATATACGTTAGTCGCAGACCCAGAAAGCCTATGCTTCTTGCTTGCTTTCTTGCTTTCTAAAGCCCATATATAAGCAACTTAGAACAATAAACTTATATATAGAGTCACATAAAATGCATTATAACTGTCCAATTTTTCAGGTTATGGAAGCATGGGTAGTTGTTTGATCTTCCTTTTTTGACAAAAGGATGCAATCAGTGTACCGAATGTAGCTGGGGGAAAAAGATTCCTACATGCTCTTGCCACCCATTTATCCAGCAACAGTAAATCTAAGCAAGATGTCTTAGATTCATCTGAGAACCATGTACACTAGTAACAGTAGGTAGATTGCATATTTCCTGATATTCAGATCCCCCAACTAGCCTCACCTTTTTTTTCTGGATTGAGCTTCAGATTGTTTACAACAGTTGCACATAAAACTGTACAATAAAAAACCATGTAAAATGTTGCTAAAAGGTCAAGGAAGCATGCCCAAGGATTAAGACATTCTGGGAGATGATTTATAACGAAATGAAAAAGGTATTCAAATATACCTTTCTGAAGAAACCAGAGGCCTTTCTCCTAGGCATGGTCGGCCAATTGGTGCCAAAGAAGGACAGAACTTTCTTTATGTATGCAACAACAGCAGCAAGAATACTCATCGCAAAGTATTGGAAGACACAAGATTTACCCACCCGGGAAGAATGGCAGATGAAGTTGATGGACTATATGGAACTGGCGGAAATGACTGGCAGGATCCGAGACCAGGGAGAAGAGTCGGTGGAAGAAGACTGGAAAAAGTTTAAAGATTATTTACGGAAATACTGTAAAATTAATGAATGCTAGAAAAATGTTGGAATGAAGTTATATGGCTTTAGTAGAAATGTTATAAGGAATTAAGTATAAATAGATTAATAGAGTATTAAAGCAAAAAATAAGGTTAGAATGTGCTAAGATAAATATAGGATAGAAAACAGAGGAAGATGGAAAGGAATTGTTGAAACAATTAACGGAAGTGGAATACAAAAAGGGAGGGGTGAGGAGGTCGCGGAAATAAGTGAATGAAAGATAAGATGTTGAAATTATTTGATGTGTTTTAAACTGTTTTTGTTTTGATTTGTTAGTTTAATGTGTTAGTGTTATGTAGTGTTTTTGTATTGTATTGTATTGTTCTTCTTTTTTGTAGTGTTTAAATTGTTGGAAAAGTAATAAATATTATTTTTTTTTAAAAAATAAAAGGTCAAGGAAGAAGAAAACAGATTTTTTTTAAAAAAATCTATCTATCATCTATCTACCTTCAAACAAAGATTGTCTTTCAATGCAGCGAAAGCTGTCTTGGTTCCCTAACCAGATTGAAAGGCCTGAGGAGAGGTGAGTCATGCATAAGGGCCTGGAGTTGCTCTGTCACCATACATTCCATCAGTTTCTTCCAAAAGCAGAAGAATTTGGACACTTGCCTATAGCCAGCAAAATCGTCACAGTGGAAGTAAGAGATCACTTGTTTTAATAAATGGGAAAACTGCCCCCCAACCCAATGATCTACGGGAGGTGTTCTCATAGCAAATCTTCCAGCTTTCACCCTGACCAGCCCTTCACTAACTATGATAGGCCAGGACTCCGTTCCACATGTTGTGGCATTCATAACACCCAGCTGCCCCTCAATATCCTTGAAGGTCACAATGTCAAAGTGATCTATGCAAAAGTAACATGTGGGTGACTTCGACCACCCCAGCGCAGACACTGCCCAAATAGGGATGTCAGATTGAATTTGAGTTGTTTTATCAACAAATGAATGAGCAGGATGGTCACAGCTGGCTGAAGGTATTTTCATCTTCTTGCAGGCACATCAAGGCCAATTCCACCCAGAACAGCTGGGATTCAGCTGAAGCAGTAGTTCTGCTGTGGTAGCAAATGATTTGTCAAATTGCAGTGGGTGCTGGAGGCTTTTGTAGGTATGGTAAGTTTTGACTTCCTTTTAAAAGGATGGCCAATGTATTTTCACAGCCCTTTTCATAAAATGATAAATTGATTTAAAGAAACACGGTGACCAAGTGGCCGGAGGCATTATTTTCTGAAGTTCACCAAGGACTGATTTTGGAGGTGATAGTATTAAATGAAAGCCCTTTTAAAACCTAGTTAACCAGGGTTCCTTCATGTGTTGCTGTGGTTGGGGGAACTGCCTTTCTGTGTCTTGTGGCAATATTTAACATGACAGTATCATGTGGATGATATCAGTCAGGTAGGTCCTTCGAACCTAGCTGTTGACCAGCCATGAACTTGAGAGGCCAATACTGGCATAGAAAATGATCCACACAGTTGATCCTGCATATCCATTTCTGAACTGGCCATGACAGATGATAGTTTCTGTACCACCATGGTGTGTATGAAGTGCCCCACAGATTACATTTAACCTGCAATCTCAATAGCTCTGTGTGGTAAGAACTGAGAGAAGGACTTCATCTGTCCTCATCTGGCATAGCTGGTTCTACTATTAAAAACGGGAAGGGGGGGATCTGCCCAGTTTATTTCATCCAAATGAACATATTTGTTATTGTGGCAAATTGTGAATTCTTTTCTCACCAAACCCAACATTTTTACTGGTAGGTATCTGTTTTTGTCCTTTAAAACCAGATACCTACCAGATATCCATATTATACATCTTTGCTTGAAGGACACTTAAAACAAACCAATATTTATTACCCAATACAGTGGTACCTCGGGTTACATACACTTCAGGTTACATACGCTTCAGGTTACAGACTCCACTAACCCAGAAATATTACCTCGGGTTAAGAACTTTGCTTCAGGATGAGAACAGAAATCGTGCTCCGGCGGTGCGGCGACAGCGGGAGGCCCCATTAGCTAAAGTGGTGCTTCAGGTTAAGAACAGTTTCAGGTTAAGAATGGACCTCAGGAACGAATTAAGTACTTAACCCGAGGTACCACTGTATTTATTAAACCAATATTTATTACCCAATATTTATTAAACCAATATTAGAGCCAGTGTGGTGTAGTGGTTAAGAGTGGTGTACTCGTAATCTGGTGAACCGGGTTCGCTTCCCCGCTCCTCCATATGCAGCTGCTGGGTGACCTTGGGCTAATCACACTTCTCTGAAGTCTCTCAGCCCCACTCACCTCACAGAGTGTTTGTTGTGGGGGAGGAAGGGAAAGGAGAATGTTAGCTGCTTTGAGACTCCTTCGGGTAGTGATAAAGCGGAATATCAAATCCAAACTCTTCTTCTCTTCTTCTTCTACCCTGATATTTGAAGCGGCTTTGTTTGCTATCATGCATATATGCCTGAAGGCAGAAAAGAATCTGAAGCATCCTCCATCAAAGGCCTAATTGTTTGTCTCCATGGTTCAGATGTCCCCAGTCACACTGTTAGCTGAGGGTGGGGTGTGGAAATGACACGAAGCTTTCCGTGTGCTTTGGCGGACAGTGAGCTTTTCAAAAGAAAATTTCTCCATCCTTTGAAAGTTTTAAGGTGTGAGAGACATAAAGCAGCATTCTTCTCAGGGGATGTGCATGAACCCAAGACTAGAATTTGTGCTCTGCCCCCCCCCAAATTTTTTCAGAGAAAAAGAAAATAATCTGCAAACAATTTAACATTGTTTACCACCCAAACATAACACCATATGTGGTCCCAGGGGAGATTGCAGTCCCATGGCATGTATTTTCCCCAAGCTCCTTAATTTCCAAACAGAGTGCTAGGACGTGACAGTGTGCTGCAAGAAATTAAACAATTTCAGATCCCTGCTAGTCCCAGCACTGAGATCTATTGTGTCTGCATGCAACACTGCTCTAGCCGTGACTCTTGTTGGAACAGGAGATGGCATTGAGTGTGGAGAGTACTAAATTATTGCAATGTGTTCTATGTGGGGTTCCCCTTTGGTCTGGCTCAGAAGCTTCAACTGGTGCTAAATGCTGTGTCTAGACTGTTGGAGGAGACAGAGTGCTGCCAGCGCATAACTCCAGTGCTTAAGAGCTTGGACTAGCTGCTCATATGCTGCTGTCCCAAGCTCAATGTTCTTGTATTAATTTACAAGGTCCTTCATAACTTGGTTCCAAGACACCTTGAGGACCATCTTATTCCTTATAGCCTGGACTAAGGTCTTCAGTGGAATCACAGCTAGTGGTCCACCATGGCTCAGATTCATGGCTTCTATTCACAGGAGCTGGGAATTCAACAGTGTGGCCCCCCAGTTCTGTGGAACTCCCTCCTGGCTGAGATCAGACAGGACTCGTCTTTGTTGAACTCATGCTGTCTGGGGAAGACCTTTTTATTTCGGCAGGAATTCAAAGTAAGTTTTTTCATTTTCATGGTTAGCATTACATTTTATCTTTATTGTATCTTTTATATTTTACCTTAGACCACAGAGTTAAGTGACATGTTGAAGCAGCAGACTTAACCACCAGCAAATAAAAATGTTCTCTTGGATCTCTGCATGAGTTACTGATTTCCACTTGCCTCATGCAAAGAGATGAGTTTGCTATTCTGAGCTCAGCTTGGAAATGAGAATAATGTATTCCGCTGCTCCGACATCAGAATAATTTTTAAATCAATTTTTTGAGCCAACTGGAGCACTCAGAAAAATGGACCTTGTCCCTAGATTCCACTGTACCATTACACACTCCCCCGTTCACTTATTTGGGAAGCAGTAGAAGTGAGAGCAGGGATGCGGGTGGCGCTGTGGTCTAAACCACTGAGCCTCTTGGGCTTGCCAATCAGAAGGTTGGTGGTTCGAATCCCCGCAACGAGGTCAGCTCCTGTTGCCAAAAAGTGCAAGTAGATAAATAGGTACTGCTCTGACGGGAAGGTAAACAATGTTTCTGTGTGCTGTTCTGGTTTTGGTGTCTCGTTGCGCCAGAAGCGGTTTAGTCATGCTGGCCACATAACCTGGAAAAACTATCTGCGAACAAAACCAGCTCGCTCAGCCTGTAAAGCGAGATGAGCGCTGCAACTCTAGAATCATCTGCAACTGGACTTAACTGTCAGGGGTCCTTTACGTTTACCTTTTTAGTAGTGAGAGCAGCACCAGGCGTGTGGTAAAAGGATAGGATGGAGGTTTGCTCATTTCCTCCTACTCTGTCATCCTGATACAGTGTCAGGATGACAGTGGAAAGGTAAGGAAAGGAAAGGGATGGGAAGGGGGAAAACTCACTCTTCTCCTTTCCCCATGCATTGTTTTTGTTAGGTAAGGGGACTGGCGGGCTGGCTATAAGGCTGCTGGAAAAGCCCTGCCGACCATTATCTGAAGCTGTAATCAGAAGCAGGCAAGCAACTTGGCAGTAATTAATTTTATTGCTCAGCAACCAGGGGTCAGCACACACACACACACACACACACACACACACACACACACACACACGATTCAGGTAAGAGTTTCCGGCCCCTCTTCCCTTTATTTATGACTCCCTTCTTGCATTCTTCTGAAGGAGCATCTCCACCCCCATCGTTCTACCTGGACACTGAGGTCCAGCGCCAAGGGCCTTCTGGCGGTTCCCTCAAGCCAAGTTACAGGGAACCAGGCAGAGGGCCTTCTCAGTAGTGGCGCCCGCCCTGTAGAACGCCCTCCCACCAGATGTCAAAGAGAACAACTACCAGACTTTTAGAAGACATCTGATAGCAAGGAGAATTACATGAAGATGATGTACAGATGGTACACAACACCAGTGCAGTTAGGGAAAATGTACAAATCTAGTTCAAATATATGTTGGAAGTGTAAGGAAAAATGGGGGGGGGGGAGGGATAAGGATGACATGTTTCTGGATAATATGTTTTGTTTTAATTTTGAATAAAAAAGTTATTAAAAAAAGAAGAAGACATCTGATGGCAGCCCTGTTTAGGGAAGCTTTTAATGTTTGATGTATTACGGTATTTTAATATTTTGTTGGAAGCCGCCCAGAGTGGCTGGGGAAGCCCAGCCAGATGGGCGGGGTATATATAATAAATTATTATTCTTATTATTCTGCTGTGACTCAGCTTTTCTTAATCGTTCTAATCTTTTCTCTGCCCTAAGTTCCTGTGCTGAGAGAGGGGGAGGGGAAGGAGTTTAGTAGCTCCTTCAAGCTCTTTCTCTATCAGTGTCTCTATCAAGCACTCCCGTTCTCTGCCAATGATTCCTCCCTGTCCCACCAGTCTGAACCTGGTTCAAAATCACCTTCGTCCTCAGGTGCCCCCTGGAGGACTGGCTGCTGCCGCCACTCCTCCTTGTCCAACCAGTCCCTCACACTGGCAGTGAGAGATAGAAGAACTAGAGGAATTGAAGTGTCAGTTCTTCCCTGGCTCAGATTTTAATCCACCCAGAGAAGAATTGAGGAGCATGAAGACCTTGCATCTCCTTTGACACATGGGCTATTATGAGTCACCATGTCTACTCGTGCAGAAATGTGGGGGGAGGAATCCTCTGAAGGCGAGTGCACTTGTGAAATGAACCCTTTTGGGATTGCAAGGGTGAAGTGTCGATTTACTTTTAATTCAGGGGACGAAAGTGTGCCTCAGTTCAGATGCCTGGGAAGCACTGACCTACCTAATTAAAAAGAGAGGGCTGGAGTTGCTACTCTCTCATTTACTTAAGTGGGGAAATGGATGCCTGTCTGTAGTATTCACAGCTAGATCACAGACAATCATGTTGCTGTCGCTCTCATATTCAAATGGCATTAGCATCCACTAGCTAATGCGAAACTGATAATAAATGGGAAGAGCAGAGGAAAGCCACTGCAAGGAAAAAAACCATTTTATTTGCAAGCTTTTACTGCTTGATTTGATTTGACCTGAACTAAATTATGGGCAGCTTAATGTTCTTCCATGAATTATTCATCAACAACGGCACATGGATTTGACAGTGATTCAAGATCAGGAGATAATAAACACAGAACACCAGTTATCAGGTGATAATTGACCAAAATGTGCTTGTCTACTACTCAATAAGCCAGTTGTCTGGGTTGGGGAGAGTGGAAAGAGAACCATTATGTTGTACAATGTGTGTGATACAGAGGTGCCGAATTGCACCCAAGATTGAGAGAACCCAGTGTGCGTTGTGTTTGTGATGTCATGCACCCAACGTGCAGTGTGTGTGATGCCATGCGCAGGGTTCCTGCAACATCGCATCATCGAGAGGAGGCCGAGAGTGAAGTCCAGTGTGGTGCTTAGGAGGAGTTGCCACTGAAACCAAGTTGTGTTTGGCAAGTAACCTAATCTCCTTCTTCAGAAAGATGCTGTGGGCCCCTGAATTGGATCGGGGCTGTGGCAGAGGGTGAGATAGGGTGTCTGGCCCTTACCCACAGGCAGCAAGAGTTCCAGTCCTATAATTTTGGATCCTTGCAGTGATATTATCTTCTCGGATAACTTATTTGGGAAGATAAACCTTCCCCAAGTCCTCCCAGTTATGAAAACGGCAACATTTTTGAGGTGTTATCTTAGAAAAAAAGACCTTATCCTGGAACCTATCTTATTGTCTTAGGAATGTTGGAGGGTATGCAAGAGTTTTAGAGGGCGGCAACTCGTGAAAGAGCCTTTGCCACAGTGGCTCCCCATTTGTGCAATGCTCTCTTCAGGGAGATTCGGCTGGCACCTTCACAGCCAGTGTGGTGTAGTGGTTAGGAGCGGTAGACTCGTAATCTGAGGAACCGGGTTCACGTCCCCGCTCCTCCATACGCAGCTGCTGGGTGACCTTGGGCTTGTCACCCTTCTCTGAAGTCTCTCAGCCCCACTCACCTCACAGAGTGTTTGTTGTGGGGGAGGAAGGTAAAAGGAGGATGTTAGCCGCTTTGAGACTCATTCGGGTAGTGATAAAGTGGAATATCAAATCCAAACTCTTACACACTTTTAGGTGCCAGGCGAAAACATTCCTTTTGAGCTGCCCTCTGAACCTCTTGCATACTCTCCAACATACCCTTTGGCTGATTGACATCTGATGCCCTTTTAAATGTGTTATAGAGGAGAGGATTTTTTCTTTGTTTTTGTTTTGCTTTTATTCTGTATTTTGCGTTTCTTGTGTGGTGTAATTTTATGTTGTGAGACTGGTGGGTGATGGGCAGTATACAAATTTAATTTAATTTAATTTAATTTAATTTAATAAATAAATAAATAAATAAATAAATAAATAAAATAAGCAGTTAGATTGGATATTTGATTAAATGAAACTAATTTAGAATGAGGACAATGTTGGCTAAACAAGTCGCATGGACCAGTGAGGAAACACAGATGATCAGTGATATTCAACTTTAAATTAAACCACAGTTCCAAAAACTGGGAGTATTTCTTCCCCTTCAAGGGTACTAATACATCCCATCAGTGTAATTTTCTAAATTCAGTGGCTCTTCAGGAATTTTCTGCTTCTCTTATTTCCCACCAAACACATCCTAAACTGGCTCATCAACATTGTACCAATGTCACATCAAAGAAGCCTCCATATGCATATTATTCTATCCCACCTACTCAGCAGTGCAGTATCATTGCAGCAAAAAGCTCTGGTATAAGGTGGCACATCAACTCTTCTCCAGTTTTCATTCTGAACCCAGTGCTACACCTGCACAGCAGTCTGATCCACTAGGATTGAATTGGCAAGGTCTGATATAAAAATGTGCTCCATTTTCAGTAGTTTGGCCTCTCACATCTATCTTTGTCAAGATGGATTTCCTATAAATGAGCTGAGGAACAGCTTTTCAGAAACCAAAGTCCTTTATTATTCCTCATTACTGGCTGTTCCACCTGATTTAATCACATCTGCATAGTATGAAATTGGCCTTAGACTCATTATCCCTGTTTGTGTTATGATATGCTTGATAAAACTGGATCTTAGCAATGTCACTTCAGTACAGAGCAGTATTTACAGCTGACTATGCCTTCTTAGCATCATGCAATTCTAACGTTGCATTTCATGAAACATAAGAGCTGAACTGAATGAAACCGCAAACTGAATTACTCCAACTTTCCAGAAGTGGCCGACACAAAACCTTTCAGAAAATCACAAGGCATCAACGAAGGAACCCACAAGCTTTGATCCGGGTGCTCACAAAGGCAGATTCCCCTGTTAGGATTCCAGCTCTGTGTTTGCAGTTATGAGATTGTTGTCTATCGCACGACGGTGCATGTTTACATTCCACAGTGTGGGAAAGTGACGGAGACAGGATGTTTGTGTTGCTGTGTTCCGTGAAGTGGGACTGTTGTCCTTTGTTCTTTCTCTTTTGCTGTCTGATGAGAAAGAAGAAGGAGCTAAGTCAGAATGCTCCAAGTGTATTATATGTAAATAAAGTAGATTAGCCAAAATGCTGCGCTACTGAGTTCTGTTACGCAAACTGCGAATACTCTGTGGATCCCTAAGTGTGCTGATGCTTCTTGGTATCAGTCACTGTGATGTTCGGGTTGGAGAAAGCTTTTGAAGCTCCCAAACGATCGACCAGGAGGGAGAGAACATGCCAGTTGGGCATGTGTCTCTGCCAGGGTCCTACACGAAAGTAGGACAATCCTAACATCCCCTTGCAAGCAGGATCAGGGTCAGCATAGTCCCTCTTGCCCCAATCCTGCCAGCCATTTCTTTCACCAGTCCCTCCCCCCAAACTTACCTTGGGGCAGGGGAAGGCAGAGGTGATGTCCAGAGCATCAGATGTAGCTTTGATTATTTCCAGGCTCTGGTGTTTTGGTTGAATGTTAAGAAGGATGCTAGATCATAAATAATTGAGCACCACTAAATTAGATGGAATTGGGATGACAAGTGAGAAATATAAACCTTCTGGAGAACTATTAGAGTATATTTAAATGAATGGGGCACAAGAATGTAAACAAGATGATAAATTGCTGGTAAAAATTTACAATGATGTAAGTGGGAGCGGGAGACGTGAGGGAGTCCAAAGAAGTTATGAAACTATGCTACGATACATGTCATATTGGTTATTATGTTTATACTTGTATTTAAAAATCTTAATAAATATTTTTTTAAAAAAAAATATTTCCAGGCTCTGGTGAAGAATCTCTGATGTGGGGAATATCTTCTCACTGGGACTGGACTGAGATTACATCTTGCTCCAGTCTACTGGGGAAATGATGCTTTATGTGGAGTTCCCACTGAGGTGAGCACCTCCAAATTGCATGCAGAGTATATATTTCTCAACAGAATATAATTTTCCCAATGCTGGGAGTTTTGTCACCCTTGTTCAGTCCCTGGCAGGGTCTGGGAGCGCCCATAGCCACCACCTCCTGCAAAATAAGTTTCTGGACCACATAAGCATTCTTATTAAAATATGTAATTTTGAGTGCATGTATTTATGTTCAAAAATGTTTCACATTAGTCTGGGAGGTGCAGATCAATTTATGTTATATACAGTCCTATTTTTCTAGATAAATAGGTGCCAGAAGTCACCATAAACACCTCCCTTGTTTTCTTAAAATGGCAACAGCGCCCACCTGAGAGGTGCCGGAACTGAGTTCTGGTGAGTTCTGGCTGGAAAAAAAGCCCAGGTTATATAAGAATTCATAAAGACTGGATTCTTCAAGCATTATTGCCATATTCTGAAGATCTAATTCATTCACTTTAAGCAATGCTAATCAGTTGCAAAGGCCAATGCTATCTGCATGTTTACTTCCAAAGGCAGGAATTGCTTAATTCCTCCTTTATATGACTTGTGTGCTGTTGTCTCATAATGAAATGGACACCTGCCCATTTGCCCCACTCTCTGGTTGTCCAACTATCAAACTTTACAGTCTGTCACTCACACAACCAACGCATGCAGTTCACTCCAATTCCAATGAAAGTACTGTCGTCATAGTAGCCTGAGCTTCACCACTCTAAATACAAGAGGACTGGAGTTGCAAGATCAAAGAAAAGTCTGAATGAATTGGAAACTATTTTGAAAGCCATCTGTGAAACTTCAGATTATATTTATTCTTTCTATGGGTCCACAGTTAGCCATGCTTAGAAGAGAGAGACCCATTGGAAGCAGTGGAAGTTAAGTTATGCATGACTAAGCATGAATCCAACCCATGATGTAGAAGTTACAATTTTCATGCTTAAGGTTTGAAACTTAAAATTCCCTTGCTTAATAATAATAATAATAATAATAATAATAATAATAATAATAATTTGTTATTTATATCCCGCCCTCCCCAGACAAAGCCGGGCTCAGAGCATTCTAACAACGAGTAAAAATAGCACAGTGTACATAAAATCACACAGTAAATTAATTAAAATACATTCTAAAATCAATTCAGAATCAAATTAATGGCAACCATTGGGATAGAGTTCTATGAGGATTACAGAAGGAGGGGGTCAGACTGTGCCTTGGCCAAAGGCCTGAAGGAACAGCTCCATCTTGCAGGCCCTGCGGAAAGATGTCAAGTCCCGCAGGGCCCTAGTTTCTTGTGACAGAGCATTCCACCAGATCGGGGCCATGGCCGAAAAAGCCCTGGCTCTGGTCGAGGCCAGTCTAACCTCCCTGTGGCCCGGGATCTCCAAGATGTTTTTATTTGAAGACCGTAAGGTCCTCTGCAGGGCATACCAGGAGAGGCGGTCCCATAGGTACGAGGGTCCTAGGCCATATAGGGCTTTAAAGGTCAAAACCAGCACCTTAAACCTGATCCTGTACTCCACCAGGAGCCAGTGCAGCTGGTATAGCACCGGGTGAATGTAATCCCACGGACAGGACCCCATAAAGAGTCTCACCACAGCATTCTGCACCCGCTGGAGTTTCTGGATCAGTCTCAAGGGCAGCCCTACGTCAAGTGAGTTACAATAATCAAGCCTGGAGGTAACTGTCGCGTGGATCACAGTGTCTAGGTCAGGGCGAGAGAGGTAAGGAGCCAAACGCTTAGCTTTGGTTCATGAGTGAATTTTCTCTTATAAAGAAAGGTAAGCGATCCTAGAATTAGTTTATCGTCAAAGCACATTTGATCTTAGGATTTGGCATGGTAGGCATATACTTGTATATATATGTTACTGCCTCGATAAATGGGTTGGGATAGAGGGCCATTTGCATTTTTCTAGTGCCCCTTTTCTGTAAATCCCAAGTAATAAGATCCCTCTCCTCCACTGAGAGAGAGAGAGAGAGAGAGAGAGAGAGAGAGAGAGAGAGAGAGAGAGAGAGACATGGCCTGTTTGTTAAGGTCAAACATAATTGCAAGTTTATATTCCTGACTCTCACGCCTTATTGCATGATTGAAAGTACATTATTTCAACATTGTTTCATCTTGGGGGGAAAGGGACACCATAATGTATTAGATACTTAATTAAATTTGACACAGCAACCCATAGATTTCTCTCTTCACTTTTCTCTAGCTAATCACTTGATTGAAACATCAGCGCTCCCTTTCTTTTAAGATCTCACGATTTTACATTTGGTTTTTTTATGATGCATGCACGCTGAAATAGAAGCCAACCAGTGCACCTCATTTGTACACAATAGAAGAAGAGTCTCCCATCTACAGAATTGCTGGTATGACTGTTGCATGTAAATAAATGCAACAGCCTCTTGCAGTTAATAAAAAATAAGTGCAGTGGGAGCCGAGTGAGGACTTGAATGTTGGTTGAAACCCAGCACTGCTCTGGATGTAGTGTCAATCATGACATACAGAATTGGACATTCAAAAATAGGCTCGTAGGTCAGAATTATGTGATGTCGAATACTTGGCTGCCATCAAAGCATAAGTGCATGCCTTGTTCTCCACTTCTCCTCTGTGCCTTTGAGTTTTTAATGTTGTGATGTTCTCAATGTGGTTCCCCGTCTCTGCTCTGCTTAGTTGTGAGTCAAGGACCCTCCACCCATGTAGTGGTAAAATAAGACACGAGGACAGGTGTATTTTAGGTTAATGGGCTAAAGAAGGCCATAACTTTATTGGTTACAGCATGTGAGTGGTATTGGCTTAGGCACTGGATCAAACAACCTATGTATGTCCCCACTCCATGCAGCGGGGGTGTCATTAGAAGGTTAACAACCAGTGGGAGGAGCTTGTTGATGCAAATACAACTGGAAGCTTCCCCTGATGTCACCGGGGGTTGTGCCATGGCCCTAGCCACCAGCAGGGCATCAGACAGGATCCACGACTGCCAGATTCCTCTAACGGAATACCCAACAAGAGGAGGGGTAGGTGATGACCTTGCCCATCAACGCATGACACATATTCCAATGCCTAACTGCCAGTATCAGAGAAGTTGTGATGATTTGCTACGAGCAGTGGCGTAGCGTGGGGGGTGCCAGGGGTGCCGGCCGCACCGGGCGCAACTTGGGCGGGGGGCGCACTCGCACTAGCAGCTCTCTGCCCCTACTAAAATCCACGGGTTAGGGAGCCCGCGCTCGCTCGGCTTGGCGAGGAGGTCGCAGAAGGGGGAGAGCAAAGCCTTCTGCCACGGGCAAAAAAAGGAGAGGAAGCCGGGCTGGCTGGCTGGCTGGCGGGGGTCTGGCTGCGCCTGCTGCTGCCGTTGCCGCTGCTGCCGGGCTTTGACAGCTTGGCGAAGCGGAGGGAGAGGAGCTTTATGGTAATTGCGGCTCTCTCTCCACTGGCCTGCCTTCTGGGTAGCGAGCCGAGCCGAGCAGGGAGTCTGGCAAGGGGGCGGGAAGAGACTTTCCCCCCCTTTTTTCCACCTCGCCTGGTCAAAAAGGAGAGCGGAGTCTCCTCAGGGCGCCCTCAGGCAGGGC
This sequence comes from Podarcis erhardii, assembly GCF_964252035.2. Taxonomy (NCBI): domain Eukaryota; kingdom Metazoa; phylum Chordata; class Lepidosauria; order Squamata; family Lacertidae; genus Podarcis; species Podarcis erhardii. The sequence continues at coordinate 9,377,512 of NC_138512.1, forward strand.
AGGGCAGGGCAAGGCAAGCAGAGCGAGGAGGAGAGAGAGGGGAAGGGGGGGGGAAAGCAGCCAGGAAACGCCGTGGTGTGGAGGGGGAATCATTTAAGGAGAGAAAGCGAAAAGCCTTGGAGAAAGGGAAAAAAGGAAACAAAAGAGGCAGCTCCGGGAGAGCGCGGGGGAAAGAGAAGCCTCACTGCTGCTGCTTGGGAGAGTAAATTACTGTACTTGCCTTGCCCCGGGTTAGGGGGCGCAAATTACTTGCCTTGCCCCGGGTTAGGGGGCGCAAATTACTTGCCTTGCCCCGGGTGCTGATAACCCACGCTACGCCGCTGGCTACGAGGTAGCAGTGGCGTAGCGTGGGTTGTCAGCACCCGGGGCAAGGCAAGTAATTTGCGCCCCCTAACCCATGGATTTGCGTCCCCTAACCCTAACCCCCAGATGTTGCGCCCGGTGCGGCCGGCCCCCCCTGCACCCCCCACGCTACGCCACTGCGTGGTAGGCGAAAAACCAAGAGGCTGGTGCCAATCTGCCAAATGGATAAAAATTCCTATCATGCCCCCTGGCCAACCAGGGCAATCAACGAAAGTCCATAGCAAGGTGAAAGCATAAATATGACCTAAAGGGAGGGTGGGCGGGTGATCTGAAGACTTCAAGGAAGCAGAATGAGGTGCAGGGGTTGCCGTGGCCGCTTGAATCCGGAACGGCTACCGCTCACAACACCTCCCCTCTGGGAGTAGGAGAGGCTTTGGTTTCCAATAGTGGAGACAGGGTAAAATATACAATATTGTGATATTGGAACATTAGGTAAGTCAAACTAAATGTTACAGGAGCTGCAGGTTGGGAGACATACAGATTATGTATGTATGGCAGTGTATGTCAGATAATGCATACTTCTAGTTTTCGTGTGTGGAACTGCTGAAAAGAGTCTGGCTTGAAAAGCATTTTTCAAACTTCTAAAAAAAGCAATATATGCATATTTTAATTATATACACCCTGACATCATCCCAAAAGCATTTTAATAAGTTACTTAAATTCTCGGAAAATAATAGCATGCTTGGCAACACGTAATAAAGTTTTATGTATCTCTTTAACTTTTTTGGGGGGAGGGGTCAATTACAATTCTGTAGCATTTAAATATATAATGCAATATGCAGGGACTTTGGGAGAGAGGAAGAGCTTGAGAACAGTCCTTGACAGCACATGTATTTGTAGGTGAATCTTCCCTACAAAGCTTGCAGAATATAGGCAATAGTTACGTAGGTAATGTGCTATTTACCTCCTTATTTTTGCCAGATGTTTGGGGGACAATTTGATTCAAATGGCAGGTTTCCCCCTTCTCTCCCAGCTTCTTAAGATTCACCCCTCAGCTTCTCATTTATGAAAAGAAGTAAAGTTCCAACTTCTCTTCTTCTGCCAGTGTATCATGATGCTGCTGGAAGCAGTGTAAATCCTCAAAGAATGTTCATTCCTTCAAACCTGAATAAGACCCTTCCTTTTAAGGGCAAAATTAACGTCTCCTATGGTTCTGTTTTTTTTGTTTTTTTTTAAACGAGACCACTGTGCCAATTTGGGTACAGCAAAATTATTTATGACAGCAAACTTTAATTTGTAGCAATAAATATCTTCAGAAATTATCCTGACTGCATAAGGATTTTTAATAGGCATCAGTTGAGTCTCATATGAAGTCATGCGCCCCATGTCTGGAATAGATGGTTCTGGGTGAAAATTAATGCCATGGAGATATATAGCAGTGGCAGTTTCATCCTGGCATTTTTTAAACATGCGAAGTCTCTCAGTTGGAGATTAGGCAAGGTTGGAAGTATCCATAGCACCAATAAAAACACCTCAAAATGGTCCTGAAGAATAGCTGGGCTGCAGTGATTTATTAAAGAGCTCATGAAGAATTAATAAAGAGAATAAAATTATCACCTCAGCTATAGTAACTGCATGGGAATCATGTTTGAGATCAAAACACACTCACATCCACAAAACATCCACAACCTGAGCATGGATGCCAATGGCTCAGGATGCTATCCAAGCTCAGGGGAGGCCTTCCCACCACAACTTGGCACACACACCAACCATTACACATGCTCTGATCATTAAACCAGGACTCTAGATGGGAATTTATGGCAAGTTTTGACACAACTTTCAAAATAGGCTTTCTTGACTGGACACTGATGGAAATGGGAAGCTCAGGTTGGAGCTAGTCCAAGACATTTTGCTGTCTGAGGCAAAAGAAAAGATGGTGCACCTCTGCCCCACCCTGCCAAAAAAGCCAACTTGTCTGGTCGCTGAAAATTATTTCAGCAAAGGCAATGGAACAGCATCCACTGCACCAGAGGGTGGGGCAGGCTGCATGACACAGGCAGGTCTTTTTGCTCCCTGCCCTCAGAATCTGCCACCTGAGGCAACTTCCTCACTTTGCCTAATGGCATACCCTCCAACATTTCTTCGGTGAAAATAGGGACGCCCCATTCCATAATATTAATTTAACTATTTATACCCCACACACCTTACTAGGTTGTCCCAGCCACTCTGGGCAGCTTCTGTTAGGATTCTTGCTTCGCGTTTGCAGTCATGAGATTGTTGTCTATCACAAGACAGTGTATGTTTTCATTCCATAGTGTGGAAGTGACAGAGACAGGATGTTTTGGTATTACTGTGTTCCGTGAAGTGGGACTATTGTCCTTTTTCTCTCTCTCTCTCTTTGCTGTCTGATGAGAAAGAGGAAGTAGCTAAGTCAGAATGCTCCGAGTGTATTATATGTAAATAAAGTAGATTAGCCAAAATGCTGTGCTACTGAGTTCTGTTACGCAAACTGCAAATACTCTGCAGGATCATAAGTGTGCTGATGCCTCTTGGTATCAGTCGCTGTGATGTTCGGGCTGAAGAAAACTTTTGAAGCTCCCAAATGATCGACCAGGAGGGAGAGAACATGCCAGTGACACCCAAAAATTGACACACCCTTCGACTTTTGCCTTCTGTTCTAAGTCATTCCTGCGGAACTCCCTGTGGCGTTCTCTTGGCTCATCGCCCAATGCAGGTACCCTTGGTTGTGCTTCCCTAAATCTGACTCTGTCTGAGGAATAAACAAAATGCTCTAACGCTGAACCATTCTGATGTACATCAGCTGAGAAGAAAAAGTCTGTTTCTTTCAAAACCCCTTCGATTGGTTTGAAACAATAACTTCCATTTTGCTGCCTCTTCAGATATTTACCATTCGAGAAATCTGGACTGTCAAAACAACCTTTTAAAAACTGAACAAAATCCAAGGGAAATGAGGTTCCATCCATAACAAATGCTGGCATCGGCTTATCTATACATTCCTAAGAACGAAGAATACCGAACTGCTTTTAAGGAATCTGGAATTTCAAGCTTTCTTGTTTAGCTCAAGGATATATCCAAATGTAGTCAATCTTACACTGCGACCTCAGAAACGAATGCATTTCAAATGGGTTTTAAATTTATTTGTTAGAACATTGCCCCTAGGCAATTTAACACTGCCGCTAAAGAGTAACATGCATGGCACGCTGAGCGACTGAGATACATGGTGGCAGGAGCAAGGCAGCTTTATGGAAGATCTACTGCCGTGGCTCTCTAACTTTGGGCTGGGATCCACTGCAATGTCTTGAATTTATTGGATAGATTTACTACTTTCCTTTCCAAATGCAACGTTTATCCTCCCTCTTTATGCCAGTATGTGGGTAATGGCATTAACCTAAAAGAGGAAATTGCCAGTAGCAGCTGGTGGGATGCTGCAGATAGGACTATGTTGCTCTCTCTCCCATCTTCCCAAAACCACACTTTGCTGCCAATTAGCAAGAGGCAATGGGGACAAGGCGGTGGAAAGTTTGACCTGCTCCAGGCACAGCATTGAAGCCAGGGCCGTCTTTACCTGGAGGTGCAAGGGGTGCGGGGCACCTGGGCACCAAATTCTGGGGGACGCCAGGTGCCCACCACTAAAGCCACCCCCTAAGCTAAGGCTGCTGCAGGGAGAGCTCTCTGGAAAGTCTCTCTCACCAAAGCCGGAGGAGGGGGAGTGACAGGAAAGAGGGAGAGGCAGATGGAAAGAGAATTTGCGCCTATCTAGCAATGGGAGCGTGCACAGGCTTCGGAAGAAGAACTCATAAATGCGCTCCCAGCTCCTCTAGAAATAAGGTTGTTCCCACAATGAAAGGCTGCCCAAGTTGGCTCTCCCACGCATGCGCACAATGCCCGCCCGTCTCATCTTTCAGACACCTCCCTATGACCGTAAGACCATGCATGGAGTCTTTATACCAACTCCCAATATGTTCTTTGTCTTCTTTAGAAAAGCTGGTTTTAAACAAGAAAACCAAAAATCGCTCCTTTTGGAGTTGCGCAGGCGTGAGCACTATTTATCAAATGATAGTAGTGACATAAGCATGATAAAAGTTAATATAGGGGCTAAACTAAATTTAGGGGCACTGGGTGGATCTTTGCACCCCGGCAGCGCATATGCTAAAGAGGCTCTGAGTGAAACCTTCCTGATGTATGTATCTATTCTGAATGCTACATATCAATCCATTTTATTACTGAGATATTGACATGCCTCCAATTTTTCCTCAGAAAAAGTATCATAGGTTAAATACACCTGGGGCCACACAAAGCCCCCCCCCCCATCATAAACAACATCCCTGCACACCTGGATTATAAGATATGACCTTCTACATAACATATAAGGGACGCGGGTGGCGCTGTGGGTTAAACCACAGAGCCTAGGACTTGCCGATCAGAAGGTCAGCAGTTCGAATCCGCGCAACGGGCTGAGCTCCCGTTGCTCGGTCCCTGCTCCTGCCAACCTAGCAGTTCGAAAGCACGTCAAAGTGCAAGTAGATAAATAGGTACAGCTCCAGCGGGAAGGTAAACGGCGTTTCCGTGCGCTGCTCTGGTTCGCCAGAAACGGCTTAGTCATGCTGGCCACATGACCCGGAAGCTGTATGCCAGCTCCCTCAGCCAATAAAGCGAGATGAGCACCACGACTGGACTTAACAGTCAGGGGTCCCTTTACCTTTACCTTTACATAACATATGGAGCAGTATTTTTCAGTACCAAATGGAAAACATGTTCATAGCTTGTTGTGAGGTTAACATGAAATAGCGACAGGTTAGCAGCAATCTGTTAACCCAATAAGTGGCGAACCAAGATTCGCAGACTGGGCAGTTATGGCTCCTTAACAGCTGATGGATTCTGTTTTTTTTTTTTTAATAATTTTTATTAATTTTCATAAACAAAAAACACACAAATAAAAACATTCATAAACAACACGTGACTTCCCCATGCCTCCCCTTCACTGCACCCTTGTTTCAAATTTTTTTTAGCAATCCTTCATTCCATTTCTATATTTAATTTCCCTCAAGATTCTCTTGACTTAAATATTTACAGCTATAATTCTCTGTTTCTTACCCCTTGACATTTTATCAGTCTGAGATTTTGCAACAGTTCTTAAGATATATTTTAAATTTTTTCCAGTCCTCTTCCACTGTCTCTCTCCTCTGATCACGGATTCTGCCGGTCATCTCTGCCAGTCCCATAAATTCAGTCACCTTCGTCTGCCATTCTTCCAGAGTAGGTAATTCTTGCATCTTCCAATACTTTGCCAGGAGAATTCTTGCTGCTGTAGTTGCATACATGAAAAAGGTCCTATCTTTCTTTGGTACCAATTGGCCGACCATGCCCAAGAGAAAAGCCTCCGGTTTCTTTACAAATGTCCACTTAAGGATTTTCTTAATTTCATTATAGATCATTTCCCAGTAGGCTTTAACCTTTGGGCAGGTCCACCAAAGATGATAGAAAGTTCCTTCACATTCGTTACATTTCCAGCATTTATTATTGGGCAAATGGTATATCTTTGCAAGCTTGACTGGAGTCATGTACCACCTATGGATCATTTTCATTATGTTTTCTTTCAAGGCACTACATGCCGTAAATTTAAGGCCTGTGGTCCATAACTGTTCCCAGTCAGCGAACATAATATCATGACCTAAGTCTTGTGCCCATTTGATCATAGCTGATTTAACCGTTTCATCCTGTGTATTCCATTTCAGCAACAAATTATACATTTTAGACAAATTCTTAGTATTGGTCTCTAACAATTCTGTTTCCAATTTTGACCTCTCCTTCTGAAATCCTAGTTTCCTGTCCTGCTTAAAAGTCTCATTTATCTGATAATAATGTAACCAGTCTCGAACTTTGGATTTTAGTTTCTCATGATGGATTCTGTTTACTTTCAGGAGTGTTCCATGGAAATGAATTTATTATCCTGAGCATATCGCCTCCAATCCAAACTTTTCCATTATCACCCCTTATCCACCATTATATCTACCTTTTATTCCTCATTTCAGACTTTTATCTTTTCTTGATTCAAACATTGTTTCCCGTATCTATTTACTTTTCTTTGTATTTGCTATCTCTCAGTGCCTTAAACTCATTGTATTTCTTCATTTGTCTTCCTCCCCATCCGCGCCAACATCTCTTCCCCCACTGGTTCTCAAGTTTCTACTAAGTTTTCTAATCCAATTTCCCCACTCCTGAACCTTACAAAAACCATCTCCCGAAACTCTCTTTTCCTGTCTGCTTTCTACAGAATCCTGCATTTAGATATCTTCAAGTCACACGAATAGCAAGTTTTTTTTCCCTTGTTTCATTCTGCTAGTATACCCTGGAACTAGAGAGGAAAAGACAATTTATAGTCCACCATTGCTGAAAACAATTCCTTAGTAAATTGTAATTACCTGAAAAAGGACACCTTGCAGGTGAACATTGGGAAGCCAGATCTGTCATCTAATTAAAGTTTTTGTAGCTTATTAGTTATCTGCCTTTTGATCAATTGGTATTGTTGGATATCCATCGGTATCATTGCATAATACCAAACCCTCAATAAAGGTGCCTTTATTGCCTCTCGCTTGTGAAAATGTAGCTTGTAGGTAGAGTTAAGAGACACTTGATGCCCTAATATTAGCACCTCCTTGAAAACTGGCAACATTAATGCACATGGAAAGAAATTCGCACATAGATATGCCACTTCCATTGTAATGCATGGGGAATCCCTTGAAGGATCAGCATGGCTTTCTCAATTGCTCCTTGTTTATTGTACTGACATTCATAGTTTCCACATATTTTTCAATGCTCAATGCTTTTTGATATATTTCTGTGCATGCCAATTATTTTATGCCCTGTGGTTATGCCTGACTCTCCTGTAGCATACAAGCTTGCAAACCGAGAGCAGCTTCCGAAAAAATCAATGGGGCACCAACTTTAGGGAAGTGAGAAGCGGACCCATAATTTTGAAACTACACATTGACTTTATGGCTGTTTTTTCTAAAACATCATCACCCCAGGTTCTCTGCTTAAACACTTCTATATTACTTATGATAGAGAAAGATGAAAGTGCAAGAAATCCTGTTATTGTTCCTGTGGACCAATCTGGGACTCGGGAAGGAGACGTTCTTTTATGATTTAGTGGTACAATAACATAAATTGGTATTTATATAGACCTACGGTTGCCCTCCTAGGCAAATCTATGTGGGAGTAAACTCAGTGAATGCAGTGGGGCTCCTTTCTACATGCACTTGCATGTTTGCTAGAGGCTGAAAATACACTCCAAATACTGTATTTTCTGGTGTATAAGACGACTGGGCGTATAAGACGACCCCCCCAACTTTTCCAGTTAAAATATAGAGTTTAGGATATACTCGCCGTATAAGACTACCCCTCTTCCAATGTACACCAAATAAAATTTTTAAAAAAACAGTCTCCAGTCTGGCTCAGAAATCTGCTCCACTTTCCAGTGGCCAGGGGCTTCTGGGGCCAATTTTCAAGCGTATTTCTGCTTCATCTAGAGAGCTTGGTGTCCTCTGATTTAATTTGCTGTCGTTTTATCCTTTGGTGGGGAGTTGCTGCAGGAGCTGCTGCTGTAGCCAGCGTATAAGACGATCCCCGACTTTTGAGAAGATTCTCCTGGGTTAAAAAGTAGTCTTATATGCCAGAAAATACAGTACATTGTTACAGTAATCTTTGCAACTGACTAGTAAGAGAGACCAAAATTATTTTCTTTCTTTTTATTATAATTTTTATTTATTTTCCATTTAATATTATACATTCACATCAACTTTATCCACTATACTGCCTTGGCTCTTAGAGCCTGTTGACTTCCTTCCCTCTCACCTCATGGCTTTCAAAATTAACCTTTATATTATTGCAATTTATACATTTTCCAGTTCTAATTACACTCATTGCAGAATATCTCAAAAATTTAAACAAATGTAGAAAGATAGAAAATTTCTCATTACAAGTCTTCAGACAACCCTGCTAGCGATGTTAATCGTTTACAATGATCTTTCAGATATCGTATGAATTTAATCCAGTCTTTTTGGAATACTTGATCATGCTGTTTTCGGATTTTTCCTGTCAGCTTCACCAGTTCTGCAAAGTCCATCATCTTCATCTGCCGCTCTTCTTTCGTTGGTACTTCTTGTTTCCATTTCTGGGCTAAGATAATTCTTGCTGCAGTTGTTGCATACATAAATAGTCTTTTATCTTCTCTTCACCCACTATACCTAATAGAAAGGCTTCTGGTTTTTTAACAAAAGTATTTTCTTAAAATCTTCTTCTACTACATGTGGTGGACTTGCAAAGAAGTAAAGGCTTTCTGGGAAATGGTATATAATGAGCTAAAGAAAATGTTTAGACCAAAATTATTTTCGCCATATTGCTGATGCTGTGAGTATAGGAGCTTGTCTAACATCTAGTGAAGGGGTGGAGAAGCTGTGGCGATGGTGTTGGATTTCAACTCTCAACAGCCTCAGACAGGATGGCCAAAGCAAGGCATGATGGGAGTTGTACTCCAGCAACATCTGGAGGCCCCAAAGTCCCCCAGCCTTGCAGAGTCTTCAAGTGTCCCAGTTGTCCAGGGACAGTCCTGGAATTACAGAAGCCACTCCGGTTTCTGATTTGACCCCAGAATGTCCCGGTTTGCCTTTTTCCTCCACATCTCAGAGCACAATTAAAAGTGATGTAGGGGATGCAAAAGCAGAGATCCCACTCACGGTGGGCAGCCAAGAAGCAGATAACAAGAAGAGTTCTTACCAATATTCACAGAGAGCGGCTTTGAAAAGTGCCTGTCCCTTCCAGTAATGGCGTTGCTCCGAGTAAACTCCCACCCCTTTCTCTCTCCTATTCTACGTCATCCTTGCACCAGCTGAACTGCGCTTTTGGCCTCTGAGCTTTCTGTTTTACTACTCTCAATGCCCGTCTGGCATGCTTTCCAAGGACACTGATGATAATAATAATAATAATAATAATAATAATAATAATAATAATAATAATTTATTTGTACCCCGCCCATCTGGCTGGGTTTCCCCAGCCACTCTGGGCGGCTTCCATAGAAACCAAAAATACACTAAAATATCACAGATTAAAAACTTCCCTGAACAGGGCTGCCTTAAGATGTCTTCTGAATGTCAGGTAGTTATTTATCGCTTTGACATCTGATGGGAGGGCGTTCCACAGGGCAGGCGCCACTACCAAGAAGGCCCTCTGCCTGGTTCCCTGTAGCTTTGCTTCTCGCAATGAGGGAACCGCCAGAAGGCCCTCGGCGCTGGACCTCAGCATCCGGGCAGAACGATGGGGGTGGAGACGCTCCTTCAGGTATACTGGGCCGAGGCCGTTTAGGGCTTTAAAGGTCAACACCAGCACTTTGAATTGTGCTTGGAAACGTACTGGGAGCCAATGTAGGTCTTTCAAGACCGGTGTTATGTGGTCTCAGCGGCCGCCCCCAGTCACCAGTCTGGCTGCCGCATTCTGGATTAGTTGTAGTTTCCGGGTCACCTTCAAAGGTAGCCCCACGTAGAGCGCATTGCAGTAGTCCAAGCGGGAGATAACTAGAGCATGCACCACTCTGGCGAGACAGTCCGCGGGCAGGTAGGGTCTCAGCCTGCGTACCAGGTGGAGTTGGTAGGCAGCTGCCCTGGATACAGAATTGACCTGCGCCTCCATGGACAGCTGTGAGTCCAAAATGACTCCCAGGCTGCGCACCTGGTCCTTCAGGGGCACAGTTACCCTATTCAGGACCACTGAGTCTGTCTTCTTGCTGCTCTCTCAATATTTCCCAGCTTCTCCCCTCTGCAGCCTCTGAACTATGATCGTCTGCAAACCACTGTTCTAAATCTATACTGTCTCCCTCTTCTCTGGGAAGTGCAGGGTGTGTGGCCTCCACCATTTCTCCTCAGTCTAGCCCCTGGCACAAAGTGACAAAGATGTAGATGTGTATCTGAGGTCTATGCATGTGGCATGAACCAACGTTGGCAAAGCTTCCTGATGCAGAATAGAATGTCAGTTTATGGCTGAGGCGAGATTTGAACCTTACACGTCGCCTCCGCTATTCTGCTACACTTTTTATCTCTTTCCACAATACACCTGGGCTCCCACAGCTTATCTAAGTCTCTTGCCGAGCCCCAAGGACATGTTTTACCTCTCCGTCCGTCACCTGTGTAACTGGGGCCATTATGTTGTGAGGAAGCTCTGCCGAAGCACCCTTTTATTCCAGATGCTGGGAAGAGATTTCAGTTATAGGAATGAAGGTTGAAAGAATGCCAAGCCCCATTACAACTTTGCCACTTCACTGAAAGAATGTAAAATAGAAATCTGAACACCTTTCCCTCGTTGCTACACTACTACCAATCAGAGCGGAGCCAACAAGAACTATTTCTGCTAAGAATATGAATAATGTACAAAAGAATTTTAAAGAAAATACCTTTAGGCTAGAAAACTGAGACTAATCAGGGTATTGTTTTTCATGAAAGGCAGGCTTTCTTTGAAGTATTTAAGCTACTTCCTTATGATTCCCTTGACTGTGTTTTGTGTTTATAACATTGATTCAGCTAAACTTAGTTGTACTCGTCTACTCTTTACACCTCCGCCATCCCCTACCAAGCCGGGCCCTCCTCCTGTTTCTATTCATCCACATTCAGTTTTTTTATCGCTTCAGAAAATTTATCAGATTTATGCGGTGGACTTTAATCCACTTCTTATGGTGTGTCTATTATTGCTGGGAAATGTGTTTCATGTGGAGATTTTTCTCATTTTTGAGCAATATTTTCCATTCACACGACTGTGTTAGATTGCTATAAACGCTGAGCTTTGATCAAATATTTAGAAACACAGATACAAATAAACAAATGTAGGTTAGTCAGATGAAGCCAGAGTTTTTCTGGGCTTTTTAAGCAAAGATGGAAGCTCAAACATAAGGTTTTTCAAACGTTTAGATGATTTTTTAATTTATTTTTTACATGAAGGAATGGTTGAATAAAATGTGAGAATATACAGCAATAGAAAATATAGCTAATTATGTTTATGTTGAGGAGCAGAAACAGAATAGCATATTTAATTAAAACTGGAACCCTTTATTGTCTTTACATTTATCCTTTACTTGTCCTGCTGCTGTCAGGTGTCATGGCAGATCTTCCATTGTCAGCACTGTGGAGGGTGACATTTCTTTCTAACAATCTCTGTCTTGGAACAATGCTATTTCATGACTTTTTGACATTCCAAGTGCATTGTGATAGTTGCTCCAAGGCAGACATTGGGGTACGGATGAGGAATGGCTGCCATCAGAAGACAGATGCCAAGATTAAAAATACATTAAAATATCACACATTAAAAACTTCCCTGAACAGGGCTGCCTTCAGATGTCTTCTGAATGTCAAGTAGTTGTTTATCTCCTTGACATCAGATGGGAGGGCGTTCCACAGAGCGGGCGCCACTACCAAGAAGGCCCTCTGCCTGGTTCCCTGTAGCTTTGCTTCTCTCAATGAGGGAACCGCCAGAAGGCCCTCGGCGCTGGACCTCAGCGTCCGGGCAGAACAATGGGGGTGGAGAGGCTCCTTCAGGTATACTGGGCCGAGGCCATTTAGGGCTTTAAATACAGTTGGGCAAGTGAGCCATGGACTCCAAAAGGTTGAAAACCTCTGTGCTGCAGTGTTGCCTCCTGTGAATTGTCGCTTGGCAACTATTTTAAAATCTACAGAGCACAATACATGATTTTATGTCTTGCTCCGTCATGTGGTTGCTTGGTTGCAGTACATCACATGCATGCCTTGTATGTGAGATCATTTAATTTGGAAGTGTGTAAGTGTCACTAGTGTGTGTTTCAGTTACAGATAGGTAGCCGTGTTGGTCTGCCATAGTCAAAACAAAACAAATTCCTTCCAGTAGCACCTTAAAGACCAACTAAGTCAGTTCTTGGTATGAGCTTTCGTGTGCATGCACACTTCTTCAGATACATCTTCAGTGTATCTGAAGAAGTGTGCATGCACACGAAAGCTCATACCAAGAACTGACTTAGTTGGTCTTTAAGGTGCTACTGGAAGGAATTTGTTTTGTTTTGACTAGTGTGTGTGTGCAACATGGTATTCCTTTGAAAATCCCATGCCCATTTAAAATGTCTGTGTACCTTCACAGCAACTGAGGAGTGTTTTAATGGAAGTCAGGGTTACTATTAAAGAATGTCTGTGCATGTACCTACAAAACAGATGGCCTTGGGCAGCTGGTCTGGTATTGCTTTGAAAATTCTATTACCATTTAAAATGCCCATGTAGTTTCTCAGTGATCAGTGGCTATTTCATCTAGAGGGAGGGTTAATATTTTGGAAAATGTCTGTGCATGTACCCGCAAAGCAGATGGCTTTGAGCAGCTGGTCTGCTGAACACTCGCAAGCTGGAGAAGTTCTGTGAAAAGTTCCTCCAAGGTCCAGCTGACCATTACGAGCTCGACAAACTTTTATAACAAACCAGGAATTCAAAAACTTCAGTGCCATCACTATCTGTAGGAACTGCTTATTTTTTCTTTAAAAAAACAATTACCACCAAAAACAACTCTGCACACATCAATTATTTAGTGGAGCTTTTAATGGTTTTTTTTAAGCAAATAAACTGTACATGAAAAATAGCACCGCGCAAGAAGAACCAAGGATTTATATTGCAACCACTTTTCCAAAAAGTACAAAGCTGTTGTCTGCCTCTTTCACAGTTCATTCATATTTAAATTCAAATCAGGTTTGTAGCGCATTTCCCATTAAGAAGAGCAGTTTGTGGTTCCTAAGGAGTCAAATAGGAAATGCTAAGATTCATGTACTGATCTAGGCAGGCAATTTGATTATGCTGCTCACATCACCGGAGGAGGCTTTTCAGTAAGTTGCTGGGTAATTCAGCTGAACGTTGTGGCTACAATGACGGGAAGCATCTTAAGTAATGAGCCTTTCCCCCTCCAAAACTCTCTCTTATACAAGCTGAAACGACAGGTTAAAGGAATCAGAAATCTTCAAAGACGGAGTTGGCAGGTAATGCAGGTGCCCATATTTGATGAAACAGAGTCTGTGAGGATGAAGCTTTTATTATGATATTAAAGCAGTTGCAAAGCAGTTGCAAACGGAGATCTATACATTTCTGTGTAATCACAGAGCTATAATGTTGGGCCACCTGGTCTAGCTGCCAGCTGTGAGGGTGCATGATCTGTGGCCCCTCCCATCAGTCACTCACATCATGCCACATAGACCTAATTGATAATAGTGGCCAACGTCCCAGCAGATACACAATAGACTCAGGGGGTAAATGTGAGATCTCCTTTCACACAGTTCAGTCATCCTCAAATGCGGGATGCAGGGGGAAGGGAGAGATATTGGTCAGGAAAACGAAAAGGAGACCAAGTCACATATGCAACATAATGGAGAGTGAAGAACGTTCATCCTCCACACCCTTTCAAAATCCTCCGAGGTCCAGTGACAGTTAAAATTGTTTCTTTGACTGCAGTATATAAAGTGTATGAGCTTGCTGTGTTTGCCTTGTACCATTGGCCACCTTGAATATTTCCCATAGAAACCTGGGATACGTACGCTGAAATAAATGAATAAAAATGCAGTATAAATAAATAATAATAATCTTTTAGACTGCTCTGCTGCATACAATAACCGGTCCTAACGTAAAGTTCTGGGGTTAAGTTTAGACCAAAAGGCTTCCAGAATGGCTTACGTAAGGTCCACAACAACCAAAACAACTCCTGCCCACAGGCCTGCATTTCTAAAATACATGACACAAAAGAAAACGAGGGTGAGGGTGCCAGTTCATTTGCATTTCTAGTGTCATTTTAGGTGAGTTTACCTTAGTTTTATGTAAGGCAAACGTATGTGCCTATTCATTCTACACATGAACATTTTCTTAAAGCTGTTCCAGTGCCCTCTTTGCCATACACCCTGGGAATATAGGCCAAATTTTCTGTGAACTGTTTTTTTCGGGATATAACAACAACAACAACAACAACAACAACAACAACAACAACAACAACAACAACAATTTATTATTTATACCCCACCCATCTGGCTGGGTTTCCCCAGCCACTCTGGGCGGCTTCCAACGAAACACTAAAATACAATAACCTATTAAACATTAAAAGCTTCCCTGAACAGGGCTGCCTTCAGATCAGTGGTGTAGCGTGGGTTATCAGCACCCGGGGCAAGGCAAGTAATTTGCGCCCCCTAACCCATGGATTTGCGCCCCCTAACCCGTGGATTTCCCTAACCCCCAGATGTTGCGCCCGGTGCGGCCGGCCCCCCCTGCACCCCCCACGCTACGCCACTGCTTCAGATGTCTTCTGAATGTCAAGTAGTTGTTTATCTCTTTGACATCTGGTAGGAGGGCGTTCCACAGGGCGGGTGCCACTATCGAGAAGGCCCTCTGCCTGGTTCCCTGTAAGTTGGCTTCTTGCAGCGAGGGAACTGCCAGAAGGCCCTTGGAGCTGGACCTCAGTGTCTGGGTAGAACGATGTGGGTGGAGACGCTCCTTCAGGTATAATGGACTGAGGCCATTTAGGACTTTAAAGGTCAGCACCAACACTTTGAATTGTGCTTGGAAACGTCCTGAGAGCCAGTGTAGGTCTTTCAAGACCGGTGTTATATGGTCTCGGCGGCCACTCCCAGTCACCAGTCTAGCTGCCGCATTCTGGATTAGTTGTAGTTTCCGGGTCACCTTCCGGGTCACTGCATTGCAGTAGTCCAAGCGGGAGATAGCCAGAGCATGCACCACTCTGGTGAGACAGTCCATGGGCACGTAGGGTCTCAGCCTGCATACTAGATGGAGCTGATAAACTTTTCTGAAAGTCCTGACTACAAATGGAGGGCCAAGACTCAGGGGAATTTGGGTGCCTGAAGGTTATTCCTGACAGCCCAGGGGTGAATCTTGGTACACTTGGGGCAATGAGATGAGAGGATGGCAGTGGCAAGACTAAAACCACATGCTTTGGGCTGAAAACAAGTAGGCTCTGCCAACACAATCTTATCCTGAAAGGTCTCAAGGCAGATTTAGGCAACCCCTAGATGTGTGTGTGAACCAGGGCTCAGTCATCTTAAAGACAAAATCACGCTGGAAATAATCCCCACCCCCACTCATATACACAATATTTCTTTTCTGAACATGTACAATCTGTACTGAAATCCAAAATGCAGTGTTGTAATCAAGGGTTTACTTGATTTATCCAGCAATAGTCATTTCTCAACATAGTTTTAATTCCCAGAGAGCAACAGCAAAACAAATTCATCAACTTTTGAGTTGTTAGCAACCCAACATTTCCTTTGTCTGACAACCCATGAGGTAAAAGCAACACTAATAATCCAATGTGGCAACTGAAACACAATTAATCATGTTCAATGTTCCATATCGGCAGGAAGACAAAGGCAGAGAACCAAGCCTACCAAAAACCATTCTTTTCTGACCTCAGGCAGGGTTGTGAATAAAAAGATTCCAGTTAGCCAAGGACAAACAATGCTGGCCTCCAATGTGCTGGCATTTAGCTATTCGGTAGCATTCTCTGCTAAGCTGCTTTGGATATTATATCATGGGATTTTACTTTGAAATAAAGTTAAAAATGCAGGAAAACAGCAAAGCACACACACAATAATACAAAAAAGATCGCCACAAAAGGAATTAAGGAATTTGCTGAGTACAGAGAAAGGAAGTGAAAAATAAAATTAATCAATAAGCTACATTTGTTTTGCTTGGATATCTCCTGTAGAATTGCCATAGGGAAAGTGATTTGACTACTGATGCAATTGCAAGCCTGTAGCCTAAGATTTGGCTGGCTATTCAGACTCTGTCAGCTGTGCAGCTGCAGGCCATGTTTACCTCTTCTTATTATGCATTCTCTTTCCCTGTTTGCCTCTTCGCTCTTGCTCTCCAGCCATCCTTTCATAGCCATGACCACAAAGAGACATGTAGCTTATTCTAGGGCCAGGTCACACTTTTGGCTCCCAAAAGTGTCCAGAAAGGGGAGGAAAGAGAAAGCTGAACTGTTTGATGGGATGGTGGCAACTGTCAAGGATGGAGACGCAGCATTCACCTGCATTCCTGTGTCTCCTTGCTGCTGCCAGTTAAAGGTAAAGGTAAAGGGACCCCGTGAAGCTGAGGCTCCAATACTTTGGCCACCTCATGAGAAGAGAAGACTCCCTGGAAAAGACCCTGATGTTGGGAAAGATGGAGGGCACAAGGAGAAGGGGACGACAGAGGACGAGATGGTTGGACAGTGTTCTCGAAGCTACAAACATGAGTTTGACCAAACTGTGGGAGGCAGTGGAAGACAGGAGTGCCTGGCGTGCTCTGTTCCATGGGGTCACGAAGAGTCGGACATGACTAAACAACAACAACATTAGGTCCAGTCATGGCCGACTCTGGGGTTGCAGCGCTCATCTCACTTTACTGGCTGAGGGAGCCGGCATACAGCTTCTGGGTCATGTGGCTAGCATGACTAAGCCACTTCTGGTGAACCAGAGCAGCGCATGGAAATGCCGTTTACCTTCCCACCGGAGTAGTACCTATTTATCTACTTGCACTTTGACGTGCTTTCAAACTGCTAGGTTGGCAGGAGCAGGGACCGAGCAATGGGAGCTCACCCCGTCGCGGGGATTCAAACTGCCGACCTTCTGATCGGCAAGTCCTAGGCTCTGTGGTTTAACCCACAGCGCCACCCGCGTCCCAGTTACTGTCTTTAATTGCCCCCTAATAAGACCACAATAATTTCTTAGTTTGGCATCCTGTTCTCACAGTGGCCAAGCTCTCAAACAAAACCTGAGTGCAACAGAACTCTCCCTGGGCCCAGGCCAAGTTATGATGTAGCATCATCCCAAAGGCAGAGGCGTGGGAAGGGGCATGCGGGGGGTGAGGGCTGCCCTAGG
This sequence comes from Podarcis erhardii, assembly GCF_964252035.2. Taxonomy (NCBI): domain Eukaryota; kingdom Metazoa; phylum Chordata; class Lepidosauria; order Squamata; family Lacertidae; genus Podarcis; species Podarcis erhardii. The sequence goes on from NC_138512.1 coordinate 9,394,739, forward strand.
TGTCATTCGTGAAGGGAGGGCACCGTCTGCCCGCAACTCCCAAGCCTCCCCAAAGCCGTATGGGGAAGGCGGGGAGCTGTACCGCTTGGCCTTCATTTTGGCAGCTCGGGGGAGGTTTGGGAGTCGTGGGCGGGTGGCACACCCAGGGGGGACATTCCCAAGTCTACCCCAAGCCATCAATTTGAGGGAGGGTGACAAAGAAATTTCTGCACCGGGTACCACCTGACCTTGCTATGCCTCTGCCCAAAGGGCTTTCTGCAGAAAATGATAATCTCCACTGGTATCATGTGGAAATCAAAATGATGGCCAGCCACAATGAAGAGAAGGAGGAACACTGAAAGTTGAAATTGTATATTCTTCTTGTATATTGTCTTCTTGTATATTACTCTTGTATATTGTCTTCTTGTATATTACTCTTTGTTGGGTTGAAATAAACAACAGACGAATGACAAGTGTCATATGGGAGGCATCTCTCGAGCATGTCTCGGGGAGTCCCTTTTATTGAATATTACAGCATTGCCACATATGTGCTTGTTGCTGATTGGTTAACACAAATACAATGCAAGGGTTGCATATAGGCATTAATCATCAATAGATTAAAGGTTGGGAAAGGGAACACAGAATTGGACAGGTATGAAAACCTCCTTATTAAACTATTACTAATGATTGATATAACAAGAATTAAAAGAACATAACTATCACATTCCGTAGATGTGGTTAACCATGCATTGAGAACAGGTCAGGGTACGATGTTTCATGAACTCAATGTGAACTAAACATTCAGCTTAGAGCGGTTTGCCAGAATCATGTGCAGAAGCAAAACTTTCCATCAACTCTTGCCAATTAACAGCTAAAGAACCTCATACACAATAACTTCCCAAGACCCTCAGCCATTGTCATCACCTCCTCACTATCTATGATTCTTAGAAGTTCACAGAGGACCACAATTTGGCTGAGGTGGGACTGGGTTTTTTTTTTAATTAAAGGCTCTTTACCCTCCCACTGCCCCGCCCCACCAATTCAAGCACAGTCTTGCACAGCTGGGAACTCCACATGAAGGGCACAACCAGGAAGATGGTTGTGCATTTGAGTATCTGGTACTAGTTCATGAAAGCTTAACTATGCCACGGTACTACGTTTGGTTTTGTGGCAATCATTTTGCGTTGTCCTGAATAAGACTACAAAGACTTGTCTTTGGGAGTCCTATGCATCCATAACTGTTATCATTTTACTCCCAAAGTGAAATCTGAAGGAGATTTGAAGATTCCCTCTCAGACAAACGGTAGAAGGAACTTCAAGAGAAGCCAAAAGAGTTTCAGTAAGTATAGCAACATTCAGAGCTGGAGGATTCAGACATACTTAGATTTAAAGGACTCTGGTTGGGATAATGTTGGGGGGCTGGCCCAAGATGGCGTCGTTAGAGGAAGCATTGATTTGAGCTCCGCATTAGTTGTGCAGTTTTTATTAGTTTTTACTAGTTTTATCAGCTTTTTATTAGTTTTTACCAGTTTTTACCAGTTATATTATTTTGGAAGTTACACTATGACGTATATGCAACTCTTTTAATTAGGAAACTCTTAGCTTTCGCTTTGACCATCCACCGTATTGCTGAGCAGGCTGCAGCATTTAGACATACAGCTCAATTAAAAAGAATGAATTTGAAATCTTCTGTAAAGCTTTAGAAGCTTGGAGAGATTAAGTAAAGCAAGTGCAGAAATCCCCCCTCCAAATCTAAATGAAACGGATTATATTGCTGTGGAATTCGCAAAAAGAAAGTGCTCCAGCAGGTTTTATTTTCAGATAAAACAGCTGATTCACTTTTGTGATATTCAAAAGGTTTATCCTGGATGGCTGTGCAGAACTCAAATGTTAGTTCTAACTAGCTGCATCTTTTGAGATATCTTACAAAGTTTCAAAAGAGTTCAGAATATGCCTCACAAACCTTGTTGTGTTTGTGTGTGTTAAGCTTACACAATATTACCGGTATGTGTTTTTAAAAGTTATGGGACCTTAGTAGTCAATTTACGATTCTAAGTGCACATACTTGTATGATGTTCTTTCTCATATTACATTTGCATTTACACTATTTTATAATGTAGTAAGAAGGGAAATGTCTTCAGCAGATTTCTTTCTTTTTAAGGAAAAAAAATCCTATGCTCAGAAGTTATCCCCATTGTGTTCAGTTGGACTTCCAGATGGTTCGTATGATTTGCTGCTTTCCTCAGGATGAGGCACCAGGGCAATAGGGACAATTGGAACATGTTAGGAGTCGGGGGGGGGGGGGAGAAGAATTCTTAGTTTATTCTCCCACTTTCCCCTCTGATCAGAATTCTATCATCTCTGACTAAATCTATATCACTGAAATGTACACCTTTATCACCAAAATATTTGAGGCATTGTTATGTACTAAGCTTGGATCCTAAAACAATAGGCAGGTAGGAGCCTAGAGGGACGCGGGTGGCACTGTGGGTTAAACCACAGAGCCTAGGGCTTGCCAATCAGAAGGTCGGTGGTTCGAATCCCTGTGACAGGGTGAGCTGCCATTGCTCAGTCCCTGCTCCTGTCAACCTAGCAGTTCGAAAGCATGTCCAAGTGCAAGTAGATAAATAGGTACTGCTCTGGTGGGAAGGTAAATGGCATATCTGTGCGCTGCTCTGGTTCGCCAGAAGCAACTTAGTCATGCTGGCCACATGACCCGGAAGATATACGCTGGCTATCTCGGCAAATAAAGCGAGATGAGCGCCGCAACCCCAGAGTTGGCCACGACTGGACCTAATGGTCAGGGGTCCCTTTACCTTTACTTTAGGAGCCTAGAATGCAACAACCTGATTGGCCTACTGGAGCAGCCCAATCAGGCTCCAGGAGGGAAGCAGAATCAGCCAATCAGACGGGACCCATTGTGTAAATAATGTATATAAAGCCAGAGGTTTGGGGGGAGGATTCGTTCACTGCAATAAAGAGCATGAAACATAGGCGCCGACTCCATGGGGCCTGAGGGGGCCCGAGCCCCCTCAAAAATTCTTGGGGGGGGGGCTCCGCCCCCCCAATAATTTAAGAAAATTATTACTTATATTATGCTTTGTAAAATCACAAAATTATGTTGGTATTTTTTATTTTCCTTGTTTGACGATAGTTAATACATTCAGTAATGAGTTAAAACAAAGCCACTCCCGATCTAGAGAGGAGGTGGGGTTGCAGGCTCTCGACCCATCAACAATCTCGCGGGGCTGGCGTCAGCCCCGCGAGAAGCGGGGATTCCCCCTAGCTCATTAATATCCACCGCCCACGGCGGCAGCCAATCGGCTGCCGCAAAGGGCGGGCCCTCACAGGTTCACTTAAGGTCGGGGCAGCCCGGGGCTCGCCCCTTTCGTTCCCCCAGCAGCAGCGGTTTGGAGGTCTTGGGCCCCCCCAATATTTTTTATAAGTCGGCGCCCCTGGCATGAAATCACTACGCGACTTTTGAGTATATTTCACGCATAATCTGCTGCTCTCCCTCTAATACTCTCTTCTCTCAGCCTGCAAGTGCAGAAATCTCCCCACCCCTGCTTTTTACTGTCACATCCTGCTCCTCTCACAACTTCCCTTTCTCCTATCAGAAATGGCCTGGGTCATCCCATAAGCATCTTGAAATGCCTAGTACATCAAAAATGACTGTGGTATAATGTATAATTGTGAATTAGCTGCCATTTCTGCACTCTAAAGTGGTGAAGAGCTTTGCCTAATTTTCTGCCTTGCATCCAATTTGCATAGCCTAATCGGAGTTTGGTCACTAGATGCACAAAAAAGCCACTGTTGCTTAGTTCTTTGCAAAGTGATTTATCTGTACATCTTAGGATATCTGCGCCTCTTCTGGATATGGACCATTTTCTCTCATTTTCTCCACTTAAAATAGCTATTTATCTCAATTTAAAATTTCAGCGCATCTACACAAAATGGGTGAAATGGCAGTTCAATCAAATTTTGCTGTCTAGTAATAGCTGATTAAATTAATTTTGTCTACCGTTCAAGGTCTGATGACAATGTAGCTATGTATCTTATAAGTAATAAAAAATATTTATAATTCCATGCAAATGAACAATTACAGCAATTAGGAGAGAAGCTGCTGTATCTTCAAAGGGTCCCAGGTAAATTCTAGAAAGACAGTCTAGGCATCACTTTTGTCACAGGGTTTGGTATTCCTGCTTTTGTCTTGTGGAACAGACCTCATTCTGTGAGTTGGGACCATATCGCTATGTTTTTCCCTAACCCTCAGTGCATATAAACAGCAGGCAACAGAGCATATCCACACCTGAAGCAAAATCCGGTGAACGCTCAGATGTGGCAATTATTTTCAGCAATGAAAGGGCTTAGAAAAAGCCAAATTCTTTCACACTATTCCAAGAAAAGTCACATGCCATTATATCTTGGCAAACAATTATGATGGTGTCCGTCCATTTGAAAGCAATTCTGTGTAGGTAAATGACACCCAAATTTTGGCCCTCTAAAATTTTGGTTGGGGGGCAGACCACTTTCAGAGACCCCTAGCCATTAAAAAATGACAACATCTGAAAACAAAATAAGGCACTGAGAAGCAGCGGGGAATTCATTTCAGGGATGCATTGTGCAAATGGGATATAAAAGATGGGTCCTGGTGTATCAGGAGCAAAACCTGGATCTTTCCTTGGGACAGCATGTTGCCATCATCATCACATGTGTTTCCTGGTTGGCTTGATACATGTAAGGAATAAAGAAAATTAAAGAAAACATTGAATTGCATAGATTGTAGATATCAACAGAAACCAACGGATGTAAATTGCCTGGGGTAGGGTTGCCATACGTCCAGGAAAACCTGGACATGTCCTCTTTTTGTGGGCCAACATGCCCAACCTAATGGATTTTTATATTTTAAAGGAAATGTCCAGGTTTTGGATGGTCTGGGGGGCTTGGGCTTGGGTGGTTTGGGCCTGGGTGGCAAGGACTTGGACTTGGGCTGCTCTGCACACCACGTCCACTGCCAGCCTGAGTCAGGGGAAAGAGTTGTGTGGGTGTGGCCGCTCTGCATGCCTCTTTTCCTGGCTTGGGCTGTCAGTGGCTCAGGCTGTCCTCTTTTTTGCTCTTCAAGATACGACAACCCTATACCAGACTCTGGGGCAGGGGCCAAACATTGCCTGTGACCAGACACTGAAATGAATATTTCTGAAACGAAGCAAAGGTAGACTGAGGGTGCCTTCCTGGGATCCCATGCAGCCACAAAACCTGGAAACTTCATCATGAAACCAGGGCCAAAAGAAACATACAGTGGTATCTCGGGTTACAGACGCTTCAGGTAACAGACGCTTCAGGTTACAGACTCCGCTAACTCAGAAATAGTACGTTGGATTAAGAACTTTGCTTCACAATGAGAACAGAAATCGCGCATAGCGGCGACGGCAGTGGGAGGCCCCATTAGCTAAAGTGGTACCTCAGGTTAAGAACAGTTTCAGGTTAAGAACAGACCTCCAGAACGAATTAAGTTCTTAATCCAAGGTAAAGGTAAAGGTAAAGGGACCCCTGACCATTAGGTCCAGTTGTGGCCGACTCTGGGGTTGCGGTGCTCATCTCGCTTTATTGGCCGAGGGAGCCAGTGTACAGCTTCCAGGTCATGTGGCCAGCATGACTAAGCTTCTGGCGAACCACAGCAGTGCCGGAAATGCCGTTTACCTTCCTGCCGGAGCGATGCCTGTTTATCTACTTGCACTCTGACGTGTTTTCAAACTGCTAGGTTGGCAGGATCAGGGTAGTCTTGCCTGTCCTCTACTGATGAGCCTCCCCAATCCACACAACTTCTCCTTTCTGTCTGCTAGTCAGGGGCGGAGGAAGGGGTTGCGATGGGGGCAGGCCACCCTGGGTGTCACCACTGAGGGGGGTGACAAAATGCTGGGTGGCATTCACTGCGGGGCCTGCAGTGTGCCCGAGTCACGCATCTCTCCTGCTAGTGGTGGCTTGGGTGCCCGCAGGCTCCACGCTGCCCCAAATGGTCCACCCGTCGTTTCCCCTCAGCCGTAGGGCGGCTGAGTGGGAGGAGGGAGGCAGACTCCTCAGAGGCCCCACAGAGTATCCTGCCCCAGCTCACCCTGCCCCATGGGTGGCTGGCCCCGCCCTCATGGGGGGGGGCTGCTGTTAGTTTCTGTTTGCCACTGTGCAGTGCTCTGCAGTCACAAGACTCTGTTTTGCATTCCACTCATTCCAGGCTATTGGAAGTCTCACGGAAGACAGGAGATGGATGTGACACTACCGGTTTCCTGTCCTTTGTTTCAGTTGCTCTCTGCTCTCACAGAGAGAGGATATATTTCTTTTCTGTCTGCGTAGCTTAGTAATAAAACCCTTTAGCCACGTAGCTCATACTATCTCGTCCTTCCGCATGCTGCTTTGAAACTCTGCTGAATGGGGTTGTGCCTGGAGGCTTATCAGAGACTCAGGTCGTTAATCACGTCAGAGGGCGATTCCGGAGGAGCTCGAAGGACCTCGGTTGAGTGGAAATTCCGACAGCTGTCCCCCCCCCCCCCGGGTGCAGGGCACGTGCGCCACCCCAGGCACCTGATTGGCTTGCTCCACCGCTGCTGCTAGTCAGGGTCAACCTCTTAATATGAGCATGAAATATGTACAGCAAGATATCCCCATTCTTCCACTAGTAGACATTCTCAGTGAAAGTGCCCCAGCCCCTACAATTGTATCACAGTTTCTTATCAGGGCCCATGCTCCATTTCCAGTCTCAGCTCTGAGGCTAGATAAAATATAAGAAACGGAAATAAAAAGTAACTTTCAAACTGCCAGTGGTTGGATTTTCCCATTTTCCTTTTGCTGAAAGGTTCTGAGCTTCAGTAACAATGAGAACATTGAAGGGTTTTTCTTCTTCTCTCCCCCCCCCCCCTTTACTCTTTGCTATAAAACTATTCTTGCTCAAGGCTTCATACTGTATAAATAAAAGAAGGACCCCAGGAAGGGAGAAATGGGCCACCTCTAATTTGTATGGTGGAGAGGCATTCACTGTGTGGTCCGATAGGGAGAAAATCAATTGCTTTCTTAAGAAGAGCCTCTTTGAAGAACGCCGTCTGAAAAGCTCTGTAGTTCACAAGTTTATCTTGCTGACAGCAAAGGCACCAAAAAGAACACAGTTGCTGATTTGAATTGCTGAGTGCACCGTGTTTCATGTACTTTGAGCCCTTCCTCCGAGGGAAAAGTACAAAGAGGTCTGCCTTTGCTTCTTGCTTACTTAGACAACGGGTGAGCCGCAGGACAAATGTTTAAAGCATGAATGGCTAAAGTGAAAGGTCCTATATATACTTATTGGAGACTGAAATGGTACCTATGGGGATGTTTCTGGACAGTCATAATCACTCTTGGAAATTACAACTAGGAGGAGGGAGTATCAGTTTTTACAATGGGGGGGGGAGCACTGTGCTTTTTCAGTAATCTTGCAAGGGAACCAGGAAAGGGAGGGGAGAGAGACTGAGCTCTGAGCAGGAAGGAAGTAGTGAAGATTTTTTTCCTGTTGTTACTTTTCCTGCCAAGGCAAGCAAAAGGATGTGACCTCACAGAGCCCCCTCTCTAGGAATTTACAGAGGGAACTCCGTGTGTCTTAACCCTTTGCTTATCTAGCAAAACATGAAATTTTATTTTGGCCGTGTCATTATTTCCCGCAGGGTCTACATTATTTTATTCGCTCCCCAAGCATGCTACCTCCACAATATAAAATGCAATTGGCTGGCTTTGGTATCTTTTGCTCGGAAGCACTTCTCTTGAAATAAATGAGGTTTCCTTCCTACTGATAAAAAAATGTGGTATTACTACCTTCCTCCACCTGAATTCCATGTCCCACAACACAGCAACAACTGGTCTGCTTCTCGTCACTGGGCTCTTACTTATTAATATACAGTGACCATAAATCAAAAATACAAAATGAATCAGCAGACACAACCGCAACATCACCAAACACTATACCACTATAGTAAGTTACAATTCCCATAGACTTCAAGGACACCTATTTAAATCACGGTTGGCAACTGGAGGTGAAATTGCATATGCATAGAGAATTTGCTGCTCCGTGGTATTGTATATTTGTATATTGCTTTTCATCCCAGGAGCTGCAGGCTTTGTAAATTGTCTTTCCCTCACCATCAACCTTTTTATCTTCACAACAGCCTTGGGAGATAGGCTAGGCTGAGAGTTAGTTCCCCTCTGTCGAGAAATCTGCACACACTAAGGCATGTTCTACCCCATGACTTCTGTCCAAATGAAATCATGGGGGACACCCAAAAGGTGTGGCTAGTACCCTCTGAATTGTATGAAACATGAAGGAGTTACTTGGCAGCTACTCAGGAGTTCTTCTGCAGGCAAATCAATGTTGAAAGTGTTCTCTGTTGTTAGAAAACCAGAAAACCACTGTAATAAGGTATTGCTTAACTTCCCTGGTATGGATTGTAAAGTCGTTTTAGTTAGAGATGTGCAAAATCACCCCTGGGAATTTTGTTGGACAGATAGAAATGCCTTTGGCTTCCTTTGAAATTCCTCAGATATTTTTACTTGATGAGGAATGCCATCCTTGCTTCAAATTTCAAACAATGCTAAATTTTTACTGGTCACCCGAAATCTGCAGTGATCCCTTTTGGATGGGCATGAGAGACAAAAATGATATTTTGCCACTCTAAAAGCACGGCATACCCATTGAAGAGGAAGCATGATTGAGCAGTTTTTACAGTAGAAAAGGAAGAGTCAACAACTGGCAGTTTAAAATTTTAGATCTCAAGAGACCATCACCATCTGGTCATCATCAGCATAGATCCAGTGCAGCAATACCCATCCAAATAAGGACCTAATAAAACTCCCTTTTCAGCTCTGTAATTAAAGAATTACAGTGGTACCTCGGGTTACAGATGCTTCAGGTTACAGATGCTTCAGGTTACAGACTCCGCTAACCCAGAAATAGTACCTTGGGTTAAGAACTTTGCTTCAGGATGAGAACAGAAATGTGTGGCTGCAGCACGGTGGCAGCGGGAGGCCCCATTAGCTAAAGTGGTACCTCAGGTTAAGAACAGTTTCAGGTTAAGAACGGACCTCCAGAACGAATTAAGTTCTTAACCCGAGGTACCACTGTACAAAGGGAATTCTGTATCTCCTGTACAGTATGGAGAAAGATCTGATTTGCTAAATTAAGGACAGGTCAGGATTACCGTATTTTTCGCTTTATAAGACGCACCTTTTCCCTCTTAAAATCTAAGGGGAAATGTCTGTACATCTTATGGAGCGAATGTGTGGTCCCTGGGGCTGGGAGGGGGGAAGCTGGGCTCCCCCCCACCGCCAGCCCCGCAAGCTTGGGGAGCAGCGGGATGGCTGCTCCTTTCGCTGAAGTCTTTCCTTTCACCTCTCCTTTTGCTGAAGCCAGAAGAGTCCTGGCTTCCAAGGTAGCCCCCTGAAGCATCCAGAGTGCAGCGGGAACTCCCACTGCGCTCCGGAGGCTTTGGGTTGCCTTCACTGAAGGTGAAGGCAATGTGGGAGAGGCAGAGCTACGCACCCCTTCAGCGAAGTGGGAGAAGAAATGGAAGGGGCTCTGTTTCTCCTGCCGCTTCGCTGAAGGGGCACTGCGCAGAGAGGGGGAGAATTTTTTTTCTTGTTCTCTCCCTCTAAAACAAGGTGCGTCCTATGGCCAGGTGCATCCTATAGAGCGAAAAATACGGTATTAAAAGGAGATATAGCTCTGTTGCAATTGAGTTATGGCAGTGTGCTTGATGGAAACATGCTCACTTTAAAAACTTGGTGTAGTTGAATGGCTAATGAAAAGTTTGCAGCTGTAACCATTTGCTGAACTTCATCTCTGCTATACTCTTATTTCTCCGGAGGAAAAGGCTAAACCTGCATTCCTAATATTAGAGTTGCCAAGGCTTGAAATCCAAAATCCTGGAGACTTGGTGGGCAGGGGGTAGAGTCAAGTGTAGGACTGGGGTTGGGCTCTAGTACAAAATCTACCCATTTTCACCTTAACTGTTCAGCAAGAAGCAACACTATGGCACAGCCTTGCCCCATTCTTCAGTGGTGACTCTTTTGCTGGTACCAGAATCTTTTAAAATCTTGGTGATCATTTGGCAACAATATAAGCAGGTACATTTGCTCTTCCCTCTACTTTCCTCCCTGCTGCCCACCCCCCTTGTGTTGTACCTGTTGTATTATAACCAAATATTTCAAACTGCAAACTTACTTTGGCACACCTACTGGCGGAGTGCAAATTAGTTTTTATTTCCAGTGTAATTGGTTTTGTTATCTTTGCCCTCCACCTGACTTTGCAAAGCTGACTAGCACTTGCTTAGGAAACCACACAAACTGTGAGGTCACCCATTCCCCACTCTCTAATCTGGGTTTGGTGAAGAATAAACTGGTTGTTAGAGTCTGGATTTCTCAGACTCCCAACTGTGTGAAATAGGTTTGCTCAGTTGTGGTTATGCAATGTAACTAAGATAAGGGACTCGGGTGGCGCTGTGGGTTAAACCACAGAGCCTAGGGCTTGCCGATCAGAAGGTTGGTGGTTCGAATCCCCATGATGGGGTGAGCTCCCATTGCTCGGTCCCTGCTCCTGCCAACCTAGCAGTCTGAAAGCAAGTCAAAGTGCAAGTAGATAAATAGGTACCACTCTGGCGGGAAGGTAAACGGTGTTTCCGTGCGCTGCTCTGGTTCACCAGAAGCGGCTTAGCCATGCTGGCCACATGACCCGGAAGCTGTATGCCGGCTCCCTCGGCCATAAAGCGAGATGAGCGCCGCAACCCCAGAGTCGGTCACGACAGGACCTAATGGTCAGGGGTCCCTTTACCTTTGATGTAACTAAGAAAGGAGCACCTGTCTGCTTCAGAGACCTGGACCTTTCGTAAGTGCCTCTACCTTTTTTGTCTGTCGTTCACTCTTATACAGTGGTACCTCGGGTTAAGAACTTAATTCGTTCCGGAGGTCCGTTCTTAACCTGAAACTGTTCTTAACCTGAGGTACCACTTTAGCTAATCGGGCCTCCCACTGCCGCCGCTGCACAATTTCTGTTCTCATCCTGAGGTAAAGTTCTTAACCTGAGGTACTATTTCTGGGTTAGCGGAGTCTGTAACCTGAAGCGTCTGTAACCCGAGGTACCACAGTAGTGAACTCAAGTGGTTGAACCACAGCAGAACTGGAACCAAAACAAGAGCAGTGGAAAATATGGAGGAGGTGTGAGCATGCTCAGATGAACTTCAACCTATGGAGGACTATGAAATATCTTCAAAAACCAAAAGGAGGGGGACACACACACACACACACACACACACACACACACACACACACACATAAAACCTCCACCCCAATTAGGACTAACAAATATATACTTTCGCAATATTGAGGGTTAATTAAAAATGGGGTGGGTGTGATCTGACTGAACCGTTTACACAGTGCTTTTTTCATGGGGTACTCAAGGACACGCAGTACTGACACCCCCTTTTTCCTTGTTGTTAAAAAATATGGCCCTTACTCACTTCATGGTGAGTAACGGCACCTATTTTTTCTAGAAAAAACCCCACTGCCTTCACAGTTCATGGTTCCCTCAAGGGAGATGTGGCTGGCTGGATCTCACAGCAAAGCCACGGCTGTTACAGGGTGGGGAATTCACTGCAACATTGTGTTGCATTTTCCAACTGTTTCCTCCTTAGTCTAGCCCAGTGTTTCCCAACCGGTGTTCCGCGGCACACTAGTGTGCCGCGGGACGTCGGCTGGTGTGCCGTGGGAGGGAGGCGGGCGAGTTGGGCGGCGAGAGGCGGGGCCGCGGCGGCGAGCACACGCGGGGCGGGGAGCGAGCTCCCTCCCACATCCCATCGCCCCGTGCTCCGCGCTGGTGTCCACAAGCCTTGCGCACCCGGGGGATCTCCCCCCGGGAGCGCAAGGCTTGCGGGCAGCAGCCTGCAGCGCGGAGCACGGGGCGCCCTCCGGAGGACGCCCTGTGCTCCACGCAGGTGTCCGCAAGCCTTGCGCACCCGGGGGATCTCCCCCCGGGAGCGCAAGGCTTGTGGGCAGCAGCCTGCAGCGCGGAGCACGGGGCGCCCTCCGGAGGACGACCCGTGCTCCGCGCAGGTGTCCGCAAGCCTTGCGCACCCGGGGGATCTCCCCCCGGGAGCGCAAGGCTTGCGGGCAGCAGCCTGCAGCGCGGAGCACGGGGCGCCCTCCAGAGGACGCCCCGTGCTCCGCGCTGGTGTCGGCCAGCCTTGTGCACCCGGGGGATCTCCCCCCGGGAGCGCAAGGCTTGCGGGCAGCAGCCTGCAGCGTGGAGCACGGGGCGCCCTCCAGAGGACGCCCCGTGCTCCGCGCTGGTGTTGGCCAGCCTTGCGCACCCGGGGGATCTCTCCCCGGGAGCGCAAGGCTTGCGGGCGTCAGCTGGCAGCGCGGAGCACGGGGCGCCCTTCGGAGGACGCCCCATGCTCCGCGCTGGTGTCGGCCAGCCTTGCGCACCCGGGGGATCTCTCCCCGGGAGCGCAAGGCTTGCGGGCGTCAGCTGGCAGCGCGGAGCACGGGGCGCCCTTCGGAGGACGCCCCGTGCTCCGCGCTGGTGTCGGCCAGCCTTGCGCACCCGGGGGATCTCCCCCCGGGAGCGCAAGGCTTGCGGGCAGCAGCCTGCAGCGCGGAGCACGGGGCGCCCTCCAGAGGACGCCCCGTGCTCCGCGCTGGTGTTGGCCAGCCTTGCGCACCCGGGGGATCTGCCCCCGGGAGCGCAAGGCTTGCGGGCGGCAGCTGGCAGCGCGGAGCACGGGGCACCCTTCGGAGGACGCCCCGTGCTCCGCGCTGGTGTTGGCCAGCCTTGCGCACCCGGGGGATCTGCCCCCGGGAGCGCAAGGCTTGCGGGCGGCAGCTGGCAGCGCGGAGCACGGGGCACCCTTCGGAGGACGCCCCGTGCTCCGCGCTGGTGTTGGCCAGCCTTGCGCACCCGGGGGATCTCCCGCCAGGAGCGCAAGGCTTGCGGGCGGCAGCTGGCAGCGCGGAGCACGGGGCGCCCTTCGGAGGACGCCCCGTGCTCCGCGCTCGTGTTGGCAAGCCTTGCGCACCCGGGGGGCGCATGGGGCGCCCTGAAACAGAGGGTTCCCCATGCTGCGGACTGTAGCCTGCCGCCGGACGCGCGGGGTGCCCTGAAGCAGAGCGCCCCTCGCGCCAGGCAGACATGGGCCAGCCCCACAAGCTCGGGGGACAGCGGGGAGGCGCAGCACCGCCATCCCACTGTTCCCCGACCTGGTTTTTTGGGGGGGAAATAAAGGAAAAAAAATTTCCTTTATTTCCCCCCTCAAAAAAGTAGGTGCGTCCTATGGGACGGAGCGTCCTATGGGACGAAAAATACGGTACTTACTATTTCATAATAAAGTAATTATAAAATACTTTCTTTGTGTTTATTTGATTCCTATTAAAGAGAGTTACTTTATATATAGTCAATATAGGCACAGAGTTAATTTTTTATACATTTTCTAATGGTGGTGTGCCTCGAGATTTTTTTCATGAAACAAGTGTGCCTTTGCCCAAAAAAGGTTGGGAAACACTGGTCTAGCCAAGGGCAACCTTCTTCAGCAGGGGGCCAGTCCACTGTCCCTCAGACCTTGTGGGGGGCCGGACTTTATATTTTTTGGGGGGGATGAATAAATTCCTATGCCCCACAAATAACCCAGAGATGCATTTTAAATAAAAGGACACATTCTACTCATGTAAAAACACGCTGATTCCCAGACCGTCCGCGGGCTGTATTGAGAAGGCAATTGGGCCGCATCCGGCCCCTGGGCCTTAGGTTGCCTACCCCTGGTCTAGTATAGCCTTTGCCAGCCTGCTGCCCTGTAGATGTTTTGGGCTACAAGTCCCATTAGCACTGGCTGGGGCTGATGGATATTATAGTCTAAAACATCTGGAGAGTAGCACGGTGGGGAAAGCTGGTCTAGCATATGTGAAGAGTGGGACTCTCTTATAAAACGTTTTGATCCAATTGTTCAGCCAGCCTTTGGCAAGATGAATGTTCTACCTTTGTTTTGATGTACTGTTTTAAGCATTGTTTTCATATACTGTTGTGGCTCAGAATATGCCTTCTTTCCCAAGAAGGCAGGGTGCCTAAGGTTTGTTTCTGTGGATCCATATCTTTGCTGCATGCACAGGGCTCTTATCCACTTTTCCTGTGAAGGGAAACAGTAATCATACATATTCCCCTGTCCTGCGCAACATGGACAACACTTGCTGCATTTCAGAGCACTTTCATGCATGTTAGTTTTCCTATATTGATATCGTTTATGTGTTGATAAAAGTGTGTAAATCTGTCATGTGTGATAAATACAAATATATTTATCCTTTATATTCCCTCCCCCTCTTTCTTTTTTCCTTTTCCTTTCCCCTCCTGTGATGAGGCTGCATTTTAATATTTTAATGTTTCAATATTTTAATTGTTGTATTTTAATCTTGTTTTTAAGTTGTATTCATTCAACTTGTTTTTATTATTGTTTATTAGCTGCCCTGAGCCCGGTCTTGGCTGGGGAGGGCGGGGTATAAATAATAATAATAATAATAATAATAATAATAATAATAATAAGCCGATATAGCAACATTTGTGACTTTCCTCTATTACAGCCACAGCTCTGACGCTGGTCCATTCGGAGAACAGGCAGTCTGCACAGATCAGTTAGTATTGTGTTGACACTCATATCAGACAATAAAATGTCTGCAACAAACAGCGAGGCATGCAGGCTGCTAGTTACTGGTAGGAAAAAAATCCCATCACAGCTGACAAAATGTATTTGTACCAGTTCAGTTTATTGACAGAAGAAAATGTCAGAATAGTGTGTCAAGAGTGGGTGACCTAATTCTTTGGATTTCCACCCAATGCACTTTGCACACCGTGCATTGCTGCTTTCATTCCTGAACAAACAGGAAGCCAGAGTGTATCAAAGAAATCAGCAGTTGCACCAGGTTGTCATGTTCATATGGCTGTATGATTAATCACTTGAAGTTTTCTGGGTGGAGTTTGCATTTTGCCACTTGAGGGCATCCTATCATTATATTCTGTAACAAAGCTGCGTTTCTCAATTTCCATTAAAAAATAATAATTGGCCTCTACCGAAAACAGGTAGAGGGCCAGAATAACTGCAGATGCCGCCCATGAAATGATAATGTGCCATGATAAATGGGCATTTCCTGGAAAAACAGATCTCAGAAAACGAGACTGGCAAGAAGCGATAAATCAGCAGCTGAAAAGAAATGGCAGATTTACAAGGAGTTTATGTCAAAACCAAAATAGACATTTTGAGATGGAGGAGTGAAGTGATTACGCAGAAGAGATAGATGAAATTGTGGTTGGTCTGTGTGGCCAAGGTTGTGTTAACGTGCATGTGTGTGTAATATACTCAGCACTTCTCTATTTTGTTACTTGCTTTAACAAGAGGACAATTTTATTTTATTAGTAAGAGCAGGGGATAGCTGGTTGTCTTAGGAAAACTCTTTTGGCCTTGAAAAGTTCTCTCTGGAGAGGAACCCCAAAATGTGTTTCAAAATTTGTATTAGGCTTTATTTCCATGTCAGATCTCTAGATAAAGCCTGATTTATTAGCCTTGAATGTCAGTTTTCACATCCCAGAGTGCATTGCCAAGTGCAATTTTGAATTTGATATCCTTTAATTATTCCTACGATTCACTGGCATCCCAGTTCTAAAGAAATTGGCTGCAATCCAGCACAAAATTAAGACTGAATATCTTACTGAGTACAAACATCCACTAACAGAGTGCAATATTAGGGTCACTGTATTAATGTATTTTCTACTCTGATCACTGCAGGTTCATGCAAGGTGCTAAGGACTGTAATGGTAGTGTAAGGGACAGCTGGAGCATTCCTCTTACACTAATCAAAGTATTTGGATACAGATACTTGCATGAGAAATATAATTCTTGTCGGTTGTGAATGGTACACTCCTCAGCAGAAAATAAGAATGGTGTCCGATACAGTAAATAAAATTCAGATATTGCCTCTTGCTTGCCTGAATAGAGAGGTATGTGTGCACATGTAGAAACCAGGTAAAGGTAAAGGGACCCCTGATCATTAGGTCCAGTCGTGGCTGACTCTGGGGTTGAGGTGCTCATCTCGCTTTATTGGCTGAGGGAGCCAGCGTACAGCTTCTGGGTCATGTGGCCAGCATGACTAAGCCTCTTCTGGCGAACCAGAGCAGCTCACGGAAACGCCGTTTACCTTCCTGCCAGAGCGGTACCTATTTATCTACTTGCACTTTGACGTGCTTTCGAACTGCTAGGTTGGCAGGAGCAGGGACCGAGCAACGGAAGCTCACCCCGTTGCGGGGATTCAAACCGCCAACCTTCTGATCAGCAAGCCCTAGGCTCTGTGGTTTAACCCACAGTGCCACCTGCGTCCCTTATGTAGAAACTAGCCTACTGTTTAAAAAAAGAAAAGAAAATCTGCATCAGTTACCCCACCCACTTTTCCCTATGGCCCCACCCACCCTTGGCATGTGGCCAGAGGAAAAAGTTGCTCAGAAGGAAGTGTAGCTCACAGGCCGGAAAACGGTCCCCACCTTTGATATAAAGGCTTCTGCTGCCTTGCTGGTCTGAACAACTGGACAGTTTTGTTTTGCTGCTCCTTGTTGGCTAAAGACTGTCTTCACCTTGCCCCCTCTCTGCCTTTGCTCTGCCCTATTTTGAATTAAACAGGAGACACATCTGACATTCATTTAATCATGCCATTCAGCTCAAACTACCAGACAAAATTGGATCCAAATTTGGGGTTGGTGGTTGACCACTGAAATTAAAAGCTGATTTTCCAAAGTTCTAGCTGCTACCCAAATGCGTAGCTGGGTTTTTGGCAGTGACCGTATTAGCCACATGGGAAATGCATCTGTGTATTTGATTTCAGCCATTTGCTTAAAAAACAAAACACAAAACTGATGCAATGCAAGGAATTATCCCTCTGAGTAAATCAAAGTGGGTGCCCCTCCCCCAGTAACTTAACTGGAATGCCATAGACCCTTGTTTGAATGTGTGGGGGCAAATTGCTGAATCTGGAAGCATATAAAATGCTTTTTGAATGTCTTTTTGCAGTAGCACAAACCCTGAAAATAAATGCTTGCTTAATTGTGTTTCTCCTCTCACAAGAGGAAAAGATTACACATAAAATCAGTATGCAGTACAGGTCTGTTTCCTCTACTTCTACTTCTACTTCTACTTCTACTTCTACTTCTACTTCTACTTCTACTTCTCCTCCCCCTCCTCCTCCTTCTCTTCTTCTTCCTCCTCTTCTTCTGGATACATCCCAGGAAAAGCCGATTCACAAGGAATGTTTTCAGCTCTTCAGAACCACAAGCATCAGAAGCAAAAAATCTCAGTAGGCTGCCTGTCATGTCAAACAGTTCTATTACTCTGCATCTTTTAAATTTCTTTTCTTTAAAAAAAAAAATGTTGTCGTGACGGTTTTAGTCTGTCATGGCTGCCACTTTTGACTGGAATTTGAAAGCAGGTCTCTTGCCATGAAATGTCTGGGATCATTCCCTTCGCTGCTTTGCCATTTGCCTCCTTTCATTCATTTGTTAGTTTTAGATGAGGAAATGCCTGCCACATTCTTGTTCAAAGCATGGATAAACATGCAGGCTGGTGAGAGTTTGTGTATATATCTCACAAAGACATGAAATTGGAGGAGACTTAATATCCCTTTTTTGATGGCAAGCATAGAATTGCTTGTGCTCAAGATTAGGAGGAATGCATCATTGGGGAGGTGTGTACGGCTTGGCCCAAATGACTTTTGTTTCTTTTAAATCTGATCCTGCAAAAACATTTGCAACATACTGAACTTATAAAGTAAAGTATTTGCTTAAGTGCTTTGAAAGATTCTCTTTAAATACTCTGTACCCTTCTACAGTTATTTATCCGTCACTCAATGTTTGTAAATAGAAATGTTAGTAATGGAACAGTCAAAGTTCATTTCATTGACATATATACTGAAGTGGTTAACAAGTAATTTGAACATTACAATTAATGGCAATTATAGAGGAAACCACCTGGAGGTAATAGCTGAATTCAAGCAACAATTTGTTGAAACAATTCAAATAAGAGTAGGAAAGATAGAGGTGTGAAGGGGGCAGGTGTCACCTCTGAATGCCAGAGTCCTCTGTCACAGTTTAATAGGCCCCCTTTATAGTTTCCCTAATGGGACGCAGGTGGCACTGTAGGTTAAACCACAGAGCCTAGGACTTGCCAATCAGAAGGTCAGTGGTTCGAATCCCCGTGATGGGGTGAGCTCCCGTTGCTCGGTCCTTACTCCTGCCCACCTAGCAGTTCGAAAGCACGTCAAAGTGCAAGTAGATAAATAGGTACTGCTCCAGAGGGAAGGTAAACGGCGTTTCCGTGCGCTGCTCTGGTTCACCAGAAGAGGCTTAGTCATGCTGGCCACATGACCCAGAAGCTGTACGCCGGCTCCCTCAGCCAATAAAGCAAGATGATCGCCACAACCCCAGAGTCATCTACGACTGGACCTAACGGTCAGGGGTCCCTTTACCTTTACCTTTATAGTTTCCCTATAGGTTGAACCACACACATGCACTTACACCCATTTTTGTGGTTTGTTGTTTAATCGTTTAGTCATGTCCGACTCTTGGCGTGTTTCCTGCTTGGCAGGGGGTTGGACTCGATGGCCCTTGTGGTCTCTTCCAACTCTATGATTCTATGATTCTTCGTGACCCCATGGGCCAAAGCACACCAGGCACTCCTGTCTTCCACTGCCTCCCCCAGTTTGGTCAAACTCATGCTGGTAGCTTCAAGAACACTGTCCAACCATCTCGTCCTCGTCCCCTTCTCCTTGTGCCCTCCATATTTCCCAACATCAGGGTCTTTTCCAGGGAGTCTTCCACTGCCTCCCACAGTTTGGTCAAACTCATGCTAGCAGCTTCGAGAACACTGTCCAACCATCTCGTCCAACCATCTTGTCCTCTGTCCAACCATCTCGTCCTCTGTCTTCTCCTTGTGCCCTCCATCTTTCCCAACATCAGGGTCTTTTCCAGGGAGTCTTCTCTTCTCATGAGGTGGCCAAAGTATTGGAGCCTCAGCTTCAGGATCTGTTCTTCCAGTGAGCACTCCGGGCTGATTTCCTTCAGAATGGATAGGTTTGATCTTCTCGCAGTCCATGGGACTCTCAAGAGTCTCCTCCAGCACCATAATCTGAATGCATCAATTCTTCGGCAATCAGCCTTCTTTATGGTCCAGCTCTCGCTTCCATACATCACTACTGGGAAAGCCATGGCTTTAAGGAGACTTTTGTGGTATCTTCCCAGAAATGGATTAAGCACATCTAATGAAAAGGATGCTTTCAGCACAGTTCCATCACACTTCTAACAACAGTTCATGGTTCTTTGAGTCCTACTATTCTATCAGTACTTGATCCTTCTATTCTATCAGTCTTTTATAATTATTATTATTTCATTAGTTCCTAGTGGGGTTTTTTTTCTCTCTTCCCCTTTCTCCCTTGCCTGCTGCATTTTTCTTCTTATCATTTATTTGTTTTTTAGACTGCAAAGAAAGCGTGCATGGTTAAAAACTGAGGCGAGTCCTGCCGTTAGCTCACAATGTGTTTAATCGCACAACAAGCTGTGATAAAATGGCCAGGCTGGGGATTTTACCACAGTTCTGTAACATAATGATTTTCACAGAAGTGCAGGCTGCGGTTCATAAGGCTCAGCTGAATGGAATTCATATCAGATGGCTTTAAAGAATAAAAGGATCAATCAGCATTTGCGATAAGCTCCATGTGAAGTGACCTTTAAAACATAACACAAGACTATATTCCCCATGCAACACTCGGGGATAATTGCAAGGGATTCAGGCACTGAGAGAGAACTCACCTTGGCACAGATGTTTGGGTACAGTCGAAATAGTGGCATCGCAGTGAACAAATGTTTGCAAAAAATTAGTTTCTCAACCATTCTCCCATGAAAGAGCCTCCTGATTTCTGCCTCGTTCGCAGGATGCTTTAGAGTTCCTGTATAATGTAAGCGAGCGCAGGCTTGAGCTATGTTTATCATTGCAAAGTGTCTGAGGATGAGGCTTGTGTTTCTTTCCATTAAACAAACTCCTCTGCCCTTCTTCCTGAGCTGAAAAGGTCCCACAGGGGAGTTACTTAATGACTATTCAAATATGGGAAGCTGTGGAGGATGACAGGTATGCTGGCTGATAGCAGTTTTAAGGGAAATCCTTCTTTTTACCTTTTTTTTTTAAGTCGGTAGACTTAACCTCAGGGGTGGCGTGCCCTGTTTCACCACTTGAGGCCAAATGAGAAGTGGTGCACCAACCTGCTGCTATCTTGCTACTCCCGCTAAAGATTCAGAGATGAAAACGGGTTGGATTTTGAAGCCTGAGGGAAGAAAGAAGCTCTTCACCTCGTACTGAGGTTATACTGAAGTAAGTCCAAGCAAGCCTGCCTGGGCTGAACAGTCCACAGTCATGGTGCCACCACTGAGGAGGCCATCCTCTGGTGGCCATACAATGCACCTCAGATGACAGAGGACTCACCTACACAGCTGCAACTAAAACGTTTTAAATGTGTTGCAAAGAGCAATACACAAATGTGACACTAGATGGCAACACTGAGCTATGTCAAATTCAATGTATTTTTCAAAACTTTTTTTTAAAGCATTTTCACAGTGGTTTTTGTTTGTTTGTGTGTGTGTGTAGATTCCACCAGAAGCACCTAAAGAAGCACTTCTGTTGTATGGGATTCCTGTGAGGAGGCAGACAGTCCTTTAGGCACCTAGGTCCAAGCTGTGACATGGTTATCATATGTCAGCCTTTACCCTACTGACTGATGCTCCATTAATCTTGTCAAAATTCAGTGTTCAGAAAACCAAGTCATTGCTTGGCAGTAGCTGTATAAGAGAACTGGAGTCAGCTGAATCGACCTCAAGTTAGCAAAGCAAGCATAGCTCATTCAACACACATCACATTAGTTTTTGCTATTATGGTAGATTAGTTTTTGCCATCATGGAAGACAGTGTTTTACAGAGTAATCTAACCTAACTTAAAAAGAAAAGAAAAGACAGGAACCTTCTCTACAATTGAAATGTTCAATTGGATATCTCTACAGATTTTCACTGTATAATTTTCATCGCCTGCTGAAGAAATTCTTAGTTAGACAGGCCTACCCAGATGTTTAGAAAATTTGCATCCATTTTAACTTGTTTTAGTAGTTTTAACTTTCAGTATGTTTTAAATTATGACAGTAATTTTTTGAGTAGTAATTTATTTATTTTTTATTTTTTTGTAAACTGCTTTGAGGTTTTCTACAGTCAAGAGGTGGGACGTGGGTGGTGCTGTGGTCTAAACCACAGCAGTTCAGTGGTTTGAATCCCCGTGACAGGGTGAGCTCCTGTTACTCAGTCCTAGCTCCTGTCCACATAGCAGTTTGAAAGCACATCAAAGTGCAAGTAGATAAATAGGTACCACTCCGGCGGGAAGGTAAACGGCATTTCTGTGCACTGCTCTGGTTCACCAGAAGCTGCCTAGTCCTGCTGGCCACATGACCCGGAAGCTGTCTGCAGACAAACGCCGGCTCCCTCAGCCTATAGAGCGAGATGAGCGCCGCAACCCCAGAGTCGTCCACGACTGGACCTAATGATCTGGGGTACCTTTAGCTTTACATTTACAGTAAAGAGGTTTATAAATTTTATGAAATAAATAATAAATAAAACAAATTCTATAGATCACAAAAATGTGCTCTGTTCCCCTCCATTCTTGTAACCCACCAACCTAACATTTATAATGTCACAACCAGGAAATATTCTCTTTAATTTGAAGTGTTTACCTATGTGTTTCTACATGGCCAGCATAGGGCTGTAGGATAACTCTCTTTTTGTCAAGCTCAGCAAATATTTAGATTTTCCTTAAACTGTACTTATAGAGATATAAACAGGAATTATCTTGATGCCAAACAAAATCAGACCAAAAAGTCACCCTATGAAAAATCACACTGCCCCTATGAAGAACACAGATTCTACATGTTGGGAACCAACTAGGTCCTGAAAGTGAGTTGCATTCGTTGTTGCTGTTGTCAAACTTTCAGAGAAGACAAGAAAGTGCAGCTGTGTTTAAGAAAGCAGGACTCTCCGAGACAAGTAATTCTGTTAGGTAAACTTTGCACATTCAACCCATTTATTCTAAGCTCTCTTTGTTGTTAAATGTTGAGGAATGAATGTTGTGTCCAAGAAAATCAGAGCTGGAGGGACGGCTGGTGCTGGAGATTTATTGAATGGAAACTGTCTGATAAAAATGATGGTTCAAACAATGGATCAGAGAGCTGAGTTATGGAGCAGGTCCAAGCTTACCATGTTTGCTCCAGATCTGCACACACAAAAAGAAGGGAGGGGGATATATCCAGATGTACTTGTAAAACAACAGACAGATACAAAATACAAAACCAGGAATCCCATAAATCATGGGAGAGCATCTTGATTATTTCTCTCAGGATGTTACAGATACCAAAGAGAGGTTATAAAGAACACCAGGAGGAAAAGTTACAGGACCAGTCACTAAAAGCAGCAGAAGGTAACAAAAGAGGAAATGTCCTGTCTGATCACCATCATATACATATCATAGCCTAATAATGTAGAATCCAGCAACATGGGGCTCTTCACAAAACAGCTTCTCAGGCAGTCTCAGATGCAAAACCCATCAACAACGAATCTAATAACAGAGCAGTGTGAACATTTATACTTAATCTGTATATACAGTAATGACACTCTTCCCCTGTTTTATGAAGGATGCAGAGGTGAAATTGTATCCAGCCCTGTGGGGGGGGGTGGGGCATGCAGGCATTGGTGAAGATGCATTGCCATGAATTCAGCCAAGAAAGCACATTATTTCATTTCCTATATGGGGGGATAACAGGACGTCTGCTGTGCATGCAGAAGTCCCAGGTTTATCCCCTAGCACCTCTATACAGGGCTACAGAAGATCCCTGTTGGGAATCCCAGAGAGCCACTGCGAGACACTGCAGATAATACTGAGCTAGATTGTGTGGCAAGAATTCTGATCGCTGAAGAATTGATGCTTTTGAATTAAGGTGCTGGAGGAGACTCTTGAGAGTCCCATGGACTGCGAGAAGATCAAACCTATCCATTCTGAAAAAAATCAGACCTGAGTGCTCACTGGAAGGACAGATCCTGAAGCTGAGGCTCCAATACTTGGGCCACCTCATGAGAAGAGAAGACTCCCTGGAAAAGACCCTGATGTTGGGAAAGATGGAGGGCACAAGGAGAAGGGGATGACAGAGGACGAGATGGTTGGACAGTGTTCTCGAAGCTACCAGCATGAGTTTGACCAAACTGCGGGAGGCAGTGGAAGACAGGTGTGCCTGGTGTGCTCTGGTCCAGGGGGTCACAAAGAGTCGGCCATGACTGGACCTAATGGTCAGGGGTTCCTTTACCTTTAAGCAATGGAAGAGCCTAAGGGGAGCCAAAACAGTTTTCATTATCATTGCTCTTATTTATTTTATTTCTTACTTGCCCTTCACATAAGTTCCATGGCAGCTGACAACAATGTAAAAGTAGTAGGGGCTTTGCCCCTGCTCGCTCTCCTGGCCATTCATGCACTAAGGGAGGTCTGAAGCAGAGAGCATCCTATGCTTTCATAGCTCCTGCACAATTTAGAAGCCTGACTGCACAGGGTTCTAAGTCATGCAAGGACATTCATGTGAATATTATAGTTGCTGCAAGCACAATCCCTGATCTGGACCTTGTGCAGAGTAGAAATGAATTTTCTCCCTACCACAAAATTGTTTCAAAGCCTTACTGCAGAACAGTCCCAGAATAGTTACAAATAAATGTTACAAATTGAAAATAAATAAAACATTGCTCTTAAGCAAGTGCTGTCCAGTCGTTTAGCCATTGATACAGTTCAATAATCTTTCCTCTCTCTGGTCCCAGAGAGGGATCCGATGTACTCATCTTGCTTGTTAAGGGTCGCTGTTCTGAGCTCCTACTGCTGCTGGCTCATGCAACTGATTTTAGATGCTGACTTTCATCTTCCTGTTGTGAGAACGCTCATAGGTTTCCAGGATAAGTCATCAATTAACCTGAAGAGAAACATCTACCCCTTTTTACCGCATTTAGCTAGAGACAAACTTACCTTGCCTAGTGCAAACCTCTCTGCATAGCATTTTAAAGACAATGCACTGAAACATAGCTTATAGCAAATTTCCCACTTTAATCATGTAGGCTGGGGGGGAGGTAGGCTGGGTCAGACAGGGATGTAACAATGAAGGTGGCCCCAATTTCTGCCTAATTGTGTGACATAATTTTGTGAGGGCTGTTCATCTGCCACACATCATTTGGCTTGATTTCTGCTTGTTGACTGGCAACTAAAAGAACGTTGCTTGATTTTGCAAGCATCGAGCGATAAACTTGCATGTATGAACTAACCCCAAATGAGCAGTAATAAAGTATAGAGTAATCAAGCAATGTACAGTCGTACCTTGGCTTTGAACAGCTTAGTTTCTGAACATTTTGGCTCACAAATGATCGAAACCCGGAAGTGAGTGTTCTGGTTTCCGAACTACAGTGGTACCTCGGGTTACATACGCTTCAGGTTACATACGCTTCAGGTTACAGACTCTGCTAACCCAGAAATAGTACCTCGGGTTAAGAACTTTGCTTCAGGATGAGAACAGAAATCGTGCGGTAGCAGCGGGAGGCCCCATTAGCTAAAGTGGTGATTCAGGTTAAGAACAGTTTCAGGTTAAGAACGGACCTCTGGAACGAATTAAGTACATAACCAGAGGTACCACTGTATTTTTAGAAGCTGAATGTCTGATGGGGTTTCCGCAGCTTCCGATTGGCTGCAGGAGCTTCCTGCAGCCAATCAGAAGCTGTGCTTTGATTTTCAAACATTTTGGAAGTCGAAGGGACTTCCAGAATGGATTTCGTTTGACTTCCAAGGTACGACTGTATATGCATATCCCCCACTATTGGAGACACTATGTCTTGGGATACCAGTGTTAATGGAAATCATAAGGGGGGTGGTGTGTTACATTCACGTCCCACTTGCAGACCAGTGTGAAAACAGGCTTCTGGACTAGGTGGGTCTTTGGGTCTTTCTTACGTTTGTGTGCAAATCAACCCACAGATGCAAATAAGACTCTGGCTCAACCGACGTTTCTGGCCTATTTTTGAAAAGAAAAGCAACGATAAAAATTCCCCGAAGAAAGCAACATTTTGTAAGCAATGTCCGAAATAACAAGAGAATAAATCAGCGGGCTGAATGCTTTGAGCGCTATACCAATAACAGACATTGTAAATTGACAGTCTCTATCTCCTAAGAGACATTTCGGTGCAAGGCGATTGGTCATTGAGATTAGGCCAGAGGGGTGTCTCTGTGTCCTACAAGGGAAAGAATGTCAAAGGTTCCTCTGAGCTTTGCTGGGAAGGCAATCGTTTGGCAGAGCTCCAGACTACCATTTGTCGGCTCCATGGTACCAGCCTTCTGTGAGCTAGGGCTCAAAATAATAGCCTGTTTAGACAACATGCTGATTGTGGTGGAGAACAGAGAGCTGTTAGCAGTGCAAGCTGTTTTGGTCAAAAGAACTGGAGAGAGCCAAGAGTTCCTCGAAAACTTTGGCCCCCACCCAACGACTTAATTCAGTTCCTAGGATGTACAGAGCAAAGGTCTGTCTGTCCTGAGAGACTTCTAGCCCATTACAGAATAGCTAGTAAACAGTCAACAAAAACAATAGGCCTTTGGATGGTGCAAGTTATCCCTCATGGCAAATTAACTGAACACAATAGCATTATTGTTAGATCACCCTGGAATATCACTAATTATGAGCGCTCTGCTCCTTATTTTGCCATTTTGGGTAGAAGCAACTGAGGTTCCTTGTTAAGCTATTTTCTTTTTCTTTTTCTAAAAGATTTTTTATTGATACAAGAGAAAAGAAAAAAACCCACAAATACCAAATTACACACAGGAAAAACTATACACACATAATTTTCTTAACAAACAATATAACATAAATTGGTTAAAGACCCAACCTCCCGTCTACTCCATATTTCGATTTCATAATACTTATTGCCAATACACACTTTTATCATAATTAAACTTATTCTTAATATATCTAATTTCGTATATCTACCTTGCAACTATTACTGAAGTTCCTCGAATGCTGCAACAGAATTTAAACTACTATATTTATTTTTCAAATATTCTTTGAAAACCTCCCATTCTAAAACAAATTCGTGTTTGATTTGTTCTTTATTTTTT
This sequence comes from Podarcis erhardii, assembly GCF_964252035.2. Taxonomy (NCBI): domain Eukaryota; kingdom Metazoa; phylum Chordata; class Lepidosauria; order Squamata; family Lacertidae; genus Podarcis; species Podarcis erhardii. Next base: position 9,421,009 of record NC_138512.1, read on the forward strand.
CTGATAGACCATCTAATTCGGCATATTCTGTTAGCTTTTGGATCCAATCTTGTATAGAGGGCATTTCATTACTCTTCCATTTTGCCGCGATCAGAACTCTTGCTGCCTTGTTAAGATATTTTCACTGGTACCCGATTTATTTATTTGAGCTCATTATTCGTATATTAGATCCTGAATGACATTTGTCTCTTGAACCCATAATATTGCTGAATACTGTAGATCTCGCAGTTATTTCTGCCCTACCACCTTAGCCCTACCATTACTCAGTTATCCAGTCCATATGTATTTTTCTTGCTCTCTAACACTCATGCCCCTGTCAGAGCCCCAGAAGTGTCTATTTTCCCTCCATCCTCCTTCAAATTCCTTTGCAGTTAGTTTGAAAATAATTTTTCAGACGTGATGGATATTCTGCCTATGTGCCCCCATGTAAATAAAGGAGGTGAATCAGGTGGTTAGGCCAGATTCCTGTGTCCTTAAAGGAGATGGAATGTGCAACAATGCTGGCTATTGAGCTTAAATGTTGAATAACTTGCTGTTCATGTTTGATTTTGTTTTTATTTGATGTGTATTTTTGTACATCTAGGGCACTGTTCCAACTTGCTTATGATTCTTGTGAGCTTCCTTTAAAATTACAGAACTGAAAAGTGGTCTCAAAATACCTCAGTGAATGAATACATTGGGGGAGGGGGAACATACCTCTATAATAATTACATATTTGTTTCTGTGGTGCAGGGTCCTGCATGCTTTATGTAACTTTCATTAAAGTGAGAATTTGTGGAAATACAGTGGTACCTCGGGTTAAGTACTTAATGCGTTCCGGAGGTCCGTTCTTAACCTGAAACTGTTCTTAACCTGAAGCACCATTTTAGCTAATGTGGTCTCCCGCTGCCGCTGCGCCGCTGGAGCACAATTTCTGTTCTCATCCTGAAGCAAAGTTCTTAACCTGAAGCACTATTTCTGGGTTAGCGGAGTCTGTAACCTGAAGTGTATGTAACCTGAAGCGTATGTAACCCGAGGTACCACTGTAACAAGAAAATATTTGCACATCCTTAGAGTTGATTATCGGAGTCGAGGACATGATCAAATGAGGCATTTGAAATTAGAATTTGGGGGATATATTTAAGAAAATGTAAACATATCAACTTGCATATCCCAAGTCCTTTTAAATAAAATTACTAAAGACAGCATCTTAAAAAGCAGAGACATCACCTTGCCAACAAAGGTCCGTATAGTTAAAGCTATGGTTTTCCCAGTAGTGATGTATGGAAGTGAGAACTGGACCATAAAGAAGGCTGATCGCCGAAGAATTGATGCTTTTGAATTATGGTGCTGGAAGAGACTCTTGAGAGTCCCATGGACTGCAAAAGAAGATCAAACCTCTCCATTCTGAAGGAAATCAGCCCTGAGTGCTCACTGGAAGGACAGATCCTGAAGCTGAGGCTCCAATACTTGGGCCACCTCACGAGAAGAGAAGACTCCCTGGAAAAGACCCTGATGTTGGGAAAGATGGAGGGCACAAGGAGAAGGGGATGACAGAGGACAAGATGGTTGGACAGTGTTCTCGAAGCTACCAGCATGAGTCTGACCAAACTGCCGGAGGCAGTAGAAGACAGGAGTGCCTGGCGTGCTCTGGTCCACAACTAAACGACTAAACAACAACAACAACAACAACAACAACAACAACAACAACAACAACAACAACAACAACAAAGACAGCTGTAAAGGTCTCATTCACTTGAAGGTTTAAAAAAAAGCTCTTAAGTTACCCATTTGCTACAATGGATCCTTTCTGAGAGCAACAAAAGGGAGGACCAGCCCACTTCACCAGATATCTTCCTGCCATCAGTTGATACTCTTGCAGAGGTCCTGTTTCTTTCAAGGTGCTTTGATCAAGAAGAATTTGCCAGCAGACTGTGCCCAGAGACAAGAGAGTTTTGCATGAAATGGCTGTAGCCAAGTGATTGCTGTCAATCTCCATGTCATTATTTTCAAAATAAATCTGCACTGAGAGATGCTGGCTTTGGGCAAGGTCTTGCTAGCCTACTTTTTATCCCAGAACACTCATCCTTTACTTGAATAAAGGTTCATAAAAAGAAGAGGTAGTCATGCTGGTCCTGAAAAAAAGGCAATTGCATTTAGTTTGCCCAGGAAAACAAGGAAGCTGTCTTACACTGAGTCAGACCATTCATTTAGCTCAATATTGTGATTTCGAGGACCCGATCCCCGCTTGGGGAATAAATGACATGTGGACACGGTATATTGGGTTAATGGGCAAGAAAAGCCACAACTTTATTGATTACAGCATGTGAGAAGGTATTGACTTAGGCATTGGACAAGAGCAAATTTGACTCCACCCACTCGGAGAGGGGTGAGTCTGAAGAGGGGTTAACCACCAGTAGGGGGAGCCTGTTGATGCAAATACAACTAAAAGCTCACCCCTGGTGTCACCGAGGGTCGTGCCATGGCCCCCCGCCACACAGGCATCGGACAGGATCCATGACCGCCGGATTCCTTTAACGGAATACCCAAAATTGAAGGGGTAGGCGATGGCCACACCTTGCACTTCCACACACCAGCAACAGATTCCAATGCCTAACCGCCAAATACCACAAAAGATGCCCTAAGATGCTGATATGTACACAGCCCTAAAGAATGTCAAGTGGAGATTCATCCTGTGAACTACCACTTGGTTTTAGCCAAAGAAGGGAACTGCAGTCCGGAAGACCACCATGTCAGCAAAAAAGCTTCATTACATAACAGCCACAGATCAGATACTGACATTATAAAGGCTTCTGGGTCAGATTTCTTCATTATTCTTCATTTGCTAGCTATGGGTCTCCCTCCCTCTCGACTCAGCAGGAACTGGGTTTGGTGGATGGGATCTTCCTATGTAGGGGAAATAATATGAAAGAGAAATCTATTTACAACAAACTTCTGTAAATCTGTTTAGTCATTATTTTGTCATCAAACGACGTAAGGTTTTTGCTTTTATTTTCTGGAAATCAAAGACATTTTCTGCCCACACTGCATGTTATTTACATGTGACGGCACTAACTCTGGCGGCTAACCAGTAATTTTGCGCCATTATGTTGAGGTTATATTACAGCAGAGTGGACATAGATAACAGGCATTGGCGCAGCCTGCCATGATGATTTGTGCAAGGCCTTTTGAAGTGCTGCGCAAGAGTGAGGTAAGCACAACGGCGGAGCATATGCCCGCACTGCCTAGGATGGGCGTGCTCCCAAGAGGGGCGCGGTGCGGAGGGTGCCCTCCCAGATGCAGGATAGCCGCTCAGGTGCCCAGAGTGGCACGTGCACTGCAGCCGGGGCTGGAGTGAGCAAGCTGCCTATGGCGGACATTCGGTGTGCTGCCCGCCCGCAACTCCCAAGCCTCCCCCAAGCTGTCAAAATGAAGGGGGGAACGCTGCTGGCAAAGCAACCTTCCCCCAACAGCTCAGGGTAGGTTTGGCAGTTGCGGGCACACGGTGCACCAAATGTCACCCTCCTCAGTGACGGCACCTGGGGCGTCCACTCCCCCCGCCCCCCTTCCTACGCCCCTGGGTACGCAAGGTTTTCAAGTACAGTATCATCATCATCATCATTTTTAATTTGTATACCTCAGGTTGAAGTAGCTTCAGGTTGAGTGTTTTCGGGTTGCGCTCCGCGGCGACCTGGAAGTAAGAGAATGCGTTACTTCCAGGTTTCGCCACTTGCGCATGCGCAGATGCTCAAAATGACGTCATGTGAAGAAGCGGCGAATCGCAATCCCACGCAGATACGGTTTGCGTTCACTTCAGGATGCGAACGGGGCACTGGAACGGATCCCATTCGCATCCAGAGGTACCACTGTACCGTCTTTCTATCTTACAAGAGTCAAGGCGGTTTACAAGCTGAAGAAACAAAAAATGTACATCTTATAACAATCTAATGCAATACAAAAATGTGATAATAAAACAACTTTAAAATAGGCAACCTACATCAAAAAGGTAACATTCAACAACAATTAGGATAGTATTAAATAATAATAACCTATAAAAGTTAAACAGAAATCCACTCAACAGTTACAATAAATAATTTCTAAACTATAATCAATAAAACAACGGCAAGCCACAGTACATAAAATAATACAATAAAAATTGAGAAGCAGAGACTAGCGGGTGGGGCAGTGCAGGTGGAAGGAGGCCTTGCCTGATGGAGTCTCTCCCCTCACAGTAGACGGTGCATGAATAATAATACCATGGGCTTTGATTCTGAGACTGGGATTCAGCATATAAAGGATTCATTAGCTGTTTGAGAGTTTCAATCTGCTGGTACTTAACTCCAGTGAAATTAGCAAAAAAGCATAAAACTAGGGGAAGCAAGTGTTGGAAATGTAAAGCAACAGAGGGGACATTTTTTCATATGTGGTGGGATTGTAAAATTATAAAGAAATATTGGGAAATGATTCATAATGAATTGAAGAAGATGTTTAAAATAACCTTTGTTAAAAAACCAGAAGCTTTTTTATTAGGTATTATAGGAGTGGACCTACCAAAATTACAAAAGAACTTGTTTATGTATGCTGCAACAGCCGCACGGACCTTAATAACACAATATTGGAAAGAAGAATATGTCCCATCCAAAGAAGTCTGGCAAGTTAAATTAATGGACTATGTGGAAATGGAAAAATTGACGATGAAATTAAGAGGAAGCGACAACAATGAATTTAAGGAAGAGAGGAAGATGTTTATTGCATATAAACAGAAGCAATGTACACAGGTTAATACATTAGCAAGGGGTTAAGTTTACTTGTAATTTTACAATGAATCGATAATAGGTGATTTAAATATGTTATAAATTTAAGAATGGACATGAAGCATGCTAACAATTAATGGAGCCAGAGAAGGGATTAGAGGGAAGTCAATTTGTTTTGTTTTTATATTGTTGTTTTTGTTTTTGGAAATCAATAAAATATTATTTAGAAAAAGGAAAAAAGAGAGAGCTGCAATCTGCCTGGTGAGCAATAAATTGCATTCCTGCCAATGTCTTTTCCCATATTGAAATAGGAAAACAGCTAAAGAGTTAATAAAACCCTGAAATAAAGGGCCCTATACGGACTCGCTTTTAGTCATCAATCATGAATGTTTTGTCTTGGAAGCCAGCCCAGCTCCAGCTGTTTCTTGCTTCCTCCCTCCTGCACTCTGCAGTGGCTTTAGTCAACTCAGCTCTTGAATTCAGCTTCCCAGAGTGAGGACATTTCCCCATGCAAAGTGCATGGCTGAGGCTTATTCTAAAAGCAGTAGGTAAGGAAACAAGGCAGAATAAAGAGAGGTTGCCTGCTCGCTAGTAATTTGAGCAACACTTGTTGTTTAGCCATTTAGTTGTGTCCGACTCTTCATGACCCCATGGACCACAGCACGCCAGGCACTCCTGTCTTCCACTGCCTCCCGCAGTTGGGTCAGACTCATGCTGGTAGCTTCAAGAACACTGTCCCACCATCTCGTCCTCTGTCGTCCCCTTCTCCTTGTGCCCTCCATCTTTCCCAACATCAGGGTCTGTTCTAGGGAGTCTTCTCTTCTCATGAGGTGGCCAAAGTATTGGAGCCTCAGCTTCAGGATCTGTCCTTCCAGTGAGCACTCAGGGCTGATTTCCTTAAGAATGGATAGGTTTGATCTTCTTGCAGTCCATGGGACTCTCAAGAGTCTCCTCCAGCACCATAATTCAAAAGCATCAATTCTTCGGCAATCAGCCTTCTTTATGGTCCAGCTCTCACTTCCATACATCACTACTGGGAAAACCTCAGCTTTAACTACACAGACCTTTGTCAGCAAGGTGATGTCTCTGCTTTTTAAGTTGCTGTCTAGGTTTGTCTTTGCTTTTCTCCCAAGAAGCAGGCATCTTTTGATTTCATGACTCCTGTCACCATCTGCAGTGATCATGGAGCCCAAGAAAGTAAAATCTTTCACTGCCTCCATTTCTTCCCCTTCTACTCCAATTTTCCCTTTCCCATTGCCCATCGGCACAGTCACTTCCACCACTTCCCATGATCCCACACCCCACTACATCTGCTTCTTTCCCATCTCCTGCCCCCCATTCACTGCTTCCATTCCTCCCTACACCCTTCTCCATCCTAGCAGTGGAAGGGCCTGTTGCTGTGACTCCACTGACTGGCGTAATCCAAGGACTCAGCTAGACTGTAAAGAAAAAGCGATTTGTATGCATTGCATGTGTGATATAACATTGTGCCACCAAATGGTCAACGTGAAGTCCCGTTGTTTCTCTACCCATTTTCCCTGTTTAAATTTACAACGCTTTTACACTGAAACGCTTCTTCGATGTGTCTAGATCTAGCCCAAAACGCGTCAGCTAGTTACTTCAGGTCATCAGTTCTTATGGAGTTGGTGCTGGTGTTTCTGCAAGGAAGGGAAAATTTGGGCTACGGAGGTGTCATGATGAACCTCACCATCTAGTTCTCTTCATCTTCAGACTATCAATCAATTTAGGTATTGCCACTAAAAGAGAAGCGAAAGCTGGTCCTTGGAAGGAAAGAGGTGGGATGGGTTTGATAATGTAGTGTTGTGGCTGGGTTAAGGCTAAAGTAACTCCATTTTCAAAAGGGACGCGGGTGGCACTGTGGGTTAAACCACAGAGCCTAGGGCTTGCCGATCAGAAGGTCGGCGGTTCAAATCCCAGCAACGGGGTGAGCTCCCGTTGCTCGGTTCCTGCTCCTGCCAACCTAGCAGTTCGAAAGCACATCAAAGTGCAAGTAGATAAATAGGTACCACTCTGGCGGGAAGGTAAACGGCGTTTCCGTGCACTGCTCTGGTTTGCCAGAAGCAGCTTAGTCATGCTGGCCACATGACCTGGAAGCTGTATGCCAGCTCCCTTGGCCAATAAAGCGAGATGAGCGCTGCAACCCCAGAGTGGGTCACGACTGGACCTAATGGTCAGGGGTCCCTTTACCTTTACTTTAGCTCCACTTCCAATCCCTGTTCAGCCATGAAGCTCAATGAGATGACCTTGGGCCACCTACCATTTCTCAGTTTAAACTTCCTTGCTGGAAGGAATAAAAGATAAACTGAGAGAAGAACAACAACTATATACTTGAGTTCCTCTGAAGATCGACAGACAGTAGAAGAAAACACAGGCTTTTGTTTTAACCAAACGTATGAGATCTTCGCCTTTCAATCCATCAAAAATTAATAAAAGGATTTATGAGCTGATTATCATTTATTTTCAAATCCCCAAACTATCTAATTATTATGTTTGCTCTAGTAATATCCCAAGATTGCTATCAGTAGAAATTAAAATTATTTTAATTAAACAACAATTTTGGCAGTTCAGCATATGGAAGCTTAATTCTGCAACACCGTTTAACTCAGTTAAATGTTCCATGGAAAAGAATAGCTTACAAGGAGTCAGCCTTGTTCCCAAATGCTCATTTGGTATTGCATGCCTATTCCATGGAAATTATGACAAATTAAACTAACACTTCCCAATTAGATTCCTAGGAAACAGTCACTGGAGAAATTTGAAATATTGCTAGCTATGTAGGAAAGTATTCTTACATATTCCCTTTGTTTCCTTTCCTTGTCTCTTTCATTTGCTTTAAAACCATCTCCTGCCTTCAGCAGTTTCCTGCCTTTCCCATCATTATTGGCAGATAATGAGGAGAGTGCCATTGGAAACAACATGTTGTTGATATTCTCATCCAAGAATGTCCTAAAGTTGGATATTGATTCAGTATGATGGGTGGAGGGGAAATCCATTGTTACATTCCCAGTGTTCACATTTATTGCTATCTGACTGTTAAAAGAAAAAATATAGCAAGCAAAATATAATATAGTAAACTAAAAGAAGAGTAGACGAAAAGGATATTATTCAACAATGAGTTACAACAATTGTTACATATAAATATATGTTTTATTTAAAGTAAGATACTGATTGGTTCAAAATTGGGAAAGGAGTGCGACAAGGCTGTATATTGTCTCCCTGCTTATTTAACTTATATGCAGAATTCATCACGTGAAAGGCTGGGCTGGATGAATCCCTAGCCGGAATTAAGATTGCTGGAAGAAATATCAACAACCTCAGATATGCAGATGACATAACATTGATGGCAGAAAGTGAGGAGGAATTAATGAACCTTGTAATGAGGGTGAAAGAGGAGAGCGCAAAATATGGTTTGAAGCTCAACATCAAAAAAAAAACGATGGCCACTGGTCGCATCACCTCCTGGCAAATAGAAGGGGAAGAAATGGAGGCAGTGAGAGATTTTACTTTCTTGGGCTCCATGATCATTGCTGATGGTGGCAGCAGCCACAAAATTAAAAGACGCCTGCTTCTTGGGAGAAAAGCGATGACAAACCTAGACAGCATCATAAAAAGGAGAGACATTACCTTGCTGAGGGCACAAGGAGAAGGGGATGACAAGAGGACGAGATGGTTGGATAGTGTTCTCGAAGCTACCAGCAGTGGAAGACAGGAGTGCCTGGCGTGCTCTGGTCCATGGGGTCACGAAGAGTCGGACACGACTAAACGACTAAACAACAACAACAAATCAAAGATGAGAAAATAGTGTATATAGGATCATAGAATTGTCAAGTTGAAAAGGACCATGAGGGTCATCTAGTCCAACCCCCTGCAATGTAGAAATCTTTTGCCCAGCATGGGATTCGAACCCATGACTCTGGGATTAAGTGTCTCACGCTGTACGAACTGATCTATCTTCGGGGTGTTGAAACACATACACTCACCTTCGAAGAACATTCAAAGCACATTTTTCCGTCTAAATAATTGTGAGCACTGTAGTTTGCTAAGACTTGTTGGGAATTGTAACTCTGTGAGGGCTAAACTACTTTGCCCAGAATTCTTTGAGTGGGGAAATGTGCTACAAATGTTTCAAGATATTGTTTGTACACGGTTAGTGTATGTGGCAGTGTTGGGATCATCATAAAGAATGGGTTTGGAAAACGCACACGGAAAAAAAGCAAACTGTCCATTTTAAGTTTGAGCAGGAGAGATGATAATAGAAGCAGGTCAAAATTCTCTGAAAGTTTTAAAGACCTGCTCTCAAATATATTCAAGCTTACTTTTTTTTAAAAAAGTGTATTTTAAGAGCATTTGTTGTGTGGTTCCTTCAAAGCAGCAACAACCCTATACGAACAACTATAGCAAGGTATTCAGTGCCAATTAGAGGGGCAATTCCTTGTATTGTTGTTGCTGCTGTTTAGTCGTTTAGTCGTGTCTGACTCTTCGTGACCCCATGGACCAGAGCACGCCAGGCACTCCTATCTTCCACTGCCTCCCGCAGTTTGGTCAAACTCATGCTGGTAGCTTCGAGAACACTGTCCAACCATCTCATCCTCTGTCGTCCCCTTCTCCTTGTGCCCTCCATCTTTCCCAACATCAGGGTCTTTTCCAGGGAGTCTTCTCTTCTCATGAGGTGGCCAAAGTATTGGAGCCTCAGCTTCAGGATCTGTCCTTCCAGTGAGCACTGAGGGCTGATTTCCTTCAGAATGGATAGGTTTGATCTTCTTGCAGTCCATGGGACTCTCAAGTGTCTCCTCCAGCACCACCTTGTATGGTATAGGTATGGAAAGTGGGATAAGAACTGTAGGAAATGGAGCACAAGGAAGTTCTGAATTAGTGAGTTTGTTTGGACTGCTGTTTAGTCATCCTTAGGCAATAAATGAGTTACCGTTAATCTACAGCCATCTCTGGCATTCATTAAACAATCAGCTCAGGTCAAACAGCTGCCTCCCCTTTTTCTCTATATCTATGTCCTTAAGCTTGGAAGCTCACACATCCATATCTATTTTGGAAGTTTTAAAATTAACATTTCCACTCATCTATCTGTACTTTGCAGCCTTTCTGGTTTCCTGCATTTCCTAAATGCCTTTTGGAAGCCAAGCAATCCCATAAGCATAGAAATGGGCGCCAGGGTGAGTCCTGCCTGCTGTACACCGGAGAGCTGTTTCTGTTGTTATAAGGGAAGTCTTTTTACATTAAACCCCCCCCCCAAAAAAACCCTGTGGAAAACTATTTTCTGCGTGTTTTGAAGGTAGAAGGAAAGGTATTCATTAAAAGCAAAATCACATCAATCTTAGGCGCTCACAAATTAGCATCTTTGGCTTCCAATGTTTCTATTAAAGCTCAAGGAAAGATGGAATGAAGAAACTCTTCCCACAGGAAACAATTCTGAACACCTCACTGCAGGCAGTGCTGGATTTGCGTATAAGCTAAACAAGCTATAGCTTAGGGCCCCACTCTCATGGGGGCCCCCCAAAAAATTTAAAGGCAAAAAACCTGGATGTACATTTCCAAAATATAAGACAAAAATAATAATAATAGAAAACCTACACACAGTGTTTTGTGTTGTGTAGGCTCCTATGATGTACATATTTTGTTAATGTGTAAATGGCTTTCCATAAATTACCATATAGCACATGGCGCTGTGGGTTAAACCACTGAGCCTAGGGCTTGATGATCAGAAGGTTGGCAGTTCGAATCCCTGCGACAGGGTGAGTTCCCGTTGCTCGGTCCCTGCTCCTGCCAACCTAGCAGTTCGAAAGCACATCAAAGTGCAAGTAGATAAATAGGTACAGCCTGACACGTCACATTTCACAGTGGTGGCCACTTTATTTCTTTATTACATTTATTCTTCACCTTTCCTCCAAGGAACTCAGTGTGATGTACGAGATTCTAATCCCGTTTTATCATCACAACTACCATGTGAGGTAAGTTAAGCTGAGAGAAAGTGACTGGCCCAAGGTCACCCAGTGAGTTTCATGTCTGAGTGGGATTTGAACCCTTGTCTCAGCAAGTCCTAGCCCCATACTCTAACCACTATGCCAGCATTTCTTCTCATGCAATACAGCAGCAGCCTTGGTGTTCGTGCCGGTGGACACTTTCAGATGGCTGTTTATTATGGGATTAATACTCCTCAAAGGAAGGTTCTAGTCAAGGCAATTTTCCTATTTATATATACAGTTTGTGTGTGTGTGTGTGTGTGTGTGTGTGTGTGTGTGTAGAAATCTTATCTATATTACAGAAAAAATAAGTTCGTAGCTAACTAAAAATGCAATATCTTACACTAAACTAAAAGAAGGCCTGAAAATTCTGGAGAAATTTTCTCTCCTCTGTGTGTTAAAGTGAGAGGTCACTATTTCATCATTAGGGAAGCTCCCAAGAGTGGGGGGTTGGGGTTGTGATCAATATATTAACAGTCTCACTGGGATAAAATCTATTATTATAAAAAGTATCACGGCAGTGGAAATCAGAGGTAAAAAAATTATTACAAGGTTTATGAGAATAATGTAAATCTCAAGTGAATACACTGAATAGAAAAAGTGAATTTATTATCAGCTGTATAAAGACAGGAATTCCTTGAATATTTAACAGACTGTCATACAAAAAAGGGTTAGGCTTTTTTTTTTACCTTAGTCTTTAATCCATAAAACGAGTCAACCTCCAAGGCTTACCTGTTTCATGCTACATCTAATGTATGCATTATTCACAGAGGTAGCAAAGTACATGAAGGATTTGCTGCTAATTTCAAGCACAAAATCCCTGTTTCATTGGGAAAGGTCATGAAAGCTGGCAATTTGTCATCCTTAGTTTCTGGAAAATCACGTGCGAGGAATATTCTAAATCGGTTTTGATGCTTGTGATTTTAGTTATTGTATTTCATGTAAAATGGCACAATCCAGCCAGTGTTAGGAACTTCTAACCCATTGTAATTTCAAATTTGGGAGAGACTGTCAAATAAACTAAGCTGTTCGACTGATCAGGATTCGACTGTTTGATGCTGAAGCTGAGGTTCCAATATTTTGGCCACCTCGTGAGAATAGAAGACTCCCTGGAAAAGACCCTGATGTTGGGAAAGATGGAGGGCACAAGGAGAAGGGGATGACAGAGGACAAGATGGTTGGGCAGTGTTATTGAAGCTGCGAACATGAGTTAGACCAAACTGCGGGAGGCAGTGGAAGACAGGAGTGCCTGGCATGCTCTGGTCCATGGGGTCACGAAGAGTCGGACATGACTAAATGACTAAACAACATTGACTGAGTATCGATATGTTTTGATATTTTATTTTTTTACTTTTCCATTTTAAACCAAGTTAACTTTCAAGAAGAGTGGTACTCTACTTTAAATATATCAACAACAAGAAACCACTTAACTATGACTGGTTTACATCTCTAGGATTATAAACTGAACAATCAGTTGCAACAGTTCATACGTTGTTTAAAATTTAGGAAGAAAAAATCCATCAGAATTCATTTAATCAATTCCATTGGCAAGATTCATGTGAAAACATGGTTTGTTTAAATGTATGGTCTAAAGCTTGCCCCCTGCCTTGTTTCTTTGGGACCACAGTTTGTGCAGATGGGCAACAAAAGCAGATAAAGCATTTCAAATCCACAGTCTGTCTGTTGTACATTTGGAAGATCCAGCTATTGCATGGGTTTGTTATCATCTTTAGCACAAGCCATGCTTATGTGTTACACTTGGGTCCGGCCATTGTCTCAGAATTCTTTAGTAAACACTTATTCTTTGTGGAGTTGGTCCCAAAACTCAGCATAAGGAAATCTAGTTGCAACCAGTGAATATTATAGAGGATCATAGTATTCTTCAGGTAATATATATTTTCACATAGTTTAGATTAATGGGTTTAAAAATAGAGTCTAATGTTATGTTGATTCTATCAGAAACCCATTTGGAATTCTTGAAGGATTTCCATCACAAGTACAAATTCTCTTTCTTTCCGCCCCTGCTCTACAAACCTATCACTCTACGAAAAAAACCTCATGTAATGCGAATGGCAAGGTGGAAAGAGGGAAAGGAGTGGAATAGGCTAATTTACAGGTTTCATTTTCAAACATGCATTCAGATCCCATTTTGCATAGCCTTTATACACTGCAAAAAAAGGTTTAGGAAGGAACTTTAGAAAGAGCTGGAGGACTTATAGCGTAAGCTATCATATTACTTGATTCACTAAATGAGGTTAATCTCCATCTAGGAAATCAATATATTCAGACTCACAAAGTGTGCTGCGATTTTGCCACAAGTACACTGTCCTCATATGGGACATAATCCACGATATTTGTGTCAAGGGCTTCTGATAGGTTTCTTACAATGCTAAGAATTAGACATGCATTACATCTTTATTGCATTCCTCCAGGGATGAACAATCTCTCAAGATCATTGCCATCATTCCCCGGGTGGTGGTCTACGTAGAATTGAAGAAGCTTCACAGTCAATCAAGGCATAATTGAAAACATATTAATAGCGAGGGGTGTGTAGTGGCTAGAGTTGAAGCAGAACCCCAGCAGCTAAGTGCCGAATTATCAGCCTGAAATATGAAGCTGAGTCAGGACAGCAAACTGAGCCAGGAAAAACAATCATGCTCAGATGAGCCTCAGTGCTGTGGTCATGAGGTTGTTCTGATCACAGCACAGAGACATTTCCTCTTGAGACACCTAAGTAGTGAAGAGTTGGTTTGAGCTGTGGACATGGCATGTTTCACTGTCGGAAATATAACCCCAGTGTTTTAAATGTCCACAGTTTTGACCATCCAGTTTTCATTTACACATCCACACATGTTGAAAGTCCTCAGTGTTACCTGGGAAATCTAAGAAACCTTCATTTTGGATATATTTTCTAATGCATAGTGTAATTTGTTAAATTTCTGCACAGCTTTCCTGCTGCCTCTGTGACCCAGAACACCTGACCTGAATCTGGCTGCAAATCAATTCAAGAACTGGGAGAGCAGGAAAGTTCAGTTCTGCTGCGTGCTGCTTTGCCAACACATTCCCTGTGGGAAACATGCTAGCAAAGTAGAGACTCAGCTATACAGCAGCAAACGTTTAAAATGTTTTGTAAAGTGCAATATACAAATGGGACACTAGATGGCGACAGTGAGCTATGCCAGATTCAATGTATTTTTCAAAACTTTTTTTTTAAAAAAAAAACATTTTCACAGCGCTTTTTATATGTGTACAGATTCCACTAAGGACTACAATCTTGGTGCAGGATTCCTGCAGTGCTGCTGCACATGGTCAGCTCCCCATTCTCCCCTCCCACATCATTGCCCCCAGTTTGCCCTGGTTTGGTGTGCCCCAGCTGTCCTCACCAACCACAACAACGCCACCTTCTCCCACTCAGACAAGCCACTTATCCAGTTGGTTCCACCACTGTGTTGTGGGAAGCAGCACTGGACCCACGTCTCTCGCTACCCCCCAACTGCTTCACTTGCCACCATCACTGTGAGGGTAAGAGACTGGCTGACTCATGGCAGTAGCCCAACATGGGTACAGTGGACACTTTTTCTTTCTATCCCTCCCCTGGTCCTGACATTAGGTTTCCCCCTTCCTTGGGGCCACTGCAGTCTCAGCAACACCCTTTTCATTCCTGCTGGTATTTGTTTCCCCAACATGTTACCTTTGAGTGGGGTGCTCTTCCCCCCTCCCTCCCTCCCTTCTCTCTTTCGTTTTCTCTCTCACACACACTCCTTCCTTCCTTCCTTCCTTCCTTCCTTCCTTCCTTCCTTCCTTCCTTCCCTCCCTCCCTCCCTCCCTCCTTCCTTGTCTCTTTCGTTATCTCTCTCACACACCCCTTCCTTCCTTCCTTCCTTTCTTCCTTCCTTCCTTCCCCCTCTCCCTCTCCTTCGTTCTCTCCCTCGTTCTCTCTCTCTCTCTCTCTCTCTCTCTCTCTCTCTCTCTCTCTCCTTCCTTCCTTCCTTCCTTCTCCCTCTCCCTCGTTCTCTCTCTCTCTCCTTCTTCCTTCCTTCCTTCCTCCCTCCCTCCCTTCCTTCCTTCCTTCTCTCTCTCTCTCTCTCTCTCTCTCTCTCTCTCTCTCCCTCTCATCCCTCCCTCCCTACCGCTTGCAAACAACCCTGAGGTGCCCTTAGCAGAGCACGCTTGCCTCTCTTGCATCTACCCCACCAGCTCCAGCTTCCTCCAAGAGGCCCAACTCAGGATGATGTGGGGTTAGCTTGACCCAACATGGCCAAAGACCAGATTTACCCAGATTGGCCTGATTTGGTTTGGGCA
The DNA here is from genome assembly GCF_964252035.2 of Podarcis erhardii. NCBI lineage: Eukaryota > Metazoa > Chordata > Lepidosauria > Squamata > Lacertidae > Podarcis > Podarcis erhardii. The sequence goes on from NC_138512.1 coordinate 9,436,040, forward strand.
CAGCCATATTACTCACACCAAATGGGTGATGGAGGCTTCAGATGCATTCAGATCAGTGCAGTTTGGAATTGTTTGGTCTCTCATCTTAATTCAAAATGGCATCCAACCATTTCCAAAATCCGCTCCTCACTTCTATGAACCTTTTTTAAAAACAACACCAACAACAAACTGTTATGTCAAGAGCTGTCTGAATTGGCAGAGTCTGGAACCATCACAGCACACTGGGCAGCGTCATGCCAAACTGGGCAATGATAGCTTCAGAGGCATCCAAATAGGGGCAGTTTGGAATGGTTTGGTCTGCCATCTGGATTGTGCACATGGAAAAGGCTTTCTCTGCTTCTGAAAATATAGAACTCAATTCTGAGAGATACTGGAGAAGCCCATCTTTTTCCCTCTTAAAAGGTAAAGGTAAAGGACCCGTGAAAGTTAAGTCCAGTCGCAAATGCACTCATCTTGCTTTACTGGCCAAGGGAGCTGACATTTGTCCGCAGACAATTTTTCCAGGTCATGTGGCCAGCATGACTAAGCTGCTTCTGGAAAAACCAGAGCAGTGCACAGAAATGCCATTTACCTTACCTCCAGAACGGTACCTATTTATCTACTTGCACGTTGACGTGCTTTCGCACTGCTAGGTTGGCAGGAGCTGGGACTGAGCAACGGGAACTCACCCCGTCATGGGGATTCGAACTGCCAACCTTCTTATTGACAAGCCCAAGGCTCAGTGGTTTAGACCACAGCACCACCCATTGTTCTCTCTTAAATAGGCATTAAGGCTGCAAACATCCTGTTCCACCCCGTTTGACCCTTTTAGTGATATTTCAGTGGCATCTTCATGACATTTCCAGGTCACTTATGGGTTTGGTGTGATGCATATATAAATGGCCGTGCATAACCTGCCTTTACTTTTAAAAGGGATGTTTTGTCTGATGCTGGTTTTATATGTTTTGAATGTAATCGGACACCTTATGTCTTTTAAATGTTTTGTTCTTATGTGTTTATTTGACTACAAACCACTTTAAGAGGCAATTGTGCCTGAAAAGTGGTACCGAATCGTTTTAAATTAAAAAATAAATAAAATCCATTCTAGCACCTTTCTTTTGTTGCGTGTGTATATCTCACCACATGTGTTGCAGCTTTCAGGGCCACAACTTAAGTTAAACCAAGGTGTCTAGGGAAACAGCCTGCACTTGAGTGGGGAGTAGGTGGAGAGGTGGCAAGATTGTTCTATCTTTATGGACAAGTTTTCATCAAAGTGGTTATTTTCCCAGGGCACGCCAATCAAAGTGACTTCAGGTTGGCTTCCTTCCCATTTACTTTCTGTTTCCTAGAAAACAATTAAACATCAATACTTCAACAGATTGGTTTTCATTCTGCTAGGGGCTGTTCCTTTTTTGTTTTTCCAGGTTGTGTTTAGGAGAGCTCAGTACAGTGGTACCTCAGGTTACAGATGCTTCACGTTACAGACGCTTCAGGTTACAGACTCCGCTAACCCAGAAAGAGTACCTCAGGTTAAGAACTTTGCTTCAGGATGAGAACAGAAATTGTGCGGCGGTGGTGTGGTGGCAGCGGGAGGCCCCATTAGCTAAAGTGGTGCTTCAGGTTAAGAACAGTTTCAGGTTAAGAACGGAACAAATTAAGTTCTTAACCCGAGGTACCACTGTATAGGGTCATTCCACTTTTTCATCTCCCATAGTTCAGTTGCATGCTTTTCCATCTCTGTTCCTTTTTATTCTTATCCTTTCCTGTTTTCCAACAAAAAACGCCTACTTTAATTATTTGCTTTTCATACCATTTGTTTTCTCTTATTTTTACTCATGATTGTGGAAACTTCTTATGTGCCCCTTCCCTCCTGCTGCTGCTCCTTGTTTGAGAGTTGCTTTTTATTCATTTCCAATTGTTTCTTCTGCAAGGTTTATGTTGCTGTTTCAAGTTTCCCCTCTCTTTAGTGTTAGGGTACCTGTGTTGGGATGTGGGGGGCGCCGTGGGTTAAACCACAGAGCCTAGGACTTGCAGATCAGAAGGTTGGCGGTTCGAATCCCCGTGACAGGGTGAGCTCCCGGTGCTCGGTCCCAGCTCCTGCCAACCTAGCAGTTCAAAAGCACGTCAAAGTGCAAGTAGATAAATAGATACCGCTCTGGCGGGAAGGTAAATGGCATTTTTGTGTACTGCTCTGGTTTCGCCAGAAGCGGCTTAGGCATGCTGGCCACATGATCCGGAAGCTGTACGCTGGCTCCCTCGGCCAATAAAGCGAGATGAGCGCCGCAACCCTAGAGTTGGTCACGACTGGACCTAATGGTCAGGGGTCCCTTTACCTTTTTACCTGTGATTTCACTACACTGAATTTTCACTGTTCAAAATTATTAATTTTTTTAAAAAGTTTTTCCTCTACCACTCTGGATCTGATACTTTCCCCCACACTCAGCTAAGTTTTCTTGTCCCTTAAGTAAGCTCCTCTTAGGTTGGTTATTCCAGTCTATTAGTTCTCACTTATCCAGAAGCACTTAGCGTATGTCACCAGTTTCCATACTGATTGACATCAAAATGGTATAAAGTCTGCCCTCGCAGCAGAACCACTGCACCTATTGTTCTGAAATTTGGAATGCTTCATCTCTTCAGAAGGGCAACCAAGCCTACAAATTTGGTGAAAATTCTGGCAGAAAATTTAAAAAGTGAAGATTTTTTTCATCTATCTATCATCTATATCTATCTATCTATCATCTATCTAGCTAGCTATCTATTTATCATCTATCTATCTCTATCTATCTATCTATCTATCTATCTATCTATCTATCTATCTATCTATCTATCATCTATCTATCTATCTATCTATCTATCTATATCTATCATCTATCTAGCTATCTATCACCTATCTATTATCTATCTTTAATGTTTATCTATCTATCATCTACCTGTCTATCTATCATCTATATCTATCTATCTATCTATCTATCTATCTATCTATCTATCATCTATCTATCTATCTATCTATCTATATCTAATCTATCTATCATCTATATCTATCTATCTATCTATCTATCTATCTATCTATCTATATCTAATCTATCTATCTATCTATCTATCTATCTATCTATCTATCTATATCTATCTATCATCTATCATCTATCTATCTATCTATCTATCTATCTATCTGTCTATCTATCATCTACCTACCTACCTACCTACCTACCTACCTATCATCTATCTATTATCTACCTTTAAAGTTTCCCTGCACAAATGCCCCTAGAATGTGACTGCAGTTTAGCAGGCTGAATTTACTTTTGGTGGGCTGTCTTGCCTGCAAATTTCATCCACTTTTGTGAAAATGGGGGAAATGTTATAGCAGTTCTTTTAGATTCCCCATTTTGGTCAGCAGGAGGAAAACAGTTCTGTGCTTAGAGCCAGATAACAAGTCCAATCAGAAAACCACAGGATGCATGCAAAGCAAATAGCATTGTTCCCCAGTGCTACAGATACAAATACAAAGTCAATCTTGCATTTCCCTAGTTTGTTAACAGAAGAACTGTGGAAATCTGTTTGCACAGGGCTCCAATCAGCAAAAACGTGGGCTGCAATGGTGAATCATGCAAGAGAACACATAGCAATATGGTAAACAATTTCTGCATGTGATACTACAGCGAATGATTGGGAATTGCAACCTTTATCTGATTCCCTTCCACCATTATCTTTTCTCCATCCACAATTTTCAGCTATTATTATTTAAACGTGCACCATTTTACATTTATTCCATTTTACATTAGGTACACCATTGTAATGTAGCTAGCATACTGAAGAGGTAAGTCATGAAATTACATATCCTTTGCACAGAAGCCAAACATATGGCAACCACCTGCAAAATTTGGGTCTCGGTAGAGAGAAATGGAGAGAAACTTGTTCAGCTACCGCAACAATATGTTTTTCTAAAAAATATTATGGTTACTTTCTGGCTTATAAAAGTTTTGAATGCTTGAGCAATGCCTTGCACTAAATAGTCCCGTCCCCCCAGTTCCCAGGAATTTTTATAACTTTCTTATGACATCAAAGGAATTGTTTGTTGTATTATGTGCTGTTTCTTCTGTGGTATGCTAGCTATTGCACCAAAGAGGACATTGATGTTATCTTTTCTGCTAAAGTCTGAAAAGCAAGGAAAAGATGCCACACTTTTCTTCTTATTCCGTCTTTGGTGTTCTGAGCTTGTTAACTTGGCCCAGATCAGAATATTATGTTTGAAGAAGTAACTGAAATTGGTTACATACATAGATGTAACCACATTCCAATTCAAATTAATCCAATTTATTATAATCAGTAAATATAAATAGTATGCACTTCTTCACTCCCTAGCTACTGTTGTCACCTACTGCTTCATTTAAATCAATTAATTTTAATCAATGAAGCAATCTCGCCTTTCTCATCATTTTGCAGACGTCTAGTAAAGACATATCTTTTTGCCTAGGCTTTCCTGGACTAGTAATATTGGACCCTATAATTACTGAATTCCTGTTCCATTTTTATAAAACTGTTTTACTGATTTTTAAAGGGGCTTTATTATAAAGTTTTGTTGCTGTATGTTGTATTTTTGCACACAAATTTGAGATTTTTAAAATATTAAGTGGTTTAGAATTGCTTTTAAATAAATATATAGTTATCATTAAACCATTTATGTGATGTCAGTGTCTTAATTGAAGGAGAGCAGCTGCTCAAACCCAGTCAGAAGCTCATAGTTTGAAGTCCAGTCTAACAAATCAGTCTGAGCAGCCCGGTATATGTTGCAGCAGCAACAAAAGAATAGATAATTTTGTGAAATACTTGGTGAAATTCAAAACCTCCATTTTTAGTATTTCAAACCTCAATCTCAATTGCAGAGAACATATAGAATGACAATTGTGGTACATCAACTACTCACAGAAAGAAAAACCCGAGGCGACAAATTTTGTTCTAGCGCAAACCTGTAATCACTTGCAGGCACATAAAAAACAGAAGAGACAGAAGAAGAGGTGCACGTGATTGTTCAAAGCATTTTAAGTGGGGTAACTGTGCCCCTGAAGGACCAGGTATGCAGCCTGGGAGTCATTTTGGACTCACAGCTGTCCATACAGGTGCAGGTTAATTCTGTGCCCAGGGCATCTGTCTACCAGCTCCATCTGGTACGCAGGCTGAGACCCTATCTGCCCACAGACTGTCTCGCCAGAGTGGTGCATGCTCTAGCTATCTCCCGCTTGGACTACTGCAATGCACTCCTTTGAAGGTGACCTTTGAATGCGCTCCTTTGAAGGTGACCCGGAAATTACAACTAATCCAGAATGTGGCAGCTAGACAGGGAGTGGCTACAGAGACCATATAACACCAGTCCTGAAAGGGCTTCGTTGGCTCCCAGTATGTTTCCGAGCACAATTCAAAGTGTTGACGTGTTGACGTTGACCTTTAAAGCCCTAAATGACCTCAGCCCAGTATACCTGAAGTCACCCCCATCGTTCAGCCCAGACACTGAGGTCCAGCTCCGAGGGCCTTCTGGCGGTTCCCTCCCTGCGAGAAGTGAGGTTACAGGTAACCAGGCAGAGGGCCTACTCAGTAGTGGTGCCTGCCCTGTGGAACGCCCTCCCATCAGATGTTAAGGAAATAAACAACTATCTGACTTTTAGAAGACATCTGAAGGCAGCCCTGTTTAGGGAAGTTTTAATGTTTGATGTTTTATCTTATATTTAAGAGCCAGGGAAACCCAGGCAGATGTGTGGGGTATAAATAAATTATTATTATTATTATTAGTAGTAGTAGTAGTAGTAGTAGTATATCTTAGGTGTTATGATGTTGCTGTAATGAATGAACAAGAACTCCAAATTCAATCCTTGGCATATCCACTTAAAAGGGTCCCAAACAGCAGACCAGGGGAAATGTGCTTGAGATTCTATAGAACTGCTGCCAATCTGGAGGTAGCCAATAGGAGTCCTGCTAGACCACTGACCTCATCTGCATGAGACACCTTCACAGGTAAGGTGAGGCAGCTTTATTATTCTCAGTGAACTCAGCCTACAGTTATCTAGTGAGTTTTTGGCCAAAGTGAGCACTGAACACTGACTTCCCAGCTCACAGTTAAAACTCTTACCCCCTGTGTGATATGAGCTCGGTCAACACCACAGGACTTATTTCCATGTGTACATTATTCAGATTGGGCTGTAAAAATAGCATCCATTTATGCAACCAGCATTTTTTTTTTAAAAAAAAACCTTTAGTTAGAAATGAATACCTAGCTCAAAAGATTGCGCCAGGGAATAAAGCTCAGTAGTAAATCAAACACATACGACATTATAAAGTGTTCTCCATTACAAAGTCTTTCAAGTGTAATTTGCTTCATAAGGTAAGTCTCTTGCATTATCAGTACTTCACGTGCTGTAACTTAGGCATTCCAGATTGTTTTATCTGGGTAGATTTCACACATATGGCAGCGATACATGTTTGAGCAAGAACAGAACCAGGCAAAAGGATCTCATTAATCATGCAATTTTGACTATGTCACCTGCACTTTGTTCGGTCATCTGTTTCCTTAGTACGCTAAAGCTTCGGGCAGCTTCAAAGATTTGCCATGTTTTCCCACCTCAAAATATCAGTTTCTCCCAAACCTGATTCATTTCTCTTCCTCTGAAATTTTCATTTTGGTCTCCCCTCGCACCCCACCCAGATTATTCAGCTGAAGGTGAATAACTGTTTTTCAACCTACACCATGAAACTGGCTCCAGATAGGTTAGGATACAAATGAATGGATCAGTCTCTATCAAGTCTATGTCAATTTCACACGTGTTAAGTCCTAAGTTTGTTCCACCTCGTTTCTACATTAAGACACGAGTTTCTATAAATCCGTATGAAAACTAATACTTAAATACATACTTTATCACAAAATAGATATTTAAATAGCATCTGATCTCAATCCATGCATTCCAGGAGGACTTTAATGTAAAATACACTCTTGTAAAACACACTTCAGTACCCCTTTTGAGCAGAGAGCTGTGTTGTAAAATTTGGAGAAATGCAAAATCCAAAGGAGGATGACATTCTGATCTGTATATTAATCTGGAGGATGCAAATTATGACAGGCTGCTTGACTGAGTGAAGTTCTCCCCCATTGTTCACCTAGGAAAAGCTCAGACCTAGACAAAAGAGGGGGTGTCATTCTGCATCTCTGCTTTCGGAGATCAACTTTTCATAAGGTAAAATTTTCATGTCAAAATTGCTGGTTCATCACTTTGAAGCCCTCATGATTTGAGCTGGGGCAACCTCTGGGAGAGCTTTAGTCCATATAATGTCCTTCACATTCCTAGGTCATTTGGCAAGTATCTGCTATGGCTATCCTCTCTATCTGAGGTCTTACTGGTGTCACCTAGGACAGGAGCAGAATCTTTCCTGTGGTGGTACCTTCTTGGTAAAACACTCCCCTGTCTTCTGCCAATGATGATTCCCATCTGGCGAAATGTATTGCGTGGACAGGCGGAGTCCCCAGATCCCGAGTGGTCCCCCCCGTCATGTGGAATAACGACTCTAGACAACGTGCTATGGGATTAAATTGGCCACAACTTTATTAAATTTCAAATGTGGGTAGACCTTGGCTCAGGCATTGGGCGTTCTCCCTCCCTAGTCCCCAGCCGGGGACCTAGGGAGCATCAGGGTTATCCAGTGTGTGTGGGGGGGATGGGCCGGCTCTGGAGAACATATGTTCAAGCAGAGATAGCCGCCCCTGTTATGCCGCCGCCGCAGGGGAGAGCAATGACGACCTTTCGGCGTACGGCCAAAGCCTCCCTTCAAAAACCCCTTTAACGGGGAACCCTGGTATCGCCGCTGCAAAGAGGAAGATGGACTAAAGGATTCCGCCCAAGGCCTGATACCGCCAAAGTTGTGACGTTTTGCTATGGGAAAAGCGAAACCTGCCAATGCAGGGAAATTCCTTTCCGGCCCTTTAACAGCGACCTTATCGTAGCAGCGCCCGCATACCTGTGGAGACAGGTTAACCTGCAAAACCTATGAAGAAAAGTTAACCTGCAAAAGAAGACATTAACTGCGGGTGGGTAGGGTGGGAGAAGCTCTGGAGCCAAGTGAGGATTACCAATTAAGATCCACCCTCTATTGTGTGGGCAGGTAATCCCTCCCCCTACCTGGCCTGGTTTCCCTGGCAACACTTCCCCCAGGGGACCTCCAGGTATCCCACCTGGGGGAAGGCAAAGCCTATGTTGATGGGGCCACTCCAGATCCAGGGCTGCGCGCGTCCACGCAAAGGGCGCCCCCCGTTTTTTAAGTGGGGAGCGGTCATTCTTGCTTTTAGAAGACCGGTGAATGCATTTCTATTTGCAGGACTATTTGAAACATCGTATTTTCTTTTACTTGTCTTAAAAAAAAAAAAAAAATTATTAAAGTTTTCAAAAAATAATACCATATAAAATAAAAAAGAAAAAATAACAAAAATACAAAGAATACAAAAATAATTAAAAACACATAGAATTTCCATTACTTATTTTCTTTTAACTTATTTTCCAGACCTCCTCATACCTCCCTTTCTTGTATTCCAATTCAAATTGTTAGTTCAGCAAATCCTCACCATTAATTTTTACTTATTTCTAAACCCCTTTTTTCCCCATATCTCTTAAGCATTACAGCTGGAAACCACTTTTTTCTTTTACTTGTCTAATTGTTGCTTTCCATATTGATGATACCATTTAAAACTGTTTTTCTTTTTCTTAAAAAGCATTTTAAAAGCTGCACAGCTTTAAAGTGGTTGTCATTTGGGGGCCTCCTGGCCTACCAGACCTGGAAATAAAGAGGTGAACAATAAGTATATCATAAACAAAATGGGGGGGTCACTGTTGTTATAAATTCCTCCTCACACCCAGCTTCTTGGGACAACCCTACAATATTTAAATATGTTTGCATAAGAGAGCACTTAAACTTCTAGTGGCTGGGGCAATCCAGTCAGATGGATGGGGTACATTGATGATGATGGTGATTATGGCGATGATGATGAAATGTTTACAAATATACAGCCAAAGCAAACTGAACCAAGAGCCCAGCAACTGGCAGACCACTGAAAAACCTGTCCCTAGTTCACAGTAGGGTTCAAAATCAACTACTATTATTCTGTTTTATATATGTGGGAATAAGACAGAGAAATAGCTAACAAACACAATCCATCCCAAAACATGGGCAGTAGCTAGTCAGCTTGTGGATGATGGGATAGTGGCAAATACAGTGGTACCTCTGGATGTGAACGGGATCCGTTCCGGAGTCCTGTTCACATCCTGAGTAGAGCATAACCCACGACTGCACATCTGCGCGGGTCGCGATTCACCGCTTCCATGCATGCGTGTGATGTCATTTTGAGCGTCTGCGCATGCACGAGCAGCGAAACCTGGAAGTAATGCACTCCGTTACTTCTGGGTCACCGCGGAGCGCAACCTGAAAATACTTAACCTGAAGCTAGTTCAACCCAAGGTATGACTGTACAGGGTGATTGATGAACAAAGAAAGAAAGGAGAAAACTTCGTTCCATCTCTATTCCCAGCAAGAGATAGTCGACTATATTTTCCTCCTTTGGGCATTTCCACTCCCTCTTCCCTGCCACCATTTTCCATACCCTCCCTGCAACAGATACAGTTGTACCTTGGAAGCCAAACGCCTTTTGGCTCCCGAACACCGTAAACCTGGAAGTGAGTGTTCCGGTTTGCAAATGTCCTTTGGAAGCTGAACTTCCTTTGGCGCGGCTTCCATGGATTCCGATTGCGTACAGGAAGCTCCTGCAGCCAATCAGAAGCTGTGCCTTGGTTGTTGAACATTTTTGGAATCCCAATGAACTTCCGGAATGGATTCCGTTCAACAACCAAGGTACGACTGTATTGGCATTTGGTGGTTATTGAGCATGTTCAGTCTTCAATTTCTACAAACCCTGGGGTTTTCTTGAATGAGCATGTTGATACCACCCTCTCGCTTCTCAGAAGCCCTGTTTTGGCTACACAGCCATTGTAACTGAGTACCTTAATTCACTGTTGTTGTTGGTGTTGTTTAGTCGTAAACTGTGCTGCATCTTCCTTCTGACAGCCCTTGAGACATTGAGACATGGCTATCATATCTCTTCTCAATCTCCTCTTTTCCAGGTTTGTTTTTGTTGTTGTTTAGTCGTGGCCGACTCTTCGTGACCCCATGGACCACAGCACGCCAGGCACTCCTGTCTTCCACTGCCTCCCGCAGTTTGGTCAAACTCATGTTTGTAGCTTCAAGAACACTGTCCAACCATCTCATCCTCTGTCGTCCCCTTCTCCTTGTGCCCTCCATCTTTCCCAACATCAGGGTGTTTTCCAGGGAGTCTTTTCTTTTCATGAGGTGGCCAAAGGATTGGAGCCTCAGCTTCAGGATCTGTCCTTCCAGTGAGCACTCAGGGCCTATTTCCTTCAGAATGGATAGGTTTGATCTTCTTGCAGTCCATGGGACTCTCAAGAGTCTCCTCCAGCACCATAATTCAAAAGCATCAATTCTTCAGCGATCAGCCTTCTTCATGGTCCAGCTCTCACTTCCATACATCACTACTGGAAAAACCATAGCTTTAACTATATGGACCTTTGTTGGCAAGAATTCACTGTTAGTGTATCTATAAATAAAGATGGATTTTTCGTTTGCAGTGGACACACATGGGCAGGCAGCACAGCTGCGGCATGTGCTGCCCCTCCCTGACCTATGTGGATTTTTGTAAGATCTGAAAAGACTTCCCCAAGTGCAACACTATGTGTGGTGGGTTTTCTCCGCACACCCAGGGTTTCTGCTCCTCCCACACACATTCATTGTATATGCAACAAATGTTTCAAAGGCATGCATTCTTCACCAAACAACCAGCAGCTTTAACAACCATAGTCTATGGAGCCTGAGTGCCGGAGAGGGAGGGAGAATCCTAGTGAAAATACAATGAAGCACTCTTGAGATGTTCCATCTTGTCTTTGAACTGCTCCGAATGTGCATTATTTCTAAGCAATAATTGTTAGAGGAGTATCCTTGTTGTGGAACTCTTTGATCATTATCATCAAGGACTTTAACAGCAAGACTGGCATTCTTATCACAAGCAGCTAACCTAGCAATGAGACACAAATGGCAATGAGGTCAATGCACATTTGTTGTAATTATTTTAGTACATTTTCCTTTGTGCTCATACTTTTTAATTCATTCTCTTTTTAAAAAATGTATGAAGGGAAGAATGAATGAAAGGATGAAATAGACAGCACACTCATTGTGAATTAGTAGTATTGATATAAGCTTTAAGTCTTTGGGACATATATGATTACTTTTTTAAAAAAATAATAATAATGTCACAGTTATAAATTTGGGCAGAAAACATAAGAAGCAAACTACTCGAATATTTGCAATCTTAGCATTTTACATGAGATGGCTGACTGTTTTGCAAATATTCATTGATTCCATTTAACTATAACAGTATAGTTGGGTCATCTCCTTTATCTTGGTATTCTATACCAACTTACTGGTTTTTCACGGGAATCACTTAGAAAAATGGCATCCAGGTGGAATGTTGCTGAATTGGCAAAAAAGCTCAACAACTCTGTCCAAATTTTCACTTTTGGGAATATGGCAACCCTTATAGGATTGCACTGTTAAGTACAGGCATAAGCAAACTCTGGCCCTCCAGATTTTTGGGACTACAATTCCCATCATCTCTGATCACTGGTACTGTTAGTAATAAATTGTTGAGTAACAAATGCAACTTTCTATATGGAAAAAAGAATAAAATATTAATACAAAAAATACAAAAAACAGTAATTTTCAAGGAGAGTATAGCACTGAAGTCTTAGGCTGGATCTACACAGGTGTTTAAAAAAGCTATTAAAAATGCTATGGGGAAAAACACTATAAAAATATATATGCAATTTGCATCTGTAGAGCTGCAACACACTTATAACAGCTGTGTAGCTGAGTCCTCACTGTTAATTGTCATGTGTTCTCCGAATTAGATTCCCACCTTCCCTTAATATGCAACATGCATTTTAGTTCTTGCATGTTTTGTAACAGAGTTAAGCTACTGGGCTTGTATCCAATGAAACACTAAGAAACCCTCCTGTCATTGTGAGGATTCCCACTTCTGGAATGGGACTTTCTCCCCCTCTCTTCCCTCCTGCCTTCGCTCTCCCAAAATCTGCTCTAGAGGGTTGGGGAAGGGGAACCCAGAAAATGCATGGGGAGAAGGGAAAGGCCCATTGCCGATGTGTAAATCATTGCACTTATAATAATAATAATAATAATTTTTATTTATACCCCGCCCTCCCCAGCCAAGGCCGGGCTCAGGGCAGCTAACAAGCAATAATAAAAACAAGTTGAATGAATACAACTTAAAAACAAGATTAAAATACAATTGAAATATTAAAATATTAAAATATTAAAATGCAGCCTCATCACAGGAGGAGAAAGGAAAAAGAAAAAAGAAAAGAAAGAAAAAAGAAAGAGGCGGAGGTAATCAAATTGGCTTCAAGCCAAAGGCCAGGAGGAACAACTCTGTCTTACAGGCCCTGCAGAAAGAAATCAGATCCTGCAGGGCCCTGGTCCAGAGTGTTCCACTAGATCAGAGCCAGTGTTGAAAAGGCCCTGGCTCTGGTTGAAGCCAATCTAACTTCCTTAGGGCCCGGGACCACTAGGGTGTTGCTGTTTATGGACCTTGAGGCTCTCCGTGGGGCATACCGGGAGAGGTGGTCCCATAGGTACGAGGGTCCTAGGCCGTGAAGGGCTTTAAAGGTCAAAACCAGCACCTTGAACCTGACCCTGTACTCCACTGGGAGCCAGTGCAGCTGGAAAGCCTCGCTGCAGCATTCTGCACCTGCTGGAGTTTCTGGGACAGCTTCAAGGGCAGCCCCACATAGAGCTATGGGACGGCTACTTACCCCTGCGTTGGACACAAGCCCATGAATTTAATTTATTATTTATTTCTTAAGAAGTCACAGGCAATTTATTTACATGAATAATAAAACTGGGATTTAAGACTTTCGTAGACTTGTCTTGTGAAAACAGCTGATGCACCTGGCTATTCCATTCCATTCCAAAACTGCACTCTAGGAAAGCAACTTGGCAAGTGATTCAGGGCAGCATTTATATACCCATTTGCCTGTGAGGAATCCCAATTGACAGCAAAGACTTACTTCTGATCAAACACGTAAAGGATTGTGCTGCTAGCTTCCCAGCGTATACCAAGCTTTATGGTGCCTGAACTTATTGCTATTTGGGGAAAGAACTGCAGCATTTATTTATTTTAAAAAATGAGAACAGTATTTGGACATTTGGCAGAATGCATCTAGGAACAGCACTAAAGTTGTTGAATGCTATTGTCATGACATCTTTTTTTTGTATGCCTCTGAGATTCAGCAGATGGTCATGATGCAGAAAAAGAAAACTGAATACATCTCAAAGGTCTTGCATTTGTCTGTAAAAGTTTGTAGGTGGGCTCGTATTTCCATCAAGGCTAGACAAATCAATGATATTTCTCATGGTACAGGGTTGTCTTGAGGTTGTATCCTGGCTTTATAGGCATTATAGTCCTATGTGCATCAGCTTGAAAACCAGTTGTATGAACTAAGGATGCTAAATGGATGGCATAATGCAGATGGAGTGAAAAAGATGTCGTTTTAATTTGACTAATGTACAAAGATATTTTGGCTTGAGATGGAATGTGATGTAAGGACTATTTGTTTTGTATGTCATCACGTACTGGAGTAATAATTAGGAGCTAAAACACAGTTTTCATTGTTAAGTATTACAAGCGTACCACTCAGAGGGATCAGAGGGCAAAACTACTAACCAAAGACATATAAAATGTAGAGAAAAGGTAAAGTTCATTGTAATCAGCTTTTAAAATCTGGGGCCTAATGCAGTTATATCATATGAAAATAGTGCAATAAATAATACAAAAACAGGACACTAAATTACACAAAAATGTGTCATATTAATTTAGAGATTACAAAACAAAAGAACTACTTCACCAATAGATTCAGATAACTTGACACAAAAGAAAAATAAAGCACAACAATACATAATTATGAACTGCTTATCATCTCAGTAAGCATTAAAGCTCATCCACAACTTGGAACTTACCCAGTATACATAAATATTTCTTTTACAAAAGGAAGTACAGTAGACCTGTAACTTATGCACATTTAACTTGTGAACGTTCAGCTTTGCTCGTTTGGCAACAAAAAATAAACAAAATTTAAAAAGGGGGCAGGAAGTGGGCAGGTATCTGGGGAAGAAAAACTCTGGCAATCCCACCTGCCTTTGCAACCAATGTATTTTGACCATACACGATTTCAGCTTTATGCGCTGTCTCCAAATGTAACCCCCATGTATGTTGCAGAAGTTCCATTAAAAACAATGTAGCATTTCTTAGTAGACATAGGTAAGGTTGCATTGTAAGTCAATCATACAGAACAGAACTGAGTACAGTAGTAATCTGTTTTCGAACATAATCTGTTTCGGAAGACCGTTAAACTTTTGAAACATTTGAAAACCGAAGCATGAATTTCCAGAAGCATTTACTTACGGAAAGCTCAATACAGAAACCACGTGGCAGGTTAGACTTCCGAAAAGCGTTCAAAAATTGAAGCATTTGTGTGGACAGGCAGAGTCCCCCCCAACCCCAGGTGACCCCTGAGCAGAATAATGACTCAAGACAACATGCTACGGGATTAAAATTGGCCACAACTTTATTTAGTTTCAGATGTAGGGAGACCTTGGCTCAGGCATTGGGTGTTTATCCTTCCCAGTCCCCAGCCAGGGATCTGGGGGACATCAGGGTTATCCAGAATGTGTGGGGATTGGGCTGGCTCTGGAGAACATATGTTCAAGCAGAGAGCCCCCCCCCCCCCCGTTTCACCACTGTCGCAGGGGAGAGCAATGATATCCTCTCGGCATATGGCCAATGCCTCCCCTCAAGACCCCTTTAGCAGGGAACCCTGGGATCGCCGTCGCAAGGGGGACGTGAGTCACTGCTTCAACCCCCCCCTCCATTTAGGGAAGATAGACTAAAGGATTCTGCCCAAGGCCTGAAACCACCAAAGTTGTGACGTTTTGCTACGGGGAAGGCAAAACCTACCAATGCAGGAAAATTCCTTTCCGGCCCTTTAACAGCGACCTTGACGTAGCAGCGCCCACGTACCTGTGAAGAATAGGTTAACCTGCAAAAGAAGGCTTAACTGAGGGAGGGGAGGGTGGGAGAAGCTCTGGAGCTGACTGCCACTTCGCAGGTAAAATTCACCTTCTGTTGTGTGGGCAGGGCGGTCCCTCCCCCTACCTGGCCAATCCCCTGGCAACGCCTCCCCAGGTGGGATTGGGCGATTGGCTGAAGTAGGCGGAGACCTCCAGGTATCCAGCCTGGGGAGGGCGAAGCCAGCCCATACTACCAGGAGCCGCATTGGGATCCAGGGGCTGCGCATGACCACGCAAAAGGCGCCCCCCATTTGATGTGGGGAGTGTTCATTACTTCCAGGTTTGGGGCATTTGAAAACAGAAACGTTCAACTTCCGAGACGTTTGAAAACCGAAGTACCACTGTATTACAGTGGTGCCTCGCAAGACAAAATTAATCCGTTCCGTGAGGCTCTTCGTATAGCGGTTTTTTCGTCTTGCGAAGCAAGCCCATTGACAGCTTAGCGGATTAGCGCTATTAGCGGTTTAGCGGCTTTGCGGCTTATCAGCGGATCAGCTGATAAGCGGCTTAGCGGCTTAGGAAAAGGGGGGGAAAGGGGGGAAAACCTGTGGGAACTCGCAAGACATTTTCGTCTTGCGAAGCAAGCCCATAGGGAAATTCGTTTTGCGAAGCACCTCCAAAATGGAAAACCCTTTCGTCTAGCGGGTTTTCCGTCTTGCGAGGCGTTTATCTTGTGGGGCACCACTGTATTAGACCACTGGGTGAATACAAGTCTCATGCCTAAGTCATGACTTTTGGATCTACTTCTCTTCTTTATTCCTCTTTACCCACAGCACTCTTTTAGATTTCTTGGCTCTTTAGCCCAAACCTCATCACATTTGGAGCTCACTGGCATGCCTGCCACTGCCAACATATTTTTAGATTTCACAGAATGACTTTGAGCTTACAGTCCTGATGGCTTTTCTTTTTAAGCGCACCTAAATATAACCTGTACATGTATTTAATGGTGCATTATAATGTGTTCCCATCAGTTTACAAACCTAAGTGGCGTGAGAAAATGAATTTATAGTCAACCAATAGATCTGATTAATTATTAACGAGAGAGGGAAACCAAGAGCAAAGCAAACAAACAAATCAATAGACCATCATGCATCTTAAAGTAGAGCCTAAGAGTTATTCTGGGCAGTTGTGCTTGATTCTGAGAACTTGGGTCGGGATCTTTTAGCTTGGCAGCTATCTCAAATCCCCGACATATGCAAAAAAAGGCAACAAGACTTGGATAGGAATCAGTGGGAGACAGTGACCACATGTTCAGTTGGCTCGCTTTCAAAGGGAAAGTCAACTACCCATTGCTTACAGCAGAAAAGGGGAAAAAAATAAAAATAAAAGTCCAATGACACTTTTAAAGCTACAGCAAATGTGTTGTTATAGCTTTAGATGATATTTTGGTTTTGTATCTCTGGGATTCTATAGTAGAAGGAATTACTGGTGAAACCACTCGCTTTGTTAAGTTCATTAATGATCCCAGCAATCCTGCTAAACATCCTTTTTACATATCCAAAGAGCTGGTCAAGTAGGTGATTGTTGCCATAGAAACAACTAGCTAGTGGTGCTTCCAGAAAAAGGTGGCAGGTCTCCACACACACACACACACACACACACACACACACACACCACACACACACACACACGCATGGTAGGATGATCACTCCTGTGTTTCACCACCTACACGGATATGCGAAAACAAACCACATTGCCCCACTTAATCGAAACGTTATATAGCCCCCTGTGGGATATC
Organism: Podarcis erhardii; assembly: GCF_964252035.2. Taxonomy (NCBI): domain Eukaryota; kingdom Metazoa; phylum Chordata; class Lepidosauria; order Squamata; family Lacertidae; genus Podarcis; species Podarcis erhardii. The sequence goes on from NC_138512.1 coordinate 9,452,994, forward strand.
TGCAACACAATCCTTTTTTTTCTCTCACTTGAGGTCTACATATATGTAGCCAGAGACAGGTCTTCAAACACTCCATCCTTTCTCATTCTGTTGTTTGGCACCTGATTTTAAATTTCATACCCTCCAATTATCCCTATTTTCTAGGGACAGTCCCGGAATTACAGAAGCCGTCCTGGTTTCTGAATTGGTCCTGGTTTTTCTTTTTCCTCCCCTCCATGTCTCAGAGAACAATTAAAAGTGGTGTGTGGAGGTGCAAAAATTGAGTCAAATTTGGTGCAAAAATTCCTGCACCAAATGAAGGAAATGATGAAGCTGACTTCTGAAAATTTTGAAGGAAAATGTCACCAATCCACTTTAAATTCCTTAATTGCAATGCTTCAGAAGCCAACCATTTCTTAGGAAACACATGGAGTGTTTTCCCCCCCTTTATTGTAAATGGCCTCACACTATCCACTGAGAAGTAAATCCCACTGTATTCAATAGAGCTTACTCCCAGGTAACTGGGTAAAGACTGTGCAGCCTTACCCTGCAATTCTAAGCACTTCTATACACTGAGTTCAGTAGGATTCACTCTGGTATATTCCTGATCATTCTCACAGTTTCCATTATTATTATTATTATTATTATTATTATTATTATTATTATTATCTGCCTGCCTGCCTTTCCCCCCAACAGGCTTACAGCTGTCAGGGAACTGACATCAGAGTGAGCAGAGCGAGAGGTGGAGGCAGGGCTCCAGGGCGATGCCGGAGAGGGGACCAGCAGGGGGGAAGGAATTCAGCGTAACACCAATAGAGATGAGAGGGAGATGGAGGAATTGGTGACAGGGCTCCAAGACCCTTCACCCGAATCAAGTGGAGAGAGCGCTGGCACGCCCCTGCCTTCCCCTCACTTGCGCAGACGCGTTCCGCGCAGGGAACATAGGAGGAGACTTGGGGTCAAACAGCTTTTATACTGGAAGAGGTTCAAGAAACGCCCACTGACGGATTCTGCAAGTGACTAACAGGTCACGGAGGGCGAGCTCTAACCCTAAACATGGTTGAGCAAACAAACTGACTAAACTGAAGGCAATTTACGCACAAGTAACCCCTTACAACCATTACAACAGCTAAAAACATTTTTTATTCCATTTATCTGTGGAAGTTGTACATGATCTCTTCCCTTGCACATTTTTCCTTCACAACAATCTTGTGAGGTAAGTTAGGCTAAGAGGTTGCAATTGTCTCAAGGTGACAGAGGTATATGTGCATATGATGTCTATGTGTGTGGGAGAAGCTTCCTGATGTAGAATAGGTAAAGGTAAAAATAAAGGTCCCCCAACAGTTAAGTCCAGTCACGAACGACTCTGGGGTTGCGGCGCTCATGTCACTTTACTGGCCGAGGGAGAAGGCGTTTGTCCGCAAACAGTTTTTCCGGGTCATGTGGCCAGCATGACTAAGCCACTACTGGCGAAACCAGAGCAGCACACGGAAATGCCGTTTACCTTCCCACCGGAGCGGTACCTATTTATCTACTTGCACTTTGACGTGCTTTCGAACTGCTAGGTTGGCAGGAGCAGGGACCGAGCAACGGGAGCTCAGCCCATTGCAGGGATTTGAACCACCGACCTTCTGATCAGCAAGCCCTAGGCTCAGTGGTTTAGACCACAGCGCCACCCATGTCCCTTGATGTAGAATAGGATGTCCCTATTTTCATCAGAGAAATGTTGGCGGGCATGAAATTCCATACCTGCCTGAGTGGTTCCTCTTGCTTCCTCCCATTTCCACCATACCTGATTAAGATATTCTTGATCATGTGACCCCCCTCACCCTCGCTCCTGTTCTATCATGTTGCTCCCTAGTCCCCCCCCCCCTACATGAGGCAAAGTGAGACTGGTGAACTGGAGGTCAACCTGCCATTCTTCCCCTTCATCCATTCCATTTGTTCAAAGGTAGGTACCATAGTTTCCTCCACATGAAGGGGTTGCTGGATCTTACATGTACTAAAGTAGAGAGCTAACTTTCAAAATTCCTTCCTCTCCTTCATATGTACTGACTTCTTCAGAAAGAGGGGAAAATCTCTTCGGCCTGTCACCAGATATCGATTCCCCATTGTAAAGTGCAATTTGTGACTGCACTGTGCGAGAGGTTCCCTCACACGTTTCAATTAAGTGGGGCAATGCGGTTGCATTTTCCATTTGCACCTGAAAAAAGAACGTACATGACTGAACAAATCATTATTACTGTCTACCAGCAGATAAAATTTCAGTAGAGTGGCTATCATGTTTCACCATCACCTTTTATTACATATTCCACACCTATCACTATACTAGGTGTCATGCAAAAAACTAAGAGATGTGGTTTTACCTGCTGGTAAATCTGGTGAATTTGGTTAAATATGGTGGTTAGTTCTTTAGTAGGTGGATCTGCATTATGGTGCTGGAGGAGACTCTTGAGAGTCCCATGGACTGCAAGAAGATCAAACATATCCATTCTTAAGGAAATCAGCCCTGAGTGCTCACTGGAAGGACAGATCCTGAAGCTGAGGCTCCAATACTTTGGCCACCTCATGAGAAGAGAAGACTCCCTGGAAAAGACCCCGATGTTGGGAAAGATGGAGGGCACAAGGAGAAGGGGGCGACAGAAGACGAGATGGTTGGACAGTGTTCTCGAAGCTACATGAGTCTGACCAAACTGCAGGAGGCAGTGGAAGACAGGAGTGCCTGGCATGCTCTGGTCCATGGGGTCACGAAGAGTCAGACACGACTAAACGACTAAACAACAACAAGGTGGATCTGCATCAGTATGTTTGCCATCACTAAAACCTGATGGAACTGGAAAGGGCATGGAAGTTTGGGCCTACTGGGGTTCAGTGAATAAGTCCACAAGATCTCATGTTTTAGCAACTTTGAATATATTTTTTAATGGTTAAAGGTAAAGGGACCCCTGACCATTAGGTCCAGTCATGGCCAACTCTGGGGTTGCAGCACTCATCTCGCTTTATTGGCCGAGGGAGCCGGCGTACAGCTTCCGGCTCATGTGGCCAGCATGACTAAGCCACTTCTGGCCAACCAGAGTAGCGCACGGAAATGCCATTTACCTTCCTGCTGGAGCGGTACCAATTTATCTACTTGCACTTTGATGTGCTTTCGAACTGCTAGGTTGGCAGGAGCAGGGACTGAGCAATGGGAGCTCACCCCATTGCGGGGATCCAAACCACTGACCTTCTGATCGGCAAGTCCTAGGCTCTGTTGTTTAACCCACAGCACCACCCGCTATTTCATGTTAGCCACACAGGTATTTCAGTGCAACACAGGTCTCTTGGCAGGATGGTTCGTTGTAATACACCATGGGGTTGAGGTGGGGTAACAGTTTTAGGCTTTGAAAAGCACACATGTCTCCTTGTCTGCCTGTCTGAGCCCCTGGTGCCTTATCCATCCATCCATCCATCCATTTTAAATCCTTCCCTTCATTTTGAAGATTACAGGGTGGGTTACAACTTTAAGCAACATCACAATGCAATAGGAGACCTTTCAAGTTGCACAGATCTTTTTCCTGCTGTCTGTATGGGTATAGCTCAAGCACATTTGTCACCTCATTGAGAACTATGCCTACAGTAAACATAATCTAGTCAACCCACCCACAGGCTGGGCAAAGGAGCACATCAATGTCCCTAGCAATGGGCATGAGTTGCAAACACAATAAGTTGTGGTCTCCTGGCTACTTTGGTGGGTTGATTCCCCCTCTCCCCATGACAACTCAAAACCACGAAAGAACACATTTGCAGAAGTTCTTTCTCCTCCATATTTCAAAGTGTGATTCCCAACAGCCCCACAATACCTTCATTCAGAAAGGAGAGGAAAGTTGTGTGTAAACCGTGAAGCAAATTATTTGTGAACAAACATGCGCAAATCCGCTTCATTGTAGCCATGTACCAGCTTTTGCTGTATACTCTCTGTGCACTCTGTGCATTGTTTAGATGCACATTATTTGTATTTATTTATGCACCATCCGTCAAACCAAGTACCCTGGGCAGTTTACAGAGAGAATGAAAGACAAAATGCAGTAAAAAAATCCTTAAAACAAGGGGTTCCTGAAGTAGAAATCATCTAGTTCCTAAATGCTGGAGCATTCAAGACACTCCATTGAGTTTCCATAGATTTCCAAGGCCAAAACTAAGACTATAGGGCAGGAAAGCATCTGTGTGATTAGGGCAGTATGCTACTCAAGCACTCTTGTAAGGTCTTCTTCTGCCCCAGGACTTTGTCCAATTAATGAAAACATGTTTCAGGGTTAAGCCCTGATGAATCTTGGCTCCAATTAAGCACTGGATGTTCTCACCCAGAAAATCTACTGCCAAGGTTGCATGGAGAAATCCAATGATACAGGAGTTCAATTATTTCTTTTCCAAATTTACAACACTTATTTGGAGAAGTCATAATTGCCTTCTGAGAATCAGCTATTTCATAAGTGAGTCAGCTATTTATTCTTAATAAATAAATTATTCAGATTTTTAATCATATACAATGATGCACAATAAGAAAAACGAGGGGAATATAACTAACATGAAAACAGAAAGTCAAAAGCACTACAAAGCAGACATATTGTTCCTTTGGAACAAATATTAGGAATGTAAGAGGCTTCTAGTAATTATATCACTGTTGCTGTAACCTTGGGCCTGAGACACACTATCACATTTATATTTCAGAATGAGCATAATTCAAATTGATTCTGTTTCACCAGTCTCATTTTCTCTGGCTCACCTTGCCTATGTGTAGACATCTTTCCAAATGAATTGGTCAAGTAGAGGATCAGACATTGACCTTTAATGCATATCTAAATACTTAAATATTGGTGGGTGTCAGGGACCGTGTTGAGGTGGGCTGCCAACACGATGAGGAATGGTGGGAGCCAGCCCCTCCCCCTGCCCCTGAACCAGATCCTGAATGGTTCCCAAGAGCAGGAGGCCAGTATAGATTTGGAACATTGGTTTGCAGAGGGATGTAGTTCAGAAGGCAGAAGCTGGGAAATACTGGATGGGGAACAGCTAGGAGAAGAAACACTGGAAGAGAGAGGGTTAACAGATTCACAGTCTCTGCACAGCATTTGGCCCCCTTCTCCAAAGTCACAGAGAGCTCAGAAAGTGGCAGAACAGAAAGCACAGAAGGTACAGGTGCAGATTACAAGATGTAGAAGTGACGTAGATTCACTTAATTGGGATCCTTAATTGAATTATGGTGATGGAGGAGACTCTTGAGAGTCCCGTGGACTGCAAGAAGATCAAACCTATCCATTCTGAAGGAAATCAGCCCTGGGTGCTCACTGGAAGGACAGATTGTGAAGCTGAGGCTCCACTACTTTGGCCACCTCATGAGAAGAGAAGACTCCCTGGAAAAACCCTGATGTTGGGAAAGATTGAAGGCACAAGGAGAAGGGGACGACAGAGGATGAGATGGTTGGACAGTGTTCTTGAAGCTACCAGCATGAGTTTGACCAAACTGCGGGAGGCAGTGGAAGACAGGGGTGCCTGGCGTGCTCTGGTCCATGGGGTCACAAAGAGTTGGATGTGACTAAACGACTAAACAACAACAGCTGAGTCCTGAGTCTCTGTGTTGACCCACAGGTGAACCAGCCCTGACATCAACCATTGGATAAGCTTGATTGTATCCCCCCCCCATGTTCCCATGTTCACTCCACCTCCCCCAGCCCCTATTGCTGATTCAGATCTTCATTTACTTCTTCGGGGGTGGGGGGTTGGCACCGTTTTGTGATTTGCCTCAGGTGCCAAAATGTCTTGGGCCAGCCCTGCCCTCGCTCATCGATTTGTCTCCTGCCTATTGTAACATGCACTAATCTCTTCTCATTGCTTTTAAGCTTTGAAAGTGACTTCACCCCGTGAAAGGCTCTGAGAGCGCTTGATGCTGTCATCAGTGAAGCTAAACAGGCACAGGGTGGATCAATGGCTGGATAGGACACTATTGGGAACTTCAAGCAAGCTGCTATGAGCTGTCTAAATGAAGGGTAGGATGCAACGGCAATAAATAGCAGCATTCGGAGTCTGAGCTTGCAGCCTGCGCCCCACATTATTCTTCTGTACTGCTTTACTCCTAATGCTTTAATTGCTTGTGTTAGAAATAGGATTTCTAAATGATCCTGCGTTCAAGAAATAAATCTTCTGTGAGGCGTTTGCATTAGCATTTCATGTTTCTCACCCAGGGTTGTGTCTGTTATTTAATCTGCCTAAAGTCAGGAGGAAGCATAGACCTATAAAGCAGTGGGGTGATGAACAGAGGCTCCTAATGGAGTTATAAATTGAGAGTAATTGGTTTACGTGATTGTTATTAAATCCCATTTCAGCTGGTTAATGGAATTTTGTTTGGCAAGGGAACAGAGACGATGTTATCAGATAATTTTCTTTTGAAATCAACTTAAATTTTAGTCTTTTCGACCCAGAGTTTCTAAATAAGTGTGAAGTGGTTACTGCTCAAATACTGAAGCGAAAAAGGAAGCCATCAACGCTGGAAAATTATAGGGCTGTCAGTAGAGAAGCTTCAGTTTTTTCATCCTGTTTTTTTACACCATTTTGCAACCCGTGAAGTGGATTCCAAAAGGGCCAGCCAGGCCTTTCCAACCAGCCAAACGCTGCGATGGAGACATGGAGCCCACCTCGCAATTGCTTAAATGGTTTCAAATGTCGCATAATGAACAAATTAATTGGCTTTCATGAAAAACAGATTTGGCAGGAAGGCAAGAACATCTAGTTAAATAAGCAAACTGGGACGCAGTACTACTTCAACTCAATTTGCTGCTTTTCCAAGTGTAATTGTTCTTAAAATTGTCTTCCGCAAACATGGCGAAGCTGAGGCTTCAGTACAGTATGAATGTTGGTTTGAGGTTTCTTAGCTCATTGCCAAGTTTCACTTTTAAGTTATTAATTTATTCAGGCAGTTGAAAATACTATGCTCCTAAACACCGTGTTTTTGTAGCATATAAATAAAATGCAAAAAATGCAAAAATGCAAAAAAAAAAGCACACAAGCAAACTGAACAATTTCCACATGAATGATAAGTTCTAAACATAAAGGTACAAAAAATTAATATAAATAACAGCAACAATGCCCCCCCCCAAAGCAACCCTAAACAACACTTCAGCCAAGAGTCTGTTCAGCAGCCTCAGCTTTTGTAGCTGGAGTCAGTAAGGGCCCCATCATCCTGGGCAGAGGTGTACCCAGGCGTCCTTGCCAATTAAGACATACAGTTTCCCCACCCTTCCAGTGTGATGGCCTGGGAATCTGATTCAGAGGCTGAACCGGAGGAATCCCAGCCTGCACAGGAGTCCCTGCCTCCAGGGTCGGCTGAGCTGGGGCAGGGGCTTGAACCTGAAGGGCCGGATCCTCAGGAGCAGACACCAGCTGAATCCTCAGGAGCAGGACCTGTGCCGGATCCTCAGGAGCAGACACCAGCTGAATCTGCTCTGGCTCCAGAGGTGATCGAGGACCCATTGCCTGCAGGTGCTCCTCTCCCAGCCCCGTCAGGGGAAGGTGAGGTTGCCTCTGGGTCCAGTAACCCTCCAGCCTCTCCTGAGCTGCAGAGGCTCAGGGCAGAGAGGCGGAGGGAACTATGTTCTCACAGGAGGAGTGCTCGCCTTAAGGCCAGGAGAGGCGAGTCACCTGTGGGCCGGGACCGCCCTAGGCCCCAGAGGAGATAAATGCCAGTCAGCCCAGTCCCAGGTTGCAGGAGCAACATTGCTGGAAACCTGTTCCTGCCAGCACCCAGACCTGATCTTCCAGAGTTCCTGGCCATGCCCGGCTCCTTGCCTTGGACCCCGCTTCGCCCTTCACGGACAGCCTCCAGACCCTCGACCCAGGACCGGACTCAGACCATGCTGCACGGTAACTCCCCCCGGGACCAGCACATCCAGATTCCTCCGCCAAAGCACCCAGAAGAGTCTGAGCACCTCGCCCAGCCCCCAAAGCAGCAGGGGAGTGTCCCTAAGTGCCCATGGATGGGTGGGTAGGCTCCTAGCCCCTCCGAGCCACAATGGAGAGGTGTGGTTTTTGTGTCTCCCTGGTGAGGGCCATCCTGGCCAAACCTTATATATGTCCCTAGTCCCACCAAAGATGGGGAAAGGCCTGCAAGACAAGGGAGCAGGTCTACCAGGACTCACAGCCAAGGTGGTCTCTGACTGTCGGGATGCTGTCAGTGGCTCCTGGCTGGTTGCCCAGGAAAATATAAAGACAATGAAAAGTTCCTCATTCCTCATTCTTTTTTTCTTCTTCTTTTTCAGGCGGATATTCTTTTATATATATATAAAATTTTTTTAATTAATTTTTCATTAATAATACTCCAATCAATACAATGCCAAATCATGCCACATCATAATACAAATAATATAGCCAATTATACATTCCAAATTATATAATTTCAAAAGACTTCCCATGTTCTGGCCAGTCATAGAAAATTTTTTGTTTCTAGTTCCTGCCTTTTCTCTCTTGTTTATTCCCAATATCATAGTTGCAATCTTAGCCCTTTATCTTACCTTGACAGTCACTGGTTAGAGACTTTCCATCATATTTAGCAAATCTATATATATGTTAGCAAGCAAGAGGAATTTTGTTCTTCCTGTTTTTGTTTGTCAATTCTTTTTGGCGCAGTCCCCCTCAGAGGGCCCTTTTTCATTCCACCATCTTATCTTCCAGGACTCTGAGCAGTCTTCCAGCTTTTCTTTGTTTAATTACAATTAAGACATACGATCCTTCAAGTCTTTTAACAACAGATGTTTTTCCAATCCTCATTCATCATTCTCATCACCTCCTCTATGGGTGCTGCTATGTGCCCTCTGTCTTTGAGCTCTTTGCTCTCCTACTTTTAAGGCTCACCGGGTTCTGGGAGATGGAGGGTCTGGAAGGCTTTCTAATGACGTGTCAGCCAAGTGTTGCTCTGGCTCTCCCATGATTTCCCAACTTGCCCTCTCATCTGCCTCTGAGCTGTGACCTCCCTCAAACCCCTGTTGTAAATCTATACTGTCCAGTTCTGGGCACCACAGTTCAAGAAGGACACTGACAAACTGGAACGTGTCCAGAGGAGGGCAACCAAAATGGTCAAAGGCCTGGAAAAGATGCTTTATGAGGAACGGCTAAGGGAGCTGGGCATGTTTAGCCTGGAGAAAAGGAGGTTAAGGGATGATATGATAGCCATGTTCAAATATATAAAAGGATGTCACATAGAGGAGGGAGAAAGGTTGTTTTCTGCTGCTCCAGAGAAGCGGACACGGAGCAATGGTTCCAAACTACAAGAAAGAAGATTCCACCTAAACATTAGGAAGAACTTCCTGACAGTAAGAGCTGTTCGACAGTGGAATTTGCTGCCAAGGAGTGTGGTGGAGTCTCCTTCTTTGGAGGTCTTTAAGCAGAGGCTTGACAACCATATGTCAGGAGTGCTCTGATGGTGCTTCCTGCTTGGCAGGGATTGGACTCGATGGCCCTTGTGGTCTCTTCCAACTCTATGATTCTATGATTCTATGATTCCTCCTCCCTGGAGAGGTCAGGATGGAGAGGCAGTCTCCACCATTCCTCTTCTGCCCAGTCCCTGACACTGGCCTCTTCAGCAGCCTCAGCTTTTGTAGTTGGAGTCAGTCAGGCTCTCTCCCTCCCAGGCCAAGTGGGAAAAAAGGACTTCAAGGCAGGGAGCAGGTCTTCCTGTTAACATTACATGGTTCCTCTCCCTACATTCCCAGGTAATTCCTGAAGTGGTAAGGTGAGAATCTTCAGGGTCAGAAAGGCTTTGTCACCCAGAATACATGGACAACATCCAGCAGGGCATTCAAAGACATTTGAACTACTAATTTCCACCCCCACGCCCAGTCTCCTCCACATGCATTTCCACACCTTCATTTTCGCAATTTGACACTTATGAAGAATGATAGCCCGGCGGAAAAGAGAACAAATCTTATAATTGGAATTTAATATTGGTTTTCTTTTCATTTGTTCAGAGTCACTATTGGTAAAGGCTGCCTCCTATAATTCATGTTTTAATTAGATCAGATAGCTGAATCACATGCACTAGCATGTTTTTAATAATTAATAGAAATTCTTAATGGGATTTGAATGAGTACCACGTAGAGGCCCAGAATAGAGATATTTTCAAAATTCCAGTGGTTAAGTTGCTGTTCTTGTATACAGCATAAAAATGTTAATTCCATATGCTTATCGTTATTTTTAATTGGGCTACAATAAAGAGACAGAAATACCATAAGCATTTGGCTAGGATGCACTCTTAATTTTTGGTAAGGTCCCCAGAATTGTTAAACAACATTGGGGAGAGGAGTTTGTTCTGCATGGAGCAAAATCAAAACATGTCAAATGAATCAAACTGTAATGTTACCCTGCACACAAAAATGTATTTTTAAATAGCATGAAACTGTCTGACACTGAAAATGCATATGTTCCTTTCAGGACAAACGGTTCCTGCTGTCTCTTTCAGTGAAACATTCATAGATAAGTAGAAGACAATGTATTTTACCTATGGAAGGTGGTCCCTGTTATGTTAAGTTTTCTATTTTGTTCCTCAGCAGGCAATATGTGCTTCCAGCGGTCATGCGTCGTAGAATCACAGAATTGTAGGAGTTGTCAATGACCAGATATTGAGTAATAATAGGTACTATTGCATATTAGTCATGAAATATTACCACTTTTGATATAGCAGTGGTTTCTTTGGAAGGTTCATTAATGGCCAACAAGCTTCACTCAAAAAATAGCTGGCCCAGCACTACTGATCTTCCTCCGCAATGTGTTCCCACAGGCGAATCTTGGCTGTGCCCTAAAACATACTTTGTGTCTGAATGCACAATGATGGGACCCGGCAGTGCCTTGAACCATCTCTAGGATTCCTGCCATATACTGTGGTTCCTGGAAGACAATATGGCGTAGAAAGTGTTCTCTCAAAGTAGAAACAGGAAACCCATGTGTTGTTGTTTAGTCATTTTGTCGTGTCCGACTCTTCGTGACCCCATGGACCAGAGCACGCCAGGCACTTCTGTCTTCCACTGCCACCCGCAGTTTGGTCAAACTCATGCTGGTAGCTTCAAGAACACTGTCCAACCATCTCATCCTCTGTCGTCCCCTTCTCCTTTTGCCCTCAATCTTTCCCAACATCAGGGTTTTTTTCCAGGGAGACTTCTCTTCTCATGAGGTGGCCAAAGTAGTGGAGCCTCAGCTTCAGGATCTGTCCTTCCAGTGAGCACTCAGGCTTGATTTCCTTCAGAATGACCGCTCCCCACTTAAAACGGGGAGCGCCCTTTGTGGGGACCCGCGCAGCCCCTAGATCTGGAGCGACTCCAACAGCTTAGGCTTGGCTTTGCCTTCCCTCAGGTGGGATACCTGGAGGTCTCCGCCTACCTCAGTCAGTTGTCCAATCCCACCTGGGGGAAGTGTTGCCAAGGAGACCAGGCCAGGTAGGGGAGGGATTACCTGCCCACACAATAGAGGGAGGATCTTACCTGGGAATCCTCACTTGGCTCCAGAGCTTCTCCCACCCTACCCACCCTCAGTTAATGTCTTATTTTGTAGGTTAACTTTTCTTCACAGGTTTTGCAGGTTAACTTTTCTTCACAGGTATGCGGGCGCTGCTACGTTAAGGTCACTGTTAAAGGGCCGGAAAGGAATTTCCCTGCATTGGCAGGTTTCGCCTTTCCCGTAGCAAAACGTCACAACTTTGGTGGTATCAGGCCTTGGGCGGAATCCTTTAGTCCATCTTCCTCTTTGCGGCGGCGATACCAGGGTTCCCCGTTAAAGGGGTTTCTGAAGGGAGGCTTTGGCCGTATGCCGAAAGGTCGTCATTGCTGTCCCCTGTGGCGGCGGTGTAACGGGGGCGGCTATCTCTGCTTGAACATATGTTCTCCAGAGCCGGCCCATCCCCCCCCCACACTGGATAACCCTGATGCTCCCTAGGTCCCCGGCTGGGGACTGGGGAGGGAGAACGCCCAATGCCTGAGCCAAGGTCTACCCACATTTGAAATTTAATAAAGTTGTGGCCAATTTAATCCCATAGCACGTTGTCTAGAGTCGTTATTCCACATGACGGGGGGACCACTCGGGATCTGGGGACTCCGCCTGTCCACGCAATAAGAAGAAAAGTGTGGCATCTTTTCCTTGCTTTTCAGACTTTAGCAGAAAAGATAACATCAATGTCCTCTTTGGTGCAATAGCTAGCATACCACAGAAGAAACAGCACATAATACAACAAACAATTCCTTTGATGTCATAAGAAAGTTATAAAAATTCCTGGGAACTGGGGGGACGGGACTATTTAGTGCAAGGCATTGCTCAAGCATTCAAAACTTTTATAAGCCAGAAAGTAACCATAATATTTTAATGGATAGGTTTGATCTTCTTGCAGTCCATGGGACTCTCAAGAGTCTCCTCCAGCACCAGAATTCAAAAGCAAGGAAACCCATACTAGTACTCAATTTTATACCAGCCATCAATACTGTCGCGTATTAAATACCATTCCGTGTAGAATATTGAGACTGTCAGATATCACATGCTGAGGAGATCATATATTATTGGATGCCAAATGGATGCCAAATATTTGGAGACTATTCAGCAGATATTCAAACATCCAGTGAATATCTGGAGAGTATTCTACACCAAAATTTGAAAAGGTGATTTTTTAAAAGGAGAATTATTGGGAACAAATTTGGTTCGGTTATGTATCAGCACACAATTTCAAATCTTGGCAATCGACAGTTGAATTTAGAGTTTAGATTCAAATTCCAGAGCTTTATATCATTAGAGAATTGGCTAGAAAAACCTCTTCCCCACTCTTCCCTGCCTTAGTAGCATAGTGCTGCTTTGTTCAAAGAGAGACAGAAGGAGCTTGCTGAAAGAAAATTTCTATGAGAAAGCTTTAGTAGACATGGAATTTTTTTTTAACCTTTCAGACATCTTGTGTGACCCATAAACTTTTGACAGAAGCAAAGGGAGAGGGAGAAAGAGAGAGATATAATGTGGGAAGAGCAATTAATTCACTAGGAATAACTGGGAAAGCCAGTAACAAACCCAGATATGCAAAAACACCTCCTTCTCCTCAGTAATTGCAGGATCTCTGCAACTCTATGTTTTCTTATAAGAGTATGTGCATGATTATGGGGTGGGACAACTTGTATGTAAGAGGAAAGTGACTGTGTGTTCCACCTTCATAATCAAATTTCCTTTCAGTAAAGATGGAGATCTTTGCATTCCCCCATAGCATTCACAAACAGGGTAAACATCTCTAGCCGCAGACATATTGCAAAACCTTTTTTAAAAAAATCAACAAAGAGCACAGTGAGAAGATTAATATATTTCCCATGATCCCCATTGACAAAAGCAACTTTATGTTTAAAATATGATGAATGAATAATCCTAGGCTAAGCCCAGCGATGACTTGTCTACTTCCCTATTTTCCTGCTGTCATTATTTTACATGTTATTCTGTGGCAGCCATGCAAATCGATTACGAGTGGAAATAACAACTTTCCCAGCAATGCATGTCACTGTTGCTTAAAGAAGCAAACGTCATTCCCAAAATTCCATATCTCTGTGTTCATCACTGGAGTTGCTGAAAACATCAGCATGGTACAGGAAAGCAAGAAAATGTAGTCATTGTGCGGGATCTCAATTACTTGATCTTCTACTCTTTTTGTAGATGTTTTGTAGCTGTTGACCTACTAGGATTATCTGTAAAGAAATGAGATATACCTGATGTTTTTTCTGCAACTGCTGTACAACCATCAGGTGTTCAAGGGAACTGTGAAAGACAAAATTTGTAGATTTGGAGAAGGAAAACCATGGGCCTTGAGGTTCTTTTGTTTTTCTAGGGGTAGGGGATTAGCAGTAATTAGGGAAAACTGTGGCCATTCAGAGCTGGATTGTGTTGGTTGGTTTATTTTGGTCTTGAACCAAACTAGTTTCATGTGCCCAAGAGAGAGCTGGGTGTGTTTCTTGAAACGGTAAAGGTAAAGGGACCCCTGACCGTTAGGTCCAGTTGCGGACGACTCTGGGGTTGTGGCTCTCATCTCACTTTACTGGCCGAGGGAGCCGGCATACAGCTTCTGGTTCATGTGGTTAGCATGACTAATCCGCTTCTGGAGTACCAGAGCAGCACACGGAAATGCCGTTTACCTTCCTGCCAGAGTGGTACCTATTTATCTACTTGCACTTCATGCTTTCGAACTGCTAGGTTGGCAGGAGCAGGGACCAGGCAATGGGAGCTCACCCTGTTGTGGGGATTCGAACACTGACCTTCTGATCAGCAAGCCCTAGGCTCTGTGGTTTAGCCCACAGCACCACCAACTTCCCTTCTTGAAACAGTAGTCCCAACCAAATGCCCCATAACATTATTTATTCAAAACAGGAGGGTGTTTCTAAAGCTGCTTATGGATACATGCATGTCTGAAATTCAAACAAAACCAGAAAATTAAGCATCTCATTGGCTGTGAGTTTTTTACATTTCACATATACATCAGTGGCATGAAAATAGTAGCCAATAAAATGAACTATGAACCAGGTAAACACAAGCTTGAATAGTGAAAATAAACAAAGTGTTTCTTTATATATAATAAAAAGGTAACTCTGTCATCACGCTGCCCCCATTGGAGCACTTGCAGTGCTTTATTACAATCTTGGATTTCCTTGAAGCCAGGGTGCGATGGGAGACCAAAAGTGAAAACAGGTTGCACAACAGCAGTGGCTGTGACATAAAAACAAGAAGGGAGTGGCCTTAAAAAAGACAAGGATGGAGGAAACTGACAGTTTTAAATAACAGATATTTAAGCAAAGTACTGTGGGATATTTGAAAGCTCCACATCCTGTATCTCACTCACATAAAGCTGCTGATGAGTGGAGAGAGAGAAGGTTCAATACAGTGATCATAGAATCATAGAATCATAGAGTTGGAAGAGACCACAAGGGCCATCGAGACACTGAAGCGGGGGGGGGGGGGGAGACTGTTCTAAACAACAGTAGAAGTTTGGGTAAAGTTGGGATGGGATGACACTGACAGGAAAATGGCAGTTTTATACAATAGCAGAAGTTTGAGTAAAGCAGAAATTGAGATATACTGAGAGGGAGGAAGTGGGCATTTTAGCAATGACAGTGGTTTGATTAGAACGATACTGAGTACAGTTGATCACATTAGTTCCTGTAGGGATGATTTCTAAAGAGGGAGACTTTTCTACTTCTGTAGACTTCCTTTGTGATTTAGAATAATTTGCTATGATACTCCAGCACCTGAAATTTCAGCTTTTTTGACAGGTAAGTCATCATTTTCCTTCCCTTGGTATCACTATGTTAATTAACCATATAAACTATGGTTATATATAAACTATACGGCTATATTGACTCAACAATCTTAAAACACAATCTTCTGCTGTTCGGGTTATACACACTAAAGTTAAAACATATCATTATGTGCATAGTTAAAGCTATGGTTTTCCCAGTAGTGATGTATGGAAGTGAGAGCTGGACCATAAAGAAGGCTGATCGCCGAAGAATTGATGCTTTTGAATTATGGTGCTGGAGGAGACTCTTGAGAGTCCCATGGACTGCAAGAAGATCAAACCTCTCCATTCTGAAGGAAATCAGCCCTGAGTGCTGACTGGAAGGACAGATCCTGAAGCTGAGGCTCCAATACTTTGGCCACCTCATGAGAAGAGAAGACTCCCTGGAAAAGACCCTGATGTTGGGAAAGATTGAGGCACAAGGAGAAGGGGACGACAGAGGACGAGATGGTTGGACCGTGTTCTCGAAGTTATGAACATGAGTCTGACCAAACTGCAGGATACAGTAGAAGACAGGTGTGCCTGGCATGCTCTGGTCCATGGGGTCACAAAGAGTCGGACACGGCTAAACAACAACAACAATTAAAACATGAATTTTCATTTGAAAATCCACCACTAGAATGTAAGGAATCATATTAAAAAGAACACAACTGGGGTGGATTAATCGTAGAAAGTAAATGCTTGATTGCAAAGCATGGGCTTTAACCATCTAAGTTTCTAGGTAGACATCAAAAGCATTTTTTTGTATGAGCTCCCTCATGAGATTTATTTTTTTTACAATCCAAGAAGGCTGACCTTATCACACTAAGAGCATAATATTATTTCCATTAGAGGTTAGCACCAGTGTTTCTCTTAAAACCCCAATGCAGAAAGGGGTCCAGGAGGGAGTGCCTCTCTTGATGCCTAGATAGGGGTTGATGGGTCATTGGCACCTCTCCTGAATGGCGATTCTCGACAGTTGCTCCAATTTGATGCACACCATAGCATGACTCGTAATCAAGGGTTGACCCAGCCAGAATAATCAACCAGCAGCCAGGCTGCCTGGTTCAGGATAAATACCCAACACCTATGTCAAAAGCCTAGGTGGAATCTACACACATTAAAAAACCGTTCTGAATTTTTTTTTAACCATTTTTAAAATTACACTAAATTTTCCATAAGGCTCACCATCATCATCTAGTGTCACATTGTATAATGCACTTAAAAGACACTTAAAATGTTTCCTTTGCAGCTGAAAGCTGAGTTCCTACTTTCATCTGTAATCAATAAAAAACCCAAATTTGTTTTCCTGTGCCTTTTTTTTACTTATCTCACTGAGAGCTTCAGTGGCCACAGACTGTAGACTCAGTGGGCCTGGGCCTGCAAGTGTTTAAGAAAACGAAAACATAGTTTGTTTTAGTGGCCACAAATTAATTAAGTGCAAATTATTCAGAATCTAGTTTTTTCTGGTTAGCCCTGACTACCAGAGCAAGCCTCTCCCCCTCATTTCAAGCAGCAGTGCGAGCAGCTGGTCTGTGTTTGAACATTTTTGAAAAATAAAAAAAAAAATGAAATGCTCTCTCTTAAAATGTCAGGGAGTTTTCAAGAGCAATGACTGTTCTGCTTGGCTTTTCCTGTAGTTATGTTTGACATTTTGAAACAGTTATAATTGATTCTGTGACTGACAGACTGTCCGTCAAGGCTGAAGTGTATTCTGTTTCTAAATCTATTGATATTTGCCGCTAATTCTGCTAGCACTATTTCACAAGTGCTTTGTGTTTGTAGATACTCTTATAATTAGTGATGACTAATATCCTTAAAAGGACTCCTCTTTCGTTGAGTTTGAATGAGCAGTAGAAATGTCTTAGCATTCCTGAACACTTTCTGTTACACAGTCTTAACATGCATACACAGATTTATTCCACAGAGTTCCATCAGTTCCATCAGTCCCTGCCCCAATACCATCACAAGGCCTATCATTCATGCGTGGAGTGACCATGCTTTGGTGGTTGAATGTTGCAGGTTCAATTCTAAGCATCTCCTGTGCAGTGGGTCTAGTGAGACCTTTATCTGAGAAGATATAGGTTTCAGTCAGATTAGGCAATATAGTCTGGATGGAACCAATGAACAGCTTCATATGTGTGGGAATGTTCAGAGTGGCAGGAGAGGATATATTGTTTATTAATATCCTTCCTAACTAGTGTTAGCAAGATCCTTTACTTAGCAGAGTTACATTCCCCCTTTTTACATGCACAGCAGATAGCTGGTTGCAGGCTCGTGTGAGCTTCTCACTATTGTACAATTCAGTCTGTCTCATATTGAATTGTATGTTCCTGGGAAGTTCCCCTGAATCCCTCTTAAAAGAATAAAGACGCCACAATCTTATTCAAAGTCAATAAAAGAAGACTCGTTGGAAAGGTTAGGTCACACCCACCTTCTATCACATCCATCTATGACATATTGGGTCCTCCCTTAAAGAGGGCACGTGTTGCGGTGAGACCTGGCAACCAAACCCTGTGTTGTGGGTGGGTACATTTGGATAGCCACAACACCCAATTGGTAGGTCCCTTGATGTAGGGTTCAATCAGGCCAATGGGACGCAGGCTAAATGGATCAAGGGACCTATATATACCTATGCACGTGACCCAGAGCTTCCTCTTTTGGTGCGTGCATCAGAACACCCACCCACCTCTCCCTATATTAAGGGCTGTGCGCTTGACCTTGCTATGCCGTTGTGTGTCATCTGTCGTTGGGACAGGGGCACGTGCCTGAATCCAGGGGGGCATTTGGGGGGTGGAGATAGCCTGTTCCCAGCTTTCCGCATATCCAGGTGTTCACCCTAGGCTGACCTATGCTGGTGCCTTGGGTCAGCGCTACCTGCAACAGTGCAGGGAGCTAGTCAAGCCACAACCTATGCAACCACTCACTTTCTGTAATCAATAAAGTTGTGGCCCAAATTCTGCCAAAAACCAACCCAAAATTTGAGTCTTGTCTGAATTTATTTAAGGGGGAGGTTTAAATGTCTGAAAATGCAAATGCTCCAGGCAGGAGGCACAGGAAATTTCAACTGGCTGGACCAAACATTCCCTCGCATGTCTTCTCTAGCATTTCAAGGAATGTTGTACTTGACTGCCTCTCATGGATCACATCCAGCAATATGACTATGTGCAATCTAAACGTCAACAGTATGAGAGACTACAAAGGTCAAAGATATGAAGGATAACAAAAGATGCATGTGGACAATTGCAGTTACTTGGACTTTGTTTCATAATGGCATGAGAACCAAAGTGGTACACTGAAGGCCTTATAGAAGAAGAAAGGCTGAGAAGAAAACGACTGTAGAACTAGCAAATTGGTTGGAGGATTTTCATTTGATTTAGCTGCCTGCATGCTAAGTAAGGCAAGGGGGGGGGATGTAATTATTTTTTATGGAAATCATCTGTGTCTGTGCTTGTGTGTGTGTGTGTGAATTAATATCCTATCTTAATAGGGAAATATCCACTATTTCAGTCAATTTTCATGCACTTAAAGAGCACCAAATGACAACAGCCACAAGGAAACCAGAGCATCACAAACCATGGGGAAGCTACAGGGGGTGCATTTCTCTATGTTCTGTGATGCGTCGGGTCAAGAAGAAATGGGGATTTCACAGCCTCCAACAAAGAACAGTTATCAAGGGAGCCCAAATGAGGGAGGAAGACCAAGATTGGGAACGTTTTCCCAAAAGGAGATACCACATAGCTTGGGTGGGAGAGTGAGGACATTGGTAAGGGCTCGAAAATTACTGACACCCATGAAATTTCATAAACATTTAACTAATATGTGATTTATTGTCTCTCAGAGCAATGTCCTAGGAACTAAGAAAGATGGGAGAGAGCTCATAACCTAGTAATGAAATGGCTGACGAATATGAACACCTTCTATATTAAGTTCCAGAATCAATGCAGTAATTCAGAACAGGTATTTTATGAATAACCAAACAGCCACAGATGTACAACATCAATCAACTGAACTTAACCTTCTCTAACTGAACAAGCTGACAGGCTTGCTCTTAAGAGTCTCATCATGCTAGAGAGGCAGTAACATTTATCATCACACTTTGGAAGGAGATGGTCCTTGTCCAGTAACCTTTTCATAATAACTTTTCGCCACAGTTTTCTCAAGGATCTGGGGCCACAGTAGAGGATGTTGACAACCATTTCATAACCTGCCATTCTAATTTCATCTTCAAGGACAGAGGGGAAAAACAGTGCTCAAAATGGTTTTGTGAATGGGGTGAGATTTGTTATGTGTTCAGTGGTCTGTGTTTGCCTGAGCTTGAGTCTGGACTAAAGATTCTGAGCCCCCGTGTTCTGATTCGATACATGATATCCAATCACAGAACATTTCAGGATTTGAAATGCCATTGGCCCTTAAACTCTGAGTTATGATTCGCAGCTTGGAAGTTTAGACAGCCAATCATGTTGGGAGTGGCCCAGGCCTTCAGAAATGTATATACGCAGTTGCTTTGCCCCTGTTGTCCAGTTCCGCTAGTTCAATAAAGGTTCTTGCTGTTATCACTGTGTCTTGCCTCGTGGTAACCCATCTACACTTCAAGAGTGTTCACTTCAAGAGCCTAGTTGATACACTGCTACTATATTGCCTTCTCCTTGCCCTGCTGCTTCTGGTAGTTCTCAGATTGCAGTCTAGACTAAGCCACTCTAACAGCAAATGTTGTTGTCAGAGCTGCCTCTCTTTTAAATCAGAACCAGTGAAAGTGGTGAGGATCCTGTGTGAGTGCGTGGAGGTGGTTGGAGGATGGATGGTGGCTAACAGACTGAGGTTGAATCCTGACAAGACAGAAGTACTGTTTTTGAGGGACATGGGGTGGGAAGGTGTGGGGGACTCCCTCATCCCGAATGGGGCAACTGTGCGCCTGAAGGACCAGGTGCACAGCCTGGAAGTCATTTTGGACTCACAGCTGTCCATGGAGGCACAGGTCAATTCTGTGTCCAGGCCGGTTGTCTACCAGCTCCACCTGGTACTCAGGCTGAGACCCTACCTGCCCGCAGACTGTCTCACAGAGTGGTGCATGCTCTGGTTATCTCCCGCTTGTACTGCAATGCACTCTACATGGAGCTACCTTTGAAGGTGACCCGGAAACTACAACTAATCCAGAATGTGGCAGCTAGAGTGGTAAGTGGGAGTGCCCGCCGAGACCATGTAACACCGGTCCTGAAAGACCTACATTGGCTACCAGTATGTTTCCGAGCACAATTCAAAGTGTTGGTGCCGGCCTTTAAAGCCTTAAACGGTCTCTGCCCAGTATACCTGAAGCAGCACCTCCACCCCCATCATTCAGCCCAGACACTGAGGTCCAGCTCCAAAGACCTTCTGGCGGTTCCCTCCCTGTGATAAGTGAGGTTACAGGGAACCAGGCAGAGGGCCTTCTCAGTAGTTGCGCTCGCCCTTTGGAATGTTCTCCTACCAAATGTCAAGGAAATAAACAACTATCCAACTTTTAGAAGACATCTGAAGGCAGCCCTGTTTAGGGAAGTTAGGGAAGTTTTTAATGTTTGAAGTTTTATACTGTTTTTAATGTTCTGTTGAAAGCCACCCAGAATGGGTGGTCTAGAAATAATAAATTATTATTATAAATTATTATTATGATCTCAGCTTGCAGCTAACTAGGTTTTGAAGATGATAACTCTAAATAAGTCATGTTCATTATTTCAGTGCACTTGCATTGATTGCAACCCATAGTGACTAACATGTCTATATAATATGGGAATATTAGGCCAGCTTTCACGGAGAAAGTAGAAAGGACTCTTCACTCTGATGACAACTTTCAAATTGTCCTACACTTAGGGGTGTCACAGAAATTCTCCAAATTCAAATTTATCCACAAATTTGGGAGCTCTGTCCCCTCACAGTCTTTCCTGGAACCAAATTTCCTGCCTTGTATGTTCCATCAATTTTTGTGGTGAATTACTAAGTGGTTTCTGGCACCACCAGAAGGGAATGTATAATTTGTAATGTAACAACAAAAAGTGTACTTTATGCTGATATTATTGGGCTGGGCGCTGTGGGGTGGTGAATGCTTCCCTCTATGAGGGAGCCTTCCCAGAACCACTGAAAGAGGCGGTCATTAAACCGCTCCTTAAAAAAACATCTTTAGACCCGGTCAATATGGCCAACTATCGCGCAGTCTTAAATCTTCCATTCTTGGGCAAGGTAACTGAGCGGGTGGTTGCTGAACAAATCCAAGCACGCCTGGTGGATGTGGACCATTTGGATCCTTTCCAATCAGGATTCAGGCCTCATCATGCACCAAAGGGAATACTTTTTCTTCTTCTGACCTCATTTGTAAGAATTGCTTTTGCAAACTGAGCTTGCTCCAGGCAAAACAAGTTCAGCTTTTGCAACTTTAAAAGAGAAGCCTCGCAAAGAAAACACGGTCACCAGAGTTTCACCCATCTAGGAGCCTGACTTTGCAGAATCCAAATCATGGTGTGTCCATGCCATGACAAAGGCTGACATAAAGTGTTGAAGATGTGGCCGTGTTCCTGCCACTCGGTTAATCTTGGCTACAAGCAAGGTTACAACTGTAGCCTAAAACAAGAGGACTAAAGTCAGGGAAACTCATGCAAGAAGACTGGGCAGCATTAAGAGAAGGTAATGAGCCGGCAGGATTTAAAATACGTAGATTAAAGGCACATTGGTCAAACACAGCAAACAAGTAATCTTGATGTGGTGGTATGAGGAGTTGCTTTGCAATTGTTTTATATGGTGTTTTCTTGATGCGTACATGCAGGCACAACCACATCTAAAATTATTGCTGTTTTGAGTCCCCCTGCATTTCCTGTTGCGCTGCTAATTTGCATCCCCCCATTGTAATTCAAGCCTTCCATTTCCGATTGCAGCGTTCTAAGGTGATATCTGGAGCTTGTATTTCGTGCTTTTGTTTTTGCTATTTATTTTGTGTTTTTTGTTTTGAGGCTTTTTCAGTTAATTTGTTTTTGTGACTGTGTGAATCCCAGTTCAGCTACTAATTGATTGATTGATTGATTGATTGATTGTGTGAATGGATAAAAGCCCCGCATCCAAACAATGACAATCAGCAGTGCAGGTAAGAAAATTTTTTAATTTTAATTTTTATCAACTACAATACTGTTTTATTTATTTTATAGTACATTGATCATTGCTTTCATTTTATGGATGAGTGGTCTCGTTAGATAGTAAAATTCATGTTAAATTGTTGATTTAGGGGTTGTTTTTAAAAGTCTGGAACGGATTAATCCATTTTGCATTACTTTCTATGGGAAAGCTCTACTTGGTTTTGGAACGCATTGTTTTGGAACAGACTTCCGGAATGGATTAAGTTTGAGAACCAAGGTACCACTGTATTCTGCTGCAGCTGTCAGTTTGTTTCTTTTTACATCCCCTCCCTACAGTCACCAATGTGCAAGAGCTATATGATATTATATAGTAAAGGGTAAAGGGACCCCTGACCATTAGGTCCAGTTGCGGACGACTCTGGGGTTGCGGCGCTCATCTCGCTTTATTGGCCGAGGGAGCCGGCGTACAACTTCCAGGTCATGTAGCCAGTGTGACTAAGCCGCTTCTGGCGAACCAGAGCAGCGCACGGAAACGCCGTTTACCTTCCCACCAGATACTTATTTATCTACTTGCACTTGGATGTGCTTTTGAACTGCTAGGTTGGCAGGAGCAGGGACCGAGCAATGGGAGCTCACCCTGTCGTGGGGATTCGAACCGCCAACCTTCCGATCGGCAAGCCCATGAGGCTCAGTGGTTTAGACCACAGGGCCACTCGCGTCCCTCTATGATATTATATAAAATCATAGAATTAAGGGACTCCGTGGGTCATCTCTAGTCCAACCCTCAGCAATGCAGGAATTTGTCCCAGCATCCTGTTTCCAGGCAGGCTAAGTGTCCCTGGGATGCTCCTAAGGCACAATGGTTGCCATCAATTTTGATTTTAATTAACTTTTATAATGTTTTTATAATGTTGCACTGTTTTAGTGTTGTTAGCCACCCTGAGCCCGGCTTCGGCTGGGGAGGGCAGGATATAAATAAAATTTATTATTATTATTATTATTAAAGGCAAGAGCCCTCCAACACCTGACCCCAGTAGCTGGGATTTAGGGGTATACTGCTCCTGTACAAAGAAGCTCCACAGCTATCGTGCCTAACAGAGGCTGTTAGAGGTCCCATCTTGATCCACAACTTCTTCTAGCATGCAACGCCCGTTGCACTGAATTTAAATGTAGGTGGAACTTTATTCATGTTATGTCTTATCTTAGTTCATTGAGTTTCTGATTCTCAGGACCAGGTGTGTGGTGACCCTCATCCTTACAGAATATGTTTCCCTGAGAAGCACACAGTTCCTTTCTTTACTATTGTTTAAGCAGGCCTTAGGGATGCGAGTGGCACTGTGGGTTAAACCACAGAGCCTAGGACTTGCCGATCAGAAGGTCGTCGGTTCGACTCCCCGCGACGGGGTGAGCTCCCGTTGTTCGGTCCCTGCTCCTGCCAACCTAGCAGTTCAAAAGCACGTCAAAGTGCAAATAGATAAATAGGTACCGCTCCGGCAGGAAGGTAAACGGTGTTTCCGTGCGCTGCTCTGGTTTGCCAGAAGTGGCTTAGTCATGCTGGCCACATGACCCAGAAGCTGTACGCCGGCTCCCTCAGCCAATAAAACGAGATGAGTGCTGCAACCCTAGAGTCGGCCACAACTGGACCTAATGGTCAGGGGTCCCTTTACCTTTACCTTTAAGCAGGCCTTAAAGATCCTTATGTTGCAGCATGCTTTTAAATCTTTTGAAAAGATTTTCTTACCTTTAAATAAATAAAATCCATTCATAATACACTGAGTTCTGTTATAGGCCAAAAAAAGTAAAGATGGTGTATCACACCACGAACCCTTTCTTGTTCTGTTCTGACTACTGCCATCCAGTCATTCTTGAATGCCTTAGTGGAGGAAAAAGAAATTACATAGCCACTCTTTCCCTGGGTTCCTTCTGGTACTGCTTCACTGTTAACAAACAATTTAAATGCATTACATCAGGAAGAAGTCAAATAACTAAAGGTGTCTGTCTCTGGAAGATTACATGTTATCTGAAATACAAAAGTAATGATGAAATATTACTTGCTGAATAAAGACAATCTCCTGTCATCTCTAGGCAGAAACATACTTTTTGTTTGGTACAATTCACTACCTTAAAAAGAAAGAGGAAAAGAGTGAGGCCCATCATACTTCAGTCATAAAAACTGATGAAATTGCTTGAATGTGACATTTTGTGTCTTGTGAGGATAAGGTGGGGTGAGAAGGGAGGAGGAAATCAAAGTGTTTATTATTTGTGAGGCTGCTTCAGTGGAAGAAAGGTCAAGTAAATGTCTTTTTCCACCCTTAGTTCTATCTCAAAGCATCTCATAAAAATGATAGAGGAAGCAAATGTAAATGAGGGGAATGTGTGTATGTCATATATATATATATATATATATATATATATATATATATATATATATTTGCTTTCGTATATATATATATATATATATAAATTGTAAGCTCAGGATTCATGAGCCACTTTTGCCCTCCTGACCTAAGCATGTCTCATCCGGACTAACGCCAGATTCACAGGCTCCATTTGTGGCATGGTTATTACCACAAAGCCAAACCTCCCTTGAGAAACTTCATTTATGGCTGCAATCCTATATCCACTTTCTTCAGAGCAATCACCACTGAATTTAGGAGAACTATGAATAGAATTCTTTTTTGATTCTGTATGTTCCCTGTCCCCTCCGTTTTTATGAATCACTTTTTACAGATCCCATTCTTTTTCTTTTTTGTGTGTGTGAGTGAGATTGCACGAATTTTAAGATGAGATGCATATGCACTTATTGCATGGAAATTAAAATACATACAATATCAAAAACAGAGAATGCCAGCTTTCCTTTAAACCAATTTCTTTCTAGTCCTTACAACCAAAACCCCAAATTTTCTGCTAAAAGCTTAGACACAGGACAAGACACTTTTGCTATCTTGTTTTGTAGTTCTAGTATGTGCATGCATGAACTTAGTACACTTCTTTATTTTATTTATTTCCTATCTCATGATATCTACACTGTTTAGGATGGGAAGAAATCCTTGCTGTGTTGTCTTTATTCCCTCCCAGAAAAATGCTCCCAAGTATGAGAATCCCAAAAGTGCTAAATTAGAATTGAGGGGAGACACCACAGTCTCCGAGAAGAGGGTTAAATACGGAGCGGCATTTGACCAGAGACATACTTTAAGGTTTCCTTCCCCGAAGAATAGTAGTCTTTTTGCATATGACTGGTGGGGAAATTAAAACAGGGAGGAGAGGGAAATTCTACTCACAGATAGCAAGCATGAGATTTCAACCTATCTTGAATTTCACTCCTCAGAGCTATCAAGCTTATAAATTTTGATTCATGACATCCAGTATAGAGCCCCCTAATGGTGCTGATTAGGTATAACTAGATGATAGATAGATAGATAGATAGATAGATAGATAGATAGATAGATAGATGATAGATAGATAGATAGATAGATAGATAGATGATAGATAGATAGATAGATAGATAGATAGATGATAGATAGATAGAGATAGATAGATAGATAGATAGATAGATAGATAGATAGATAGATAGATGATAGATAGATGATAGATGATAGATAGATATAGATGATAGATAGATAGATGATAGATAGATAGATAGATAGATAGATAGATAGATAGATAGATAGAGTCCATAATGCTACCTTATCCAATGGTCCCAGACTATTCTTAGGTCTTTTCCAGCAATGGGTATACACACTCATTTAGGAATGGTCCCCTTAATATGTTCCAACATTCTGTTTGCTTCCCATAAGAAGCAACATTTTAAAGAAATGGGGAATAACAAATCAGGGACTTGAAAATATTGCATTTGTGTGTGTGTGTGTGTGTGTGTGTGTGTGTGTGTGTGTGTGTGTAAAATCCTACATTATAGGGAAGCTATTAGAACAGAGCTGTGTGAACTTGGGGCAGCAGGAGACATTCAAAGGCAGGAGAATGTACAGTATATAAAATAAAACCCAGCAGACTTTTAGTAGGAATTTAGAACACAATAATGGCAATTCAAGGGGTCGCTTAAAAATAGAATAAATGAAATATGGAACCCTCAGGCCTAGTCATAATGGCAAGTTCAAAGGAATGAAAGTAGAATGCAAGCATTAAGAATTCCTATCTAGCCTATGCATTCTATCCAACACATTGTCCATGAGTTCTGCACCAATGCTTTCACCATGGAGTGGTTTTGCTTGTCTTTCTTTGGAAAAGGCCAATGAATTTGGCTTATACAACAACATTTTGGGATATTGTACAAGATGTACTATACAAAAACTTAATAAGTGTTTATAAATACCTCCATAATGCTTTATTTTGGCCATAAAGAATCCATTTAGGTTATGACATTGTTTGCTTTGTGCACTGAGTGACTTTGTTCAAGGCTGGCATCACTTTCGGCTCCTCCAATTTGCTGCCTAGTTAACTTGCCACCCGTGCTTCCCCCAGCACCATACATTGAAAACAGTTTCATACCACTTTAGACTGTCAAAGAATCCTGTGAACTATACTTTGTTAAGGATGCTGAAAGCCCTATTTCCCGGAGAGAGCTACAGTTCCCAGTGTGGTATAGCAGTCAATCCATTTTTGCAAAGAATTCCAGGAACTGTAGTAGTGAGAGGGAAATCCTGACTGCCATCAGACACTGCCAGCATGGCCAATGGCAAGGAATTATGGGAGTTTCAGCCCAACAATACGTGGTTCCTCATCCCTGCTCTGGGGCCCATTGGAGTTGATACGGCTGAAGGCAGGGACCTCAACAATAGATGGAGCCAGAACCAAAGACATCCTCCTTCCTGAAGAGTTCTGCATCACTGTGTCTAAGGAGGAGGAAGCCAACAGTCAGGACCATCACCTGAACCCAGTGAGAAGGTAGACTGGTGGGAGCTGGCTGAAGACAGACTGAGGTTGATGTGCCCCATTACACCAAAAGCCCTCACCTCTCCTGGGTTCCAAGGAATATTGAGTATTACTCCTTATTTATTTATTTATTTGTTAAGGTTGCATCCTGCCTTTCCATCAAATGGTGCTCCCAGTGTCTAACAAAAATAAAACGCAATAAAATGCAATAAAACAGCGATAAGATATAAGAAAAAAACAAAGTACCACAAATGTCTGTCTGAAAACCATTGAATTTACCACTGACTTACTCCTTGGTTAGCATGTATAGGATTGCAGCCTAAATTCTGCTAACGATCATGGAACATCTTGACTTCTAAACCCATTATGACATTCTCTACTTAAGTTGAGGGTTTTTTTGAGGATTTTTTTTTAACTTCAAACAGATTTATTAACAAAATTTGAAGAGCCTAATCATTTTCAAAGTAAAAATGTTGCCTCTGGGAGTCAAATGCTTTTCTGTTCTAAGCCAGACCTGTCTTGTGTGTGTTCCAGATACCATAGCTCTTGACATTCTGGTGGGAATTCTTTCGCAACATGCCGTTTTTATTATAGTTAGGACTCACTGGATCAAATGTTGATGCAAACCCTCATCCTAAAAAAAATAATTAAGAATGGATTTTTTTTTAAAAAAGGGGAAAAAACATTTATTTTATTTTAGTGGAAGCATTTGTTTTTCATTTTGAATGTTTCAGGTTTCACATTGTTCTTTTTCGTAAGTCCAAGCCACCCACCCCTTTCTTTGATCATGGCAGCTTCCATGTTGCGTTCTGTGACTGGGCTTCCCTGGCGCTGAGTGCCAGGATGATGGGGGAAGCATGTACTTATAGAATGATAGGAGGTGGCCCTTGAGGCTGGAGGAAATTAAATATGTTGAATACTTTGACCTGGTTCCTGTACATTATTTCTGAAAGTCTGTATTCTCTGCAGCAATTGCTGGACACCCCCCCCCTCCATGCAGCCATCAAGCATGATGCAGCCACTCCACAAAGAAACACAATCGGTGTGCTTCTTCACTCCCCACTCCTCAAAACAGGAGGAGAACATACAAATTAGTCCTCCTGGGCATGGTCGGCCAATTGGTGCCAAAGAAGGATAGAACTTTCTTTATGTATGCTACAACAGCAGCAAGAATACTTATTGCAAAGTACTGGAAGACACAAGATCTACCCACCCAGGAAGAATGGCAGATGAAGGTGTTGGACTACATGGAACTGGCAGAAATGACTGGCAGAATCCGAGACCAGGGAGAAGAGTCGGTAGAAGAAGATTGGAAGAAATTTAAAGACTATCTACAGAAACATTGTAAAATTAAGGAATGTTAGAAGGATGCTGGAATGAAGTTATGTGGCTTTAGCAGTAATGTTACAAAGGGGTATGTAAAAATGGATTGTTAATAGGTGAGAATGTAAAGTTATAATATATTAAGATAAATTATTAAGATAAAAGTAAAAATGGAAAGGATTTGCTGAAATAACTAATTGAACTGGAATACAAAAAAGGGAGGTGTGAGGAAGTCAGGGAAACAAGTAAATGAAAGACAAGATATGGAAAGGTTGATTTGTTTTTAATTGTTTTTACTTTTCTGTATTTTGTATTTTTTCCTTTTTTTCTTATTCTTGTAACTTTTTTGAAACTTTAATAAATATTTTTTTTTTTTTAAAAAGAGAACATACAAATTAGTCATCCATATGATCAGACATGCACATGGAAAACATGTGGTTTTCTGAATGGTGAAGAGAAGGGGGCCCGACTACTCATGAATCGTCATCATTGTTATCTTCAATAGTGTCACCTTCCAGACATATATCTCAAGATGTGGGCAACAAGATCTATTCTATATCATTTGTTTATAATCTCAGATTCAGGCCAGGTCTTCATTGTACTGAAGCGAACCCTCCTCATGAGTAAAGGCCTGTTTATGAGTAAATACTTTCTCGCAAGAGACCAGGAAGATGTGGCATATAAAAGGCTTCAGAAGTAAGCAAGCAGAGACATAAGATATTGTGGGTCCTTGTTCTCATGAGGAGAAGGACCTGAGTCTTAATAATCTCTTCCTTTGCCTGAGGCTAAAGGGTCTCAAGACTTGCCTGCTGAAGGAAAGGGCTACCAAATATCATAGAAGTACTGCCCTCATTATCTTGTTCTAAAGAACATTATGCCATAATGTGACAGCAATAGCTATATTCATATACAGTGGTACCTTGGTTCTCAAACTTAATCCGTTCTGGAAGTCCGTTCCAAAGCTAAAGCGTTCCAAAACCAAGGCGTGCTTTCCCATGGAAAGTAATGCAAAATGGATTAATCTGTTCCAGACTTTGAAAAGCAACCCCTAAAACAGCAATTTAACATGATTTTTACTATCTAATGAGACCATTGATCCATAAAATGAAAGCAATAAACAAGGTACTGCAGTCACACAATCAATCAATCAATCAATCAATCAATCAGTCAGTAGCTGAACTGGGATCCACACAGTCACACAAAAAAAGAGCCGCAAAAACAAAAATGCAGAATAAATAGCAAAAACAGACAGACCTCAGCATAACGCTCAAAATGGAAGGGTGGCACTCAAATTGGAAGTGCAACACTCAAAACGGAGCACGTTTGGCTTCTGAAAAAAGTTCTCAAACCGGAACACTTCTGAGTTTGCAGTGTTTGGGTTCCAAATTGTTTGAGTACCAAGGCGTTTGTAACCATTGCTGTTTTTCTAGAAAAAGAGTTGCTGGATCTCACCTTGAATGCCTCCCTTATACTCTTATAATGGCAATGGCACCCACCTGAGAGGTGCCAGAACTGAGTTCCGGCAAGTTCCAGCTGAAAAAAGCCCTGAGCGTAACTAACATGCCTATTTCCGTGCTAAGATTCAAGCTGAAAGCATAGCATATAATTGTAGGAACATTTTTGCCTCTCTGTATCAAATCATAAACATGAACAAACCACAGTGTGCCATCCCTCTTATTTGAATTTTCTGGTCAGTGTACTGGACATGGTCTTTGGTTTGCGTTTTTGCAGTGTTCATAACTTCCAGGGTTTTGAGTCAGGTCCATCTCTGTCTCAGACCAAAATGCTTAGGATTTTCCATGACCTTTTTTCCCCTTTCCCTTTGAAGTCTGCCAAAGTCCACGGTTTCAAAATGACTATAAACAAACCGATCGAAACCAGATATGTCAAAACAGAATAGCCTCGCCGGTTCCCACACAGAGAAACATCAGGAGTGCCAAGTGTGAGGAGTG
The DNA here is from genome assembly GCF_964252035.2 of Podarcis erhardii. Taxonomy (NCBI): domain Eukaryota; kingdom Metazoa; phylum Chordata; class Lepidosauria; order Squamata; family Lacertidae; genus Podarcis; species Podarcis erhardii. The sequence continues at coordinate 9,483,530 of NC_138512.1, forward strand.
TCTGTCAAAATGAGGAATTAGGGAGTAGATGATCTCTAAAAAACACTGGTTCCAAGAATAATGGGGGAAACACAAAAATAAAAGCAAGTTTTGGTGTGTGAGGGGGGTCTATGATGAGCCAGTCACAAAGTATACAGGAGCCGTGTCTGAAAACAATATTGGAGCAGTTCCTAACAGTTGCATGGAGCTATTTTTCATAACTTTTCTGTGCCTCCATTGGAGCACAGAATCCCTATCTCTTATCAGCATGGATCTTGTAATGTATCTCACACAGAGAGTAAGAGGGGGTATGGAAGAAGAATGTGGTCCTTATCTCAACTGGTGATAGAAAAACCAATAAATCTCGCAGCAAAAGCTGTGAGTGAATTATGAGGGCTTCACCCTTTTATTTGTACAGTGGTTTTTTCCCTTCTTTTTGCAAGAATGATGGTGTTGATTTAAAGCATGTATGTGGAAGGAGAAAAGGCAGCAGGGAGAGACAAAAATAGGGACAGCGACTCTGTTTATCTTTGGTACAGTTTTATTTTTAATTTTCCCTTTTCAGAAGAGGGGGGCAGGGGAACCACTTCAGCATTTGAGGAAATTAAAATAGCAGATTCCAACAGATAGGCATCCCATATCTCTGTGTTACAAGACATGCTTTGTATGATGAAGGTCACAGGTTCTGCCGCTAGCATCTCATTTAAGGTCAGTTTCTGGGCTGGTAAAGACCACTACTTGAGAGACCATCTAATAGTGCAGAAAGTACAGTCCTAAATTTCACCAGTATATTGGCATCCATGTTCATTTGAAAGGAAATCAATGCCCACATAGACATCAAAATGGCGCCAAAAAGGTGATAGGCTAGTCAGCTAGTTGGATTGGGATGACTGGTTTGAGAAAGCCACTTCCGAGCTGGAGAGGAGGTGGGGTTACGGGCTTCATGCCCCTCCCCACACACGAGGGGGCTGGCTCTCAGCCCCTGTGATACTGGGGGAATCCTCGGCCGTGTCATCCTCCTGGCCAGCCAATCAGCTGGCCCAGGAGGCGTGGCCTGCCCTATTTAGGGCCGGTGTGGCCGAGGACTGCCCTCTTTCCACACTCCAGCTGATCGGGTTTTCCCATCCACCCACCCGTTAGGTCAGGTCATTGCTATGGACTTCGGTTGGTTGCCATTAAGGGGCCTGGTAGGATTTTTTTCCACTTGGCAAATTGGCACCAGCCATTTGGTTTTTCGCCTACCTCGTAGCAACTGTCACAACTTCCTCGCCATTGGTGATTAGGCATTGGTAGGGGTATTGTCATGCAGATGAAAGGGGGGGGGGGGGAGGAAGCGCCATCACCTTTCCCCCAAAGCGAAGGGTAGTCCAGTAAAGGATTTCAGGGGGCGTCGCCTTGTCCTAAACCTATGGAGGTGTGGGCCTACGGCATGCCCTGAGCGGTGACCCCGGGGGAGCTCCTAGTTGATGTGCATCAACAGGACTCCCCCTACTGGCGGTTAACCCTTGCTGGTCTTCAAGCAAGCAGGCTGAAGCTGGTTAGTTGATAGGACCAATGCCTAAGCCAATACCGCTCAATTCCTGTAATCAATAAAGTTGTGGCCTAATTTGACCCATTAACCTAAAATTCTTGTGTCTTGTGTCTTTATTTCTTTATTTCTCGCCACGCAACAGCCATAGTTTTCAGGCCTTTTTTTCCAACATATCCAAGCTGGCCATCCCTTTCCATCTTCCCCAGTTGCAGAACTGAGACTGGTGTGGTAAAACCGAAGGAATGCTGAAGAAACGATGGTTCTGTTAGACAAAATCCTTTTGTTTTAAATAAATGCAATTTTTTTCCATAAAGAAATCAGACACCTTGTTGGTGTTTTTCTTATAGTAAACACAGGGTCACTGAAAGGAAACAGGCTAGATGAAAGATCACCGTGGTTGTAAATTGCTTCCATCTGCAAACACTGTAAATCGTGTAGACATAAAAAGGGAAGTTATGGTAAGAGCTCCAGAGTGTCGTGTCTTTGGATTCAAAAACGTTCTTCTTCCAAGGACTTTATTCTGCTGCCAAGATTAAGAAACACGAAGTCATGACTCAGGAACTGGACCATGTCAAAGGAATTGTACCATGGAAATACGCTTCTTCCTCTCCATTATCTTTTTCATCTTATGAAGAAACTGTTTCAGGAATCTTGAAAAATCCAATATGATTTCTTTCAGATTTTGCTTGCTCAAGGAACTATTGGGAACTGCGTCTAAGGCAAACTGGGGTGTTGTCATAGAGATTTGATGAAGGCACACAGGGTCTCAAACTGGTTTTCTGGCAACCAAACCAACACCCCTTCTTTACCCTTGTGCCATCCATCATGACAGCTTGCCAAAAGCTGATTGGATTTTGCCATTTGCAAAGGTGTTTCAGAGGGAGCCTTCAGTGTGAATATGCTCAATTACAAGGTAGTCAAGAAGTTTGATTATAATTCATTTAGGCTTGAATCGAGACATTGGTTTCCTGTTTTACTCTGAAGGTTGCTTAACATACCCAAAATGGGATGATTGCATTGTGACTACCAATTACAGCTGTTGTGAATAATTGCTGTGCAAGGCAACTGGGGTGTTGTCACAGAGACAAGGCAAGGAAGTCCAGGCTGGTAAACCAGAGAAGCCCAAATTGGATCTGTCACTGTGTGATGGCCTGGGATTCGGACTCAGAGGCTGAACCTGAGGAATCCCAGCCTGCACAGGATTCCCCACCTCCAGAACCAGTTGAGCCGGGGCTGGGGCCTGAGCCTGAAGGGCTGTGCTGGATCCTCAGGTGCAGGTACCAGCTGAGTCTGCTCTGGCTCCTGAGGTGATGGAGGACCCATTGCCTGCAGGTGCTCCACTCTCAGCCCCGTCAGGGGAAGGTGAGGTGGCCTCTGGGTCCGGTAACCCTCCAGCCTCTCCTGAGCTGCAGAGGCTCAGGGCAGAGAGGCGGAGGGAACTAAGTTCCCGCAGGAGGAGTGCTCGCCTCCAGGCCAGGAGAGATGAGTCACCTGTGGACCGGGGCCGCCCTATGCCTCGGGGCAGATAAAAGTCAGTCAGCCCCAGTCCCAGGTTGTGGGAGCAACATTGTTGCTAGCCTGTTCCTGCCTTGCTCTTCTGCCAGAGTTCCTGACCTCACCGGACTCCCCGCCTTGGACCCAGCTACAGCTTTGATGGACAGCCTCCATACCGCACCATCAACCTCGGACTGGACTTGGACCTTGCCTCTCGGTTAGCCCTTGGGACCAGCACACACTGGCAATTGGACTAATTTTGGATTCAACAGATTCTTGCCTGGCCCAGCTCTGTCCCTTCTCCTCATCTCTGAAACACCCTGTTTTGGGTGTGCCTGCTGGCTACCATGTGTAGGAATACCCGGGGCGTAGCTAGTTGCTCCAGCACCTAGAGCGGCAGGGGCGGGGCGATCCGCTCATAGGGGCGCCATGGCCAGCTGCCCACAGAGTCCGCCTAGTGGACGCAAGCCCCACGCTGGCATTTCAGGGAGTGCAGGGCCCCAAGCAACTGTGTCACTCCCAGGAGAGACGCGTGGCTCGGGCACGCTGCAGGCCAGGCCCCGTGTTAAGTGCTGCCCTCCGCGGTGCACCATTTTGTCACCCCCTCAGGGATGACACCGGGGGTGGACCATACCCCCCACCCCACCCCTTCCTACACCCCTGGGGATACCACTGGCATGAACCTCTGGCCACCCAACTCCCCATGGCTACAGTGGGCATAGTCAGTAGCTGTGCAATGGTGGAGCCCCCACCCTGCAGACAGAGTCTGGCACAGCGACTGGCAGAGGGGCACCTCCACCTCATCCACACACCCCCCATCAGCATGGTTGGATACAGGAGTTCCAAATGCTCTGCTAAGGTACTTCTCTGCCTGCTTATTTGGGAATATTAAATCATTTTACTCATGGCGCTGCACATGAGTAAAATGAGCCAGTGTGGTGTAGTGGTTAAGAGCAGTAGTCTCGTAATCTGGGGAACCGGGTTCGCGTCTCCGCTCCTCCACATGCAGCTGCTGGGTGACTTTGGGCCAGTCACACTTCTTTGAGGTCTCTCAGCCCCACTCACCTCACAGAGTGTTTGTTGTGGGGGAGGAAGGGAAAGGAGAATGTTAGCCGCTTTGAGACTCCTTAAAGGGAGTGAAAGGCGGGATATCAAATCCAAACTCTTCTTCTTCTTCTTCTTCACTACAGAATGGCACAGAGCAATGACTTGAAAAACGGACATTTTCCACCACTCCCCATGCACCTTTCCCTCTGCCATTCATGAAGGATCACCCAACTGCTTCAAATGTCTCATACAGACATATCTTTTTGCCCAGAATTTCTCTGGCCTGCAATAATAGGCTATGTTTTCATCTGTTTTTTATAATACTGCTTCAACGGTTTTATGTTGCATTTTTATGTTGCACTTAGAGATATTTCAAATGTCAAGCGGTCTCACAATGCTTTCAGATAAAATAATACCTAGAAATATATATTTTATTCATATATTCATATATATATTATATATAATATTAACTGGTTATGCACACTTTCTTTCCAAAATACCAGACAGTATTCTTAGTATCAGGCCATATTCTTGGTGGGTGGGGTGTATATTTCATATATTCCATATTCTAACTCTCATGTGTTACATACAAGGATGAGAAACAGAGAATCGAAAAGATCCATAGTTAAAAAAAAAAAAAAAAGGAGAAAGGGTGATTCATATACTTCTTTAATGTAACATCTGTCTCCACTTTCCAAGTAGTAAGAAGTTTCAGGACAACCTTTTACTGGATAAATATCTTTCTGAAGTGAGAGTACTGGAGACGGATGGTGTTTATGGGAGATCCGGGTGTGGTGGTGTTTTGTTTGTTTTTTTACAAACAGGCAAGCTGAGCAGGACAGAACAGACAAGCATCCAGGCGGTCGCGAGTAAACATGAAACAGCATCAGTTCCCCCCCCCCCAAAGCCACAGAACACCCTTGCTGCTTCCCAGGTCTGTTTCTTACCACCCAGTCGCGAAAACCAGGCATCTTTTGCTTTCTCTTCCCAGATCTGGGCTGAGAAGTTGTCTCCCATAACCCACACCAGAGCAAACAGAGCTCGAAACAAATGTCAGTGGTTTGGAGTAGCCACCAGGAAGGATGGGGAAGAAATGAAATTCAGTACGCATTCCACTCTCTGAAACTGTATGCTGATAAAAACACAGCCACCCTTCAAGATTCGTGCTTCTCTGAATTTCGCAATGCAGTTCTCAAGCCAAGTAATGTGTACAAAAATGGATATTCGAGCGTAAAGCATACATTTAAATACATCCGTTAGTGAAAATAATTGAGTACCAGCTAGAGTGCCTCCCCCCTCTTATAACTTATTTTGTGTTACACCTGTAGCAGGGGACATCATAATCTTTTCAGTGTTTATGGCCTCTTAATCCAGTGCTGACTCCCCCCCCCAAAAAAAAAAATCCTGGCTACTGTAGTTCGTTATGGGTACTGGGTGCTTCTTAGGAGACCCTATATTTACCTCACAGAGCTGCAATTCCCAGAGCTCCCTGGGAAGAGTGTTTGCTTGCTAAATCACCCTGGGAACTGTAGTTCTGTGAGGGGAATAGTGCAGATGGGGCTAAAATGACTGGGAGCCTGGTGCTCTTTATGGCTGTCCAGTTTGTACAATTCTTCCACCTTGAAAAAGAGGGAATGTTTTGATTAAATGGGCACAAGACGTAGGTCATAATATTATGTTTGAAGATTGGGAAAGATTGTGGAAAACTGATTTAAAATTTACAGATTGCTCTTTGCTGAAAGAAAACTATATGAAAATGATGTATAGATGGTATATAACACCAGTGCAGATAGGAAGAATGTATAAAACCGGTTCAAATATATGTTGGAAATGTAAGGAAAAAGAAGGGACCTTTTACCATATGTGGTGGGACTGTAGTAAAATAAAAAATGAGTTGAAGAATATACAATGAGTTGAAAAAAATGTTCCAATTAACATTTGTAAGAAAGCCTGAAGCATTTCTGTTAGGGATTGTAGGAAAAGACCTGCTAAGGAAGTTGAAGAACATATTCATGTACGCGACAATGGTGGAAAGAGTTTTAATAGCACAAGGATGGAAGAATGAAGAAATCCCGACCAAAGAACTGTGGCAAGAGAAACTAATGGATTATGTGGAATTGGCAAAATTGACACACAAACTGTGTGATAGGGACAACTGTGACTTTAAAGAAGAATGGGAACCTTTTACAAAGTACTTAAAGAAACAACAAAATGAACTGGACTTCTTGGCCGGTTTTGAATAAACATACACAAATTTATTATTGGTAACATATAGACAGATAAATTAAGGATCTTCACAATTTTATAATATGCAGAGAATAACATGTGCTGAAAAACCAGAGAGAGGAGCTGAGGGGAGTCTGGAGGGTGGGATGGGAGGGTGGGTCCTTTCTGGGGAGGGAGGAGGGAAAAATAGGGGTGGGGGAATGAGGATGATACAATTTTGATAAAATGTTATGTTGAAATTATTAATAAAAATATATTCAAAAAAAGAAAAAAAAAGAAAAAGAGGGAATGTTTGTATGAATCAAACCTAGGCACACAGGAAGTGGTGCTACCAGGATAGCACCCGGGGGCAGAGTTTTAGGGCCCCACCCAGTAGAAAGAGGAGGAAGCAAAGTAAACAGGGAAGTCCATCGGACAAATAAGCCCATGATATAAAACTACCAAACTGCACCTATGTTGTGTTTTACCAGGGGTGGGGGGCTGTGGGCCTCCAGGTATTATTGAACCCCAAGTTTCACCAGCTCTAGCCAGTTATGGCCAATGGTCAGGGATGATGGGAGTTGTAGTCCAAGCAACGTCTGGGGGAGCAAAGGTTGCCCATACCTGCCTTACATTATCTGCATGGAGAAATTTCGCACACTCCTTGATCACACTTCAGATTCTTGTTGTTGTCGTTTAGTCGTGTCTGACTCTTCGTGACCCCATGGACCAGAGCACGCCAGGCACTTCTGTCTTCCACTGCCTCCCGCAGTTTGGTCAAACTCATGTTAGCAGCTTTGAGAACACTGTCCAGCCATCTCGTCCTCTGTCGTCTCCTTCTCCTTGTGCCCTCCATCTTTCCCAACATCAGGGTCTTTTCCAGGGAGTCTTCTCTTCTCATGAGGTAGCCAAAGTAATGGAGCCTCAACTTCACGATCTGTCCTTCCAGTGAGCACTCAGGGCTGATTTCCTTAAGAATGGAGAGGTTTGATCTTCTTGCAGTCCATGGGACTCTCAAGAGTCTCCTCCAGCACCATAATTCAAAAGCATCAATTCTTCGGCGATTAGCATTTCTTTATGGCCCAGCTCTCACTTCCATACATCACTACTGGGAAAACCAGAGCTTTAACTATACGGACCTTTGTTGGCCAGGTGATGTCTCTGCCTTTCAAGATGCTGTCTAGGTTTGTCATTGCTTTTCTCCCAAGAAGCAGGTGTCTTTTAATTTCGTGGCTGCTGTCATCATCTGCAGTGATCATGGAGCCCAAGAAAGTAAAATCTCTTTTTTTAAAAAAAACACAAAACATTTATTAAGTGTTTAAAGATTACAAAAAGAAAGAAAGAGAATTAAACATAACAATATAATACAATACAAAAACACTACATAAAACACTGAATTAACAAAATAAAACAAGAACAGTAAAAAACCCATCCAATATTTTCAATACCTTATCTTTCATTCACTTGTTTCATCGACTTCCTCACACCTCCTTTTTTGTATTCCACTTCAATTAACTATTTCAGCAAATCCTTTCCATCTTCCTCTATTTTCTGTCCTGTAATTTATCTTAACATATTCTAACCTTGTTTTTCCCCTTCAATACATTAACAATCTATCTGTACCTAATTCCTTATAACATTTCTGCTAAAGCCATATAACATCATTCCATCATTTTCTAACATTCATTAATTTTACAATATTTCTGTAAATAATCTTTAAATTTTTTTCAATCTTCCTCCACCGACTCTTCTCCCTGGTCTCGGATTCTGCCGGTCATTTCCGCCAGATCCATATAGTCCATCAACTTCATCTGCCATTCTTCCCAGGTGGGTAAATCTTGTGTCTTCGTATACTTTGCGATGAGTATTCTTGCCGCTGTTGTTGCATACATAAAGAAAGTTCTGTCCTTCTTTGGCACCAATTGGCCGACCATGCCCAGGAGAAAGGCCTCTGGTTTCTTCAGAAAGGTATATTTGAATACCTTTTTCATTTCATTATAAATCATCTCCCAGAATGTCTTAATCCTTGGGCATGTCCACCAAAGGTGAAAGAATGTACCTTCAGTCTCATTACATTTCCAACATTTATTTTCGGGCAAATGGTAAATTTTTGCAAGCTTGACTGGTGTCATGTACCACCTGTAAATCATTTTCATTAAATTCTCTCTTAGGGCATTTCATCCTGAGTGTTCCATTTCAACAGCAAGTTATACATTCTTGACAAATTCTTAATTTTGGGATCTAATAATTCTGTTTCCAATTTTGATTTTTCCACCTGGAAGCCAACTTTTTTATCCAAATTATATGGCTCCATTATTTGATAATAATGGAGCCAATCTCGCACTTTGTTTTTTAATTTTTCAAAGCTCTGCAGTTTTACTCTGTCTCCATCTTGTTCCAAAATTTCCCAATATTTCAGCCATCCAAGAAAGTAAAATCTCTCCCTGCCTCCATTTCTTCCCCTTCTGCTTGCCAGGAGGTGATGGGACCAGTGGCCATGATCTTCGTTTTTTTTTATGTTGAGCTTCAGACCATATTTTGCGCTCTCCTCTTTCACCCTCATTAAAAGGTTCTTTAATTCCTCCTCACTTTCTGCCATCAAGGTTGTGTCATCTGCATATCTGAGGTTGTTGATATATCTTCCAGCAATCTTAATTCCGGCTAGGGATTCATCCAGCCCAGCCTTTCAGATTCTTACTACCAAGGAAAAGGTGACTGAACCAGACCTCCCACATAGAGTTGGAAGAAACCCTGAGAATCATCTATGTAGTCCAATCCCCTGCAATGTAGGAATATGCAAGTGTCCCTTATGGGGATCAAACCTGCAACCTTGGCGTTATCAGCACCAAGGCCTCTAACCAACTGAGCTATGATGTCCTTTCTCCTGGCCACCTAGTTATTATATATCTATCAGGAGAAGACTATCAACAGCGACAGAGATATTCTCCATCCCACTGCAGTATAACCCTGCCTCACCCAAGAATAGGCCTCTGTTATAATTTAATGGGGTTGATAAAATTGCAACTGTCTAACATATGGCGTCTGTGCAGGCACTGAGTCTTGGTTTCTAAACTGCCCCTGATTGAGTGACTTGAGTTTCCATGATCAGTCAATATTTAATCAGCTTTCCTCATTTAGGATTCTGTACAGTGCTGACCTCTGATTGTTAGTCCTTCTCTGTTTCTTATACATTGCTGCTATATTATCCCTCGCCTTTCAGACCATTTTGTTTTCTTGTCATATATTTATTCCAGCACATTTAATGTATTTTCAACCTTGGTTAATTTGGGCAGAAGGGATATCTGGTTATGGTTAATTTGATTAATCTGCTCGTGCAGATTCCTATTAACTTTGACTGAGGAGGATGGCAACTGTGGGTCACGGTTTGCAATAAGAGAGGCCAAAATGTTTTGCATCTTCCAGCAGGCCTTTCAGCAATTAAGGTGCAAGCTGTACAACCTGGTCCTATGCATATTGACACTCAATTTACCCATGTTTTACCACGATGCTCAATGGGGCTTAATTCCAAGTAAATCTGCATAGGACTGAACATTTAATTGGTAGGTTGCTTCAGCATAATCGGTAAAAGAATATTTTAATCACTGAGGCTACAAGGTAAGATATTGGAGGCTGTTGAGTGACAGCTTTGTTACTGTACAAAGAAATGAAAATAAAATATTAAAACTGGCCTTTCCTCCTGTTAATGAGTAGTAAATTTCATTTATTAATGTCTAAGTGATCAAGGAAATCCTTTCATATTTTAAAAAGGCAACTGCATTTAGGTTTTGATAATATGCAAATTATGGGCTAGTCGATCAATTAATTCAAAAGCAGATGATGAATCAATTAGAAGCTTTTAACTGATTGAGAGCTCTAATTACATTTTTCCAGAGCAGGCTCAGGCTGCTAATACATACAAAAGAGGGGATTTTCCTTTCCTTCTTTTTAATTGCCTGCAGATCTAAAATAAAAATACTGCATTCTAATAAAGGAATAACTGTTCTGTTTGCCTTTCAACTGAAGCTTTGTCTCTATACAGAGAAAGAACAAAAAAAAAAAAAAGTCTGTTTATACATGTGGCTCCTTCCATTTGTTGCTCCAAGAGGGCTGCACACACAAGCATTTAGTTTTCAGGGGATATTTTTTAGCAGAAGGAACACAACTGAAATTGCTGTGGATAATGATGATAGGTGGAATTTCTCTTTGGCACTTGTCCATGCAGACTGAAGATATTAACAGGAGGGGCATCAAGAGAAATTGCCAGGTTCTCCCCCCCCCCGCCCCCACCACCTTCAGCAATACCAACATCATTGTTTTAGAGTGGCCTGGCTCCATGTTTAAGTATTTGCTTCCAACAAAAAGGACCCCCAGGAGTTTGCTTTGATTCTGACTTTGATCTCCAGGCCTCCCAAAAAAAATCTCCAGGCCTCCCAAGAAGACAGTGGAAGACAGCAACAAGGCAAAACTCTAGAATGCATCAGAACTCATTTCCACTTGTCCAAAGCTAGTCAGAAAAGAGGATTTCACTACAGGAAAGTGCCACATTGAGGCATTCAACATGGGATGATAGTGTCTCACCTACTGGTTTACCCTGGGAAGAAGTACAACGTTTAAAGGAAGTTCTTTGTTGCTAAAATCCAGAAGTGTCTGTGGTTCATGGGCTTCATAGAATTCAGTGCTGGGAATGGCGTCAACACTCCTCATATAGCCAGGCTGCCCAAGCATTTAGGGTATGGTTCCCGAGCCTTTATAGGACCCAAAATAGGAAGTAGATGTGCCAAGCATCCTGAGTCTCAGAGTCATGTAAGGTCAAGGAACATCACCGGGCTACTCAAGGGAATAGACAGAGTTGTTCTTGGTGCCTCAGGATGAAGTCTAATACGTTGGTGTAAGAGAAGCAAAATTGCAGCTACAAAGCTCGAATCATACATATGACTGACACTCTTCTTTGGAAATTAAACCCATGTCCAGACTTTAACATTAAAAAAACTTTATTTGCAGAAACGTACAGATGAATGGAACATAATATACAGTGGTGCCCCACAAGACAAATGCCTCACAAGACGAAAAACTCGCTAGACGAAAGAGTTTTCTGTTTTTGAGGTGCTTCGCAAGACGAATTTCCCTATGGTGCGAGTTCTTGCGAGTTTTGCGAGTTCCCCCCTTTTTTTCCTTTTTCTAAGCCGCTAAGCCGCTAATAGCCGCTAAGCCGCTAATAGCCGCTAAGCCGCTAAACCACTAATAGCCGCTAAGCCGCTAAGCCGCTAATAGCGCTAAGCCGCTAATAGCCGTGCTTCGCAAGACAAAAAAACCGCAAGAGGAAGAGACTCGCGGAACAAATTAATTTCGTCTTGCGAGGCACCACTGTATACAGTCACATGCTTGGGCTAGCAGTCTCTTATTTTAACTTCCAAACAACTGTCCCCCCCCCCGCCCTTTCCAGAGCTCAGCATTCAGCCTTCTGTATCCCAGTTAGGCCATGCCTTGCAGCTCCTATGAGAGATTTCTACTCTTATCTTCTCCTGCAGCTTGGCTACGTTTTTTTTTTTTTTTTCTTCAAGCAGAGAAAAAGCACTCCAACACTCTATTCAACTTAGCAGTGCTCACAATGGATTCTAAAACACAGCCATCTTCTTGGTTCACATAAAATGGAGTGTCTCCTTCACTAGCTACTTCTCATGTGACCAACGTTAGCAAATCACATGGGAGAGACTCTCTAGAGTTCAGTTACCAACCAACCAAATTTAAACAAATGAGAATGCATACAAGCATTTACAATTTCAGGGTACTATACTTAATTGTGGGTTAAACCACAGAGCCTAGGACTTGCCGATCAGAAGGTCGGCGGTTTGAATCCCCATGACGGAGTGAGCTCCCATTGCTCGGTCCCTGCTCCTGCCAACCTAGCAGTTCGAAGTGCAAGTAGATAAATAGGTACCGCTCCGGTGGGAAGGTAAACGGCATTTCCGTGCGCTGCTCTGGTTCGCCAGAAGCGGCTTAGTCATGCTGGCCACATGACCTGGAAGCTGTACGCCGGCTCCCTCAGCCAATAAAGTGAGATGAGCGCCACAACCCCAGAGTCAGCCACGACTGGACCTAATGGTCAGTGGTTCCTTTACCTTTACTTAACATAATAAACATGGAATAAAGTGAACAATAAAATGCTGTCAAGCTAAGCAAAAAATACAGCGCTGGCAAGATCCCTTCAGGGGGTCCCCTGCTTCTCACCACTACCTATTCTTTGGCCCTCGTTCTCTGGGTCCAACCTGCATGGTGAAGAGTGGGAGGAAGAGATGAGGAGATACTGCTGCTCCTCCTTCTTACTCCTGTCACTGCTCACACACTGAGTAGAAAGGTGATCAGGCTGTGACACAGAGAAGAAAGAGCAAAGTCATGGCCTTGGCACATACTCAGTGGTGCAGGCCTCTGAAACCACCCTAAGGAAATAGGCTGGCCCCTTCAATTCTGGTCTCTCACCCTGATATTTCTACACTTGGGGCCACCAAGAAAGAGGTAAAATCCCTGATGAGCCCCGGGATTATGGGAAGAGGCGAAGTCCGTTGCTTTCTTCCAATAGTGTCATTGTGAACTTCCAGCTGTGTCTGGGTTAGCCCCTGCTGAAAACAACATGATAAATCAGACAGGAATTCTTATGTGTAGTTAACTAAGTAGACACTGCATATTTTTAACAACACAAACCTATGCATGTCTAATCAGGAGTAAGTCCTGCTGAATTCAGCGGAGCTTACTCACAGAAATCTGTTTGATTTCCAGATTTTCCATGTATCTCAATGTGGTAGACATATACTCTTTTTTAAAAAATAAAATAGACATGAACCTTGAAATGTTGCCTGCATATGTTTTTCTTTGCCAAATATCTAACATATTCTACTAGTGATGGAATGATTGAAACTGATCTATCCTCCAAGGGTTGATAGGGGTGATGTCTCCTTGCCTTTAAAAAAGGGAGGCTGGATTCCTTCCATAAAGATGTTATCTGATTTATGGCAATACTGTGATAAACATTAGGCACCCACTTCCCACCTGACCGCCGCAAAACATCTGCAAAGGAGTAACTGAACCAGCAATTCAATTCCACCATGTGGGGGGTCAACACAAGATCTGTGTTTCTTATCTCTCAACTTATTTGCATGAATGCACTTCACTCCTTCCTCCACTGCCTTCCTGCCGCCCTTGGACGAAGATTCTCCCAAGCCTGATAAAGTCACTCCTGCTTCATTTCACTGTTGTTGTTGTTGTTTAAAGTTGACAGACTTCTGCAACTCATTTACTCTTGCCTTATTTTACAGAAGAAGCGCTTAAAGTGGGCCCAGATCTCACAGCTTATGCGCTCCCAATATAGCTTACAGTGCGTCACTTGTAATAATGATGTCACTGGGAACCAGGATTATGGAATTTACTTTTGTGGCACGACATGGGGATGCAGGCTGAGATCCAAAGAGTGACTTTAGGCATGCTCAATAGCTAGGGAGCGCCCAGCTGGATTTTCTTACTCATTTCCTTTGAGCAGCTGAGTCCTATGCCATATCACAAACAGCTTTCGAAAGGACCTCCAATGGTCAAACTAGTCATGATGCAAAAAGGTGCATGCAGGGTCCTGTGCTATTGTTTTCTTTATTGCAGCCACTGGGGTTAAATGTACGGTGGTGGGGCAGAGATAGAATAATAGAACTGTAGAGTTGGAAAGGATCCAAAGGGCCATCTAGTCCAACCCCCTGCAACACAGGAATCTCAACTAAAAGGTAAAGGTAAAGGACCCCTGGATGGTTAAGTCCAGTCAAAGGCGACTATGTGGTTGTGGTGCTCATCTCGCTTTCAGGCCAAAGGAGCCGGCGTTTGTCCACAGACAGCTTTCTGGGTCATGTGGCCACCATGACTAAACCGCTTCTGGCGCAACAGAACACCGTGATGTAAGCCAGAGTGCATGGAAATGTCGTTTACCTTCCCACCGCAGTGGTACCTATTTATCTACTGCCACTGGTGTGCTTTCGAACTGCTAGGTTGGCAGGAGGTGGGACAGAGCAATGGGAGCTCACTCTATCACGGGGATTCGAACTGCCGACCTCCCAATCAGCAAGCTGTAGAGGCTCAGTGGTTTAGACCACAGTGCCACCTAAACTAAAGCATCAATGTCAGATGGCTATCTAACCTCTGCTTTAAAATCTCCAAGGAAGGAGAGATGCTTAACCTTTTTTCCATGGGATTCTTTTCTGACCAAAATGTCTCTCTCCCAGCTTCCCAATATGCAGGCAAGCCAGCCAGCAGATAGATAGATAGATAGATAGATAGATAGATGATAGATAGATAGATAGATAGATAGACAGATGATAGATAGATAGATAGATGATAGATAGATAGATAGATGATAGATAGATAGATAGATAGATGATAGATAGATGATAGATAGATGATAGATAGATGGATGATATAGATAGATAGATAGATAGATAGATAGATAGATAGATAGATAGATGATATAGATAGAGGGTCCATGTATTTTTCCCATGTAGGGAGAGAAATAGTTGGGGATACTTGTTCAATGGACAGATAGCCCACTGCATAAACTTTAAGCGGCCCCCTCCTTCTATTCTGCTCAGTATCAGATCTGGAACTCTAACCTGTGAATTCCTTACCATTTAAAGAGACAAAGAGAGAAGGTTACTCCCTTAACTCTGCCTCATGCTGGGCTGGCAGTTTCAAAAGATGCTTGCGAACCCTGCAGCTCTATGATTCTGTGTGGAATAGGGCACCGCTATTCAGAAAACCTCAGTCCAAACCTCTCTTGGGTATATGGAACTAGCTGTGTGGTTCGAATGATGCAATCTCTGGTCCCTAGCTTTATGTTGATATAGACCAGTAAAGTAACCCCACTGACAACATCACTCAGAAACCAGGTCCCGAAGAAATGTAGTATGATGGTATTAAAAGTTGTCAAAAGCTATGCCATCAAATCCCTGGTTTTTATTTGTGGCCCAGAGGCTTTCAGGGTAGGAAAACAGCACGTTGCTAAACTATCCGAATCCCCTGGTTTTTATCCAATTGGTTTTAATTGAACTTAACAACAAATTACTATACATGTAATGACCAAGCTAACCTCATTGAATTCAGTCATAAAAAAATCTCAGGGTCAGGTTACACAGTTTGAAAAAGCAAGTGATATATTCCATCACATACTGGTAGGATAAGAAACAATAAATATTCAGCAATATATTCTACTGGAAACAATTTAGCAATTTATAAAATAATTTAGTGGGCTGTTCCTGTCTGCTTATGCATATATAACTCAGTTATTTCATATTCTTTCTACATGTCTTCTCTCTTTCTTTGTTGTTAATGCTAGTTATATATGTTTGCATACTCCTTTTATCCATATGCTTATAACTATCCTTTGTACTTATAAATGACTATAGCCATAAAAAATGCAATGGAATGTTATGAATCAGTGGCACTATTATGAAAGCAGTGGTTATAGATTAAAAGAAATATTAATCCAGAGATTTAGACCCAAATTCCAGGGTGATCAAAAGATCATGGGATCTGAGACAGAATTCACCTGTCTGCCTCATTCATGAACAAATCAAAATCTTTGAGGGATCTGATATTTAAATAAAAACAAGTGTCTAGGGGTTCTGAGAAATTTCAGTTCAGCTCAAAAAACCAAAACCAACAGCTTATGACTAGAGCCACATAGCTAATGCTACATATTGTTGAGTATTGAAGCTGGGCTGGGAGAAAGATGGTGAGGTGACAGACTATTAGGAAGCAAGGTGAGGGAATGTTCAGGCTTCTGCAGGAATGGGGAAGGCACATGAATGAAAAACATGGCTGCCCCTCTCACTCACTTCAAGTTTGGCCCTGTTTCCACGGGTGTAGGTAGCAGTGAGGGTTTGTTGCTGTGCAGTTCATCATCATCATCATCATCATCATCAAACCTTTATTGGCATCACAAACAGACATTCAGAATAAATAGGCCAGTGTGATCTTGTTGCCATTTCAACAGTACAGTCATTTGCCAAAGGGAAGAAGAGGCGAGCAATCTATTTATCTCTGTGGGTCTCCAGCAAGGGCAGGATCCTGTAGCATACTTCGCCGACAAAAAAAATCAAATAGAGGAACTTAGCTACTGTCTTGGTGAGCTCCTGGTCTCTCCCCTGTAATAAGAAGCGTATAACCTCTGTCTCTGGTTTCCATGTTGGAATACATAGATGGTCTAAAAATTGTTGGCGGAGATCATCATACATTTTACATTTAAGGGCCATGTGTGAGCTAGAGTTTCCACCAGGTGGGCATCACATGGGCAGATCCTATCTCCTTCTGCCATACCCACAAACCTACCCCAAAGGAGGTTAGTTTTTATCATGGCCTTGGCCTTGGCCTAGTTTTTATCATGGCCTTGGCGACTGGGAAAGCCACAGCACCCAGGAGAAGCTGTGCAGTTGCTATAAAGGCATGGGAGTTTCTTCCAGGTATTGATCAGAACTTTGCCCAGATCATGCAGGGCTTACCTGCACTAAAGTGCAGGAGCACACAGCCCCCTCCAGCAGTTCCTATCAATGCACAGAGGCCCAATCCCAGCCTCCCATTCATGCATACTTTTGCACACACATTTGTGCATTGATGTTATGTACTGAAGTTCTCACCCAGGGCCAGCAGGGGGATACTGTAGATAGTTATGCAAATAAGGGATCGAAAGTGATGTTCAGTGATTGGATAGTTTTAGAAAATTGTTACAGTTACGTTGTACTGGAGCTCTATATAAGCAGGCTGACTGAACCCTTCAGTTCAGTTCTCTTCTGGCCTGTGAATAAAAGAGCTGTTTGAAGAATTGCTGTGTCGTCTGATATGTTCACCCACAACTTAACAATTGGGCTAGAAATTTGCCCAAGGCCGCACAGCAAACCGAGGAAAAGGTGGGATTTGAATACAGCTCTCCCAGATTCCAAGTCAGTTTAAAGTATTATATGATGATCATCTCAACTGTGCAGTCCCCCGAGATTTGGAAAGGAAACGGGAGACAATAAATGAGATTGATAGTCATTGCTGTTATAACACTCTGCATTATGTTTCACAAATTCAGAGTAACCAGAATAGCTTCCAAGAAGAGAAGGCACAGAGAAAAACATGTTCTCATCTTTTGTTCCTCTGTGCTTGCCATGCAGAAGCCAATAACAACAACAAGTGCCAAGGGAGAAGACGATAGACGCATATTATAAAAGCATAAATGTGACATAATATTTTAAAAATCCATATTAGCAATTATGACCAATGCAGCCAGTGATTTGGAGCTCATTGTATCTGTAGCTGGTAATTGATCTCACTAATTAAACTTTGGTTTCTTCATGCAAGGCTGAGCTTTTTAACTTAGCTTTTAAACACCAATGGTTTTCTGGAAATCTGAACCTTTCCAAGACAAGATTTCAGGAGGTCTAGGAAATACTTGTAATGAGACATTTTAGAGTTAGTAAGCTTAGCTTGGCATCGCTTTCCTTAAAATATATTGTTTCATAGAATATCTTTAAAATATGGGTCAAATGCTAGTTCACTAGTCTATCTGCATTGAAGATTTGCAGCGTTTTATTCATTATTTATTAAAAACAATTTCTAAACGGCCTTTCATGAAAGCAGCAATCCCAAGGCAGTTTGCAATACAGATAGAAACAATTCATTAAAAACAGAAAACATCAAAAATGCAATTTCCAGGAATTGTTAAAAGTGGTACCAAAAGCCAAGAAACATGTGGGCAAATAAATGTACTTTTAACAGCTGACAGATGCTCATTACAGCATCTCAGAGGAGCAATTATTCCATAGATGGAGCACCACCACGGAGAAGGCCTTTTTCCCAGTCACAGCAAGATGAACTTTCATGGACTGCAACAGAACTAATAGGGCCTCCTCCAAACAGCTTAATGAATAAGCAGGCCAGTGTGAAAGAATGCGTTCTTTCAGGCAAACTGGTCCCAAGTTGTGCGGGACTTAAAAATCAGTAGCAGTTCTGGCCCAGCAGCGATCATATGTGCGTTGCCACACACTTAGCAGCCTAGACACTGCATTCCGCACCAGAATCAGCCACTGAACAAGCCTTAAGGGCAGCCCTGACATAGATGCACTATTCCCTGTCCAGGAATTGTCATTGCTGGTGTACCAGTGCAGGTGTTATTAATCATGGAGGCAGCGGCATAGCGTGGGTTGTCAGCACCCAGGGCAAGGCAAGTAATTTGCGCCCCCTAACCTGGGGCAAGGGAAGTAATTTGCGCCCCTAACCCCTAACCTGCCGCCGCTGCCAGCTTCTTCTTGCTGCTGCCTGGGCTGGGGTATTTACGGTAAGGTAGCCACGGCGGCGGCGGTGGGTCCGTGTCAGGTGATCTGAGGCGAGTTGCCGCTGGCGCTGCCGCCCAAACGACGCCGCTTGCCCAGAGGAGGAGGAGGGCAGAGAGGCGAGGAAAATGCAACATGGCCCAGCAGCTGCAGCAAGGCAAGTAATTTGCGCCCCTAACCCCTAACCTGCCGCCGCTGCCAGCTTCTTCTTGCTGCTGCCTGGGCTGGGGTATTTACGGTAAGGTAGCCACGGCGGCGGCGGTGGGTCCGTGTCAGGTGATCTGAGGTGAGTTGCCGCTGGCGCTGCCGCCCAAACGACGCCGCTTGCCCAGAGGAGGAGGAGGGCAGAGAGGCGAGGAAAATGCAACATGGCCCAGCAGCTGCAGCAGCAGCGGCGGTGGCGGTGGGGCTGTGAGGAGGGGCTGCCTGGCGCGCCCTCCGCGGCCCTGACGCACGGGGACCGCGGCGAGCGCTGAGAGCCGCTGCCTGCCGGACGTCTTCAGCCCGGATGCGCGCACAGCTCGTCGTTTCCGCGAGACATGGGGCTCTGCTACAGCCTGCGCCCGAGGCTCTTCGGCGACTCCGGAGGCGGCGAGCGCCCCCCCCCGATGTTGTGCCCGGTGTGGCCGGCCCCCTCCTGCACCCCCCACGCTACGCCACTGCATGGAGGATACTTGAGCCTCCAGCCACAATGATGGGTCCAAGAGCATCACCAAATGACAGCTGCATTCACATGGCAGTTTATTCAATTTTCATGGCTAAGTGTGGAGTTCCACATTATATTTGAGCTTTCACCCGATGTAAAAGCCACTTCTGGAACTATCGTGGAATGTAATGCCTTACTATCTTTGCGGGGCATGATTTCCACCATATTGATTTCATCCTCCTACCCTCCTGCTCCCCCCCCCCCCGCATACTCCTAAGCCAGAAAGCATCTTCTGAGGATAGAGGATATTTTGCAGAAAGCTGCTGAGGGAGGAGGGAGTCAAAATCAGGCACTTTCTGCAATAATGAAACTGATCGTTTTAAAAGATGTCTAAATTTCACTCAGCCAAGTGTAAAACAGCTTGGGAATCATAGATGTCAAAAAACAAAATGCAGCTGGCCTAAGAATCACTTGCTTGCTTCCTTGGTGGCTCTTTTTTTCCCCTTCAAAATTTTTTATTGGGTTTTCACAAAATTAAAAGACACACAAACAAATAAACATAAATCATATCCTTATTAAAACTAATCTTCTTAACATTGTTAACTGACTTCCTCGTGTCCCCCTAGTTGGGTTTCCATGTAAATCATTTTAACGGTTTTCCAAATCACAGTTCTTAAAATCTTAACTTAATCCCTTAATGTCAGTCAATCTTCCCAATTCAGCATTAAACATAATAATTCTTCACCTTGCTTATTTAAATCCTAGGCCTAATTGGTACTTGCAAGCTTTTCCCAATTATTTTAACTTAATGTATTTAGCTAAATAATCATTAAATTTCTTCCATTCTTCCTGATACTCCTCATTTTGATCGTGGACTCTTCTGGTCAGGTTGGCTAGCTCCAAAAAGTCCATCATCTTCATCTGCCATTCTTCCACAGTTGCTAGTTCTTACATTTTCCACTTCTTACCTAATAATATTCAAGTAGCAGTTGTGGCATACAAAAATAATTTAACATATTTTTGGGCAATTCCAGACCAGTTATTCCAAGAAGAAAGGCCTCTGGTTTCTTTATAAATGTATATTTCAACTTTTTTTTTCAATTCATTATAAATCTTTTCCCAGAAGTCTTTCACCTTAGGGCAGGTCCACCACATGTGGTAAAAGCTTCCTTCTTTTTCTTTACATTTCCAACATAGATTATCACAGTTATGATAAATCTTTGCTAATTTAACAGGGGTCAAATACCATCTATACATCATTTTCATTATATTCTCCTTTAACTTAACCCCTTTCTTCCACAATCTTTCCCAATCTTCAAACATTATGTTATGTCCTACATCTCTTGCCCAATCTATCATTACTGATTTAACTTGTTCATCCTTTGTATGCCACTCCAACAGTAACTTATACATTTTAGACAGATTTTTAACTTTAGAATCCAGCAACTCCGTCTCCAACTTAGATTTTTCAGAAGCGCTTCTTTGGTGGCTCTTTGCTGTTCTAGCCAAATAATTTTCAGAACCACCTCTGCCTTCAAGAGGGTTAGAAACTTTAGAAATGGAAGTTCACAGAAAAACAACCAAAACTGTAACTCAGGAAGCACAAGGTTGCATGCTTTTGACACATTTTCAGGTAGATAACTGAATGCATTTATACCTAACCATGATGTTACAATGCCATCGCAGAATGCTTGATATTATGGCACAAACTGCCATACCTGAAAAATGATGAAAGTGCCACTCATTTGCTTTATTTATCTGCCTGCTTACAAGCTTGCCAGGGTCGTGATCTGGCTGCAGTGAGAGACATCACACTGGACTTGGGCGGATATCAAATCCAATACTGGCTTTTCTGATTCGCTTGCATGACTTGATCCTCTAGAATAAATTCAATGGAGAAACGTGTGGTTCCTCTTTCACAACCCACCCCAATTATCACTCTTTTTGGAAAGCATAAAACTGCCGAGCTAAAAACAAAAGTAAAACATATGTGTTTATCCGTGAAGTTTGCTTTGAAATTAACCCAAATTCTGTTTTGCAAATGCGACGGGGTTTGTTTTTCTAAAACTGGCAACACTTTTGCAAACTTGTTTTGGAATTAATACTATAGCATATGCTTCTGTCAGAGCCACATCAACAAAACAGTATTTATACTGCATGTGATGCTTTCTTGACACACCACAGCTGAGGCCTGACGGAGATTGTAGCCTCAAGTGAATAAAAAGCAATGAAGACCAAATATGTTTCTTAATGAGTCACAACTTTAAACTCTCTTGGCAGAACAGAAAAACTTTCCTTCACTTCCCCTGGGCAATACATTGAAATATATATAGCGAAAAGGAAACTTTAAAGGAGAGACAGGGAGGGAGAGAGGGAGAAGTTGTGGGTGACCAAACTGCTATTCAAAACATCACCAGCATTTGATTGCAACCGCTTGTGTTTTTTTGCTGTTAATTGTTTCCAGAATGTTTGTTTGGAAATTTGTTAGCTGGTGCATCATACACAAAAATGTGGCCGGCAAAGTATGCTGTTCTAATATCTGGCAGTGAAGTCAATGATGCTTATAGTTCAGTGCCACTTAAAATACCCCATTGTTCACGCAACCAAGAAGAAAAATGGTATGGTATACTCTGTACTCATTTCATTTTTCTCACGAGCATGACCATGAAATGAGTTGCTGGAGTTGTTTTTGATGGCAGGTTTTGCAACTTTCTGAGAGTCCTTCTGCCTTTTCACTATGTATGAATATGGAATCGTAGAATTGCTGCGTTGAAAGGGACCCCAAGGGTCTTTGAGTATAACCCCATGCAATGCAAGAATCTCAGCTAAAGCATCCATGAAAAATGGCCATCCAACCTTTGCTTAAAATAAAATAACTAAGCAAGTATTAGACTTCACCCCAGAATTGGCCCTACTAAACATCTTCCAAGACAACAATGCCCATTTACACCACAAAGAACTCATAACCCACCTACTTTCAGCAGCCAGAAACACCATAACCAGACACTGGAGAGACCTGTCAGGAGTAAGCATGGACCAATGGTACCAAATAGTATGGGAAACAGCCCTACTAGAAAAAATAACTAATAAACTGAAACTGACACGGGGACAAACAGAAGAAGACACCTTCACCCCGGTATGGCTCCCCTTTATCACATACACAGCCCAACAGGACAATGACAATAATCCACCAACAGCATACACATCAATATGGCTAACCTGATCCAAAACACCCACCCACCTCACTCACACACGAAAACAAAGATCACCACAGCCAATCACAAACAATCACATCCTAGGCCAACCCCAACCTCTCTCACCACCAAAGGAACACAAGTGAACAACACAAGCACGCTGACACCAAACTACATACATTAAACATAATAGAAACACCACTACCCGACCCCACCCCCATCCATCTCCCTTCCCTCCACCCCACCTTTTTTTTTTCTTCTACCCCTAATGCCTCAACAAATGAAATTGATTTGTAAAAATGTTACATGGGGAAGAAAATACGAGGCGTTACACTTACACTGGAAAACAAGAAAACCCTTAATAAAATATTAAAAATAAAATAAAATCCTGCAATGAAAGAGAGCCCCCCCCCACTTCCTGAGGGAGACCGTTCCACTGTCGAACAGTCAGAAAGTTCTTCCTGATGTTTAGTTAGAATCTCCTTTCTTGAAAGTTAAAGCCATTGGTTTGAGTCCTACATTCTGGAGCAAGAGAAAACAAGTTTGCTCCACCTTCCATGGAACAGCCCTTCAAATATTTGAAGATGCCTATCATATCTCCTGTCTTTCTCCTCTTTTCCAGGCTCAACGTTCCCAGATCCCTCAATTGTTCCTCATAAGTTGTGTGTGTGTGTGTGTGTGTGTGTGTGTGTGGCACACACTTCAGGTTTCATTTTTTGGGGGGTTCCGGACACGCCCAATTCTGGAAGTACCGGAACAGGTTACTTCCGGGTTTTGGCGGTCACACCTGCACAGAAGCGCCGAATCACAACCCGCAAGTGCGCAGACGCAGCGCTGCGGGTTGCGAACACTGTGGGTTGCGAATGTGCCTGCCACACGGATCACATTCACAACCTGAGTGTCCACTGTATATATTAACAGGACAGGACCACATCAGGGCTGAACTAAACCACTCCTACCACCCCAGTGTATTTGCATCTACATTTTTATTGTAGTAAAGAATGTTCTAAGGAGCTTCTGGATAAAGGTCTTGTTTCAGGAAATCTTCTTCACGTGGTAACACCTTAAAAACGTGTTACCAGGATTATCTATCTCTCCAGAAAACTTACCTGCCCATCATTTTAGATTCTTGCAGTGCCATTATCCTCTTGGAATCAAGTAACCTCTTGGAGAGACAGACATTCCTGAAGGCCTCACAGCTGTGAAAATTGCAATCAGGGCCTTGAAACGCTGAATACAATAATAACAAATTTTTTACTACTTTTTTTGTAAGCCCTGCTGAAATGTACTCTTTGCAAGTGTTATGATAGTTGGCGGCAGTTTAGAGCATTTTTAAAGTCCCGTGATGTGTGGCTCTTTGTAACCCTTACAATTGTCATAATATTTTCTCCATTCTAATGTAACCTATTCGTAACAATATATGGTTGTTACAGTCTTGTGCCGTTTGGCCTTTTTTTGGGTGGTTGTCGTATAGTAAAGGGACCCCTGAGCATTAGGTCCAGTCGCGACCGACTCTGGGGTTGTGGCGCTCATCTCGCTTTATTGGCCGAGGGAGCCAGCGTACAGCTTCCGGGTCATGTGGCCAGCATGACTAAGCCGCTTCTGGCGAACCAGAGCAGTGCACGGAAATGCCGTTTACCTTCCCGCTGGAGTGGTACCTGTTTATCTACTTGCACTTCTGATGTGCTTTCGAACTGCTAGGTTGGCAGGAGCAGGGACCAAGCAACGGGAGCTCACCCTGTCGTGGGGATTCGAACTGCCGACCTTCCAATTGGCAATCCTAGCTCTGTGGTTTAACCCACAGTGCCACCCGCATCCCTTGTCGTATAGTACTGTGCCCTTTTATGTAATTTGGCATCATAAATTGCACAGCCCCATGCATTCCTAAAGCAATAATTTGGGAGCTGTTGTCTCAAGGGGATGGACCACATCTGCAGAGCAAGACTGATGGGAAATAGCTCCATCAATGACTACAGTTGGAGAGTCATGGCTCAAAAATACATACCTTAGGAGCTAGTCATGTTCACCTCAAATGCAAAGTGAGCATTATGACACATACCCCATCCCCACAATTCTTCTCTGGCTCAGATTTTAATCCAGTCTGATTCAAAACTCCTACTCACTTACTAGTCTTTGTCTACTCACTTACTAGTCACTGAATAAGTGGCTAGATTAGAGGAGGGCTTCAGGGTTTATGGAGATATGAAGTGAGGCCAGTCAAATTCAGACACACGGAGAAATAAGCTAAGCTACTTCCTTATTTGTGGGAGGGGAGTGGCAAGGAGAAATAGCTTGGCTTATTTATGAGCCTGCCTGATTCAAGATAGGGCAAAGAGCTTTCCCATCAGCAATTGCTAGCTCAGACATTCAAGGAATGTGTCCATATTGTCAAGGCAGCCTAGGTGTAAATAGCAGCCTGGGTGTAAATAAATTGCTTTGATCAATTATTCCCATAGCACAAACCAGGAGAAAGGGACACAGGATGCCTAGTAGATAATTTATGATATCATAACAAATGCCAGTGAATATACATATTATAATTATAAATTCGTATCTGGTCAGTAGCCGAAACCCTGCATGTTTAGGTTCATTTGCTTGCTTCTCTTATCAAGTGCACAACAGTCTTGAGGAATCAAGCTTCCTGTGAAGTCTATATTTTAATTATGGAGAAAGCAGACTGATTTGCCTATGATTAACTCTATAATTTTGCTTATGTGGAATGTCTGAACAGACTATTTACCTCCTGCCAAAGCACCTCACTTTATAAACAATTTACTTAATGTGATTTGCATAACTTTTCAGCATATGCAAATCAATCAAGTATGTATTATTCATGATAATCTGCTTTGGAAAATATTGTTCTCAGATCGGTCCTTTGTTGATCCACCGGGTGCCACATCCATTTACAAAACATTAATCGTCCTGGAAAGAGGCACATTTTGTAGTGGATGATTCTTCATCTGATAGCAACTGAAGAATTACAGGGGCAGAAATTACATAAATTACATGATAAGCAGCTCTAGTCAAAGTCATCTAGGAAACAGACATAATGTATGCTTCAACATCATGTATGCTTCCTTTGCAGTTCAATTGTCAGTTCATCATCATCATCGTAGGCTTAAAATGTAGAGAAGAAAACAAAGCAGAACACTATGCCTGGAATAATTTTGACAACTCAGCAAAAAATTAGAATTGATAGGTATAGGCATCTGTCATTAATATGTCACCTTCAGCCTGCTGTGCCCCAGTGGCAAACTCCAACAAATGACCTCAGGGGCCCTTGGTTGGTAAACTTATCCTGCAGGCCTAGATTTGGGCAGAGCTTGCTAGCCACAAGCCTACCATGATCTACTGATAGGGCATGCATGCTGTTTTATAGGCTGCCCTTTCGACTGAGAAATTAATTTGAAAATAGCAAAGAAGACTGTTGCTCTATGCTCTGCCAAGCCCCAGGTTGGAAAAGCTACAAACATCAGGGACAAAATGATCAAACACTTGGAACCAAAGAACTGTGAGGAGTGTTCCCTGCATACATTGGAGCATCCTCAACATTCGTTTCCAAGAACAATTCAAAGTGTTGGTGCTGACCTTTAAAGCCCCAAATGGCCTCGGTCCAGTATACCTGAAGGAGCATCTCCACCCCCATCGTTCTGCCCGGACACTGAGGTCCAGCACTGAGGGCCTTCTGGCGGTTCCCTCGCTGCGAGAAGTGAGGTTACAGGGAACCAGGCAGAGGGCCATCTGGGTAGAGACGCCCGCCCTGTGGAACGCCCTCCTATCAGATGTCAAGGAAATAAACAACTATCCAACTTTTAGAAGACATCTGAAGGCAGCCCTGTTTAGGGAAGTTTTTTATGTTTAATAGACCAGTGTTTCCCAACCGGTGTTCCGCGGCACACTAGTGTGCCGCGGGACGTCGGCTGGTGTGCCGTGGGAGGGAGGCGAGTCGGAGGCCCCGTGCTCCACGCAGGGAGCGCAAGGCTTGCGGGCAGCAGCCTGCAGCGCAGAGCACGGGGCGCCCTCCGGAGGACGCCCCGTGCTCCACGCAGGTGTCCGCAAGCCTTGCGCACCCGGGGGATCTCCCCCCGGGAGCGCAAGGCTTGCGGGCAGCAGCCTGCAGCGCGGAGAACGGGGCGCCCTCCAGAGGACGCCCCGTGCTCCGCGCTGGTGTCCGCAAGCTTTGCGCACCCGGGGGATCTCCCCCCGGGAGCGCAAGGCTTGCGGGCAGCAGCCTGCAGCGCGGAGCACGGGGCGCCCTCCGGAGGACGCCCCGTGCTCCGCGCTGGTGTCCGCAAGCCTTGCGCACCCGGGGGATCTCCCCCCGGGAGCGCAAGGCTTGCGGGCAGCAGCCTGCAGCGTGGAGCACGGGGCGCCCTCCGGAGGACGCCCCGTGCTCTGCGCTGGTGTCGGCCAGCCTTGCGCACCCGGGGGATCTCCCCCCGGGAGCGCAAGGCTTGCAGGCGGCAGCTGGCAGCGCGGAGCACGGGGCACCCTTCGGAGGACGCCCCGTGCTCCGCGCTCGTGTTGGCAAGCCTTGCGCACCCGGGGGGCGCATGGGGCGCCCTGAAACAGAGGGTTCCCCATGCTGCGGACTGTAGCCTGCCGCCGGACGCGCGGGGCGCCCTGAAGCAGAGCGCCCCTCGCGCCAGGCAGACATGGGCCAGCCCCACAAGCTCGGGGGACAGCGGGGAGGCGCAGCACCGCCATCCCACTGTTCCCGGACCTGGTTTTTTGGGGGGGAAATAAAGGAAAAAATTTTTTCCTTTATTTCCCCCCTCAAAAAAGTAGGTGCGTCCTATGGGACGGAGCGTCCTATGGGACGAAAAATACGGTACTTACTATTTCATAATAAAGTAATTATAAAATACTTTCTTTGTGTTTATTTGATTCCTATTAAAGAGAGTTACTTTATATATAGTCAATATAGGCACAGAGTTAATTTTTTAAACATTTTCTAATGGTGGTGTGCCTCGAGATTTTTTTCATGAAACAAGTGTGCCTTTGCCCAAAAAAGGTTGGGAAACACTGTAATAGACTATTGTATTTTAATATTTTGTTGGAAGCCGCCCAGATGGGTGGGATAGAAATAATAATAATAATAATAATAATAATAATAATAATAATAATAATAATATATTCCCCTTCCCATCATGCTCCTTGGGTCTTCCTCAAGGCCCTTCTTGAGTAGGCTTCTAAGTCCTGGAGAGGAGAAAATAGGAAATGGCGCCTAGGAAATGGTGTCCCTGCCCAGAGAGGCCACTTTGGTGCTGCTAACACACTAGTTTGACTTCACCCCCAGAGACCCACTTCATTGTCTCTTGAGACAGATGGATGTCAACAGCCAAGGAGTAGTAGTTGATGCACATCTAGCAAATCTCCATGACTGTGGCAACATTACCCTGGACTGGTTACTATCTGCACTCAGTGCTAGGATGCAATATAAGAAATAGTAATAAAAAAGAAATTTGATATAGAAAGGATCCAGCTTACCTAGTGAAACATACTGAAGCTTGTCTGTACTCTTCATCAAAATACAGATAAACCCAGAGAAGTCACTTACAACCTTCATTTTTCTCCATCAGATCAATAAGGTGGCGTTTTTAGATGCTTAGCACAGCCCTTGACATCCGAAAATTGATTTCAGTTCTTATCACTGACAAAAACAGTTTGTCAGCAAGCAAGAGATGGGTGTAAAATTAATTAAACACTACGAGCATGGCAAGCATTGTACAAACTCAAAGCAGAAAGAAAGCAGATTCTTGGCCTTTCAGGGATTATGGAAAATAATGCAAGGATATTTTTTTTTAAGCAGAGGTAGGTCTAAGTGTTTGCATTTACACTATACATTTGACAAGGAAAAGGAGAATGCTTATAAGTGAGTTGACTAGAGGACAAAGGTTTGCAAAAAGTTGTTCCAGGTATGCATGTCCATCACACACACACACCCAAATATTGGCAGCTGAATGTGCAAACTGACTCAATTTTAGGGCAGCATGCCAGAGTACTGAGATCCACTGAAAAGAGGATATGTGCAGGTTGTACACTGTATTAGGATGAGATTCACAGATTTTGCTAGGCAAGTAACAACAACCTATGCATGTCCCAGTGCCGGATTTAGGGCTGTGCAGGCAGTTCCCCTGCACAGAGTGCTGAGCCAAGAAGGTGCAAAATTGAGAAGATCCATAATGGAGAAGATCCATTTGAGGGTGCCATATTACGAAAGATTACCAGTGTCTGCTCCTTGTGGAATGAAAACAATGAAAGAAGTTGCGCAAGTCTCCTTTTAGTGTTTCTTCATTCAAAGCCACCATCAAAAGTTACAGTCTTCATACATGGAGGAGCTGATGTGTTTAATCAGAGAAAAATCATTGCCAATACAGTGGACGCTCGGGTTGCGAACGTGATCCATGCGGGAGGCACGATCGCAACCCGCAGTGTTCGCAACCTGCAGCGCTGCATCTGTGCACGCACGGGTTTGCGATTCGGCACTTCTGCGCATGTGCAAAGTGTGATTTAGTGCTTCTGTGCATGTCCGAGCGCTGAAACCTGGAAGTAACCGGTGTGCAACCTGAAAACGCACAACCTGAAGCGCCTGTAACCCGAGGTATGACCATATGACTCTTTACTAAACACTGGAAACTCCTCATAGACTTTTTGCATGAAAAACAAAATGAACTTATGGTGTCTTTGTTTGAGGATTCAAGAAAAGATTGGTTTATAGAAAGTGGAACTGTTGCGTCTTATCTTGGAGTGGATGTTTGAAACAATTTTCTACATATAGCTGACAGACAAAGAATAAGAAATTCTCTTTCCCTTTTTGTTCTTTTCTATTCTTTAATTTTTCTCTTCTTTTTCTTCTTTTTGGTTTGTGTTTTTATTTAGATTAGGGTTTTTTATTTTTGATAATATATATATATATATATATTTGCTTTCGTAGATTTTCACGAAATATCCAAAATATTGGATATCCAATATCCAAATATTGGATATTTAATAGTAACCTTTGTACAGTGGTGCCTCGCAAGAAGAAATTAATCCGTTCCGTGAGGCTCTTCGTATAGCGGTTTTTTCGTCTTGCGAAGCAAGCCCATTGACAGCTTAGCGGATTAGCGCTATTAGCGGTTTAGCGGCTTTTATCAGATCAGCTGATAAGCGGCTTAGGGCTTAGGAAAAGGGGGGGGAGGGAAAAAACCCCGCAGGAACTCGCAAGACATTTTCATCTTGCGAAGCAAGCCCATAGGGAAATTCGTTTTGCGAAGCGCCTCCAAAATGGAAAACCCTTTCGTCTAGCGGGTTTTCCGTCTTGTGAGGCGTTCGTCCTGTGGGGCACCACTGTATTTTCTTTCAAACTTTAATAAAATCTATTTTTTAAAAAAGTTAAAGTTTTCATAAAGCATTCACAATGGGTAAATGTGCTTGAATATGCTCGTCAGACATATGTGAGACAGAAGAAAACATAGTGGCCTTATACTTTTTTTTTTACTCATCCTTATATTTTAGGATACAACATTGATGGCAGAAAGTGAGGAGGAATTAAAGAACCTTTTAATGAGGGTGAAAGAGGAGAGCGCAAAATATGGTCTGAAGCTCAACATCAAAAAAATGAAGATCATGGCCACTGGGCCCATCACCTCCAGGCAAACAGAAGGGGAAGAAATGGAGGCAGTGAGAGATTACAGATTTTACTTTCTTGGGCTCCATGATCACTGCAGATGGTGACAGCAGTCACGAAATTAAAAGACGCCTGCTCCTTGGGAGAAAGGCATGGCAAACCTAGACAGCATCTTAAAAAGCAAAGACATCACCTTGCCAACAAAGGTCCGTATAGTTAAAGCCATGGTTTTCCCAGTAGTGATGTATGGAAATGAGAGCTGGACCATAAAGAAGGCTGATCGCCGAAGAATTGATGCTTTTGAATTATGGTGCTAGAAGAGACTCTTGAGAGTCCCATGGACTGCAAGAAGATCAAACCTCTCCATTCTGAAGGAAATCAACCCTGAGTGCTCACTGGAAGGACAGATCCTGAAGCTGAGGCTCCAATACTTTGGCCACCTCATGAGAAGAGAAGACTCCCTGGAAAAGACCCTGATGTTGAGAAAGATGGAGGGCACCAGGAGAAGGGGACGACAGAGGATGAGATGGGAAAGGTTGTGGACCACTGGGCTGAACTTCACCGCATGTAATGCTCTGAAGGAAAATGTAATGAAAATGATATATAGATGGTACATGACCCCAGTTAAACTTGCCAAAATATACCATTCGTCTGATAATAAATGTTGGAAATGTAAAGAAAACGAAGGAACATTCTTTCACCTCTGGTGGACATGCCCTAAGGTGAAGGTCTTCTGGGAAATGATATATAATGAGCTGAAAAAGGTATTTAAGTATACCTTCACTAAGAAACCAGAGGCCTTCCTTCTGGGTATTGTCGGCCAGAAGGTGATAAAGAAGGACCGAACATTCTTTATGTATGCAACAACGGCAGCAAGGATACTCATCGCAAAAAAATGGAAAACTCAAGATCTACCCACACTGGAAGAGTGGCAGATGCAACTGATGGACTATATGCAACTGGCCGAGATGACTGGCAGAATCCGTGACCTGGGAGAAGAGAAGATGGAGGAAGACTGGGAGAAATTCAAGAAGTATCTACAAAAACATTGTAATTTGGTTGAATGTTAAGAAGGATGCTAGATTATAAAAAATTGGCCACCACTAAATTAGATTTGAAATTTGATGATAAGTGAGACTAAAGAAAATATAAAACTTTTTGGAAGAAGTGCTAGATTATATTTGAATGTGTGGACATGAGATTGTAAACAAGTTGATAATTTGTTTGGAAAAAACTTTTAACGATGTAAATGGGAGCGGGAGACGCGAGGGAGTCCAAAGAAGTCATGAAATTATGTCTGTGATAGAAGTAAGATTGTTTATTATTTGTGCATTTATATTTAAAAACTTTAATAAATATTTATTAAAAAAAAAAAAAGACAGAGGATGAGATGGTTGGACAGTGTTGTCGAAGCTACAAACATGAGTCTGACCAAACTGCGGGAGGCAGTGGAAGACAGGAGCGTCTGGCATGCTCTGGTCCATGGGGTCATGAAGAGTCGGACATGACTAAACGACTAAACAAAAACAATACTTTAGGATTATTTTCTGTGCAGGAATGACTCAGATCCATGGTTGGGAGAATAATGCAGGTCCTGCCGCCAGACAGTGGAAGTTGGAAGTCACAATGGGACTGTGGAGGAAACAGAAAATAAACTACAATTAATGAAAAAGGAAAATGGCAGAAAGAAAACTTACAGGAGATTGATAAAAAAAATACTTTGAGAGGCATGTGGGGGTGGGAAGGGAAAATATAAAAGAAAACACCTTCTCTACTCAAAGCCTTGGATCAATAAATTCAGCCTAAATTGGGGAGGCTGATTCACAATACCCTCAGAACAAATTTCTGTACTTAGCTGTGGTAGGGACCTCCATACCACAAGGAAAATGCTGTCTTGAGGAATAAAACTATGCATTGTCTAGCTGACTGTGGAACTCACTCCCACAGGAGAAAGCAATGGCCTCCAAGTTGGATGGCTTTAAAAGAGGACTGGACAATGCTACTGAATACTGAAGAAGCTACATCATCATACAATTGAACCAGAATCAGATAAATTACAGGTCATGTCTCATCATCCCCACACATCTTGCGGTGTGTTGACTCTGAGGAACACCTTGCCTGAGTCTCTCACACACAACTAACAAGGGTTGGAGGAAATTAGTTTGATTTCTCTTCTTTGGCAGATTTACAAAAATAAAAACACACATCAATAAAACATTTTTAGAAAGGGGCAAGATTAGATTAGGGTTACCAGACGTCCTCGTTTCCCGGGGACAGTCCCCGGATTTGTGAATAAGTCCCCAGACAAATTCCATCCCTGGAATGTCTCCGGATTTCATCTAATGTCCCTGGGAAATGCAGTAGCGACAGTCTCAGCAGCCCGGAATAGTTGGCTCTGGCTGGCTTCAGGAGCTGCTCGGAAGTTCCCATATGATGGTGGTGCAGGGGCTCTAAGATGCAGCTTCCGGGCTGCCTCCACCTTCCCTGACCCCAGCAACTAAGCTGTGAAGGGAGGCTTCATGCTGCCTATCAGAGCTTGCGTGCAAGCAGGCCTGCCTACCTATTAAAAGGCTGTTGGATCCCACCCCAGGTTGCGGGAGCAACATGGCTGTATGCTAGATCCTGCCTGAGATCCTGTACCTGTCCTTGCCTGGTTTCTTACCTTGTGTCCTGCCTTGGCCCTGTCGGACTGACTCCCAGCAGAACCTTCAGATTCTGGACCGTTCCTGGACCGTGTTTCACAGGTTACCCCTGGGCCCAGCAACACTATGTTGCAAACAGTCCACCTGGAACGGGCCTTGATGTTGTCTTAGCTTGCTTTCCTTGCACTCTATTTCATCCCCACAGGGCAGTGGGTATCATTTGACCCTGGGAGGCAGTTGAATGAGGCATCATCAAGTCTATAAATGATATCTCAGTGTCTAACAAATAAATAAATAGCAAAGGCAGAAAACATGTTATAGTCTGGCAAGATGTAGGCTTTGAAGCACAGTTCCAGCTAGGATCTGGCACCAAATTTCACTGAAGTTTAGGTGTCCTGATCCAGTTTAAAGTGACTGTAATTAAACCCAACAAAAGACAACAATGCCTTGTGCATATGATTCTAATCGCTCACTTCCCTTCTCTCACTTCTTCTCTGCCTTCTGTGTTGTGGCTTTTCTTCTGCTGCAGGACAGCATTAGCAGGCATTTACTCTCCTAAGACTTTTCAATGAGAGACGGGTGGGCTTTGTGAACTGTAACCTTCCGCAGAAGTTTTAGGTTTGCTCCAGGATATGGAATTTTTTTCAGGGGCTAAAAAGATTAGGACAAAATAAAGAAGAAACTTCTCAGAACTAGGGAGCTGTGGCCGTTTGTCTTCACAGACTGGAGTCTATGGGAAGAAAGAGGGCCCAATAAAATAACGAGCATAAGTGGATATTTAAAGTTCAGCCTTTATTGATATTCATTAATAAAGGCAGCAATCCTATTCACACATACCTGGAGATAAGCCCCATTGAACTCAACTGGAGTGACTTACAAGCAAGCATGGATAGGATGTCAAGAATCCTTCGCTTCCGGTAAAATAACAAGATAGGTCTCATGACAAAGTTAACCCACAGCTTGGATTATTTATCTGTGGAGCACAAAAGCACACAGTTAATTATTAGAAACTGAAATATTCATGTATTGTTTCAACTTCCAAACCACCCTTCATCAGAATAGATCCCAGGGTAGTTTTTTAAAACCTTACATAACATCATCATCATCATCATCATCATCATCATCAAAGCTCTATACGGCCTAGGACCCTCGTACCTATGGGACCGCCTCTCCTGGTATGCCCCACAGAGGAACTTACGGTCTTCAAATAAAAACATCTTGACAGTCCCAGGCCACAGAGAGGTTAGGCTGGCCTCAACTAGAGCCAGGGCTTTTTCGGCTGCGGCTCCAACCTGGTGGAATGCTCTGCCACAAGAGACTAGGGCCCTGCGGGACTTGACATCTTTCCGCAGGGCCTGCAAGACAGAGCTGTTCCGCCAGGCCTTTGGTCAGGGCGCAGCCTGATTCCCTCCTTTGGCAATCTTTACAAAACTTTAGTTTATGGTTGCCATCAATTTTGATTTTAATTAATTTTTATAATGTTTTTATAATGTTGCACTACTTTAGTGTTGTTAGCAGCCTGAGCCCGGCTTCGGCTGGGGAGGGCGGGATATAAATAAAATTTATTATTATTATTATTATTATTATTATTATTATTATTATTATTATTATTCCCCCCCCCCCAGCCATAACCGGTCTCAGGGCAGCTAACATCAAAATATAAGTCTGTGAGTGGAGATGGTCCCTTTTCCCATCCTTTGGATTCCCCTGGAAAACTCAACAAACCTGCTATACCTGCAACTGGTGTGGAGACTGCAGATGAATGGGACAAAGTTGTGGTCAGCCTGAGGAAGTACCATCAACCTTGGGCCTACCCATAAAAAGCAAGTCTAGAGTGAGAGACTAGGGTGATGTCCGCTATTTTCACAGACTCTTCTCATTGTGAGAGTTTTGTGATGAGCTAAGAGTTTGTTTGGAACCCTCCAAGGGAGGGAGTGTCAGAAGGAAAATGAATTGATATATATTTGTATGAATGTATTCATTTTTTGTACAGTATGTAACTGTGTATTTTTGTAATATTTTGTTTAAGTTGTCTGTTGTTACTTCAGTTTTTTGTACACTGCTTAGAGGTATTTTTAATATATTAAGCAGTATGGGAGTTAAATAATCAAAACTCATCCAGTCAGGAATCACACACAAAAGGAGGACAATGTCATAATACTACATAGCCAATTACATCTGGCTATGAGATAAAGTCATTTAGGGCAAGTGAGAGCAATGACTAAGTATCGAAGCAAACATTTTCACAGAGTGGTGGGAACATTGCCAACACTGGTGGGGAAAGTTTTGGCACTGCTGAAAGAAATCAGAAAAGAAGAAGAAGAGGGGGAGGAGGAGGAGGAGGAGGAGTTTGAATTTGAACACGAGTAATTTCAGTTCCATCAGCTCTAATAATGAATTAATAATGTTACCTAACATAATTACAATTTTTCTAAAAATGTTTAGATTTCCCATCCCTTCTCAAATCAATAGGCTCAATAATATTTTTATTCCTCAAAAAAGAAGAAAGAATCAATGTTTCATCACAACAGCATACAAAGAAGACATCATTAGAATATCTGAAGAGTGAAAAACTGGCAAAGCACCAAAATCACATGAAAGGTATTTAAATTCATTTTTCTTATTTTAGCTGACAGCTTGGATAAAGCGTCATTCAGCAGGAAGATCTGGAGGGGAATTCAACCCAATCCCTTCTATTTTAAGTTGTCAAAATACAGATAATTTAATTCACATTGAGGCTTATCTTGATCTAAAAATATGTAAAGGAGGAAAGAATTCAGGCTGTTGGCTGATCCAAGTAATACTGACTTGTTTTAGCTGTATAACATTTCACTGCTTGACCACGAGCCTGTACTTCATTAAGATCAGGTTGTCAAACATGTGGCTTCTTCCAGTAAGAGGATCACAGATGCCAGCAACAAAGGGGAAAGTGGAACAGGACCAAAGCAGAGCCCCCTGGGAAAAGCCCCTTCCAAAGTACGCCAGAAGGTAATTTCAGTGCAACTAATATATTATTGATCAGCACTGTTTCATCTTTTTCTGTTTGTTTAGTTGACAGAAAAATGCCACCTACCTTGTTGCCTGCCTAAGTCAGGTATTGCAGAATAAGCGTATCGCAAGGTGCATATAGACATATATCTTTTTAAAAGCCAAGCTGTACTCACCCTATTTTGAGTGGACCTAAACATTTTGAGTTCCCAGTAGATGCTAGCTGTGTACAGCACTGGCTGGCTGGATTTTAATGTGACATTATGACCGGGGGGCAGGCGGAATATGTCGTTATTTGCTTAAAACCTTACTGGTTTTTGGAAGGGGTGTGGGGATACACCATATGCACTTTCAATTGGAAAAACTCGAAAGGCAGTTGAAAAAAATTAAAAGAGGGTTGACAGTTCACATGGCAGGTGCAGGATGAAGAGGGAGAGGAAATCAGCACTAGAACTGAAAGCAAGCGTGTATGCCTTTGAGAAGCAAAGATGGGGCAGAGTAGCTCATGACACCCTGGAAAGTAGAAACAACAACATATCACCACATATCGACTCCTCTTTGTATGTCAGTGTGCCTTCACGTTTACACTGAACTACCAAATAATTGGGAAGTTAAAGGGCAATTGTAATGTACATGAGTGCACTAGGTGCAATTGGTCCAGAAGAGTACAGGGATAATACAGTGGTACCTCGGGTTACATATGCTTCAGGTTACAGACGCTTCAGGTTACAGACTCCGCCAACCCAGAAATAGTACCTCGGGTTAAGTACTTTGCTTCAGGATGAGAACAGAAATCGTGCGGCAGCAGGAGGCCCCATTAGCTAAAGTGGTACTCAGGTTAAGAACAGACCTCCAGAACGAATTAAGTTCTTAACCCGATGTAATGGTTGTATGGGGGTTGCTCGTGCGTAAGTTGCCACCACTCCTGGTTAGGTAGCCTGGTTAAACCTTTCCTGACTGGACAGCCCTTCACTTCGTGGCTGTTCAGTCGCTAGCAGAATCCGTCAGTGGGCGTTTCTTAAACTTCTTCCAGCTCAGAAGCTCTTTGACGCCAAGTCTACGCCTACTTTCCCTGCGCGGAAGTCTTCTGCGCAGGGTGGGTGTGGGAGGACCTGTGCTCTCCCCGCTGGTCTCCAGCGAAGAGTCCTGGAGACCCCTCTCCGATTCCCCCAACCGCCCCCCTTTATCCCTGGTGTTACGCTGATTTCCTTCCCCAGCCAATGAGTTCCCTCTCTCCCTGCTTGGCCCTTCTCTGGCATCGCTTGGGAGCCCTGCCTCCACTTCTGGCTCCGATGTCAGTTCCCTGACACCCGAGGTACCACTGTATTCTATTCCAGTCCTGCTAAGAAGTGACCCATTCAAGTTAATGGCTTAGGTTCGGTAATTTCATTTCATTGGGTCTGCTCTGAGCAAGACACAACTGAATACAACCCTAGAAAGCTGGAAAGACTACAGTTTGTACAGGCAATGGGAACAACACAGCTGTCAACCAAAGTACTAAGCTGATTATTTATTTATTTATTTTTTAAAAAATTGCCTATGCTTTTTAATTGCCTACTAGCAGAATCTCAATATTAATACATAGATTGAAGTACGGTTCACTTACAGTTTACAGTGCAATCCTAACCTGCTAAACTTTAGTGCTGCAAAGGTTTTGGGTTTGTTTATTTATTTACTGGGGGCATTTCTACCTCACCCAGTTCCCCAGTCTTTGGGTTTGTGTCAAAAAACAACAAAGCTATATAAAAATAATAAAACCATCAAAACACAAGAAATGCACAATAGTCATACCAACCAGTTTGCAGGAGCATCCCACTTGACCCAGACCCTGGGATACCTCTTCTGAGCAGGAGGTTGGGGACTCTGTACAGAGTCAGCCTGCAATAGTTTCAAGGCAGCCTGTGGTCCCCCACCTCATGAATGTGTTGCCTTATCCTCCCTCCCCAATAACCACTCTGACCATATCCCTAGCCCTGCCTTGATCTCCAGCTCTCTCGCAGGGCCCCCCTCTACTTCGGAGAGCAGTATCTTAGCGGATGACCAGCATGAGGAGAACCTGAGAAGCCTCTCAGATTTCTCTGGACTCTTCCCAGGTGGATCACTCTCTAATGAGCTCCTTAATGTCCAGCTCACTTGCTCAGCTTCAGAATTCTCTGGCTCCCATACTAGGCAAAGATCATAGTTGCAGTCCACAGCCTGCCTAAATGGGGAATAGGCAAAATTTGAATTGGGGTCTAAAGGTATGGTGCTAATCATACCTCAGGAGGGAGGAGTTCCATAGCCATGACAGCACCATGGAGAAGACCCTATCCTGGATAACTGACAATGAGCACCAACTATTTGCATATGAAGGGCCTCTCCTGCAGATATCATCATCATCATCATCTGCCCTTTAGCAGCAGGTCCCAGAGAGGGTAACAACAATTTAAGGACATACTTAAAGGACACATTTTACTTTCCTTTCAACACCAGTGTGTTATTATTACAGGGAATGAGAAACAAAGCCTTTCCATATAACAATGAGCAGGAGCTTTTGTTGATAGACAGAGCAATCTCTACCTCCTAGCCAAGGAGCAGTGGGGTGAATCAGGACAACCACGACATCTGAAGTGCTGCTGGCTCCCTCCAGCCAGGCAGATATCTATATCCACATTAATTATCAACTCATAAAATGAGCTGAGGCTTGCAATTCCAGTTAACAATCAGTCCTGCTTTGTAAGGATACCAACATCACCTTCTCCTCTGTGTTCTACTTCCCTCAAGCTACTGATTGCATAAAGCCATTCCTAGCAAAATTTCCACTTCATATATTTTCCTTTAGATTGTTCCTCATTGCACTAGCCTTATAAATAATGAAGAAACAATAGCAGGACTAAAATTAGATCTTACTAGCTCTAGATTGCAAGCAATGATGTACAATCTTCAGCTCAATTGCTGTGCTCATTCTTTGGAGCAAAGCAAAAGTCCTAAATGCAGAGAACTCTTGCTCTTAAAGCTAGGCCAAATGTCATGCTAGCTTCCTGCAAACCGTGATTTGCAAATTGGAATACAGTCTTAGGAATACATGCTCCTTCCCCATATCTTCTTTCCTCTCTCAAATTATCTCTCCCCTTTCCTCCTCAGCATTAACCACAGTTAACATAAACTATCTTCCCTTGTAGCTGTGTTTGCTAAAGCCAAGCCAGATATGGTTTCAAGGCCAAAGCAGATGTGATTGAAGCCATTTTGTTCATCACCTAACCTCCAACATCTCTCCAACTGAAATACGGATGACAACAACAACAACAACAACAACAACAACAACAACAACAAATTTTATTATTTATACCCCATCCATCTGATTTGGTTGCCCCAGTCATTCTGGGCAGCTTCCAACATACATAAAAACATAATAAAATATTAAACAATAAAAAACTTCCCTATACAGAGTTGCCTTCAGATGTCTTCTAAAGGATCATAGAATCATAGAATCATAGAATCATAGAGTTGGAAGAGACCACGAGGGCCATCGAGTCCAACCCTCTGCCAAGCAGGAAACACCATCA
This sequence comes from Podarcis erhardii, assembly GCF_964252035.2. NCBI lineage: Eukaryota > Metazoa > Chordata > Lepidosauria > Squamata > Lacertidae > Podarcis > Podarcis erhardii. The sequence continues at coordinate 9,522,751 of NC_138512.1, forward strand.
GAGCACTCCTGACATAAGTTGGTTATAGTTGGTTATCTGCTTGACTCGGGGCTCGCATAACTCCATACTCTTCAAGATTTCTCTGATGAAAAGAGGGACATTCTAAGGAAAAGCGGGACATCCCAAGATAAAATCTGAAACTGGGACAGTTTCTGTAAATGTCCCTGGGACACTTGGAGGATCTGTCATCATGCATCACATATAAAACAGGCAGTGGGATTTAATTTTTTACATGAAAATGTAGGTGGGTGTGGAGAATTTTGCCCTCCTTCCTTTTTGACTTACCTTTCCACAATGCTACTTCAGGCATTTTCCTTTCCAGCAAGCGTGCTGCATGAAAGCCTCTCTCCCCCAGTTCCAATACTAGTAACGAAACGTGGTGTGATTGGGCAACAAAGAGATATCATCTCCACTTGCCCACACACTTACATTGATTGTTAAAAAATTAGACTCTCCATCCCATTTTATGTAAATGCAGCAGACTTATGAATTTAAAAAATGGCTATCTCCATTTTGAAGAACTGATGCTTTTGAATTATGGTGCTGGAGGAGACTCTTGAGAGTCCCATGGACTGCAAGACAATCAAACTTATCCATTCTGAAGGAAATCAGCCCTGAGTGCTCACTGGAAGGACAGATCCTGAAGCTGAGGCTCCAATACTTTGACCACCTCGTGAGAAGAGAAGACTCCCTAGAAAAGACCCTGATGTTGGGAAAGATGGAGGGCACAAGGAGAAGGGGACGACAGAGGACGAGATGGTTGGACAGTGTTCTTGAAGCTCCCAGCATGAGTTTGACCAAACTGCGGGAGGCAGTGGAAGACAGGAGTGCCTGGCATGCTCTGGTCCATGGGGTCACGAAGAGTTGGACACAACTAAACAACAACAACATCTCCATTTTGTCTTGTTTTGCCCCTAATCTTTGGTTTATCAGGGATCTGGGTTGGTTTCAACCATAGCTTGCAGCAGAACTCAGTTGCAGAGCCCACGCATGCAAAAAGTCCCAGGTTCAACCCTGGCAACAACTGTTAAAAGGTTCACCAGGAACAGGACCTCTGCTTGAGACCTTGAAGAACCATTGCAGCTGCAGTAGACAGAACTGAGATGGGACAATGGCTGAATTCGGTGTAAGGTAGCATTATATGCTCAAGTGATGCACTTGAATTAAACTGTAGTTATAGCTGGAATTAGGCAGGAAAACATGCTGATTTGTTTTATAGAGGCTGGACCAAATGCCTACAGTTTTCTAGCCAACAGTCTGACTGAAGATTACTTTTCAAATGTCAACCAACCATGAATTAAAAAGTCTGGGTAGGATCAGGATGACAAAAACACAACTGAACAAGTTAAATTATATTTATATTTTAAAAAAACAATGCTTCGATCTATTGCCTTGTTTCTTTTTAAATGAAATAATAATTCTGCTGGAAAAAGTTTCAGATTGGAACCTGTGAAAATTGCCCAGTATGGGCAAGTTGTCTTCAAATATTTGTTTGTTCATTTGCTAGCTTTTTATTTATTTAATTTCTATACCACGATTCATCCAAGGGTCACAGGGCCGCTTACAATATCAAAACACAAAATAGCCTGTTCTTTGGCTCTGTAGAATTCAGGTGCTTATGTTGAAAATTATCTCACCTGCTTGACTTTATATCTCCTTACAGCGTGACCTGATCCGTAAGTCCTGGAACACTGGAGATGATTATGTCAACCTATGCCTTGGGTTATATTAAAACCTTCTGTGGAAATGCCTGAGGTTATATTAAAACCTTCTGGGTTGCTGGATAACGCAACAATCCAACATCTATCTGCTGCTACCTCGAGGCCTCAGTCCAGCACATGGGCAGAAAAACGTCCACTGAAATAATCAGTTGCATCCAAGGAAGCAGTGGACCAGCTCCAGGGGGCTGAGCCATTTTGGGCGCCCTTAATATTTTGGGGGAGGGGGTTGGGGCACCCCAATGTTGAGGGGGCAGAGGAGGCTGGGTGTGGAACTGAGCACAAAGGTGTGATTGGGAAGAGGGTGGAAGCAGTCTGTTGCCGGTGGCAGGGCCAAGAGGAGGAGTCACCGGCCATTGAAACCACACAGCCACCATGTCAGCTGATATGCAAAACCACTAACTTTCTCTTTCTCTTTAGTTTTTTTATTTATACTTTTCAAATTTATACATTCCATTAGTTTGACAATCAATTTAACATTTCCAAATTTTTACTTTCTACCCCCTCTTTCTGCAGTTCCTTAAATTTATTGTTTACTATCTTCTGCATATCCAAGTCCGTTTACCTTGCTCATTCAATTATCTACTGCAAATATATACTCTTATGAAACTGCAGGTTATTACAATAATCCTGCTAAAGTTTTTATCTGTTTACAATTTATCTGTAAATATTCAATAAACCAATTCCATTCTTACATAATAAAAAGTTTGTTATCTTGATTTCTTGTTCTTCCAGTAAGTTTTGCCATTTCTGCAAATTGCATAAGTTTTTGTATCCATTCTTCCTTTGCTGGGACTTTTGCTTCTTTCCACTTTGGGGCAAGCAACATTCTTTCTGCTGTCGTAGCATACATGAATAAATTTCTATACAGTTTAAGTAGTTCTGTCCCTATTATTCCCCCCCCCCAAAAAAAAATGCCTCTGGGTTTTTTAATAACATTTATTTTGAACATCCTTTTCAATTCATTACATATCATTTCCCAGTAAGCTTTAACCTTACTACATGACCACCACATATGATAAAATGGCACCAACTCTTCAGCACATTACACTACTTTCACTGTGCTTATATTAAATGCTGAACATAATATCCAGTTCTGATTAAAACAACAGCAACAACTTTGGAATTACTTCTCATTTGAAATACCTCCTCTTATTATGGCCTGTGTGTGTAAAGGCCCATATAATAATTTTAAAGAAAATCAGTGATGCCAGGCAGTGCATTTGAAATCAACCTAATATGTATCTGTTTCCCTTGGAAGTATCCGGGCCATAATAGAAGCAGCAAAACTAGAAGTATTTCAAAAGGTGGTTTAAAAAATGGCTTGACGATCTGTATAATAATAAGTTTGAAAATCCAAAATGATTCACTGTAAATTTTAGGCTATAATTTAAGCGAATTTAGCCAACCTGAAATTATTGAGGTTTTGCAAATGCGTAAGTGAAAAGGGCTTGTGGTAGAAAACTTGAGCAGGCGTTTGGGAGATCCAGTTTCTATTTTTGTTTGCTCCACAAATTTCCTGTTTGACTCTGGGAAAGCAAGGCAGATCTTGACTTTCATTGGAGGCAAGCTTTCTCAGCTGGCAGAGAAAGAGAGATTGAGATTTAAGAGTTCCCAAGAACAAATACTGCAATACCAAAAAGAAGAAGAAAAGAAACTAAGAGTGACTTACCGGTACTTTCTTAAGAAATGACGTTTTACAATATAGTATGCCCCCCTACTACATATTTATTAAAGTTTTTAAATATCAATGCACAAATAATAAACAGTCTTACTTCTGTCACAAACATAATTTCATCACTTCTTTGGACTCCCTCACGTCTCCCGCTCCCATTTACATCGTTAAAAGTTTTTCCAGACAAATTATCAACTTGTTTACAATCTCATGTCCACTCATTCAAATATAATCTAGCACTTCTTCCAAATTTTTTTTATATTTTCTTTAATCTCACTTATCATCAAATTTAAATCTAATTTAGTGGTGGCCAATTTTTTATAATCTAGCATCCTTCTTAACATTCAACCAAATTACAATGTTTTTGTAAATACACCTTGAATTTCTTCCAGTCTTCCTCCATCTTCTCTTCTCCCAGGTCGCGGATTCTGCCAGTCATCTCGGCCAGTTGCATATAGTCCATCAGCTGCATCTGCCACTCTTCCAGTGTGGGTAGGTCTTGAGTTTTCCAATTTTTTGCGATGAGTATCCTTGCTGCCGTTGTTGCATACAGTATGCCCCCCTACTACAATATTAGTCATGATCAGATGTATAAGCCACCTTCAGAGAGTTTTTTGAAGACTATTATACGTGTGTGTGCTTATTGTTAAGTAAACAAATAATGCAACAACACTGGAACTACATTTACTACAAACCTTTCCTCAGTCAGAGATGGCAACTGCAGTTGGGGAATATGGACTCTTGCAAACTTCCATGATCCCCAGCTGTGAATGGCAGCTAGATGAATGAAGATCTACGAGATTGAACTCAGAAATAAGCCAAGCCATTTCCCATTTTAGGGAGGAAGTCATTACTGTAGCTTAATTTCAATCTGACATCACCTTGCCAATAAAGGTCTGTACAGTTAAAGCTATGGTTTTCCCAGTAATGATGTATGAAAGTGAAAGCTGGACCATAAAGAAGGCTGATTGCCGAAGAATTGATGCTTTTGAATTATGGTGCTGGAGGAGACTCTTGAGAGTCCCATGGACTGCAAGAAGATCAAACCTATCCATTCTGAAGGAAATCAGCCCTGAGTGCTGACTGGAAAGACAGATCGTGAAGCTGAGGCTCCAATACTTTGGCCACCTCATGAGAAGAGAAGACTCTCTGGAAAAGACCCTGATGTTGGGAAAGATGGAGGGCACAAGGAGAAGGGGATGACAGAGGATGAGATGGTTGGACAGTGTTCTCGAAGCCACCAGCATGAGTCTGACCAAACTGCGGGAGGCAGTGGAAGACAGGAGTGCCTGGTGTGCTCTGGTCCATGGGGTCATGAAGAGTCGGACATGACTAAACGACTAAACAACAAAAATTCCAATCTGAGCTATGAAGTGCTTACCTAGCACTAGAAACAATGTTTGCTAATCATGTGGTGCCTCTTTGCTGATGCAAGGCTCTTTGATACAATGGAGCAGAATAGCGATCAATCACAGATATCACCCACATGCTTACCGAAATTCTGCTCCAGAGAGTCAGAGGACGCTTTAGAACATACAGAATTTTTTGCAAAGGTGGTTTCCTAATGTTATTCATATTTGTATGCTATTTCCACTAAGGTGCATTTTTATGGAACCCTTATCCTAGTGTATTTGATACATTAGTGCACTTTGGTACATGGTACTTAGCTGGAGAGCAGCATTGCAAAATTTGGAGAAGGGCAAATTTCAACAAATGACTGGGTTTCGGTTCACATATAGTTTCAGAAAGAGTAAATTAGGCAAGTTTACCTTTAAACATGAGCAGACTTGAATTTCTCCCCCTCTGTACTCCAACACAATCAGAGGAATCCCTTTCAGCCATGTTCTGCTCACCGTACCAGTGGCGTAGCGTGGGGGGTGCAGGGGGGGCCGGCCACACCCGGCACAACATCTGGGGGTTAGGGTTAGGGATAGGGTTAGGGGGCGCAAATCCAGGGTTAGGGGGCGCAAATTACTTGCCTTGCCCCGGGTGCTGACAACCCACGCTACGCCACTGCACCGTACTGGTGCCAGATCAAGACAGATGAGAGGTTGAGCTGAGATGATGTAATATTTGTATTTCGCTTTTCCAACAACAAATGTTGAGCTCAAAGTGGCTCACAATAACCACAATAGTATTAAGAAAATAACAAACATTGCAATCATTGTAATATCAAACACAATAGCATACAAATCAAACAACAACAACAAATTCACCAAAACTACTACTGCCACTACCATTATTATTATTATTAAAATTTGTTAGTCGCTTTATCTTGCCCAGAGCAACCCAAAGCAACTTACAACCAAACAGACAGACACACAAAAATACAGTTGAATAAAGTCAACGGGCACAAAGTGTTGTCAGGATATTGCCTAATCACGTGGAACCTTACTCCAGAACAACAACAAAAATGAATTAGATGTTGGTTATCAAATGCATTGCTTTTTAGTACTGCAATGAGTGGAAGCCTCATTCACTTTGCATGAATTTTAGACATTTACACAAAACTATACATTTAAAAAAGTATTTTGAGTGGGTGGTCAGGATCATTGAGTGAGCCAGTGGGATCAAACCACTGTTGTTGCTGGGTGCCAGATTCTTGCTAACTTCTGGTTCGCCTCTGCTTTGTCCAGAATTCCCTTGTCTACTTCTGCTGCTCATTGTAATGTTGCAAAAATACAGACAGATTAATATTCAGATTCAGAAAGGCCCTGTAAAGCTCCTCTCAGATCAAACTGTTCAGATATAAACACAGAGGAAGGTAGTGCATGAGAAAATTAATGATCCAAAGAACTCTGATAAGAGCCCTGATGGGTCAGACTAAAGGTCTATGGAGTTCAGGATTGCGTCCTCTCTGTGGGAAACCTCCAAGTTCTGGAGGACATGACAGAAATGAATTTCCAATATTTAAAACAATTCCTAAGTTGCCCTCCATGTTGTTGTTAAGTCGTTTAGTCGTGTCCTTCATGACCCCATGGACCAGAGCACGCCAGGCACTTCTGTCTTCCACTGCCTCCCGCAGTTTGGTCAAACTCATGCTGGTAGCTTCGAGAACACTGTCCAACCATCTCATCCTCTGTCGTCCCCTTCTCCTTGTGCCCTCCACCTTTCCCAACATCAGGTTCTTTTCTAGGGAGTCTTCTCTTCTCATGAGGTGGCCAAAGTATTGGAGCCTCAGCTCCACGATCTGTCCTTCCAGTGAGCACTCAGGGCTGATTTCCTTCAGAATGGATAGGTTTGATCTTCTTGCAGTCCATGGGACTCCCAAGAGTCTCCTCCAGCACCGTAATTCAAAAGCATCAATTCTTCGGTGATCAGCCTTCTTTATGGTCCAGCTCTCACTTCCATACATCACTACTGGGAAAACCATGCCCTCCGTAGACTACAATTAATAGCCAAATCATAGCTGTCAACGTTTTCCTTTTTTTAAAGGGAAATTCCCTTGTTCCGAATAGGATTCCTCGCAAGAAAAGGGAAAAGTTGACAGCTATGAGCCAAATGTTCAAGACTGAGTGAGGGCAAGAGAGGAACAGGGAGGTGCTAAGAGGGAAAGAGGGTTGTGCAGACACATGGCCTGAATTTCAAATGCTAAACAGAACCCCCACAAGTGCAGAGAATATAAATCAGACCAGACAAACAAAATGTGGAAAATAAAACTCCTAAGCACAAACAGAAAGCAAGAACTGTGCTTTTAATTTGCGCACACAGACAAAGAAGCACAGGACAAAAAATTCTCTGTCTGTCTCCAAAGAGCTGTGGTGTGAAATGACAAAGAACTTTGTCGTATCTCTGTTTATTTTCCTCCACATTCTGCCTCCGGCTCCAGTTGTGAGTGTCTGGAAGTTCCTTTGCAGAAGGAAGACCCATTGCATTTGCTAGAATGTGCCTGAGTTGAAGACTGGACGGTTAAGTGTTATTTCCTCCTTTTTGCCCTCTCCCTCTCTCACCTCTTCCATCAGACCTAGCTGTGCCCTGCTCCATATTTAATAAAATTAAAATTATGTGACTTGATACCCTTTGATTCTACCTTAGGCTGCAATCCTGTGCACACTCAACTCGTCTGAGAGTATGATCCTTTGAACACAGTGGGATATACTTCTGAATAAACTGGCACAAGGTGACACAGTTAGCCTCTTAATATTCCACTTGGGATTAATCTGCTGAAAATGGCACACGAGATTTGAAAGCATGCCACAATCATTGCAATAACGGGGTTCAAATTTATGCACTTTCAACATTATTGAGGGACCCTTCACTTTGATGTCATTCAGCTAACTTTACTCAAAGTAGACCAACTGAAATTAATGGGCCTAAGCTATTTGTGGTCATTAATGTCAATGGGTCTACATTGAGTAAAAGTTAGTTGAACCCAAGGGTGAATAAAATATTTGGGGGGAAGCCCTACCCTCCATAATCAATCACAAGGTGTCCACACACATACCATTCGAATGGCAATGTTCATTACTTTTGGGGGGCCCTGGCCCCCTCAAATATTTTATTGGGGGGCAGAAGGGACCTCAGCCCCTATGAGTTGGTTCCTGTTGTTGAACCCTATGGCGGTATTCAACACCAGTCCTACTCAGAGTAGAAGCTAATGGAGATGACTAGGTTAGGCTCATTAATTTCAGTGAGTCTACTCTGAGCAAGACTTAGTTAAATTCTGCACTGTGTCTACATTTGCAACATTTTTGTTGTTTCCAAATAACATACAGTGGTACCTCAGGTTACATATGCTTCAGGTTACAGACTCCGCTAACCCAGAAATAGTGCTTCAGGTTAAGAACTTTGCTTCAGGATAAGAACAGAAATCGTGCTCCAGTGGTGCAGCAGCAGCAGGAGGCCCCATTCGCTAAAGTGGTGCTTCAGGTTAAGAACAGTTTCAGGTTAAGAATGGACCTCCGGAATGAATTAAGTACTTAACCTGAGGTACCACTGTACCTTACAGTTACAGTTTCAAGGATAAGAAACTGTCCAGTCTTACTGCTTTTTAGTGCATTTAATCCTCCTTTATATTTACATCACAGAATCCTTATCTCTCAGGCTATCTTTGCACCCATATGTGCTTTTGTGTATTTCTCATGCACACTGACAAAACAAAAGAATTGCAACAACTGGTAATGAAGGGAGTGCCCTTGAGGGCCACTCAAATTCATGCTCAGCTGCCAATTTCATTCCAGCTAAAAGTGTCCTGGCTTTGAATCCTGTCTCACACCTTTTTCAGTTCGAGAACCATCTTGGCAGCTCCAGTTCACCTGGGAAATCCTTTACCAGCTGCCATTGCAACTGCTGGCCCACATCCTCCAGTGCCATTTGCTCCCATGAATGTAACATATTTATTATGTTGACAGCTATTTGACTATGCGTTTCCTTTCTGCAAACGCTTTCCAGAGATTGCTGCAGTGCAATGTGTGTGTGAAACTTTGGGAAGATATGTTAAAATGTGAAGCAATATTTAAAGAGTAACAAATGTTTGTTGCGTAAACAAGAGCTAAATCATTCCAGCGGGTTTGATATAAGCCTTCCGAGAAAAGTGTTATTAATAAACATAATTAATCTCAGCGAGAGAGTACACAGAGTGATGTGCCACAGCGAGCACATAAATTTATTTCCCAATGATTATTTAAAAGGTGAATAGAGTGACCTCCGTGTTTACATGGGGGAAAATGCCGCCTCCCCCTAACTGAGCCCAGTTCGGTAGCTTCCTACATACATAGAATTGCCAGCTGTAGTCAAGCATTACTCTTAGGTGAAAGTAAACACATGAGAAGAAAGAACAGGAATTAATGGATTGTCTCTGCCACCCATCAACAGGGGTTAGCAAACTTTTTCAGCAGGGGGCTAGTCCACTGTCCCTCAGATAATAATAATAATAATAATAATAATAATAATAATAATAATAATAATAATTTACAGTATTATTTATACCCCGTCCATCTGGCTGAGTTTCCCCAGCCACTCTGGGCATCTCCCAATTGAGTGTCAAAAACAATACAGCATTAAATATTAAAAACTTCCCTAAACAGGGCTGCCTTCAGATGTCTTTTAAAAATAAGATAGCTGCTTATTCCCTTGACATCTGATGGGAGGGCATTCCACAGGGCGGGCGCCACTACCGAGAAGGCCCTCTGTCTGGTTCCCTGTAACCTCACTTATCGCAGTGCTGGACCTCAGTGTCTGGGCTGAGCGATGGGGGTGGAGACGCTCCTTCAGGTATACAGGACTGAGGCCGTTTAGGGCTTTAAACGTCCTTGTGGGGGGCCGGACTATTTTTTTGGGGGGGGGGAATGAACGAATTCCTATGCCCCACAAATAACCCAGAGATGCATTTTTTTAAATAAAAGGGCACATTCTACTCATGTAAAAACATGCTGATTCCCGGACCATCTGCAGGCCAGGTTTAGAAGGCAATTGGGCCAAATCCAGCCCCGGGGCCTTAGTCTGCCTACCCATGCACCACAATTCTAATCACTTTCCATCTTCCAGGATGCTAAAACATGCTGGTCTCAGTGGAGCCTGTATGGATTGAAAAAGCTCCTCAATTAAATCACTCACCTTCCATAGGTTTGGGGGCAATGAAAAGAGGGATAGAGGAGCGACAGAGCCAGGTTACATCCACACCATATGCAAGGTGTGACCGGAAAGTTCAGTGAATGGTCACAGAAATTGGACAGCGAGAAATATTAAAGCATACACGGCATTGGAAACCCATGAAACGCTACAATTGTGTAAGGAGATGAAGCTGTAACTTGAAAGACAGTGTATGAGTAGTTTAAGCGTTTCTTAAGTGTGGTGTAGTAGTTAAGAGCAGTAGACTCGTAATCTGGTGAACCGGGTTCGCTTCCCTGCTCTTCCACATGCAGCTGCTGGGTGACCTTGGGCTAGTCACACTCTGAAGTCTCTCAGCCCCACTCACCTCACAGAGTGTTTGTTGTGGGGGAGGAAGGGAAAGGAGAATGTTAGCCGCTTTGAGACTCCTTCGGGTAGTGATAAAGCGGGATATCAAATCCAAACTCTTCTTCTTCTTTGAAGGGCGGCAAACCATCGAAGATGACCTTCGGTCTGGCAGACCATCGACGAGCAGAACTGCAGCAAATGTTGACAGAGTTCATGAGTTATTGATTCGGGATCGGCATTTGTCCATCCAAATGATGGCGGAAGAATTGCATATTCCACGTGAAATCATCACTGAGTTGTCCCACCCTCCATATTCTCCCGATCTGGCCCCACCAGATTCCTTTCCCCCCAAAAAAACTTAAATCTGCACTGAAAGAGCACAGATTTCCCAACATTTCACACATCCAAGCTGCTGTGACAAGGGAACTGAAAGCAGTACGAAAAGAAGTCTTCTCTAGAAGTCTCCAACAGTTCTACAAATGTTCTCAGCGGTGCATTGTCTCAGAGGGGGGCTACTTTGAAGGCCTGTAAGGTGTGTATGTTTGAATATTTCTCGCTGTCCATTTTTTGTGACCATTCACAAAAACTTTCCAGTCACACCTTGTATTTTAAAGCACATGACTTCCCCCAAAGAATTCTGGGAAGGGTGGTAGGAGCTCTTGTGAGGGGTAAAGTAAAATTTTGTGTGCTCTAAATGTGCTGTGCGGATGCAACCCTGCTCCTCTGTTCTTCTGCAATTTACATGAGTTTAATTGCAGTCCCTGAAGAGGGCTTCCATATACAGGCATCATCCAGCCAAAATTCAAAATCAGTTACCTGGATGTAGTCTACATGTAGCTTCTCCTATAAAGCAGACAGGAGTGGCTGCATTGACTGACCAGTCCCAGCTCAAGTTGTTAGTTATATACATTCATATGACTGCAATAATTATGAAATAAAATACAGTGAATTACATCATGCTTAGAATAGCCATAAAAACTAATTCCCTGATATGATGTTGATTCCAGTAAAGAACAAAACAAGTTCATTTCCCCCCCACTGAAAGATCTCCATTGAATTTTTTTCATAGTTTCTTGTATTGCGTTACAGTGGTACCTTACGTTACATATGCTTCAGGTTACAGACGCTTCAGGTTACAGCCTCCGCTAACCCAGAAATAGTACCTTGGGTTAAAAACTTTGCTTCAGGATGAGAACAGAAATCGCATGGTGGCGGTGCGGCGGCAGCGTGAGGCCCCATTAGCTAAAGTGGTGCTTCAGGTTAAGAATAGTTTCAGGTTAAGAACTGAACTCCAGAACGAATTAAGTTCTTAACCTGAGGTACCACTGTATTTTGTTCAATATCATTAAGCGAAGCTTTAAAAGAAGGAAATCTGGGACAATCTCCTCCACAGCACTTAGAGCTTAGTTTTAGAAAAAGATTGGCATGTTTTGAAATACTTTCCCTTCTCCTGACACTTTGATGTTGTTGTGCCATGAACAATTTCATGTGAGTAATACCATTGCATAATGTATCCAGGAAAAGTTTCACTGCCTTCCTTTTTTGCTTTACTTGGAGTCCTGTGAGAAAACAAGTTGGCAGTTCTGATGACACGGGAGGTTGTGATAGTTTCGAGATGAAATGCAAAATGTTGTATTTTTATTTATTTATTTGACGTATCTATACCAATAGCCCTGGGGTAAGGTACATACATTCATGCTTCCTTCAAATCTACCAGGACATGGGTGGTACTGTGGTCTAAACCACCGAGCCTCTTGGGCTTGCTGATAGGAATGTCATCAGTTCAAATCCCCATGATGGGGTGAGCTCCCATTGCTCTGTCCCAGCTCCTGCCAACCTAGCAGTTCGAGAGCACACCAGTGCAAGTAGATAAATAGGTATCACTGCAGTGAGAAGGTAAACGGTGTTTCAGTGCGCTCTAGTTTCCGTCACAGTGTCCTGTTGTGCCAGAAGCAGTTTAGTCATGCTGGCCACATGACCCGGAAAACTGTCCATGGACAAACACCGGCTCCCTCGGCCTGAAAGCAAGATGTGCGCCACAACCCCATAGTCACCTTTGGCTGGATTTAACCATCCAGAGATCCTTTACCTTTTTACCTTACCTTCAAATCTCTCCTCAGAATCCCCCTTTTTCATGAAGCCTTTGGCATTGCCCACTAGTGCCATCCTGGAACTGCGCCAGGGTAGAGATGCGGCAAAATTATCTGCTTCCAGCAGAAGGTGAGGGAAAGGAAACAAGAGCAGAGCAGTGAATCAAACAGAGACATCCCAGACTGCCTCCTCCCTCCGCTGCAAGTGGATTCTCTGGGCTCAAAGGAACATTTAATTATGAGAATTATTTTGCATAGTACACTAGTTTTCTTGGGTGATTTTTATATTAAGCAAAGGCTCTTGAAATAGGTTCCGTCTTCTGTTGAATGCAGTTGCATGCTGAGGTCCCCCAAGCCACCCCTAAATAATTCACACATCACACATAATTTTTGTTTAAGGTTTTTGGCATAATTTTGGCCACAACTTTATTAAAATACATAAATGTGAGTGGTTGCTTAGGCATTGGTTATGACTATCTGTTCCCACGCCCAGGGACAGAACTGACTTCCAGATTCCAGCGACAGCCAGTGAAGGAAAACAATATTGGGGAGAGCATGGAGCCGGGCACCAGACCCTCATCCCCCCCCCCGCATGCTCCCAGGGGCTTGCGCAACCCTAAGCCCTTTTCAGGGGTACGGACGAAAGAATGGAAAGCCCCTGGATTCCTTTAACGAAATTCCCTTGCAGCAGCAGCAGCATTGGAAGGGTAGGCACTTACCCCTCCACCAACCAATTTTTTAACCAATGCCTAACCGCAACCTTACAAGTTGTGACAATTTGCCACACAGTAGGCAAGAACCAAATGGCACCAGCCAATCAGCCAAATGGACAAAATTCCTACCAGGCCCCTGCCCCCAAAGCAGGCGACCCCATGACAGGCATAGCAAGGTCAAGCACAAAATCCCCATTTCAGGGAGGGTGGGCGGGTGATCCCGTGCAAGCAGCAAGAGCCCAGTCAGTGCTGCGTGACTTGATTTTATAACCTTTGGTCCATCCCCCTAAATGGCAACACCAAAATTTGCCCAGTAACCCAACCGCCCAATGACTGCAGATGGACATCCATACTAACCTGCCCAGCAACAGAGGGGTGGCCTGTTCAGACCCCACCACAACACGTGCTCTCTATGAAAGAGAACACGCTTAATGCCATCAGGGCACTACTTTAGAACAGGGATATACTCAGCAGAATGATCCGGAGAGCTTCCAAGCCCTGGGATCCAGCTTACCGCATTTTGAAGAACATTGCCATTGAAGGGTAGGAGGGAGGGGCTTCACAAGACCATGAAGCCCAAAGTCTAAAATTACCTAACTGAATCACTGATTGTATTTGGCTTGATAATCCAGTTCATCAGGGCAAGGAATGCTTGTCACTGAACAGCTTGGCACCCACAGAATTAAGAGATTTAAAGGCTGCATGTAATAAAGCGGAAGGAATAAAGTGTCCAGGACATTGATATCTGCTGATAAAAAATCTGGGATATTGCAGTCGTGAAAACAATAATACAGTGTTCAAAAGCCAACGCAGAGATAAATCCATTTATATCCACATGCTTACGCATGCTATCCAACTTTTGTAGGATAGTCGTGTGTCAGATGCAAATATATATATATAAATTTTTTTTAAAATGTTTAATGTATATTCAAGTGCCCAGTTAATATTTGAAGGTATAAAGACTTCAAAAGTGGCATAATAGCACCTTTTTTGAAGGTGTGTGTGTGTGTCATTTCAAGACTAGCCATAAAGTTCTCAGTTTGGGCAGTTTGCATAGGAACTGCAGAAACTCATATCAAAACAGCTGAATCCCTAGCAGTAAACTCTGGTAACATCAAAGGAAAATCACTACCCCACAGTCTACAGTGTGCAATCTTAAACTTTATCAGTACAATATGAGAACATGAAATTATTTTCTTGGGAACTGTGGATTCCTCTGGATTTCTTTGCAGATGTAAGAAGTTGCTCGGTGTTAGTGGGCATTGGACTGCTGTGGTTTATCAGGTGAGCTGTCCTCATGGGTTAAACTAATCTGACTCAACTTTTCCTGTTCATTTCAACCGCTGTTCAGCATTTTTGATCTGACAACTTAATGCCACCCCACCAGAAAATATATGTTCTTTCCAAAAACAAATGTTTTTCATATTAACTATGTAGAGTGCTTCAAGGGGTGAGGTTATCTTGAGATAATCACACCCTTAGGGGATCACAAGGACATAGATCAGAGTAATCCAATCTCAAATGGTAACTTTCTAATTGCAAGGAGGTCACTGCCAAATGCAGATCTGCATTCTCTCTCTTCATTTTTTAAATTTAAGGCTGAGCAAAACAGAACACATAACGATCTTAGTATCATCCATCATTTGCCACAAAAGCCTCACTTATAAAACTAAACATGCATAGGGCCAATTTTCTCACAAGGAGAAAAAACATTGTCACCTTCTGATTACTGCATGCAGATTTCAAAACAGTTAAGCATCAATCTGATTAACTAGCCAGTTAAATGTGAAAACACTTTATTGATATGATAGGTTTTGCACGTGTTGTAATCATTTAAGAAAAGGTGATAGCCACAAGAGTCAGACTTAAATTCTATACCTTTAAAACACATCCAAAGCACATGTCCCTCAAGTAATTTTGGGCAATGTGGTTTACCTGCAGAGAGGTACAGGTCCCATCAATCCTAAACAAAGCACTGTGTCCAGAATCCTTTGAGGGAGGAAATGTGCTTCCAACATACCTTAAAGGAATAGTGTAAATGCAGCCCATGTTCCTGTATTTGGTGTGAGGTTTTTTCCTACTTACACATAGTACACACAAACTGTACTATGACGGTACAGTATCTCACTGCCTCTATTCCAACTTCTACTATCCAGAACACCACGCCATTATAAATCATTGCTAATATAGTCGGAAAGGGTGTGGTTGTCGCCCCTTCTCTGCTTTCTATCCATAGGCAAACACACAAACCTGAGGCTTTTCTGCTCAGCTCCACTCTCCTAAGTGGCACTGCTAGTAGTTTGTATTTATAAAATGGGAAATGAGAGATGGGGAGGAAAGAATAGCTCTTCCCCTGGTCCAGGGGCTGCTACTGGGACATGGGTAAAGGTAAAGGGACCCCTGACCATTAGGTCCAGTTGTGGCTGACTCTGGGGTTGCGGCACTTGTCTTGCTTTATTGGCCGAGGGAGCCGGCATACAGCTTCTGGGTCATGTGGCCAGCATGACTAAACCGCTTCTGGCGAACCAGAGCAGTGCACGGAAATGCCGTTTACCTTCCCGCCGGAGCGGTACCTATTTATCTACTTGCACTTTGACGTGCTTTCGCACTGCTAGGTTGGCAGGAGCAGGGACTAAGCAACGGGAGCTCACCCCCTCGCAGGGATTTGAACCACCGACCTTCTGATCTGCAAGTCCTAGGCTCCGTGGTTTAACCCACAGCGCCACCTGCAATAATCAATGTATTGTACAATGCCATTTACCTTTCCGTTGGAGCGGTACCTATTTATCTACTTGCGCTTGTGTACTTTTGAACTGCCAAGTTGGCAGGAGCTGGGACAGAACAATGGGAGCTCACCCCGTGGCAGGGATTCAGACCGCTGACCTTCTGATCGGCAAGTCCTAGGCTCTGTGGTTTAGACCACAGCGCCACCCACGTCTGGGACATACAGAGGAGGAAATAGATGAAGAAAACTGTTGCTAATACTTGGGACACCTATAGTGGTAAAACAGAGGGAACACACCTCCCATTTATCTGAGACTTGCAGAAACTGCTGCTATGCTGCCTAGTTTAACAATACATTGAGTAAACCAATGTGAATATTCATATAGTGTACAAATGGTCTTGTACTTCATATGAGGGCCATCTATGGTTGTATGTGTACAGGAATTCTAGTAGACATCTGCATCTAGCCAGCCCTGATGGTGCCTCATGTCTTAGCTAACTTTGCTAATCCTGTAGCTATGTAATCCCTCCATTCTTTGGATTATTTACTAGAAACAAGTCATCGTTTTGCTTTGCTTTTCCACACCCACTAGATATTCTTTCAATGGCGTTTCATGATGACTAACATCGGGTGTAAAAACCCTACTGATGGAATTTCACAGAAAACAAATTTACTTTGAAAAGCTGATTAGTTTCACAGTAAGGAAGTAAAAACTAGAAAATTAGGAGCAAGGAGAGGTGCAGAGAGTCCTGACGCTGGTCTGAGCTGTCAACAGAAACCATTCTAAGAAAAGGGATTTCATGTGGTTTCAGGGGCAGGGGATATTTCTAAGAAACTACAGTAGCTTGGGGTTGAGTATATCTAACCTCATAGGAAAAGGTGGCTGAAGATTTTATTTTGGTTTATGTTAACACTTTTAAAAGGCCTTGTAAGCTACCCAGTCATAACCACAGCTTCCCACAGGAAGAGGAACTCAAAAGGCTGCAATGGAGAGTCTTGCTGGCCATGATGAGGGCAAGTGAAGCTTTCTTTCTTTCTCTTTCTTTCTTTCTTTCTTTCTTCTTTCTTAAAGCAAACATGAAAATAGATCCAAAGAACACCCTTGGGTGAATAAAGTAAGCTAAACCTAACCTCCCACTGCAAAAATCCTTAGAAATTACCCCATCCCTCTCATAACTTGTGTGTGAGGGATTTGTTTTTTCCTCTCACTATGAACCTTCAAAAAGAGCTGAGCCAATTTGGTTGGCTGAGTTCTAGTAGAAATTGCCTGTACATCTTCAAGTACTTTTTCAATACTATGAAAGGTGACAGTTCCTTTTTCTTTTCTTACAGAAGTAGACATGTGAGGTTTTTGTTTTTGTTTTAACCTGAGCACCAGATTTGGGGTTCCTTGGAACTGGTATTTGAATTTGAGTCTTACCTCTCAGTAAATTGGGCCTTAGTTTTACTGAGAAGGAGTATAATGATAAGGACAAAATGGGTCTATGTATGGTTGCACTAGGCATCAAAGTGGTCCACAAATGGCTATACTGCGGAAGCAATGACAGAAGAAAATGGGATCGGAAGCCATTTTAGATGTCAGTGTAAGAATGACACATTGTTGTGTGAAATTATTTATTGCACATTCAGCCTCCATTATTCATAAAGCTTGTGGAGTTTTTTGTGCACATTGTGGAGATGAGTATCACTACCATGGTGTAATGGTTCTAGGGGTTGCTCGTGCGTAAACCGGCGGCCACACCTGGCTGGGTTGCCTGAGTGAACCTTTTCTGTCCGGACAGCTACTCGCCCGTGGCTGTCTCAATCGCTGGCAGAATCCGTCAGTGGGCATTTCTTGAACTTCTTCCAGCAAAGAAGCTCTTTGACGCCTAGTCTCCGCCTACTCTCCCTGCGCTGAAGCCTTCTGTGCAAGGAGGGCATGGGCAGCGGAGGACCCGTGCTCTCCCCGCTGATCCCCGGCGAGGAGTCATGGGACCGCCTCGCCGATTCCCCCATCTGCCCCCCTTCTCCACTGGTGTTACGCTGATTTCCTTCCCCAGAAGATGGGCTGCTTCTCCCCATCCCGGGACGCTCTCTGGAATCCCTCTGGAGCCCCCTCTCTCCCTCTGGCTCCGATGGCAGTTCCCTGACACATGGCAAAGCGGTGCTGGGTCTTTGGCATTCAAGCCTGCACCAAGGAAAGTCATGGGCCCTGTGAGATATTCTTGGTAGCCTTCCCAGAAACAGAAGTCTGCCTCAGAGACAGAAGTCTGCCCAGAGACAGCCTGTTGGTTGGTTAACAGTAGGTGTAAGATAAGGATTGGCTGAGCTCAGCCAATCAGTGTTATACTGTAACAGAGCAGCTCTATATATATGCCTGCGTTCTGAGAGAGTCTGTCTCTGTCTGTGGTGGTTAGAGTATGGGAGATTGGTTAATGGCAATTTGCTGAGAGAGTATACATGCTGTTAACACTCTGTATCTGTATATAGTATACCGGGGTGGCCAACTCCCAAGAGACTGTGATCTACTCACAGAGTTAAAAACTGGCAGTGAACTACCCCCTTTGGGGGGGTTCAGGTCAAAGTTGTTGAGTTTTTCAGGGTGGAGGTAAAATGTTGAGCTTCTTTTCAGGGGAGCCACAGTTGTTCAGCTTCTTTGGGGGGAGCCAATGATCTACCAGTGATCTACCGCAGACATCCAGTGATCTACCAGTAGATCACAACCTACCTGTTGGACATGCCTTTGTATACTACAATATTTTTTTCCTTCATTGTCCGGAAGGACAGTGTTCAGACTTCAATCGGCTTCCAACGACATTGCGTTTTCTGCAAAGTTCACGCCAGAGGAAGCGTGCGGGCGCAAGATTTATTAGCATACTTCGCTTGCAATAAATCTCTCAAAGGCCCAATATCCTATTGGTGGCTATAGCATCAGCAAAGAGCCTGAAGCCCAGAGTGTAGGCCACAATGATGCTGTACCTGCAAATAAGTTTCGAAGTAGAAGCCCAAATGGACAACAACACCAACTCTCCTTTTTGCTACAGGTGGCCGATGTTCGTGGCCTGTCCATTACTCTCACTGCCACCACTGGATAGATTTGGGCATCAATCTGATGTCTGGCATTGCCTCAGGTCTCCAACAGGTGCGCAGAGTGTCCCTGCGTACAAAGTGTACAGGAGACCATGTTGTTTCAATGGATCTGTCTCTGTAGCTCTCACTGCACATGAAATTTGGTGTTATGGGCTACACAGATGGGTTCTAGGTACATGCAAAATGTTAATGGAATTTAGTTATTGTGGTTTTATTTTTCATATGGTTTCTTTTATTAAGTATTTTCATGCTGTGACCTGCTCTGAGATTGATTTTTACTGAAAAGCGGGTTATAAATCACGCACATAAATAAATACAGGCCCACACTTTTCACTCTGTGTGTCACAATTAAATCTTGTATGATTTTTTGGCAACTCTAAAAAAGCAGAAACACCATGGCCAATCTGTGTATTTGGCAATCTGGTAAGTCAATGCTTGCTTGCACCATATATACTGATAATATATTCACAATTTATTACATATAATTGGGGCTTTTTTCAGCTGGAACTCACCAAAGCTCAGTTGGGCACCATTGCCATTATAAGAGAACAAGGCAGGCATTCATGGTGAGTTCTGGCACCTCTTTTTCTAGAAAAATAGCACTGCATATAATGCTTTAAAATACATTATCATTACAGTTTATAACCCCTTATCCTGTCCTACCCTTTTCATTTTGAAAAGTTGTGCTTTTAAAACCTATGCTGTTCACATAAAAATGAATCTTGAAGCAGTTTATTCCACAACCTTGAAGATAACCATTAAGCTGAGCCTGGGAAATGTCCTGGCAACCCATAGCAAGCATAGAGCAGAAATGATACATTTCTGCCTATGAGCATATCTCTGTGTGCGAATGAGTTTGGATTACAGAGGCTGAAGCAAAGAAACAAGGTTGGGGGGTTGCGAGGTGTGAAGGTCAAGTTTGAACTTTGTGATGCGGGGTTATGGACTATGACACGTACTTGTGGCTGTGTAATGGATTTTGTTCCCCATGGGACGTGGATGGTGCTTTGGTCTAAACCACTGAGCTTCTTGGGCTTGACGATCAGAAGGTTGGCAGTTCGAATCCCCACGACTGGGTGAGCTACCGTTGCTCTGTTCCAGCTCCTGCCAACTTGGCAGTTCAAAAGCATGCAAGTGCAAGTAGATAAATAGGTAGTTTCCGTGTTTCCTTGGGCTGTTCTGGTGTCGGTGTTCCGTTGCACCAGAAGTGGTTTAGTCCTGCTGGCCACATGACCCAGAAAGCTGTCTTCCATATCTCTATATAAGCAGTTTTCTCTGTGTTCCAGTCAGGAGAAGACTACACAGCACACCCCCAAAAGGGAAACGTGTTTGTAGGAACCTCCTTCTCTCAGGTCTCACCTTTTCCCCTACTTTCGCTTGCTGGCCAGGATCCTTGGTGTGAGTATCATCCTATCCTTGGTCTGTGCGCATTAGGATTAACCTACATAACCCGTCTGTCCAATTTAGTTTATTTATTAATTAAAATGTATATACCACTTGCTTGTAAAACACACACACACACACACACACAGAGAGAGAGAGAGAGAGAGAGAGAGAGAGAAAGCTCAAGGCAGAAGTCAAAAAACCTCAAAGTGGAAGTAAAAAAGACCCCTCAAAATATAATTTCTTCTTCTTTTTCTTCCCAAGGGCAGCTTTACATTAAGGAGAGGCCCCCCAGCTGTGTATAACTTGGTTAGGAAAATAAATCTTTTGAACATTCAGTTTTTCTGTGGTTATTTGTTCTTATAGGCCCTTGCAAACAAAGATCCCAGGCTGCGTGTCTCAGATTCGATCACCTCGGCACACACATCAAGGCTGTTGTTTCAAAGTGAATAATCCAGTTCTGATCCCCAAACTGTGTTTTAACACATCCTTCCTGCCTCTGGTATGATTGGAGTTTGTGTGCAAA
Organism: Podarcis erhardii; assembly: GCF_964252035.2. Classification (NCBI taxonomy): domain Eukaryota; kingdom Metazoa; phylum Chordata; class Lepidosauria; order Squamata; family Lacertidae; genus Podarcis; species Podarcis erhardii. Next base: position 9,543,547 of record NC_138512.1, read on the forward strand.
AGGTGACACCTAAATCGGGCTCGACTCTGTAGAGAATTAACTTTAATTTGTTCCTTCTTGAAGAACAGGCATTTATAGCATCTGTGTCGTGTGTGTTGCCCCTCAGTCACTAGGGATTTCTGTGAGGTTGTAAAATACATGAAACATTCAGAACCAAATGGGTCGGAAACACTGCAATATTTAATGAGGACATCACCATTAAATATTCATGTAGAATGATGTAATCCAGGAGTATGTCAAAAACAGAATAGCGCTCACCAAAAGCTGAATTCATTTTCAAAAGGGAAAAGGCAACAACATCCATTTTCAAATGCAATGTTGGGAGAATGCCTCAATCCTGGTGGGTATTTATGTGCAAGTCTTCATGATTTCTTTGCAAATTGTTTTATGCATTCATTTTCATTCTTGATCATGTAGATTAGTTTTCAACAGTACAAATGTCCATGTATCTGGAGATTAGAAAAACGTGCATCCAGATCTCAACATGGAATATTGTTTCAAACTCCCTTCCCTGAGCTGTAATAGTTCCAGATGCAGCCTTTTATGAGATCACTTTCCTAGTAACAAGAGAATGCTGGTGACTTCTGGCATTTTTGTGATACCTATTTATTTGCAAATATGCAGTTTGAGAAATGAGGTAGTCAGGTACCTGGAATGAAAGTGCTTATCTTTATACAGTAGCTGTATCAACTGGGAGACAGATACGTCAGTACCATGGTTCCTTCCAGTCATGAAACTTAGGACTCAGCTACCTTAGAAACGCAGGTGGCGCTGTGGGTTAAACCACAGAGCCTAGGACTTGCCGATCAGCAGGTCTGCGGTTCAAATCCCCGAAACAGGATGAGCTCCCGTTGCTCGGTCCCTGCTCCTGCCAACCTAGCAGTTTGAAAGCACGTCAAAGTGCAAGTAGATAAATAGGTACTGCTCCGGTGGTGAGGTAAACGGCGTTTCTGTGCACTGCTCCTGGTTTGCCAGAAGCAGCTTAGTCATGCTGGCCACATGACCTGGAAGCTGTACGCCGGCTCCCTCGGCCAATAAAGCGAGATGAGCGCCGCAACCCCAGAGTCAGCCATGACTGGACTTAATGGTCAGGGGTCCCTTTTTACCTTAGGAAAGAAACAATGATTTGAATGCACTATAAACATGCAACTCTAGATGGCGGCAGAGAGCAGGAAAAATGTTAACGCGTTTTTCCATAAGGTTTTTTAAAATTTTATTTTGTTATAGTGATCTAATTTCTAACTTAGTTATAGCGTTTTTTCCTGTGTTTTTTCATCAGACCCATTTCAGTTGTCTGCTATTCAAACGCAGTGCTATTTTTCTAGAAAAAGATGTGCCAACACTCACCATAAACACCTCCCTTGTTCTCTTCTAATGGCAATGGCGCCTACTTAAGTGGTGCCGGAAATGAGTTCTGGCGAGTTCTGACTGAAAAAAAGCCCTGTTCATATGAAAAACCATTCAGTCTTGATTAAGTAAGTGTCTTTGTCACCTAACTATGTATAGGCAGATTACGAATGCACATGGCAATCTAAATGCAGGTTTCCCAACCAGATCCCAAGCACACAAGATCACAAAATATATTTGTTGCTTATTCTCAAAATCAGTACTAAACTTGCTAGGACTATCGAAACAGAAAACCTATTAAACTATGGTACGGGTTACCTATCAAGTTTTCATCTCTGCGTCTTTGAAATAATGTGGGAGAAAAATAGCTCTCCAGAAACTCACAGATGTAGCAACTGGAATGTGGCAATTAACTCTTTTCCCCTCATTGAGAGTCTCTGGAACAAGTCGTCCCAGCTCCCCAGTAGAGAACGCAAGTGCACACTTGTATGGTATCACTTGATCCTTTTCACACCTCACCTGATCATCACAATTCAGTTCAATGACTCCCTTGTACACCATATCGCTGGCTGTCACAGTGCGTTTCACACTGTGTCAGTCATGCACTAATTTGACAAATTATTTCAAATTAAAATAGCTAAGATTCCTTTGAGGAAATCTAAAACCAAAGCACAAAGCAGGCGTTTCTCTGGCTGCCCCAGTTCGTGTTGTTTTTTGAATCCTAGGCAATGCCATTTTCATTTCAAACGGCAATCACATCATTCAGAGACTTGAGCATGGTTTGACCTGCCTTCTAGGAGGAAAGTATACCCGCAGTTGGAGGACGATGTGACTTTTAGAAAACTTGACAGATCTGGGCGGCTGCTGCTGCATTCAAACCTTGAAAGAACAACAGTGAAAAGAATATCCTTTCATAGGTATATATTATGCTTCCAGGAACTCTTTTTCTGATTTGCAGAATGTGGGTGGCCCACTATGTATAATGCAGTGGCCACAAACTATTTAGCTTCCCAACTTTCCTCTTAGATGTACAGTGGTACCTCGGGTTACATACGCTTCAGGTTACACACTCTGCTAACCCAGAAATAGTGCTTCAGGTTAAGAACTTTGCTTCAGGAGGAGAATAGAAATCGTGCTCCGAGCGAGAGGTCTAAGTTAGAAACAGAGCTATTAGATTCCAATACTAAGAATCTTTCTAGAATGTATAATCTACTGCTGAAATGGAATGTACAGGATGAAACGGTAAAATCAGCAATGATTAAGTGGGCGCAAGATGTAGGTCATGATATTATGTTTGCTGACTGGGAACAGTTATGGACCACCGGCATGAAATTTACGGCATGTTCTGCCTTGAAAGAAAACATAATGAAAATGATCTATAGGTGGTACATGACCCCAGTCAAGCTGGCTAAGATCTATCATTTGCCTGACAATAAATGTTGGAAATGTAAAGAGTCTGAAGGAACCTTCTATCACCTTTGGTGGACCTGCCCAAAGATTAAGGCCTACTGGGAAATGATCTATAATGAAATTAAGAAAGTCCTTAAGTGGACATTTCCTAAGAAACCAGAGGCCTTTCTCTTGGGTATGGTGGGCCAATTGGTACCAAAGAAGGATAGGACTTTTTTTATGTACGCCACTACAGCAGCAAGAATACTACTAGCAAAGTATTGGAAGTTGCAAGAACTACCCACTCTGGAAGAATGGCAAACGAAGGTGATTGAATATATGGGACTGGCAGAGATGACCGGCAGAATCCGTGACCAGAGGAAGGAGGCGGTGGAGGAGGACTGGAAGAAATTTAAAGTGTATCTTCAGAATTGTTGTCAAATTAAGGACTGAAAAGATGTCGAGGGGTAAGAAATAAAGATTTACAGCTGTAAACTATAAACCATAGGGAAGAAGTTTTAAGGAGGTGATATGTAAAAATTGACTGAAGGGTTGCTAGAGAGAATTGTGAAATAAGGGTGCAGAACAGGAGAGGTATGGGGAAGTCTTCAAGTTTGTATGATCTGTGTTTTTTCTTTTTCTATGTTGTATTGTTATTTTTTCTTGTTATGTTTATGTTGTTATGTTTATGTTGTGAAAACTTAATAAAAATTATTATAAAAAAAAAAAAAATAGAAATCGTGCTCCGGTGGCGTGGCAGCAGCAGGAGGCCCCATTTGCTAAAGTGGTGCTTCAGGTTAAGAACAGTTTCAGGTTAAAAACGGACCTCCGGAATGAATTAAGTACTTAACCTTAGGTACCACTGTACCACCAAGCAGTGACATTTAGAGCTGTTCAGTGGAATCCCTGATCTAGACCTTGCGTAGAAATAAATGAACTTTTGCACCCCAATAATGAGTTGCAAATCTTTACTGCAGAAAAGCCTTAAATCTAGTTACAGTAAGTCAGAGGCAAAAAAATAACAGATTGCACTCAGACACTGTGGCTCAGCCCTTTATGTAGCTCAGTAAACTCTCTGGTCCCAGAGAGAGATCCTAAGCTTGTTCATCGTTTCCAGGGGATGAGTCATCAGGTAGTTTAACTTTCTGAAATGGAAAAAAAACACACCAGCCTTCCACTTAGATTTCCTTAAAATAAACTTCTGTTTACAGCGTCCCAAATGCAATACATTCAAATGCAGCATTTTATGCACATTAAAGTAAGGTTACCAGATTTTTTTTCAATGAATCCGGGGACACTTTTCAACTTCAATGGGAATGATAGGATTTTGTATGGGGACTGATTTGTAAATCTGGGGACTGTCCCCAGGAAACGGGGACATCTGGTAACCTTGCATTAAACTTATAACTTCAACAGTGGCTACTAGGTAGAAGAGGGTCACATCAACATTGCCTGAATCTTAGATCCATTTGACAGGATTCTGTAGTGTTGATTCTGTGATGCTTACTGCTGACTTCTGCATTGGTTCACCAGTCATCCTCACTACGTTGAAAAAATATGGGGTTTTCTCTCCCTTCTTTCTGGACTCAGGAGACATAAAACTCAGCAGTGAGCAGCTGGTGGTGGGCAGCATTGCTCACCTAGCTTCCCAACATGGAAGTTGTTGCCCATATTTGAGAGGGGGAAAGGTGAGGCGAGGTGAAGGAGATGCAGGCACAACAGCAAAGCCAATCAAACATTCATAATACTGCCCATGTTTCCATCAGCTGTTCAGCAGAGAGTAGTTGAGAGGGCAAAGAGCTCTGATACTGTGATGGCCTGGGAATCTGATTCAGAGGCTGAACCAGAGGAACCCCAGCCTGCACAGGAGTCCCCGCCTCCAGGGCCGGCTGAGCTGGGGCAGGGCCTTGAATCTGAAGCGCCTGCACCTGTGCCAGATCCTCAGGAGCAGACACCAGCTGAATCCGCTCTGGCTCCGGAGGTGATCGAGGACCCATTGCCTGCAGGTGCGCCTTTCCCAGCCCTGTCAGGGGAAGGTGAGGTTGCTTCTGGGTCCAGTGACCCTCCAGCCTCTCCGGAGCTGCAGAGGCTCAGGACAGAGAGGCGGAGGGAACTAAGTTCTCTCAGGAGAAGTGCTCGCCTTAAGGCCAGGGAAGGCGAATCACCTGTGGACCGGGACTGCCCTATGCCTCAGAGGAGATAAAGGCCAGTCAGCCCAGTCCCAGGTTGCGGGAGCAACATCATTGGTAACCTGTTCCTGCCATACCCTGACCTGCTCTTCCGGAGTTCCTGACCACGCCCGGCTCCTTGCCTTGGACTCCGCTTCGCCCTTGGTGGACAGTCTCCAGACCCTCGATCCAGGACCGGACTCTGACCATGCCTCACGGTAACCTCCCCCCGGGACCAACACAGATACAGTGCAAAGCATGTGATTGCAGTTCCTTCCTCTGCAATAAAATCAAAGCAGAGGGGGGAAATGTCTCAGCAGAGAGGTAGACTTATGTTCCTTGCAAAATGCCCAGAACTGTGCATTTCGCATATGCACGCATGCAGTTTTTGCAGTGCAGTTGCATTTTGAAGGTTGTGGCATTCAATAACAGTGGGACAGAGCTTGCCATTCAACTGCGCATTGACACTATTTGCATCTTTCTGTTGGGATTACTGAGGAGTTTTGACCTTTTCAACAGCCAGCACAAAAAAGGGCGTTGGGGAGTTTTTGTTTTGTACAAACATGATTTTTAAAAGTCTATGGAGAAAATGGAAGGTGCAACTTGAATAGAGTTACTAAGATAGGGTTGCCATATTTCAAACAGTGAAAATCCGGACAGAAAAGTTCTTGAGCTTCTTCTTTTTCTTCAGCCAAAGTTACTGGTTGTTTTTTTTAGTTTTGCCAAAGTTTTGGGGCATGTTCACAAAAAAGAAAAGAAAAAGAGCTATTTTTATGGAAAATTAGACATGGGTTGCCATGCATCCGGATTTTACTGGACATTTTACTGATTTTAGCCCAGGCACTGCTTCTGACTGAAGTATTCAGGATATGTCCAGGAAATTCTAGACCTGTGACAACCATACACACACACACACACACACACACACACACACATGCCTTTGTTTCTATGGGTTTTCTGTGTGTGGTTGTGTGTGGGTCTGGCCCCACCCATTGATGGAGTGCTGCCGCTCTCAGCTTTCTACCAGGGTAGTGTGAGATTTTGACCAGCTTCAGCCCATCTGAAGCTGAAGCTGATACAGGCTCGTCTTGTCTTGAGCCCAAGCAGAGCGTCGTCACACAGTAGAAGGATAAGCAGTATGTGCTACATTCTTAATTTTATTTTATTTACACTCTATGCTGAGAGAATACAAACATGCATCTTGCCTCTGTGAGAGCAGAGAAGCAACTCCTCTCGGAAACAAAGAACACCAAGAGAACAGTGAAAAACAGGAAACCAGTGAACGTCACATCCAGTCTCCCATTCCCGTGGGAACCCAACAGTAACTCTGACTGTGGAATGCAAAACAATGCCTTGTGACTGCAGTTGCTGCTCAGTGAGGGAAATAGAAACCAACAGGTAGTCCATCCTTCAGCCTGAAAAGAACTTATCCACTCCTGCTTTAAATCTATTGGTCTTCAAAAGTGCCAACGAACTTTTGCAGCAACAGCCTATTCTGCTAACCCTCTAGGATTTATTTGCCAGGTGACTGAACCTTTACGAGATCTCCTTCTTTCATGAAGTCATCAAGTAATAGACCTACTGCGCCTTCTTCCCCCAGTGGCAATAGTTCACACATTTGAATCATCAAGTGAAGATAAGAGATTGAGTAATGTGTGAACCAGCCTTTAATCTATTTAAACTGGGTCACACTAACGGTATGTGATGGACCACCATGCTTTGCTACATGAAGACTCCATATCAGCTGCCAGTTCCACTCTCCTACATTTGATGCCCATTCCTTAGCACTCTGCATGGAAATATAATTAACCTGCTAAATATTCTTCAATCAGTTGACAGCCCTAGTTAGAAGGAAACAGGGTGAAACTTAAAAACAAAGGGAGGCTGTTCATCTCAAGCATCATATGGTGTTTGTTAAACTACCAGTGTCTGGTGCTCTTTGGATCAGTGCCGGATTTACGTATAAGCTAAACAAGCTATAGATTAGGGTCCCACTCTCTTGGGGGCCACCAAAAAATTTAAAGGGAAAAAAACCTGGATGTACATTTATAATAATAATAATAATAATAATTTATTATTTGTACCCCGCCCATCTGGCTGGGTTTCCCCAGCCACTCTGGGCGGCTTCCAACAGAGATAAAAAATACACTAAAATGTCACATTTCCAAAATAAAAGATATTTCTACAGTGGTACCTCAGGTTAAGAACTTAATTCATTCTGGAGGTCCGTTCTTAACCTGAAACTGTTCTTAACCTGAGATACCACTTTAGCTAATGGGGCCTCCCACTGCCGGAGCACAATTTCTGTTCTCATCCTAAAGCAAAGTTATTAACCCAAGGTACTATTTCTGGGTTAGCGGAGTCTGTAACCTGAAGCATGTGTAACCTGAAGCGTCTGTAACCCGAGGTACCACTGTATTTCAGTTCAACAATTACTTTGATAAAATACATATTTTGTTATGTGCAAATGGCTTTAGGTCCATAAATTACCATATAGCATATATTCAACACAAAAAACAGCAACCATTTGTTGTTGACAAAGGACAGCTGGACATATAAAGGGCCCCATTACCTTCAGTAGCTTAGGGCCTCATCAAACCTAAATCTGGCCCTGCTTTGGATATATTTAAGGACTTAGAACAATATGATAACTAGCGACCTTCCAATGATTTCAGTTGGCTTTAACTAATGTGTGATGGCCTTGATTGGCTTTCATGATTTATTTGTAACCCGTGCATATGCGCCAAGGTTTGGGTGGTATTTAACAATGCTTTCTGGATGTCGATGCTCTTCTGAAAATACAGAGTATAAATGGGCATCGCTCTTAGCAAGCTACAGGGTGATCAAATAAACACTTCAATATATACCATGAAACCCATGTTTCTCAGCATGAGTCGTTCCTATTAAAATTGCCATTGTTAAGATTAGGAGAACACCCAACTAATTTTCTACCTGCTTTGTTTAATTTTTGTTGCTCCCATCTTGTGTGATCACCCATGATGTGTTCCATATGTCAGCTGAGATTTTAAAATCTAGGATTAAGAAGCCTAGTAATGAAGAACTTATATTTCCAATTCTTATTTTAGGTAAATAACCATATAGAAAAACTACATTAAAACCTATTCATTTTGTCAAGCAAGTTGACCCCTGAAGCACACCATCAGATATTAATATGCAGAATTTTTTGTCGCAGAATCATAAAAAATGGAGCCTTTTAAAACTAGCCTTAAAAACCCTGGCAAATCTTCTGTGTATTAATCCACTCTTGCCTCATGCAATACAATACAATCAAATATATTTCATGCTTCTTGTAAGGATTGTAAACACTATAAAAATGGTATAAAATCCTTTAGGATGCTATTCTTTTAGAGAAGAGGGCATTGAGGGAATAAGCTAGAGGAAGTAAGTGGTGTATATTTAGGATAAGCTCTCTGGTGTTTTAACTGCATTTTTAATGATAATTCATTTACTATTAATAATAATATTATTATTCATTTAGGTTTCTTACTGGCTCTTCACCATGAATCCTCAGGGTGGGTTTTCACAACAACAAAAATACAATCTTAAAATAACTTTAAGCAATTCAGAATAAGAAAAATAGGATAGCTCCTAAAATATACCTATTTTAGGCATCAAAGACCAATGTAGAGGGTCTTCAGTGCATGCCAAAAGCTATAAAATGAAGGTGCAAGATGCACCCATGAGAGGAGGGAATTTCCTGAACTTCTGAGGGTGGTGGACCTAGCAACAGGGACCCCCTGGTGATCTGTCGTGGTCTGTAAGGACCCTCATTAGCACAGAAAAGTTTGCTTTTTATTGAAGCTTGTACAACCGAGGATGAGATTTCAGTCCTTTGATTTGAGCAAAGGTTTTGTCTGTTTCTTCACGATCAACTCTCTGGGTTTCATATAATAACAAGTAATACTTTAGAATCACCTCCGCTATTCATCTGTTGCTTACCTTGATTGCTTTTAAGCACCTGGTAAAACTGTTGCTATTTATCCAAACGTTTAATAGAATTTGAACTGATTGATTAAATTTGCTAATCTTCTGGTAGCTTGTGTTTTAACAAGAATCCCACTATCTATTATATTTATATTTTAAATATACTGTAATAAGTTGCCTTGGGAACCATGATTGCAAGGCTGGGAATAAATGCTTTAAATAAATAAAGATAACATTTGACCGTCTTATTCAGCTCAGAGACATGAGCATAGATTTCATATACACACACGACATGCTTTCCTTCATGGCGGGTAATTTCATGTAGGAATTTTCATTAAATCCATATGTAATTATCACATTATGACAATGTGGGCAAAAGTAAGGTTCCTTATTGCTTGTAGTATTTGTTTCAGATGACTGCATCAAAATATAATTTTAAATTGCCTCTGGGTTTTTGTCTGTTTTTTCAAGAATCATATCCTGTTTCATAACGTTAGCATTTTAGTTTTGCTTTCACATTATTGTAGTCAAAAAGCACTGCCCTTTTCCTGAATTTTCAGCTACTCCTCAAAATTTCATCCAATTTTCAGGGCACCCTTTGGTAGTCATTGAAGGCTAGCCTGAATGAAGCCTGATTTGCAAGGCTGGGTAGTTCTTGACACTAAGTTCCTCATGCTGAGCCTTGAAAGTGGAATAGTGCAATCTTCAAACTTGTCTGACCAAGCACTCTATCCATAATGAGCTGAAGTACAGTGGTGCCCCGCAAGATGAACGCCTCGCAAGATGAAAAACTCGCTAGACGAAAGAGTTTTCCGTTTTTTTGAGTCGTTCCGCAAGACGAATTTCCCTATGGGCTTGCTTTGCAAGACGAAACGTCTTGCAAGTTCTTGCGAGTTTCTTTCCTTTTTCTTAAAGCCGCTAAGCCGTTAATAGTCGTTAATAGCTGCTAAGCCGCTAAGCCACTAAGCCGCTAATAGCCGCTAAGCCGCTAATAGCCGTGCTTCACAAGACGAAAAAACCGCAAGACGAAGAGACTCGCGGAACGGATTAATTTCGTCTTGCGAGGCACCACTGTATAGGGAGTCTCTGCTCATAGACAGGTAACTCACAGCTTACACTGAATTCATGTACACGATTGCAACTTTACATAGGTGGCCAGAAAATAGCGTATTTTTCGCTCTGTAAGACACACCAGACCATAAGACGTACCTAGTTTTTGGAGGAGGAAAACAAGAAAAAAAAATCTGAATCCCAGAAGCCAAAACAGCAAGAGGGATCGCTGCACAGCGATCCTTCTTGCTATTCTGGCTTCTGGGATAGCTGCACAGCCTGCATTCGCTCCATAAGATGCACACACATTTCCCCTTACTTTTTAGGACGGAAAAAGTACATCTTATAGAGCGAAAAAATACACAGCTATTTCAAATAGTGTCCAGAAACAAACCAGAAGCCAGGGAAGGCTCATAGCTCAGTGCTAGAGCATCATTGCATGCAGAAGGTCCTGGACTCAACTTTGGCAACCTCATCTGAATTCCTGGAGAGCCATTGCTGGTCAGTGAAGGTATTATGGCACTAGATAAACTGTTGGCCTGACTTGGTATAACAGTGTGCTCTAATGAAGGTGTTAAGGACCCATGAAATAAACTCACTTTGGTCATATTCTGCATCAGTAAAAAAATTCTGAATGTTATGTGTATCATATATTAAAATTATTGTATCCTGGCCTGTGGAAGTAGTGAAATTGCTCTGCTCAGCATTTGGTGCACTCATTTGGTGCAGGCTTAGAGATAAATCATGCAGTTTCAAGATGCTTTTCTACATCCTGTTAACAAGGAGAATAGTCCATGTTTGAAGAGCAAGAGTAATAGAACTGTAGAGTTGAAAGGGACCCCAAGGGCCATGCAGTCCAAGCCCCTGCAATGCAGGAATCTCAGCTAAAGCATCCATGAAAGATGACCATCCAACCTCTGCTTTAAAGGAGGAGAGTCCACAACCTCCTGAGGGAGACTGTCCCGCTGTCTAACAGCTCTTATTGTTAAAAGTTCTTCCTGGTGTTTAGTCGGAATCTCCTTTCTTGTAATTTGAAGCCATTGGTTTGAGTCCTACCCTCCAGAGCAGGAGAAAACTGTCACTCTTCAATGTGACAGTCCTTGAGATATTTGAAGATGGCTATCATATCGCCTCTCAGTCTCCTCTTTTCCAGGCTAAACAGGCTAATCTTCCAGGCTAATCTTCAACTGTTTCCCATAAGTCTTGGTTTCAAAACCCTTGATCATCTTGGTTGTCCTCCTCTGCACACATTCCAGCTTGTCAACATCCTTCTTATATTGTGGTGCCCAGAACTGGATACAGTGTTCCAGGTGTGGTCTGACCAGAATACAGCGGGATTGTTACTTCCCTTGATCTGGACACTAGACTTCTGTAGATGTCCACACTTGCTGTGGACATAGTCACTTGGGAAGGACCTTTACTCACTGCATAAACAGCCTTTTTGCAGTAAGGTTTTTACTTCCCTCAAAGCAAGGAGGTCTACTTCCCTTAATCTGGACACTATAGTTCTGTTGATGCAGCACAGAATAGCATTAGCTCTTTTTTTGCTGCTGCATAACACTGTTGACTCATGTTGAGCTTATGCTCCACCAAGACCCCTAGATCTTTTTCACATGTACTGCTAGTAAGCCAGGTGTCCCCCATCTTATATTTGCGCATCTGGCTCTTCCTGCCTAAGTGCAGAACCTTACATTTGTCTCCACTGAAATTCATTTTGTTAGCTTGCACCCCTTTCTCCAATCTGTTAAGGTCATTTTGAATTCTGATTCTGTCTTCTGTGGCATTAGCTACCCCTCCAAGTTTGGTGTCATCTGCAAATTTGATGTAAAGGTAAAGGACCCCTGACAGTTAAGTCCAGTCATGAATGACTCTGGGGTTGCGGCGCTCATCTCGCTCTGTAGGCCGAGGGAGCCGACGTTTGTCCACAGACAGTTTTTCCGGGTCATGTGGCCAACGTGTCTAAGCTGCTTCTGGCAAAACCAGAGCAGCGCACGGAAACACCATTTACCTTCCCTCTGGAGCAGTACCTATTTATCTACTTGCACTTTGACGTGCTTTCGAACTGCTAGGTTGGCAGAAGCTGAGACCGAGCAACAGGAGCTCACCCCATCGTGGGGATTCGAACCGCCGACCTTCTGATTGGCAAGCCCTAGGCTCCCCACTTGTCACTTTTTCACAGGATGAAGAGGAACCATTAATGAGTACTCTTTGGGTCTGGTCAGTCAACCAGCTACAAATTCATGTAACAGTTACACATTTTACTAGTTTCTCTGCAAGAATATCATGGGGGACTTTGTCAAAAGCCTTTCTGAAATCAATATACACCATGTCCAAAGCATTCCCCTGATCCACCAAGCTTGTAACTCCATCAAAAAAAGAAATAGAGAGAGATTTGTTTGACATGACTTATTTTTGATAATAATAACTCTGAGAATGATCAGGCACATATCAGAGAATCTTCTTCTTTGGGGATCACTTGTAGCCGAGTAAGATTGTCTTCCATAAAGATGGTTTTAACAATGAGTCCGTAGGTGACTGTAGAGGCCAATTCTAGATCTACACACCCTTCCACAGTGGAGACATTGGTTTCCGGGCAGTTCCCGCCCCCCACCAAAGAATAAGTCCTATTGAACTCAGTGGGACTTACTGCTGAGTAGAAATACTTAGGATTGTAGTATACGACTGTGGATATACCCAGTCTGGGTCTTAGTAATCACAGCATCCTTTTCTAAATGCTCACAGACTGACTCTTGAATGATCTGTTCTAGGACCTTACCTGGCATCAATGTCAATCTTACAGATCTGTAGTTACCTGGGTCTTCTTTGCCCCCTTTTTGAAGATGGGGACAACATAAGTAAGCAATAAGTAACCACAGCTCACCCCCCCCCCCCCATCTAGGATTACACAACAGAAATCCCAGGTCAGAAAGCATGGTTTTATGATTCTGTATCCATTTGTTTTGACATTTTATCTTTGAGGTGCTTGGGAAAAAATAAAATGTAAGCCATCTTGAACAACTCTCTGAGGAAAGGCAGCATACTAGAGGTGGTATTCATTGCTAATCCTACTCAGAGTAGACCCATTGAATTTAATGGGCATAAAAAACCTAAGATCATGGCCACTGGTCCCATCACCTCCTGGCAAATAGAAGGGGAAGAAATGGAGGCAGTGAGAGATTTGACTTTCTTGGGCTCCATGATCACTGCAGATGGTGACAGCAGTCACGAAATTAAAAGACGCCTGCTTCTTGGGAGAAAAGCAATGACAAATCTAGACAGCATCTTAAAAAGCAGAGACATCACCTTGCTGACAAAGGCCCTTATAGTTAAAGCTTTGGTTTTCCCAGTAGTGATGTATGAAAGTGAGAGCTGGACCATAAAGAAGGCTGATTGCCAAAGAATTGATGCTTTTGAATTATGGTGCTGGAGGAGACTCTTGAGAGTCCCATGGACTGCAAGAAGATCAAACCTATCCATTCTGAAGGAAATCAGCCCTGAGTGCTCACTGGAAGGACAGATCCTGAAGCTGAGGCTCCAGTAATTTGGCTACCTCGTGAGAAGAGAAGACTCCCTGGAAAAGACCCTGATGTTGGGAAAGATGGAGGGCACAAGGAGAAGGGGGCAACTGAGAACGAGATGGAGATGGTTGGACAGTGTTCTCAAAGCTACTAACATGAATTTGACCAAACTGCGGGAGGCAGTGGAAGACAGGAGTGCCTGGCGTGCTCTGGTCCACGGGGTCATGAAGAGTCGGACACGACTAAACAACAAAACTTAGGTTCATCAGTTTCAGTGGGTCTACTCAGAGTAGATCTTAGTTGAATACAACACTATATATATTTTAAAATTGCTTTAAATAACATTGGCTTTTGCCTCCACTGTATCCCATTATAGACTTCAGAACAGAACTCCACCCATTCCTATTGATCAAGAACAATCTTGGTTTTCTGATGCCTGCCCTCATAAATCACTCCCTTTACTTTGTACCTGTGTTTTGAGTTTGCATTTTACTTCCGGGATGCCTTGTGGGGCCTGTGTTAGTGTGAGTTGCCAGGGTTATCCATCTTTAAGGTTCAGCTTCCTCCCCAGGATCTCTAAGATTCAAATGTCTTGGCAGTGTAAATAAAACAACAGGGGTGATGGATTTGATCTCTTATGAACCTTCATGTAAATGCACACACATTAACACTCAGGCAACACAGCATGTCATGTCACACACTGTTGCTGATGAAGTATATTTTCAGCTGCTGATAACGGATTGTAGGACAATTACATTTTTTAAGAACGCTTTTAACCAAACCGAAGGAATAAACACCAACTTGTCTTCTTGCAGATAAAATGAAGACATCAGGCACAGCAGTTTTCAACGATCTCTAGGAACTGGGAAGGTGAAAGATCAGGCAGTGCAGATGGGAACAACTCAACTGATCTCCAGTCTGTCTCAGGTTCACATGGGATAAGAAGTCTGTTCCATAAAGCTTCTGCATCAATCTGCAGATAATAATAACAAGAATAATAACTCCATGAAAATCCTTTTATTAAATGTATTTCATCCTAAAATACACACTTGATGTGCATTTTTCCTAAAACATATGTTTTATAATCTTTTTGGTACACCATTAGGGTCAAATTTTTTATTGCAACATTCAGAATGTAAAAACCCAAGAAGAACTGTTCCAATTAATGGATTAGTCTAGGAAGTTCAAATCAGGATTTCATGCAAACTGTTTGAAATCCTTGAGCATTCCAAGTTACAAGTATGTCCTTTTTTAAAATCTATGAAATATTGGCAGGAATACCTTCTGAATCCTTCTCACCCAGCCTATAACCCACTGTACATTTTTATCCGTGGGTTGTTGTTGTTTCTTTACATGCAAAAAATATCCCTTTATGCTTTGCCTTCTTGAATATTGCCTCTTTCTTTCAGTCTCGTTATTGAAATGTCCTTCCCTGTTCATCGTGGCCTGTCACATTACCAAAGGTTATGCTTTGTCACTTTACAGCATAACTGACTGTGACAATGAAATATCATTTTATCACCCACGCTTTTGAAGACTGATGCTACCAAATTTGATTGTCCTAGACCAACTGTGAACGGTTCAACAAGCAAGCAAGCTCAGTGGGCAATTCTTTTCAAATCCCTACATGAAACTGCTGTTGTCCATCCTCTAGGACTCTACTGTCATTCCTAGCTTGTAGGTCTTCTGGGTAATTCAGAATAATTGCCTGGAATGGATGCAAAGGAGACAGTATACATTTGAATCAGGTCCCTCAGCAAATGAGTTTATTTAATGTGTTCAGCTTGCCATTCTTACATGCCTACCAAACACTTTGGGAATCACTTGCCAAAAAATTAATAATGATTTGGTATGGAAATCCCCCAGAGGTCAAAAAAGGCTATTTATGTATGCCACCACTGCAGCTGTGCTTTGTTAATGGAAAACGAGCGAGGTCCCAACTAAAGAAGAATGGCAACTTAAACTGATGGAATATGCACAGCTTGCAGACCTAACATATAGAATAAGAGAACAAGAACATAAATTTTAAGAAGATTGGAAAATTTTTATTGAATATATGGGGAAAATTGTATACATTTGAAAATGTTGACAGCGTTACGATAAATTCAACAGTGTAAACAAGTTTTGTTAAATGTAATAATGGAATACTGAATGGTTTAGTTTATGTGAAATATGCAGGGATTTATGATATGCAAAATGAACCATGGAAAAAGGAGAAGGGAAGTCACTGACGTTTTAAGGTTGTCTAAATGAATATTCTAAAGTGTAAAACAGAAAAGTTAATTTAAAAAAATTAATATATTAGTATATTAATAATGATTTGGGGATTTCCATAGAAGAAGATCTGGATTGCAGATTGAATGAATTGTGGAGGTCCGTTCTTAACCTGAAACTGTTCTTTTTTTTTTTTTAAGAATAATTTTGTTATTAACCGACCAATCACATCAAATCAAACCAAATTACATAAATTCCAAATTACACAGCCGAATTTTAAATTTTTGTTGGGGGTACCCATATTTCAAGTTCCGAAGGGATCCAATCAACTTCTTGCTTCTTACTGCTGTTTTAATGTCCACAAATCTAACCTTATGATGTTCACAGTACTATCCAGTCCTTTCTTATTATTTTTCCACATCTCTTGTTGTTATTTTCATATATTTTTCCTTTCTCTTTGTGACCTCTGATAGTCTCCGCAAGCTGGTTAGAACAGTTTGTAATCCTGCATGGATATTATTTTGTTTATCCAGTAGCCATATCCAGACGTTTTCCATATAACATCACTTCCATACACCAAAACAGTCTTAGCATCATTAATCTTCACCAATCTGCCTCCTTTCTCAAAACCTCTGAGGAGATTCACTAGGAATGCAGTCTGAAAACAAGTCTGTTCTTCCTCCCGGCTATAAACCCTTTGGCAAGATGGCGACTCCGAATTAATTGCTGCGCCATTCCCAAAAGCTCTTATTGCTTCTCGGTCTACATAAAGCATACTTTTGGTTAAAGTTTATCTCCACACAGACCTTAATCATCCTGCTTGGGTCAGTTCAACCGACGGTTCTAATGAGGAGGGGTTTTTGTAAATCACATAGAAGGAAAGTAAAAAAGGTCCCCCCCCCCATACAGCCCCATTGTCAACATACCCCGCCTTTGGTGTATCTTCATCGTAAAATATTCCTGTTTCTCCAGCCCGTCGTCTTCTTTCGCAGAGGTCACTTAAATTAGCAGACTTCACTCCCCTTCTTCACTTGCTTCTTTTGTAATTAATTAATTATTCTAAATTGCTGCAACTAGTGCGCAATCTGAGACAGCGTCCAGGAGAGCCAAGGTCCACATGGGGGCATTCTGCCTAGGGCTCTCACCCCCTTCTTTCAAATTAGGGGGTGATTTATGGGCACAGCAGGCAAGGGCAGTGTTCCCCATTTCCTTGGGGCAACAAGGGAGGCTGCCTACTCCCATAACAGCCTCTTAATTACCCCGTGTGGGTCGGAGAGATGGTATTGTCGGCCATCTTCCAATGTGCCCCCTAGTGGCCCCCCAACCTGAAACTGTTCTTAACCTGAAGTACAACTTTAGCTAATGGAGCCTCCTGCTGCCGCTGCACCGCCTGAGCACAATTTCTGTTCTCATCCTGAAGCAAAGTTTTTAACCTGAAGCACTATTTCTGGGTTAGCGTAGTGTGTAACCCGAAGCGTATGTAACCTGAAGCGTATGTAACCCGAGGTACCACTGGAGTGACCACTAGGTCCACTTGTAGATGATTCTGGGGTTGCGCGCTCATCTCGCTCTATAGGCCGAGGGAGCCGGCGTTTGTCCACAGACAGCTTCTGGGTCATGTGGCCAGCATGACTAAGCCACTTCTGGCGAACCAGAGCAGTGCATGGAAACGCTGTTTACCTTCCCGCCGGAAGGTATCTACTTGCACTTCGATGTGCTTTCGAACTGCTATGTGGGCAGGAGCTGGGACTGAACAACGGGAGCTTAACCCATCACGGGGATTCGAACTGCCGACCTTCTGATCGGCAAGCCCTAGGCTCTGTGGTTTAGACCACAGCACCACCACTGGGCTAATGATAGCCATTGTCAAAAACTGAAAGGCATGGGATGGGGCAGATACCTACAATATTAAGTGATAATATACAGAACACCCAGAAGCGGTCAGAGATGCTTCTCCCACCTTTTCCAGCCATTGGCTCTGCTGGGTGGATGGGAGTTGGTATCCAACAATATCTGGAGTACACTAGATTGGGGAAGGCTAACGTAAGGGAAAGCATACTGAGAGGTCATGAGCTATGTGACTTTCCTTCAAATGCTTTTACACAGCTTGAGAACCTCTTCATAGCATGCAAAAGAGGGATGCTTCCAAACATTTTTTTTCTCTGCTCAGGAAAATTAGAACAACCTTATGAATGACTCTTACCTTACTTGCATCACCATTTTATAAAGAAATCCACTAACAGCCTGGTCCAATTTCCTGTCTTGTCTTCAACTTGCTATTGGGAATAGAGGTGGTTACAGAAGACATTCAGTAATATTAAACTGATGGATCCTCTGTGATCAAACATGCTTAAGCCGCCGCCTCACAACCGTTGTTCAAAGAAAAATAGTGCATTTCTGAATTCTGACCTACTTTGACTTTGCTGCCTTCAAGTAAGCAATAAATTCTACCAAACTATTGTGAGAGAAAAATATATTCATTATTATCATTATTAGGTTCTGGTAACAAAATAATGTTCTCCAGATATATGTACAGACACTGATAATATGAAGTTCAGAATCTATTTGCACTAACTTTTGCTTTCTGTGATTAGATCATTGATTCTGGTGATTTATATGAAGATAATATTAAAGGATGGTGCATCCCTGGTAAGCACAAACAGATGTGTACAAAACTCATTATAAAAAAGAACATCCATTACAAAATAATTATAACCATATTGCATGTAGAAATTAATCGGGTAGACTTATGCTACAATTTTAAGAAAATCATGTTTTTTAAAGGATGCACAATTTAGTACACTTTAACATGAAGAAAACTTCCATTTGGCTAAACTCTTGTGAGGCAGTTTTGTGCTTTAGTTTTGGTGGGTTCTTAGAAACTTCTTCTTCTTATTATTCTTCAGTTCACAGGCCCAACTTAGGCCCCCTAATGAATGCTCTCTCTGGTCCACCAGCCCCAGAGCTTCTGATGACCATGAATGGACCAACCAAGAGGATCTTAGCACCTGAGAAGGCCTATAGGGAAGGATTATATGTTATTGCCAGAAAGGATCATAGCAGATCCAAGGACTGTGAATTTCTTGTCCCTACTATTTTGCACAACTAGCTGTGAAGTTAAAAGGGACAGGACAGGATCTATATATAGGACTTGCCCAGCTCAGTTACACAAAGCCACAAGACCCAGGTGGTGGTGGTTGTGCAAGCAGACCCTTCTTGTGGCAGCTGGAATGGTTTGCCAGCTTCAGCGTCTGGGCACTGCCATGTTGACGGAGGCAGGGAGGGGGAAGTCTTTGTTGCTATTGGCAACAGTTCATGAAAGAGCCCTGGGCAAGGTGTGTCTTTCGGCTCAGGTGAGAGCACGGGACCAAAAGATGGGACATTCTGGGTTCCAATCAGAACCTAGGATGGCTTCTGTAATTCCAGGATGTTCTGTTCAAATTGGGAAGGTTGCAGGGTATGTGACTGGGAAGTCATGTATCAGTTCAAAAACAAAGGGTAGTGACAAAGACAGGAATTCATGATCTTTTTTCTAAGATCTTATTGAATATCAGTTAAAAATGTGATTTTCTTATGAGTTTGTACTATTATTTTTTAAAAAAAATACTCTGTTGAGGCCAGTGCAGATAAGTCCCTTATTGTTTTACCCTGATAACCCAGGTTACCAGGACTATGGCTGAGAGATGGTAGATAAAATAGTCCAATGTTGCTGTACCTATTTTGCTGAAATAAGGGGGGAGGTTGTTGCTTAGCTCGTGTATGGGTTGGGGGGAGGGGTTGAAAGAGAAATGCAGGCTGTGAAGTTGATTGTAACAGCAGTGCAATTAATTAAGCACTGGGGGAGGTGAAGGGAGCCATAGAGTAAAGAACTGGTTGTTTCAGCAGTGAGTGGAAAGACATGTTGATGGCAGTTTCATCCAATGATGGACAGACAGCAGGTTGGCCTGTTGAGCGGCAATGGAAAGGTAGGCTAGGAATACAAGTTGTTCAGATGCCAAGGCCTCATCACCACTTAGCCACCTCATCTACCAGAAAAAGTTGATCTGTTACCTGGCTAGCATTATGTAGGCATTGAATCATAGAATCATAGAATCATAGAACTGTAGAGTTGGAAGGGACCCTGAGGATCATCTAGTCCAACCCCCTGAAATGCAGGAATATGCAGCTGGTCCATACAGGGATCGAACCTGCAACCTTGGTGTTATCAGCACCATGGTCTAACCAACTGAGCTATCCAGGCTCATTGCAATTTTTTATTTGCAATTTTTACTCTGTCCCACTCGTGCCCCAGAAAAATTGTTGTGGAAACCCAGAAAAGACTGAGGAAGGAGGGAAACCCTCTATTGCAGTACACTACACCTGAACTGGAGGGAGTTAAATGATGACACATTTACAGAGCCCTTTAAAGTTATTGCTTACAGTGGTGCCTCACAAGACGAAATTAATTCGTTCTGCGAGTTTTTTCGTCTTGCGATTTTTTCGTCTTGCGAAGCACGGACTTTGGAAAAGCTTCAAAAATCACCAAGTCTTCAAAAACCTCACCACACCGCATGCTATGAGTTGCTCCTCGAAGTGAATGCACGGTTTTAAGAAATAGGAAACAAACTTGCAAGACAAAGGAAACAAACTTGCAAGACGTTTCCGTCTTGAGAAGCAAGCCCATAGGGAAATCCGTCTTGCGAAGCAACTCAAAAAACGAAAAACTCTTTTGTTTTGTGAGTTTTTCATCTTATGAGGCATTCGTCTTGCGAGGTACCACTGTATTCAGATCCAAAGATCAACATTCTGGAGGGGAAGAAAAAAAGAAAGAAAGAAAGAAAGAAAGAAAGAAAGAAAGAAAGAAAGAAAGAAAGAAAGAAAGAACAGCACTAGGAGCTGATGGTTTTTTAATGAAAATGTACGCTACACTACAGCTAGTGAATAATTCAGTGAGTCAAACTGTCTGTAGATAATTAAAAATAACAGATATGATGTCCTTCACCCAAGGTGACCTTCCAGTTTTAACACTCTGGTCCCACAGACAGGTGTCATGCACTAACACAACAATTAGACTCTGTTCCCTAAACCTTCTCCAAACGGGAATTGCACCAAGTCTGGACAGAGAATTGGGAAATGGAAGAAATTAATCCCGGGCATGTCTCTTCATCCACAGAAGTGACAGGCAGAATTCTTTATTCCTCTGGGTATTTTACAAAAAAGTCCTAGCAGCTAGATTGGAGAAAGGAATGCCATGCAGGCCCTGTATATAGCACATGACTCCTAATCCGGTTAGGGTGATTGCAGAAATACTTGTGGAAGCTCTCTAGCCAGATTGGGATGCTGATAACTTCCATAATTTTTATTTTATTCATTTTATTTATCAAATTTCTATGATGTATGGAAGTGAGAGCTGGACCATAAAGAAGGCTGATCGTCAAAGATTGGGTTGCTTTTGTTTTTATTTTGATTATGTATTTTGTGTTTTTATCTTGTGAACCTCCCTGAGACCTGGGGGTATTGAGCGGTATATAAATTCAATTTATTGTAATGATGATTGTTACGGAAAAATCTAGGTGCGAGGCTGCTCAGTCACCCAGCTCGTCGGGCAGAGCCCGCGAGTCCCTGCAGAATAAAGGAAGGATTCCAGCCACCAACCGGAGCAAATAGCTGTAGACCAAAGTTTATTGCACAATAGGTTCAAAGAGCAAATTTGAACCCCGAGGATGGGGTGACAAAGGCTTTTAAAACTTTCACACCATATCCCAGAATACAGTTCGTACAGCATCATTGCTACATCATTGCTACATCACTGACATGTCACAAAAGGGGAGGGGTTAACCTTGGCAAACATGTCCAGACAAGTCCTTGGTACAAGATTAGCATAAGCAAACATGGCAGGGCAAGACTCAGGTATAAGATTAGCATAGACAAATATGTCTTAAGTACCCACCACCCAAAAGTACAATAGAAGTTCCTTTGCATGTCTGGAGCCTGAGGCGAGTCAGGTGATGAGATTTGGCTTCCTTTGGCTAACAATGAGCCCAGCAATTGTCACCTCTGGGAACTTCCTGGAGTCCCTTTTCAAGGGGGAAAATAGCTTTGGAATGGAGGAAACTGGGAAAGGAGATGATTATATATTATTTTTAAAGCTAGGTAACTTCCCTGGGCTGTCAAGCTGAAAGGATACATTCAGGCATAATATTTGTAATATTTAACTTCAAAGATGTGCCCCCCCCCCCGCGTAATTTCCGTAACAATGATGATGATCATCATAAATGTTGAACTTGTCTCAGTAGCAGATTGGTAGCCAGTGCAAATCCCACTAGCAAGATGTCCTATTTTGCCGCTAGTTTGCCTCTACAAGCAACCTAGCTGCTATGTTCTGCAACAGCTGCAGCCTCTGAGCCAACCTTAAGTGTAACCCCACGTTTCCTTTCTTGTCTCTTAATTTATATTATTAATAAAAGCATTCTTTAATTTGGCTCTGTGGTTTGAAGTGCATTTGGGACGTACCCAAGGGACTGTACTCTTCTCATGTGCCTAAGAAGACTTGGCTTGCGCCTAAGAAGACATACAAGAAAAACAAGTTCCCACAGAGACAGAAAGGCACTTCTACTTGGGGTTACCACACCCTGACAGATAACTGGCGCATAGTTCTGGATTATCTGGGGCCAAGTTAGGCAGGTGGGGAGAAGGTGGTGACAGGAATACAAAGGATATTTGCAAGACTGAGCTTCCTTTCAAGGTAGTTGTGGCAAGGCAATCAGTACAGGGTGAAGTCTCCAGATACTAAAGTGTGTTGGTACCGCTGAAGGCTGACTCTCTTTTGTTAAATGTTAACTGAGTTTGTAGTCAGGAACCAAGAGGAAGCATATATGGAGTTTCATGGTCCTAAATCAGGCACCAATGGGTCATCCATTTCACCTCAGAAGTCAACAATAGATAAAATGGTCCCAGTTCAACTCAATTTCACTGCAATTTGCTGCTTATCCTATTCCCTGAGAAAAGTCCAACTGGTTTTATTGGGAATTTCTTCCATGTGTTGCAGGAACCCCCCCCCCCCAATCATTCAGTTTGTACAAACACAACACACACAGACAACATACGTGACGTTTCTGTTATAAATTCATAGTAAATCAACCATACATCAGATTTACACCGGTTCACTTTTATTTTACTCCATGAAGGAAGGACTATCAAAGGGGGGTGGTTTGATACAGGACGGCCATAATCCCTTACCCATACCAGCACATACACAGGAGCCCTACCCAGTTGGGCATGACAACCTTGATGGTCCCAGACAGAAGACCATCAAGGTCACAAAGGACTTGCATATGGGAGTGGATCCAACATGGACTGGAACAAAGGACAATGATCAGATCTTCCCTCTGGGGGCAGGAAACTGCCAGCTCCCCTTTGTCTCCTGGAAGTGACTCAAGGGGAGGGGGAAAGGAGGAACCAGCCAGGTGACAAGACACTCAGGTTACCACCACAACTCCTCCCTCAACCCCTCCTTTCTGTGATGTGTCAATTATGTAGTCATGATGTAGTTGTGATGTAGTTCTAGGGGTGTAGTTTGGGGGATTAGTAACTAATAAAGGTTTGGGTGCTCTTTTGTTTGGGGCTTCCATTTTGTTTCACCTTGTGGCAGGTGGGAGTCCTGTCGCGACAGTCTTCAATAAAGACCAAGCCTACTGGCTGCTGTTTTGCTCTGGTATTCCTGGCTGGTGTCCTTGATTTTTGTCCAAGGGAGCCTTCGGATTTCTCCGTTAACACATGTAAATGGATTAGGATTACAACCTAGATTCTACTGAAACTAACAGAACAGAAGTCTGAAAGCAGAACTTACTCAAATCCGATTGCTTTCAGTAGGATATGTTTAAATTTAGTGCCATTATATTGACAGCAGGTAGATATGCCACTAGGGTTTATGGAAAGGTTATTCTGTCTGAAAATGTTTTGCCACTATTAGCTGAATGCTTATTTAGAAGACAAACATGTTTCCTCCTCCTTGTCACATCAACACACATCTAAGGTCTTGAGCTCATCTTGCCCTGCCATGCAGCCTGAGCTTTGCCCTCTGCTGGCATTTCAGGTCAGTCCAGTTTTGCAGCTCTCCGCTAAGCAGAGAAATGGACTGAGAGATAATTTCTGACGGTTCCCTTTTGAAACGCAGAATGAAAGGGTCTGGCATTTTTCAGAGTTGCCAGATGCCCTTTCAGGAGAGGGGGGAAGCTGTGTACATAAACTGCTTTATTTCAGTGGGAAACACACAGTTATGTATGTCTGCAAAACAGATGCCTCGGCTCACTTAGCATTTCATTTCTTAAGGCTGGACTGAAGCAAATACCCCTTTTGCATTCCCTTTTGCTTCAGGCAGTGCCTCCTGTTCATAGCAGTCTTCAGGGCTTGTTGCAAATGCATTGACCTTGTTTGCATGCTCCTCCTCTTCACAAAGTCATTTCCCTCTTTCTTTCAAAAGGCATGGCGAGACGGGTATCTTTTTGCTAATGTTCCTGAGCTGCATCAAATATATTACTTTCAAAGTAAATATCAAAACTGGATAATATTTAGCACAGCCGTGTCATTTTTTGTCTGGCATACTCCTACTTCATCTTCCAGCTTCAGGTTAGTGTTATGTACTGAAGTTCTCACCCTGGGCCAGCAGGGGGGATACTGTAGATAGTTTTCACTCAGGTCCACATATGCAAATAAGGGATCGATAGTGACGTTTAGTGATTGGATAGGTACAGAAAATGGTTACTGTTGCGTTCTAGTGGAGCTCTATATAAGCAGGCTGGCCGAACCCTTCAGTTCAGTTCTGTTCTGGCCTGTGAAGAAACAAGAGCTGTTTGAAGACTCGCTGTGTCATCTGATATGTTCACCCACAACTTAACAGTTAGAATGTAGAGAGGCTGGAAAGACTGTGGAACAGAAGCTTGCAAGAGATACGGAGCAGGCCGGCACAACTTGCAAGCCAGCAGATCTAAGGCAGCCAACCAGCCTCATCTGGCAGCACTTTCAGAGCACTGTCAACCCCCTTCCACTTTGTGCTGCCTGCTCAAGCACCTGGCAGCCATGCTACAGGAGTGGAAGGCTACAACCAGTTTAAGTTAAAAGAGCTTAAGAATTCAATAGTTCCTATATTTCTAGTCTTTACTATTATGATGAGGACACAGGTCTCAAACTTGGGTCTCCAACTGTTGTTGAACTACAACTCCCATCATCCCTACTTAGCAAGTCAGGGACGATGGGAGTTGTAGTCCAACGACAACTGATGACCCAAGTTTGAGAAACACTGTAAAGAGAGCACTGTTGCAGTTTCTGCCAGGATTGAGGCACTAACCTATCTTCCCATGGCCAGATTACGTAGGCCTAAAAGAGACCTTCTGACAAGAAGGAGCGAGCCAGCAGTAAATCACACTGTGCATATGTTGGAGTTAACTCTTTATCAGCAAGAATGGGATCTACACGGGCTTGGTGGAATGACAGGCCTAATGAGCACAGGAACTGCTCCTTGGTAGGTCTTGCCCCATGGATCAGTTGTCAAGACTAGGGGTCTCCTCCACTCCATGGTTTTTCCTCAAGCAACTGGAGAGTGTATCTGCATGCCTGTCTTTGCTCCTCTCGCTTCATGCCTCTTCTGGTTCTGGGAGGGGAGCTTGTTGCAGCAGGAGGGAGAAATACCCATGACTCATCTCTGACTCCTGGCCTCCTTCCTCTCCTTCAGCTTCTGCCACCGATTCTGGACTTCTTTCTGCCACAGACTCTCCCAGCTCACTAAGCCCTGTCATCTCTTCAGCTTCCTACATCTCCTCCGTAGTCTTCTCCCTCTGACCACTTATTGTTGTCCCACCACCACTCCCCGGGCTCTGAGCCTTCTTCCCTTGGTGGTTCCCCTGCTGGTTCCTCCCAGTCCCTGACACCCTCTTGCTTCCACTGCTGACAGAAGCTTCTTCTCAAAATAATTAACTGCATGCCATGTGCACCACACTGCCAGTCAGGTGCTGGAGTGAGTGAGTGGGTGGCAAAAGCAGCAGCAGGAGGAGAGGTAGCAGCTGCAGACAGCAGAAAAGTGGAGCTCACCTGCTTCTTCTCACTGCTATGCTTCCTTAGGTTTGTTTGGACTTTGCTACCACCACTGCCAGGCTCAGCATCACTGGCCAGGTGACTACTAATACCTGGGACACAGTAGTAAAAATAAAAATAATATATTCTTTATAGCTTGCCCTTCTGGTTGGGTTTTCCCAGCCACTCTGGGCGGTTTCCAACAAAATAGTAAAAACACGATAAAACATCAAACATTTAAAACTTCCCTAAACAGGGCTGCCTTCAGATGTCTTCTAAAAGTTAGATAGTTGTTTATTTCCTCGACATCTTATAGGAGGGCGTTCCACAGGGTGGGCGCCACTACTGAAAAGGTCCTCTGCTTGGTTTCCTGCAACCTCACTGTGGTGATCACACAGGGTCCCCGGACATTTCACCGTCTATTGATCCCTGTGCCACCACTTTATTTCTCGCTGCCACCACCCATGCCCTACCTGGTACAATATTGAGTCCAGTCAGGGTTAAATTGGAACATAAATTTCTGTTTATTTATTGCAGTTTAACAAGCGTGTAGTTTCATAAACAGTATCGGTCAATTACATTCATGGGGTGCCTATCCAGACCTATAACTTCTGCTACCTGCTCTCCCTCACTAAACCACCTCTCAGATATTTACTTGTCTTCCTAGCCCCTAACTGTTCCTGACTCAGCTTATTTCGCTACGCTAAATCAACCTACCCACAGACTCTATCCCAATTCACTCCCACTCCAACCAACCACCCAACTCCCAACAAACTCTTCCCTTTGCCCCTACCAGAGCTGGTTTTATAGTCCCTCTGACTCCACCCCCCTGGGTTCTGATTGGGTAGCCTGTTTAACTATTTCACCTCCAGCACTCTCATATGTTAACGTCACACTTCTCGCAGTGAGGGAACTGCCAGAAGGCCCTCGGAGCTGGACCTCAGTGTCTGGGCTGGACGATGGGGGAGGAGACGCTCCTTCAGGTGTACTGGGCCAAGGCCATTTAGGGCTTTAAAGGTCAGCACCAACACTTTGAATTGTGCTTGGAAATGTACTGGGAGCCAATGCAGGGTTTTCAGGACCGGTGTTATATGGTCTCGGTGGCCACTCCCAGTCACCAGTCTAGCTGCCGCATGCTGGATTAATTGTAGTTTCTGGGTCACCTTCAAAGGTAGCCCCATGTAGAGCGTGTTGCAGTAGTGGGTGTCCCAGAGCAGCAGCAAAAATAGCAGATGTTCCTGCAAAACAAAAACAAAAAACCAGGAGATGTTGCCACTTAGGAGGAAGGGGAGGCTGTGCATTCATGTGGGTTCTGCATGCAGACACACATTGCACCTCCACCCTCAACAGGAGCACTGGCATTGCGGTCTGGCCTATCATGTGCGCAAAAATCCAGACTAACAAATGCTGCAGTATTATGGAAAGATAATATATTTATCCCTTAATTGTTCTCAGCCTCCCAAGCCTCAAGCTCCTGTTGTCAAACTGTCACTCCACCCTCTGAGAGTCCCTCTCTCCAATTGTGTGAATGCACGTACTTCATTTGGAGTTGTCGGCATAGACGGGGTAGTTGTGGGTAACTAGTTCCAGCTGCTGCCTGCATATCCTGAGGTCTTCCATGGGAGCCTATGTCTATAACTGCTGTTTGCTCTTAACTCTGGCCAAGTATCCTGCCACACTTGCCTTTTGGAGGGAAAAACATGTCATGAATTTGCCGCATTATCGCAGGTGGGTTTCTTTTATGATAGTAATTAAAACTGAACAGCCAGAGTAAGATGGAAAGTTTACACACTTCAATCAACCACAATTGCATATGCACACTCTCTGTGTGTGTCTTTGTGCACACATGTGGAGGGTGGGGTTTTACTGCACTATTTTATTTGTTTTCTGACAATCTTTGAGGAAGAACTTTTTTTTCCAAAGTCAGCCACAAACCCATTGTTGCAATTCAGAATAAATGAGGGGTGTTGTGAAAGATGTGCCAAAATAGCCAAAGATAAATAGGGTAATCATCACTTAATGACCACATCTGCCACCACTTCTGACTGGTGATATTTTCAATCAGATCTCTATTAGTCAAATGTCTAGACAAGCAAGGGGGTGGGGTGAAGCGAAAGAGAGATTCATTAAACATTACCCTTATATCCTATGCTGTCTTACATGAATGTGGTTTTGCAATCACCAGTTGACAGCAAAATTTATTATAATCCCCACCCACATAGCCTTACTATTAACAGAACTCCATGTTAAACTTAAACGTGTGAAATACCCCTGAGAAATTTCATCAATCTCTTAGAATTTTTTTTAAAAAGCTTCCCATGATATTCCTCAAATGTTTTTCCTGGGAATCCCCTAAATTAGCTTTGAATTTTGCTTTAGACTAAACATGGCTATGTTACTTATCACTCAAGTTATCAAAAGAATTGTCTGGCTTCCCTCAGACTTCCTCAAATAAATGTGCCACAAATTTCACTTTAGGTGAAGTTTCAGTGACAACTTCAGATAAAATGCTTCAAAAATGCACTCACTTTGACTTTCAGTCAAAATATCCCATGTGCAAGTGGTGTTTGGCTTAAAATCCTGGTTTGATGATGACACAAAGCTAAAAATGTGAAAGGAATCCATCGAAAAACATTGTGCTTGAGGAAACATTATGTGAACATTCTGTCTTTTGATATTTATTTAGGATGGCTCATTTAGACAGGCAAGTCATCATTTGAGATTGCTGTCAAGTGAATCAGTTTTTAGAAAGATAAAATATAGATATTAATTTGTACATTCTATCAAACAGGGGAGAGGAGAAGGATATGTGTAGATGATGGCAGCATTGTTAAGAGTGGAGCAATTTCCTGATGTGTGCTCTGCAGTTAAAATGACCTTAAAATTAAGAACATAATGTAATGGGTTTCCATGGAGCAAGGAGGGTATTCTTTAAAACAAAAATGAAAAAGAACTTGCTGTTTTTATTTTCAAAGAAGTTCTTCTGGACATTGATTCCACAGCCCACATTGATGCAATTAAAATCTCATTGAGAATTATGAAGTATATTTTCCTGAATGCACTGGATTTTGATCTTTGCCATCTGCTGAAGTGAAAATGCAGACATGCAGAAATCCCAACTTGAGCTAATTTTCTTGTACAACTTTGAGTAGAAATGCTTTGCGAAAATCAGGAATTGGTATACATGAGTGCTCACTTTTCCCCATTTTTGTGTTATGACTGGGGTGCAGCAACCAAGATATTTTAGACTGTTTGTAACTGAATATGAGAATTTAGATGTGTAGGCTTTATCTGTGAGGCCCCCAAATATGAAATGATATAAAAGGCATGCTTCATTGTGGGGAGATGTTAGTTTTCATTTCAAAGTGAATCTCTTCCATAGAGAAAGTGTTGCAGCTGGAATGAATGATTTTGGCTACATAACCAATATTTATTGTGATCCAGCTACCACCATAAGAGACAAAAGGAAGAGCATGAAATGGACATTCACACGGGGCTCTTCATTATTCTTACATCTCCAATGACAGTCCATCCATTAACAGAACCTAAGTACTGTGGTACCTCGGGTTAAGAACTTAATTCGTTCTGGAGGTCCGTTCTTAACCTGAAACTGTTCTTAACCTGAAGCACCACTTTAGCTAATGGGGCCTCCCGCTGCCGCTATAGTATAAGTTGTTCACATGAGATCTCAAAGCATTTGTGGTCACAGATTTGGAGTGTGGGTGGGAAGCCACCTTCAGCAGGCCACATTTTCTTATGGGATTGCATGGCAGAGTCTTTCTCTCTCTCTCTCTCTCTCTCTCTCCCTCTCACACACACACACACACACCCCTCCATCCAGGCAAGCAAGAAAAATGATCACAAAATGGAAGCGCACGTCCTAACCAAGCCAAAGCAATCAAGAAGAGCACAGATGCAGGGTGTGGCCTGTGGGGAGTCCTGAAGGCCAGATAGATTGGCCAAGAGAGTTCCCACTTTTATCTTAGAGGAAATCTCACAGTAGGCAGTTACCATCCATAATTGTTTGGGGTTGCTCATATATCATAAATTGTGCCCATGCTTAATAGGTGCAAAAGAGGAGTTTGTTAGACATGCAAAAACATTTCACCCAACAGACGGTAGAATCCAGCTGATCTTCTAATACGTAAAATAGTTACAATTGTATTTCTTCGTATTTCTTCGTAAGAAATGCTCCCATACTGCGTTCATTTCAGCAGCAGGTTTTTCAGGGAGGTTTCTCCTGCTCCCTCCATCTTTTGGAATCTGAAAGCCCATGAACATCTAGAAGAATAACATCCCTATTATGTCATCGCTCACCATTTTGCTTCCAAAGCAACCTTGGAATACTTGCTTTCTGCAAGCACCATCACTTAATATTTAGGTGGTGAGTGGCTTGCCGTCGTCTTCCACTTTTAAAAGCAGGCAGACCTGTTTTTAATGCTGTTAGATGCAGTTAGAAATGTTCCTACATTTTCTCAATTGGCTGGAATCTTCTCCTAGGCCTGAGGATGATCTCATGCTAGCATGAGAGTTCACCATTGCAGCCATAGTGATAATAATCCTGGGAATCCAAAATTTCTTCAAAGGCGGCATCACAAATGGTATTTGGAGATACTTGCCATATAATGGTTCATTCTTCCCAGAATCCGCTCTGGGTGGCTGGTGCACCTGGGAGTGGGTGGCATTTGTTGACTCTGTCCATCCTGACACCTAAGAAGAAGAAGAAGAGTTTGGATTTGATACCCCGCCTTTCACTCCCCTTCAGGAGTCTCAAAGCGGCTAACATTCTCCTTTCCCTTCCTCCCCCACAACAAACACTCTGTGAGGTGAGCGGGGCTGAGAGACTTCAAAGAAGTGTGACTAGCCCAAGGTCACCCAGCAGCTGCTTGTGGAAGAGCGGGGAAGCGAACCCGGTTCCCCAGATTACGAGGCTACCGCTCTTAACCACTACACCACACTGGAAGATGCACTCTCCAAAGTTCATGGGCCACACGCCAGTCGGTATATAACCCGTCATAGTGAGGTTGTTGGTGTCAGGTTTGCCAGTAATTAAGCTAAGAAACTTCATGAGGTAGAGGTAGAACTTGGCAGGAACTTGCCATTTGGAAGATAAGATAAAATGCAGCTGCAAAACCAAGTGTTGCCCCTGCCATCAGCCTGAAGAAGTAAATAAGGTCTCCAAAGATCATACAATTCCCCAAAGATCGAAAGAATGGACCACTAATGTTAACTGTGTGGGCAGATGTTCACCATGTGATGGTAGGGAAAAGGGTTCCATTTGTGGTGGCACCTACTCTATGGCATAACCTCTCCATGGAGATTAGGCAGGTACCAATTGTTTGGTGCTTCCAGCATGCTTTAATAATTTAACTGTTTGGTTTATCTCCAGGCTTTCAGTGTCAGTTTTTACATTCTGTTTAATATAACCAATGCTAATATTTCCTGATATCCATAAAACATGCTTCATTAATGTTTTATGATGTACTACTATCTTGTTTTGGTTTTGGTTGTAAAATGCTTTGGTACTGCCAGGTTTGAAAGCAAACATCCAAATTCCTGTTGCTATTAAGAATACAGTGGTACCTCGGGTTAAGAACTTAATTTGTTCTGGAGGTCCGTTCTTAACCTGAAACTGTTCTTAACCTGAGGTACCACTTTAGCTAATTAGGCCTCCCACTGCTGCTGCGCTGCCGCCGTGCGATTTCTGTTCTCATCCTGAAGCAAAGTTCTTAACCCGAGGTACTATTTCTGGGTTAGTGGAGTCTGTAAACTGAAGCGTCTGTAAGCCGAGGTACCACTGTATGCTTCTTCCTGACCCAATTCTGTTCTTCCGGCTTCATGATTCTACAGTTCAAGGATGGGAGACCTGTGTTGCTGGACTGCAGCTCCCATCAACAGCCATTGACTGTGCTGGCTGAAATCACAGAATCATAGAATTGTAGAGCTGGACTGGACCCCAAGAGCCCTCTGGTCCAAACCCCTGCAATGCTGCAAAGCACGTTCTCCATTAAATGAGAGCACGTGTTGCGGTGTGGGCTGCCAGGTTAGCCCTGTGTTGCCAGGCAGGTTAATGGCTATTGCCTGATGCATCGATTGGCTGACCGGGTTGCTGGGGCAAATTGCATGTAGCAAATTGGTGGGTGGGATCATAGTCTTTAAATACTGGGGCACTCTGGCTTTTGCTTTCTCTTTAGCAGAGTGCATCGGATCACCCGCCTGCCTGCCCTGAGTTCTGGTTGACCTTGCTTTGCCTGTCATGGGGTCATCTCCTTTAGTGCAGGGGCCTAGTAGGAATTTTGCCATTTGGCTGATTGGCTGCGGACATTTGGTTT
Source organism: Podarcis erhardii (assembly GCF_964252035.2). Lineage (NCBI taxonomy): Eukaryota > Metazoa > Chordata > Lepidosauria > Squamata > Lacertidae > Podarcis > Podarcis erhardii. The sequence goes on from NC_138512.1 coordinate 9,575,557, forward strand.
TTGCCTACTACTTAGCAATTCGTCACAACTTGTAAGGTTGCTGTTAGGCATTGGTTATAAAAAGCTGGTGGTGGAGGGGTCAGGATAGGCTGTGCCTGCCCCTCCAATGGTGCTGAAGGGAATTCCGTTAAAGGAATCCTGGGGCTTGCCACAATTTTGTCCAATCCCTGAAATGGGACCAGGGCCGGCAAGCCTTGGGGAGCTGGTTGGGGACAGATAGTCATAACGAATGTCTGAACAACCACTCACAGATTTTGTATTTTAATAAAGTTGTGGCCAAAATAGTGCCCAAAAACCTAAAACTAAAATTACGTGTGATGTGTGAATTATTTTGAGGGGTGGCTTGGGGACCTACACACGCAATTCTGCTCACATTTCTGCTCACAATTCTGCTCGAACCACCAACCTTCTGGTTAACAAGCCAGACACACTGACCCATTGCTCCACAGAGTCTTGGAGCTGTTCAAAGTTTGAATCCAAGAACACCTGGAGAGTTAGAGGTTCCCCAGCCATGTTAGTCTTAAGGCAGCCCTGTTCAGGGATGTTTTTAATATGTAATGCTGTATTGTTTTTAATACTGATTGGGAGCCGCCCAGAGTGGCTGGGGAAACTCAGCCAGATGGGCGGGGTATAAATAATATATTATTATTATTATTATTATTATTATTATTATTATTATTATTATAGTCTCAAAGAATGCAATTGGTCTTTATCCTGCTTCAAGTATGCATGGAATTGTAGGTGTCACACTCAGATTCCATACTAAAGAATGAAGAAATTACGCTAATAGCTTTTAAACTGGCATCCTGGGTTTCCTCGGAAGCTTATCTTGATTCTTCAGTTGAGAAGATTGTTCATGATGATAGCTGATAGCTTTATTTTAAATACAACTTGCTAATACTACTAATACTACTTGAAATATGAGCATGCAGGAGAGCACAGAACGTGTCCTAGGCTGTTTTTAAACATGGTTTAACTCTGAGGCTCAACAAATCTAGTGTCTGTCCTGTGTGAATTGTATGTGTGCTGTAGCATGAAAGGTAGAGATTTTGTGGCAGATGTTAAGAGCTCCTCAGCAGACAAATTGATATAGACCATGTTCACTGGTATTAGAAAATTCAAAAAACATTGTATTATTCCATATTCATCTGGGATAAGTGGGAGAGAGAGCTGATGCTTATTGTGAAGAAAGCTACATAAAAATAGCTGAAAGAGAAATGGATGTCAGAATAAACATTAAAGGTCATTCTACATACGTGTTTGAACTGAGGAAACATAAGGAAGAAATTATTTCCTGAAATGGAAGGCCTAACATGAATTTTTTAAAAAAACATTTTTTAGGAGAAAGGGGATAAAATTAAGAAAGGGAAAAGGCTGTGTCCTTCAATAAAATCTTCCTGATGGTTACATTTATTAGACTATGAAATAATCTCAGAAGCAAAAGCCCAATCCCCTGACAACTCATTTCAGTCAAGGCTGGACAAACCACTAATAAATCAGCAACAGAGAACAATCCCACATTGCCAGGGACATAGATTAGTAAAGCTTAATATATCATGTGTCTAGTCTCTACAGCTTTAGCTCTTACAGACTTCTCTGGTAAGAGATGCTTGGCGAGGGAACACAGTTTCTATAAAATTCACCATACTGGATTATCCTTTTGCAAGATGACTCAGGAAATAATTCAGTGTCTAGGGAAGTGGGGAAGTGGGCAAGGAGTGACTTTATTTGTTGGCACTTCATGTATGCAAATTAATACAAGAAGACAGAGCAGCTTCTTTAATGAATCACTGTAAAAATTACTTCTTGTACAGTCGTACCTCGGAAGTCGAACGGAAGCTCCTGCAGCCAATCAGAAGCCGCAGAAGCCTTGTCGGATGTTCGGGTTCCAAAGAATGTTCGTAAACCGGAACACGTGGTTTCGGTGTTCGGGAGCCAAAACGTTCATCAACCAAGGTACAGCTGTATTAGGAATTCATACAAAATGTCTCTGTTTCTTAGCCCTTTCCACATATTATCTTTAAGAACAAAAGGGCTTATTCTATAGACCAGCATCCCCCAACTTGGTGCCCTCCTAATGTTTTGGATGGCAACTCTAATTAGGACAGCCATCATGGCCATGCTAACTGGGACTCGTGGCAGTTGTAGTCCAAAAAATCTGGAGGGTACTAGGTTCAGGAAATGTGCTATAGCTGCAAGGAAACAGTGTTTTCCTTCTTCTAGACCAGGGGTAGGCAACCTAAGGCCCATGGGCAGAATGCTGCCCAGTTGTCTTCTCAATCTGGCCCGTGGATTCAGCATGTTTTTACATTAGTAGAATGTGTCCTTTTATTTAAAATGCATCTCTGGCTTATTTGTGGGGCATAGGAATTTGTTCATATTTTTTTTCAAAATATAGTCTGGCCCACCACATGGTCTGAGGGATGGTGGACTGGCCCATGGCTGAAAAAGGTTGCTGACCCCTGTCCTAGACGGATTAGCTTCCCAGGTTGATGAACCCCATCTTCCTCTCATTTCCTTCTACAACATGTGCAAAAACCGCCATCTTGACTGTTGGTCCCACTATTGTCTCACCCATTCAATCTGCTGGCATCTGACTCTGCATGCAAGGGAAGTCTCTAACTCACTGAGAATCTGAAACTCAATGGGACATATGACTAACAATATTATCCGATGTCTTTTTACTTCAAAGTTAGTCCCATTAGACTGAATTTACTCCCAGGTAAATTCACAGCTTAAATTTCACTGGACTAGACTATCAACTTTTAAGCAGGACCTTTATTAAGAAACATGGGCTGATTTTTTAAAAAGTGGTGTTTATTGCCTTGTTTTCAGCAGTGACATATTTCATTGTTTCTGAAGATGTTTAGAGCAATATTGGAGTTTATAATTCCATATGTATATGGGAAGTGGCATTATACCTAGTCATTCCATTAGTTCATCAAGCTCAGTATTGCCTCTACAGAGTAGAAGTACTTCTCCAGAACTTTATAGCTCTGTTTAGATGCCAAGGACTTAACCAGGGACTTGCTTTCTGCTGATCAACTTGCCTGCTTTAAGGCCTAGCTTAAAGATAATGAACACCAGCTTGCTTTACCACAGCCAGATGGTTATCAGCTTGTGTTAACACGGAGGTGGGATCTTTCACTGGTGGCGCCAGTGTTGTGGAATACCCTCACTGCTAAACTATGAGAGGTCCCATCAGTATTGGCATTCCACCGACTCCTGAAGACACACCTGTTCAGGCCAGGATTCCCCTGAACTTCTGATCTTGCTGTTTTAACGTTAATTTTAATTGCCATGCTTTTTACCTGGCTTGTTTTATTGCATATTTTAATTATGAATGTTTCCATGCTCCCAGAGGATTTTGACTATGTATTTTAATTATACCTGGATTTCATAATTGATTTTATGTAAACTAATTAGACGCCATTTTGGCATATAAGCAGTATATAAATTAAATAATGATATTAATAATATGTTTGTGTTTTCCTGTTGCAACCACCTGAGAGCTGCAGGTATGGGGCGGTATATAAATTAATAAATCATAAATAATAATAATGTTGAAAAGCTTCAACATCCATGTCTTATTCTCTCTTGTGTAAGCATTGTAAGGGTAGATCTTGCCTCTTTCTCCACACAGTGAAAGATAGTGGGCTATATCACAAAAAAACCCTACTTTTTTGCAGGTAATAAATATAAGGTGTTGTCAAAGATTAAAGTCTCAGAAGAGAGGATGTTGGGAAAATGCGATAATTTAAATTTCAACAAGTTGCTAGGACCAGATGGTATTGATATCAGAGTTTGGAGGGAGCTTTGTGGCTGGGTTGCCAGTAACAGCATTTAATTTGTCACTACCAGAGAGCATTATTGATTCAGTGAGCCCAAGAGAATTCCCAAAGGAACCGAAGAGGATTCCAAAAAGGGGATTAGATGATAAGAATATTCACAGCTAAGGCTACAAAATGTAGACAGCCTGTCAACACGCATTCTTGAGGAACTAAGTCAGGCACTAGCTACATCTGGTTAGGATAGGAATTTTCCCATAGGTATGTTAAAAAAATGATTGTCCATTATTGAACGCTTTTATGTCTTCCTAAAGTTCAGCCACTGACAAGCCAAGCAGGCCACTAAGTGCAGCTGCTGTGCTCCCACCTTTCCACCATAGCAAATGGAGCTTCTGCATTATTTTATCTATTTATTGAAATAATATATTAGTTGTTTTCAACATGGTTTAGCAACACAATATAAAATAATATATATATAATATAAAAAAGATTCTACAACTGCAGTACTTAGTGAATTGTATGTCAAACATGGCAACCATTTTGAGTTGGTGTGTGGAAAAATCAAATTACTTTGCAATTACATCTTAAGTGCATGGAAACTTTTTGGCCAGATTAAAACCCACTGAAAAAGAGTTAATGTTACATTTAATAAACTCAAACACTTGTTTTCCACGTAGCGGATTTCCCCCCCACATTCTTATTTTGTGGAAGAAATAAGATGTAGCCAAATAAAGAGCTCGTCAGTTAAGATCCAGTCGGGCATTGTCAAGGGCAGCTGTTATTTGTCCTTCTGTGAAGGAGGCAATCTCTTATATCCAGATATCTCAGACATAAGGAAATGATTCACCTTTGACATGAGAAGAAAAATATGCTTCTTGCTAATGCTGGATTTTATGATGCTAAGAAGAATTTAATATACTGGCAGGCACACTAGCCACATGGGCAAAAGAAGAGGGGATACTTTTGCCAATTACTCTAACAAATATGTATGTAAATGTTCGGATCTGAACATGTGGATTGTTTGAATTTTAAAAAAGATGTTTTTCTCCATCAGCCTTTGCCAGAAACTGGGGGTGGGAAAATCCTTCATGAAACAGGAATATAGGAATCTACTTAGACTATTGCTCAATATTCTCTAAACAGGTTGGCAGCAGCTGTTTAGGGTTTCAAACGAGACTATTCCCAGCCCCAGGGGGCAGAATCCAAGGGGCACTTCTGCAGGTGCATTCCCTCCCCACCACCAGTGAAGTGGCTGTAGCAGCTTCTGGGTCAGAGATCTCGTGAGAGCCCTGTGAAATTGCAAGGAGATCTCGTGGGGCTGTTGCACGACCTCAAGAGAAGCCGCAACAGCATGGCCCCAGAAAGCAAGGCTTCAGCATGGGCAGTGGGTGGTATCCATTCAGAGTGGCACCTTCCAGGTGGTCGAATGGGCCAGGCCACCCCTGCCAAGCCCTACCTGGAGATACCAGGGACTGAACCAGGAACCCAAGGTAGATGTTTCTGCTGCTGGGATCTTGGAATCAGAGATGACATAAGCACAGTGCTGGATTTATGTATAAGCTAAACAAGCTAAACAGCATCTTAAAAAGCAGAGACATCACCTTGCCAACAAAGGTCCGTATAGTTAAAGCTATGGTTTCCCCAGTAGTGATGTATGGAAGTGAGAGCTGGACCATAAAGATGGCTGATCGCCGAAGAATTGATGCTTTTAATTATGGTGCTGGAGGAGACTCTTGAGAGTCCCATGGACTGCAAGAAGATCAAACCTCTCCATTCTGAAGGAAATCAGCCCTGAGTGCTCACTGAAAGGACAGATCGTGAAGCTGAGGCTGGGATTCTTCTTTATATCTATATATCTATATATAGCACCAACAGTACACCCTAAGCCTGCTTAGACGTAGGTACCCCTATATATATATAAAGCATGCTTAGGATTACAGTCTTCACATGAAATCCAAGATATGTCCATCCCAAAGCAGCATTTCTGTTGCTCTATATAATATTACAATAAGCTGCGTATTAATAATTGTTATTTTATTTGTCTTCTTTTAGTCCCCTGAACTACACTGCTCAAAAGCTTCAATTAACTGCAATTCAGCATGTTTAACTTTTTTGTGCTGACAATAATGTTACCGCACAGAGAAACTTACTAATCGGCTTCAGAACACTGCTAGATCCCATTTATATTTTCATTATGATTTTTGAAGCATAATGTTCAGAATATGGTTGAGACACACATCATTTTCTTTTCCACCAGATGCTTAAGGGGACCATTAACCAAAGGAGATGAAATGATTTCAAATGTATTCAACAGCAATAAAAATATAGGAAATGCATTTCTGATAAAGATTAGCAAATGGGGAACAAGAAGAAAGTAGTTTCCCTTTCATTGTTTCTGTATCATAGAATTTAGGAATCAATATAAAGGAGTCATAAAAGTAGTTGTCAAGATGCAACCTGGAAATTTGTTCTGTGCCTGTAATACTACTGAGGAAGCAAGAAGCACAGCATCTTCTACACATTCCTCACCTAACCCATTTGTCTCTGTCTTCTCACCTACCTGCTGCGTAGCACACCTGGGTCATGATCATGGCAACAGATTTTAATATCTTCCTCATCTGCCTCTCCCATATTTTCTGCGTTCTTATGTTAAGCGATCAGATAAATTCCTTTGGAAGAGCTTGATTATCATCCCCACTATCAGAATTCTGCTTTCAGCTCACCACTCCTAATGCTTATCATACCACTTATCATGGCAAGCAGTAGTAGAAAATCGGTGGAATATTTCAGCAGAACTCTCAAGTTAGGAGCAGGCTATGTGGCAACAGGAAGTTCTCTTCAGGTAGTGTTTCTTTGCCGTGAGAATGGACCCTGTTTGCCTTGACATTCCTCGTTTCCAGGTGTAGAGCTTTCTTTCATTTCAGCTTCCTTGCTCCTCCCTGCTCCAACTTTGGCCACACAAGGTGGAAGCAGGGCCGTCTTAACCATAGAGGCCAGGGGTGTGGGGCACCCAGGTGCCGGGCTCTCAGGGGCGCCAGGCCAAGAGTCCGGGGCCTGAGAGTTGGAGTCTGGGGAAGAGCCTGCCCATTGGTTGGACCGCTGCTGCTGCAGGAGGCTCTGTGTCGCGGGTTTGGAGGTGAGTGAGCCAGTGAGGTTCTGAGGCGGCCAGTTGGCTCCGCCCTCCTGCGCGCCTGGGATTGGCATAGGGCCATGGAGAGGCCCGCCTAGTGCATGCTGCTTACACCATGAGGAGCCTGGCCAGCTCCCTAAAAAAGGTCAACAACTTTGCACCCCGGGGCCACATATGCTTAAGGCAGCCCTAGGGGGAAGTACCATAAAATTCACAAGCATGAAATGTGATGGTGGCCTCAAATATGTCTTTAAAAACAAGCAAGCAAAGAGTTAGGCAAGTTAATGAAAGATATGTCTATAGATTAAGCCATGACAAACCGAATGCAGCCTCCATGGTGTGTAGCCAGAGGTTAATGGCTCTGAAATCTGGAATAGGTAGACAAACTTCAGGGCATATTACATTTTGCCCTCCCTGAGAATTTCTCAAGTCTTCTGGCCAAACACTATTGAAGAAATAGATGTGCTAATTCTGCAAAGTTTGCTAAAATTTGCGGCCTTTTGCCTCTTTTCTTTATTAGACATATTGGTCCCTGCTTGTTCTCTGGATAGACACCATAGTACTACTTCATAGATTCAACCACACATAACACTGCTACATACATGTGGCCATACTAACACAGCTGCATGAGGGGAGTAGGTTAGGAGCCATTTGTGTCGGTATCTCCCCATGAATACCGGTTAGATTTTAAACATGCCAATTCAATTCCTTAGCTACTTGGTTGTAGTTTTTCTGGATCAGGCCCAAACCCTTCTTTTGTGAAACTTTCCGGAATGTTTCCCATCCCCAAGAACCTAGTGAACTTGACACAGATACCAACGGCGATGCTTTCAACTGTCATAAATGGGACTCTACCCAGTGACACACTGGTGTCAAACAGACTTGAAGGGAAAGAGTTGATGCAAAAGGACGTTAGGAATTTGCAGAAAGCTGAAACTTCTGCACTATTAAATATTTCGATTTAGTACTAGACAGAAATGGACCACTCTTGACACTTCTGTCAGTTAGTGTAACATCACATTTAGGACAGAATCGCTCAACAGGTCCAATACAGAGGATTTCCTAGAGCTAGATCTTGTCATGTTAGATATACTAGTCACCATGAGAACTGAAATGGAAAAGAGCACTTCCTTGCCTCCACACTTTTTATGATAATAAACACCAGAAATGTTCTCACTAAGAACAATGAAGGGAAACACCTTTGATTCATCTTAATGATGACAGTATATCAGGATCTCCAGCCAAGCGACTCATTTACCCCTTTTGGGTGTGTTTCAAGTGGCATTTGTGGTAAATGAAATTAGTCTCTATAGAACTTAATTGCTTTTTGTTCTTCCCACTCTTTTCTCTCGCTCTGCCCATATTGCCAGCAAACCCTTCAAGCTTTGATCTTCACAAATGTGTTGTGCATGGTCTATCCCTGCTCACCACGCTGACACATTTTTGTTCTTGGCAAGTAACCACAAAGTTGATGAGGCTGGGCGTAATCCAGGCATACAATATGGCTTTGCTCTAGGCAAAAACATACAACAGAGGGCTATCCAAAGAAGGGAACACAGAAGCGGCAAATGAACCCCTCCTTTTTAAAGGGAGGCCTGAGGAATTATGGGAATAGGTGACTAGAATCCCAACTCCTACATGCCCGAAGATGAATCAGAAACAGCAGGACAATTTAGGATTCTTTCTCACATTATCAGGAATGCATGTGGTGTCACAATAAATGTCAATTTGCCATTTATTTAGGTTATTCCCACATGTGTTAATTGAAGGAAGTGTTGGTATGCTCCCAAGAACTGGTAAAACAACTTTCTGTAAGTTGGACCCAAAGGCTCCATTAGTGAAAAACTTTTCCCATAAGAGAAATGGGCCCTTGGAATTCAACACAGTGTTTATCAAAGTAGGCCTGAACCTTGAATCTTAGCACTGATTGTGAAACCTCCTACATTTGGCATCCCCTTCCTTGATGGGAGCGTTTTCATGTTACAAATCTGTAGAACCAAGAGAAGCCATTTCTAACATTGTGCAGCATTAAAATCCAGGTTTGCCATTAAGTATACACTCAAAATGGAGCTGTAGCCAATTATGGCTACTTGCATGCATATTACCGTATTTTTCGCTCTATAAGACGCACTTTTACCCTCCTAAAAAGTAAGGGGAAATGTGTGTGCGTCTTATGGAGCAAATGCAGGCAGGAGGCTCTGCTCAGCGCTCCCTTTAAAGAGCCGCGTGGAGCTCTTGGGGGCTTTTCACCTAGGAGCTGGATCTCAGTGTCTGGGCTGGATGATGGGGGTGAAGAAGCTTCTTCAGGTACACTGGGTTGAGGCTGTTTAGGGCTTTAAAGGTCAGCACCAACACTTTGAATTGTGCTCGGAAACATACTGGGAGCCAATGTAGGCCTTTCAAGACTGGTGTTTTGTGGTCTGTTATGCAGTTCTGCTCACCACCAAAGTCCCACCCCTGTGAGTTGCAACTCCACATGGCATGAGGCCAAAGAAATATATACCCTCATGCTGCACACCTATCATCTCAATCTCCTGTCTGGGGTTTATATATCGGTGGTAGTTTGCTGGGACTGTGCGCTGAATTATACCATATTCTACATTTGGTGGTGTGGCTGTCAGTGTATGGCATTCATTTTTAATCCCCTCCCATTGAAGTAAATGCGAAGAAAATTATTTGTATCGGGTCTAGGGTTATGGACAAGGGCAGAGCCATGGGTTGAAGGGGTAAAGAATATGGCAAAACATTTTCTGCTCCTGTGCCACCCATGACTCCATCTCATTTCATCTGTTTTTCCAGAATATATTTGCTGGCAGAATATTTCCATCAGCAGCATGTTCTGCTGGTATATCTGAGGTGTTTCACCAATGTATCTGTTGTGGCAGAGGTGTATCTGATGTTCTGCCAGGGCAGTGCAGCTTCTGCCAAACCCTACAGAATCACACCCTTTGTTAAACATATCCGGCTTATTCTACAGTAGGTTCGCGGACATAAAATAGAATATAAATGTTGACTTTAAGACCTAAGAGGAATTGTGTATCCAATAAAAAGGAGAGCTCCAATCCTGATAGAATGAATTACATCAGTCAAATTGGCAAGTTTTGAATCACTTCCCACCAGGGTCACTAGGTTAAAACTGACACAGAACTAGCAGGTAAAGCAATTGTTTTACTATGTATTTATTGTCCTAATCATACAGATGGTACCTTTTCAGGCTTGTGGATGTGTGAGTGTGTGTTAGTATTTTAAAACTAAAATGCTTCCATATGCTACTTAACCTACAGTATACCTTAATTATAATATAAGATGTGATGAGATGTTGGAGCACCACAGCTACTATTTTTAAAAAGTGTAATGACTGAACCAGAAGTGCACAGTTTAGTGTTCAGTCTCATAGATGTAGTACGGATGGAGTTCAGCAGAGATAGCCAAATGGTCCTTCTGGTCCAATCATTATGTGTTGCTCGATAATCACGTATGCTCTTTTACTTGATTAAAATGGTTTTAAACTGATTTATCTAATCAGCCCAAGTAGAAATGCTAATATTTAAAAGCTGTATTCAAAACATGATCTGCATTTACTTTGACAATAAGGCTGCAATCCTTTACATGCTTAGTAAAGGTAAAGAGACCCCTGACCATCAGGTCCAGTCATGACCAACTCTGGGGTTGCGGTGCTCATCTCGCTTTACTGGCCGAGGGAGCTGGCGTACAGCTTCTGGGTCATGTGGCCAGTATGACTAAGCTGTTTCTGGCGAACCAGAGCAGCGCATGGAAACGCCGTTTACCTTACCGCTGGAGTGGTACCTATTTATCTACTTGCACTTTGACATGCTTTCAAACTGCTAGGTTGGCAGGAGCAGGGACCGAGCAACGGGAGCTCACCCCATCGCAGGGATTCAAACCACCAACCTTCTGATCAGCAAGTCCTAGGCTCTGTGGTTTAACCCAAGGCATCACCCGCTTAGCTGAGAGTAAAACCTGTTGAACTCAGCAAGACTTTACTTCCAAGTAGACATGGTTAAGCTTGTACAAGAAGTCCCTTTAAAATAATGGGTGTTATTGTCGATCTTTTTTTATTGTAAATTCTGATAAATCCACAATTATAAAATTTCCCAGTGTGTTTTTAGTTATGGTATGTGATCATTCCTCAAACATACAAAACCTAATTTTGAAGTCTTTTGTATTCTGAACTTAAGTATGTCTACCAGTCTTGAATGCTACACAAATGGATCTGGACCCCAAGCTACATGCAAGAAGACATACGGTTCTCCAAGCTTAATTTGACAATTATGGAATAGAGTAAATATGGGACAGAATGAATGGCCTGAGATCTCTAAAAATATTCTTAGAAAGGATAGCTTAGGTAATCATGGCTACTATTTAAGAAGAGCTACTGAGACAATGAGACTAAATGCCAGACATGTAGCAGGTTGGATGGAAACTCAGTTAGCTTACAGAAAGGTAAAGGTAAAGGTAAAGGTAAAGGTATAGGTACCCCTGACCGTTAATCCACTTACAGATGACTCTGTGGACAAACGCTGGCTCCCTCAGCCTGAAAGTGGGATGAACGCTGCAACACCAGAGTCGCCTGACTGGACTTAACCATCCAGGGGTCTTTTATCTTTTTTACCATTCTAGTACACATGTGAATACCAAACCACCGTGTAACCAGCACAGGTTATGACATGGAAGTGGCTCCTATATCATTAACAGTATGCATTAATTGGACCTCCAAATCATCCTACCAAATCATATGAAGAACGTTACTACATTTCACATGCAGGTGTGAGGTAAAGTGCTTTTCCCTATTCATCCTGAGAGCAGACTGTCTGTGTAGATGTGAAAATGGTCTCACTAACCATGGCACTTTAAAGCTATGGTTTTCCCAGTAGTGATGTATGGAAGCGAGAACTGGACCATAAAGAAGGCTGATTGCCAAAGAATTTATGCTTTTGAATTATGGTGCTGGAGGAGACTCTTGAGAGTCCCATGGACTGCAAGAAGATCAAACCTATCCATTCTTAAGGAAATCAGCCCTGAGTGCTCACTGGAAGGACAGATCATGAAGCTGAGGCTCCAATACTTTGGCCACCTCATGAGAAGAGAAGACTGCCTGGAAAAGACCCTGATGTTGGGAAAGATGGAGGGCACAAGGAGAAGGGGACGACAGAGGACGAGATGATTGGACAGTGTTCTCGAAGCTACCAGCATGAGTTTGACCAAACTGCGGGAGGCAGTGGAAGACAGAAGTGCCTGGCGTGCTCTGGTCCATGGGGTCACAAAGAGTCATGACTAAATGACTAAACAAGAACAGCCATGGCACTAATTTATAGACAGATGAATAAAAGAAAATATCAGGGTTCAATGTCAATCAAGGCAGAGGAATCTCTTTGCGTATGTATTTCATGCCACCAAACAAAAGTAAATGTTTGACCTTTCTCATCTTATAATAAAAGACAGGAAAACGTAGGGAAGAATTTGCTTGGCTAATGAAAAGACAAAATGTGCGGCAGCTCAGAGAGGGAGGGAATGACTGTGCCTACTGGTCTGTCATAATTAGGAGGCACTTACTCATCAAACAGCACCGGAGTGATAGAAACCCAATTAAAAATACGTGTTTTCCTGTAGATTTGTATCACATTATTTTTTATGATGGGTGTTTTGTCAGAATATCTAGTCATTAAAGCCAGTGTATCTCTTCTTACTTAACTCGCTTCGTATTACAACGTTAATAAGAGTCAGTCTTAATTTCCTGTGCAAAGAAAATCAGTCTCTTTTTCGGATTTTCCTTTCTCATTTGGAAGACATCCTGATTGTGCATTTTAATCTGCCAAAAGGAATCTGAGCTTTTAGACACCAGGAGATGATAACAACCTTTCACCTAGACAGGATCTCTGCATCATGCATTGGGATCATCGCAACCTATCCGGTGGGAGTTGGAATTCACCGCCCATGGCAGCTTTGGAAAATGGAGTTGGCAAGTGAAACCACGTACATCAACTACAAGAACATGTCATCTTTCTTCACATTTCCAGCCACCACTTCATCAGATAATTTATTTGAGGAGATTCTAATTCTGGAATTTGCTTTCTTTCTTTTTTAATCAACAATGAGATAATGTAGAAGCCACGTTCAATTATTCCGAATGATTTAGTTGGCAGAGGACCCATTAGTTTAACTGTGTTTTCCCATAGTTTTCAGCACTGTTGTTCTGTCATCTGGAAATAATAGAAGCCATAGCAGTAAATTTTGCTAGCTAAGAAGAAAGGGCGCAGGGGGGGAACGATGGCTCCCCCACTATTTTGTGGTATGCTAATGTTAGTCCAGCTTAACCAAAATGATTGCTTCTTGGTAAACTCGGATTAGACTTTCCTGTGAAAAGCATGCTAAATTGGTGTTAAAAGCAATTTTGCTTCATTTATATATTTATTCATGTGATGGCATGAACAGAAGCCAGACATATGGCTCCTACAATAAAGCTATATCATAAATGAATTTTTTTCCCTGATTGCAAAACATACTTGCTCACACAAGCTTTTTTCTTTTTAAGAAAAAGCCACTTATTAGAAATTTATCTGATATCCCATTTCTCTTCACACAAAAAACCATTCTCCCATTTCAAATGTAGCCACTTTTCCGCACATGCAAGTTTATGTAAGTTACATACTTATTTATAACTATTTCCGTCTGCAATGCTTAGAACAAAAAAGCTAGTTTAGCAAACTATACAAGACAGCAAAGACGGATGAAACACTGACAACACGTCTGGCCTCTGGACAGGATGCCATTTTTCACTGAGAATATTGTCTCCAAGCCCTAAAATGGCATACCATTAAAATTCATAACAAGCTTCAGATGTTGAATCCTGCAGATCAGCAATGAAGCATGAATAGAACTTCCCACCCACCCCTTCGTTTGAAAGAGTTGATACAGTTATCTCTGACAGAATCATGGTTTTACCAAAGGGCAGTTCTATCTGAACTTTGGTTGTGGATAATCTAAGAGCTATGCACGAAATTCTTCCATGCGCTGCTAAGAAGAAAGAATAGGACTGAATACTGCCTGGGCGTTCTGCCAGATCTGAAAGAGCGGCTTTAATAGCAATGATGGACTAACCCAAATAGTGATGTGATAATCTTGATATGTGATTTGTTGGATGTGAATGTAGATCAGATACTTGAAAGACAGTTTCTTCTTTTTTTAAAAAAATAATATTTATTAAGATTTCAAAAAAGTTACAGTAATAAAAAAGAAAAAAAGAAGAAGAGAAAAATACAAAACACAAAAAGATAAAAAACAATTAAAAACAAATCAACCTTTCCATATCTTAACTTTCATTTACTTGTTTCCCTGACCTCCTCGCACCTCCCTTTTTTGTATTCTAGTTCAATTAATTATTTCAGCAAATCCTTTCCATTTTTGCTTTTATCCTAATAGTTTATCTTAATATATTATAACTAAAAGACAGTTTCAACCCAGAGCAGACAGAACATCCCTAAATCAACCTAGTGTCTGCTCTTACTAGCGGCTGTGTTGGGTAGCTTTTATAAAGCCGAGGGGTAGCTTATTAACACATACACACTAAACCACTGAGCCTAGGGCTTGCCGATTGGAAGCTTGGCAGTTCAAATCCACAGGATGGGGTGAGTTCCTGTTGCTCAGTCCCTGCTCCTGCCAACCTAGCAGTTCGAAAGCACGTCAGGAGGTCACAGCTCAGAGGCAGATGAGGAGGAAAGTTGGGAAATAATGGGAGAGGAGATAGGGCCAAGCAGGAACAGCTGGCTGAACGTTATCACCGCAAAGCATTCCAGACCCACCATCTCCCAGAATCCGGCAAGCCTTAAAAGTAGGAAAGCAAAGAGCTCCAAGACAGAGGGCAGGTAGCAGCACCCATAGAGGAGATGATAATAATGAGGAATGAGGAAATGGGGTGGGGGGTGGAGATTCACTTGGGACAACGCCATTATCCAAAAGGCTGGGTTCTATAGCCTCTCTCTGTAAAGATTGAAACAAAAAAGCACGGTAAGAAATGTTTCCTTGTCTTTATACTTTTCTGGGCAACCAGCTGGGAGCTGCTGACAGCATCCTGACATCTGCGAGGCGATATATAGATAGGAAAAACAAATAATTTTCTCTTCTAATTTGACTGGATAGATGAAGGGCCCCAGTCCTGACTGAACGACCCCCTCCCCAGTTGTGCTTAACCTTTCACCTTCCATCAGCCCTGAGTAAACAGGGATTATTCAGAATATAGGAGGCCATGTGTGGCACCATATCCTGCAGTAGCCAGGGCACTCACAGTCACATCATCATCTTGGGGGACACTGTTTGGTGTGGTGACCATTCCTCACCACACCTGGACACTTTTCTCCACTTGGTTTGCCAGCAATAATATACATGAGGCTGGATCAATGAGTGGAATTGCGTGTTGAGGTCCCCAAGCCACCCCAATAACTCACACATCACACATAATTTTTGTTTAAGGTTTTGGGCATAATTTTGGCCACAACCTTATTTAAATACATAACTGTGAGTGGTTGATTAGGCATTGGTTCCGACTATCTGTCCTTGCCCCAGGGACAGAACTGACTTCCAGATTCCAGTGAAAGCCAGTCAGGGAAAACAATATTGGGGAGAAATAAAGCTGGGCACCAGACCCTCACCTTTCCCTGCATGCTCCCAGAGGCTTGCGTGGCCTAAGCCTGATGCCAAGCCTGATGGCAAGCCCCTGGATTCCTTTAACAGAATTCCCTTGCCACACCAGCATTGGAGGGGTAGGCACTTACCCCTCCACCAACCAATTTTTAACCAATGCCTAACCACAAACCTTACAAGTTGTGACAATTTGCTACACAGTAGGCAAAAACCAAGTGGCTCCAGCTAATCAGCCAAATGGACAAAATTCCTACCAGGCCCCTGCCTCAAAAGCAGGCGACCCCATGACAGGCATAGCAAGGTCAAGCGCAAAATCCCCAGTTCAGTGAGGGTGGGCGGGTGATCCCGTGCAAGCAGCAAAAGAGAATGCCCAAAGCTGCATGCTCAATATTTAAAACCTTTGAGCCCAACCTACCAATTGGTAACATCAAAATCTCCCCAGAAATACAAGTACCCAATCACAGCCTGTGGCCATCCAAACAGATCAGCCCAGCAACCATGGGGTGGCCTGCTAGACCCCACCACAACACGTGCTCTCTATTAAGGAGAACACACTTTGCAGAAACAGGACACTCTTGGCTCCCACAAGCACAAGAGGGGCAATTTTGCTGATGCTCCCTGCCCTCCCACCTGCACAACTACAGTGAAGCAGAGGGATGGCTGTGGGCAGAGGTTGGATGGGCATTCGTCTTGGATGCTTTAGTTGAGATTCCTGCACTGCAGGGAGTTGGACCACATGGCCTTTGGGGTCCCTTCCAACTCTATGACTTTATGATTCTATGAAGAAGTTCTTGGTGTTGAGCGTGGTTGGCTGCAGAAAGATCATGGGACGGCCCTCCCAGCCCTAGACTGCTTGATCCCTGTCTTATTTGAGGAGACAGAGCTGCTCTGTCTATGGGGATATGGAGCAACCGACTGCAGGATTACAGCCAGTGTGTTTGATCTCTCACATATGTTTCGTATAAGTTCCTTGCAGTTTGGCTCGCAAGTGATAGACGACAGTCTCTAAAGTGACTTTGTAAAGAACCTGGAAATGTCCCAAGACATGTAGTGCTTTGTTATTCTGTATTATAAAATAAAATAAAATAAAATAAAATAAAATAAAATAAAATAAAATAAAATAAAATAAAATAAAATAAAATAAAATAAAATAAAATAAAATAAAATAAAATAAAATAAAATAAAATAAAATAAAATAAAATAAAATAAAATAGTGGTACCTCTGGTTGTGAACGGGATCCGTTCCGGAGGCCCATTCACAACATGAAAAGAGCGCAACCTGAAGTGCCATATCTGTGCAGATGCACGGCGCATTTTGGTGCTTGTGCACATGCGTGAAGCACGATTTAGTGCTTTTGCGCATGCACGAGCGGCAAAACCCAGAAGTAACCCTTTCCGGTACTTCCGGGTCGCCATGGGACATAACCTGAAAGAATGTAACATGAAGAAAATGTAACATGAGATATGACTGTAAAATAAAATAAAATTGGAATACTATTCAAATATTGTGCTTGTTGTTCCAAGCATACCAAAGTTTTCTGGAGCTTCCTGCAAAATAAATTGGAAAGAAATATTCATATCCTAAAGGGGGGAAAACCCAGGTGAAGACACAAACGATGGGAAGATGATATGGCAAGATAGCTCTGTATCTATCCGCTTCTGCTGACCTTTCTTCCTCTTAAAGCTGTCAACTATAGTTAAGGAACTGGAATAATACTATGGGCAAATGGGTGGGAACAGGACATTCAGGTTATTAAAAACAACATTGACATTGTGAAATATTTCTAATGGATGGCAGCATTCAGGACCTTACCTGACCATTTCTTATATTCTTGTGGTATTTGTACATCTCCCCCCCAGAAAATAGCAACTGAGGGGAAATTAAATGGGAGAAAAGGTTACTGGCATTGTGGCGCCAATCTAATTCAGCCCTTACCAATCCAGGGCTGCTTTTTACCTTTGGCAAAACTGGAGTGGATCCAGTCACTGATCCTTTGGCATTAGATCCAGTTCTTTTTTCCTTTTTAAAAAAAATTATACATAATCTTTTAAAATTATACTTAATCTTTCTGTGCAAAGAAATATTACAGTGTTCATGGTAGCTTTCAACCCACAGCAACTGCTATTAGCAGCTACTATCAGTAACTATCTATCAGCAAAACTGCTGAAAAAAATCCATTATTTCCTCAGTGCCTGTAAACGTGTCCATTTGTGCAATTTCCATGGCTTTAATCAGCCATTCTTTGATTGCACATCTAGTTTGGACTTGGAAAGGATATCTTATGTTTAACGCACTGAATATATGTAGAATATCAGTTGTCATTTTGTTCTATATATTCCGGTTAGGTTCTTCAGCTCCCATTTCTTTTTGGAAAAACTGAATATATCACTTGCTCCTAAGCTACAGTTTGACTTTTGAATCTGGAAATTTATTGTCCCAGAAGAATCTGTGTGTCTAGCATGAAGAGCAATGTGGGATGTATATTTATGTGACCCAAAGAGGCCAATTTAAAAGAACTGGAGGAAGCAAAGAGCTTAGACAGGCTTCTTGCGAATACTCCACACAAAGACAAACACTGGGAAAGGGAAAATATTTGATGCCTCCTTTTCTCGCTTTAATTCTGGCAGGGTAGCTGACCTGAACCAAAGTGAATGCTAGATTTATAGTTTGGGAATATGTGCTAGGAAGCTAATTTAGCTTGGCTACCATAACAGCTTTTGGTAAAGATTGCTATTTGTGAGAGTCGCGTTTGGGAAGGAAATGGCTCTTCTTCCTATGTATTAGTGGTCACTCCAAACAATCTTCCCTGAACTTCCCTGAACTCTTTCCATGTAAGAAAAACAAATCTTCTAGTTTCATCTTTCCTCAAATCTGCAAAGCTTTGCACATAAGCTGCCCAGATTTAAAGACCAACTGACCACAAAAGATGCATAGATGTCAGTACTTTTGGAATCATGCTCTTTGGACTCTGCATTTGAGGATCATCCACCCTGTATATTTGACAGCAAACAGGGTGAAAAGCGGAACAGAGTTGATGTCAAATTTCTGACATGGATGTCTTATAAAATTAGGTTAAACTAAACCAGTGACTTCATCCCTTGGTGTGTTTTGAAAATGGATCGTGACTCCGAGGAAGTAAAAAGAGTAAGAAACATGCTTAGCACTTTTCTGAGATAGAAGATATAACTCAAACTTGACTTTTGCCTGAACCTTTTTTCAATGGAAGGAAACTATGAAGGACTCGGCTTGAAAACGATTTAAATGCTATCATTATGCATGTTCTTGAACTTAATGGGATGTTTAAGCATACATGTAACTTTAACAACCATAGATACTGACAGCCAACCAATTTAACACAATGATTCACTTACTATATATATATAAGGTAACAAGGGCTTAGCCCTACCAAGTTAAATGTCAATTTTTATTTTTATTTTAAACACGTTTCTCTTAAAATCTCAAAGCCACACTCTTTCCTGTTTGTCCTTCCATAATCAGAAATGTCTCCTTCAGCCTTCTAAGTTCAATCTCATGTTCCCTGGTCAGATATCTGCACCACTCTATCAGTTCAAAAATATTGCTAGGACCAGAAGCCTCCACTCACTTGTCTCCAGGTAGAAAAACAACATGACAGTAAAATTAGTAGAGCTACAGGCTCTTATCCCGGGTTGCAGAATTCCTCCTCCCTACTGTTGTCTTGATGGCAATCTAGCCATTGTTCTGAGGATGCTCAGAGCTGCTTCCTTGAAGGCCATGCCTACCCAACAGCAAAGTTCAGGACCCAGCTGCCCTGATCAGCTTTGTGGTTTTGTTCTTTGCTACTTATTTCATTATATGTGTGAGTTCGCTTCACTGGACATTGTGTGAGTCTCTTGGATGTGAAATCAATAGGTTGGGTTTTTTGTTGTTTTTTTACTTATACATTTTCTTAATGGATGGGGATGATAAGTTATTTTTATTTTATTTTATTTCCACTATGTAATTGCTTAGAAGTAGAGCTGTGTGATGGCCCCTGTCCCTGCATTCAAGGGTCTTATGCTCAGGTACCTGGCTATAGGACTGGAGTGTTAAAAACCACCCCCGAGTGGTTCTGTGAGTATTCAGAACAAGACTTATCAATTGTTCTCCCTGGCAGCATGGCAGTAATAATGAATGACCTCATATGGTGCTTCACTTAATTTCATAAAGGTTTTTAACCTTTCCTTATATCAAGCAATAAAGAACCATAAAGAAGAACCAGAAAGAAGGCTGATCGCAGAAGAATTGATGCTTTTGAATTATGGTGCTGGAGGAGACTCTTGAGGGTCCCACGGACTGCAAGAAGATCAAACCAATCCATTCTGAAGGAAATCAGCCCTGGGTGCTCACTGGAAGGACAGATCCTGAAGCTGAGACTCCAATACTTTGGCCACCTCATGAGAAGAGAAGACTCCCTGGAAAAGACCCTGGTGTTGGGAAAGATGAAGGGCACAAGGAGAAGGGGACGGCAGAGGACGAGATGGTTGGATAGTGTTCTCGAAGCTACCAGCATGAGTTTGACCAAACTGCGGGAGGCAGTGGAAGACAGAAGTGCCTGGCATGCTCTGGTCCATGGGGTCACAAAGAGTCATGACTAAATGACTAAACAAGAACAGCCATGGCACTAATTTATAGACAGATGAATAAAAGAAAATATCAGGGTTCAATGTCAATCAAGGCAGAGGAATCTCTTTGCGTATGTATTTCATGCCACCAAACAAAAGTAAATGTTTGACCTTTCTCATCTTATAATAAAAGACAGGAAAACGTAGGGAAGAATTTGCTTGGCTAATGAAAAGACAAAATGTGCGGCAGCTCAGAGAGGGAGGGAATGACTGTGCCTACTGGTCTGTCATAATTAGGAGGCACTTACTCATCAAACAGCACCGGAGTGATAGAAACCCAATTAAAAATATGTGTTTTCCTGTAGATTTGTATCACATTATTTTTATGATGGGTGTTTTGTCAGAATATCTAGTCATTAAAGCCAGTGTATCTCTTCTTACTTAACTCGCTTCGTATTACAACGTTAATAAGAGTCAGTCTTAATTTCCTGTGCAAAGAAAATCAGTCTCTTTTTCCCCTCCCCATGCTCTGGTCCATGGGGTCACGAAGAGTCGGACACGACTAAACAACTAAACAACAACAACATATCAAGCAAATGAGAATGGTAAATTCAAAGACGCATAGCCAATTCTAGATAACATAATAATAAAAAAATCAGAAAATAATGTAGTTCTTATCCTTTTTATTTAAGTATATGAGACATATGTTTTGAAAACAAGAAGTCTTGCAGTAGGTGGTATGTAGGGAAAGAAAAACTAGGTGAAAAAAAGCCTTTCCAGCTGATGACTTAAAATGATAAAGAGATGCTAAGGAAAGAAAATAAAGAAAGGATTTATAATAAATGTAAAACAGTTAATAAACACACACTTGATATTCCAATGTGCAAGGATTTGGGAGGCATAATTTTATGTTTTCAAAAAATGTGTAATGCTAAGTGCTCCAGAAACCAGATAGAATGACTAAAAAGGAATTTAAATTTATACTTATTTTTATAACTTGTAATTGTTGTACTTGGTAGCAATTTAAGGAGTAAAACACTATCTTGCAGTTCTCACTTCTCAGCCGCACTAGTTTATTTCAAAAGTGCAATGCTGGCAAAAGCAAGATCAAGATGTAAAGGTTTGTTAAAGTCAGAGCAAAAGAAATCAATAACTATAAAATGATAATAATTACTTGTATAGGTTACCAAGGGTGTCCAATAAATTGCTTGCAAATTCTTTTCATTGGTACAGAGGACGTGGACATGCTACCTAATGCCTTATATCGCTAGCCATACAAAATGGAGTAGTTGTGAAGGGTCACAGAAAAAAGGAATATGTGGGTTAATGTATTTGAGAAAGATTACACACATTAAAGGTAAAGGTAAAGGGGACCCTTGACCATTAGGTCCAGTCGTGACCGACTCTGGGGTTGCGGTGCACATCTCGCTTTATTGGCCAAGGGAGCCAGCGTACAGCTTTCGGGTCATGTGGCCAGCATGACTAAGCCGCTGCTGGCGAACCAGAGCAGCACACGGAAATGCTGTTTACCTTCCCACTGCAGCGGTACCTATTTATCTACTTGCACTTTGACGTGTTTTCGAACTGCTAGGTGGGCAGAAGCAAGGACTGAGCAATGGGAGCTCACCCCGTCGCGGGGATTTAAACTGCCGACCTTCTGATCGGCAAGCCCTAGGCTCTGTGGTTTAACCCACAGCACCACTCGCGTCCCTATTACACACATTACAATATGCAATATACCATAAAGTAGTTTCATGATTTAATGGTAATGATATTGCCCTGTGTGGCAATGGGTTCAGACCTCTACCTCTTTCTGCGTATGTATGTTCCCTTACAGGGAAAGGTCCTTTGGCTGATAGCTGTGTTTAAAGGCAAGCGATAATAGGCATTCCATGAAATAAGGGCTGTGAACTGAATTTCTTGAGCCATGACAGATGGCTCACCGTTGGTGAGGGTTCCCCCGGGAAAAGAAATAAGTGACTTAGGTAAATTTGTTCAGATTTATGTTTCATTTTGCTTTCCTCCAGGTGAGTAGAGGAAAGGCTCATCCATTATGATCCTCAGATGGGAAAAAGAAAGCCTAGATAATTTTCTGCTGGAGAGAGGTTCACCTTTGCCCTCTTCGTTGGAACTTTGTGGGGAGATGAGGCATCGTATGAATTCAGAAAGTTATTAGCCACAATTCTCAAACACTTAATTATTTCACCTTATGAAACAACCGGTATAGAAATAGCACAATTAGCTGCCATTAATGTGTATTTTGCCCACTCCTGAAGAGGATTAGAAAATGCCAGGAGTCATGAGAATAAATGGTTTAAAGCTGGGGTGGAGAATCTGTAGTCCTCCTGTGGGTGTCCCATCAGCCCCAGCCACTGTGGCCAGTGGTAGGGGATGATGGGCTGTTGTAGTTCAAGAAAATCTGAAAGGTCTAGGGAAGGAACTTATGAAGGAAGTGTGCCACTACCTCTTTCAAGGTGGTAGGAATTGCCCCTTCCTGCAATGCAACTCAACTAACCCTTTGATACAAATAAGTATCAAGAGAGCAAGCAGCTGGCAGTATTTCACCCCCAGGCCACAGCAATGCAAACTGTTCCCACACAATAGGACAAGATCTCCAGATACTTCCTCTGAATCTTCAACCGTGCTGAAAAGATCAGCACTTGTCACAGAAGACTTTTGGATATTACAGACCATGGGCTCTTTCCAGGCATTTTCTACATTTTAAAGCTCCATGTCCAAGTGGCCTTTTTCCCTTTGCTCCAGAACCTTTCCTGTGAAAAGCCAATGTGTAGAGCTCAGTTGGGGCAAATGTGAATCTGCAGAAATCCCAAATTGACATTTGCTTTTGGACACAGTGAGTTAAATCACAGACTTCTGCCTGGAAAGAACAGGGCAAAAGATAAGGGTGGATATGTTCTGAGACCAAAGCTCACTAGTCCTTCAACTACTCTGGAAACATCTGCTGGACAGCTACTCCAAGTTGCAATGGAGGCAGAAAAGTAAGATGTCCTCACTGTCCCACGGTGGGCACTGTTAGGCACTCTAACCTGCAACCAATTGCCTTCACTGCCCTTGGACTAGAGTCTTCCAAACTTCTTCATTGTCTGGGGTTCACTGGAGTTCTTGGGTCTTTATAAGCCCACATTCCCAACATATTCGCACTCCTGTCTCAGAAAACTATGCTGGCTTGGTCATGGATAGCTCAGCAGGTTAGAGTATAGTGCTGATGATGCCCAGTTTGTATTAGCTTACAGAGTAATCACACGTCTTAAGGCACTGAAAGGATGCAATGTCCCAAAATATTAAAATATTCAAAAGCTTTTACTTGCAGAACATATAGCTAAAGAAGAATATGTGCAAAGTATTTACATTCACATGCTTATCCAAACATGGGCTTATTTTTTTCTTAGTTGAAGGTTGCAGCTTCTTCCTTAAATATTCAAACAAACGGCGTCTTTCTCTCTTCCCAGTACTTGCATTCAGACTTCTGTACATGACCCAGCTAGGTCATGCAGATACTTCTGAAAGGTTTCCACTTTCTCCTTCCAACAAACTTCTCCTTACTGCTTCTTTGAGAGAACTTCTGTACTTCTTTCTGTCACATACATTCACATAGAAATATTAGCACTCCTCTCCTGAAATGCATTTAGAGAGAGTTATCTAAATACTGTCTCTTCTTCAGTGTTCATGGAGGTGCAGCCATTGCAGTCAAGTCACTCAAACACAAAACAAATTGGAGAATGTAATAAAAAATACTTCCCATGTGACCAGAGTTAACCAATCACACAAGAGTTACTATGGAGCATTCCGGAATTAAAAACACAGTAATGCATTTAAGCATTCCCAATTTCAGTAAATTAAATCACTATGCTTAACAATTTTGCTTCCCCTTCATCTTCCTCCAGCTCTCATGTACCCCATAAATCTGCCCCACGAGATCCCTTAACCATCTGAAGCAGATTTTAGGGATCTCAGGGAGGCTGCAGGAGGGAGGTGGGGAAAGAGAAGCCATGTTGTGCAAGCAAACAGCGTTTGGATCTCACAATTATCTGCAGTGCGCTCCTGACGCCAGCATCACTGCAGATTACTTCTAAGGTAAAAAAAAAAAAAAAAGGTAAAGGACCGCTGGATGGTGCTTAAGTCCAGTCAAAGGCGACTATGGGGTTGCAGTGCTCATCTCGCTTTTAGGCTGAGGGAGCCGGTGTTTGTCCACAGACAATTTTCCAAGTCATGTGACCAGCAGGACTTAATTTTCTCTACATGGTTTGTGATTGTTACGTTAGACATTAAAGGTAAAGGTAAAAGGACCCCTGACCATTAGGTCCAGTCGCGGACAACTCTGGGGTTGCGGCACTCATCTCGCTTTACTGGCCAAGGGAGCCGGAATACAGCTTCCGGGTCATGTGGCCAGCATGACTAAGCCGCTTCTGGCAAACCACAGCAGCACACAGAAACGCTGTTTACCTTCCTGCCGAAGCGGTACCTATTTATCTGCTTGCACTTTGATGTGCTTTCGAACTGCTAGGTTGGCAGGAGCTGGGACCAAGCAATGAGAGCTCACCCCATCATGGGGATTCGAACCACCAACCTTCTGATTGGCAAGTCCTAGGCTCTGTGGTTTAGACCACAGCGCCACCCGCACCCCATGTTATACATTAGCACCTGGCTTTTCCTGCCCCCTGCTACTTTTTTTGTCTTTGCAACAACACTGTCAGGTAGGTTAGACTGAGCATTGGTTCAGTTATCAGAGTTATAAAACTGCACATGTCTATAGTATTATTATTATTATTTCTTTATTGTTATTTATTCGGTGTGTATTTTGCAGTAAAATATCAGGACAGTGGGAGTTAAGGTAGTGGGGATGGGTGCCTTCTCAGCTTTGTGCATGTTTATGGAAGCTATAAAACTTGTGGCCTAATTAAACCTCCCTCTCCCTCCTCTTGCTCCTGGATAGCAGGCACAAATAAGAAACTCCTTGCAACTGCTGAGACCTCAGAATTCTTCAAAAGGATAGCCCCATCCAAAAGAAAAAGAAGGCATTTGATTTCTGATTGGGCTTCCGCCCACAAATGCAATGAGAAAACGAGAAACAAGAAAGAAGATTCCACCTAAACATTAGGAAGAACTTCCTGACAGTAAGAGCTGTTTGACAGTGGAATTTGCTGCCAAGGAGTGTGGTGGAGTCTCCTTCTTTGGAGGTCTTTAAGCAGAGGCTTGACAACCATATGTCAGGAGTGCTCTGATGGTGTTTCCTGCTTGGCAGGGGGTTGGACTCGATGGCCCTTGTGGTCTCTTCCAACTCTATGATTCTATGATTCTATGAAGATCAGTTCTGGAAATCACAAAAGTGTGTAGTAGCATTTTCATATTGGGGTACGTCAGAATTATATTGCAACCCAGCAATGTTTCGTTCATCCCAAGGAAAGCTTTTAAAACAAAATACAAGCTAAATCTGCAACTCCAAATTTACAGATGTAATGACTAGCAAAGAACAAATGGATCGATGAATGAACAGATGCCAGTGTTTCCAAATCAGACATAAGTAAGCTGAACCCTGTGAGTTCATTTCTATCAGGCCTTCAACCCAACATTTTGTGCTTTAAACGGAGACCAGATGATATTCTCACCCGAAGTAACTCATTGTTTGAGGCAAAAAACAAAACAAAACAAATCCCTTCTGTTTCAAAACCAGTCTATACAGATCAGAAATGAAAGGTCAAAAGATACACGATATAAACAGTGGCTTCTAGTGAAATGGCCTGGGAGAATAAACAGAAGTTATCAAAATGACCACAAAGAAGGTGTTAGGTAAGCTTTCCTGGGGAGGGTATTCCACAAACATGGTGCCACCAACAAGAAGGTCTATCCCCTGCTCTTAAGTCTCCACTGTACTGCCCCACACCTGACAGGAGCAAGGCAGGACCTCTGTATTTGTGGGAAAGGCCATTTTTCTGGTACAGTGGTACCTCAGGTTACAGACACTTCCAGTTACAGACTCTGCTAACCCAGAAATAGTACCTCGGGTTAAGAAATTTGCTTCAGGGTGAGAACAGAAATTGTGCTCTGGCAGCACAGCAGCAGCAGGAGCTAAAGTGGTGTCTCAGGTTAAGAACAGTTTCAAGTTAAGAACGGACCTCCGGAACGAATTAAGTTCTTAACCTGAGGTACCACTGTATTCTGTGACCAGGCCATTTAAAGCTTTTAAGGATCAAAGCTGGCACTGAGAAGTGGACCCAGAAACAGACGAAGAAACTGGGCGCCTGATTAAAGCACTGGCATAAGTTGATCAAATCACCCAATCACAATATGCAGCACTCACCCCACTAACACACATCACACCACCGGTGAGCGCTGTTTTGAGTGCTGACAATGTTTAAAAAACACAGGTGTCAGGGGCTCAGGAGCAGAAGCGCAGGGAAGGGAGGAAAGGGAGAGCGAAGGGGAAGAATCTGAGGGCAGCGTAGGAGAAGATGACAGTGGCCCGAGAGATTCCATGAGCCTCTCCAGCGAATCGGAAGATTCACAGAAGGGGGCGCCGGTGGCCAGGGCAAGGGGGGTCCCAAGGGGGACACTCCAGAAGCAAGGGGCCAGCGGGGACTCCCAGAGCAGTAGTTGGAGATCAGGACCAGCTTCCCCACCAGAGGATAGTGGGGGGGAAGAGTCCCAGGTATCGGGGGCAGCGTATCCCCCAGCAGGGAGAGAAGATGGGTCAGGGCTGACCACGCCTCCATCGGAGAGTCAGGCAACGGAGGGGAGGTCAGGTCCAGCCAGCATCCCGGAAGAGGGAAGCAGTGATAGAAGCAGTGTAACGGTCAGGAGGAAGGTCACTGGGTTGGCGCGAGAGCCAAGTTCAAATGTGCAGGCGCGCGGGACAGCAGAGAACGAGGATTGGGAACCAGGTCCTAAAGCCCGCCGGAGGCAGGGGGAGGAGTCAGGCGACTCAGCGTCAGAAG
Organism: Podarcis erhardii; assembly: GCF_964252035.2. Lineage (NCBI taxonomy): Eukaryota > Metazoa > Chordata > Lepidosauria > Squamata > Lacertidae > Podarcis > Podarcis erhardii. Next base: position 9,602,670 of record NC_138512.1, read on the forward strand.
AGTCCAGAAAGGGGAATGCCTCAGCGGACAGGAGGACCCAGAGGAGGAGAGAGCAGAGGAAGAGGTGGAGCAGGGCTAGAATCTTAAACTGGTGTCAGGGGGGAGGAGATTCAGACGGAACTTCGGCGGTCTAGGGTTTAAGACGTAGAGCTGCACGCTACGGCTTTGAAATGGAAACTGAACTTCAATAAAGACTTTTGTATATAACGACGACCTGGCGTTGGTCCTCTGTGAGCTGGGACCTTGGGGCAGCTCTGACAGTAAGTTCCGTCTTCATAAAACCTTCGCAGCGTGAGTTGACGCAGCGAGGGGCAAAGCTTGGTGCTTTGCGAGCTCACGAAGATCGGGAAGGATGGGTACAGAGGAGAAAATGACAGCCCTGCAAGACGCAGTCACGAGGCTTTCCAGGGAAGTAGCAGCATCCAGAAAGAGAGAGGAGGAAGCAGCTGCTTTCTGCCAGGATCTGCAAACCAGGTTGGAAATTTTGAGCAAGCAGGGGCTGCCAGGTGCCAAACCGGAGGGGATTGGCCTCGGAAAGAGGGGGGGCAGCCTCGTGTCTCATTTCGATGGGAGCCTGCAGCAGTATCCTGACTTCAGAGCAGATGTAGTGTTCGCGCTCAAGTTGCTTCAGAAAGACTTTAGAGATGAGGAGGAGAAAGTAGGCTTCATACTAACTCATCTGCATGGGGAAGCTAAAGCGTGGCTGCGCAATCTTTGGCGCGACAATGATCCCGCCCTCCAAAATTCAGATGCCTTTATTAAGGCTATGGACGCTTGTTTTCAATCTGCAGTGGATGTGGATGTTGCCAGGAGGGAAATACATGGACTGAAACAGGGCAAAGCCACTGTGAGACAATATCACTCCCGCTTTTTTGCGTTGGTTAATGCGCTGGGATGGGAAAAGAACTCAGCTGCCGTCCGAGACCTGTTCTGGGAGGGCCTGAATGGGGCTGTGAAAGATGAAATTGCGAGGGGGGAGAGACCCCAGAGCACTAAGGAAGTCGTCCAGAGAGCGCTGGCGATTGGGGTGCGTCTGGAAGAACGCCCTTGGAGCAAGGAGGAAGGACGTTGGGGACGCACACCAGCCAGATCACCTCCCTTCTTTCCCAGAGAGACAGCGTGTGCCCAGTCCACGCCTCCACTGGGAGGGGGAGAAGAGCCGATGGAGATAGGTGGTGCCAGGGCTCAGACAGCAACCAGAGCCCAAACACCAGGAGCAGTCAAGGCGAATCCTCCTAGAGGGAGCAGGAAGTGTTACATCTGCGACACTGCTCAGCACATGGCGAAAGAGTGTCCCCAGAGGCTCCACAAGCACACTGCAGCCTCAGCAACAGTAAGGGGAGCACTTCAGCAGGGGGAACAGCTACAGGGAAACGACCAAGCCTGGTTGGAGGCAGAGCCACTGGGGCCCAGCCAGGCGAGTCAATGAAGCAGCCCCCAGGGATTTTACAGCCCACAGACCCCCTCCCGCCCAAACCAGTGGTGCAACTCACTGCATCACTCCAACTCCCCAATGGACTCACCATGGAAGTCCCTATTACCATTGACTCTGGTAGTAATGCAGACTTTATCGGAGGGGATTTCGTCACGCAACATCGCATAGCGCTTTTACCAGCCACTATGCCCCTGAACGTCGTCACGGTTGATGGAAGGGAGCTACTCGGAGGACAGGTGGTACAGCAAACACCGCCTATGGTGATGCGGATTGGGAATCACCGCGAAGTCATCAGCTTCAACGTCACTCACCTGTCAGACACACCCGTAGTATTGGGCATGAGTTGGCTGGACAGGCACAGCCCGGCATTAGCATGGTACCAGCGTCAATTGACCTTCTGCTCCTCCTACTGCGCAGGACACTGCATCCTGACCAGCCAGGAAGATGAGGGGAAAGAGGATGAACCACAGCTACACTTGGGCATGCTGCAAGCGGTACCCGACAAGTACAAGGCGTTTTTGGAGGTCTTCTGAGAGAAGGAAGCGGACAAGCTGCCTCCCCACAGGCCCTACGACTGCAAGATTGACCTCCTGCCGGGGGCGATGCTGCCGACTGGAAAACTGTATTCCATGTCTGAAGACGAACTGCAGGAACTCAGGGAGTTCATAGATCACAACTTGAAGCGGGGATTCATCCAAGAATCCAAAGCAGTGGGGGGCAGTCCAGTGTTTTTTGTGAAGAAAAAAGACACGCCCCAAAAGAGGCTTGTAGTTGATTACAGGGTCATAAATTCGAGGACGAAGCCCACAGCATTCCCCATGCCCAAGATCGACGACCTGCTGGCGACGGTGAGGAAGGGTCGCATCTTCACCAAGTTGGATCTGCGAGGGGCGTACAACGTTATACGCATGAGGGAGGGCGACGAGTGGAAAACAGCCATGTTTACGCCGTTGGGCACCTATGAATACAGAGTTATGCCGTTTGGCTTGCAAAATGGCTCCCACTGTTTCCAAGCCTTCATGCACCACGTGTTAGCGGGTCTTCTCTACAAGAAGTGCGTCTGCTTCCTGGACGACATTCTGATCTTCTCGGAATCGCAGGAGGCTCACGAGAAGGACGTCAAGGAAGTTCTGCAGAGACTACGGGAGCACAGACTTTACGCCAAACTGGAGAAGTGCCAGTTCGACATGACGGAGGTGGATTTCCTGGGCTACAAGCTGTCTGACAAGGGACTCGCCATGGACAGCACCAAGGTCCGCTCGGTGTTGGACTGGAAGAGCCCGCGCAATCAGAAGGAGGTCCAGAAGTTCGTCGGCTTCGCCAACTTTTATCGCAAATTCATCAAGGGGTTCGCGATGCAGACAGCGGCCATCACGGACACCCTCAGCTCCAAGAAGAAGAAATTCGTCTGGGCGGACCAAGCGGAGCAGTCCTTTCAGAGACTCAAGCGTCTCTTCGCGTCCGAAGAACAGCTGCTACACGTCAACCCCAGCCGACCAATGAGGGTTGAAACGGACATCTCGGACAGAGCCGTGGGGGCGGTCCTGTTGCAGCAAGATCCGCAAGGGGACTGGAGGCCGTGCACTTTCTACTCCAGGAAACTCAGCAACTCGGAGCAGAACTACACCATCTGGGACAGGGAGTTGCTGGCCATTCATGCAGCCTTCAAGGCGTGGTGGAACTTCCTCATCGGAGCCAAACACACAGTGCAGGTCCACACGGACCATAAGAACCTGGAGCACTGGCGCACAGCGCGGTTCCTGAACCAGAGACGCATCCGCTGGGCGGAGTTCTTTGCGGATTTCGACTTCAGGATAGAATACATCCCGGGAGACAACAACGTCATGGCGGATGCGCTTTCCAGGAAGCCGCAGTATCTCGAGGAAGCGGCACCGGTGGCGGCCAAACACATTTTCGCACCGAAAGCGTGGGCATGCGCTTCAGCCACCGTGGACCTGGACGCGGTACGTCGCGCGCTGCAGGCGGATTCCTTCGCACAATCCAAGATGGAGGAGGTGCGAAGAGGCACAGCGAAGGACGACAAGTTTCAGATACGCGACGGACTGCTCATCCGCAAAGGGGCCCTCTACATGCCGGGAGAAGAACTCCGCGCGAAAGTACTGCAGCATTTACACGACGCGCCCAGCGCCGGGCACTTCGGCAAGGACAAGACGGCGGAATTAGTAGCCAGAGATTTTTGGTGGCCCAAGATGAGGGGAGAAGTCGCAGAGTACGTTACTAGGTGTGACACATGCCAAAGGGCCAAGCCAGTACACAGGCCGCCGGCGGGACTGCTGGAACCGCTATAGACGCCGCTCGAACCGTGGGAGAGAGTGGCCCTGGACTTTGTCACAGATCTGCCCAGCTCGCGGGGCAAGACAGCGGTACTCGTGGTCGTAGACATGTTCACCAAGATGGCGCACTTCATTCCTTGCGCGAAGGTGGCCACGGCGGAACAGACCGCCAAACTGTTCATAGACCACGTGTTCAAAGTGCACGGCTTACCGCAGTCCATCCTGTCTGACTGGGGTCGCCAGTTCATCTCGAACTTCTGGCAGAAGCTGCTGGGCATCCTGAACGTCAAGATCAACTTAGCATCGGCACAGCACCCGCAGACCAACGGACAAGCGGAGAGGGTCAACGCCATCATGCAGCAGTACCTGTGATGCTACGCGAATCAACAGCCCTCGACCTGGGTGGACTACCTACCGCTGGCCGAGTTTGCCTACAACAACACGAAGCACGTGTCCACGGGGGTGACACCATTCTTCGCCAATAATGGGCGGCATCCCAGAACCTTCCCGGGATTAGAAAGAGTGGGGGAAGGGGAGCCACGGGGAGCAGAGGCCTTGGCAGCGGAGCTACAGGAGGTCCACGAGCAACTCCGACGGCAGTTGGAGCTAGTGTGCTGGACCCGGGGGAAAGGTACCTTGAGCGTAGTCTGAGTCCACACGAAGAGGGGCGAGGTCCGAGGCGGAGAGCCGGGCGGGGAACAGGAACGCTGGAACAGGAGGCCGAGCAGGGTACAGGAACACCGGATGGTCAGGAACAGGAGGCCGAGCAGGGAACAGGAGCACCGGATGGTCAGGAACAGGAGGCCAAGCAGGGATCAAGAACACAGGAAGGTCCAAAGCCAACAACGACGTTGCTCCCGCAACCTGGGACCAGGCTGACTGGGCTTTTATCCTCTTCTAAGGCCAGGGGCGGTCCCGGCCCCCAGGAGCCCCGCCTCCTCTGGCCTTAAGGCGAGCACTCCTCCTGGGAGCAACCAGTTCCCTTCGCCTCTCTGCCCTAAGCCTCTGCAGATCAGGAGAGGCCGAAGGGTTACTGGGCCCTGGAGGAGGCTCACCTGTAGCCACTGAGTCCTCAAGCCCCTCTGGGGCCTGAAGGGTTTCACCTGGGGCCAGCTCCTGGTGCTCTGCCACAGGTGCAGGCTCTTCAGCATCTAGGCCTTGCCCCAGTTCAGCCGGCCCTGGAGGCGGGGACTCCTGTGCAGGCTGGGATTCCTCTGGTTCATCCTCTGAATCGGAATCCCAGGCCATCACACCATCCCCCCTCCCAGGCCCCCCCCTCAACCGAGGGTCCGGACCCGGCTTGCCGGGGTACGTCGCATGGAACTCTCGGAGGCAGGCAGGTGCGTGGACGTTGGCCGCTGGTTCCCAGGAACGGTCCTCCGGTCCGTACCCCTTTCAGTCAATGAGATACTGCAGCTTTCCCCTGCGGTATCGGGAGTCCAGGATGCGTTCCACCTCGTACTCAGGCTCTCCCTGAACCAACACTGGCTGCGGTCGGGGACGGTTCGGGTGGAACTCGTCGGGTGGGGCCACTGGACTCAGAAGGGACCTGTGGAAGACCGGGTGAACCTTCAGGGTTGCGGGTAACCGGAGACGGAATGCCACAGGAGAGACTTGGTCCACGATAGGGAACGGGCCGGTGAATCGGGCGTCCAACTTCCGCGAAGGTCGAGAATGGTGGAGGTGGCGAGTGGAGAGCCAAACCAGGTCACCGACGCGAAGTTCCGGCCCCACCTGGCGGTGGCGGTCGGCCTGGGCTTTGTACGCTTCCTTGGCCTGGTGCAGTTGCTCCACCAAAAGCTGTTGCTGGGACTGGAGCTCTTGAAGCCACTCCGTCACCGCCGGGACCGCGGATGCCGGCAGCACATCTGGAAACAGCCGTGGATGATAACCGTAACTGGCCTGGAACGGGGTCTGCTGGGTGGACGCATTCACCGCGTTGTTGTAGGCGAACTCCGCCAATGCCAGGTGGTCGACCCAGTCATCCTGCTGGTAGCTGCAGTAACACCGGAGGTACTGCTCCAGCACCCCGTTCGCCCGTTCCGTCTGGCCATCGGTCTGTGGGTGGTAGGCTGACGAGAGGCAGACCTCTGTCCCGAGGGTCTGGTGTAATGCTCGCCAGAACCGGGATGTGAACTGAACGCCCCGGTCGGACACCACGCGCTCAGGTAGGCCATGCAGGCGGAAGACATGCTGAAGGTACAGCTGAGCGGTTTCCTTGGCTGTGGGTACAGATGGGCAGGGGGCGCAGTGCACCATCTTGGTGAAATGGTCGGAGAAAACTAGGAGGCAGGTACAACCACGAGACGGGGGTAAGTCCACTACAAAGTCCAACGAAACCGTGTGCCAAGGGCGCGGTGGAACTGGCAATGGCTGAAGTAGGCCGGGGGGTCGCCCGGTAGGGCCCTTGGCGCGCCGGCAGACATCACAACCAGCAACGTATCGAGCCACGTCAGCCTTCAGGCGGGGCCACCAAAACTCACGACTGACCAGATGGGTGGTCCGATACCGTCCAAAGTGCCCCGCTGCTGGGGCATCATGGGCCATCCGGAGAACCTCCAGCCGCAGTGGCCCTGGCGGGATGTACAGACGACCGTGGTGCAGCAGAAGGCCCTGATGCAGGACCAGCCCCGGATACTGTGGGCTGGACCCTTCAGCCAGCTCCTGGAGTCGTTCCTGGGCCCAAGCGTCGACCCGCTGCTGTTTCCGCACCCGAGCCTGCAGTGGCTCCGCCTCCTGGGTGGCCAGGAATGCAGCTGGAGGTAGGATCGTGGTGGGTTCTGCTTGCTGTACCGTGTCTGAGTTGTCTTCAGGTTTCCGGGACAGGGCATCCGCCTTCTGGTTCTGAGAGCTAGGGATGTAGCGGATCCGGAACTGGAACCGGGAAAAGAACAACGCCCACCGGATCTGTCTTTGGTTCAGCTTGCGGGTGGTCTGGAGGTACTCCAGGTTCCGGTGGTCGGTTCTCACCTCCACCGGATGTCGTGCCCCCTCCAGATGGTGGCGCCAGACCTCAAAGGCCACCTTGATGGCCAGTAGTTCCCGCTCCCACACAGTATAGTTACGCTCCGCTGGTAGGAGCTGGCGGGAATAGAAGGCACAGGGTAAGAGTGGCGCTTCAGGTCCATTCTGTTGAGACAAGACGGCACCGAGAGCCGTACTGGAGGCGTCGGTCTCCACCACAAAGGGTCGAGAGGGGTCAGGATGTTGTAAGATTGGCGCCCTCTGGAAACAGGCCTTCAACCCCTGAAACGCCTCCTCTGCCTCCTTGTCCCAGGAAAACGGCGTCTTTGGGCGCAGTAGCCGGGTCAACGGGGTGGTGCGATGAGCATAATCTGCGATGAAGGTCCGGTAGTAGTTGGCGAACCCCAGGAAACGCTGTAGGTCCTTGCGGTTCCGGGGTGCCGCCCATTCTCGAACCGCTGCCACCTTCCCAGGGTCCATCTGCACCCCATCTGGAGAGAGCCGGTGTCCAAGGAAGTCCACAGTCCGCTGATGGAACTCGCACTTGCTGAGCTTTGCGTACAAACGGTGCTCACGCAAGCGCTGCAGCACGGTCCGGACATGTTCCTCATGGCGAGCCGGGTCACGGGAGTAAACCAGTATGTCATCCAAGTACACCACCACGTACTTGTCTAACAAGTCCTGGAACACGTGGTTGATGTAGCGTTGGAACACAGCAGGCGCGTTGCACAAACCGAAAGGCATAACCAAGTATTCGAACTGCCCGTACCGGGTCCCAAATGCTGTCTTCCACTCATCCCCGGCTCGGATCCGAATCAAGTTGTAGGCCCCCCGGAGGTCCAGCTTGGTGAACACCTGTGCCCCTTGCACCCGCTCCAGCAACTCCGAGATAAGGGGCAAGGGGTACCGGTCTGGGATGGTAATTTTGTTCAGGGCTCGGTAATCATGGCAAGGGCGAAGTTCCCCACATTTCTTCTTAACAAAGAGCACTGGTGCCGCGGTAGGCGAGGTGGAAGGCCTAATGAACCCACGCTCCAGGTTCTTGCGCAAGAAGTCCTGCAAAGCCTCGCGCTCTGGCTCTGTTAGAGAATATAAGCGACTCACTGGTAAGGGCGCTCCGGGCTGGAGGTCTATGCCGCAGTCAAAAGGCCGATGCGGCGGCAGCTGGTCTGCCCCCCGTTCCTCGAACACGTCCTGGTAGTCCTGGTACACGGCTGGGAGCGTGGGTGCTGCCTCCTCCGTGGGCGCGGCCGCCAGCGTCTCGGATTGAGCATGGGAACATGGGTCTGGGAAGTGCACAGTCCGTTTGACCCAGTCAATCTGAACGTTGTGAGCTTCCAGCCAGTCCATCCCGAGCACGAGGGGGAACCGGGGCATAGAGGCAATGTCCAAAGTTCGCAACTCCCGGTGCTGCTGGAGACACAGGACCAGGGGCTGGGTCTCCTGAGTAACGGCTCCTGAACGTAGAAGCCGTCCGTCAATTGCTTCCACCTGGACCGGTTCTGGCTTGTTCCGAAGTGGCACCTGATGATGGGCAGCAAAAGCAGCGTCCATATAAGAACGGGTTGCTCCTGAATCCACCAAAGCATGGGTAAGAATCCAGGGCCCACCTGGAGCGTATAAACGTACCGGAACCATAAGATGTTGCAAGTCCATTGGTGCGGGCCCATTCTGCGCTGTTTGGGACCCCCGGTAGCTAGGGCCATCAGCTACTGGGGGTTGGCGGTTTCCCTGCGGCTGGCGTTTCTCAGGGCAGGACCGAGCGTAGTGTCCACTTCCGCCACAGTAGAGACATAGATTCCCCTCCCGACGCCGCACCTTCTCTGCGGGGGAAAGGCGTGGCCGCACTGCCCCGAGCTGCATAGGCTCCTCCGATAACTCAGTTGTGACCGTGGGGCTGCCGGAAGAAACTGGTGCCGAGAACTGGAGGTGTCGTCGGCCCCGGGCCTGGCGACGATCCTCCAGCCGGTCGTCTATCTGTAGACTCCGTTGAATGAGAGTGTCTAGCGTGGTGGGGCGTTCCATTGTGGCCAGCTGGTCCAGTATCTCGTCCGAAAGCCCTTCGAGATACTGGTCCCGCAATGCCGAGTTGTTCCAGGTCAAGTCCTGTGCCAACAGCCGAAACTCCGTGGTATATGCGGCCACCGTGGACTCGCCCTGTTTCAACTGCCGAATCGCCCGGTTGGCTTGACTCCCTTTCTGGGGGTTGCCGAACGCGGCCTCCAAAAGATTGCAAAACCCCGTATAGTCTGCCAGCAAGGGGGAGTCTTGCCTGAGTAGCGGCAACGCCCACTTGGCCGCCTGGTCCTTTAACAAACTAATCAAAAAGTGCACCTTGGTGCGGTCGTCAGGGAAGTTCCGGGCTCGCCCCTGAATATACAGCTTGGCTTGGGCGAGGAACATGGGAAAGCTGGCCGGGGCTCCATCAAATTTCTCGGGCAAAGCCACTGGGTACTTGCCAGGAGCCGGGGCGTCGGCCCCAGGAGCCGGTAGGGCTTCCAAGTGCTGCTGAAGTGTCGTAACCGCGTCGCTGAGCTGCTGCACGGTGTGAGTCAAGGCCTGGTTCTTCTGGGCCAAAGCCACCAGCGCAGCCACCTGGTCAGCCATGGCCTCTGGCTCTTCCCGAACGCACCCCAACGAAGGGGGAGTGCGGGTGTGGCGGGAGCAAACTGTGCTGGACCCGGGGGAAAGGTACCTTGAGCGTAGTCTGAGTCCACACGAAGAGGGGCGAGGTCCGAGGCGGAGAGCCGGGCGGGGAACAGGAACGCTGGAACAGGAGGCCGAGCAGGGTACAGGAACACCGGATGGTCAGGAACAGGAGGCCGAGCAGGGAACAGGAGCACCGGATGGTCAGGAACAGGAGGCCAAGCAGGGATCAAGAACACAGGAAGGTCCAAAGCCAACAACGACGTTGCTCCCGCAACCTGGGACCGGGCTGACTGGGCTTTTATCCTCTTCTAAGGCCAGGGGCGGTCCCGGCCCCCAGGAGCCCCGCCTCCTCTGGCCTTAAGGCGAGCACTCCTCCTGGGAGCAACCAGTTCCCTTCGCCTCTCTGCCCTAAGCCTCTGCAGATCAGGAGAGGCCGAAGGGTTACTGGGCCCTGGAGGAGGCTCACCTGTAGCCACTGAGTCCTCAAGCCCCTCTGGGGCCTGAAGGGTTTCACCTGGGGCCAGCTCCTGGTGCTCTGCCACAGGTGCAGGCTCTTCAGCATCTAGGCCTTGCCCCAGTTCAGCCGGCCCTGGAGGCGGGGACTCCTGTGCAGGCTGGGATTCCTCTGGTTCATCCTCTGAATCGGAATCCCAGGCCATCACAGCTAGAGAAGCACGCCTACAAAATGCAGGCAGACAAACACAGGAGAGTTGGGGAAGACATCCAGGTGGGGGACTGGGTCCGGTTAGCAGCCCAGGCAGTGCCAGCCAGATCGTTAGCTAAGAAGAAGCTCGGACACAAGCAGCTAGGGCCTTATCAAGTCGAGGCACAAATCAATCCAGTAGCCTTCCAGTTGACACTCCCAGAGGGTTCCAGAATGCATCCGGTCTTTCATAGATCAGTGCTCACACCCTACAAGGCACCCCACAGGTTTCAGGCACCAGGGAACGCACCAGACCCACTCAGCGAGGCGCCCATGAAGGGGGGGTCACCGAGGGCGGCGCCACTCAATGAGGCCACAGAGATTTTAGACTCGAGATGGGGGGAAGAGGGGGTTGAATATCTACTAGCCAGGGAAGGTACCCCGGCAAGCGAAAACAGGTGGGTTCCTTACTATGCGGTGGAGAAGCACTACCTCAAAGACGAGTTTCATGCACTCTTCCCACACAGACCCATGCCGGCAGATTATTTCGATGAATATCTTTTCACACCCACACTCTCAGCCAGCACGTTCCAGGGGTTCTCATCAGCTGAGGAAACGGCGCCAGAGACTACCTCTCCAGAGGGATCAATCTCAGGTTTTGGCACAGACCGCTCTTATTGGTGGGACAATCAACCGGAGGTGGGGTGGAGCAGGGAACTGCCGGGAGGGCCCTGGCACGCAACGTCACCCGAGGCAACAGGGGGAGAGGGGGACATGGACGTGTTGGGGGAGGATCCTGGGTTCGAGCACACCTGCAGAGAAATGGAAGCAGAGGAGATCGATGTCGACGAACCCGGCACGGACTGGCAGGATCCAGCCGGCTGGCTGCGCACCAGGGGGGATGAACTGTATCCTGCACTCACCCCCACAACACTGGAGCACCCGGAACCCACACCAGAAGAGGGAGAGGGGGGAAGGGGGGGCTTCGAGGGGGGGTGGATGTCAGGGGCTCAGGAGCAGAAGCGCAGGGAAGGGAGGAAAGGGAGAGCGAAGGGGAAGAATCTGAGGGCAGCGTAGGAGAAGATGACAGTGGCCCGAGAGATTCCATGAGCCTCTCCAGAGAATCGGAAGATTCACAGAAGGGGGCGCCGGTGGCCAGGGCAAGGGGGGTCCCAAGGGGGACACTCCAGAAGCAAGGGGCCAGCGGGGACTCCTAGAGCAGTAGTTGGAGATCAGGACCAGCTTCCCCACCAGAGGATAGTGGGGGGGAAGAGTCCCAGGTATCGGGGGCAGCGTATCCCCCAGCAGGGAGAGAAGATGGGTCAGGGCTGACCACGCCTCCATCGGAGAGTCAGGCAACGGAGGGGAGGTCAGGTCCAGCCAGCATCCCGGAAGAGGGAAGCAGTGATAGAAGCAGTGTAACGGTCAGGAGGAAGGTCACTGGGTTGGCGCGAGAGCCAAGTTCAAATGTGCAGGCGCGCGGGACAGCAGAGAACGAGGATTGGGAACCAGGTCCTAAAGCCCGCCGGAGGCAGGGGGAGGAGTCAGGCGACTCAGCGTCAGAAGAGTCCAGAAAGGGGAATGCCTCAGCGGACAGGAGGACCCAGAGGAGGAGAGAGCAGAGGAAGAGGTGGAGCAGGGCTAGAATCTTAAACTGGTGTCAGGGGGGAGGAGATTCAGACGGAACTTCGGCGGTCTAGGGTTTAAGACGTAGAGCTGCGCGCCACGGTTTTTAAATAGAGACTGAACTTCAATAAAGACTTTTGTATATAACAACGACCTGGCGTTGGTCCTCTGTGAGCTGGGACCTTGGGGCAGCTCTGACAACAGGCAATACATGGTGCTTTAGTCACTGGACTGCAGTGTGATTCCATGGCCATTGAGGGGCCGAGGGAGAGAGAGAGAGAGTTATAACAGTAAGCCTCCTGTCACTTATTTTGCTCTGAAGCCCCTTCCCAAAATCTGCTTTGGACCATGCCACCTACAAGCATCTGCCCTCCCCCCTCCCCCCCCACACCAGGGTGACATCTTTCTCCCTCCTGACCTGGGTGCCCTAATTGCATTATAACTTGGGGTGCTGACCCCTAGCCAACCAGGATACTAAGTGTTCATTTTTTAATTTTTTTTTAACTGCCCCTACAAAACATATCACTTACTGGATCCTTAACACTAGTGGAGATTTGAGAAAACATCTGCTATTTTCCCTTTATATTCTCACGAAAAAAGAAGAAGAGTGAGCATAAAAGTCTTGCAAGAATAGAAAGATATTGATTTATGTGCCGTCAACAGCTCAAATGAACAGTGTTCTTACGCATTTTATATTATAGTCTGGATAAAACTCAAGACAAACTGAAGAATCTTTTGATCCTTTCAATATTTCTCTGAATTAGTTCCAAACTTCTAGATGTCTGCTGGTTCCTCTTAGTATAATTAATCCTTTCAAGAAGAAAGGACACACTCATAGAAGATTTGTGTGTGTCTGTGTGCCTTACAAATGGAGATGGGGGAATAATCTAAGGAGAAATCATCTTAACTTCAATTTTTCTTTCACTTTTCCATAAACAACAACAAATTGTGTTTGTTTTATTTAACTTTGGCCCTCGTTTCACAATTGATGACTTGTATGCAGTCTAAAAGATGTTTTCTCTACTTAAATCCAGATGGTTCGCGATAAGGTACATTAGAAAAAATGACAGCACATCAGGGCATTCATCTTCACTTCATGTCTTTCAAATAAACATTCATAGCATTTCTGAGTGATATTGTGGTGAACCGCTGCTGTTGAAATATCCCGTCGCCTCCGTTGGGGCACATATCTAATCCTTTATTTGTGGGTATCTGAAGGGATATGGGGAGGCTAAAACAAAGCCATCTCTTGGTTAATATGCCCATATGGAAATAGTTGAGAACACTCGAAAGCGGTGTGCAGATTACATCCATAAAATACCAGAGCCATTCTACATGTCATGTGGAAGATTCGAGACCAAGCATACACTTGACAGGAATCTGTAGCCAGTCCATACAATGCATGTACTCTGATCAATTACCATGTGTAAAATGTATTTGCCATAAAATAACTTGGATGTGAGCTTTCCATAGGAGTGCTGTGTATAGGAAAAAGGAAAGTAAATAATAATAATAATAATAATAATAATAATAATAATAATAATGATGATGATGATGTCAGGGAACTGCCCTCGGAAAGACAGGAGGTGGAGGGGCTCTCAGAAGTCAGGAGAGAGTCAGCAGTGGAGGAAGGCACCAGCAGGGGGAGAATGGGAGATCAGAGAGAGAGGGAGGCGAAGGAATGGCTCAGGGAGTCTTCTAGCGATAACAGCAGAGAAGTCTCAGGACCTCCCATAGGTACACCCACTCCTCGCCGGAAACTGTCGCGCCGTGAATCCAGACGACGTGTTTCCGTCAAGGAGCTTTTATGCTGGAGTAAATTCCGTAAACGCCCACTGTCGGATCCTGCCAGCGATTGACGGAGCCATGCTTAAGGGCTCCGCTAAAGACAGAGCTTTGCTAAACTGAGCAAACTCTGAGGGACTAAGCTTTTACACACAAGCAGCTCATCATCCCATCACAAATAATAATAATAATAATTTGTTATTTGTACCGCACCCATCTGGCTGGGTTTCCCCAGCCACCCTGGGCGACTTCCAACAAAGATTAAAAATACATTTGAATTTCACACATTAAAAACTTCCCTGAACAGAGCTGCCTTGTAATATCCTTACTAGGTTTCAGGGCACCTCTGCCCACTGTTCGTGTGTGTGTGTGTGTGTGTGTGTGTGTCTGTGTGTGATGCTAGACCAGGCTTTGTGAACTTTGTGCCCTCCTTATGTTTAGGATTACATCAACCTCAGTCAATCTGTGTTGGCCGGGGCTGATGGGACTTGGAATCCAATTATCTGGAGGGTGCCAGGTTGGACAAGATTGTACTAGACCTTTATCCTGGGCAACAGCTAGTATTGTTTCTTTTAGGAGGAAGACTAGTATGTACTTCAAGATTACTTTGATTTTTGTATTCCTCCTGCATCAGTTTTCAGCCCATTTCCATCTTTGTGTCTCTTTGTACCCACCCCTGGTCTTTTCAGATAAACAGGTCAGCTTTGACTCTAGCCAACTCTGTTTTGTACCAGTTTTCTGTTGATTATAATGATTTAATTGCATGCTGAAAGGGAGAATGCCTTATGTATATTGCTAAGGGTTTAACATTGGAAAATTCCCATGTGGTATACTAAAGCTAGAAAGAGCTCTCTGAGCTCCTAGCTGGGTTAATAATTAACTATTGATGTGCTCTGCTCTTCCACATGAGTGTTTAACCTTAGATCACATGATTAAGGTATTCAGTTGCAAATCACCATTTTGAATGGAGTTGCCCTTTGGGGAGAAAGATGTGCAAATGAGTCTCTCCAGGAGAAAAAACAGGCTGATGGAGGCTGTAGGGAAAGAGACAAATTTGATTTTAGGTGTGTTTGTAATTATATTATATTTTAAGGAAATGCTGAGCCTATGCTTTGACAAGCATATGTCTTATGGATGTATTGTTGATTTGTTTTTGTACCTGTTTTGAAGAAGTTCTGTTTAATAAAGCTTTGAATCTTGACTATGGGTCTGGACAATATTTATTTCAAAAGGAATATACATTCGATTGGAATGGAATGTTATACATCCGATTGATTCAAGCTGTGCAATTATTAATATCTGCAATATTTTCTGCACTGTCTGTCTAATGGAAGTGGATAAAGTGAGTAAGGATAAATTGTTCTTTTTCTTACATAACAGTAGAGCTCGTGGACATCCGGTGAAGCTGAATATTGGAAGATTCAGGACATAAAAAAGGAAGGACTCCTTCACACAGCATCTGGTCCCATAGGAGGTAGTGATGGCCACCAACTTGGATAGCTTTAAAGGCAGTTTAGACAAATTCATGGAGGATATGACCTTATTATGTTTTTATATGTGTTGGAAGCTGCCCAGAGTGGCTGGAATAACCCTTTAACAACCACTTTTGCAATAGACATATTCCCCCCCTCCCCCTTTAAAATGAATCATTCATTTCTAGCTCATTAGGTTTCCGGGTATCTGCACTTGCCCTTGCTTCATCTGCTTAGAAATTATCCAGCCAGCCTGCATCTCTCCAAACACTTTCAAGTTCTTTCTTCACCCCCTTCAGCCTTCCTCTGACCCTTGCCTTTCATATGGTAAGGCAAAGCTTGCACTAATCAATGTGCCTTTAAAAAGAACCCTGTATTTCTCCTGCAAAGTACCATTGGGGGGAAATGTCACCCAGTCAAACATACATTGCTTTAGCCAGGTAATTTGCAAAGTGGCATGAAAATGACTGAACCTGTTGTCAATTTTCTAGTGTCCTTTCTCATATCCACTCCTCTTCCAATTTGGATATACGTATCTGCTGTGTCAACATTCCATTTAACGGGTACCATTTTACTGGCCAGCTAAGATATCTCATTAGTATTATCATGACATCATCAGCTCACATTTAATGCTGGACTGTTTTGAATTAAGGCTGAAGTTCTAGAAAACCTAGAGGGCTTTGTAGGCAAACGAGCGACCCATTTATTAAATAAGGAAAATATGGTGTTTACATGACCTAATAGTTGAAGGGGGGAAATTACCACAATGTGTCCTTATGTATAGCAAGGATTCCTATGGCCTTTTAATGTAAATGACACAAGTAGTGAAACTTTAATGTGCTTTCAAAGCAGAGCAGATGAGAGAGCTGTTAAAAACCTCTTTTAAAACGCAGGGAAGTAATTATTGTCACTGTTCCAGCATTAAGGTTTGTGGAAAGAGAGTTTTTCTACAAAAGCTTAGCAGTAAAAAGGGATAGTCTAGAAGGAGAAGGTGAAGATTTGTCTTCTTCATATGTGGTAAACAGGAAGTCTGGCGATAGGACTGGGAAGGAATGGAATTGATTGGTTAGACTTGCTTATTAACTTTCAGTTGCAGATTGATATCACTGAAGGTGAAGTGGCATATGTCAAAGTGGATACAGCTTTTGGAGTGAGCAGAATAGGCAGTTTCTAAAACTGAAATATTTTTTTAAAATAAATAAATAAATAGTCTGGTCCTGCTAGCACTTTGATCGTTTTTGCTAGTGGGTTTGGCTGCTGTTCATCTTTCTGCCATAGGTGCAACAACTGAAATCAGAATATCTCTGGCTGCCATTAATATAAGACAAGTGTTTGCAAATTTGCTGGCATTTCTATTTGGGGTAAGCTATGGTGGATAGATACACACAAAGCTGCAATGAAACACTATTATGTCCACATGTCTGTCTTCAAAAAAGAAAGTGGGGGTTATAGGGTTAGCTAGCTACACACATTGTGGATGAGTTGGGTGGCACATTCTCTGTCTTAGGGTAGAAAAATTAAAAGCTTCAAATTTCCTTGAACCTGCAAACTGAGGCGAGAAGCATATGATTAACAATGGGAGTCCTGGAATTTTTTTAGTTCAAGGTAGAACTTCATATGATAAGCTTTGTACACCAGGGAGAGAGAGACAAGCAAAGGAAGACAGGCTGCTACTCAAGAATAAGTCTCTCCTGAGTTCCTACTGAGTTAGGGATTGTGGAACTCCAGGAATAGTGGGTTGCATTTTAATCTACTTTGTTTCATCATTTTGTTCTAAAAGGAGTATTGGTTTTCTGTAACTTATAGATTGCAGATCTTTTACTTAAACTTCATATTTTTTCACCTTGGACAAGTCTTTACTTGTTTCATAAATCTGGTGTGATCGCTTCTTATATTAACACCCTCACGCCTGGAAGCCAGTAACTCATGCTGCCTTGAGGGGCTTCAGAAGATCTAAGGAAGGTTATTTAGGCTGAATGAGAAAGGGGTATGCTTGTAGTATGATTCTCTCTCTTTATCTGATGGTGGAAGAAGATTGGGACTGAGCAGCGGGGTATTCTCTGTGTTAAGAAACACTCTTCCCTCAAACAGTCCTGGACCCATGATGGCTGCGATGTGTGTTCTATGCAGTGATGGTCTATACCTACCCCATAGTTAAGTGGTTTAAGTGTTAAGTGTTTTTCATTACCTTCTTTGGATACCTTTATTCAAC
Source organism: Podarcis erhardii (assembly GCF_964252035.2). Classification (NCBI taxonomy): domain Eukaryota; kingdom Metazoa; phylum Chordata; class Lepidosauria; order Squamata; family Lacertidae; genus Podarcis; species Podarcis erhardii. Next base: position 9,619,750 of record NC_138512.1, read on the forward strand.
TTTGTGTCAACAGCAAGCATATCCAGTTGCACATAAGTTTTCAATAATTTAAACATCTTTGAAAGAAGGTCAAATGCAAGATTAACTAGGAAATAGTATCATTAGAATTATATGATGAACCCTATTGTAGAGGTAACACAATTTATAGATCATCAGTTGCCATTTTCATCCCATGTCTCTATCTCTGGCAAGTTGCTTGGTGATAATGTATAAGAAGTTATCTATCCACCTATGAAACTCTGTAAGCCTCTGTTTGTGTTGAGTTTATTGCACATATGTTTACATAAGTAACATCAGTCAATACCTTTTAATATATTGAATTCCCGATTTTATTGTATAGGCAAGAGGAGCTTCTTTTTTAAAGGAACTTTCACTACTTCTGGTGAGGCAAAACAGACTTGCCTACCATCATCTGTTAGCTTAATCTGCATTTCATTTAACTTGGAAGGAAAAGGTTTAGAAAATGTTAGAACAAATTGTTTGGGGGTTTGTAACTTTCCTTTCTACCCACAGGAATCCATGTTCTTGTTCTGAATAAATACTCAACAGTTAGCTAACAGTCCGTTCCCCCCTTTTACATAACACAAAATCTAATCTCTGCTCATCAACTTTGAAACATCTGCTGCCCAATTTACACCGGAGCTCTTTGATACAACTATCGTCTTATTTGACTATTTATAAATCTCATGGATGGGCAGAGTATACATCTGAGACCTCAGATCCTACCTCCATGTTCAACAGAAGAGATGTAGCAAGTGCAATTGGCATCCATGGAAATGGAGCTAGGCCTAGCAGTGACTGAAGATACACAATTGCCAAAATCTGATAAAATCAGGACATTTCCTGTGGATACTTGAATTTACTCATTGTAGACATTTTCCAGACTCCCTGGAAAGAAGCCCAAGAAAGGTCTGGAAAGGCCCCCTGTGCCAATCTTTAAGAGACGTGTGTTAACATAAGCCCTTTACTTTCATCCATGTTGCCTGCCAAGGGCCAAGTCCACTGCGGAGGAGGACAGTCTGGAAACAAAGTGGCAGTCCTTTGTTTCTGGGTTAAAATCAAAAGCACATAGTGTTCTGGCAAAGTAGAAACCCTACTTTTGTTTTGTTTTCTTATTTGTGAAAATGGATCATTTTGCTAAACTAACATCTTGAATAATTCACGTGCTTCTACCATGTGAAATATTGTTGACTTCTATTCTTTGCTTCTTGAAAAGTAGACATAGTACAAATGTGACCACACTTACAATGCCATGTACACTTCTGGTAGCTGTGTGTCAAAAAGGATCTGGAAAAGGTGCAGGAAAGGGCAAGCCAAATGATCAAAATGTGTTGTTGTTTTTTTGCAGAATTGGATGAAATTTGCAGGCATGATAGACTCTCCAGAGAGGATAAATCCTATGAAAATTCAGGAGTACAGCTACAGTGTTTCTCCTGCAGCCATTACAGTTTTGGAGTGGTTTTTAAAAAGGAAATTGCTTAATCTCCCCTATTAAATAGCTTTGTAGATAGTAGTTTGGAAAATAGCACAGCAAGGCACAGTCTTCTCCTCATCGCTTCTCTTAACTCAGTTCCACATTAGCAATACCTGCATTTCTATGAAATCCCATAAATAGAATCATAGACTGGTGGGCATCTAACCTCTGCATAAAAACCTGCAATGAAAAAGAGCCCATCACCTTCCAAGGCAATCTCTTCCAGTGCTGAACGGCCTGTACCACCAGGTAGTTCTTCCTAGCATTCAGTTTAAATCCTTTTACTTACAAGTTGAACCTGTTGATTTCGATTCTAAAGAAATAAATTTGGTCCATCATCTGTGACAGCCCTTCAAATAGCTGAAGGTAGCTGACATGTCTCCACTTAATTCTCTCTTTTCAAAGCTGAACATACCCAACTCCTTCAACCTTTCCTCATAGGGCATGGTCTCCAAGCACCCTCTTTGTTGCCCTCCTCTGGACATATTCTAAGGATATTTCTCAGTATCCTTAATCTGAAGTGCCCAGAACTGTAAAGGTAAAGGTAAAGGGACCCCTGACCACTAGGTCCAGTTGTGGCCGACTTTGGGGTTGCGACGCTCATCTCGTTTTATTGGCTGAGGTAGCCGGCATACAGCTTCTGGGTCATGTGGCCAGCATGACTAAGCCACTTCTGGCGAACCTGAATAGTGCACGGAAACGACATTTACCTTCCCACCGGAGCAGTACCTATTTATCTACTTGCACTTTGACGTGCTTTCGAACTGCTAGGTTGGCAGGAGCAGGGACCGAGTAACAGGAGCTCACCCCGTCATGGGGATTCGAACCACCGACCTTCTGATCGGCAAGTCCTAGGCTCTGTGGTTTAACCCACCGTGCCACCCGCGTCCCATGCCCAGAACTGTACAAAGTACTCAATGTGAGGTGTGACCAAAATAGATGAGAGCAGAACCTCTGTTGACGCACGCATTAGCGTTTTCCATAAGGGTGACTGAGTATACTGAGAGCCTGGTCTTCCAATACTTAATTTTATTATGGCTAGTGGGAAGGTCTAAAACAGGGCAGTTGAGGAATATAGGGGTTTAGTGGATGTTCCCTGCTGTTGGTTTTCACAACACAACTTTTCCCTAAAGGTTTAAGTCTCAAGGACAAACCAACTCTGCCAAATCTAAATCGCTTTAATTCTATGCTTAATCAGAATCCTTTGCAGACTGGTGCTACTGTGTGGCATTGTTGACACAACTTGTCTTCAAAGGGTTCCCCCCCAGATAGTAAGGCAACAATTACTTACTAATAGTTACTGTGAAAAGTGTTACACAGATCTTAGTTGGCTTGTAGAACACAATGGCATGCAATCTTGCAAAAATGCATAATTAGTTTGGGTTAGATAATGATGGTTCCATTGGATGGGGAATATCTCAATTAATGGTTGGCCATTAGCCAGCTTGGTCAGGAAGGAATGGTGTTTTGTCAGCCTACCTGACTGTGTTGTAATGGCTAGACTAGTGTTGAACATAGACTGGGAAAACCTAGTAAATGCTCCTCTCCATTGGAGGTTTTTAAGCAGAGGTTGGATGGCCATCAGTCTTGGATGCTTTAGTGGAGATTCCTGCATTGCAGGGAGTTGGACTAGATGATCCTTGGGGTCTCTTCCAACTCTACGATTCTATGATTCTGTGATTCTATGAGAAGCTTCAGCAAAAGGTGGAATAAGAATGCATAGTTATGCAGTCTGAACCAGACTATGACGAAGTTCGCCATCATGGTTCACAATAGCTCATTTGCAGCCTTTGTTGTTGTTGTTTAGTCGTTTAGTTGTGTCCGACTCTTCATGACCCCGTGGACCAGAGCACGCCAGGCAGTCTTCCACTGCCTCCTGCAGTTTGGTCAAACTCATGCTGGTAGCTTCAAGAACACTGTCCAACCATCTCGTCCTCTGTTGTCCCCTTTTCCTTGTGCCCTCCATCTTTCCCAACATCAGGGTCTTTTCCAGGGAGTCTTCTCTTCTCATGAGGTGGCCAAAGTATTGGAGCCTCAGCTTCACGATCTGTCCTTCCAGTGAGCATTCAGGGCTGATTTCCTTAAGAATGGAGAGGTTTGATCTTCTTGCAGTCCATGGGACTCTCAAGAGTCTCCTCCAGCACCATAATTCAAAAGCATCAGTTCTTTGGCGATCAGCCTTCTTTATGGTCCAGCTTTCACTTCCATACATCACTACTGGGAAAACCATAGCTTTTACTATACGGACCTAACCATTTGCAGCCTAACCTACCTCAAAGGGTTGTTGGGATGATCAAACACTGGAAACCTGAACTTGGAGAAAGGAGGATGTAATAAATGGATTCAGATTTGTTTATTTGCTTCAAGTCGTCAGACCATCACAAAACATGTGGGAAGTACAAATCCATAGAAAACTTACACAATGTAACATAAATAAAATGTTTGCAAAGCCAAGTAAAGTTATATGAAAGCATAACCGAGCTTAAAACTCTGAATTTACTTGGCAAGACACACAATTCTCCTTTAAAAATATCTCTAACATAAAATAAAATTTACACAAACTTGAATAAAATTACATGAAGTATAAATAAAGTGTAGCATTCTGAATCTCCCTGGCGTGATACAGAATGCACTGGTTGTTGCTGTTGTTCTTTAAAAAAATCGTAACATTAATTAGTGCAGACAGAAAACACGCAGTCCTCACAATGACCGCTCCCCGCTTAAAACGGGGGGCGCCCTTTGCGTGGACGCGTGCAGCCCCTAGATCTGGAGCGGCCCCAACAGCATAGGCTTGGCTTTGCCTTCCCTCAGGTGGGATACCTGAAGGTCTCCGCCTACCTCAGTCAGTTGTCCAATCCCACCTGGGGGAAGTGTTGCCAAGGAGACCAGGCCAGGTATGGGAGGGATTACCTGCCCACACAATAGAGGGAGGATCTTACCTGGGAATCCTCACTTGGCTCCAGAGCTTCTCCCACCCTACCCACCCGCAGTTAATGTCTTATTTTACAGGTTTACTTTTCTTCACAGGTTTTGCAGGTTAATTTTTCTTCACAGGTATGCGGGCGCTGCTACGTTAAGGTCGCTGTTAAAGGGCCGGAAAGGAATTTCCCTGCATTGGCAGGTTTCGCCTTTCCCGTAGCAAAACGTCACAACTTTGGCAGTATCAGGCCTTGGGCGGAATCCTGTAGTCCATCTTCCTCTTTGCGGCGGCGATACCAGGGTTACCCGTTAAAGGGGTTTTTGAAGGGAGGCTTTGGCCGTACGCCGAAAGGTCGTCATTGCTCTCCCCTGTGACGGCGGCGTAACGGGGGCGGCTATCTCTGTTTGAACATATGTTCTCCAGAGCCGGCCCATCCCCCCCCACACACTGGATAACCCTGATGCTCCCTAGGTCCCCGGCTGGGGACTGGGGAGGGAGAACGCCCAATGCCTGAGCCAAGGTCTACCCACATTTGAAATTTAATAAAGTTGTGGCCAATTTAATCCCATAGCACGTTGTCTTGAGTCATTATTCCACATGACGGGGGGACCGCGCAGGATCTGGCGACTCCGCCTGTCCACGCAATTACATATCTACCTTGCAGATCAGTATGAAATTGTAATACAGTCTCATAGATGAAAACACCATAGCCTCTGCTTCCAGGCAAGGAGTCCTCAGAGCACTGGTGATGCGACTAACCAGTGGTCAGGTAAGCACCAGAACCCCACCCACTACTGCCAATTTGATTCATGGGATCAGGAGCCAGGGAAGTCATCTTTCTCCATCTGGAAAACATGGAGAGATGCAACCATTTGGAGTAGGCTGCTCATCAAGATGATGATGATGTTATTCATTTATTTGTACGTATGTATGTACCCCAGAGGATGCGGGTGGCGCTGTGGGTTAAACCACAGAGCCTAGGACTTGCCAATCAGAAGGTCAGCGGTTCGAATCCCCGTGATGGGGTGAGCTCAAGTTGCTCGGTCCCTGCTCCTGCCAACCTAGCAGTTCGAAAGCACGTCAAAGTGCAAGTAGGTACCGCTCCGGCGGGAAGGTAAACGGTGTTTCCGTGCGCTGCTCTGGTTCGCCAGAAGCGGCTTAGTCATGCTGGCCACATGACCCGGAAGCTGCACACTGGCTCCCTCGGCCAATAAAGCGAGATGAGCGCCACAACCCCAGAGTCGGCCACGACTGGACCTAATGGTCAGGGGTCCCTTTACCTTTATGTATGTACCCCACCCATCTGATTTCCCCAGATGAACCAATTGGCCTGGTTCAATAAAATACAGCTTCATATGTCTTTGGTTTCCGTTTCTAAACAAGACCACCTCTCTCCAACTGCCACGTTCCTCTCTCTTCCAATATCCCATCAGTTAATTCTGAAATTTCAAGAGCAGAATAAATTATGCAGAAGAAACAGCATGATGCATATAAGTATAATCTGCATGGTATGTTTCGATCATTAAATTTGAGTGGCCTTTCATTTCTGTTGAGTGTGGAGTACACAGCCTATTCATCAAGTATTCCTATGATTCCTTCTATAATTGGATTGTCTCTTGAAACATCCCTGGAGCACTCCAGAAGTTTTAAGGAATCATAGGTGAAATAGTGTCAATTGTATCTTCCCATTTGCCTGAACGCTGCCCTGAAGCATGAAACCCAGTTATGTCCCAATATACAGTGGTACCTTGGTTCTCTAACTTAATCCGTTCTGCATGTCCGTTCTAAAACCAAAGCGTTCCAAAACCAAGGTGCGCTTTCCCATAGAAAGTAATGCAAACCAGATTAATCCATTCCAGGCTTTTTAAAAACAACCCCTAAACAGCAATTTAACATGAATTTTGCTATCTAATGAGACCATTAATCCATCAAATGAAAGCAATCAATGTAAAAAGCTAAAGGGACCCCTGACCATTAGGTCCAGTCGTGACCGACTCTGTGGTTGCAGCGCTCATCTCGCTTTACTGGCCGAGGGAGCCGGTGTACAGCTTCCAGGTCATGTAGCCAGCATGACTAAGGCACTTCTGGCGAACCAGAGCAGTGCACGGAAACACCGTTTACATTCCCGACGGAGTGGTACCTATTTATCTACTTGCACTTCGATGTGCTTTCAAACTGCTAGGTTGGCAGGAACAGGGACCAAGCAACAGGAGCTCACCCCATCGCGGGGATTCGAATCGCCAACCTTCTGATCGGCAAGTCCTAGGCTCTGTGTTTTAACCTATAGTGCCACCCGTGTCCCAATAATCAGTGTACTGTACTATAAAATAAATAAGACAGTATTGTAGATGATAAAAAAAAATTGAAAAAATTATTACCTGCACTGATGATAGTCATTGTTTGGATGGGGGGCTTTTATCCATTTCCACAGTCGCACAATCAATCAATAGCTGAACTGGGTTCCATACAGTCACAAAAACCAATAAACCAAAAAAAGCCTCAAAAACAAAAATGCAAAATAAATAGCAAAAACAAAAGTGCCGAACTTAATCCGTTACGGAAGTCCGTTTGACTTCCAAAATGTTCAAAAACCAAGACGCAGCTTGTGATTGGTGCAGGCACCCTGGAAAGAATAGGACGTTTGGCTCCTGAAAAGTGTTCGAAAACCGGAACACTTACTTCTGGGTTTTCAGTGTTTGGGAACCAAGGCCTTTAAGAACCAAGGTACCACTGTAATCAAACTGCAGCGTCACTTGGATTTCTCTCTAGAATTGGGAATGATACTTCATCCAAACCAACACCTCCAGTCTGATTTTTTTACATGATCCACTCTCTAGATCTAGAGATCTAGATCTAGAGAGCCAGTGTGGTGTAGTGGTTAAGAGCGGTAGTCTCGTAATCTGGTGAACCGGGTTCGCTTCCCCGCTCCTCCACATGCAGCTGCTGGGTGACCTTGGGCCAGTCACACTTCTCTGAAGTCTCTCAGCCCCACTCAGCTCACAGAGTGTTTGTTGTGGGGGAGGAAGGGAAAGGAGAATGTTAGCCGCTTTGAGACTCCTGAAGGGGAGTGAAAGGCGGGATATCAAATCCAAACTCTTCTTCTTCTTCTTCTTCTCTATGGTCCTTGCTACAAAAGAGAAGAGAAACAAGTCCAAACTATTTGCTTATTAGGGATCTCATCCAGCTTTCTCTGGAAGCCCACCTTGGAGATACGCTAAGGTACTGTAGGAGCAAAGTAAGATTTATGACTTCCTTAGCTTTTCATTTCTCTGCTTTAAATCACTAAGAGATTAGCACAAGATGTGTCGGAAAGTGTGTTGTCATTTAACAGGCTTAAGCAGTGTTTGAAAGAGATATTTTTGGCTAAACGGTGGGATTAACTGGATAAGTGGGGGGAAAGAGCTTTTGGATAAGCTGAAGGACAGAAGAATTATAGCCAGCTTTACACTTGTTGTAACTTGGTAGGTTTTCATTCACAACTTAAATTGATATGTTGCTGCAACTTCAACAACTATGCCAGTTATATGGGGCTAGATCCTTGCATCTAGCACCACGTGTGAATTAAACAAGTTTTCATCAACATAGCTCTGGGGAAATGAAAGCATGAAAACTCCAGTGGCATAGGAAGGGGGGGCGTAGGGGGTTGGGCCGCCCCGGGTGCCACTCTGGGAGGGGTGACAAGATGGCCCCTGCCTCCCCCCAGCTGTAGAACAGCCGAGCAGCAGCCCGTAAGGATTGTGCCACCCCAGGTGCCGGAAAGAGGTCCTCCACCACTGGAAAGCTCCTATATTTGGTCAGAGAACAGAGTAGCAGGAAAACAAGTATTACCAGTGCTTTTGTTGTTGTTGTAAAAAATGAAGTGCTGGTACTCTTGTATTCAGGCATAGGCAAACTCTGGCCCTCCAGATGTTTGGGACTACAATTCCCATCATCCCTGACCACTGGTCCTGTTAGCTAGGGATGATGGGAATTGTAGTCCCAAACATCTGGACGGCCGGAGTTTGCCTATCCCTGCATATATTGATAAAATTGTCATGGGTGCCAGCACAAAATGGCTGGAATGGGCAGAAAAGAGAGGTGATGGTACTCTGTATGGGTGAGTACACAAAAAAACCCTGCCTATCTCGCCTCTGAACTTTAACTTCTGAGGGGGTTAAGGATAATACCAGTAGGGTTTTCCCTGATCTATAAGATTGGAGCAAAGATTGCAAATCTTAATATTCCCTCCCCCTTTCCTGGTGCTAGGACAAATTCCTTAACCACCATGACTGTAATTTCCAGACCCTCGTGAATATTATACTGTGTCCACACATTCTTTCACAGTCCTGAATTTGGTTTGAGATAGAGGCAGACATGGCTGCCTGAGTGCCACCTTTGTTATGATGGGGCATGTATCAATATCATATCCACATGCTTTCTTAACCACGGATGAGAGCTTCTGAATCAGTGACAATTCACGTGCTTCACCGTGCCTGCTTCCTGGGCCAGTTTCTCTCTACTGAGGACAGAATCCATCACGATTTTTCTCTTTGATTTTTCTCATTTTTTAAAAAAATGACTGCAATCCATGCAACAAGACAAGGGAACTGGAGATAAACCCCCATCGTTCTACCCGGACACTGACCGAGGGCCTTCTGGCGGTTCCCTCACTGCGAGAAGCCAAGTTACAGGGAACCAGGCAGAGGGCCTTCTCGGTAGTGGCACCCGCCCTGTGGAACGCCCTCCCACCAGATGTCAAAGAGAACAACAACTACCAGACTTTTAGAACACATCTGAAGGCAGCCCTGTTTAGGGATGCTTTTAATGTTTGACGTATCATAGTATTTTAATATTCTTTTGGAAGCCGCCCGGAGTGGCTGGGGAGGCCCAGCCAGATGGGCAGGGTATAAATAATAAATAATAATAATAATAATAATAATAATAATAATAATAATAATTAATAATAATAATAATAATAATAATAAAACATCTGTGTGGATCAAATATTTAAGCATGATCAAATTAAAAGAATTCTAAGCCTGAAAACAAAGTGTAAAAAGCAAATTGAAAAATGAGATGAAGGCACCTGATAAAACTCAGTCCAGCATCTGGCTATTTGACAGAGGTAAGCTGCGTGCCAGTACTGTACATAAAGCAGGGCTTTAAAAATGTGAGCACTTGTGATGCCACTGAGCACACTTCCCTTGTCTGGGTTTGGGTGAGCATTTGCAAAGTACTGACAAAGACTGTCCATTGGCTATGATTGCATGGAAGCAGGCCAGCTGGATGAGGAATCTCATTCACAGATGGATCCAGTCCATCTGCCAGGGCTCTTTTGAAAGCAGCAGTTGTGTCTATCAACTTTAAATGAAGAGGTGGAAGACTTATTGTCTCCTACTTCATATCTCCTGCCCAAGAGCTGACTGGTCTGAGGGCAGCCTGGGGGCAGGGGCAGGCGGAAAGTAAAATGGACAGGAAAGACCCACTTGAAAAGTCAAATTGAAGGTACTGCTCTTGTTTCAAGCCCTAAGTGACTCAGACCCCAAACACCTCTTTCCGAGGGCATCTTCCATGCAGCCCCTAAGTTGTGGAACTCCATTTCCCATATGGGGAGTATGGGAGTGTGTCTGGTACCCTCATTATATGACTTTCAGTGAATGCTAAAGACACACCAGGCTTTGGATAATATTGCATTATATTGTGTTTTATTATTAATGGGTTTTAATTGTTGTAATCTGCCCTAGGACATTAGGGTGAAGGGCGGCTAACAAATAGCAATAGTAACAACAACAACAACAACAACAACAACAACAACAACAACAAAATAAGCCAGTGTTTCCCAAAATCCCGCCTGCCGTGGACCAATCTGTCATTTAAGACTGAGAGACAATCCCTGAACGCTGTTTGCTGGCAATGTTGATGTTTCTGGAAAACTTGATAGCAGTAAGGTGGGTAGTAATATAATAATAATAATAATAATAATAATAATAATAATAATAATAATAATAATAATAATAATAATAATAATACCCTGCCCATCTGACTGGGTTACCGGCATTAACAACAACAACAACAATAACATTAAAAACTTCCCTATACTGTGCTGCCTTCAGTTGCCATCTAAAAGCTGTATAGTTACTTATCTCCTTGACATCTGATGGGAGAGTGCTCCACAGGGCGGGCACCAATACCAAAAAGGCCCTCTGCCTGGTTGATGTGATATAAATGCCTGTATGTTGGCACATCAGTGCTTACTTTCCCTCTCCAAGGCACAGTGAGTGGTGGATACATCAAACACAGTTGCTTAACTTTTCCAAGGCCCTCTTCATGACAGATGTAGGATCACAAGATAGAGCTTAAGAATCTCATATTTTAGTGTGTCCAACACCTAGGGTCACCAGCTTTCGATTTGAAGAATAGCATCCCCTGGGAGGATATTGTATTTTTTCATACGCTCAAGACCATTACTCAACAGAACAGCTTTGCTGGTCAGACAAGGAAAATAATGTACCTCAGTAGTCCTACCCTCTTTGAAACGGGGAAATGATCCTCCTCAGGATCAGGCTGCTAAAGGTGAAAGTGCAGACAAACACAGCTGGAATATGCATCCAGAGGCTGTTGTTGAACATTGGTAATCAGTTTTCAGAGATGTTTTGGGAGTCATTAATCTTGCCTCTGTGTGATGAGATGCCACCCATATTCACTTGAGAACCCTCTGGATGCCATGACAACACAAACATTACTTCACCTGTACACTATTATATAGCCATGATTTTTAAACAGGTACAGACAATGCCATCGTCATTTCTCTTAGTATTTTACCCATTAGTATTTTCATTTCGAAGCGTTTCCTTGGAAAAATAATAATACTTTAGCAGGAGATGCTTGAAAAGATGACTTGCCTATATGTTTTAAGCTCACAAAAAGAAGTACATCACTTGAATTTTCTGTACTTGATTTAGTACTTGATGACTGGTGGTTGAATATTAGAAACTTCCTTTGGACAGCTTCATGCATGTAGGAAGCAATCTTCCATTCCTGCTGGGGGTGGAGCAAGGAGGAGGGAGGTGGTCTAGAGCAGGCTTCCTCAACCTCGGCCCTCCAGATGTTTCTGGCCTACAACTCCCATGATCCCTAGCTAGCAGAACCAGTGGTCAGGGATGGTGGGAATTGTAGTCTCAAAACCTCTGGAGGGCCAAGGTTGAGGAAGCCTGGTCTAGAGGGCTTGAACGTCTACAGTTCTGTAGAGTCAAGCATTTGTGTGTAGAAATGAATCACCGAGGAGGGAGAGAAAGTTGTGCAAGCTGGCTCTGCCCAAGATGTCATTTGCAGAGGAGACATTCCAGTAGAGGTAATACAAAGTCTACGTGCAAATGGCGCCTTGACTCCTTGCAGACCAGTAAGCACATCACCAATAAGAGTTCATTACCAGCTTGCCTGGGGACGCGGGTGGACTTGCTGATCAGAAGGTCAGTGGTTCGAATCCCCATGATGGGGTGAGCTCCCATTGCTCGTTCCCTGCTCCTGCCAACCTAGCAGTTCAAAAGTACGTCAAAGTGCAAGTAGATAAATAGGTACCACTCCGGCGGGAAGGTAAATGGCGTTTCTGTGTGCTGCTCTGGTTCGCCAGAAGCGGCTTAGTCATGCTGGCCACATGACCCGGAAGCTGTACGCCGGCTCCCTCAGCCAATAAAGCGAGATGAGCGCCGCAACCCCAGAGTCAGCCATGACTAGACCAAATGGTTAGGGGTCCCTTTACCTTTTACCAGCTTGCCTAGATGATCTGTCATAGATCACTGATAGAACGGTGGAGAAGATGGATTAGAAGAAATCGTGCCACCAGGTCCAGGGGTCAGGGCAGCAGGCCCTTCAAACATATGTGGACCCCAGGCAATTTTGCTAACCCATTTCGTGTCTCTGGTATCTTGGGATTTCAGAGTGGCTGTACAGAAATTGCTCGGTTGTGCAGGGCTGGAGCAAGATATTTTGCTGTCTAGGGTGAAGAACAAGATGGTGTCTCTTCATTCCATGTGCAGAAGTCAACGGGCTTGGCAGCTAAATCTTACTTCAACACTGGTGATGGGATACTAACTTCTGCCACAAATGAGGAAGCAACCAGATTGGGGGACCAATGGCAGACCATTTGGCAACAGAGGGGGCCCTGAAGAACAACGTATAGAGGCTGCTGACTAAGGCAGTTGCCTCACTTTCTTGCCCCTGCAGATATACAAAGCTAAGCTACAAACCTGATGCCATCATAAGCTGACATACCAAATCAAAATATTTATTCCATATATTTAATAACTTTAGATTTATAGGCTGTTTTTCTACCATGGGCTCCTCAGACTAGGTTTTAGAGACAAATTGGAGAAAAATATCAGAAAAGCAAATAGTTTTTCAAACAGCACATTTCTTTTAAAGGACACAACAATTACACCACAACACTTTGACGTGTAAGAAGATATATCACTCATGCTACTTAGGTCTTACAACGCCTACTCGTTATTTTATTAATCTTTACAAACTGTGTATAATTGGAATTCCTGTATAAAGCTGCAATCTTTAAGAACACCTCCTTTACCATATTTCCCTTTTTACAATGCGTAGCACAATCTGCACAACTAAGGCTAGGAACTCTGCATATTCATGAGTCAAGGATCAATGATGAAGATCAAAGTATCCTCATATTGATCACAGGACTTCCCCCTTTTCATGGCCATAATTAAGCTAAATGGCATTGAAGTATCAAAAAAGGGGAGATTACCAAAGGCAAGTGAATTTGCCTCCAGTGCCCACTTTGATATCCCAGTCTGTCTTCAGGGCAGCAGAATATTATCCTAAAGATAGATTTTCATATGTCAATGGTGCCTGTGATGTAATAGCACCTGAAAAAAAAATCACCATAATGAGGACAGATATTAGAAGGGAGGCTAAAAAGAGAGAATTTTTTAAAAGAGCAGTCCAGTGGCTTCTCCCTCTGGGGGGGAATAAAAGAAAGAAAGAAATCTACTATAGACCAAAAAGAAGCAGCTAAACCAGAGAAGTTCACCTGACTTCCAAAAGATAGTGATGACACTGTTTTATTTAACTTGTCAACCATTTCTTGAAAGACAAGAACACATGCTGTGTAATGTAAATCAAACACATTTCCATTTCTTTTCTTTTGCATTACTACGTCTGCATTTTTTAAATCCTGGTTTTGGTAGCCATGGGAAAGAACTATGTGTGGGAAGGGGGTCTCTGTGGGGTCTGCAGCCCTACCCCCAAATATTGTGATGCGTTTCTTTGGAGGAAGAAAAAAAATCAGGACACCGGATTTGCCATGCAATATCACACTATGTGTCCTTTCTGTGCTTCTTGTATATACAGCTTTGCACGTTTATAACCTCTAAGAGAGTAGTTCATTGATCCTAAACATGTATTTGACCACAAATGCCATTGACTGCAAATTCCCGGGTAAATATGGTTGGGTGGCAGACTAACACCACCAAGGAGAGGGAGGAAGGAAAAACAGTTTAGCTCTGTCTATTATTCAAGAATCAAATCTCTCCCAAGTGCATGAAAAATGGGCCACCCCCCTTCTGGGAGATATCCTATCCACGCTTGTGCCCACTGATACTTCTAGCCTGATTATCATGAGATACTGTCAAGAGAATCAGAGGATGGGGAAAAAACAGAATATAGCAAGGTTTGTGTGTGTTTCTCTATCGTTGGCAGCACTACAGAAAGCAACTGAGGGTCAGTGCCCACCTAGAAAATGGCCTTGTCTGCCTTTTAGCACCACCCCTGGGCTGGCAGAGGTCTATGGCAAAATACATTTCTTAACCACATTTCTTGTCTGCCAGCTGGCACTCAGGCAGAATGTACTATATGGTTTATGACAAGCAGTTCATACTCTTGGCTGATAAACTCCTTTACATTCCAACTCCCTCTCAAGTCAAGTATTATTTCCCATTCTGCTTCAGGGGCAGAACTACATGTTGTGTTAAATGTGCCATTTGGCATTGTGAAACGCAGATCAGGACCATGGTGCCAGGGAATTGAACCCATTTCCCATATGCCGGTTTTGTCAGCAAAAATTCTCTATTGAAATACTTTATTGTCACTTGTTCAACTTGTATACAGTGAGATTACATGAACACCCCCCACAAAGCTCTCTTAGTCTTAATTCACCTCGTTTACTGACGCACACCCACCCCACCAAACCCAAAAGTCAGTTGCCCTGTTGTTATCTTTTCATTCAGCAGCCTAACAGCTCATGGATAGAAGCTGTTCTTTACCCTGTTGGTACGACTAATTGTGCTTTTATATCTTCTGCCCGAGGGCAGGAGATCAAGAAAGTGCTGGCCAGGCTGTGAATCATCCCTGAGAATTTTCCTCACTCCTCACTCCTGAGGCAACATTCTTCCACTATTTCATCCAATGGATTAACGGGACAGCCCATAATATATTGTGCTGTATTCACCACCCTCTGTAGGCACTTCCTATCAGTTGATGTCAAACCAGCGTACCACACCGTGATGCAGTAGGAAAGGTCACTTTCTATTGTGGACCAGTAGAAGTAAATCATCAAATGTTGATTGACATCATTCTTTTGCAATACTCTGAGGAGATGGAGTCTCTGTTGGGCTTTCTTAACCACCTGGGTTCTATTGATTTTCCAAGTAAGGTCTTCACTGAGATAAACTCCTAGGATTTTAAAGGAAGAGACTCTCTCCACACAGCCCTCCCTGATTTACAGTGGGGCTAGTTCTCCTCTCTTCCTCCGAAAGTCCAACACCATCTCCTTTGTCTTGCTGATATTAAGATGCAAGTTGTTCCCTAGGCACCATGTATCCCTCCCACAACTCCTTTTTGTCCTAGAAGGAAAAACATTGGTTACCACAAATGGAGGGGAGGGGTTATTGGTTTAGTTTGTTCTTGTTTTTATTATGTAGTTTGTGTTTTTATTTTGTATTTTTATAAACTGCTCTTAGATGTTATTAATTTCTCCTTTGGCAAATGGCAGCATTGGAGCGGAAAATAGGGTGCGTTAACTCTCCTATGTTGTGGCCCCAAACCAGATAAGAGAGTTCATGATTGCTATTTTTAAAAAGAAGTTCAAAACAAAGGAAATGCAATTGCAGATTTCCTGTCACATCTAGTCTGCTGTGTTTGAGAGCCAAATGGCATGTTATATGCAGTCATTTTTAACTTCCGAGTGATTTTTTTTACTTATTAAAGAAAAAAAATATCCTAGAAGGACAAGAGATGGGAGATATATTTCTCTTCAATTACAAACAGAATCAAAGTTGTCTATTTTCCCTTTCCGAAACAATATGTGAGCCAAAACTCAGCCATTTGCCGGAAATTCGCAGTTCTCTGAATTTTGCAATGCAGTTCTTCAGCTAAGAAATGTGTGCAGAAATGCATGCTCTAGGGTAATGTGTGCATACATAAGCATACAATGATGGGGAAAAATACACTAATGCATTATATATGGGGAAATTGCTCTGTGAAAATTTGGGTATTGGGAGAAACTGCACACAAAAACGTCTATATTAGGATAAGCTCACACTAAAACGCTGGTGAATTTCTATGAGGGTTTTTAAAATATCTTTCACAAACTGGTGTGGAAACATGGAAAACTGAGTTGAAGAACAGAAGAATGAGAAATGGAGGGAAACCAAAACCGAAAGGTTCTTTAGCCACCCCCATGGAAGACTCTCACCTGAAGAATTAGCAACTAAAGTGAAGAGGCTGCTTAGCTCTTTTCATCTGGGGACATTTCTTTCTGCTCAGGCCTGTCCCTGGTTCCCTCAAGCTTCATTCCTCCCTACTGGGAATAAGATACACAGCAGATGTTTTTGAGTGTTAAGCAACCCAAACTCCATAGGTGTTCCTCTCAAAATTGCGGTCTCCAGGCTTTTCCTGAACAGATCCACACATACCAGGAGAAAGCTATAGCCATTGTGTGGAATGAGCAGCTTGATTCTGTAGCAAACGGTAAGAGAGGTGGAGGGGAAATTCTTCGCTGCTGCCAAGGTATTAATATCCCAAACGGAGATTTCACTATAACTGCTGCTGCAGTTCAGGACTGCTTCATTTCACTTCACCTTATGCTGCCTGAGCAGCCTCTGCTTCCAAGACTGGGGTTTTCTGGGGCTCCTAAGTATCCAAGTCAATCCTGGGTCTTCAAAGAGTTGGTCAAAGAAGGATTGAGAGGTAAATATGCCTTATGCATGAACTTATGACTTGGTGGGTTCCTGTGCCCTTTCAGTGTGTGTCTAATCCACATTTGCCCCTTCTACCTTTTCATTTTGTCCATGGGGACATAATTGTCTAACTGCTTATTTAACTTATATGCAGAATTCATCATGCGAAAGGCTGGACTGGATGAATCCCAAGCCTGAATTAAGATTGCCGGAAGAAATATCAAGAACCCCAGATATGCAGATGACACAACCTTGATGGCAGAAAGTGAGGAGGAATTAAAAGAACCTTTAATGAGGGTGAAAGAGGAGAGCACAAAATATGGTCTGAAGCTCAACATCAAAAAACGAAGATCGTGGCCACTGGTCCCATCACCTCCTGGCAAATAGAAGGGGAAGAAATGGAGGCAGTGAGAGATTTTACTTTCTTGGGCTCCATGATTACTGCAGATGGTGACAGCAGTCATTAAATTAAAAGACACCTGCTTCTTGGGAGAAAAGCAATGAGAAACCTAGACAGCATCTTAAAAAGCAGAGACATTACCTTGACAACAAAGGTCCGTATAGTTAAAGCTATGGTTTTCCCAGTAGTGATGTATGGAAGTGAGAGCTGGCCCATAAAGAAGGCTGATCGCCAAAGAATTGATGCTTTTGAATTATGGTGCTGGAGGAGACTCTTTTGAGTCCCATGGACTGCAAGAAGATCAAACCTATCCATTCTGAAGGAAATCAGCCCTGAGTGCTCACTGGAAGGACAGATCCTGAAGCTGAGGCTCCAATACTTTGGCCACCTCATGAGAAGAGATGACTCCCTGGAAAAGACCCTGATGTTGGGAAAGATGGAGGGCACAAGGAGAAGGGGACGACAGAGGACAAGATGGTTGGACAGTGTTCTCGAAACTACCAGCATGAGTTTGACCAAACTGCGGGAGGCAGTGGAAGACAGGAGTGCCTGGTGTGCTCTGGTCCATGGGGTCACGAAGAGTCGGACATGACTAAACGACTAAACAACAACAACAACCTTTTCATTTCCACCTCAACACGGCCTCCCTTTCCCTTCTTCAATTTTTTTCCCCTTCAAAAATCTTTTTTTTTCCTTCGAAAATCTTGTCCCCTTGTGATATTGTCACTTGCTCAACTGCAGCAAAGCTTGTTGCTTTGCTCACTTACGTGAGTCATCTGCTTTGTTTTATTGAGGTATTTCTCACAGTACCTCTCATATAATTTGATATGTGGTGACAGCTGGGGCTCCTGCGTCTTTATCAGCAGCATAGCAGGCGGATGTTTAACAGGTAGGGTGTGCTGCTTCTCCATGCTGCAGAAAGATTCTCCTGTTGAATTTGCCATGCAGCTGTTGGGACAATGTGCTCCATATCCATAGGATCTACTATTGCAAATCAGATCAAGAAGCTTTCCAATTATTCTCTATTTTTAAAAATGCATTCTTAGCACCAAGAGACTATGTCTTAATAGTTTCGAAGCCAGGCTCTGATAGCAGAATTTCAATTAAGACTGCAATTCTAAACCTCTTACGTGAATGTAAATCTTATTGAAATCAGCTTCCTGGTTTTGAATAAATATGTTCAGAACTGGATTGTTAACCGTCATGTTTCAATTTAGAAAGTTTTAATATGTAAGACAGATTTCACTCAGAATCCTCTCTGGTCCCCTTGTCTCCCACCACCATTTTCCCCTCCTCTTGTGCTGCCTCTTTTGTGTATTTTTGTGTGTGTGAATGCAGAAGCATCTTACTGCAAATGCAGCATCTTGTGCAATTAATATTTCAAATACCCTGCATTTTGTTTGCATTGCAGGAGAGCTGCAGTAAGGGAGGAGGGAGCTGGTGGTAGCAGCAGAGAAGCCGCTTAACCAAGAGAATTTTAATAACTCCTGTGTGTGTGTGTGTGTGTGTGTGTGTGTGTAGTCCTGAAAGGGAAAACCAAAAAGGAAAATCAGATTTAAATCTGTGCTGTAATGTAAAACAGTATGTGTATGCTTAATGGGTTCTGTGTGCTATTCTGCAGCCAGGAAACTACACTAGGCACATCTGTATAAAATATATTTCCAATTTAACCAGTCTGGAATGACCACATTCATTTTCTAGTTCACTGCAAGGGTAAGTAATATAATAAGCACAATGTATTCACCAAATTTAATAATTTAGCATGCTTGCTTAGTTAACTTGTATTAACCAGTGATGCAGCCGAAGCAAGGCTCCCCCCACCCCCACCCCTTGTCAGGGAATATATTGAGTACATTAAAAAGAAATAGGAAGACAATTTCTGTTTTCCTGTTGAACTGGATTCATCTCCAGAATATGCTGCGGTGAATTCATCTTTTGAAAGTAATAGGTACTTGGGAAGTTAAATAAGTAGGTTTCAGTTACGGTTAGGATGTGTGGCTTTAATTCTGAAAAGAGAGCCTTACGAGGCAGTAAACCATGAAGGCAATGCTTAAAAGAGAGTTTTGAAACGTTTAAGGGACATTTCAGGGAAATCAAAATGAGAAACAAGGACCTTAATTGCGCATTCCTCGTGAAGAGGAAAACCCCATAGACTTCAATGAGAGTATCTAAGGGCAGCAAACGGGATCAGGTTCACAGCAAGCAAATATATTAAGAGATAGATCTGGCTTGTAATTAGTCTGAAATCCAGACATTATGGAGTTACTTTCTTAGCATAATGCAGGAAATGTATTCCACGGAGATGCACTATGTCATATCCATGGGGAATATTGTTAGCTGCAGCTGAAGGGCCAGAATTTTAAATTCATGAAATATGCATCTTGACCTGAAAATTAAATTAGTTAAAAACAGGTGTAACTATTTTACGGGTTTCATGTTTCTTCTTGGAGCACTTGATTGTTGCTCAAATTGCAAGGGGATAGGAGATTCAAAGGAGAAACTCGCCTAGTATATATCAGAGCCACCAAACAAGCAGAACACAACGTGGTCATTTCTGCCTCATCTGGCTCATATTTGTTTGACTCCGTTAAAATAACTAGCAAGACTTTCACACTGTAGGTCTGCAATCTGGGTCATAATAACCTGGCATGCAACTAAGTAGACTGTCAACTCAGGAGTGTTTGATGCAATGCTGGTTCCAATCAGTACGCCGGTAAGAAAGGGCCATGGCTGACCTGGGTTCATTCCAGGTCAAGCAAATGGTGAGGACCATATTGCAGACAGCAACCTGCTCCAGAGATGCAACGTTTTGTGTGATCAGGTAGGGCTAGAGTAAATTTTCTCCGAGTCATTCCCTTCTGAGAATCTCTATATTAAATATGCCTTCACCATATATCTTCTGGATATTGATGTCTGTATTTGGCATCCAGTTGTTTTCTGTATTTGATGGTTGAGATCTAATGATGTTTCAGATTTTTCATTATATTTGATCGATAACAAATCTGATAGCGGGCAAGAATCCCTGAAAAATAAACAGATGCCAAGAAGATTTTAACTTTGTGCTTAATTTTTTCACATTTGGAAGGAGGCAAAAATCACTGGGGCATTTCATGTAATTGCAAATATTCCTTGCAGCTTCAGTTTCAAGGACTTGGAATGTTATGAGATAGTAGGGTTCAATCTGAGACATGAAGTGCAATGATGTATTTGTGAGACCTTGCTCATTCATACCTTTATTGTTGGGAATCCAATCTGAAATCAGAGGAGCATATGAATGAGTTGTAAACAGAGTCTCTCTTCCTAGAGAGACTTTCCAACTTGCTTACTTATGGCAAAGACCTGACTTTCAAGAAAGCCCTGGAGGGTGTCTGGATCTTTTATTGACCCATAGTTTTATATTGGTTTCAACTGTCATTATTAATTAATCATTGTAAAATGTGGATTATAGATATTGCACTGATTTGCAGTAAGAAAGCTGTATGTTCTGATTTAGGAGAGAAATGTTGTTGTTCTTGCTACCTATAGGTTTGTAATACTCATCTAAAAGTTACAGTAAGAGGATGACAGAATAATAGTCTTAACAATGCTGGGTGGTGCTTTAACAACCTTCTAATTGGTTCAGTGAGGAAAGAGTTTGTGCAGAATGATTTTCATCATAGGAAACTGTAATGGGCCTGAGAAGCAAGTAAGTTTTTTCATGAGATTTTGGAAAAGTGGGAAAATGTTTCTGTGCTTTGAAACAACTTGATTATTTTAATTAATTGTTGTATTTGGTTCTCTACATTGTATAATCAAGCTGCAGCCCCTATTTGCATATGAACCCTTGATTGGCGAGTCCAATTGTAGTTGAAATGGATCTCTCTGCAATTTCATAAACTTGCCACACAATACAAATTGTCTGGTGAAGAATTTCTCACAGACCTGCTTCTTCATTTGTGATGCCGAAATGTGATTCTCCCATTTTTGGCTGGATAAACAGTCCAACACACACTGGCTAAATAGCATGAGAATAAGGTTTTAAGTCGCAGCCTGTCAAAATCTGATCCAATTTGCCAAGGGATTCCAATAAGGATCCAATTCTGAGGCTAAAAAAATAAATAAATCATATTCAAATTTTCACATTCAAAACTTGACAAAAATGAAATATCTATAGTTCAGTTTTCAGAATTCTGTTTATCTTCTCCATCTTTCTTTATGGATACATTTCTTTTATGACTTTAACTTTCAAATTGTACAGTTTTTAACCATGGCTGTTGTCAGCCAACTGGAGAATTGTCAAAAAGGAGAGGAACCTAAAAATAAATCAAATAGAAAATCCTGCTCACATGACAAGGCTCAAGACAAGGGTATCTTTCAGAGCAGATTCTAATTTTCTCCATATTTATAGTCATTGACCGGCTTTTTCTGGAGAAGCAAATGACATTTATGCACTAATTTTTGTTACTGCATAATCTACATCAGGTGTGGGGAACCATTAGCCTTCCAGATCTTGCCGAACTACAACTCTCATCAGCCCAAGCATGATGGGATTTGTAGTTTGGCAAGATCAGGAAAGCCAAAGGTTTCCCAAAGACTAATGCCTCAGGGTTTAAAAAGAGGGCAGTAAGAAGCAGCACACAATCCCTATATATTTTTAACAAGGCTCCTTCAATCTCTACCTTTTATTGTTTGAATCATTAACCGTGTGCTTCTCAGATAATATGAGCTGCTGGAGGAACCATCCGCCAACTTTGAAAAAGTGTGTGTTTCTCTACAGTCCGCAGTAATGGTGGGCCCCAGTGAACAGCAAAGGAGGCAGCCATTTTTTTAACAGTGGCAGTCATTAAAATTTCCCCCAAATTCAAAATACACTTCAGAACAGGGCTTTCTGGGGGGGGACAAAATGGCAGCTGCGCTGGCTGGTTCTCCTTTTTCCAAAGGAATGTCATCTCAGTCCTGAGATATTGCTGAATTTCACTCCTGAAGGAGAAACCTTAGCTACAGTTCTTGGTTAGCTAAAGGAGAGTTTAACTACAAGCCCTGGGTTGGATGACACATTCAGCCAAACCTTGGTTTAGCTAAGCAGCATGCCAGTAAAAAGGAATGGAGGAAAAACAAAGGGGCTGAGAGCTGCTTTCCAGGAATGTGCATGTCTGTGTGGTCTCACTAAGTGGTGGTTTGGCTTACAGTGTTTTGTAAAACAGGTGTATATGTCTCTATGTTTGTCCTAGCAGCACTCTTGAGTTGGTAGAGGGTGCTAGTCCCAGGAGCAGAGGAAGGGTGTGTGGTGGGGGCAGTCCGCCCTGGGTGTCACCGCTGAGGGGTGTGTGCTGGGCCTGGGGGTAACCCGTGTAACGCGGTCCAGGTCCAGTCCCAAATCCAAGGATTCCACAAGGAGTCGGTCCGACAGGGCCAAATCAGGACACGAGGCAGGAAACCAGGCTAGGTCAGGCACAGGATCACAGGCAGGTTCTGGCAAACAGCAACGTTGCTCCCGCAACCTGGGGCGGGGTCCAGCAGCCTTTTATCTCTGTCAGGGTAATGGCTGGTCCTGATCCCCTGGTGGCTCACCTCCCTGTCTCGCCCATAGGTGAGCACTCCTCCTGCGAGTACTCAGGTTTCTCCTTCTCTCAGACTTCAATCTCTGCAGCTAGGAGATGTTGGTGGGTTACTAGACCCAGGGGCCGCCTCAGCCTCCCCTGACCAAACCGGTAGTGGAGCAGCTGTAAGTGATGGCCCAGCTGAAGGCAACAAGGTAATCCCCGCATCTGGAGCCAGGGCAGACTCAGGCCCCTGACTCGGCCCAGCTGGTGCTTGTTGCAGGGGAACCTGTGCAGACTGGGGCTCTTCAGAATCAGGCCCCAGGCTTGGTTCAGATGCCATCTGGGGCAAAGGATCTGGTACGGACTGAGACTCCTCTGGCTCCGAGTCCCAGGCCATCACAAAATGCCAGGCAGCACTCACCGTGAGGCTGGCAGCACGCCCAAGCCACGCTTCTCTCCTGGGAGTGACGTGGTGGCTTGGGCACCCGCAGGCTCCGTGCTGCCAAAACAGTACTCCCGCCGCCTCCCCCTCAGCTGTAGGGCAGCTGAGTGGGAGGAGGCAGGCAGACCCCTTGGAGGCCTGCGGAGTGTCCTGCCCCAGCTCGCCCTGCCCTATGGGCAGCTGACCCCGCCCCTGGACACAGGGCATGCGCATCGCCCCAGGCACCCAATCTGCTTCCTCCGCCACTGGCTAGTTCCCCCCACCTCTTCTTATCCCCTAGTTTCTTGCCATACTTTTAGCTTTTTCTCCAGATCCAAAGTTCCTCTATTTTGCTTCTTCCACTGGTAAGGCAAAGGTTTCGCTGAAGGAGCTAACCAACCAAAGCATTTTTATATCTCCTAGCTTTTGTATAAACAGGACCCAGCAGGGTAGCTAAATTCAAATCCACAGTTTCCCAGTCTAATCTTGCACTGTGGAAGCTGGAAATATATTTCTCCCCAAATGCTCAGAAGAGGGTAAGATTACATAAGACATACATTGGTCACATGCTAGTTTCAGGGGTTTGGGGGTTATGTGATGTCAAAATACATGTAAACTTCAGGGACACCCTCACCTCTACATTTATGGAAAAATATTGAGAAATGTGTACAGCATAAAATATAGGGGATGCATGATTAGGAAATGTTTCTTAATACTTAGAAAATCTTAAGAAATACATTTGTAATTCAAGGCTTCAGGGTATGTGGAGACACATTTAGAAAATTTTGGTAGACAAAACGTGCATGTATTTAATAACACAAAACTGACCCTGTGGGCTTCATTCAACAGCCATATCCTATCATGTAAACATTTGTAAAGTCTCCTTCCCAATCATTCATCTACATATTTAACCCCTCTCAATAAATAAACTGAGCTAGATGTGAAAACACCGAGTGCATTTAATAAAAACATTGGATTATTTGTATTCATGTCTCACATTCAGGGAGTCTAATTCAGTCTTTCCTAGATACAACAATATGCTGTTGCTTTCTTTTTATATGAACACATAAGACATTTAAAAATAGACAAACTGCATAAAAGGCTTGTCTGTGTTTTGCTCACAGCTTAGGATACAAAAGGAATGCAGACCTTAAAGTCCTGTTCATCTGTCATATTGTCTATACAATAATGCACTAAGGAACAAATACATCCCATTGAGTTTGATGGGGTTTTTTCTCAGGTAAATGTGCATAGGATTGCATTGGATAGAATTTCGAACTGAAAATCCCCCTTGCTTTTGGAAGCGGGCTCACGCACGATACATGTGCTACGTGGCACCGACCAGTGCAGCTGGGATTGGGATAGAAAGCAAGACCCCTTCCTGCCCCCTACGCTGTTTAAAAGTATAAAATAAGTTATACAATATCATCACATAATTAAAATACTCAATAAAATGTTTTTCCCCCAAACATTAGAAGCATTCATAATTAAAATATACAAAAAACCCCAAGGCTATTAAAAAGCATAACAATACAATTAAAAGAGTAATGAAGACAATGAGATACAGTAGTTCATGTTCTGGGGAATGCTTGCTGAAACATGAGTGTCTTCAAGGGTCGGTAGAATGGCAATACTGATGGGGCCTTGTATTTCAGTGGAAAGGGCATTCTAGAACACTGGAACCACCAGTGGAAAATCAAAATATCATTGGAAAATATCGTTATTGGTAGTGATAGGGAGGGGGAAAGTTCCAATGTGCCACTGCATGTCACAGAATAGCAAGTAGATTTAATGCAATCTCTTTGACTTGGGCATTCCAATGATGGTGATGAAACCCATCTTCTTTCAAAAATTGATGTTTAGTCATCTCTGACTCTTCATGACCCATGGACCATAGCACACCAGGCACTCCTGTCTTCTACTGCCTCCTGCAGTTTGGTCAAACTCATGCTGGTAGCTTCGAGAACACGGTCCAACCATCTCGTCCTCTGTCGTCCCCTTATCCTTGTGCCCTCAGTCTTTCCCAACATCAGGGTCTTTTCCAGGGAGTCTTCTCTTCTCATGAGGTGGCCAAAGTATTGGAGCCTCAGCTTCAGGATCTGTCCTTCCAGTGACCACTCAGGGCTGATTTCCTTAAGAATGGATAGGTTTGATCTTCTTGCAGTCCATGGGACTCTCAAGAGTCTCCTCCAGCACCATAATTCAAAAGCATCAATTCTTTGGCGATCAGCCTTCTTTATGGTCCAGCTCTCACTTCCATACATCACTACTGGGAAAACCATAGCTTTCATTATACGGACCTTTTTAAGATGCCATCTAGGTTTGTCATTACTTTTCTCCCAAGAAGCGTGCGTCTTAATTTCATGAGTGCTGTCACCATCTGCAGTGATCATGGAGCCCAAGAAAGTAAAATTTCTCACTGCCTCCATTTCTTCACTTTCTATTTGCCAGGAGGTGATGAGACCAGTGGCCATGATCACATTCAAAAATACTTGCCCTGAATTATCAATAGTTTTTTGAATGGTGTAGTTTAATAAGCTAAAAGTGGAATCCCATGTACTGTTA
Source organism: Podarcis erhardii (assembly GCF_964252035.2). Taxonomy (NCBI): domain Eukaryota; kingdom Metazoa; phylum Chordata; class Lepidosauria; order Squamata; family Lacertidae; genus Podarcis; species Podarcis erhardii. The sequence continues at coordinate 9,645,225 of NC_138512.1, forward strand.
CTCAAAAGAAAGTCAAATTAAGTTTAATGGTGATTACCCTCAAATGTATGTGCATAAGGTAGTGGCCTAAGCAACTAAATTACGAGGCAGGAAACCTCCTGTTTGAATTTCAACTCTGCAGTGTAATTACTTGGTGGCCGTCAGTTAGCATGGAGGGAACCAGGCTGGGCACCAGGTTGCCAAAGGCTTCTGTAAAACTTGTAATAAGATAATGTATTTGGCGCACTTTGAGCTCTCTAAAGTAGAATACAAATGCTAAGTATTTAGTTGTACCATCTCGGCAAGAGGGAGTGTTTTCTATAAAAGTTTCGTTTCTGTAGGAATATTTGGAGATTTTCATTGTAATGCAATTTCAATTTGTGTTAATGTCAAAATAAATTATTTCTCCAAAACCACGTTTTACAAGTTGCCCATAAATAATACCAAAGGGAGCAGAGGAAAGTTATAGCTTGATACATTTCTTACATGCTAATTGCTGAGTTCTACACTCTTTGCATCTTCTGACATTGCCCACTTACTTATTTTCTTTACTTGTGGTTTTTGCCAAATCCAAACTTTTGCTGCCCACAAAGTGCCTGTTTAATCCAGAAGTCCAGTGATGTGTATAATGTTGGAAGAATCCATCTTGCCCGCTCTCTGTTTGAGAGAGAAAGTGATGCAAAACTAGGCAATCCCAAATACCGCAAGTATGAGGGAGGTTTCCTGTTCTGATAGCATGGCTGTATATAATAGGACTCCAGGGTACTACTGTACCTCACATTTTAATTTAGAGCTTCTTTATGCCAACAGTAAATTTGGAGGTAAACCACATAAATGTAGGACTAAAAATGACTGCAAGGGCACTTCATCCAACCTATTGCACTGTGGTACACTTTTAGCAGATTTGCCTAGAGAATTTGGGGAAAACAGGAGTGGCCAAGGTAGAAGAAAGCAGATGCTACAATCCCAAATAGTGACACCCTTTGTGTTAAAGCAAAACCCACCAGCAAAGCCTGCCCAAGTTCTTTAACATAAACCTATTTTCTTTTTAAAGGGATGCGGGTGGCACTGTGGGTTAAACCACAGAGCCTAGGACTTGCTGATCAGAAGGATGGCGGTTCAAATCCCCGCGACTGGGTGAGCTCCCATTGCTCGGTCCCAGCTCCTGCCAACCTAGCAGTTCGAAAGCACGCCAAAGTGCAAGTAGATAAATAGGTACCACTCTGGTGGGAAGGTAAACGGTGTTTCTGTGCGCTGCTCTGGTTCGCCAGAAGCAGCTTAGTCATGATGGCCACATGACCCAGAAGCTGTATGCTGGCTCCCTCGGCCAATAAGGCGAGATGAGCGCCGCAACGCCAGAGTCAGTCACGACTGGACCTAATGGTCAGGGGTCCCTTTACCTTTACTATTCTCTTTTTGATTAGCCTCATAAAACCAAGGACAAGACCCTTCATAACCAGCACATCTTAAGAAATTAGCTTTCAAAAAGCAGTTCCATGTCAGGAAAATCTTTACTTATCATGGTGTTTATCAAGGAGCTCAGAGGCAGTTCCTAACTCCCTCCTGTCCTTGAAGTTGGCTTGAAGTTATCCAATCAGTTTCATGGCTGAGTGGGTATTTCAGCCTGGGATGCGCCACTCTAGGAAGTCAACTTTTCCTTTCCTTGCTTCTTAAAAGCAGGAGTAGTGGTGGTGGAAGCAGTGGTGAGAGGCAAAACTGTTGGAGGTGGGGGTTTCCCCTCACTTTACCTCTCATTCCTTTCCTCTCCACCATTGTCCAGGGTCAGAAATGCTTGGTGTGGTGAATTCTGGAAAAGTAGCTGGTTTAAAGGCTTCAGTACTTGCTGGAGGACATATCCAGAGGTGAGTGACCTTTGACTCAATGCTGCATGCAGACCCTGAACTAAATTCATGGGACCCTTCATTTCCTGCTGCCTCGCTTCTAGGAATTGCTGTGTGTGTGTGTGTGTGTGTGTGTGTGAGAGAGAGAGAGAGAGAGAGAGCGCACACACAATGCAAAGTTACAAACTGACCAATGTCACCATTGACATGTAAAGATAAAGGGTAAAGGACTCCAGGACAGTTAAGTCCAGTCAAAGGTGACTATGGGGTTGCTGTGCTCATCTCGCTTTCAGGCCGAGGGAGCTGCTGTTTGTCCACAGACAGCTTTCTGGGTCATGTGGCCAGCAAGACTAAACCGCTTCTGGCGCAATGGAAGCCACATGGAAGCCAGAGCACACGGAAATGCCATTTACCTTCTTGCCACAGCGGTTCCTATTTATCTACTTGCACTGGCGTGCTTTCGAACTGCTAGGTTGGCAGGAGCTGGGACACAGCAACGGGAGCTCACCCCATCATGGGGATTCGAACCACTGACCTTCCGATCAGCAAGCCCCAGAGGCTCAGTGGTTTAGACCACAGCGCCACCCGCGTCCCATCATTGGCATATGATCCTTAAGCAAAACACAGTTCACTGAAGAACCCACTGCACTGTCACATTCTTAGAACATGCAAGGCAAAGGATCTATCAAAACACCTCATGAGACACAAATAACTTTCACCCAAATTGTATGTTCTTTGGGGCTTTGTTCAGGTTTGCTTGTGATAGGAGTCCAAGTATCTGTTAAAATTGTGGGAATAATATAACCTCTCTCTTCCGTCATCCAAGTATTGATTAATTTGTATAAACTCTGATACGATTCTAAGGATGTAAACACACAGTTGGATAGTTTTATCTGCACTGAAGAAATTTCTAGGCCACTTTGGTTCATTAGGACATCTCTAAAATGGGCTCCAAAGGAAAGAATTGAAGAATAGAAATTTAATAAGTAAATAATGTAAAGTCCCTGTGTATTTATCTAAGAACAGATTACCTAGAAGTCAACACCTCTTGTGTTGACATGGGAATTTTGAAGTTGTACTTTGTGTGAGCAAGCATATTTATATTTTGTGCTTTTAAAAATTCTTATAGATATGTTTCTCCTCATTTGAAGAGAGATAAGTATTTTCCCTCCTGGACCTTCAGTAACTTGCTGGTGTCATATTTTATCAGCTGACAGGAAAAGTGTGGTACCTGCTATGAAAAGGAATAGCAGTACTATAGAGGGGCCAAGCCAGCTCAATAAGATAATTTAGAAGCCGAGAGAAAAGACAGTTAATGTGTATGTGGATAATAATGGCAAAGAAAATGTATCTGTGGCTTTGTAGATAAAAGTTGAGACATTCCATGTACGGAAGCTGATCACTAGCAGCTGAATCTGGAGACTGTGGGAAAGAAGACGCAACGTGTTTTAAGAAAAGCAGTTTCCATATGGGAAAAGACAAGATAGAAGGAAATGGACTGTAGATAAGATTCATTAACACAAAAATGTGTATGCAAGGATGGTAAGAAGTCAAAAATAGTGAGGAAACCTGTTGGAGAGTTATGTTGTGGTTCGAGGACCCGACCCCCGCAATGTGAAAAGAAGACACAAGGACACGTGATATAAGGTTAATGGGCAAGGAAAGGCCACAACTTTATTGATTACAGCAGTGAAAAGGTATTGGCTTAGGCATTGGATCTCTAAAACAAGTGGGTTTATTCACCAGTAGGTGGAGCCTGTTGATGCTAATCCAACTATAGGCTCTCCCCTGATGTCACCGAGGGTCGTGCCATGGCCTCCCACCAAGCAGGCATCGGACAGAATACACAACCGCCAGATTCCTTTAACGGAATACCCAAAAATTGAAGGCATAGGCGATGGCCACACCTAGCACTTCGACACACCACAACACATTATTCCAATGCCTAACCTACCCACCAATACCACAAAAGTTGTGACGATTGCTACGAGGTAGGCGAAAAAACCAAAAAGCCTAATGCCAAATGGAAAAACTCCTACCAGGCCCCCTGGGCAACCAGGACGACCAACCTAAGGTCCATAGCAAGGCCAATGACCTAAGCCCTGACTCAAAGGGAGTGGAGGGTGGGTGACTCGCAACGAGACAACGATGAAGAATGAGGCCCGGGAGAGGCTGGCGCTGCAGCAAAAGGCTGCTGAACACGCCCCCTCTGTGGCACCTGGTTGGATGCCTACCGGGGGGCGTGGGCGCCAGCCAGGTGAGGTGGAGGCAGGGGGCTAACGCCCCCTGCTAGGGGCGGTGCTCGGGCTCCCGCCCACAACCACTCCCCTCTCTTCCAGGGAGGAGAGTCTTTCTCTTGAAAAGAAGGGAACTCTGGAGACCAATGAGGTGGGAAGCCGTCCAAGAGCTGATTGATCTGTTAGATTATTGGCAAAAGTAGCAGAAATATTAGAGACAAGAATCAACCATTGCTTTCCACTTACCTGCTAATAAAATAAAATCCAAGTCACTGACAAAAATGTAATCAATTTCTCCATGTAATCAGTTTCTCAAGCCTGGAAATCTGACCTTGGGTCAAATTCTTTTCCACAGCTAATTGGTGTAAGAGTCCTTCAAATGGTTTTCAGCTATTGGTAGCTTCCTCTGCCATCTTTCATAGAATCAAAAATATATATGGAATTGTAGAGTTGGAAGTCCCTTCCAAGAATTCGACACAGTATTCCAGGTGTGGTCTGGCCAAGGCAGAATAGAGCGGTACTATGACTTCCATTGAGAGGAACACTATACTTCTGTTGATGTAGCCTAGGATAGTATTAGTTTTTTTGTTGCTGCATCACACTGTGGACTCATGATAAGCTTGTGGTTTACAAAGGCCCCTAGATCCTTTTCACATATACAGGTTCCTCCATCATATAGTTGTGCAGCTGGTTATTCCTGTCTAGCTGCAGAACCTGACATTTGTCCCCACTGAAATTCATTTTGTTTGTTTTGGCTCAGTTCTCCAATCTGTTAAGGTCATCTTTAGGCCTGACTACCTGCTTCATGAAAAAGGCAATGGTCCTTTAGGATTCGGGGGCGGGGGGAGAAATCAAATAAGAAATAAAAATCAAAGGGGAGATAATTACTAATTCACCTGTAGTTTTCATGCCCCATTGCATCTCAGCCTTCGAAGAAGCCACAGCACCTATAAATGAAATCATAGCACACTCTTGTGTCGGTTTACCCATCAACAGACAGTCACCAACCCTATTCTTCTTATCTTTCTCTGGGAATACAGAACATTTTGAAGATACTTTATATTTTGAATTAAAATGTAATTGAATAAATACTTTGAATGTTGTTGCAATTGTTTATTTATTTGTTTTGTATACCACCCTCCATCTGTAGATCTCAGGGTGGTTCACAATATCATTGGTGATCGACAGCTGCCTCTCCCATTTCCAGATAGTGAACACATGTTCAACACCTCTAAACTGAGGGTTATGTGAACTTGAATTGTTTACTACAATAGCTTCCACATACTGGTCAGACACACAGTGATGTGTTATAAAAAAAAAATGTTACTCTAGTTTCGTTATAATTCTTTCTAATGCTTTTAATTATTTGTTTTTAACTGCTTTTATTTATAATTTTAATATTATAATATTATAGTGGCGCCCTCCCTGTGGAACGCCCTCCCACCAGATGTCAAAGAGAACAGCAACTACCAGATTTTTAGAAGACATCTGAAGGCAGCCCTGTTTAGGGAAGCTTTTAATGTTTGATGCATTACTGTATTTTAATATTTTGTTGGAAGCCGTCCAGAGTGGCTGGGGAAGCCCAGCCAGATGGGCAGGGTATAAATAAAATATCATCATCATCATCATCATCATCATCATCATCATCATCATCATTTCTTATAAATCACACTTAGAGGTTTTGTTACAATCAAGCAGTGTATAAATCTTAATGAGTAAATAGATAAATAATAGAGATGGGGAGAAATGTGATTTGGTTTCCATTTAAAGGCACACCTGTCTAGCTGACACTTTCCAAAACAATGCACAAACCAAAACACAGCCATCTTTCAAAGATCACACTTCTTTGAATTTTGCAGTCCAGTTGTGCAGCCACGTAAGGTATATGAAAATGAGTATACTAAGGTAGGATGGACTTAAAATACATATATTATATACAAAACATGCAAAAATGTGTTCTGTTAAGGGAAATACGCTTTGCAAAAATGTGTATTTTAGGCAAAATTGTGTATATTGGGAGAAATTTACAAGAAAATTGATGAGGATTTTCATGTAGACTTTTTTTGTTTTTTAATGCAAACTAACGTGGAATTGTGGAGAACTGAATTTAAGTTTGGAAAAAATAAGAAAGTGAAAGAAACGCAACCTGACAGATTCACTTATTCCTCCATTGGAAAATGGAGAGCCAGTGTGGTGTAGTGGTTAAGAGCGGTAGTCTCGTAATGTGGGGAACTGGGTTCGCGTCTCTGCTCCTCCACATGCAGCTGCTGGGTGACCGTGGGCCAGTCACACTCCTTTGAAGTCTCTCAGCCCCACTCAGCTCACAGAGTGTTTGTTGTGGGGGAGGAAGGGAAAGGAGAATGTTAGCCGCTTTGAGACTCCTGAAGGGGAGTGAAAGGCGGGATATCAAATCCAAACTCTTCTTCTCTTCTTCATCTCCATTGTGCTGGGAAACTCAGGCCCTATCTGTGCTATACATTTACTGCAGCTTCATACCACTTTGAACAGACATGGCTTCCCTCAAAGAATCCTGGGAACTGTAGTTTGTTAAGCGTGCTGGGAGTTTTTAGGGGATTGGTATTGTGCTCCGAGCCCCAAAACCCATCAATAATGGAAATAAAGACACAGTGGAGACAGAATTTAGTTTAAATGTTAATGGGCAAATTTTGGCCACAACTTTACTGAATACACAAATGTGACTGGTATTGACTTAGGCATTGGTATCAAAACTATAACTGGCTCCTGCCCTACCTTGCAGGAAGCCTGTAAGGGTAAACAACCAGCAGGGGGAGCTCCATCAGTGTATATTGACTGGTGCTCACCCCTGGGGTTCCCGGGGGTCCTTGCATGGCCCTAGCCCTCTCCGGGCTTCGGACGAGATCCAGACCCCCAGATTCCTTTAACAGAATACCCTATTCATTGGAAGGGCAGGTGATGGCCGCACCTCCCCTCCCCACATTTCCCTAAACCAATGCCTAACCGCCAAACCTTACAAAGTTGTGACGATTGCTAAGAGGTAGGCAAAAACCAAGTGCCCACAGCCAATCTGCCACATTGGGAAAAATTCCTACCCGGCCCCCATTCCAAAACAGGCAACCAACCGAAGTCCAAAGCAAGGCCAAACATGACCTAATTAACAGGTGGGTGGGCGGGTATTTGACAGCGCGAAGCAAAAGGAGATCCCTACGTCACGCTGCCAAATAGATACCCCCAACCTTTGCCACAATGCCAATTGGCTAAAGGCCAGTGGCATAACTGTGGCACCACTAGCTTGGGGTGGGGCAAGCCCCACCCACAAGCCGGTTGGGTAAGAGTTTCAGGGACCAAGCACAACATGGACCCTCTGTTAGGAGGATCCAACTTACCCGCACAGAGCCACAATTCTCAGAGTTTCTTGAGAAGACAGATTGACTGTTACACTATTCTGAGAATTGCAGCTCTGGCGGCGAACCCTGATGTGTTTAGTAGAACTTAAGACCAGTGCTGATCAGAAACAGGGAGACCTGTTTCACAAAATCATTGATCTTGAATGAAAAGGGGTTCCCATTTGAGCAATCTTTATGGGCATGTTAAAACAGAGCGAAAATGTCCGCTTCCTCTGCAGTGAAGCTGGTGTACCACATAACCCACATCCTTCCTTGGCTTTTTGGCAAAACATCTGCCAAGAGAAGAAGAGTGTCCAGCCCAAAAAGGCTTTTTAATTTTTATTGTGGTGGGGAGTGGCTTGCATTTTGTCTGAATTTTTTGCTTCCTGTGTGCCAGCAGGCCTTCTCTGTCATGGCAGCTGTCGCTCTCAGAATCAAATGCCACCAAATTTGATGCAATCCGCGTTAAGATAACCTAAAAATGTTACACAGTAATGGCATGCAGCATAATTAGAAAAACCCAGTCCTTTCAAAGATGCCAAATGAACGAGGAAAAAGCCACAGAGAATCCTAATTTCCCCAAAACGCCTCTTTAAAAATGAATAAAGGAAGCCAGATACATAAAGAAATTCATGGCACTTGCAAAGTTCCTACTAAAACAACATGGCTAGACAGTTGCTGAATGAAATGCTAGGTAGGTAAATAATTATAGGAAAGTTTCGCCATCTCTAGGTCTGAATGACATGCTCAACCTGGCTTATAAAGGCAACAGTGTTATTAAGTAGGGATTCTATATTGCTCTGACATTTTCAAATATAATAGCACTGAACCCAACAAAGAATTCTAACAAGTATATTGTGATATAAGCTTTTGTGTGCTGGAGCTCACTTCATCACCTGCATACAATGGGCTCATAACAACCCATTTGTTAGTCTGTAAACCGACACAGGAGTCTGTTGTTTTTCCTGCAAGAGACCAACAGTGCTTCCCTTTGGGAATTTGTCTTCACATCAGATACCTTTTATTAGTGTATCTAGACTAGAGATGTGGATGTTCATTAACAAATGGGGAAAGTCTCCCACTCCTATTTTTTGTTTCCTGCTTTTCTAGCTTCTCACACTATCCCAAATGCTTTGATGCAATTGGTGAGATGAAAAGCTGCAAGATATACTTCAGGAAAGCAAGCCAAATGTATGTGAAGCTGTTGCTGCACAACTAAGGAAGAGGGAAGAATATAGTATATTTACAAAAGGAATAACTTCACATCATTATTGACTTGGAAATGATTACAGTGATTTCAACCATTAATTTAAACTGAGGGAAAATTAAGCTTGAACCCCCCAAATTTTGGAATTAGCGGTTTCTGAAAGCAAGTGCAAAATTTGTATTCACGTAATGCTAAGAACCAAATCAAAGTTTAAGAGTTTGATATCAGGATGCATGCCAGTACTCTGGAAACTGGGCAGCTGGGGGCAAAAAAATGTTGCACATTTTGCAAGATATTTCATGCATCCAAAATGGATGGGACCCATTCTACAAATGTTCAGTCCTTCGGTTACAGAAATACTTGTCCAGAGTCAAACTAGATGCAACGTTGAATGAATATTTGCATTTAATGTGCCCTTTAAAAAGAAAAAGAAAAAGAAAAGCAAAACAAATATTGGCCATTGAGGTGGGAGGAGGGATCATTATTGAGATCACAGCAAGCCAGGTGGCAAAGATGAGGAGTATAACCCTTGCTTCCTCTGTTGCAGTCCTGATGAAAATTGATCCTCTGAAACCCATCACTTGCCTTAGGAGGAAAGCACTGGCTGACACCGCTAAAGCGTTCAATGGGGCTTAGTCCTAGTTATGTTGCAAGATTATGGTCTACGACACCAGAACATCTCCCTACAGAGATAGCTGCACTCAGGGTGAGGGTTGCCATCCCAGTCATGATCCTACAGGCTGTGGGGGATGGGGGTTCATAGACATTTTGGGTGATTGCAAGTTGCTTGAATGTGGCAGTGCATTGCTCTCACACAACACATTACTGCAAAGATCATCACATATCACACCACTAGCGGAGGAAGAGGAGTGTGGGGGGAGCGCACCACCCCCAGCAGCGCGATCCCGGCAGGGTGCCATCGCGGCTGTTCCCCCCACCCGCACTGGGCACCCCGCCCCCGCAGGCAGCACGCCACGCCCCCAGGATGTGCACCAGCGCACCCCCACCTGCTTTTCACCCTCCGGTGCCAGAGCATGAAGCTCCACCACAGTATCACACCCACCAATGAGCTAAGTGGGGGTTCATGGCTATTAATCCCTGCAATAAAAAAAAATCCACAATTTTACCCTCTGAAAATTGAAATACAAACACCTTCCATTCACAGTTATTATTTGAAGATAGTGGGGAATTAATTAATAAAAGGGTCTATATTGTGTAGCTTAAATCTTCTATTCAATGCATATGTGCTATGGGAGACTGGCATGCATCCTGTTGCTTATAGTTGGACTGTTACGCCATTCATCCAGTCTTCAGCAGTACAAATGGAGAAAAATAGTAAAAGTAAATGAAGGAGTCTAGCAGCCCTGCAACTAACACTCCAGTCCACTGCTGCTATCTTCACCTGTGGCTCCATGCCAATCTACTCCTCACTGAAAACAAAGCTGCTGTTACACACCTTCCATATTCCCAAGGTGCGCTTTGGGGACATCTATGTGCAAAGACTTTGAAAGACTGTAACACGGGGGAGCTTTTGTCCAAGTTAATAACACTGGATTTGTAACTCAGCTGTCAGATTCCAAATTGCAACAAGATCAGTACACTCATCACTAGTAGTGGATTGGATGAGGGTCAATAAATTAATGGCGAACGCTGACAAAGTGGAGATGCGAATGGTACGAACATCTCATATGTAGTCGGGCCATTGGTCCGTCTTGCTCAGTATTCTCTATAGCAGGTTTTCCCCAACTTGGGCCTCCAACTGTTTTTGGACTACAGTTCCCATCATCCTTGACTACTGGTCCTGTTAGCAAGTGATGATGGGAGTTGTAGTCCAAAACCAACTGGAAACCCAAGTTTGGGAAACCCTGATCTATACTGACTGGCAGAGGCACTCCAAGGTTTCAGGCAGCATTGAATCTGGGCCTAGGACTTTTTTCATGCAAAGTTCTACCACTGAGCTGCCTCTGTTTTTGGTAGATAGTTAATGTGTTCAAGGAACTGGTGTTCAGCTGCAACATCCTCAGAGGATCAGGGACTACAAAGCTTAGTCCAACAATTGAAGCTGATACAACTGTGACCCCTCCTGGACACTGATGGGGTCTGGTAATTTTCAGGTTTGATTAGTGCAATTTGTTGTATGGGGGCTGCCTTTAAAGACATTATCCTGGCCCCCATTAGCAATCTAGCCACCATATTTTGTACTTGGTTCCAGAGTACAAAATATAGTGGTGAGATGTCTAATGGAGGCCAGGCAACGGGAAATGATCTTAACAGTATTCAAACAATGCCATTGATTCCTAGTTCCCATCTGGGCTCAATTTTAATCAGAAAACCCTACCTTTAAAACCCTCACTTACATCCAATTGATTCCAATAGGCCTACACTGAGTCTGGACCCAACCCTCTGGTGCTTTCTTAGGGTTTGTTGTTGAATTTTTTTTGCTGCTGTTTTTATAGGTTCACTTCACAATATTGTGTTTTTCTGTTTTCTTTTGTTTCTGTTTTGTTTGTATTTTAGTTTTTTTTTAACTTGTAAGCCACCTTTGGAATATTGTAGTACTGGAGATGTTGCGTAGATGCATTCCAGAAACAAAACAAAATGAAATAACTGAATTGGAGATAGCATTGTTTGACACTGTGAAATAACAAAACAAACTGAGTACGACGTTAACTTAAAATATAAAGGTAAAGGTAAAGGTACCCCTGCCCGTACGGGCCAGTCGTGTCCGACTCTAGGGTTGTGCGCCCATCTCACTTAAGAGGCCGGGGGCCAGCGCTGTCCAGAGACACTTCCGGGTCACGTGGCCAGCGTGACGAAGCTGCTCTGGCGAGCCTGCACCAGCGCAGCACACAGAAACGCCGTTTACCTTCCCGCTATAAAGCGGTACCTATTTATCTACTTGCACTTGCGGGTGCTTTCATCCTGCTAGGTGGGCAGGAGCTGGGACCGAACGACAGGAGCTCACCCCGTCGCGGGGATTCGAACTGCCGACCATACGATCGGCAAGTCCTAGGCGCTGAGGTTTTACCCACAGCGCCACCCATGTCCCCAACTTAAAATATAGCAACCACTTAATTCTCAGATTTGCTAAATAAGATCAAGTTATTGCTAGTAAAAGTAAGAGGGGGAACAAATAGGTTTAGGATGGGTTTTACTTAAATCTCAATAATTCCTTGATGTATGTCATTTTGAAAATGAAACATAATGTCCAGGAACTGGAAATCTTCTACACTGCAGGTTTCAAAGGAAGGCAGATAAGGGGTCAATACACAGGGAATCTTTATTCTGAGGTTAAAGTTTCGACTACAAAGATCTTTGAAATATCTTCCATGTCCCGCATACTCTGGATCAGGGGTCAGCAAACTTTTCCAGCAGGGGGCCGGTCCACTGTCCCTCAGACCTTGTGGGGGGCCAGATTATATTTTTGGGGGAAAACGAATGAATTCCTATGCCCCACAAAAAAACCCAGAGATGCATTTTAAATAAAAGGGCACATTCTACTCATGTAAAAACACACTGATTCCTGGACAGTCCGCGGGCCGGATTTAGAAGGCGATTGGGCCGAATCCAGCCCCCGGGCCTTAGTTTGCCTACCAATGCTCTGGATAATGAATTTCAAAAAAAGCCCAACATTATTGTGGGACACTCCCATGCTAGGTGAATCCTATCAGGGTCAGATTTCTAAATGTATTTCACTGGCACCAACACAACTGTCTCTCTGTAGTCACTGTGGACCGCAGCCATATAGTTTGTTTTGTAATAGCAATTCTGTTGATGATCTAATCTTCAAGGTATGTTGCACTTCAGAGCACAAGGCACTGAAGAATTCCTGGGTTGTTGGGTTTTTTGTTGGGTTTTTTGTTTTTAACAGCTATCCCCATTAATCAGTAAGTGGAATGTTGCTCTCATCCATTGCTGGTGAGATTCAATTCCTCTGTCTTTGCTGCAACAAAGAATTAAGCCACTTAACATTCTTATTTCTTACGCTATTACCAACAGCTTGTAAAGACCTGTGTACCAGAACAAGATACTTGTTTGCAAAATATTACCTGGCATTGCTTCTACAAAACCCACTGCTGAACATATTTCAGTATTGCACACCTTCTCTAATGCAGGGTGGAAATGATAGCATGATTCTTTGCGTCTTCCAGGTCAGCTCCCCCTTTCCTTTTGGCCTTTGCATCTTTTGTCCATTTTGCCAACAACATTCATACCTCTGGCTGTCACCAACATTCTTGAATCCTCCCCAAGGAGAACCTTCCTTTTCTTCAAAGCCTACCATCTAGTTCACTATCTAGCATTCATTCCCTGTACAAAGTTCTTCCTTTAAACCTAGCCAACTCACATGAGTCATGCCTGAACCCTAGTACTGAAAACAGAAGTGAGTCCTGGTTCAGATAGATAGGTAGCTGGGTAGATAATTTCACAGAGCAACACAGACAGTTGCCTTATATAGTCAGACCATTGATCTGTCATGCTCAGTCTTGTCTATAGTAACTGACAGTAGTTCTTGAGGATTTCAGATAGGAGTCTTTTCCAGCCCACTCCACAGATGCCAGGGATTGAATCTGGAGCCATTTGGCTGCAAAGTGTGTTGCTTCACCACTAACCAGTGTCCAATTTATGTATAAGGTAAACAAGTTATATCTTAGGGCCCCACTCTCTTGGGGCCCCCCCAAAAAATTAAAGGAAAAAAATAACCCTGAATGTACATTTCCAAAATATAAGATAAAAAACAAATAAAATAAAACTTACATACAGTGGTACCTCGGGTTACAGACGCTTTAGGTTACAGCTGCTTTAGGTTACAGACTCCGCTAAGCCAGAAATAGTACCTCGGGTTAAGAACTTTGCTTCAGGATGAGCACAGAAATTGTGTGGCTGCAGTGGAAGGCCCCATTAGCTAAAGTGGTACCTCAGGTTAAGAACAGTTTTAGGTTAAGAACAGACCTCTGGAATGAATTAAGTTCTTAACCCGAGGTACCACTGTACAGCAACAGTGTTTTGATGTAAATAATGTGCTTTGATGTAAATAATGGGCCCCGCCTGCTAGCCTGCTCCCTAAAATATCACTGGTTTGCTCATTTCTATATATAAGGTGCCTACATTCTTCATCTCCTTCATGGATCACTGCTTTGTCGTGGCGAAGGGGCTTGAATAACTCAGAGAAGCTATGAGCTACACCGTACAGGGCCACCCAAGACGGACAAGTCATAGCGAAGAGTTTCGACTAAACGTGATCCACTTGGAGCAGGAACCAGCAAGCCACTCCAGTATCCCTGCCAAGAAAACTCCATGGACAAAGACAACAACAATATTCTTCATGGACTGGTTGCATGGCAACATGGGCAAATGGCTTTAGATACCTATTAGGTCCATAAATTACCATATAGCATATATTCAACACAAAAAAACAGCAACAATTTGTCTGGACATATAAAGGCCCCATTACCTTCAGTAGCTTAGGGCCTCATCAAACCTAAATCTGGTCCTGCCACTGACTGTGGGTCTCTCCCAGATCAAGCACTGTACATTCTATGTACATGACCTGGCTTATACTATTAAGCAGAGAGATGAATCCTTGTTCACGCTGGACAAAGTGAAACCCTGAGATGAAAAACTGTTGTTGTTCTCCTTGATGATGTAGAATATGAGGGGGTGATTTATGCTTCAAGCAGCTATAGCAGTGTTTCCCAAACTTGTGTCTCCAGCTGTTTTTGGACCACAGTTCCCATCATCTCTAGCTAGCAGGCCAAGTGGTCAGGGATGGTGGGAATTGTAGTTCAAAAACACCTGGAGGCCCATTCTGGGAAACACTGAGCTATAATATAACAGATTATTTTTATTTCAAGCCATGTGAGTACCACCTTTATTCATCATGCAGTCATTGTATTTAGGACGGTCTGGAAGAAAAATAAATGCACATGTCCATACAACATATAGGATAATTTATTCTGCTTAATTTTATAGATAAGAGCATGCAAATGAACGCACACTATAGATGCATAGATAGTCTAGGTAAAATATGTATTTACATTTTTTTCTTTCTTCAAAAAAGTATGCTTAATATAGGATTCAGTATCCAATGTGGCAGACGGGAAAGGCCTTCCATATCTCTGGTTGCTTATGCCAAGGTCTAAAAGCCAGGATTCCTGAAAACTGATTAAGGTAGCTTTATATTTACTTTAATGAGTGAAGCAATGTATTTTCAATTACTATACCACAGATGGGATACCATCTGTTAGCATACGGCATTGGCTCTTAAAGGAGTGTTTACAACTGGGAGAACATGACTTCCTATTAGAGAGAACAAGCAGATTAATATAATTTTCAAAAGTGTGAGTGGTAGATTTTTATTGACATTAAGGATACATCCACTCTGTAGTACAGGAACACGTCAATACAGTGAAGAGGAAGCCACTTCATTCAAGGGAAAATATTCTTGATGCCATCCATCCATTCTTTGCTTTAATCATGACCAAAGAAGAAGAAGAAGAAGAGTTTGGATTTGATATCCCGCCTTTCACTCCCTTTAAGGAGTCTCAAAGCGGCTAACATTCTCCTTTCCCTTCCTCCCCCACAACAAACACTCTGTGAGGTGAGTGGGGCTGAGAGACTTCAGAGAAGTGTGACTGGCCCAAGGTCACCCAGCAGCTGCAGGTGGAGGAGCGGAGACGCGAACCCAGTTCACCAGATTACGAAACTACCGCTCTTAACCACTACACCACACTGGCTCTCAAAGCCAAAGAAAAGACAGTATAAATCCCTTCAAGGGTAGAGGTTCTTTCACATGCACCATGATGGATCTCTCATGGCTAAGCCAGTGTTAGTTAGCCGTATCATTTTAGACAGCGGAGATGAGCATTTGTTCAGTAATACCAGAAGCCATTATGTGTAGCATCCTCAAAGTCATGGAGGTCATACTATTTGTATGAGTAAGAGCTATTTCTTAGGCTTCCCAGGTATTGTGGGAAACCTGCCTTGCCCCACCCTCCGGCCCTAGGAGGAGTCCTCATAAGGGAGCTGGTCCTGGAGGAAGAACTGTGAGGGGAGAGACTCCATCAGGCAAGGCCCCCTTCCACCTGCCTTGCTCCACCCTCTGCTTCTCAATGTGTATTGTATTGTTTTATGTACTGTAGCTTGCCATTGTTTTATTGATTATAGTTTAGATATTGTTGTAACTGTTGAGTGGATTTCTGTTTAACTTTTATATGTCGATATTATTATTTTATACTATTCTAATTGATTGTTGAATGTTACTTTTTTGATGTTGGCTGCCTGTTTTAAAGTTCTGTTTTATTATCACATTTTTGTATTGCATTAGATTGTTATAAGATGTACATTTTTTGTTTCTTCAGCTTTTTTTTATTTTTTTTTTTATAAAATTTTTATTGGTTTTACAGAATACAGAAATACAAAGAGAAACAAACAAAGACAGAAAAAGAAAAAAGTAGATGTTTCAAATTTCCATATTCCCTTTATCTGGACTTCCCCACATCTTCCAGACTCTGCATTATTTATAATACAAACTTCAGCAATTTATTATCTTGTTTCATAACTTATTGTATCTTTCAATTTATCATGTTTCCAAATTCAAAATATTGTATCCCAATTCTTATATATCCTATTTGAAACACAATAAACCTTATTTCATTGTTCCACCTTTAACTTTTTGTGCCTTAGTTTTCATTTCATCCAATTACAATTGCTGGGGCTGGTGTTTCCTAAAAAATGCATTTTCTTAACATTCATACAACTTACAATGTTTTTGCAAATAGTCCTTGAATTTTTTCCAGTCCTCTTTTATTACTACTTCTCCCAAATCTCGGATTCTGCCAGTCATTTCAGCCAGTTCCATATAGTCCATCAACTGCGTCTGCCATTCCTCCAGTGTGGGTAAATCTTGTGTCTTCCAATACTTCGCAATGAGAATTCTTGCTGCTGTAGTAGCATACATAAAAAAAGTTCTGTCCTTCTTTAACACACTCTGGTCTACAATGCCCAGAAGGAAGGCCTCCGGTTTCTTAGGCAAGGTATATCTGAATACCTTTTTTAACTCATTATGAATCATCTCCCAGAAGGCCTTCACTTTCGGACATGTCCACCAGAGGTGAAAGAATGTCCCTTCCGCCTCCTTACACTTCCAACATTTGTTGTCAGACAAGTGATATATCTTAGCAAGCTTGACTGGGGTCATGTACCACCGGTATATCATTTTCATAATATTTTCCTTCAGGGCAGTGCATGCCGTGAATTTCATTCCGGTGTTCCATAACCTTTCCCAGTCTTCAAACATAATGTTGTACCCAATATCCTGTGCCCATTTTATCATGGCGGATTTGACTGTCTCATCCTGAGTATTCCATTTAAGCAGCAAGTTATACATTCTCGAAAGTAGTTTATTTTTTGGCTCTAACAATTCTGTCTCTAGTTTCGATTTTTCCACCTGGAATCCCACCTTCTTGTCCACTTTAAAAACCTCCTGAATTTGTGCATAGTGCAACCAATCTCGCACCTTGTTTTTTAGTTTTTCCAAGCTCTGCAACCTCCAATTGTCTCCAATTTTTTCAATTATTTCCCAATATTTAGGCCAATAGGCCTCCATATTAAGCCTCTTACGTGCTTTGGCCTCCACCGGTGAAAGCCACCTCGGGGTCTTACTCTCCAGTAAGTCTTTATATTTTGTCCAGACCATCAAAATTGCTCTTCTGACAATATGGTTTTTAAACAGTTTGTGCACTTTAACCTTGTCATACCACAAATATGCATGCCACCCAAAAGCATTATCAAACCCTTCCAGATCTAGGACATCAGTGTTCTCCAATAAAATCCAATCTTTCATCCAGCAGAAGGCTGCAGATTCATAATATAACCTCAAGTCTGGCAGGGCAAATCCCCCTCTTTCTTTCACATCAGTTAGTATTTTAAACTTTATTCGGGGCTTTTTGCCCTGCCAAACAAACTTAGAAATATCCTTCTGCCACTTTCCAAAACATTCCACCTTGTCCACGATCTGAAGGGCCTGAAACAAAAATAACATTTTCGGCAATACATTCATCTTTATAGCTGCTATTCGACCCAACAAGGAAAGTTTCAATCTTGACCATATTTCCAAATCTCTTTTAATCTCTGACCAACATTTCTCATAGTTATCTTTAAACAAATTCAAATTTTTGGAGGTCAGATACACCCCTAGGTATTTTACTTTTTTAACCACATTTAATTCTGTTTCTTTCAGAAATTCATCTGTTTCTGTAATTGTCAAATTTTTTGCTAAAACCTTGGTATTTTGCTTATTCAGCTTAAATCCCGCCACCCGACCAAAGTCAGAAATTAGTTCTAACACTCTTTTAGTACTAGAGACTGGTTCCTGTAATGTTAATACCAAGTCATCTGCAAATGCCTTCAATTTATATTGTTTCACTCCGACCTCAATTCCTTGTACAGACCTGTCCTTTCTAATCATATTCAATAGCACCTCCAGGACTGAAATAAACAATAGGGGGGATAGGGGGCACCCCTGCCGTGTTCCTTTTTCAATTTTAAACTCCTCTGTCACCACATTGTTTACTATCAATTTAGCTTTTTGTTCTGAATATATTGCTTCTATACCATTTTCAAACCCCCGTCCCACTCCCATCCCTTCCAAATTTTTCTTCATAAACATCCAAGAAATATTTTTGTTTCTTCAGCTTGACTATTGTAAGATAGAAAGGCGGTATACAAATTTAAAATGAAGATAATGATGATTTCTTAGGTTTGCCGGGTATTGTGGGAACTGTATTTTGGTGCCTTTCCACAGCACTGGGGTAACAGGAGAAGTCCAGGACATCTATAGAAGCAGTTCACCATGTGGCATTGCTCTAATGTCTGGAGGGTTGGTGCTGACATAAGGAGATGCCGCAGGGTGGAAGCTTTCCACAAGACATAAGAAGAAGAGGCACTACAGTGGCCAACTCTAGCAACACAGAAGTGAATCACAGTTCTTCTGCCAGTTTCCGATTGTCTGTTCCCATTGCATCTTGCTGGAGATAATTTTGACCTATGCCTGCGTCAGAATAGGAATTTGAGGAAGCAGGGGAGTGGTATATTCCTGTCACACCAATTCATTTTGAAGACATTACCCAGTTGGCTCACCCAATTGGTTGAATGCAAGAAATTACCACTTCATAAATGGTTGTCTCTATTCATTCCCTCTCTCTTGGTGGCATTCAACTAAGCTTTACTCAGAACGCACCCATTGAAAATAATGGTCACAACATAGCTATGTCCATTTATTTCAATGGATCTACTCTGAGGAATACTTAGCTGACTAACACTCTCTCTTTAAATTAATCAAGCTTTTATTTTTCTATTTCTCAGTCATTAATGTCGCTGTGATCTAGATCATAGTTGCAAAGAGAAACAATAAATGAATAGCTAAAGTGTTTTGATACTCAAGTTTAAACATAAATCCCCCTGCAAATGAACAGCATATATTCAGATCTTTTATTAGGCAGATGGATAGTTTTGTGCTGCCAATGTATTAGCTAGGGACTAGCACAATTTATTTTTAAATCCTCTCTAGCTGGTATATTGCTAGTGTATACATGCTTAAAGGCCTACGGGATTGAGAAATCTATTTGTCTGTTTTGCTATTAAAACAAACATAATCATAGCCTCAACTGGTTCCCATGGAGGGTTGTTTCATAAACTGATGGCATGATAGTGTCCCAAGAGTTGTGGTATTAGTGGCTGGCACAGAAAATGTAAATTAAGCTGTGCTCAACAGAAATGAAATAGAAAACATTTGAATTTCATTGGTGAACAGCATTCCAAATGCACTCAAAAAGCTGCACATACAGGCTGCAGTCTGAAAGTAAAGTTTGTGGTGTCCCAACAGTTTTTGCTTGCTATACACTCCAACAGTCTTATCTTCTGGTACCTCTTACTGATTTTAGTCACTGTTCTTATTCTGCCCATTGGGGATGTGCTTTTAAAACTCTGTTAATGGGCTTCCTGATCCTGAAAGTCTCTGTGTTAAATCGACACTGGGCAGCCAATGCATTTTTACTCTGGTGCAAGTGGACCCCAAACTGCTTAGTTTGATAATAAGCTAACCTTAGAGTTTGGTTTTTTAAAAAAGAAAGAAAGAAAGAAAGAAAGAAAGAAAGAAAGAAAGAAAGAAAATGTTTTACACTCACAACTGATCTGGGGGTATTTTTTATAGAATAGCTGCTATCCAGACACCTTCTACAACATCTCCTAACAACCTTGCTTCAGAAGCTAACACGGGGAGCATCCAGCAAACTTGTTCTGTCAGTTTTCTGTTGTGCAAGGGGACTCCCCCCCCCTTCCAATCCCCACGTCCTCTCTAAATCTGCCGCAGAGGGTTGGGGGAACCCTCAGAACAGATTTAGGGGGAGATAGGAGGGTAAATTCTATTGTGCAAGAAGTCCTTGGATAGAACCATGGTTACATGCAAGCCTCACAGTGTCTCCATGGAAAGGTTAAAAAAAACGAGTGTGACAGGCAGTAGTGAAACCAGAAAAATGTGTATGGTTGGTAGCAGGTGGGAGATAGAACCAGAATTGTTTACAGTGCAAATGTAGAAATTCCATAGCGATAAGATATTATCACAAATAATACAAAAACAGCAGCATAAAACAGCGGAAGGGAAATTGCTTCAGAAAGCAGATCAGCAGCAGATGAAAGAAAGAGTAGGATTTCAGCGTTTGGAAGAAGACTGGTTCCTAGATCTTCTAAGACTCAGAAGGTGGAGCCTGGGAGATAAAGATGTCTAGCAGATCCAGGAGTGGAGCCTGTTAGGATAAGGGCAGACCATGGCAATATCAGGACTGAATTAGAAATGGCACCTGATAGACATGGGAGATGCTGGTTCATAGGTAGACCCTGGTGAAGCCAGAGGGGACGCTAATGGCAAAAACTCTTGGGCCTTGGTTCTGGGACTCACCCTAGGACTTATCTCCTTCCCCAATCCCTGGAGATCACGAGGAGGTGCCTAAAAGCCTGTAATCCAACAGTGGCAGCCACAAAAGTAGTAGTAGTAGTAGTAGTAGTAGTAGTAGTAGTAGTAGTAGTAATAATAATAATAATAATAATAATAATAATAATAATAATAATAATTTATTATTTATACCCCGCCCATCTGGCTGAGTCTCCCCAGCCACTCTGGGCGGCTCCCAATCAAGTATTAAAAACAATACAGCGTTAAATATTAAAAACTTCCCTGAACACGGCTGCCTTCAGATGTCTTTTAAAAATAGGATAGCTACTTATTTCCTTCACATCTGAAGGGAGGGTGTTCCACTGGGCGGGCACCACTACCGAGAAGGCCCTCGGCGCTGGATCTCAGTGTCCGGGCTGAACAATGGGGGTGGAGATGCTCCTTGAGGTATACTGGACCGAGGCCATTTAGGGCTTTAAAGGTCAGCACCAACACTTTGAACTGTGCCCGGAAACGTACTGGGAGCCAATGCAGATCTCTCAGAACCGGTGTTATGTGGTCCCAGCGGCCGCTCCCAGTCACCAGTCTAGCTGCCGCGTTCTGGATTAATTGCAGTTTCCGGTCACCTTCAAAGGTAGCCCCACGTAGAGCGCGTTGCAGTAGTCCAAGCGGGAGATAACTAGAGCATGCACCACTCTGGCGAGACAGTCCGCGGGCAGGTAGGGTCTCAGCCTGCATACCAGGTGGAGCTGGTAAACAGCTGCCCTGGACACAGAATTGACCTGTGCCTCCATGGACAGCTGTGAGTCCAAAATGACTCCCAGGCTGCGCACCTGGTCCTTCAGGGGCACAGTTACCCCATTCAGGACCAGGGAGTCCCCCACCCCCACCCACCCCCTGTCCCCAAGAACACTACTTCTGTCTTGGCAGGATTCAACCTCAATCTGTTAGCCACCATCCATTTTGCTCAAGTGGGATGGCTTCTGCAGAGTGTTTATATATCCTATCTCTCTATTAATTTTAGTGCTGCTGTTTTCTCTCAGACTCCACGGCGATGAATCCTCCTCTGTGCAAATGAACAAGTCTCAGTGTAGATTCCCCCCCCCCCCGTCTTCTTTAATGGATTTGAGGTTATGTTTCCAAGGGCACCATTCAACAAGTGGTGCACTTTGATGGAAACACTGATTAGGTTAGAAAACATTTACACGATGCTACCTGAAGTCTAAAGGTGAATCTGAGCATTTATCAAAGTCAATAAATAGTGCCAGTGCGCCTAGGAATAAATTAAAAGCCGGTACATCCAGGGATATATTAAAAATAAAGCAAAATCACACTATGTTCAGGATCCTGATGCCAGAACAGGAAGAAACAAACAATCCATTTCCTCTTGTAGAATTACTGTATTGTTGGGGGGGGGGGAGGGAGACACACAATGGGCTAATGAGACTGAAATACTTGGCAACTAAGGGGAATTATTACAGTGGTACCTCGGGTTAAGTACTTAATTCATTCCGGAGGTCCGTTCTTAACCTGAAACTGTTCTTAACCTGAAGCACCACTTTAGCTAATGAGGCTTTCCGCTGCTGCTGTGCCGCTGGAGCACGATTTCTGTTCTCATCCTGAAGCAAAGTTCTTAACCTAAAGCACTATTTCTGGGTTAGCGGAGTCTGTAACCTGAAGCGTATGTAACCTGAAGCGTATGTAACCCAAGGTACCACTGTATAGCTAAAACTACATATGCCACAGAGTTAGTTCACTTGGCATTAAATCTGCCTGTTCTGTGGTTATCCAACTGTTTCATCTTAAGGTCAGATTCATCTTCTGCCCATGGTGAGGTGTATGGGGGGGGGGACCATCTCACACCAAATGTTCTTCCAGCTTCCCAGTGCAGCCATTTGGAGACCAGTGCATCTACCTGCAATGCACACTGAGCTTGTCAGGGTCAGTTTCTGCAGCATGTATTTGCCTTCAGCCTCTATAGCATCTAGCTTACTATCCTGAGTGTTTATAAAATAAGCCTAATATTACAATACCAGTTCAGGGAAAACAATAAATGCTCAGTACATCCATCCCAAAGCTTGCAATACCTCTTGTCCCATATGCTTCCTTAGACCATGGGTAGGCAAACTAAGGCCCGGAGGCCAGATCCGGCCCAATCGCTTCTAAATCTGGCCCACAAACGGTCTGGGAATCAGCGTGTTTTTACATGAGTAGAATGTGTCCTTTTATTTAAAATGCATCTCTGGGTTATTTGTGGGGCATAGGAATTTGTTCATTTTTTTCCCCAAAATATAGTCCGGCCCCCCACAAGGTCTGAGGGACAGTGGACTGGCCCCCTGCTGAAAAGGTTTGCTGACCCACTGCAGCAAACAGCAATAAAAAATATAATATGCTAATAAGACTACTCAATTTTTTTTTGAGGGGATATTGTATGGTTCAGAGCAGGGGTCAGCAACCTTTTTCACCCAGGGGCCGGTCCACCGGTCAAAGATTGATACTGAAACCCGGCAAAGGAACAAACAGGTGTGGGCTGCTTAAATGGGCAAGGGGTGGATCCGAGGGAAGCCTACCTCCTCTATCAGCTCCGCCCTCTGACACAGCCCAAGTCCCCAGCCTGCATCCCCATTAGCCAAAGCTGGGTGCAGGCTAGGATCCAGTTCCTGATAGGTGGAGGGGGCTTAAGCCTATCAGGCACCACTGTTCCAGTTTCCTTGTCAGGGCCCCGGGGAAGCCTTTGCCATCCTGCAATGCTGTGGCACCAAAAGGGGTGAGCGGACTTGTGGCTCCAATCTGTCTTGGACTTTGCCATCATTATGACTTGCCCCCCAAAAAACAATGACCATGCACATTAAATGCTGTGACATGTTTAATATCGCACCTAGTTTGGACCGTAAGCTCACAAAAAGAGAGATGTATTTCCCCTAAAGTGGGGCATTGAAAAATAAAGCCAGAATAAAAAAGGCATTTGTGAATTATCCCTATTAATTTTTAGCACAGCAGATGATAAAAGAACTGGAGGGGAATTTGCAGAAGTCGTGCCATTGTTGCACTGCAACAGAGACACAGTTACCAGAGCATTGATATTTTGCAGAAATCCATCTCTACTTTTGTCAGATAAGGCCACAGTTTTAAAACAATTCTTTGAAGGCAGCTGAGGCTCAAATGAGATTGTGCGCTTATCTGACTGAAGGTAGAGGGTGCTTAGTTCTTGGAAGATAACAAATTGCAGTAAGACCTTTGGAAGCCAATGTTATCTGATAATTGACCTTAGCCCTCTATCAAGTGCCCTCTATTTGCCTTGTCTAGTATAAGGTAGAAGTGTGTGAACTCTGAAGCTGTTTCCTCTTCAGAGTGAAAGGAAGTGAAAGCAAAAAGATTATTCAGGGGGAAATGAATTGGTGATATTTCAGAAAAGGTTTCTACATTAACATTCCTCTCTTGCCAGTTTTTAATGTCTAATAACTTTAACATTTGTTCGAAAGGGAACGGAGTCTTTTCAGCTGATAAATAGATGACATTCCGCATGGAACCTATGTTAGTGTTTTGCTTTGCCCAAATTCTTCTGTTCTGTTCCGTTTCATGCATCGTATTTTTCACAGATAGCTGCAAAAGATGCAATGTGAAAAGTGTAAGCAGTGCATGTGGCAAATGTTCTCTTTCCAGTTGTGCGTATCTCATAAAATATGCACATGGTGAACAAATTTCAGGAGTTGAGCACTGTGTGGCCCTTGATCCGAAGGCTAGCAGACTGGGATTTGATCTGTGCCCCAGCAATTAGAATTCATCCCCACTTCCACATGTTCCACCAATTTCCCCTGCAGCACCTGCTGTTTATCACTGAATCAGAAAAAATGGCAATTGTTTTTCCCCCCTGAGGATTGAGATTTGTTCCAATTCAGTGGTAAACAATGGGTTTTCCTGCAGAAAGTGGCGGGACAAACATAAAACTGCCATCCAATACCTATACCCAAGTGGTTCAGTACGGTGCTCGTGTCAGGAATGTTATGTTTGTTGCTCCTAATTTCAAGACTAGGGTGGCGCTGTGGTCTAAACCACAGAGCCTAGGGCTTGCTGATCAGAAGGTTGGCGGTTCAAATCCCCACGACAGAGTGAGCTCTCATTGCTCGGTCCCTGCTCCTGCCAACCTAGCAGTTCGAAAGCACGTCAAAGTGCAAGTAGATAAATAGGTACCGCTCCGGCGGGAAGGTAAATGGCGTTTCCGTGCGCTGCTCTGGTTCGCCAGAAGCGGCTTAGTCATGCTAGCTGCATGACCCGGAATCTGTCTGCGGACAAACGCCGGCTCCCTCGGCCTATAGAGCGAGATGAGTGCCGCAACCCCGGAGTCGTCTGCGACTGGACCTAACGGTCAGGGGTACCTCTACCTTTATAGCCCTGAAAGTTCTGCCTCATTTCTGCATGTCCCATGGAATTATACCTATTCTGAATTCCCCTCTGACACACTTCCCTGGGACGCAGTAACCTCCCTGACCATGCACATCCCATGGCTTGCATATAATCCCCTTTTAAGATGAAAAATAATCTTAACCGCTAGACTCAGAGGATCTTTCCACTTTCCAGGATGTGGTGACAGAGAAAGCTCGAATGGTTTCTGCTGTAACATGCAAAAGGGAAAGTTGTTCATCTCCCCTGCAGAAATAAGCAAATTCTTTGTGCATTTAGAATTCATGCATCTCCACATGAATGGAAAATATATGTTGCTCTTTTGTACACTATAATGGAAGTCTATAAAGCATAAAACATGCGTGCTTTCTTTTTCACTAATGCATGAAATGGCTTGACTGAAGAATGCCCTTTTCTCAGAGTGTTTTCACATGTGACCCTATATGTGTGTCCAGACCTATATAATTTGAATGGTAAGCCTGATGTGGAACACACTTAAATTTTGTTCAAGCCTACAGTCTGCTCTTAAGGACTCAGTGCAGGGAAAAACTATAATTCCTGTCTGAAGCTGGACACTCCTTCACTGAAGCACTATATATATTCTTAAGGTGAGGAACAAACGATTGAATGAATATTTATCTATTTATTCAGAATATTTATTTCCCACCTTTCCAGCAGAATATTGTTCAAGGTGGCTAACAAAAAAAAAAAAAACATCAACCTAGAGACTAATACATACTGAAAATAAATTATAAAGATCACATACCAAAGAAATTAGCAGCACTAAATACAAGTCATATATGTAAGCAGCAGAAAGTTTTCCAAAGGTCACCAGCTTTTCTTTTCTTTTAAGGATTTTGGTGTTAAGTGGTACAATCACATGGGCTTCTTCTGCAGTATAGTTGAAGGTTACCATGATTAATAAAAGAGCCAAGCCACATTCTCTTCGATTGCTTTCTACACAGTAGACCTCGCCAACTGAGGCTGAGCAAAATGTTGGACCTATAACTCTGAGAAGAAGTCAAATGAGGTTTTTCCTGGCAGATTGGGACAAAGATATCACTGTTTTAGTAGCTTCCTTTTTAGCCACAATTTTACCCGAAAGGGTTCCCTTCCTTTCGGGGAACAGACAGAGCGAAGCAGAATATCTAAGTGCACATGATCACAGTATGACCTTTGACAGCTTCACCCTTGTCCTTTTAATTATCCCACTGACCTGAAATGTTTTATACTGTGATGCCAATAAAGGTACAGTGGTACCTCAGGTTACAGACGCTTCAGGTAACAGACGCTTCAGGTTACAGACTCTGCTAACCCAGAAATAGTACCTCAGGTTAAGAACTTTGCTTCAGGATAAGAACAGAAATCGTGCTCTGGCGGCGCGGCAGCAGCAGGAGGCCCCATTTGCTAAAGTGGTGCTTCAGGTTAAGAACAGTTTCAGGTTAAGAACAGAACTCCGGAATGAATTAAGTACTTAACCCAAGGTACCACTGTACAGTACTTGATTTTTTTAAAAATAAAAGAGCCAAGGATACTGTTAACTAGTTCAGAAGCATGGTTTATTAGCTAAAGGACCTCATAGTAATAAGATACATACCACTCAGGCTGGTAACTTTTTTGGTTGCTGCATTCTTCCCAATAGTAATCATCAGTGCTGTTACTGAATGTTGTAACCATTTTACAGTCAGTTATATTACAGCGTAGTGTTCAAATTTTAGAGATAAGTTAACACAATTCCCAATTATTGCATATTGTTATAAGAAAAAACTGCTCCCTTTCCCTTATCGGGTATTCCAGAGCCTGTATAGAGACCTTAAGTTGGTTCCCTATCAGTAGAAGAAAGTAACAGAGGCCAACCAGAGGATATTGAGAAGCAAAGTGGCTAGTAAGCCTGATCTTTATTAAAGCAAAAAACCTATTGCAACAGGGTCTCCACTCACCACACACAGGAGGGAGGAGAAAAAGACTTTTGAAATTTCCTACCCTGTAGCCCAAGACCACCCCCCAAAACATCATACATACATCACAGAAGGAGGCAGTCTCTGGCAGAAATTTGAGTGTGTTGCTTCTCTCCTGTCTTCCAGGATACCTGATAAATGCCTTACTTGATTGCATTTTCTGGGTAACCGGGTCATTCCTTTGAGATGGAAAATACTTCGTTCCTGAATCTCTTACGCATATTGATAGTGTGCTCAGCTTAACAGATATTTGCAGGACTTCATTTGAAAAAGGAGGTGTAAGCCCCTACAGTCAAAAGACAATTGGAAAGCTTTTCCCATTTCCTTCCTCCTTGCAGAGAAATATTTGAGGTCAATTGCGGAGTCAAAATGGCTTCAGGATTGTTCCCCTGTACCAGGGGTAGGGAACCTATGGCCCGTGGGCCAGTTCCAGCCCATGAACCTCCTGGAACCAGCCCATGGCCGTTCCATGGATTGGCGTGGGGATTCCATTCTCTTTTTCTCATGGCGCCATTTTTTTCCACCGCCATTTCCCCCCCTCACTTCGGCGGAACCTTCCCACTCCTCCCTCCCTCCTCCTAGTGTGAGCAAAGGAGGGGGCCAGTAGCGGCCAATCGCCTGCAAAGGTTTGAGGCCCTGGCCAATGGGTGGGCAGCGACTGCGCTTCACCTAGAGGAGGAAGGGGGCTGGGCTGGGTTGGCTGAGCACCACTTCAAGTTGCCCCTCACTGGAGCAAGCCATTTGCCACTGCTGCTCATACCTCTGCCGCTGCCGCTCGTGCCTCTGTCACCGTGGGTGCTAGTGCCTCCGTTGCTGCCACCACCAGCCCCTGCCACCAGCCCAGCACAGGCTGGAAGAGCTGGAGGGTGAGCACTGCAGCTCCTCGCCAGAGTTTCCTCATTTTCCGCCACTCATTTCCTCATTTGCCTCCGTTCATCCCCCCCCAAAAAAAAATAGTCCAGCCCACCACATATTCTGAGGGATGGTGGACCGGCCCACGGCTGAAAAAGGTTGCTGACCCCTGTTCTGTACTATTTCAGACACTTAGTTTATATACTTGTGTATGCGTTTGCCGTGTACTTTTATGAACATTTACTTTATATTTGAGATCTTAGGCTTCTTATAGCACATATCAAACGTCAAACTTCAGACTGTAGGACAGGTTTTGACTACAGAATGACTACAGCAACAACCACCACTATCTATTAAGAAACGTGAAAACAGTAATGGCTGCATCGGGGGAAGCACATTCAACAGATGAGCATGTCAGCTTTGTTTCTCCATTTCCAATTTTCTCCTGCTGTCATCCACCTCCTTAGGGACTTGGACTGGCGAACCATGCAACCACTTCTTAATATGCACATGGCAACCTAGATGAGACATGTCAGTAAGTCTGTACTTCTGGTCCAGCATGTCCAGTTCTTCATCACTGACGACGTCCATTTGTCAGAATGCATTGTCCTTGAAGATGAGATGGCAAGTGGAGTAAGCCAGTGCGTCTTCAGGGACCCTGAAGCCAGCAAGGCTGACATTTTGATTCATGACCACCTCCAACAAGCTTTCTCTTTCTTCAGCTGTTGCAACATCACTTTGACAGTAGAACCCATGTTGCCATGGACATCCTTAAGACTGTGCATGTAACAGAAGCATCTCCCAGATGCAGGCTTCCTCTGCCTGGCTATGATCCGTGAGCTGAAAGAAATATGTCGCCTGAGCTGTTCTGTACATGGGCAGCTCAAGACAGAGAAGCCCACAAATGCACCAAGCCATCTTAATGTTTCTTGTTTTTTCCCAAAAAAACACACTTGCTGAGTTTAAAACTTTGGGGGGGGGCAGACATTTCACCTTAAGCATTTGATGCACTATTGTTGTTTAGTCGTTTAGTTGTGTCCGACTCTTCGTGACCCCCTGGACCAGAGCACACCAGGCACTCCTGTCTTCCACTGCCTCCCACAGTTTGGTCAAACTCATACTGGTAGCTTCGAGAACACTGTCCAACCATCTCGTCCTCTGTCGTCCCCTTCTCCTTGTGCCCTCCATCTTTCCCAACATCAGGGTCTTGCCCAGGGAGTCTTCTCTTCTCATGAGGTGGCCAAAGTATTGGAGCCTCAGCTTCAGGATCTGTCCTTCCAGTCAGCACTCAGGGCTGATTTCCTTCAGAATGGATAGGTTTGATCTTCTTGCAGTCCATGGGACTCTCAAGAGCCTCCTCCAGCACCATAATTCAAAAGCATCCATTCTTCAGCGATCAGCCTTCTTTATGGTCCAGCTCTCACTTCCATACATCACTACTGGGAAAACCATAGCTTTAACTATACGGACCTTTGTTGGCAAGGTGATGTCTCTGCTTTTTAAGATGCTGTCTAGGTTTGTAATTGCTTTTCTCCCAAGAAGCAGGCGTCATTTAATTTCGCGGCTGCTGTCACCATCTGCAGTGATCATGGAGCCCAAGAAAGTTAGCACATCTGTAACTGGCATTCCAAGTGCAGGAGGAAGCTGGGCTCACAGCATTGACTACATATGAACTCTGAATCCTGTTGTTTTGGTACATTTGAATCTACTGAAGACTACAAACCAGGGGTAGGCAACCTAAGGCCTGGGGGCTGGATGTGGCACAATCGCCTTCTCAATCTGGCCCGCGGACGGTCCGGGAATCAGCGTGTTTTTACATGAGTAGAATGTATCCTTTCATTTAAAATGCATCTCTGGGTTATTTGTGGGGCATAGGAATTCGTTCATATTTTTTTCCAAAATATAGTCCAGCCTCCCTCATGCTCTGAGGGACGGTGGACCAGCCCATGGCTGAAGAAGGTTGCTTACCCCTGCTACAAACCTGTGCACAGTTACATGCAAGTAAGTCTCACTGAAATCAATGGAATATACATCTGAGGAAACATCATAGGATCAGGCTAAACAAGTTACTTTGCTTCTCAACCCTTTTTGGTTAAACTCAAACCTTTCAGTAATGTGGCCTTCAACATGGAAAATGTCAATATTTAATTTGAATTAGTTGAAGTGTGTTGATTTCAATTTGAATTTTCAAATCCTCCCCCCCATGAACAGATGCAGCCATAAAGGTATGCATTATCAGATGCTGATTCATAGAGCAACATCCCTTCTGGAGTTTGTATTTTGGAGGCTTGGCCTTGCCACCGCTAGAAATATATGGGCCTGATCTATTTCTAAGAGCATCTAACACACACTTGCATAGCATTTGGGCATCCATAATAGGAATTGGTTTGGTGTTACAATTCAGACCCAAAATCAATTTATTGAGGGACTTCCGGGTTAGCGCCATCGGTGAATGGCGGAGTTCCACCGACTGGAGGGAGCGGGCTCCGTGAAAGTTGGGTCTTCCCACCGCGGCGAAGGTGGGGGCCCGCTAGAAACCCCAGGCGGAGGAGCCTGGGGATGTGCGGTTCGGCAGAGCGCCAAGAGTGACTCCCCTGCTCGCCGGGAAACCCCTTTTTGGGGCTCCGGAGCGAAGTGGGGTGAGCAGCGTGGTGCATCGAACCGATTGCTACTTTCACAGAGGGAAGCCGTGCAGCCATCACCGGAGAGCGCTGACTTTTTCCTGATGATAATTGGACTCAAAAAATACCCGTGAGTAAAAACGGAAGATTTGATTAAGAAAACTACAAAATTTATGAATTAGGCACGAAGCGGGAAGGTCTAAACAGGAAGTCCACCTTCCGCTTTGTAAATAGTCTGAAGCAAAGACTCTATAAGCTAATCAGCCCGGAAAATTGACTTAAAGACTGAAATTTCCTGCATTCATAAGCAATAAAACCTCCTTTGACAGCAGGGGAAAAGGGGGGGAAATCTTTGATTTCCTAAGCCTGCGGGGAGAGTGTAAAGGAACATAAGTCTCCGTCGTCCCAAACCTGGGGACGGGGTGTCAGGACAGAAAGTTTTGGAGATGCCCATCGATTGAAAGTGGTTTACTTTTGACAGATAGCAAAAAGAAGGGAAACAAATTAACTTTAATGCCGCTTTCTGCATTCTGCATGTTAAGGAAACAAAGTATTTGAAAACCGAAAGTAAATTTTCCTTTGTTGGATACATTTTAAGATGGATGTGAACTGAAATTGTGTCCCCTAGAGGGAGCTTGTCAACTTGTTGCTGCAGTTTATAGTGAAACTCTACAATTCTGGGAATTAGACCGTGGGACCAGCCGCCTAACCTTGAACAGCAATGTGCCGGGAAGAAATCTTGTCGTCTGACCTTGGTAGAATAAATGCTATGCTACAGCAGCTGCATGAGAAAATGAACTTAATGAATGAAAAGCTAGACTTTATGTCTGTTGTAGCCAGCAAATATGAACTAACAGAAAATAAGGATAAAGAAGCTTCACAACAACTAACTCAGGAAACTGGCTTGACAGGGCAAGTTCAAGGGCAGATGATGTCGGAAGAGGTTGTGATTGCACCTCAAAAGACACAGATGGAGAAAACTAAAGTCCTGCACGACCAAAAGCCGCAGTACTGCAAGATTGATTATGGTGTGTCTCTGGAAGTGTTTGGAGTTAAGGAAGCTCTCAGCTCTGGCGGGACTCTGGAACGGGTTGACAACTACTTCTGGAACAACTACTTTTTGGATTACAAAATTAATTTGAGGGAGTGGGACTCTGGGGAATGGGCTAGCCTGATGAAAGAAAATGGAGACTATTACCAGTTGGAGTTCCCCGGAAGCCCACCTCCCAAGGAGAAAGGGAAGAAATTACGAAAGAAACCAACAAGGGACAGGGAAGGGTGCAAGAATAAACAGAAACAAGAAAATCTGCAGAGGGGGCATGGAAGAGATTTAAGAGCCTCGGATATTAGAACACCAGATTGATGGACTGGATGTGAGATTTGAAAGGACTGACATAACCCGAAACCAGGAAGAAGGGACGTTGGATAAAAATTTGAGGAGAACTTCTATTTATTTTTGGAATTAGTTTGATATTAATGAAATAACAGGGAATTTGCTGGAAAGGAAATAATTGGCATTAGTAGAAAGGTTTGAAGAAGTTAGGTATAAATATGGTTTAAATTTTGAAACTTTATGGGAAGAAATTTAAGGACTATTTGCAGAAACAGTGTAAGATTAATGGATGTTAAAATGAAGTAGGAATGAAACGAAGTGATTTCTAACAATAAGGTTAAAAAGGAATATGCAAAAATGGCTTGATAATTAGATGAAAAATAGAATGATATAAATATGTTTAAGATAAAGAACTAAGATAAAACAAAGAGGGAGAAATTTGCTGAATTAATTATTTGAATTGGAATACAAAGGAGGGAAGTGTGAGGAAGTCATGGAAATAAGTAAATGAATTATAAGACAGAGAAAGAGGGATTTGTTTTTAACCTGTTTTTATTCTTCTTTTTTTCTGTATTTTGTACTTTCTTCTTTTTTGGATTATGTAATTTTTTATTTTTTATTTTTTCTTCTTTTCTCTTGGAAATTTCAATAAATATTATTTATAAAAAAACAAAAACAAAATCAATTTATTGAAATGCCCAAAGGCACACTTGAGATTGGGTTTTGAAGAGATAAACTGCTCCTGTAGGGAGGATATTATTGTAGAAAATCTAGCTCACCAGTTAGTTCACATTTCTGGTGTTCATATGGCCAAAGCTCTTACTTTTCATTACTAATGTTGAAAAGTAGACTCATTCTATTCTAGTCTATGAAAATAATGATGCTGATGAGCTTCCCAGCCAGTTCAATGACCTCTGACCAAGAAGCCTTCTCAAAGTATTTTTCAGGTTAACAGAGAGTTGTGACAAAATTAGAACTATATGACTGTCAGTTACAATCCATTTTAGGTTGCACCTCCATTCATTGTATGGGCCATGCATTTTAATTAAACGTCTGTCCTCACACTATGTTGCCACATAAAAGAAAACAACACACTATGAAGCAATATGGGTGCAGAGACATATGCTGTTCAACCCGAGGCACAGAAGCAATTAACGAGGCATTTTGCT
This sequence comes from Podarcis erhardii, assembly GCF_964252035.2. Taxonomy (NCBI): domain Eukaryota; kingdom Metazoa; phylum Chordata; class Lepidosauria; order Squamata; family Lacertidae; genus Podarcis; species Podarcis erhardii. The sequence continues at coordinate 9,678,135 of NC_138512.1, forward strand.
GAAAAGGAGACGTGATCCAGTCTGAAGAGCTCCAGATCAGAATCTTTTTAGTATTACTGTTATGTGAGCATTACAAAAAGTAGCTTATCAAAAGAGAAGCAGCAGCAAATAATGCCCTTTTCCTATGGCTTTCTCGGAGGAAAGCCAAAACGGCTCTGAATTTTCTTAAAGGGCAGATTCAGACCTCCCCAAAAATAGGAATGTGTCTAGGCAATGGAAGCTACCTTGAGACCATGTGAGACTTCTGACCTTTCAAGGTAGACTGACTCACAGTCTCAGTCCTATTAGGTAGCCATGAAGGAGGAGAATTTGGATGGGCTGACATGAAAGTTGGAATGATCAACATTCTGACATGTTAAGGGACCTCCTCTTCTCTCTTGTGTTTTCCTGCATGGTGTTGCTTAGGAACATGAGCTGTTGAATATGGTAATGATTGGCAAACAGAACTGCAACTATATTGTAAATATACAGTGGAGAACATGAAGAAATCTTGCAAGTAGAAGATAACATAGTTATTGTCATGGGGGGAAACAAAGCAGTTATGAGGATTATAAGAGTGCTCAATTCACTGAGCTGAAACAGGTTTAGGTCAGTGGAGAACTGGAGTATCTGTTGGATTGTCTGTGTTTAGGGTGATTTGTTGTGCATAGAATATCACCATCGCAATAGCACAGAGAGTGGTGCAAATGATTGTGCTAGATGATTTACTCCTTCCTCTGAGATGCATGCAATATTTTACTGATTACCTCAAAGGAGGCTTAAATTGCAGGGATCCCAAAGTGCAAATACTGGGAGACCGGGTTGGTGTATCTGAAAGTACTCCCAATATTTTATTTACTTATATACATTGTTTGTATTCTTCCCAATTAACAATGTCCTCTGGGTGGTTAAAAGTAACAGTTAAAAACCATGAAAACAATTTACAATGGTTCTAAGAATTATGTAGTTTAAAATTAACCACAACGCATAACTAACTAATTCAAAGCAGCAATAGCAAAACAAACATCAACCCAGCAGAGCTAAAAGCAATACAATTCTTAAAACGTCTTGGTGTTTTTTTTAAGGTATTCAACTGGCACCAAAAAGACTTTGGTGTAGATGCCAGACAAGCCTCTCTGAAGAAGTCCACTACTGGGTGCTAATGCCCCAAAGGCGATATTCTAGGGTATCATATCAGAGTTTGAATATTCCTTAAAGAATCTACCCTATTTGGGCAAACTGGTGAGGTTTTTTTGTGTGTGCACATTTTCTTGTGTACATTTCATGGGGACAAATTCTTGGACAGTAGCCGAGTCATCCTGTTTGAGCAAGAGCAACATGGATTCTTAGTGGCATTTTAAAGAATAACAGATTTATTGTGGCATGACCTTTGTCTGGGGTGAAACATTTCCCAAACAATTTCCCCTCTCTCTCAACTTTCCAGTGGCATTTCTGCTGCTTTTGCTGGCAAAGGAGCTTAGGAAGACAAAGCAGACACGCCCAGAGATCTTGGATTTCATTAGAGAACATCCTTCCCAACAAGATGTTTTGGGCAACAACTCCCCCCCCCCCCACATCATCCTGACTATTGGCCATGCTAACTGGTGCTGATGGGACTTGGGAGTCCAAAAGATCTGGAGGACATCAGGTTGGGAGAGGCTGTTATAGAAAATAATGTGTTTGTGAACAAAACATAAATCAAGTGAAACAACCCACTTGTGTGTGCCAATCTAGAAAATGTTGCCACAGCTTAAGCCTTTTAAACCCATGGAAGAACTCTATAGGACTTGAAAGCTTGAATATTGCACTCCAGTTGCAAAATAGTTACTATACCAGTACATACAGTTGTTGTTCAAAATACATTGTGCTCACTTCACATGAAAGGAGTTTAAAACAGTCTTAACAAGATGGCAGATAAATTTCTGGTGTCATTAAATGGTGCAACAATATTTTGGAAGGTCTAGCAATCTTTATATACATTTTTATTATCTTAATTTCTCTAATCTCAAAGTCCAATTTAGTGATAAGATTCTAATTCATGTTTAATTGCACAACAAAGAAACACATCTTTCTTTTCATTATGTAGCTTTTTACAACTTAGCAGAACCCTTTTTTCTGTTTCTTCTTGTATGGGCGTGGGGGAGAAACTTATTTACTCTAAAATGAGAAACATGCTTCTTTATGGGTGTTCCAGTATCTTTCTGTGAGCTCCAAGTTTCAGAAATATTTTGGCTGAGGATGCTGCTATGTGACCTTTATAACTTCTGAAATTATTAAAACATTTTAGAACACAGCGCTATGCTAAAACTATGTTGCTAGAAGGGGTTCAGAGTTAGGGCCGCTTTCTTCCAACACAGAGCTTGCCATGCGCCAATCTAATAAGGTGGTGTGGCCTGATCCATTTTTCTTACCTATCTTCCCACCCAACTTGGGCTGTGGTGGAGTTGCCATGGAGCAGAGCCAATGGCTCACAGAATGGCACTGGTCAGCAGACCACCACTTAGAGTAGCATTGCTTTAGAGCACCTATGGATAGACTTGGGACTTTTTTGACAGGGAGTGTGTGTGTGTCAAACTAAGGTCCAAAGTAAATGGTACAGGATATGTGTGACAGTTTTTCTTCATTAAATAGCAGTCCTAGAACTCTCCATTGGAAAGAGGATTGCAGTGTGCAATGGGCTTAAACCCTTTTAAGGGTAATGTGTAAAGAGCCCGTGAAATGGTAAAAGAGAGAGAGAGAGGAGGAGGAGGAGGAGGAGAAAGGAATGAGAGGAATTCATTAAAGAATATTGGGAAGCTCAGTGTTATATACATACCATAATAAATTACCTTTAAGTAGAGGGTGGGTTTGTATCCATAAATGTCTTAATTAGTAACATATTATATTTATGTAATGTTGAGAGTTCAGTACTGAATTCTCTTCTTTCTTTCTTTCTTTCTTTCTTTCTTTCTTTCTTTCTTAAAAAATAAAACAATCATTCAGCACCAATCACTCAATGTTTTCAGAGGAAGAACCAGAATCTCTTTCTCTTTCCCTTTGGCTAGTACTATAATAATAAAAATAACATTTTTTTATTTATACCCCGCCCTTCCTGGTTCAAAAACCAGGCTCAGGGCAGCTAACAACAAATTTAAAACACTTAATTGTAAAAGTAGCATAAAATACAGTATAAAAACATGAATAACAATAAAATTCAGAAATCAGTTTAGGGGAAATAAGCATTAGATAATCCCCAGGGCTAGCTGGCTGAATTGGTCCTACTTGGGCCAGCGAGGAGGTCAGGGGAGAATTAGCTGTGGGGTGTCAGAGTGGGTAATCTTCATAAAAGGGGAGGGGGAGGGAAGAGAAGGGAAATAAAAGATCAGGCTGAATTCAAATTAAAGGCCAGGCTCTGTCTTACAGGCCTGACGGAAGGAGGTTAAACCCTGAAGGGCCCTAGTCTCATGGGACAGAGCATTCCACCAGGTCGGAGCCATCACTCAGAAGCCCTGGCCCTGGTGGAGGGTAGTCTGACTTCCTTAGGGCCCGAGAACTCTAAACTATGGTTATTCATGGACCTTAAGGTCATCTGCGGGACATACCAGGAGAGGTGGTCCCGTGATATAGTACTAGTAGCTATATCACAGATCCCTTAACTTCAGAGTTGCCCATGTCAGCTGAAACCACTGCTGCCTAAAATAAAGAGATTTTCTGTAGTGCTTCAAAAACCTACAATACGTGTTTGACCATAAGCAACTAGGGGACAAAAGAAATGAATTTATTCTCTGTAGGCATGTGCCTCTGACATGCCAATTTCAACTCGCTGAATTAAAAATGCTATTGCATGACTCTTTCCCACTTTAGTGGAATTCCTCTATAATGCTGCTAATGTTAATACAAGAATGTGCATCTATTTATACTGAGCAGAAAAATTAAGGATTGGGAGAGAGGTCAGGCATCTACCAACATTCAAATATAGCTACATGAATTCAGAAGAAGTCATTCTACTCTCACTTTCTATTCCTGCAACACACCTGCAGCAGTTTTTTTGCAGCCTGGGTGGAGTGCATGTAGCATACAGAATAAATTCAGTCAGAACTTATTACTTGAACTTTGTAACTGGTTATTCTCATTTCTCTTTGAATTAGTGGCAGCGGACACTAGGGAGTTATAGCAGAAATCTAATTACGGATTCAGCATATCCTTTGTTCTTTCCTAGCATATAGTAAAGGAGCTATTTTGGTGGTATTGCCCTCCTGAAATAAACTTTACCTAACATTTAGATGAGTGGCTCATTTTAAAGAAGGAATAACGCTTTGAATATGTAAGCCTTCCATGTCACAACAAATATTTGTACATCAGAACACTGGGGGAGGGGAAGAGTTAATGGCAAATTACTGAGTGGCAGTGGGGATGCGAGCAAACCTCATTATTAAGCACCATATCACAATATTTCGAATTATCTAACTTTATGTCTGTTCTAAAAATTTTTTGAAAAAAATGCTCTGGTGAACACATGTATGCAATGCTACCCACATACCTGAAAAACGAGTAAAGTTAAAAGCAGTTCATTGAGTTTTGCTTTGCTGTTTTGTTTCTTTGCTTGGCTTTTATTTAGGTTAGTGTATTCTTAACTGCATACTGCAAATGCTTTAGCTTTCTCAAATAGACTGAGTGAGGAACAACATTAAAATATTGTCCTTCAGCAACACCTCAGGAGTTTAGTCTCTGGAGTCAACTGTGATTTTCCTCTTAATAAAAGTAAAAGTTTCTGTTTATCCACTAGAGTGATTATGAAGGCTGGATTAGACATTGTGCCGCCTGGGAGCTCAGCTGGTGGCAAGAGAATGAAGTACAATCACATTGAGAAGCTGCTGTCTCCATGGCCAGCTAAGGTAAGGAAAAACAGAATGCAAGCAAGAATAATCTCAATTAATTATCAAGTAGATTATTTTTGTTCTGTATTCAGGAAAGGGAATTAGTAAAATGATTTATTAACTTTCCATTTTTACCTATACTAGCAAAAAAAAAAGTGACAGTTCCCTTGTGTTAAAATAATGTGGGAAGTTAAAGATATGAACTACTATATTTAGAGCTTAATCTCTATGTTGTATACTTTGAAAACCTATCTGCAGAAAATTCATAGCAATTAAAATGCATGACCTTGTCCCCCATTACTACCTGGCCTTTTTAAATAGCTGCTTCTAGAGTTTTCTAACAGATCATGTGAAACTGCATTAGACTGTAGTCCAAGACTGTCTACTTTGGCAGTGATTTGCCAAGATCTCATAGAGAGGGAGGTCTTTCCCCAACAATGCTATCTGAATTTCTTTAAGATGGACTTGCCAGAAACTGTATAAAGCATGTGCTGTCACTAAGTTAACAAGAAGGTTTTATAACAGTTGCATGATTATACTATTCTGAAACAATGTCCCACACGACTGGAAAATTGTCTGAGACTTCCTTGTCCTCTTTAACTATTTTGCCACAATGGGTATGAGAGGCACTGTAAGAAACTTGAGAAGGTGAGATATGTAAATACAGGACTTGGGAAAGCTGAGTCCTCCACATCGAAGACAGAATCCCCTTTCCCTAAGAACTGTATGTGGGAATGCCATTGGTTCCTCTTTTTATGGAGCCCAACAGCAGCCATTACACAACTCCCCACCCCATCTCAGTGTGCTGGGCCCAGAGGTAACCCAAGTAATGTGGTCCAGGTCCGGTCCCGAATCCAAGAGTTCCGCGAGGAGTCAGTCGACAGGGCCAAGGCAGGACACAGGGCAGGAAACCAGGTGAAGCGAGGTCAGGCACAGGATCACAGGCAGGTTCTAGCAAACAGCAACATTGCTCCCGCAACCTGGGGTGGGGTCCAGCAGCCTTTTATGTCTGACAGGTTAACGGCCGGTCCTGATCCCCCGGTGACTCACCTCCCTGTCTTGCAGGGATCACCTCAACCAAGTCTGGGGCCTGATCCTGAAGGGCCCCAGTCTGCACAGGTTCCCCTGCAACAAGCACCAGCTGGGCCCAATCAAGGGCCTGAGCCTGCCCTGGCTCCAGATGCAGGGATTACCTCATTGCCTTCAGCTGGACAATCACTTACAGCTGCTCCACTACCAGTTGGGTCAGGAGAGGCTGAGGATCCGGTGCAGACTGAGGATCCAGGAGAGGATCCGGTGCAGACTGAGACTCCTCAGGCTCCGAGTCTGAGCCCGAGTCCCAGGCCATGACACTCAGATCTATTTGCATGTCCAGCAACAGGGAGCACCTCACACTGCAAAGAAGGACATCGGTTGTCATTCTAAACATCTCATAGAATCATAAAATTGTAGAGTTGGAAGGGACCACTGAAAGCAAAAGATCAAAAAGGAGCATGGGCATACTGAGGTGACCCACAGTGAACATAGCTGCTCCATACATATTCCCATGGTTCAGTGGGAATTCCTCCAGTGTCACTAGTTTTCTGGGAACTCAGAAAGTCTGAGCAGTCAGACTTAAAGTGAGATGCATCTTGATCTCATGATTCCTTAGAAAAATGGAGTCAGCAAATAATATTGTGAGGAAAGAGTATTGTGCCCCCAACAAGACCTTCTGTGATCCTTGATGTTCAAAAGCCATCAGCTTTCTTGAACTCCTTTTATAGTTATTGCTTCCTGTCATGCAGAAACTTAGTCATTAATATATGTGGATAATTATTAACCGGTTTGTCCAATGTTAGTAGCTGCCCACACTACAAAAATGTGCCATGTAACATTTAGGTCCATTTGACAAAAGAAACCTTCTTACGGTTTCTGACCTGTACATTATTACACCAAGCCAGTTCTGTTGGATTTAGTGACACTTAAGTATGACTAACTGTCCCCAGGATTATACAGTGCTGCCCCGCAAGACGAACGCCTCGCAAGACGGAAAACCCGCTAGACGAAAGGGTTTTCCGTTTTGGAGGCGCTTCGCAAAACGAATTTCCCTATGGGCTTGCTTCGCAAGACGAAATGTCTTGCGAGTTTTTCCGACTTTTTTTTCCCTCCCCCCCTTTTTCTAAGCCGCTAAGCCGCTTATCAGCTGATCCGCTAAGCCGCTAAGCTGCTAAAAACCGCTAAAAGCCGCTAAACCGCTAATAGCGCTAATCCGCTAAGCCGTCAATGGGCTTGCTTCGCAAGACAAAAAAACCGCTAGACGAAGAGAATCACGGAACGGATTCTTTTCGTCTTGCGAGGCACCACTGTAGTTAGTTGCCTGGACAAGTCTTGCATTTAATGGTTGCAAATCCCATTTATTTCAGCTGAATTTGAATCCAGGGGTATGTAGAATATCCACTCAAACTCCTGTGAGTACAGTTAAGATTCATTTGCAAACTAGTCCCATGCCTTACTTTAATACGATGATTTACAAATGTAAAAGAAATGGTTGTCATTCATCAAAATAAGAAAAGCTTAAGAATGGAAATCCTTGCATGACTCCATCCACGTGATGAACTTAATCCAAATGCAAGACTCAGCCCATTTAGAGGGCATGGGTGTTGTCATGCATGCCTAGACCTCTTCAGAAGTTTGGGAAATATAGCTCTCATGTGCCAAAAGGCACCCAGGTTTTCCAAAATTGGGCCATCCCTCCACGCTTCCACAGATGATACCATTGAGCATGAAGCGGGATGCTTAAAGCCTTTAGGTCCTTGTACTTCTCAGTAATTGGGAAATTGGGAAAGGAGTATGACAAGGCTGTATATTGTCTCCCTGCTTATTTAACATATATGCAGAATTCATCATGCGAAAGGCTGGGCTGGATGAATCCCAAACCGGAATTAAGATTGCTGGAAGAAATATCAGCAACTTCAGATATGCAGATGACACAACCTTGATGGCAGAAAGTGAGGAGGAATTAAAGAACCTTTTAATGAGGGTGAAAGAGGAGGAAGAAATGGAGGCAGTGAGAGATTTTACTTTCTTGGGCTCCATGATTACTGCAGATGGTGACAGCAGTCACAAAATTAAAAGACGCCTGCTCCTTGGGAGAAAGGCGGTGACAAACCTAGACAGCATCTTAAAAAGCAGAGACATCACCTTGCCAACAAAGGTCCATATAGTTAAAGCCATGGTTTTCCTAGTTGTGATGTATGAAGGTGAGAGCTGGACCATAAAGAAGGCTGATCGCCGAAGAATTGATGCTTTTGAATTCTGGTGCTGGAGGAGACTCTTGAGAGTCCCATGGTTTCCCCTCAGTTAGAGTACATATCTTACAGATGACAGAAGAGGAAGATAGGTGAAGGAGCAGGAAGGACAGAGTGTATTCTAGAGGTTTTCTATACATAACAGAAAAAGCCTAATCTGGAAAGCTATTGGCCACATGTAGATTTGGCAACGGAAGATACAAGCACCTAACTGCACAGACATATTTTTATATGTCTGACCCAAGCACACACAGCCATACAGTGGTTGCAGGTATTTTGTGTCCTTTCCTTTCCTTCATGTTCTGCTTTTTTCCTTCCTTGTGTGGCATTGCCTTATCCACATTTATGGGATAGCCCTGTATACCTGAAGGAGCGTCTCCACCACCACTGTTCAGCCCAGACACTGAGATCCAGCACCGAGGGCCTTCTGGTGATTCCCACACTGTGAGAAGTGAAGCTACAGGGAACCAGACACAGGGCCTTCTCGGTAGTGGCGCCCACCCTGTGGAACACCCTCCCATCAGATGTCAAGGAGATGAATAAACCTATTACCTTCAAGAGACATCTGAAGGCAGCCCTGTATAGAGAAGCATTTTAAGGTTTAATGTTTTACTATGTTTCTATATATGCTAGAAGCCACCAAGAGTGGCTGGGGCAACCCAGTCAGATGGGCAGGGTACAAATAAATTGTTGTTGCTGCTGCTGCTGTTACTCCCCTCTTGGGTCACTTTCAGCATTAGAAATCAGGGAAATGTTATGGAATAGCTGAGAGTTGAACTTGTCCTACTGGACAAGAATATAAAACCCACAGCTGGATTGTTCTTTAGTGACACACTGGCCTGTGAGCGCTCCAGTTGGAGAACAGCCTTTACCAAAGGTGTCATGGGCTTTGAAGCTAGAGGGCTTTGAAGACACTCAAACTCAGGATGCAAGGGAGAAACATGCTAAGAGGAAGGCACGCTTGGCAAATCCACACAGTGATCAACTCCTGTCCGGGAACCAATGTCCCCACTGTGGATCCAGAATTGGCCTCCACAGTCACTTACGCACTTATTGTTAAAACCTTGTTTATGGAAGACAATTTTACTCAGCTACGAGTGATTGCCAAAGAAGAAGAAGAAGAACAGGGTGAAGTGCCTATGGAAGTAGCGGTAAAGGTAAAGGTAAAGGTACCCCTGCCCGTACGGGACAGTCTTGACAGACTCTAGGGTTGTGCGCTCATCTCACTCTAGAGGCCGGGGGCCAGCGCTGTCCGGAGACACTTCCTTTTTTTTTTCCAACTGAGATAAATATTTATTGAGGTTTTTCATAACAAAACAAAATCAAAGAAAATACACCAATAACAACAATCAAACCAGGAATCAAAAAAGAAAAACAAACAAAGTCAAAAACAGCACAACATAAAAAAAGAAGAATAAAAAGAAAATTATTACTTGCATTTACTATCTCTACAACCCTCTTTCCTGACTTCCTCGCATCTCCCTTTTCTGTGTTCTCCTTTACACAATCAATTTTAGCAATTTGCTACCCTCTTTCCAGTCTTGTTCAATATTGTATATTTCAACCTATTATGCATTTACTTTCCTTCTCTTTTAAACACTATTTCACATGTTCATTATAACTTAGTCCCTTATATCATTTACTTAATCACAACATAACAATACTCTGGTCTGACCCCTTCTTTTCCACATCATTTTTGCATATTTCTTTTTACCAATTTCCTAATGCCATATTATTTTTATATCCAACATCATTTTAACATTCAAACATTTTACAATGTTTTTGTAGGTATTCTTTGAACTTCTTCCAGTCCTCTTCCACTGATTCTTCTCCCCGGTCTCGAATTCTGCCAGTCATTTCTGCCAACTCCATGTAGTCGACCACTTGCATCTGCCATTCTTCCAAGGTGGGCAAATCTTGTGTCTTCCAGTGCTTTGCAATGAGTATTCTTGCTGCGGTTGTTACATACATAAAGAGTGTTCTATCTTTCTTTGGCACCGATTGGCCGACAATGCCCAAAAGGAAGGCCTCTGGTTTCTTAGGGAAGGTATATTTAAATACCTTTTTTAGTTCATTATATATCATTTCCCAGAAAGCCTTAACCCTTGGGCAAGTCCACCAAAGGTGAAATAATGTTCCCTCAGTTTCTTTACATTTCCAACATTTATTATCAGGCAAATGGTAAATTTTTGCAAGCTTGACTGGGGTCATGTACCACCTATATATCATTTTCATAATATTTTCTCTTAAGGCATTACATGCCGTAAACTTCATATCGGTGGTCCACAACTTTTCCCAGTCAGCAAACATGATGTTATAACCAATGTCCTGTGCTCATTTAATCATAGCTGATTTGACTGTTTCATCCTGAGTGTTCCATTTCAACAGCAAGTTATACATTCTTGACAAGTTCTTGGTTTTAGGTTCTAACAATTCTGTTTCTAATTTCGATTTTTCCACCTGGAAGCCTATTTTTTTATCCAGATTAAAGGCTTCTCTTATTTGATAATAATGTAACCAGTCTCGCACCTTGTCTTTTAGTTTCTCAAAACTCTGCAATCTCAATGTGTCTCGATCTTGTTCTAGTATCTCCCAGTATTTTGGCCCTGTCCGGAGACACTTCCAGGTCACGTGGCCAGCGTGACGAAGCTGCTCTGGCAAACTGGCACCAGAGCAACACACGGAAATGCCGTTTACCTTCCAGCTATAAAGCGGTACCTATTTATCTACTTGCAGTTAAGGGTGCTTTTGAACTGCTAGGTGGGCAGGAGCTGGGACTGAACAACGGGAGCTCACCCCGCCGCGGGGATTTGAACCGCTGACCATGCGATCGGCAAGTCCTAGGCGCTGAAGTTTTACCCACAGCGCCACCCGTATCCCTCAGCTGGACCCAGTCCTATGGAAGTAGTGGTAGTGACCATGAAATTGCCCCAAATGACACACTGCTAAGAGCACAGGCTTCTATTTTTATCCACATACAGTGTTGTTGTTGTTGTTGTTGTTTTGTCGTTTAGTCGTGTCCGACTCTTCATGACCCCATGGACCAGAGCACGCTAGGCACTTCTGTCTTCCACTGACTCTCACAGTTTGGTCAAACTCATGCTGGTAGCTTCGAGAACACTGTCCAACCATCTCGTCCTCTGTCGTCCCCTTCTCCTTGTGCCCTCCATCTTTCCCAACATCAGGGTCTTTTCCAGGGAGTCTTCTCTTCTCATGAGGTGGCCAAAGTATTGGAGCCTCAGCTTTAGGATCTGCCCTTCCAGTGAGCACTCAGGGCTGATTTCTTTAAGAATGGAGAGGTTTGATCTTCTTGCAGTCCATGGGACTCTCAAGAGTCTCCTCCAGCACCAGAATTCAAAAGCATCCACATACAGTAGCAGCATCAAATGAAAGAATGACCTATTACTTTCAATTGCCTTTATATATCTTTTAGGCAGTGGTGGGGAACGCTGTGGCTCAGCAGACGTGTTGGGCTCCAACTCCCAGCAAACCCCAGTCTACATGGCCATTGGCCAGGAATTATGGGAGTTGGGCAACATCTAGAGAGCCACAGGTTCACCATCCCTGCTTTAAGATATCATGACCTTGTACTGCAGATAAGAAAAAAAGAACACATTTATACCCAAGGTATGAAAGTTGCAATTCTCCAGTTGTACATGCATATCAAACCACAAACCACAGTGAAATGAAACACTAGAATGAGGTGTTGCTAAGTACATTGTGAGCCTTATCATCTCCTGCAAAAACACATTGACATTCCTGTGCTGCCCTGACTTCCTTAACAGTTGAATACTTAATACCACAAAAAGTCAGTTTTCTTATCTACAGCCTACATTTTTAATATTTGAAATATATGTTTAATAAAAGATTTTCTGCTATTAGTGAATGAAATAGGCTCAGTTACTCAGTCTTCTTCTTTAAAGATATGTGCTGGAAAACTGAGGAAATAGCTGAAGGTGAGCTTACCTTTCACCACTGCCAAGGTGAAATAGAGTAGATTAGGAAACCTCTTCAGCAGTCTGTGTAGAAGTGAATCTTTTAATATTTTAAATTGCACAGGTTGTGCAATTGTACATCACCCAAGGAACCTTGATTTGAGGCAACGAACAGCTGTAATAAATAATAAATTGAATCTCCTCTACCCAGGAACAAGGGCCTTCTCGGTAGTGGTGCCCTCCCTGTAGAACACCCTCCCTACAGATGTCAAGGAGATAAAGAATTACACAACTTTTAGAAGACCTCTGAAGGTATCCCTGTGTTGGGAGGTTTTTAATGATTTATGTTTTTATTATGTTTTTAGATATGTTGTAAGCCACCCAGGCTGGCTAGGAAAACCCAACCAGATGGGCGAGGTATAAATTATAAAATTATTATTATTATTATTATTATTATTATTATTATTATTATTATTATTATTATTGAGGTGGTGGCACAACTGCCCTGCAAGTACTGTGCAAACTAGGGATTCAAGGATCTTGTCTGCAGTTGGAACCATGAACTTGAGCTGATCTCACACAGATCATATATTGAGGAGTCTGGGGGGAAAAAAACCCTACCTTTGAAATTCATGAGACCTTTGAAAGAGTTGGGCCTCATATAGGCTGCAGCAAAAGACATCCAGGGCCTGAACTTTTCCTTCATATTACTTGTATTTGATATATATGTGTCTTCTTGACAGGAATGCAAACATTTTGGACATTTGAAAGGCTTGATATTTGAAAAACATGCACTTCCACAATAATGTCATTTACCAAGGGCTAGCCAGAATCTCTTATTGCAGGGAACATTTATCCATTTTAAATAATATTTAATTCTAAAGAAACTGGGTCCATTTTTAAAGGAAATGTTAGGAACTTTGGGACTGTACTCTTATGCCATTGGGTATTGATATTATTATTATTATTATTATTATTATTATTATTATTATTTTATATGCTGCCCATCTCTGGATGCCTTCCAACAAATTATAAAACTACAGTAAAACATCAAGCTTCCCTATACATGGCCGCCTTCTGATGTCTTCTAAAAGTTGTATAATTGTTTATTTCCTTGACATCTGATGGGAGGGTGTTCCACAGGGCAGGCGCCACTACTGACAAGGCCCTCTGCCTGGTTCCCTGTAACTTTAGTTCTTGCAGTGAGAACTGCCAGAAGGCCCTTGGAGCTGGATCTCTGTGTCCGGGCTAAACGATAGGGGTGGAGACGCTCCTTCAGAGAGTTCCCTATGGCATGTCGATAATCCAAAACTGTTTTCAGAATAGAAAATGTTGCCTTCTACAGCACGTGTTTCTCATCTCTTCTTCAATGGAATTTACCAGTGGTTATGCTGTCATAGTGAGTAGTTTATCAAGCTGCGTATGGCCAAGCCTTTCAACCCTCCAAGGAGTAAAGATGCAGCTGAAACAATTAACCTCTCCTCTAGCCAAGGATATGTTTTATTCAATTATGCTTTCTTGCTTGTATTTCTACACAGCTATGTGAGCTGAAGCCTACGTGGTTTTGTGCAACTCTGGTGACATTCAAACTCATTCTCTGGCAGCAAAAATAAGATTAAAAGCCTACAGGAGAGGTCATTCACTGGAAAGATAACAGCTTTATACTCATTACGCATCTTTTCTAGGGGCTGGATTTCCCTTTCCCAGGAAATAGGAAGGAAAATGATGGCAATCATTTGCAGTGGCAGTCTCTTTTGAAGGAGGGAGCGCTGCAGACATATGCCATTGTGTGTTTGAAAAAGTATTTGTTTACAAATGCACTTGCTGAGAAAGTATGGGTATACCAGGACAGAATATACAGCATCACTCCAGGTTTGTAAAACCTAGCTCTAAGCACACGGGCTTGTTTCCTTAATTCTCTTTGCCTTACCTCTGAGTGGCATTTTCACATTAATATTATTATGAATTTCCTCATTATCAATTAGATTTATAGTAAATTTATATAGTAAATCTAATAAAGATGGCATAAAAAAAACATTAAAAATGCAATGTATAATACAGTGGTACCTCGGGTTAAGTACTTAATTCGTTCCAGAGGTCCGTTCTTAACCTGAAACTGTTCTTAACCTGAAGCATCACTTTAGCTAATGGGGCCTCCTGCTGCAGCCGCGCCACCGGAGCACGATTTCTGTTCTCATCCTGAAGCAAAGTTCTTAACCCGAGGTACTACTTCTGGGTTAGCGGAGTCTGTACTTCTGGGTTAGCGGAGTCTGGAGGAGAGTCTTGAGAGTCCCATGGACTGCAAGAAGATCAAACCTATCCATTCTGAAGGAAATCAGCCCTGAGTGCTCACTGGAAGGACAGATCCTGAAGCTGAGGCTCCAATACTTTGGCCACCTCATGAGAAGAGAAGACTCCCTGGACAAGACCCTGATGTTGGGAAAGATGGAGAGCACAAGGAGAAGGGGACGACAGAGGACGAGATGGTTGGACAGTGTTCTCGAAGCTACCAGCATGAGTTTGACCAAACTGCGGCAGTGGAAGACAGGAGTGCCTGGGGTCACAAACTTTAAACACTCTGTGTGTTGAAGGGTTAAGGATTAGGAAGTGGACTTTTAAACCTTGTTAACATTGGTTTCTCCCTCCTGTGAATGTTTCATCTCTTCCACCTTCCACCAAAGATAGTTACACTCACAGTCACCACCACCATGCAGAACAGGACGTCTGCACAGCTATCTGCTCTGTTTTATTTGCTAGAAGGATTTGTCCTATTAGTGGAAGTTGGCGGGAGACACTAAGGATGTCTCAATAAAAGATCTAATCAGTTCACAGAACAAGAATTACAGTGCTCTTTTTTTTTAACAGAAAATTTACTAATTGGAGAAGAAACGGAGCCCCAGCATGGCTGTGTGTGTGTGTGTGTGTGTGTGTGTGTGTACACATATCCTGCCTTTCCATATTAAAATGTAATGCAATGAAGCTTTAAAGTTTAAAACATTCCAGTTGGTTTTCCTCTGCTCATCCAGTGAAGGCTTCTATAGCAAGATGGAGGGAATTTTTGACAGCTTCTCCCCTCACCACTCCAAACTGCTCCAGAGGGCTAGGAGGCTCTTCGGAATAGCGGAGTGTGCCTTCTTCAGTGTTCCTAGGTGGAAGTCATCACTTTTTATCTCTTCAGAGGGGCATCAACTGGATACCAACCCTCAGACAAAAACCCTAAAAAGGATACTACTGCGACAAATCAATTGCAGTATAAAAATACAGGAAATGGAACAGCAAATTCGGGTATTCGCCAGGTTAGGACAAAGGCCTTCTGGGATGAAAAATTCTTCAAGTTAGGGTGGAATATTGACAGGGAGGAAGCAACCTGATAAGACAGCAAGACTGAGCAAAGGTCCTCCCTCCTGCCCCTCTCTGAGAAGATAGTAAACACTGTGGAAGCTGAGTGCACAGCACATGTGTCAGATGGGGAGATCTTGCATGCAGCATAAATTCTGTACGATAAAACTTCAAAGGATTATCTAGACTATTTTCCTTATCAGTAGCTGAAATAATAATTTCTAAATTAAGCAAGGGAACTTTGATGTACAAGGCATTATGGAAACCTCTTGCGATTTTCTTCCTTTCCATTACTGTAGAAAAGAAAAGCTAATGGCAGAAAAGGGAAGTGAACTAAAAAATTGTATTTTGCAATACTAAAGTTGAAAGGCAGTTGTCACCCATGTGGTGTCATGTGAGCAAATCACTGGCAAATCCTGTTTCAGAGGTGGCTCTTGCCTATTTTCAAACAACTTCCTTGCTCTATGATGATGAAATGTTCTGGTGAACATTACACTTCTTGCATCTGATTATGCTGACTCTATTTTATGAAAGTTTATGCAGTAATAAATTTGTTAAGGCTTTAAGGTATTACAAGACATTGTCCTTGCATGCATGAATGTTCTGCTATTGATCAAAACTTGAATCTGTAGTTTTTTGTGTGAAAGCAATGACAGTGTTGCACACAAAGAGTTCTGTTTGAGCACTCGGACTTCCACTTTCTCTTCCTATGCATCCTCAAAATCTTCTCCAGAGGGTCCTCCAACTCTCTGGATATTTTGAGTGTGTGTGTGTGTGTGTAGAGGGAACTGAAGAAAAGATGGAATGAAAGTTTTCTATTGTACAGGCAGAAGTCTGCTGTTATAGAATATGACCGACTGACATCATTTACCTATGGCAAGAAGTCTATAGGTAACTTTATGGGGATTTTTATTTCAGTGCAGAGTACTGACTTAGGGTGTTTCTGCAGTATTTGTTTTATTTACAGATGCATTAGCAAGACATGCTAAAGTCAATAAATATTTCTGCAAAAGCCAACAAATCTGCCACCCCCTACACTAGACTGCAAGAGACAGCCCTACACCCCAATATGATTCAGCTTCTGCAAACTCGCAACTTCCTCCCTCTCCCAATTCAAGACAGCCAAACTTTTTCTCTGCTTTCTTCAAATAGCTGAAAGGTGGGTATGCCGTCATTCGTCAAGCGAGTAATGAAGCATTACAAAAACCTGTTTAACAGAGAGGACAGTGATTAATCAGCTAAGTTTATCTTATCCCCCACCACCCACCAGAGATTAAAGGTAGAGTAAGTTCCAGTTCTGAGGTCACTCCCTGTGCTACAGATATGTTATTTAATACAAATAGCTAATTAAGAAAGAAAAATGAACTTGAGTGCAATGACCCACATAAAAGTTTCTGGCTTTGATGCACATGCTTCTACTTGCTTACATCTTTCATATGTGTTACCTTTTTTTTTGCAAATAGAAGCAACCTGAATAGTACACTTGTGACACTGGAATTTCCTGGACTTGGGTCAGACATCCTTATTGTAGCAGAGTGGCAGTATTTTGGGACCAGAAATTGTGCAAAGATCCATCAGATGACTTTGTTTAGTCATTTAGTCGTGTCTGACTCTTCATGACTCCATGGACCAGAGCATGCCAGGCACTCCTATCTTCCACAGTTTGGTCAAACTCATGTTAGTAGTTTCGAGAACACTGTCCAACCATCTCGTCCTCTGTCGTCCCCTTCTCCTTGTGCCCTCCATCTTTCCCAGCATCAGGGTCTTTTCCAGGGAGTCTTCTCTTCTCATGAGGTGGCCAAAGTATTGGAGCCTCAGCTTCAGGATCTGTCCTTCCAGTGAGCACTCAGGGCTGATTTCCTTAAGAATGGATAGGATTGATCTTCTTGCAGTCCATGGGACTCTCAAGAGTCTCCTCCAGCACCATAATTCAAAAATATCAGTTCTTCAGTGACCAGTCTTCTTTATGGTCCAGCTCTCACTTCCATACATCACAACTGGGAAAACCATAGCTTTAACTATACAGACCTTTGTTGGCAAGGTGATGTCTCTGCTTTTAAAGATGCTATCTAGGTTTGTCATCGCTTTTCTTCCAAGAAGCAGGCGTCTTTTAATTTTGTGACTGCTGTCACCATCTGCAGTGATCATGGAGCCCAAGAAAGTAAAATCTCTCACTGCCTCCATTTCTTCCCCTTCTGTTGCCAGGAGGTGATGACTACTGTACCATAAATTTAATCGATAATAAAAATAATAGAAACCCATTTGGATGTTATCCTATCTTCCCCAAATTATCCCTAGGTATTCTGAGGATCCCAATTTCCACACTGAATTGTTTGTGCCATGAGCCCACAAATTCATAAGATTCTTTACATTCTTCTCTTTACAATAATAATTAAGTTAGATCCTTAGTGTCCCTTTCCTTCAAGCACTAATGACCAAGTGTGACACCCCCTTCCAAACAGAGTCAAGAGCTAAAGAAAAAATACTTTTCTTCTCCTTTCTCTTGTCAGAAATGTTAAGTGACGTCAACAATGTTATAATCTCATTCATAAGTATGCTGCACATGTTGGAATCAATGAGTGGCTACAGAAATGCCGCCCCTGGAAATGATGGGTTGATAATACCAACAATACGATCCTGATGACGTTTTAAGATTGGGACATTGGTTAATAAATTTTGATGGAAGCTGAAGAGAGGAGAGAAATTTAGCTTGTATCTTCCTAATGAGCTTCTAAGTACATGCTCTGTAGGATTAAAACATTTTTGTTACAAAGAGGAATCATGATAGTTTCCTTCAGCACAATTTCCAAAATCAAACATGATGCAGTCTCTCAAAAAAACACAGTGCCTTGTGGGGCAAACAAAAGAGGAGGAAGGACAAAACCAAAATGGTGAGAGCCACCTTGAAACAACCTTGGATTAGACCATTTACAATATGGAATAACTGTTTGTCAGTTTCATAAATTATGTAAGGTTGTGGCTTCTGATTCATTGGAAGGTCAGCGGTTTGAATCCCCATGACAGGGTGAGCTCCCGTTGCTCAGTTCCTGCCAACCTAGCAGTTCGAAAGCACCTCAAAGTGCAAGTAGATAAATACACACCACTCTGGCGGGAAGGTAAATGGCGTTTATGTGCGCTGCTCTGGTTCGCCAGAAGTAGCTTAATCATGCTGGCCACATGACCCAGAAAAACTAACTGCGACAAACGCTGGCTCCCTCAGCCAGTAAAGCGAGATGAGCACCACAACCCCAGAGTCGTTCGTGACTAGACTTAATGGTCAGGGGTCCTTTACCTTTACCTTTCAGTGAGATATTTACAAAAGCAGTAGCATGTACTATATGGAGAAAGGCTGTAGCATGTAGCTTTGTGTACAAAAGGTTCCAAATTTAATCTCTGGTATCTACAGGCAGGGCTGGGAAAGACTCCTCCCTAAAACATTAGAGAGCCATTGCCTGTTGCTGTCTATAGTACCAGTTGGACCAGTGGTTGCTATGTGCCAACTTCCTAAGTTTCTATTAAGGATTTTGGAGCAAACTACCTAATTTTTTCACATTAAACTTCAGATCTATATAGATCTAGCTCCTCTAGTGCCACAGAATCCTAGAATTGTAGAGATAGAAGGAACATCGAGGGTCATCTAGTCCAACCCCCTGCAATGCAGGAATATCAACTAACGTATCCATGACAGGTGGCCATCCAACCTCTGCTTAAAAACCTCCAAGGAAGGAGAGTCTACCACCTCTTGTGGGAGTCTGTTCTACTTAAGCTTTTTGAAACCTGCCTTCTTAATGTCCCGAGTGCATGTCTGACTACACTCAGCTTCCCTTTGCCTTGGTATCATGAAACCCAGGAGGACATGATCACTTCCTCCAAAGGTTCCCTGAACTTTCACTTGGTGTTCAGTTGGTGAGGATCTTTTAGTGAGGACCAGCTCCAAGAGAGATGAGCCCCTTGTTGCTTCTTCAACCTTCTGGGAAATGAAATTTTCTGTCACGCACTTGTGGAATTTTTGGACCTTACATTCTTGACAGAGTTTGAGTTCCAAGAGATATTGGGGGTAGTTAAAGTGTCCCATGACAACCAAACATTCAAAAAGGGGAGCTACAGTAATCTGCTCAATAAAGGCACCATCTACATCTTCAGATTGGGTTGGATCTCTATAGCAGATTCCCACATTAGGGTCACTGCTGTTTCCTTCTCTTACAATTTTTACCCATATATTCTGAATCTTCCTTCCATGCCCCAAGTCATAGATCTCTTTAAAAGTGTACACACACTTGATGTATAATGCTACTCCGCCTCCATTCCTGTTTCATCCATTCCTTTTGGTCATGAGTCTCATCCTACTGCATTTGAGAAATGCCTGTTAGGTCATATTTGTCACCCTCAAGAGCTCAAGTTCTCTTTGCTTGTTTCCCATACTCTATGCATTAGTATAGAGACAACTGAAATCATGGATCATTCCTCCACAAACTGCTACCTCTGTTTCCCTCCGTAGGGAGTTACCTGCCGCCGCCACCACGTCTCTTCCTTCTCAGGAGAGTGGCAGTAAATAGAAATGTAGTAAAAAATAATATATATTTATGAAATCAAAAGTCAGTAGATCTACTGACTCTAGACCAGGCATAGGCAAACTCCGCCCTCCAGATGTTTTGGGACTACAATTCCCATCATCTGTGACCTCTGGTCCTGTTAGCTAGGGATCATGGGTGTTGTAGTCCCAAAACATCTGGAGGGCTGAGTTTGCCTATGCCTGCTCGAGACATGTGCCCTGATCTAACCCATTAAGCATATGGGTTAAAGAACTCATCTGTCTCCCATGAATCAATTAAAAATATAGTGCAGGTCAAAATTTGGTCTGATGCTGGATGTATGATTTTTGTGGGATATGGAAAGCTATGTGTAGCATTTTTTATTTGTATTGTCTCAGATAAAATCCAGAGCAATAACTGTAAGGTTGGAATTGCAGAGTGAAGTGGCTGTCAATGTTTAGATGTCCACATATAAAAATACAATTAAGATTTTTCAGAATCAATGTATTGATGTTGCGGGAGGTGCTGTCATTACTTTTTGATGATGCTTCAGTTAAATCTCTGTAAATGTAAATGCTGGTCAAAAATCTATGATCCAGCATCCTCAGCCTCAGTAGTGCTTGAGCCTCTAGGCTTTAAAGCATTGCCATGTGTAATGGTTCTAGGGGGTTGCTCATGCGTAAGTTGCCGCCACTCTTGGCTTGGTTGCCTGGTTGAACCCTTTCTGTCTGGACAGCCCTTCACTGCGTGGCTGTCTCAGTCACTGGCAGAATCCGTCAGTGGGTGTTTCTTAAACTTCTTCCAGCAAAAAAGTTCTTTGACGCCAAGTCTCCTCCTACTCTCCCTGCGCGGAAGTCTTCTGCGCAGGGAGGGTGTGGGCAGCGGAGCACCCGTGCTCTCCCCACTAGTCTCCGTTGAAGAGTCCTGGAGCCTTTTCTCCGATTCCCCCATCTGCCCCCCTTCTCTCCTGGTGTTACGTTGATTTCCTTCCCCAGCAGCTGGGCTGCCTCTCTCCCTGCTGGGACCCTCTCCGGCATCGCTCTGGAGCCTTCCCTCCACCTCTGGCTCTGATGGCAGTTCCCTGACACCATGTATTCAGGCCTGACACTCTGTTGTAGCCGTAATGAAAAATGCATCAGGATGTAGTACAGTCCACATTCACCCTATCGATCAGCAGATACGTCTTATTTAAGAATATGGTCTTTATGAATCTTGGGGTTATTGAATGTGCACACACGCAAATAATTCAGCTTTAATTCTAAAACCTAGATATGGAATTCTTATTTTTGTTAAAATGTGTAATTTTTTTAAAAAAAATCATCTGTGGTGAAGCCAGAGTACACATATGCAATTATGATATGGTTACCAGATGTCCCCGTTTCCCAGGGACAGTCCCCGGATTTACAAATCTGTCCCCAGAAAAAAATCCGTCCACGGAATGTCCCCGGATTTCATTTCATGTCCCCAGATTTATATTTTAAGTGTTGTAGATTTATTAGTAGGGAATGAATGTTGCGTGATTGGTTCAACGGCACAAGACGCATCATATGGGGACTTCCACTGAGGCAAAATGGTGGGCAGTGAACAGCTCCTGAAGCCAACCAGAGCCAACTGGCTCTGGGCTGCTGAGACTGCCGCTGCCGCCGCCACTACCAAAGGGGAACCAGGGACGCCTGGCACGTCAACTGGGGGAACTGTTGACCCCCCCATTGACCCAAATCGAGCCAGGAGCAAGAGTGCCTGGCCTCCTGGCCGACTGCCCAGCGGCACTCTGGGGCCAGGAAAACTCCGGAGCTGATGCAGGGAGAAGGAGAAGGAAGCGAGAGAAAGAGGAAGGAGAAAAAGGAGGGGAGCCCCAACCTTGCCGCATCGCCACCACTGAGGAGAGGTAGGAGAACACCAGGAGGGCAAGGACACGTGGCCGAGCCCAGGCCTGACCCGTGCCTACTCCATGGCAGCTAGCGCTCCAAGAGAGCAGGCTGGGGCCCAGAGGAAGGCAGCGTGACAGAGACCACAGAAGAAAAGATACAGTGGTACCTCAGTATGCAAACGGGATCCGTTCTGGAGCGCTGTTCGCATCCCGAACGGAACGCAAGACACGACGGCATGTCTGCGCATGCGCAGGTAGCGTTTTGCCACTTCCGCGCATGCGCGTGACGTCATTTTGAGCGTCTGCGCATGCACGAGCGGCAATACCCGGAAGTAATGCACTCCGTTACTTCCAGGTTTCTGTGGAGCGCAACTCGAACGCGCTCAACCTGAAGCGCATTCAACTCGAAGTATGACTGTATTGCTTCTTTTTTTTAAAAAAAAATTCTTTTTTTAATAACCATTTTTTTCTCTTTTCCAAAAAAAAAAGTGTCCCCAGATTCAGTGAGAAGATTTGAAGTCTGTCAGTGGACAGGCCTTCCTTCCGCCCTGTTTGGAGACAATTGAGAATTCTTTGCAAAGTCACACATGGTGCCAGTGGCGTAGCGTGGGGGGTGCAGGGGGGCCGGCCGCACCGGGCGCAACATCTGGGGGGGGCGCTCGCCACCTCCGGAGTCGCCGAAGAGCCTCGGGCGCAGGCTGTAGCAGAGCCCCATGTCTCGCGGAACCGACAAGCTGTGCGCGCGTCCGGGCTGAAGGCGTCCAGTAGGCAGCGGCTCTCAGCGCTCGCCGCAGTCCCCGTGCGTCAGGGCCACGGAGGGCACGCCAGGCAGCGCCCCCGCCCCCCCGCTGCTGCTGCCGTCGCCGCTGCGGCTGCTGGGCCATGTTGCATTTTCCTCGCCTCTCTGCCCTCCTCCTCCTCCGGGCAAGCGGCATCGTTTGGCCGGCAGCACCAGCGGCAACTCGCCTCAGATCACCTGACACGGACCCACCGCCGCCGCCGTGGCTAACTTACCGTAAATACCCCAGCCCAGGCAGCAGCAAGAAGATGCTGGCAGCGGCGGCAAGTTAGGGGTTAGGGGTGCAAATTACTTGCCTTGCCCTGGGTTAGGGGGCGCAAATTACTTGCCTTGCCCCCTAACCCACGCTACGCTGACAACCCACGCTACGCCACTGCATGCTGCCACTCTCTGGCAAGCTCAGCTCCCCTTCCCCTTCCCGTGCGCCTCTCTTGTCAGCCTGGCTCCGCCCCTCCCCAAGCTCTCCAATAGTACCGCCAATCAGCAGGGGCCCTTGCGGACACAGGGGCGTGGCCAGGGAAGACGCGGCTCGAGGGCTGTATAAAAGGGCGCGCGGGGCGACGGACTTTCCGTGGCGAGAAGAACTCGCGGGTTGGGCTCGAAGTACCCAGCGTCTACTGCGAAGTTGGCTTAAAAAAAAGCACATAGTACATTAAAATGGCAGTGATGTTCCTTCATAAGGGCCGGAAACTTGGCTTGCACACTTGTTCAGCCCTGAGAAACTTCGTCTTAAGGGGAGTTGCGGAAAGCGCACTTTCGGAGGGAAGTCTGCGTGCGCCCTTGAGCGCTCGCGCGGGATTCTTGAGAAAGGCGCGCGTGAACGGAGAGCCAGCAGCTCTATTGAGCTTGCTCCCGAAAAAATAAAGTGCTTGGGGAGAAGGGAAACCTGAGGGCCCGGCGCCCAGCACCTGGTTTCCCCGCCTCCGCCAGCCCTCGGCGCCGCCTCGCCCCTTGGCGGCAGCAGCTGCCCCCTTGCCGCCGCCGCTCACCTCTCCCCTCAGGTGCAGCCGTCGCGAAGCGCCACGGTCTCCGGGCGCGAGGAGGCGGCGGCGGCGGCGGCGGCGCGCGTTCCCGCCCCTTTCCCCTCCCACCCGGCTCCTGAGCTGCGCCAGGAGGGAGAGCTGCTGAGGGGGCTTCGGTTCCGCGCTCGCCCCCGCCCCAGGATCGGGCTCCGGAGCGACCTCGGCGCCGAGGAGCCTGCGGCGCGCTCCCTCGCTCCGGCAGCGGCTCCTCTTCGCCCTTGCGCTTCGTCTGGTGGCTGGCGCGCCCGCCGACCCGAACTTGTTCGCCAAGGGCGGGAGAGCAAGCGCTGGAGTTGGGTGTGCGGGAGAGAGCGCGCGCGTGCGTCTCCCCCTCCTCCTCCTCCTCCTCCTCCCGCCTCTTTGCCTGCGATTCTTAACCTCTACCGGCGTCCATCCTCCTCAGTGCAGCGCAGCCCGCCGCCGCCGACGTTGTGTGTGTGTGTGGAGCTGCTCCTGCCCGCCCTCGCCTGCCTCTCCGCGCCTCTCTCTCGGTCCCTCTCCCGGCGAGGACGAAGCATGCAGCCGGCGCTGGCGCTCTAGGGGCTCGCCGGCGGTCGCAATGCAGCTCGGCGCAGGCGGCGGCGGCGGGGAGAGCGAGCTTTTCTCCGAGGCGGCGCGGCGCGAGGCTGGGGGCGGCGGCGGCGGCGGCGGCGACGGCGGCTGCTGCTGCTTCTTCTTGACGGGCTTCTAAAGCCTGGACGGAGCGGGATTCCACCATGCCGTGCTGAGCAGGACCAGGAGGCGCCAGAAACAGGGGCTGGGCTCGCGCGTCGTTCGCTCGCTTGGCCCGCGGACTTCCGAGGGGCTCGCCTTCGCACCCGCCGGCGGGACTCGCCCCTCCGCTGCTTCGGAGGGGGACTCTGCCTGGGGATCCGCCTCGACGTCGCCTCCCTGCCCAGACTTCGCTCGGGGATTTGGATTCTGCTTTGGGACCTTGGAACTTAGGAGGAGGAGGAGGAGGAGGGCTTGATTTATATCTATCTTTTTAAGGGGGTCTCTATTTTTGGGAGGGGGTCTCTATTTTGGGGAGGGGGTCTCTATCCCCACCACCGAAAGGGAAAGCGATCGGGTTCCCCCCAGCGCCGGATCCGCGTCTCTCCGTGGGGATCCGACGGTGACCTGGAGGAGACGATGAAGCGGCTGGGGGCGCTGGCTTGGCTCTGCCCGGGCGCGCTGCTGCTGCTGCTGCTGCTGCTCCGCCTGGGCGAGGTGGCGCCGCAGCCTTGCCCGGCTCAGTGCTCCTGTTCGGGGAGCACCGTGGACTGTCACGGGCTGGCGCTGCGGAGCGTCCCCAGGAACGTCCCTCGCAACACCGAGAGGCTGTAAGTCGCCTTCCTCCCTGCGGATTGCCCACACCCACCTCCCCAGAAACACACCTGCCGCCCTCCCCTCTGTGCCCAGGTCCCAACATCCTTACCATCCCCTTCCCTCTCATCCAGCCAACATGTCAAGCAACCCATTGCTGTTGCCAGAGGATGGAAGACATTTCCTTCTCCCCATTTTAAAAAAGCAAAGCTGAGTGGAAATGGAATTAGTGCTTTCAATTCTCCCAACACTTTCCCTGGTTCCTTTCTAGGGTGCCTCAGTCTCCCCCTGCCCCCAGCTTTGTTATTCCCCCCCTCCCCATTTTTTTTTAATTTGTTTTCACAACATTATAAACAAACAAACACACAAGACAAACAAGCATAAATCATAGCCTTATTGAAAATTACACTTGTTAACATTGTTAAGGGACTTCCTCGCTTCCCCTTGGTTGAATTTCATTGCATGTCCTTTTAACGGTTTTCCCAATCACAGTTCTTATAAAATTTAACTTAAACATTAACGTCCTTAGATTTTCACATTATGAAATTAAACGTATTAATTCGACGCTTAACATAAATAAAATCCTAAGCCAATTAAGTATCCGCAAGTTGTTTTCTGTTAATTTAACTTAACATATTTAACTAAGTAGTCATTAAATTTAATCCACTCTTCCTGATACTCCTCCCCTGCCCCCAGCTTTGAAGCAGCCATTCTCCAGTGCATAGTTGCATTATAGATACCTTGCGCAGCAGCAGGCTTTCAGAGTAGTTCACAGTTGAAGTTTCAGAGCTTTATTTCCTTCTGAATGCTTTTGTTTAGTTCTTAATGCAGTTCTTTATTATGGGCGTACAAAGCTATACCCCACTTTGGCTGCTTTGCAAAGGAGTTGCTAAAAGTGGCTTACAAGTGTGGAAACAAATAAGAATCCAGCCATTAAAAGGCAAGTCTGTCAAATTAAACAGCAGGAGAAATGCAAAAAAAGCAGCACCAGCAATCAATACACGGAGTTCCTTATGGGCCTTCCCCCCCCCCTTTAAAAAAAATCAATGTATGTTGCAGATGGCTTGTGTTGTGGTTAGTGCTGGTGGTTACCAATCTCTTTAGGACTTCCGCTATTTCATATTTTTTTTAGTGTACCAGATGTCCTTTATCACTTTCTCTGCTGCCTTAGAACACGTATGCACACACAGATCAATGTATCTTATTTTAGAACACCACAGCCTCAAATTAGCTGCTCCTTATTTCGGAATACTTCAAGTTCCTTGAACAAATACCCAGTTATTGCTTTATTTCTAAGTTATTGATTTGGTAAGCCCATCTTACCTTCCCCCCTCCCTTTCCTGCAATTCTCATTATGGGGTTTGGGTAATGTAAGGAGACATGAAAGAACCAGGCCATTAGTTCCACTGCTTTGCTCCCCCCCTTACTCAGCAGTAATAAGCAAAATACACTGCTGTTAATTTGGGTCAGGAAGAGACTATGTGTGAGATGGCCCTTTCCATGCTTCCCTCCATATTTATCTTCTTCCCCCTCCCCTTTAAACGGATTGAAATACACCTTTTCTTCTGATCTGCGGAAATGACTTGTAGAAAACAGCTTGTAGAATACACTTCAGGCCAACTTCAGTTCAGACTTAAAATGGGAAGAGTAATTTGCAAAAGCCCTCTGCCTGAAATTTCACCAGCTCAAAGTGGAGTCACCAAGACAAACTTTACCAGCCCATTTCAATCCACCTTTGTTTCACTTAGGTTTGTTTTTGTAAAAAAAAATAAAGACTATTATTTATTTTATTTATGAATCTCTTACCCTGAAGCATCCAGAAGCAATTTACAAAACCTACTCTGACTTTTCAAGAAGGCACTTTAAAAATCAAGACAGAGGATTTCCTGCTGCTAGGAAATCCTGCTTTTAACAATCCTCCTTTGCCCCAAAGGTGGAATTCTTAATTCTTCCCCCAACAAAATATTTATATCGTTTGTACAGACTGCTGAATAATTTGGGGCTGGAGGCAGAGAGATCCTACTAAAAGGAACATGACACTTGTTTGCCACACAGTTAGTTCCTTGTTACCTGCTTTCTCAAAATAGAATTGCATTTACTACTTGAAGTTTATTGTTCCAAAGATACAAAAAGTATTGAAGAGGTACCTAGTACCCACTTTGTAGATTTAAGTAAATCTGCCATATAATTCTTAGCCATTATGATCTTTCCTGACTGATTAGTTAGGTTTAAGAGTGTTCTTCAAAACACATCCTGATTGTCTTTGTAGCTATTAATGTAAGCAGCTTTGGGAGGAAAAAATGGAGAGTCATTAGCATTTTTGCTTTAAACTCAGAGAAAAATATCAGTGACTCATTAGTCTTAAGGGCAGGTGGGGGGAAATCTGTAGATCACTTGAGATTCCTGCTACTTTTCTTCAGTGGAATGTGCTAAATCTCTTCCCCAAATATAATGCATGTGGACTTAAGGTTAGTTTCCATATCAAGCTTTTCCTCCATAACTTTACTCTCAAGTAGTGAATCCAAGCTGAAGTCATGGAAATATAGCTGTCCCTTACTTAACTAATCATGACCAAATTGGAGTGAATTGAGATTCTGAGCTTTTCCATCATTTGTAAATACGTTGTACCTTTTACAATTACAGGACTAAATGAGATTTAATAAAATAAAATAAATTTAAACCCAGACATAGGGTTAAAAGAGATGAACACTTGGATCACATTGTTTGTAAGTTCACAAATATTTGCTTGGGTAAGCTTGGCTGTGTAAGTTTTAGGAATGCTGAGTTTTTTAGGAATGTTGCAGAGATGATGCCTTCCAGAAAAATCCTGGGCCCCAGGGAAGCTGTCAGATGTTTACTGTCCATTTCCTCCTTGCTTCACCATTCATTTGACTTTCTGATGCCAGTGTTCCTGTCTGTTGTGGACTCTGTAATGGTCTTCAGGGGTTGTCTCTGAGTACCTGACTGAAGAAGTCGGCCAATGATTTCTCCCCTGTTCTCTGTAGGTCCAGGAAGTAACATACTAAGCATATCATTAAGTAAACACGTTTTGATTTCATCTGTGTTTCTCTCATTCATCCATTAAAAACAGCGAATGGACTTGTCCAGAGGCAGTGGTAGCAGTCATTAATCATAACTGTTCCTATCGCGAGAAAGTCAAATTTGTGAATGGCACACCACAAATCTCACTATTTCATGATAGGAACAGTCTAGAAACAATATATCCAAATGGTTTTTCAGTAAACTGGAAATTAAAACAAGTGCAAATGAAAGGAGAATTACTTTTACATAAACTTTTCAGGAATTTGCACCAACCTACAGTTAGATACTAATCCTCAAACTCTTTGTTGCAAGTTCTTATTGTTTATTTGATTTTAATAAATAGCCACCAGTTCTGGAATGTTTTAACTTTACTACTTCTTCTTAGGGATCTTAATGGGAATAATATCACAAGGATCACAAAGACTGATTTTGCCGGCCTAAGACACCTTCGAGTTCTGTAAGTTGCCTTTTGTTGTATTTTATCTGTTACTATTGTACGCTGCATATGTGCAGTTCTGTGGAAAATGACTTATTTTATCAACAAGGCTAATTCTTTACTTAACCTCTAAAATAACGACAACCAAACTTACACTGTATGAGAAAAAGCAGTTGGGAGATGACATAAAAATTTGGAAGACTGCCACAGTAGCAATTTTGTATTGTAGCCACTTGTGATTTTATTCTTTTCCTTGACTCTATAAATACAGCAAATTATTGACTTTCTGAAAACGAAATGCTTTTTAGCAAGCTGTAAAGAGAAATATCTGTTTTTTTAAAGGCTAACTGAATTAATTTGTTTGAATGCACTTTGAGTTTAGGATTGTCAGAAGTTATTCTAGTTAGCAGTAAAGGGAAATTCGGGAAAGAGAAGCTATCAATGCAACTTGCTTTTACACCAAATTCTGCAAAAATTGATACAAACTTTTAAATAGGTTTACCATATATAAAGCCTGGTTACTTAATAACTCATAAGTCCTTCTCAGGGCCTGTAGATAAAAAAAAAATATCACTATACAGTAATGACTGCTCTTTCAGTGAAGACAAAATCTTCTTTGAGACATGCTAATAACAAAATGGTTTTAAATTAGTGAATAATTGCAAACAATTAGATTGGTTTTGATATTTCATCCTAAAGATGAAAAGTTGCAAACTTTTCCTTTTGTGGAAAAAAAAATCACATTAACTCTTTTTCAGTTGAAAACAACTTGATTTATAATTGTAAAGTGTGGTTTTCCTTTCTTTTTTTTTTAAAAAAGAAACTTTTATACATCACGTACATGTTTTTAACATTCTGTAATTGAGCAGCAGCTTTGACTTTTTCCTTAAGCAAGGCATATATTTTTATCACCTTTGACCCTTCAAGTTCTTGAGCAGGTTTAAGGTCTCTGAAAAACGGAGAGGGTATTTTCTCTCTTCCTTGGGAAAAAATGTCATAGTGGAGTTTAAGGTGACAAGTCTTAAACACATTAAATTGGATGGGAAGTCTAAGAATAGAGTGAGAATTTTGAAGTTAATAAAGAGGAGCCGATTGCAAGTTTCCCCATTGCTAAAGTGCTGTAATAACAGGTGTTAATCATCGTTTGATTACTAGCTGTTTTAAAACTCATACTCTGCATTTCAGTCAGCTCATGGAAAACAAGATTAGTACAATAGAAAGAGGAGCATTCCAGGACCTGAAAGAACTGGAGAGACTGTAAGTAACTTTTTATTGATTTGAAATACCACAAAGCAAGTTGTTGTAATTCCCCCCCCCACTGCCCTCCCTGTTTCTACTTTGAGTTAAACTGCTGGGATTTGTTTGCCCTTTTGGAATTCTTATTGGACAGAATCAAAATGTAGCAGTAGATTCTTGTAGAATAGAGGGAACAATTCTATGTGGGATAGAGGGGAAAACTGAAATGTAATTTTCATTTTTTGAAAGACAAGATTTATTTGCAATCTAATGTGAAGGGTTCTGTGGACATAAACAAATTTTCTGGAGGGAATGAATTATAACCCCTAACTTGGTACAATTTAATGATGATAAAACTTGCTCCTTCACTAAGAATACAATTTAAGCATTTGGTTTCCTGTACATTGTATACTGTGTTGTGGGAAAGCAAAACATTTGTGTAAGGGAGAAAATTAGTTGTAAAACACTCTAAAATTTAATGCACTGTACAGAAAATTGTGAAGTGTTTGAATGGATCTAAGAATGTGAATAGAGAAATGGGTTGTATTCTACTAAGTACTGCTCAGAGTAGACACAGTGAAATGAATGGAATTATTTCCATTTACTTCTATGGGTCTGCTTCAAGTAGGACCAGTGTTGAATACCACTCATATCAGCCTGTGTTTATAGTACTGTAGTAAAGTATTTGGAGGCGTGAAAGGCCATCCTGTTGAACGATAAAGGCTAGTTAGTTTCTCTCTCATTCCACCTATGCAGTTTCTTTGAAAGCTGCATTTCTGTTGTGTGTATACTGTATTGCATTTTGACAGCACTCAAGTCTGCAGTAATTCAGTTTGGGACATGAGTTCATGTATGTTGCATTCTTCTGTCCTGTTTAGCTCTTGCATAGGATTGTTCATTGCTTATAGGGAACAAGGCCATCTCCGAACTATACTGTTTTTATGAGCACTGTTTTTATTTCTCTCGGGCTGACTTGTTGTGGTTTTTTAAAAAAGAAAAACACAACAGAATGTAACAACTGCATCTGTCTTTCTCCACCCTTTTTGCCATTCCCTCTGTGTAGCAAGGATGTTTTCAGGACATCACTGGAAAGTCAGACAGTTTAAAATCTTGAAAAACAGCAGACTAACTTTCTGTTTCAACTTGTATGGGAAGAGAGTATCTGTGTATTGCATGCTTTAACAATATGCCAGTGCAGATTTTCTCGAATGGTGACGGTTCTATACAGTTTTGAAATATGGCATAAATTTGTTTTGGAAAAGGAACATTTTTGCTTCTTTTTGCTAGGCGGTGTTTTGCATTGATACCGTAGCTTGCAAAAGCTTTTTATTGATAATATGGAATCAGAAAAATAGGGAAGGTGCGTGCACTGGTGAAGTGGTTTGTGTTTGAGCATAGGAGCTGAAGTTTGCCCAGGTCTGCTGCTAGTTTAAGTTTTTATAAAAAATACTAGCAATATCCCTTTTAAAAAAACATTGTGTTTCTGTAAATAGAGAGTGATGTGCAATTTATGCACACATACTATTGCCAGTTTTTATTTCTGGAAATTAGTTTACAGAAAATTATTTCCTAAGTGTTTGTCCAAGATCAACAATTATTCTTGATGAACTGTTAAGTCCTGGATCACATACTGGTGGAAGGTGCTCGTAAGATATTGGCGTGAACATAACTTGTCAGCACATTATGGCCAATTTCATCCGCAGAATGTTATTGAGGTATGTGGATTGTGGCCTAAATCCCTAACACTTTTATGAAACTGAATTAGCCAACAAAGTTTTTACTCAGAGCAGACTGAATTTAGTCATGCTCATGAATTTCAATGTGCTTTGAGTATCACTAGCACTGGATATAATCCCATGTATATTTCAAATATGAATACTGTACCTCTGAAGAATGCCCCCCCCCCCCAGCAAAGTTGTACCTGTTAATAAATAAACAGTGATGACAGACTTTACACCTTTTAAGCACAGCTCTACCCATGTCACATTCAAAGGTTTAATTCAGTGTTTCCCAAACTTGGGTCTCCATCTGTTTTGGACTACAGTTCCCATCATCCCAGACCACTGGTCCTGCTAGGTAGGGATGATGGGAGTTGTAGTCCAAAAATAGCTGGCGACCCAAGTTTGGGAAACACTGATTTAATTGGAAACTACAAAAGAACTCCAAAGGTGGAAGATACCCCTGCCTCCACCTGCCTCAGTTGTTTTCTAGCTGGGCTCCAATACTACAAGCAAGCCCATCAAGGATAAAGCAGTAGGGTTTCAGCACACAAACCTCTTGTGCACTTAATTTCACCCTTTCCTTTTCCTCTTTTACATGTGACTGTATATAGCTCGATGCTTAGGGGTTACCTTGCATTTTGGTTAATTAGCTGAAACAAGTAATTGTATATTTTTTGAAAACCACTGCTTTTTTGTGGAAAGAAATAACAGTCATGTGGTTAAAATGTATTGGAACTTGTTCAAAAAACCAGAATTCGTCTTCTAAGTTTAAGGTTTTTGTTTCCACCCACATTATGGTAATAGTGTCACAGTTTTCTGCTCTGTTCAAGGCTCAAATCACATGTTTTGGAGTAGAAGGAATTTGGAGCCAGAATCCTTTGAAAGCATCTCAGCTGCTGGGCTATGAACAAGTGTTCAATATCTGTGAGGAAAATATGAAAATTCATTTTGTTGACAATTACCACATCCACCTGAGAGATAGATGTTGTTGTCTTGAGCCAATTCATCCCTCTGAGATTTTGGAATTCAAACGTATTTCCCAGGAAATTCACTGATAACTCTCTTCAAATAGTTCCTTTATGTACATGGCGCAGCAGGGACTTGGTTAACATGCATGATATTTAAATATCAAACAAACTACATTGCTGTGGCAGTCTTTTTGATGTATTAAGTGGTTACCATATAGTGAAATGCAAAACCCATCAAAGCTGCTGCCTGGGTTGTGTTCTGTGATTTTGATTGCTATTTAACCACCATACAGTTTCTAGATTAATCCTTGCTTTCTGTTGTGACACACGGTCTGGCAGACTGATACCGTGGTTTTCATAGCTCTGCAATTTCATTGGTGAAACACATGCCTGTGCTTGTCCCAAGGACAGGGAACTTCCTGCCTATGGGCTGACCTCAACCTGCCAGTTTGGTTCATGAGGTCATTTCCACCAAATCATTCTCATCTGATCACTGGTGGCATCATAAGGGGCAGCAGCAGGGTGGGAGAGAAGAGTTTTCCACTACGCTTCCCTCTGCCACCACTTGCATGAGAAGCTGCTTTTGATAAGTGTTTTAAGGCAACTTCCACACCTGTGTTACAACTGGAATGGGCTGTGGGTGCTGTCTTAAAGCCTTTTCAAGTCTCCCCTACTTCCAAGCTTCCAAGATTAGGAAACTGAAAGAAAGGGGTGGGAGACTTGGAAAGTTGTGATTGACAGGTGTGTTGGCCCACCCAGATGTCAAATTTGGCCGATGAGGCTCATCCAGATAAGGATCTGCTGATAAAGATCTGGCTCTTGGAGCCAAAATGGCTCTCCACCCTTGGTTCACCCTCACCCCATGTTTGCATTAAGCAAAGAATATCCCTATGGAAAATTCCACCTTTGAAAAACCCATAATACCTCTAGCAACTCTGCTCTTCCTCACCAGTCATTGAGGTGATTGTTGATAACGTAGGAGGAACAGAAGACACCAAGCGACATTATAGGAATGTCATGTTGGATCGCATTCTATAGCCTCTCCTGGTATACAGTATACAAGCTCAGAAAGAGTCCACAGTGCCATCCAGGGGGTAGGAGGACAGCAACTGACAGCTGCAGGGCTCCCCTAAGGCAGGAGTTCAAATTCCCCAGAAGTCCAAATGCCGTAGCCAGAAAATAACCCTTTGACAGAGAAGGGCCTGGAGAAGTGGGGCTGGGGAGAGAGCCGCTCCTGTCGCAACAGCTAGCTATCTCCATAGTCAAAAGGGTAAAAGGCCTGCATTTGGTACTAATTTGTAACCACACCCTGCCCCTTGAGATAAGGGTACTTAAGAGTCCAAATGGAAATCATTTTGAATACTGTACTGCAGAAAACAGCAGTGCCTGGGTGAGCAAAACAGTTTTGTTTTGTTTTTACAGCATGCTACAAGAACAAGTCTACTAGATTCCATTTAGTCATCTCAAATCAAATTTGCAGTAAAAACAATTCCATGTATCAAAATCCAACATAAAGAAATAAAGATCTCCACTTAAATGGCTTGTTGAAATAGGGAACTTCTTCAGTGGGTGCTAAAAAGACAATAGAGGCTGTCTTATGCGTAATGGGAAGGAATTTCTACAGTTAGGTGCACCCACAGTAGGAGCCTGATTCCTATATCGTATGGACAGATGATAAGATGATATCTCCAGGATACCCTCTCTTTCAGTGACTGATTGGCGGGTGGTGCTGTGGTCTAAATCAGTGAGCCTCCTGGGTTTGCCGATCATAAGGTCGGCAGTTCAAATCCCCACAACAAAGTGAGCTCCCGATGCTCTGTCTCAGCTCCTGCCAACCTAGCAGTTCAAAAGCATACCAGTGCAAGTAGATAAACAGGTACCGCTGTGGTGGGAAGGTAAACAGTGTTTCTGTGCACTCTGGTTTCCTTCACGGTGTCCCGTTGTGCCAGAAGTGGTTTAGTCATGCTGGCCACATGACCCAGAAAGCTTTCTGTGAACAAGCACTGGCTTCCTCGGCCTGAAAGTGAAGACTCAACCATCCAGGGGTCCTTTATCTTTACCTATACCTATAACAGGTGGAGCAACCTTTTTAGTGTTATGGAGGGCAGCACTGTGAATTGGTTGATAGCTCAGTGGCAAAGCATCGCAGTAGGACTAGAGATGTGGGTTCAGTTCTCATCCAAAAGAGAGAAATGTGGCTTTCGCAAGGCAAAATTGATTTGTATTTTTTAAGTGACAACTTCAAATTGAGAAGGGGAGTGTAAAGGACTTCTGCTCTAGTGAGCAACAATTTAATTGTACAGCCACAGACTAATCCATACACAGGACCTAACTTGTCACATTTCTCCTTCCATTTCTCCTCAGTCCCACGTGTAAGATTTTGGGCTTCCAGTGATATGCACCAGTACTGATTGGGGCATTTGTGGGGCATGAGTGCAGTGTTACAGCACTGGATTGGCATACAAAAGATCCAGGTTAAATTCCTAACCACAGGTTCCCACAAGAAAGAAGAAACCCCCTCCCCAAATTCCCAACAGCTAAGAAGCAAGAGTAACTGACACATGGACTATTACATCTCTCAGGTGGTTGTAGGGCTTGTTCACACGCAGGTTGCCTTTCATATTGTCCAGCCCAATTCATCTTGTCCAGTCATGCCACCCCCTTGTTAATTTATATGAATGCCAATATCTGCTAGATATTTCCTAGCATGCCTTACCTATTGACCAAGGCTCCCCCCGCCAATGGCAACTGCTGGACTCATCCCTACTGTAATTGGGACAATGAGCTATTTGGCCTCTCCCAGTCCCCTTGCAGGTGCACTAGTAGCAGGGACGAGCAGAAGACCCAACCCCTTGCTTCTGAGTATTTGAAGTCTGCCTGGTTGCTGTGGAGAGCAGAGAGACAAGGGGATAGTGATAAACGGTGGGTAGCAGCTGCATACATAACCTGTGACTGAGTGTTCATTAACTCTGTAATTTGAGAAAAGGCACAATGGCTATAGATGCTCTTCCAAGTCTGCATGCCTCATTCAGGCTCCCTGCTCTTTATGTGGGACTGTGCATAGTTGGGGGCGCCTGATGTGTGTATTTGGGGTGTCCTCTGTTGGGGGGGGGTGGCATTGTCATTGAGATAGTGCTTCTCCATCCACCGCAGGGAATTGCACCAGAACTGCTTTTAGTTACTGATTTTGCTGCCTCTCCTCTAATCCTGAATGGAAGAATATGTCACATGTAGTTGGCATCACTAGCTGTATGTAGAGTGTAGGCTTTTTGTGTTAATAAAGTTGTCTGTGCTCCTTGTCGCCTTTCCCAGTATATGGGAGAACTCAGCAGGGTTTGGGGGTGGAATGGGGGTGTCCAGTGCGACTTCAAGCTGCATGTTTACCCTGTTCCTCATTTATGCTGTTGCTGTTGTGTGTCTTGATGTGGTGGTGATGGTTAGGTTAGTACATATAATGTCACCATATTGTATTAGAGAGGCAGACAACGATGTTCTGTGTCTTTGGATGACTACTCTGCACATCTTAATGCTTTTTGATGTCTGATGTTTTTAGAGGTTTCCCCTCTTCCTCCCAGGTGGCCCCCAACTCTTCTTACCTGTGAGGGTGCCTTGTTCTTGTAGGCCCAATTGCAGCAGTTGGAGTGTTGAGTGTTAGGATTCAATTCCCGTGCTGCAGTCATGGGATTGTTTATATCACATGACGGTGTAATGTTTTCATTCCACATAGTGGGAAGTGACGGAGACAGGATGTTTGTATTACTGTGTTTCCGTGATGTAGGACGTTTGTTCCTTTGTCTCTTTCTCTTTGCTGTTTGATGCTGATGAGGAAGGAGCTGAGTTAGAATGCTCCGAGCGTATTATACGTACCGTAAATAAAGTATTTTAGCCAAAATGCTGCGCTACTGAGTCTGTTACGCTGACTGCCAATACTCTGCTGATCCTGAAGTGTGCTGATGCCTGCAAGGCATCAGTTGCTGTGATGTTTGTGCTGGAGAAAGACCGTTGTGCTTGGAGTCTCCCGACCGACCAGGAGGGAGAGAACATGCCAGCCGGGCATGTGTCTCTGCCGGATTCCTACTCGTGTGTAGGACCTCCTTACATTGAGATGGGAGTGATGTTCCCTTGCCCTGGATATAAGGGTGTTGTACTCCAGTTGACTATGGAGGTAATAGGAGTCCTGTTCTCTGATGTTGTCCTCCATTATTGCACTCTAGTGCTGCTTTACATTGGCAGTGTCTTGCCATTGTGAGGATTATGCTGGTGGAAGGAAGGGATGGAATACAATTTTTTTTTAATGCCACCACCAGATTAACTATACAAGACATATCATTTTGCTTCACTGACATGAGGGGATTTAGTAGCAGTTTCATCACACTCAGCAGGTGTTGAGATGAGGCAATGATCACACTCTTGGTCATTTTTAATACAGTTCACAAATCGACAGCAGAGGATCCTTTATCTCTCGCAAGTAAATGAAATGGAGGTGTAAATAATACAAGTGGCATGTTCAGTCATTAAATCAGACTGTGCTTTTGGAAGGGGCGCATGTAAATTGCAATGACCTCTGATAACATGTCAGGCACTTGGCTTACTGTTATAGATGCTGAGATCAAGCCATTGAGAGCAAACTTTGTTTTAATCTGTGTAATCTCACTTTGCATTCTGTGGTCATTCCTATCAGAGGTGTTTGGAGACAAAGCCTGCTGCAATATTAGACCCTGTTCACACAAAGAGCTCTTGTGGAAAGCAGGTAGAATCTTAAGTTTGATGTACATGCAGCAGCCCATGGCTGCATCCTTTAGTCCATTCTATTGTAAAATATTGCAGCATAAAGCTGCACAAGAAGTCCACATAAAAATACAAATCTCATTCCTAAATACTTACATTAGCTTGACTTTCAGCATGGATCCTGTTCCTTCAGAGTCCATGGGAACAGGTCTAAAACTAGGGGTCACCAGTTGGACCTTTGGGCGACAATGGTGAATCCTCTGAAGTCCATATACCGCTCATGTGTGCATATATGTATTTGCCTTGATGTTGCATATACAGGCAGTGCTATTTTTCTAGAAAAAGAGGTGCTGGATCCTTGTGAAATTCACAAAAATAATATAATAGAAGCCCAACTTCTGTCTCCCAAAAAAATCAGCAGGAAAAAGAAAAGGCAAAGATTGCATTAAAAAAGACCCGACTCAGATGAATCAACTTGTTGAATTGGTTAGAAGTGGCACAAAACTTTTTGGAACTAAAAAGTTACTGAGAGAATGATTAGAGAGTGTCCTCAACACTAGGAAGTGCTGTCATGCAATGGCTTTGGTGGCATTCAGATGCCATGTTTGCCAGTCCTAAACATTTCTTCATCCCTCTCTGTGTGCTTGCTCCCTCTTAAAGGTAAAGGAACCCCTGACCATTAGGTCCAGTCATGACCGACTCTGGGGTTGCAGTGCTCATCTCACTTTATTGGCCAAAGGAGCCGGTGTACAGCTTCCAGGTCATGTGGCCAGCATGACTAAGCCGCTTCTGGCGAACCAGAGCAGTGCACGGAAATGCCGTTTACCTTCCTGCCGGAGCAGTACCTATTTATCTACTTTCACTTTGACATGCTTTCGAACTGCTAGGATGGCAG
The DNA here is from genome assembly GCF_964252035.2 of Podarcis erhardii. Lineage (NCBI taxonomy): Eukaryota > Metazoa > Chordata > Lepidosauria > Squamata > Lacertidae > Podarcis > Podarcis erhardii. Next base: position 9,716,085 of record NC_138512.1, read on the forward strand.
GAGCAGGGACCGAACAACGGGAGCTCACCCCGTCGCGGGGATTCAAACCACCAACCTTCTGATCAGCAAGTCTTAGGCTCTGTGGTTTCACCCACAGCGCCACCCGCATCCCTGTTCTCTCTTACTTCCCTCCTTTTAACCCAGCTTTATAAAACATTTCTTGGTTTGTCAGATCATGATCCTGGTTTGGGAATACTTCTTGAATGGTATGTGACAAAGTAGTTTGGCAAATCTAGTTTTCACACAATGCTGTCAATGACTCAGGGATGATGGGAATTGGAGTGCAGCAATATCTGGAGAGGCCCAGATTCTCTACGCTTGCTGGAGTGCAGGATTTTGCTCCTACAAAACCTACATTTACTTTTGCAGATGCACCTGCTCAATTCTTTTATCTGTTCAAAAACCACCCGTAAAGTTTTTTTATTTCTTGTAATAAATATGCAAGAGATTGCAAACCTGTATAGTATCCTCCCTTGTGTAAATGGCTTCACTGCACAGAGTTGGGTTTCCAACCCTTAGGCTAGACTCTGGATCAGGTGCTGCTGTGCAACATGTGCTTGTTCCATTTTCAAGTATAACTGCAAGGACGTAGGTTGGCACTAGGAGGCAGCTGTTGATGGTGTAATTCAGCAAGGTCAAATATTGAGCAGCTATAACTCTGTCATGTGTCCAGTTTGACGCTTCCTGCTCTGGTGTCTTGGACGAAAAAGATTTAACACAAATTTTGCCTGCAATATATTTTTACTTCCCAGCCCTACTATTTGAATTCTTGTGTGCGCTATTCCATTAAAAGACCTGAAAACCCGGTTTCCTTACAATGCTCTGTTCTACCCAGTCCATAAACACAGGGGTTTTGTCCCTAACAAAATCCACATTAAACAAAACATTAGTCTTTCAGAGCACAGTCTAACAGAATATTAAAGTGCTGCTTGATTAGGTACCCAAAGAAACAGCAGTTTTACCAGCTATGGTATAACTTTGACAATATAAACATTTAATTATGGCAAAGCTATTCAGTTCTAAGCATGTTTTTGAATATTCTCAGAATTCTAGTTAACATACTCTTGTTAGTATATTTGTTAACATACTCTTGTTAGTATATAGTATAGTGTATTTAAAGAATCATGCATCAGTGGCTCACTACAAGCAGTTGTTTGTATGAATTTGTTTCCATGTCGGTGGGAAAGGAAAGAGAAGCAAAAGGTGTAAGATTCGTTTGTTGTGGACTTTTAATGAGCATTAGAGTACCACAACCAAAGTGAGATGGAAATCTGAGTTTGGCTGCAGCCAGCATCAATTGATATTCTTTAATGATGATAAAAGAGATTATTTCCACTTCTTTTCAGCCGTCTCATCTTCCACACGCTCCTCTATATGTGGGCATTGTATAGAATGCTGATTCAGGTCACTGCACCAGGGAAATTAATGTAGTGAATTTTCTTAGTAACGGTCATGACCCTACCAGTGGTAACTAGTATTACATTTCATACCATAAAAATGGGCACTGACTAAAGATTGATTAAAACAGACCTTTAGTCTAACTTTCATTATGTATTGATGTGCAATGCCCATTTTTGCAGACTTCACCCATAGATATTTGGATTAGATGTCTGTGAAAAATATATATCGCAAATGGCCTATCAAAAGAGCAGTCGTACTCAGTTACAGTTCTATAACTGAAAATATTAATGTCTGACTGCAATCTGCCACCCACGTATTACCGTATTGTTGACCTTTGTCTGAGGAAGCTAATTGGGGAGCTTGGGCAGATAAGGAGAAACTTTTCAGAGTGCAAACAAGCTCTCTCAAGTCCTGCAGAATCCGAAGTGGTTACAAGCCTGGTTTGGCAAATGTGTCGCATAGAGTGGACATGTGCCCTACTTTACAGAGGACAATTTTCTGTTTGAAAGCATCATCCATTGTGAGAGCTGTCTGGTTGAAGATAAGGAACCATTAGAAGGGAGATCAAATGTCCTGTAGCTGCCCATCAACACTTAGAACTTGGACTAAGTGCAACATAGCAGTCACCTGGTCACAGTCTTATCCTTTACAATGCGATAACTGTATTTCTGTTTAAATTATAGTAATTATTTCTAAATCTGCACCTATACCTAAAAATTAGCAGTGTAGCACCTATATGTTTTATGACAACTAGTGTTGTGTTTTGGAGTGATGCTTTTTAGCGATACTTCAGTGACCATCCTGGATGCGGGTGGCGCTGTGGTCTAAACCACTGAGCCTCTTGGGCTTGCCAATCAGAAGGTCTGCGGTTCGAATCCCTGTGACTGGGTGAGCTTCTGTTCCTCGGTCCCAGCTCCTCCCAACCTAGCAGTTCGAAAGCATGCCAAAAAGTGCAAGTAGAGAAATAGGTACCGCTCCGGCAGGAAGGTAAACGGTGTTCCGTGCGCTGCTCTGGTTTCGGTGTTCTGTTGCGCCAGAAGTGGCTTAGTCATGCTGGCCACATGACCCGGGAAAACTGTCTGCAGACAAATGCCAGCTCCCTCGGCCTGTAAAGCGAGATGAGCTCCGCAACACTAGAGTCATTTGTGACTGGACTTAACTGTCAGGGGTCCTTTACCTTTACCTTTTTTAACTGACCATCCTAGCATTGTAAAGTCCAAAGTGGGGGAAAGTGTCAGTCTAATGTGCATGTATGTGCACCTGCTCATAAGTTTGCATTTGGCTAAGTGAGCTTGGCAGCATGGCAGTAAACCAAGGAAGCAGCAGGCAGAAGAGTAGACCTCAGGTTGATGTGAGTGGTAGATTGGCAAACATTGGCACAGAAAAGGGGAGCGAATGAAAACGTTTCCTCTGACTTTTCCCTGTCCCTTGATAAAGAGTGGTGGATAAAGGGATAGGGAAGAGATGGAGGAAACATTTTCATTTGCTCCCCTTTCCTGTGCCAGCATTTGGTGTTTACAGTGGTGCCCCGCAAGACGAATGCCTCGCAAGACAGAAAACCCGCTAGACGAAAGAGTTTTCCGTTTTGGAGGTGCTTCGCAAAACGAATTTCCTATGGGCTTGCTTCGCAAGACGAAAATGTCTTGCGAGTTCCTGCGGGTTTTTTTTCCTCCCCTCCTTTTTCTAAGCCGCTAAGCCACTTATCAGCTGATCCGCTAAGCCGCTTATCAGCTGATCCGCTAAGCCGCTAAGCCGCTAATAGCGCTAAACCGCTAAGCTGTCAATGGGCTTGCTTCGCAAGACGAAAAAACCGCAAGACGAAGAGACTCGCGGAACGGATTCTTTTCGTCTTGCGAGGCACCACTATATAAAGACACTCCCAGGGGGATGTGTGGGGACAACCCAAAGCAAATTTCAATATTTGTAGCATTGGTTATATTGCTCCAATGGCAGTCATTTGAACTTACAAAAACAAAACCTTACACATGAGATACTCAAGGGAAAAGTAGAGATTTTTGAAAGCCTCTCCGGCTGTTGGTTTCAATGGAGGAACAGTGCTGAAGCAGAGAGATTGGGTGGGATCCCATTGAACAATTATCTGCATAGGACCTTCTTCTTCCCAACCCTTTCCCCTTTTTCGATTCTGTACAAAAAGGTGGGTCAGCAGGACCATCACTGGCATCATATCCTTTCTCCTTCCTCCAGCTGTTCCTCACTGAAACTTGCCATTTTAGAGGCTATTTGCTGGTTTGTGGTTGTGTTTCATTGTTATTGTTGTTTAAAAAATATATATACACAGCTATAATATAGCTATAATGGAGAAAACTACACAAGGCCCAGAACCTTCAGGCACTCTTTATATTAAACTGGCATTATTTTATTACACATACAGTGGAACAATCGTTTTCACAACAACCCTCCGTACAAGCCTGGAAAATATGGAATTATAATTGATAAAATTCTTTACTTTCACCTTGTTATTTTAGCCCATGTGCAACTGCACATATTTCTTGTGCCTATTTTGTAGTTTGTTTCTCTGTTTTAACTTTCACCTGCTGTTGTAATTGTTCTCTCTGTTTTATAAACTTTATAAAGGGGGAAAAAACCTTTAGATCCACATAGAGACTACACATGTGTAAAGTGTAGACTGGCTCCTAGACAGCTATTAGAAATGTTATGTAGAGTGTTGGTGCATTATGGCTTAGATGCCACTGCCTCATGAATATTTTACTTGTGTCTACATACCCAGAGGGGTGTATCCAGCATCAGTAGTTGGCTTAGGCAAGTGCCATTATCCCAGAATGGCCACCTTCTGATCCTGACCTGCCATTGCTGATGTGGAGGATCTGCCATCACTGCCACCTGCCTTCAACAAAAGCTATAGGGCTTTATCTTGGTGGCTTTATCTTGGTGGTTACCGTCTGCTTGGCACTGCATTGGCCCTCCTCCTCTGCCATGTCTGTTGCAAATGGTGTTCCTTGCCACTGCTGCTTGCCTTTGTGATTGGTGTTGGCTAGGAGTAGCAGCTGCCTAGGACCCACGTACCTATGGGACCGCCTCTCCTGGTATGCCTTGCGGAGGGCCTTAAGGTCCACAAATAACAACGCTTTGGAGGTCCCGAGTCTCAAGGAGGTTAGATTGGTTTCAACTAGGGCCCAGGGGCTTTTCAGCACTGGCCCTGATGTGGTGGAACGTTCTGTCACAAGAATCTAGGGCCCTGCGGGATTTGACATCTTTCTGCAGGGCCTGCAAGACAGAGCTGTTCCATCTGGCCTTTGGTTTGGACTCAGTCAGACCCTTATGTTTCCCTCCCCTTATGGTCTTGATTTATCAGCTATTTTAAAATGAGGCTGCATTTTAACCTGTATTTTAAATTGGGTCCCCCCTCTCTTTTTCCTCTATTATGTTTTTACTATGATTTTATTAGTGTTAGCCGCCCTGAGCCTGGCTTTGGCCGGGGAGGGCGGGGTAATAATAATAATAATAATTTATTATTATTTTATTAAATTTATTATTATTTTGCCTCTGTATGGCAGCAGCTGCTGCTTCTGGCCACCCTCTTATACTCTGTCCCACCTGGACAAGTATATGATGGTGGCCCACAGCTTCCTGCCTACCCTATTCATTTATGTGTCATATGTGGAATAGGGACTGCTGCCACTTGTGGAGACAGCATCTTCTGTGGAAGGTGGATGGAGTTAGTGGGTGGAAACTGGAGGGAACAATGTTGTTGGAATGTCTCTGTAGGAATTTCATGTGTGGAATTTCAGGGCTGTGTGTGAACTTTCAGGGTTTTGTTTTAGCATCAGGTAGAAATGTGGAGCTAGGAGAAGTCAGGATCTAATTGAAGTTGCTTTTAAGCTGAGTATGGGAGAACCCAAAAAGAATCTTGCACTTACTATAATGAACATGCTCTCTGTTATCATTGTAAGAAGTAAGGAATAGGATTGCTTTTAATAATAGTTGTAGCAAATTATTTGTAAATGACTATTTGTAGTCATTTTAGCAAATGAGTAGTATTCGCAGCAAATGTTTTTACTACTGCTTGCAGCAAATGTTTACCATTTTTTGTTCGCTATGAATTGCTGCTTGGCACCAAGTCCTAAAATATGATGGGACTGCATTGTGCTGTACTCTTCCCACATGGATGTAGTATTGATCTTCAGGTCCCTGCTGTGCTACCAAAGCTTGAGTATTCAGGAGGACTCTGAAAATGCTTGGCCTCATTTTTGACAGCTGGGGTCAATATCTTAGGGCAGGTTGTTCTGACATTTTTTTTCCCTGGATATGTGTGTTCATTTGATAACTTCCCTCAAGCAATTTGGAGGGGGCAGGTTTAATACAAAAATGAATAAACATCAATGGCAATCACCCACTGCTACTTACTGCTTTCACTGCACTGCTTTTATACTGACAAATACTGATTTGCCCCAAGCACTTTTCAGAGTAAGAGCAGTGTTCTGAGTTACAAGCAGAACTCTCTTTCAATATCTGCATTCTATAACTCTGCAGTGAAACAGAGGAACTGTAAATATTTGCAAAGCTATGCACATTCTAAAATTCCATCTTTTAAAAGAGGCATGGATGTATGTTGTTTATAGGTACAGATCCTCTTGATGTCTAGGAATATATAAACTTAAGGGTTAATGCTGCCCAGCTTTCTCTCTGAAGGTAGATAATGAGCAAAAGCAGAGAATATGCTTTTGAGCAGGCCTGGAGGGGGAAAGCAGAAAGCAGTTGCTCCTTGTTAATCAGTGTTGAGACAAACCCTCCTTTCTAACATACATGGTTTTAGGTACACAGTGCACACTATCCCTTAGCAAGGATGGTGGCATGTTAGTGTTTATCAGTTAATAAAAGACTGTGTGATTTATCTCTTGAAAATTATAGGGTTTTGTACTCCCACACCTGTGCTTGCTTATTTTGCCTAAATATTAAGTAATTAGTCTGTGTTTGGATTTATCAGTATCTAAATACCACACCAAAGGTTCCATTTTGCTGCAAATTACAGAAGCTACAGAAAGGTGGTTAAGGGACTGAAATAAATTCAAGTGTAACTTACTCTTAGCCAGATGTAGTGTTGCTGTTCGTAAATTAGAAGGAATAATTTTCTCACCAACAAAAAATTGTGTATTACTGACAATTGCATGCACTTGCACTTGCATGTTAGGTTTTGTGGCAGTTTAAACAGTGGCTAAAGTTACCAAAGTTCTCTGAGTGTTGATGTGTCAACGTACCAGGATTTTTCTTGTGATCGTGTTTCTATGCCACATAAGCTTTGCCTTTCATTATATACTGTTCACATTTTAAAAATTCATCATAAAGTACTTGCTATCTCTAAATTCTCAGAAATAGTCATGCAGAACGTCACAGCATTAAAACTAGGCTGTCCAGAAAAATTCATATGGTTTCAGACTGACACCTGCAACCTACCTGCCATAGGATCTTAGTATAAAACACCAGCATTTCATTTCGTTTCTTTTTTAGTAGGCATGTTTCAAGCAAATGAAATTCTTAGAAGGAAAGGAAATACTGTAACTTTTCGCCCACTCTTGGGTAAGAGTGTGGAAGCTGTGTAACTGAAGAGCTTGTGTACTTTTTCCTAACTGTAGTAGTTTCTAGCACTATACTTAATTAATCTGAGACTAGTTCTCATGGGACTGTCTTTAACAGGTCTAGAAGTCAAATTGCAGTGAGAAGTCCTGTTTGCTCTTTGCAGACCTTTTTAGAAATTCCAAGACAGGAAGGCTGTTTATTTTTCCCACATCTGTTTTGTGCTCATTCTTTGAGACACTGTTTGCTGGATGCTCTTTTCTTTTAACCACTTAAATTAGTTGCAGTGTTGCAAAATGTCAAAATAAGCATTAGTGGGTACCTTTTGTAAAGAATCAAGTTTTTATTGAATTGTTCTTCACAGAATTTAAAGTTGCCTTAGCTTTTCCATTTACTCAATTCTGTTGCAGACCATCACTGAATCAATAACTTTTACATTCCTTATGGGAACTATTTATACACACAAGGTTGGTCTTAACAGAAAATTCAGTTCTGAAATGGAAAATGTAGTACATTAACATTTATGAAGTGGTTAGTATTGGTTAGCTTAACATAGCTCAGGGTTTAAAGTTGACTTGTTTTGGAACTGACAAGATTTTGTTGCAAACCAGAATTCCTGGTTTGCACCCAAGAAGAAGCTGAGATTCAGCAACAACAAAAGTAGATGTATTATTTATTGATTGCATTTATTTTCCATCCCTCTCCCCAAGCAGCTCAATGTGGCATAAGTGGTTCTCCCCATTCTCACTTAATTCCCCACAACAATCCTGTGAGGTAGGTTAGGCTGAGAGGGAGTGACTGGCCCAAGGACACCCAGTGAGCTTCATGAGGATTTGAACTCTGGTCTCCCAGGTCAGTCTCTGCCCCATATAGTGGTACCTCAGGTTAAGAACTTAATTCATTCTGGAGGTCCATTCTTAACCTGAAACTGTTCTTAACCTGAAGCACCACTTTAGCTAATGGGGCCTCCAGCTGCCGCCGCGCCGCCAGAGCATGATTTCTGTTCTCATTCTGAAGCAAAGTTCTTAACCCGAGGTACTTTTTCTGGGTTAGCGGAGTGTGTAACCTGAAGCATATGTAACCCAAGGTACCACTGTACTGACTCTGAATGGCAGCCAAAATTGTCATCATGGCTGCAGGAAAAGGGGAGTACCTAAGCTCTGTTCAAATTTGTCCCAGCTTTTGCACAACATTCTAAACCGTGGTTTAGTGTGACATGTCAACCTGGCTAGTTTCTGTAAATCTTGTTTAAGCAAGTGCTTACCATATTTTTCACTCTATAAGACGCACCAGACCATAAGACGCACCTAGTTTTTGGAGGAGGAAAACAAGAAAAAAAATATTCTGAATCCCAGAAGCCAGAACAGCAAGAGGGATCTGGCTTCTGGGATAGCCTCTTGCTGTTCTGGCTTATGGGATAGCCGCATGCAGCCTCTCCCTGGCAGTGGGATGCCAGGACAGTAAGTGGGACAGCCACATGGCTCTTTAAAGGGAGCGCTGAGCAGAGCCTCTCGCCTGCGTTCGCTCCATAAGACGCACACACATTTCCCCTTACTTCTTAGGAGGGGGAAAGTGCGTCTTATAGAGCGAAAAATACGGTAATTTCAGCAGTATTCTTGTATAATGTTTCAAGGAATAATTTATTCAACATACTGTGTTTAAAAATCGCCTTCCGTTGTCTTATATAGCAATTTATAGAACAAATCCTGTCTCCAGTAATAATTGGTACAGTGGTCACATCTTAGTTCCTCTGCACTATGTGGAAAAGTCTTAGTTTCGACATGATCCAGTTGGATCCACTGCTTTAAAGTGGCTTAAGCTATTAATTTGCTGTTGGAGCCTGCTTAGTGTTACTTACACATGAAACCCATAGATAGCTTTGGCTTTATCACATTTATCATAGCAGTCATCGGGAAGGATTCCAACTGACCAGACATTTGGCGAGGGAGGTGCTTGTTTACCCTTTTCTCTCTACGTACTTATGATTGACAGTACAATTGGTTGAAATATGAGGTGCTCCCAGCTTATTTGGAACTCTCCATACTTTGAGGTAGTGCTAGCAACTAACATTATCCTCAGGGGCTTGGGGGTAGAAGCGTGGTGGTGGTGGTAGGAGCAGGAATATAATCTGTACCTGTACCACCCCTACCAAATAACTGCCACAGAGCTAATACTTCTGTTGGGGGCTATTTATGTTGGATAAACACTGTTTCTGCTTTTCTCAGACCTTTGATGGGTTGCTCGATCTGGTTCCTACTGGCTCATGAGGGGTTGTCATGAGTATAGCCATGATTTTCATCATTCATCCACATGCTCCTCTCTCCCTCTTTCTGTTCCATCTTTCAAACCCTGAAAGAGCTTCCAAAACTGCATTTGGTGCCATTTGTGCACGTGGATGGACAAACTGAAACTTAATCCATATAGAATGGCAGTATTACTGTTGGTTGAAGGTTCCAGTAATCTGAAATTAGCTACATAGCCTTTTGTTTTTGTAGAGTTATATCCTCCCCTCCAAGAGACTGGGAGTGCTCCTAGACCTGACCTTTTCAGTTCTAAGTAATTGACACTTCTGAACTGTCTTCAAAAGTCTGAAATGCATTCATTCATTTAAAAATCCATCCTGCCTTATTATAAGAATTTTCAAAGTGACAGTATAAAATATAAAACAAATGCAAAGATACAGCATTTAAATATTTATTTAAAGCACACTAATGTTCAATTTAAACTATACTTAAATTGTCAATTATATTTAGATATAGATATCTAAAATTTGAAGCCCAAATCAGGCTGGAATGCAAGAGTTTAAACTTGCTTCAAAACATGTTTTCCTCTTCTGGCTTACTGTATATTGTGGTTTGTAAATTCAACTACAGTGGTACCTCTTGTTACGAACTTAATTCGTTTCGGAAGTAGGTTCTTAACTTGAAACTGTTCTTAACTAGAGGTGTTGCTTTCGCTAATGGGGCCTCTTGCTGCCTCTGTGCCGCCGGCACACGATTTCCGTTCTCAACCTGGGGCAAAGTTCTCAACTCGAGGCAACTCTTCCAGGTTAGTGGAGTTTGTAACCTGAAGTGTTTGTAACCTGAGGCGTTTGTAACTCAAGATACCACTGTATTGTACTAGTTCATAATTATGTCTTCAAGACCATAGGTTGATATGGTGTTTGAACTGAGCCCTTATCTAAAATGAGGTCCAATAAAACAGCTATTCTGGAATTGACTTGCTACCACTAAACAGATATTAAAAATAGCAAAGAGTACAATCTTATGCATCTTCCGAATACCCTTTGGACCACTTATTCAAAACTGATCGCGTGTCTCTCTCTTCTGACAGAGGAAGATTTGACTGGTCCCATCTAGGCTCACCCTTCGGCAATAAATATACATCCATTGAGGCTTACATTTGGCACATTTATTAGCTAATGAGAGCCGAAAGGCTGTGTAGAGCTTCCAAAACTGCATTTGGTGCCATTTGTGCACATGGATGGGCAAACTGAAACTTAATCCATATTAGCTAATGCAGCCTGCTTCTGCCATCCCCACTGCCATTCTGTTGAGGTGGTGGCTGGTACACAATCTCCACTGAGGGGGACTCCGTAGGGAGGTGCAATATGTTCCTCCAAGTTCTTGATACTATGCACTCCCTCTTTATACTCATTCCCCGACGATCATAACGATGGGGATTTTGCTAGCGTTTTATAACACCACCTGAAAGGTTTGATTTGTTAAAGCTCATGTCAGTTTAATTGGCAGTGCTCCTTGAAGGATGAATCGGTGTAACATGCCTGATGGTTCTCTTTTTTTACAATGACTTTCCACAAGGGGAAAATGATTGCTTAAGCCTGGCAGTAGGGTGGTCTCTCTGCTCACTCCTCATGCTGTCATCATGGAGTAAAAAAGTTGGAATTTAAAACACTCATGCATACTTTATCCTAATACATATAGATAAAATGTTAAACACATCACGGTTTTTTGGCTTATGTTTTCTGCATAGCTCCTGGCACTCATGTTGGCCTGCTTCTCCTGCATGGGCCACTTAGTCTCAGGTTGTCGAGTTATGACACATCATGATAGAGTTGCTATTTATTTTGATTTGTAACTCTCTCTTTTTCTTTTCTACTTCAGGCGTCTAAACAGAAATAATCTTCAACTCCTCTCAGAGTTGCTGTTTCTTGGGACTCCAAAACTCTACAGGCTGTAAGTCGAAGCTGTATTCTGTATTCATTGTGGAAAGCTTTGATATGCTTTGAGTGCTTTTAAGTTGTAAATGAAATAAGCCATTGAGTAAGTGTTTTGTCTGCTCCTGGACTCAGTGCACCTTTAATTCTTGTTTTCTTTTGCTTTTTCATAATTTGTGTGCTGTCCTCTGAATTGTTTCTGTTCCATATATTTTAACTCCTATAGTTGACTGATTTAACTTTTCAAACTAGATTAGTATAAATCCTTTTCTTTTTAGTTTGCTACTGGTTTCTGATGACAACGTTGATTACATTCTGGGTGGAAACTGTCTGGGAATATCTCCCCTCCCCCTCTTTGTTTATAACAATATTGAAATGAAATGGCTTAAAGAACCCAAAACTAAAGTAACGATTTGAAGTGTGTTGGCATTATTGTGGTCTGTAATTTTGATTCCTGACTTGTGGGATTTTATTGTTCTCTAGTCGTCGTCTTCTTTGGTGATCACTCATAGCTGAGTAAGATTGTCCATCTGTGACGGTGGAGGCCAATTCTGGATCCACACATCCTTCCACAGGGGGGTCATTGGTTTCCGGGCAGGAGTTGATCACGGTGTGGATTTGCCAAGCACATTTCTCCCCTGCGTCCTGAGTTCGAGTGTCTTCAAAGCCCATGACACCTTTGGTAAAGGCTGTTCTCCAACTGGAGCGCTCGCAGGCCAGTGTTTCCCAGTTGTTAGTGTCTATACTACATTTTTTAAGATTTGCCTTGAGACAGTCTTTAAACCTCTTTTGTTCACCACCAGCATAATGCTTTCCATTTTTAAGTTCAGAATAGAGTAGTTGCTTTAAAAGACGATCTTCATGACCAGTCCAACGAAGTTGATGTTGAAGAATCATTGCTTCAACAATGGTGGTCTTTGCTTCTTCCAGTTTGCTTTCTTCTTCTTCTACAGCAGTATGGCACACGCTGGAAGAATTTTAAAATCAGAGTAGTAAGCTGTTAAAGACCAAGTATGTTGTGTTTTGTCATATTCTCTCCCTTAATTACAAAGACTGGGACCCAAATAGATACACAATTAGTGCTTTGGGCTTGGAATCTCATTTGAGATCCAAGTATTGCAGATTGGTAAATCGTTTTTGAAAACGAAGGACTTCTCAAAAGCAGTTTGTGATGATGGCATGGGTTCTTCTGTTCAAAGAAAATGAGCAAAACAAAGCGAGACAGAAAGAATCACACTGGGATATGCTTGCCCAAAGAATCCTTGAATCCTGGCTAGTCTCTTTAAAGCCTTGGCAGAATAAATTATTAACATTGTAAACCTTAGGGGCAAACCTGTAAAAAGGTTTACAAACAGTCAACCTATACATTAGATACATTTTGATGTTTTGATAGATATTATCTCAATATTAATGTGGAGTAGATACTATGTTAAAAAGTACCTACATGTTCTGACAGTATTTTAAAGGGAAACCTGATAAATTTAAAAAATCAAATAGATGCTTCAGTATGAGCACAAAATACAGAAAAGGGCTGAAATAATTACTGATAAGGTGTATTTTTAAAAATTATTTTGCTCAGGCCTTGGAGTTTTCTCAAAAATTTATTGTGATCTATAGGTACAAGCAGGGAATGCAGGTGGTGCTGTGGTCTAAACCACTAAGCCTAGGGCTTGCTGATCAGAAGGTCGGTGGTTCGAATCCCCTCGATGGGGTGAGCTCCCGTTGCTCAGTCCCTGTTCCTGCCAACCTAGCAGTTTGAAATCACGTCAAAGTGCAGGTAGATAAATAGGTACCACTCCGGCGGGAAGGTAAACAGCGTTTCCGTGTGCTGCTCTGGTTCGCCAGAAGCGGCTTAGTCATGCTGGCCACATGACCCGGAAAAACTGCCTGCGGACAAACGTCGGCTGCCTCGGCCAGTAAAGTGAGATGAGTGCTGCAACCCCAGAGTCATTCACGACTAGGTTTAACTGTCAGGGGTCCTTAACCTTTCCTTCAACTGCTAATACACATTTAAAAAAAAGGTAAAGCCCATCAGCTGCTTTCAAGGAGTAGAGTTGAAGTGGGCTATGTAAATCTCAATAAAATAATGTTTGCTTTGAGAGCCTGGTATGCGCCACATCACAACATCTTGCTTTCCACTTCCTTTTGCAAAGATTGTTTCAGGTTTTTGTGTTAAGGTTCTAAAGCTTAAAAGTTTATACTAAATTATCGCTTCTGTTTCTTTCTGGTTGGTTCTTGTACTTCCGACAACTTTGTTATCAGGTTGTTGAATGTGGCATTTGAATAGTGTACACTGATCCATGGTAATTGAAGTCAATGGAATTTGTTTGGTGTAAGCATTCATTTAGTCTCTTTTGTGGGAGGCTTACGTAAAACCTGTGGTTCCACCCACATTGAATTCCAGTGGTATGATTATTTTCACTGGCAATGCTAGTGTAACATACATGCTTCTGATTATACTCTGAAATAGGCACAGAGGTATTGTAAGGTAACAATTTGTGCCACTTATGTATAGAACTTTCTGCTTCTGTAAAATAATCTTTAAGTAAATCTTTATTGGAATAGTAGAGAGGGATGCTATAACTACTAATTATATTTCACAATTCAGAGAACCTTTGGGTAGTATCAAATAATCATAAATAGCGGGGCGGGGGGGGGAATAGCTTGATTGGGGTGCAAGTGTGTGAGAAAGTAATACATAATTACAGTCTCATAAATGTGGGGTGCCACAACAGTGTACTGCAACAGATAGTATAACATTCCTGATGTTTTGAGATTATTGTTGATCAAACAATGTGTGTTCGTGTGACAGTGTGTTTGTGTCTAGTTATAATGTGTATTAGAACAGCTTGGTAAATATAATGGGGCGCTTTACCTATAGCTCGAATCACATGTTTCTTCAGGTTAAATGCTGTCACTAGAACGCCTTTTTAATATTTTAGCTCATGTGCAGATTGCCACAGTGGTGCCAGCGTTAGTTAGTTAGTACTTAGCTCCTGTTGTATTACGTTTACAGTGGTACCTTCAGGTTACATGCGCTTCAGGTTACAGACTCCACTAACCCAGAAATAGTGCTTCAAGTTAAGAACTTTGCTTCAGGTTGAGAACAGAAATCGTGCGCCGACGGCACAGCAACAGCGGGAGGCCCCATTAGCTAAAGTGGTGCTTCAGGTTAAGAACAGTTTCAGGTTAAGTACAGACCTCCAGAATGAATTAAGTACTTAACCTGAGGTACCACTGTACTTCTTAAACATGTCAATGGACTTCTAATGATCACCTGACACCCAAAGTTAAGTGAATCATGTGATAGGTAAGGAAGCATATATGCTTGTTGCATAAAATGCAACACAAAGAGGGCGCACTCCATATATGAAATATTAGACATGGTTGGATGCCACCAGCGGCCAGCTTTCCTTTCCTTTGCTGTCTGCTCCAATTTCTCTTTGGCTGAGTTGAGAGCGAGCGGCGTGTTCAGGTCAAGATGTTTGTTCAGAAATAGAAGTACAGTTGCAGCTGTGTTTGGAGCAGGAGGCTAGTTTAAATAGCATTACCATTTATCCAGTCCATTAACAGAACTCTGTAAAATAATATCAACTCTACAATAAGCTACAGGGCAGCATCGTAAAATTACAAGCACTTGATGACAGATGGGACGTGTAAGTAACGAAAAGTGATAGGCTGAATATTCAAGAGACAATACCTGATATATTTTTTTCTACCCAAATACTTTGTCTCATTGGTTGTAGAAAGTTTCTTTGTGTTTTTCACCTAGCTTAAGTATGAAAAATCATGTTCCCCGTAAAGTCTGCAGCAGGTCAGCTACTGGTGGCAGTATTTTTAAAAAATACTGTTGAGATGTCAGATTGTTATGTGTTTCTTAAGGGAACTGTAGTTAGTAAACCAGCCATTTTAGGACCAGTTAGGTAATGATTTTGATGTTTGTCTGTATCTCTGGTTCAACAAGTATTTTTCTTTCTTGGAATGACCTACATTGTCTCTAGTGACCCACATCCTAATACACAGAGCATTAACTATAGCACCTTTTATGCAGAAAACCATTACAGCCTAGTGAGTGCTTATCTGAGACAAATAGATTTTGACTGATTAATTTGATGAGTTAGGCTATAGTTCATTGATTGCCATTAGCTGCAGGGTACTGATTTAGGACCCAAAGCTCAGTGGTTTTCCAAGATACTTATATAGGTACTGTATTTCTAAACATGCAAAAGTTAGTGCTTTGATGTAATCCTCCTGGTAGGTAAATTGTAGCTAATCAAGAAAACCTACAGTGGAAGAACTTGCAATTTATACGTGGATTAATATGGAAAAAGCATACAAGAATGTACTTAAATATTATCAGGGTTTCCTGAAGCTGAAATTTACTTAATACTTTTCTTTTCTTTTTTTAAATGATGGAAGGAAAAGGTTTTCTACATAATCTGACTTGTTGCCCTGGACTATTCATTTAGTGCATTGGTTCTTGCAGCCCCTAACAAAAGCACAAAGCTTCATGAGGAACCCTTGAAAAAATTCCTCCTGAATTAATTTCTGCCAGCTATGATTAAAGTGTGTGGTACTAGATGTGTCAGACACCATAGTTCTTTGCTTCATTTTACTCCTGGCCTCTTTGGCCCCTGCCACAATGAATCCAAGAATGGTTACGCAGGAATTGCAGGTTACAGTTGCTACGGTTACCGTTGTCCAGTCGTATCGACATCATTACTCATCTAGTGAGTTACCATGATAGCTACCGCTGACTCCTATTCCTGGGAACAGTAAAGCCGTTTGAGGCAAAAGAGATGAAAGTTCTTCTGACGGCTCTTATGTTTTGTAGATGAGACATTTTTCTGTTTGCACGGTCAGCATTAATATCTGTTTCATAGTAGTACCTTGAAGGGAGGTGAGAATAAAAATTGTACTGCATTCAAATAGCACGGATCGCATGTTATTGCTACAAAATGCATAGTATAGAGGAAAAATTTGACACATTCCTGTTGGTGTCTTTTTTCTTCTTCTTAACCCACGTATGGGTGTAGTGTGTATGGTTATTCATAGCAACAAATAAAGTTTTAAGCCAACTGTTTTGGATGCAGTATTTGCCTCAAGTGAGCTACGTATGGATGCAGTATTTGCCTCAAGTGTACGTTATTGTACATTTTGTCCTCCTTTAGCTCATATTTCAATTTATTTATGCTTCCCCATTCAAGAACAAAAACAGTCTAAGTCTAGTATTTTCTTAAATTATGCAATGCCGTTTCCTTGCTTAAAGGAATTGCGCTCTACTGCTTGAAACTGTAAGTTTGCCTTAAGAATGTTTAATACTAAATTCTAACTTTGAGGTTGCAGATTTTATTCAAATTGTTCTTCCACCCAGTTATACAGGATTATTTGAAACCTACCCATGATTGCAACATATCTGTAGACCTGAGTAAACCTGAGTAAAGTGTGTGTGTAACAGAGAAAGAGAGAGAGAGAGAGAGATGGGTTTTCCAAAGCAAAATACCACATACTGCAAACTTTGCTGTGAAGTTTGCAGTATGTGGTATTTTGCTTTGGAAAATGGTCTGCTGCCCATTCTGTCCAGATATAATGAAATAGATGTCACTCTAATCCAATCCAATTCACCAAGTCCTTTTTGTAGGTTTAAGTTTGAAAGTTTTGATAAATTTGATATCCCAGTGAAGGAAGTAATTAAAAATGCCAAAAGGTCAGGAAATGCCATTATCATATGGCACAGAAAGGGGGCAAGGAATGTTATAAACTGAGCACCATGACTCTCAGCTCATGCTATGTGTGCATCTATTTGTACCCATGTAATCTTCATTAACTAATTCAGAAAGTGGGAAGAAGGAATGAAAACAGGATAATGACGGAAGGACATACAAGTGCAAGCCATGATCGTAGTGAGAGATTAAAGTTCGCAGTAACTGAATAGCTGAGAGACGCTCAAAGGAAAGTTGATTGCTTCCCCTCCAACTGTTCCAACTGATTGAAAAAACCTCTAATTTAAAGTTCTGTTTGTTCTCTGTCTTAAACTATCAGAATTTCCTTTTAGAACTGGGGGAATACTCTGAAAGAATCCAAGGATAAGAAGTCATTGCTGGCCAACAATTGTTCTTAATCCTCACAAAATGCTGAAGAAATTAAATTTATTCTTTATGGCTCGAAGTGTTACCTAGGTCACTGGGCGATGGGAAAATTGAACTGGAAGTTGAGTGGTGCAATCTTTGTTTTGTGTCTAGCTGCTTAACCTTAGACACGACAAGGCATCTTAGAGTGTTGTGGGAACGAGGTTCAGAGTATTAAGACCAAGACTTTTATTACACTGGATTTATAATGGGATGTGCTGTCAGGAGATGAAAATGTTGTGTTTACATTTGACTATTAAATGATCATTTAATTAACACCTAAGTGTGGGTGGGTGGGGGAAGGACTTGTAAAATTCTTTACAGCATTTATTTTTTCTGTGGAGGCTTAAACATTCGTGCTGCCTAAAAGTACATCTGCAAAAGGCATTTATGAACTTCTTCAAGACAGATGGACAGTTTTAACCTGGATCTTTCACCACAGGGTGCTTCAAATATAGTACAGTATGTTCCTAAAAATATTTTTTCACTTTAATGTCAAGAAATGTATGTGCAAAAGTTACAAATACTTGCAAAAATTGGAATAACCTTTAACAGTTTTTATGAAAACAGCTGTCCTGTTAATCACCCAACCTATATATATTCTTATATGTAAAACATGTTTACTTGGGTGAGAGTTCTGTGGTGGAAATCCATGTGAAACTGAATGGCTTCTGATAAGTAAGATTTTAAATCGTTGTATTTACCCTCTGTTGTGATCTCAAAGAATAAAATGAAATTGGCAATAAAATGCAACTCTGCTTTGCATCATATAAGCCAGTTTCTCTTTGGGAGAAATTGGTAGCTGTCCAAACATGCTGCTTTTATTGTAGACATCCAAAAAGTCTTTCTGAACAAAAGCTCAATTCAGAGATTATTCCAAAACATTGTTTGCACTGACCATATTTCAGAACTTAAGCCACACTTGGAGCTTGCAAACATATACTTGTCTCCTCCTATGGTGGTGAAGTTGGAGGAAAAGCTGTAATTACAGTATGTCACTTTGCACAAACCCTGGGCTGCAGATCCAATTCAAACAACGGCTTCAAATTCAGCATTACTGGTCTACTGCGGTTTATAAATTCAAATATTATACAGGTCCATAATTAGGCTTCCATGACCAGGATTTACTGTGATGTTTGAATAGAGTCAATATATAAAAGAAGGCAAGGTAAAGGTAAAGGGACCCCTGACCATTAGGTCCAGTTGTGGCCGACTCTGGGGTTGTGGCGCTCATCTCACTTTATTGGCCAAGGGAGCTGGTGTACAGCTTCCGGGTCATGTGGCCAGCATGACTAAGCCACTTCTGGTGAAACCAGAGCAGCGCACAGAAACGTCGTTTACCTTCTCATCGGAGCGGTACCTCCCTGCACATGTGAAACTAGCAGGGAGACCTTAAAGAGAGGTGTCTTCATGAAAGCAATGTCATATGAGCATCCTACATGTCTTGAATATCTGTGTTAAAAGGCAATATAAGAATTGTAGTAACGAAACTGTTCTGTGTTTCTATTCTCAAAAACTGCATGTGTACTTTTTAAAAATGCACGTCAGTACAGAATATTGGTCAATGTCGCATTACTCTATTTTACATTCTGAAATATATATGTAGTGGATGTGTTTTGAACACTAAACCATGGTTTAGCCTTATGAAAATGAGACTTGGAAAGATTTGCATTCTCTTCCCCAAGTGTGGCTCCAATGAGATTGATAGCTTCCTGTTCCGTTAAATGCTGTTTAGGATGCTTTCCAAAGCAGGTCGTGCTAGTAGGTGGCACACCAGACTGCCTTAGTTGTATCAGTGGGGTTGAAGGTGCCTAATCAGATATCTTCCCTTGAGCAGCAGACCTGTATGCTGTGCGGGAGGAGGCTAGCTAGGTTTGCTTTAGGTAAAAGATATTGTATTTTTGAAAACAAATAAAGTAACATTTTTGCCCAGGGATTAGAAGTTGAGATGAGAACTGATTTTCTCTCTCTTTCTCTCTTAGATTTGTGGTGACTTTAATCCCATTTGTGTATTACCCTTCCCACAGTGATCAATTATCTATTAACAGATGGCTTGATTAACTGATTTGACTTCGATTAGTAAGCCTTGGTCAGGTCCGCTGTAAAAATGGAAGTACTAGGACTAAACATTTCTCCCAAGTTTACAGAAAAAGCAGAAAATAAAATACAGAAAGACCAATGCAAAAACACATTTCATTTTATGGAACCATGAAACATGGCAGCTACTGCCTTTTCTGCTTTAAATAAATAAATATATCTACTCTTGATTGAAGCACATCCACTTGCAAAAACAACTGGTACCAGATGGGTTCTGATGGGGATGTGATTCCATAGTGTGACTGTTACAGAGAACACTATCCACCTGTTTTGCCTAGTGGTTGCTACCATTACTTTCCAAGTGCCTTGCACGAGGAACATTCCAGCGGGACAGTTTGTTGGGATTTTTGACTATGTGCAATTTGATGCAGTTTCCCACAGAGGCAATCAAGGAGTTGGCCGAAGGCCAAGAAGACTGAGCAGAGGGAGTTATTATGCCTAGAGATATGGGACCTTGGATACAACTCTGCTATTGGTCGAGGTCTCCACATAGGCATGATGACTCATGACCTTCTTGGTTGGTTAATTGGTTGGTCAGAATACAGTGGTACCTCGGGTTACATACGCTTCAGGTTACATACGCTTCAGGTTACAGTCTCCGCTAACCCAGAAATAGTGCTTCAGGTTAAGAACTTTGCTTCAGGATGAGAACAGAAATCGCATGACAGCGGTGCAGCAGCAGCAAGAGGCCCCATTAGCTAAAGTGGTGCTTCAGGTTAAGAACAGTTTCAGGTTAAGTACGGACCTCCAGAATGAATTAAGTACTCAGGTTGAGGGTACCACTGTATGTGTGTTTGAGAGTTTGTTTGGAGTTCTGTGAGAGAGTTTTGTGTCTGTATCCTGTATATAGTGAGTCTGCTGTAAATAATAAACCTATAAGTAACCAAGTTACTGGTAGCAGCATCTTGTTCCTGCATCATCCTGCCTGCAACTGACTGTTTCTGGACAGTCTGTGTATGCTTTGCTATATTCAGTAGGTTCTGGCTAAGACCCTTCAACACAGCTTGTCAGCATTCTATGCAAATTGATGCCCACAAGTGGCCCCCAGTTTCATCAGTTGAAATAAAAACGTTAATGGGTCAGTTAAAGCAAGGGAAAAGCCCCTTGCCCAGATTAGATAGTTCCCAATGTTCTTACACTAGACCCGACTGGTGGGCTCCCTTGCTGGCCGACCTGCTCACAAGGGTAGATACAGTGGTGCCCCGCAAGACGAATGCCTCGCAAGACGAAAAACCCGCTAGACAAAAGGGTTTTCCGTTTTTCGAGGCGCTGCGCAAGACGAATTTCCCTATGGGCTTGCTTTGCAAGACGAAAACGTCTTGCGAGTCTTGCGAGTTTTTTTCCTTTCTCCTCCCTTTTTCTAAGCCGCTAATAGCCGCTTAGCCGCTAAGCCGCTAATAGCGCTAATCCGCTAATCCGCTAATAGGGATGCTTCGCAAGACGAAAAAACCGCTAGACGAAGAGACTCGCGGAACGGATTATTTTCGTCTTGCGAGGCACCACTGTACGACTGGACTAATGCCAGAGGCATGGGCAAGCGCAATCTTCATTCTAATATAGAAAGAGGGAGGGCACAGATCACCATCCAGCTACAGACTAGTAAGCTTCTTCTCCATAAGTGGGGAAGCTATCTACCAAACATCTTCTGGGAAACCTTACCCAGTGGATGTTCTAATTTGCATTACCAGGCCCTGAGGAGGTGGGCTTTTGCCAGGGAAAAACTACATTGGATCATTGTGTCATACTTTCTCACCTAGTGAGCAAATATTCCAGTGCTTCTACTTTAAAATTGTACTGCAATAAAAGACATTCACCTTGCACATTCCTTCAGGCAGGTTGAATAAATACAGTGGTGCCTCGCAAGACGAAAAGAATCCGTTCCGCGAGTCTCTTCGTCTAGCGGTTTTTTCGTCTTGCGAAGCAATCCCATTGACGGCTTAGCGGATTAGCGCTATTAGCGGTTTAGCGGCTTTTAGCGGCTTAGCGGATAAGCAGATAAGCGGCTTAGCGGCTTAGAAAAAGGGGGGAAAAGGGGGGGAAACCCACAGGAACTCGCAAGACATTTTCGTCTTGCGAAGCAAGCCCATAGGAAATTCGTTTTGCGAAGCACCTCCAAAACGGAAAACTCTTTCGTCTAGCGAGTTTTCCGTCTTGCGAGGCATTCGTCTTGCGGGGCACCACTGTAATGGACCATTTTTAAGGCTAGTAATGTATTTTCAATGAAAAAAGCGATCAATACACAATGCAGAAGCTTACACACACACACACACACACACACACACACACACACACACAACCTACATAAGTGGGAAAGGATTGCCTGCAACCTAGTTTTATCTGTCACTCAAATCCAGGTATCGCATTAAGGTCTTCACTCATTTTGAGTGAAAATTTCCTGCCATATCCTCATGTTAGTTTGCATAAGCTTAGTGTGTATCAGTCTCTCTGCCTGTGGAGGCACGGCGTATAAAAGCTCTGTGGGGGTATTCATAAAAGTATTCAAAAATCCGATTGTGGTCATCCTCAAACAGACCTATTGATTTTAATGGATCTGCTTTGAACATGATCCATGAATGTCACACATACGAATAAATGTGAGGATGGGAAATGGGATCTTGCCCATTCACTCCGCCTTTCAACCACCATATGTTCTGTGTTGTGTTTGCACAGATGCCTGTGCATACACACCCATGCCTGCCCCCCCTCCCCAAGGGATGTAGTTCAGTGGTAGAGTTCAATTCCTTGCACTACCTTGTTAAAGTGACCAGACTGCAGGGATGTGAAATATTTCTTCCTGAGAGCTGTTGTCTGCCAGAGTAGACAGTACTGGGGTGAGAGACTATCTTTGTGTAAGCTCCTTATATTCTTGCACTTGCTGTTTTTGTAAGGTACAGCTTCTGGGGCCTGAGCAAAGAATATCTTGGAGGTCAGGGTGGGGCCAGTAGACATGGTCCTGGACTCCTCCCTCCGCACATTTGTATGTTCATTTATGTAATTCATTAAAGTCTCTGCAAAGCTAGTTTTGGTAATCTTTATGATGACACTGTAGCCTAGTGCTCTTTGTTTTTTCCATGTACAGTGGTACCTCAGATTACAGATGCTTCAGGTTACAGACGCTTCAGGTTACAGACTCCGCTAACCCAGAAATAGTACCTCGGGTTAAGAACCTGGCTTCAGGATGAGAACAGAAATCGCGTGGTGGCGGCACGGCGGCAGCGGGAGGCCCCATTAGCTAAAGTGGTACCTCAGGTTAAGAACAGTTTCAGGTTAAGTACGGACCTCCAGAATGAAGGTAAAACTGTATAGCATATTGAGATAGTAGTGGAGGCTTTCTGGAGCTATCCAGAGAACTTGGGGCATGCCAGCTTATTATTTTAATCACTATAAATGCCATACCACTTTAGAAGGTGTACCCCTCAACTGTCTCAGGAAAACAGGAACATCCTAGTTTTTGGCATGAGAGCACACCACCCATTTTGTGCGCTGTGATCTCAAGCAACCTCGCCTTGGCAAAAAGCACTTTTTCTTGGGCCATGATCAAATCCAGGTCATGTGACTCACAGGGAGCGTGACCCCAGAAGACGTGTAACCCAGTTTTAAGGTCATTTGTTCCTCGCTTTCTCCTTTCTTACCTTTACATTGCCAGGTTTTGTAACTGGGAACACTAGTTCTCATCTACGTCTCATTCTTGTTATGTTGTGTCATACCAGGAGCTGGTCATTGGTCATCAAGGGGAGTTGCAAAACAAGCAGACTGGAATATCTGCTAGCTTCAATAAGCTTTTAAAATCTTATAGAGAGCATTCAGTTTACTCAGAATAGTGAAATTGCATGCAGAATTAAGTGAGGAACATTTATTTCTCTGAAGCATGACATCAGTATCAGTGCTGCGCTTGCTTTTAGATAGAGAGACGAAGAGGGGAAGCAATTGTGGAACTGTTGCCAAAGGCATTACTGTGTTGTTGCTGTGTGTAAGTTCAATTACTGAAGTGAGATTTGAATAAATGAAATGTTGCCTTAGAAGGAGGAAAACTATACAGTGTCGTAATCCTGTGCTGGTAGGGAAGTGACAGTATGCTCCCCCTAATGCCAAATTTCTGAGCAGTGATATTCTGTGCGAATTAAACTTGGCATTTCATCTTCTGCAGCTTACTTTGTTCATGCCAAATCTAGTCACTCTTCTCTTGTGCCTTCAGCACCGTTTTCAGTGTTCATGCCTTCTGTTTGGTTTCTCAAGTGTTTTTTCTCTCCACATGAATTCATATTTCAGCATTAAAGGATAGGCGATCAAAGCCTTTTAATTGGAAGAGCCGTGGGGCCGATTGACATAGATATGGTATCACTTGAAGATGGTAAGGCTTTTGTGCGATAGTCCTTGCATTGTCAATTCCCCCACCCCCCATATTGTAGTTGGTTATCATGTCGTAAACCTGATTGTGTGATATGATCTTTATGATTTTTCTTCTCAACCTCTAAAATAACTTACTTGGCCTTAGAACCTTGGGTCTTTTTTTCAGCCTCTTTTCTGCATATTATCAGTTCTCTTTTCTTAATACAGTATTAAGATCGCCTATTTAAATTAGATTATAATTCTGTTGCCATAGCTTTACTTTCATGATTTTTGTTCTCAGTTTTTAATTATTTTATATTTTGTTCTGTTTGTATTTAAATTGCAAGCATTTTGATGACAGGGCCCAACTTTCTAGCTATGTTGGGAAGGATTATTATTGGTAATAAATGTGAACTTTAATATACACTTTTTCTATGCCTTCTGCATAGTGCACACGCAAACTGGCATAGTAAAACATTGGTGAACAAATTTCACAGTTACATGATTTAGATCACTACATGCAAGAATTGAGCTGCACCTTTTTTTTGTTCCCTCCGTCTTACATACTGTACTTCTTATTCCCAAACTTTATAAACCAGAATGTTCCGACCCTTAAAGTTTGTGGTGTTCTGAGATTGCATGTTTTTAAAGAGATGTTGAGCAGTGTTGGTAAAAGTGTTTCTGAGCAAATAATTTTGCCGGGGTGTTTCAAGTTACAAAATTATTAAGGGTCCTAAAGGTAAAGGGACCCCTGACCGTTAAGTCAGGACGACTCTGGGGTTGCGACGCTCATCTCACTTTACTTGCTGATGAAGCCGGCGTTTGTCCGCAGACAGCTTTCAGGTCATGTGGCCAGCATGACTAAGCCACTTCTGGTGAACCAGAGCAGCTCATGGAAACACTGTTTATCTTCCCGCCAGAGTGGTACCTATTTATCTACTTGCACTTTGATGTGCTTTCGAACTGCTAGGTTGGCAGGAGCAGGGACCGAACAACAGGAGCTCACCCCGTCATGGGGATTCGAACCGCTGACCTTCTGATCGGCAAGCCCTAGGCTCTGTGGTTTAGACCACAGGCACCGGTTCTAAGTCTGCATTAAATGGAAGTTTGGAGGCGGGAAGGATCCCATGTGTTTCTGCAGTTCACAGGCTGGCCAGAAATTTTAGGATTCAGTTCTAAAGCGATACAAATAATACTTAAGAGAAGAAAAATACAATATGAGACAAACACCAAAGGCTGATTCACACATCAACAGCTTGTTTTCTCCAAGCAATCCTCCTTACATGTGGGATTACACTGAGAAACATCAGAGTGAGTTGGGCGGCATGTGGATGCAACCTAAAATACAGTGGTGCCCCGCAAGACGAATGCCTCGCAAGACGGAAAACCCGCTAGACGAAAGGGTTTTGCGTTTTGGAGGTGCTTCGCAAAACGAATTTCCTATGGGCTTGCTTCGCAAGACGAAAATGTCTTGAGAGTTCCTGCGGGTTTTTTCCCCTCCCCCCTTTTTCTAAGCCGCTAAGCCACTTATCTGTTTATCTGCTAAGCCGATAAGCCGCTAAAAGCCGCTAAAAGCTCTAAGCGGCTAAGCCGTCAATGGGCTTGCTTCGCAAGACGAAAAAAACGCTAGACGAAGAGACTCGCGGAATGGATTCTTTTCATCTTGCGAGGCACCACTGTACAAAGCAGCCATTTGTTTGCGATTCCCCCCACAGTTTATGCTTGTGCAAACGATCACCCAGATTATGTATACAGGATGAATTGTTTGGTGAAAGCAAGCAACAAATTTATCATGCATGAACTGTCCATGTGTTATAAGCTAGTTGAATTCAGCAGAAGCAGAAATTGGAAGTTGTATATAGGATTTTGGTGTTTGTTCTTACAGACACCATGTTTTCGTTTCATTTGCACCTCTTCATTTTAGGATACCCAACCCAACTCCTGTATAATGGAGGAAACTGAAGAAGAACATTCTACTTGAGTATAAGCTGGGGAGGTATCAAAAGTATATACAATTCTTTTGGGGGGTACTAAAGGCTACACAGTACAGGACCTACTCCCAATAGTTTATAAGTGTGGTACAACTTCATAGTGAGTTCCGGCACCTTTCCCCCCCTCTAAAAATAAATTTAAAAAGCACTGAGTACACGTGTGTCTAAAAGTCCAATGTTCCATTCGAAAAACTAAAACAAATTTCAGGAATGCAATAGGCCTAAGCCAAGTAGTTGCTAATAATTTGAATTTTCATGCTTAAGTAAGGAAAGAATTGCAAAGCCCAAATTCTCATGCTCATGCTGCAGTATCCTATGTGGCCAGTTTCCATTGCAGCTTGCTGACATTTGGATAACACAGGCTTTTGTAAAGACTTTTAAAATGTGTAATCTGTAGAATGTTTTATTAATCCAGTGGCTTATGTTTTGTATGGAAGATGGAAAATAAGCAGTGCTTCGATCACGAAAATGCCAGCTAATTTCACCAAGTGTGAACTGTACAAAGATGTATGGGACTGATGCTACTGCCTGGAACAGAAATATATAAATAACTATTTACTCTAATGTTTTATGCATAATTGATACTGTGAAATAAAGCCTAGTTGGTATTTGAACACAGGGGAATTTCTTAATACACAGTGCTATGAAGGGGAAAATGGAATAATGACTTGATGTTGATGAGTGTCTGCTGTTACTCGTCCAGAGGGAGTTATGATAATGGCAGCAACCCAAGCTCTATGCTACAATCACAGTGAAGGGAGAGAACTTAAGAGGTTTTGTATTTGTCATTGTTAGCTTTCTAGAAAAAAATATTTTTAGAGGTGAACTGTAATGCTGCTGAATAAGGCAAAAATCCTGTTGAAATATTCAAAGGATATTCACAGTGGCCACAAACCATTTTAAATAATATTGAACTTGCAAATTGATTTCAGTCTGTTGAATCGACCAAATAGGTATCAATTTCAGAAGCAGCAGTGTTAGGGCCATAAATTTAGTGCGTTGGCTCTTTGATTAACACCTGCTTAGACAAGAACAGCAACCTATAAATTTTGAAATTGCTGGTTGAGATGAGAACAATGGTGACGCTCATTTCAATACTGCATTTGCTAATTGTAGTTCACATTAACATAGATTTTTGTTGTTCTAAGCTGTTCTATGGTAGAAGGTGTATGTGGTTTTAGGTCTTGTAAGACATGATCGGGGAAAGTAACTAGTGAAAAATGATGAAAGAAACTGAAGACTATCAGAAACATGGGTAGGGTGCCTTAAAGTCAGTTATGCACTTTTGAATGTCTGTATAATCCTCAGTCATCATATATCTTGAATGAAAATCTTGATCTGACTGCCACAGAGTTTAGGGAATGAGGCAATTGAAAATCACTGCTTTCTTGAAACTGTGGCTGCCTTTTAGCTTTTCAGTTCTATGGTTGAGTTCAATACAAAACTATAGTTTAGTGTTACAATAAGATTTAGTGCGCTTTGTATCACAAAAGTTACTTTGCCCTCCAGAGACAAGACCCAAGCTAACAGAATATTTCAATGTAGGCCTCACTGGGTCAATATATTGATTATGCTATCTATTATGACCTCAAAGTCTCGTTTCTGGTTGTTTTTGCTCCAACCTGCATCACTTTACACTTATTTACAGGGAATTACATTTGCCATTTTGCTGCCCGTTGACTCAGTTTGGAGCGTTCGTTTTGGAGTGTTTTGCAGTCTTTTTGTTTTAACATCTCTGAACAATTTAGTATCAGCAGCCAGCTTGACCACTTTACTACTCACTCCTAATACTCGATCATTTAAAGTTTAAAAGCAGAGGTCCCAGTAATGATCTTTGAGGGACTCTACTTTCTAGTTCTCTCCATTTGGAGAGTTGTCCATTCATTCCTACTCTACTTAACCAATTACTCATCCACAAGAGGACCTCTCCTTTTATTCCTTGACTGCTAAGTTTACTCAGGAGTCTTTGGTGAGCTACTTTGTCAAAAGCTTTTTGAAAGTCCAAATATGTTGCATCAATTAGAGTCTACATATATGCTTGTCAGGGTTTTAGGGAGAGAGGAGACAGAGAGCGAGGGCGAGGAGGAAGAGGACGACAACGAGCCGAGGTTGTCCCAAAGTCCGTCTAGCGAATCAGAGGATTCCCAGAAGGGAGCCCCCCTGGTCAGGCCAAGGGGCAATAGAGAGGGAATCAGTCAGAGAGAGGGGAACGAAGAGGGAATCCCCAGTGGGAGTGGCAAAGCGGGACCAGCTCCCCCGTCGGAACGGAGTAGAGGGGGGGGAGTTGCCAGTGTGTCAGAAAGAGCAGGACAGGAAGGAGGAAGGGGGAGGAGTTCGGAGCAAGACGTCCTGCCTGAAAGGGAGGAGTGTAGTACCGAGAGCAGCGTAACTGTAGAAAGGAAGGTCAGAGGCAACGTACGCGCGCCAAGTTCAAATATAGAGGCGCGCGGAAATGAGGAGAGCTCTGAGGAGGAGCCTGGTGCCAAAGCACGAAGGAGGGGGGAGCAGGCGGGAGAAGACTCAGCCTCTGGGGAGTCCCGGAAAGAGGGAAGACAGGGGGGCAGGAAGACCCTGCGGAAAAGGAAAGAGAGGAAAAGGTGGAGCAGTACAAGCCTCTTAAATTGGTGCAGGGGAGGGACGGACTCAGAGGGGACTTCTAACATCTAAGGGTAACAGATGCGGAGCCACGGAGTTTGGATGTAATGACGACAATGATCTTCAATAAAACCTTTTGTATATAGCTTGGACTGGACTTTGGTCTCTTGTGAGCTGGGACCCAGGGTGGCTCTGACAGAAAGTCCCCTCCAAAGAACGCAAAATTTTTTTTTGCAAAGCTCACGAACGGTGACAGCCATGACTGCAGAGGAGCAGTTGACAGCGCTGCGAACTACAGTTTCCGAACTCACTGCTGCAGTCCTTGCGTCTCAGAAGAAGCATGACGAAATGGAGAAGCGCTGCCAGGACCTGCAAACAAGGTGGGAACGTGCAAGCAGGGAAGGGTTCCCAGGGTCCAGATCAGAGGGGATTGGACTTGGACGGAGGGGGGGCAGCCTAGTCACCCACTTCGATGGGAACCTGAAGCACTACCCCAGTTTCAGAGCAGACGTTTTGTATGCATTGCACTTGCTTCGTCATGACTTTAAAGATGAGGAGGAGAAAGTGGGGTTTATTGTTTCTCACTTGCATGGGCCGGCCAGAGACTGGTTGCGCAATTTGTGGCGTGAAGATGGCCCTGCCCGCCGCGATGCAGATGAATTCATTAAAGCGATGGATGCCTGCTTCCAGTCTACTGTAGATGTGGATCTTGCACGCAGGGAAATTTTTGGATTGCGGCAAGGCAAAGCCACTGTGCGTCAGTACCATTCTAGATTTTTTGCTTTACTGACTGCGCTAAGCTGGGAGAAGGATTGTGCACCTGTGAGGGATTTGTTCTGGGAGGGGCTCAGCGGTCCCATTAAGGATTAACTTGCCAGGGGAGACAGACCCCAGACCCTGGAGGAGCTTGTGCAGAGGGCTTTGGCGATTGGGATACGGCACGAGGGACGTCCTTGGCACACTGAGGAAGAACGTCAGGTGCGTCCACCAGCGAGGACGTCTTCTTTCATCCCCAGGGAGTTCAGTCAGTCACATCCTTCGCCACTGGGAAGGCAGGGGGAGGAGCCTATGGAACTTGGTGGTGCTAAGGCTCAAGCAATAGCCAGAGCCCCAGCTTCCGGTGCAGTGAAGGCAAAGCCTCCTAGAGGGACCAGGAAGTGTTACATTTGCGACAGTGCACAGCACATGGCGAAAGAGTGTCCCCAGAGGCTGCAGAAACACACTGCAGCTTTAGCAACTGTTGCAGCAGAAATGATGCAAGCAGAGCAACCTCAGGGAAACGACAGTGCCTGGCTGGAAGCAGAGCTGCTGGGGCTCAGCCAGGCGAATCTGTAGAGCAGTCCCCAGCGCTTTTGCAACGCACAGACCCTTTACCACCCAAGCCAGCGGTGCAGCTCACTGCAACACTTCAGTTGCCGAATGGAACCACCCTGGAAGTCCCCATCACGATTGATTCTGGGAGCAACGCAGATTTTGTGGGGACGCACTTTGTCAAGCAGCATCGCATAGCGCTTCTGCCAGCGACAACACCTCTGAACGTAGTCACGGTGGATGGCAGGAAATTGCTAGGAGGACAAGTTGTGCAACAGACGCCTCCCATGGTGATGAGGATTGGAAATCATCGAGAAGTCATCAGCTTCAATGTCACCCGCCTTTCAGACACGCCTATAGTATTAGGCATGAGTTGGCTGGAGAGACACAGTCCTGCTGTAGCGTGGTACCAACGGCAGATCACCTTTTGCTCATCGTACTGTGCTCAACATTGCATCCAGTCCAGCCAGGAGGAGGGAGCTGAGCAGCAGTTGCAACTTGGCATGGTGCAGGCAGTACCCCGCAAGTACGAGGGGTTCCTGGAGGTTTTCTGCGAGAAGGAAGCTGACCAGTTGCCGCCCCACAGGCCTTATGATTGTGCCATCGACCTGGTGCCGGGGGCGCAGTTGCCGACTGCAAAGCTGTATTCCATGTCTGAGGACGAGATGCAAGAACTCAGGGAGTTCATAGAGCACAATTTGAAGCGCGGATTCATCCGAGAATCGAAAGCGGTGGGGGGCAGTCCTGTTTTCTTTGTAAAGAAGAAAGACACGCCCCAGAAAAGACTCATTGTGGACTATCGATTCATAAACAGTAAGACCAAACCCAAGGCCTTCCCCATGCCCAAGATAGATGATCTCCTGGCAACCGTAAGGAAGGGGAAGATCTTCACCAAATTGGATCTGCGTGGAGCGTATAACCTCATACGCATCCGGGAGGGCGATGAGTGGAAGACGGCCATGTTCACGCCTCTGGGCACGTACGAATACAGAGTTATGCCATTTGGTCTCCAAAATGGATCTCACGTCTTCCAAGCATTTATGCATCACGTGCTAGCGGGACTTCTCTACAAGAAATGCGTGTGTTTCCTCGACGACATCCTGATCTTTTCGGAAACGGAGGAGGCCCATGAGAAGGACGTAAAGGAAGTCCTGCAGAGACTACGGGAGAACAAGCTCTACGCCAAGTTAGAGAAGTGCCAGTTTGATGTGACGGACGTGGATTTCCTAGGCTACAAGCTGTCCGACAAGGGGCTGGCCATGGACAGCGCCAAGGTCCGCGCGGTGTTGGACTGGAAGAGCCCTCGCAATCGGAAGGAAGTCCAAAGATTCATCGGCTTCGCCAACTTCTACCGCAAATTCATCAGAGGTTTTGCAAAGGAGACGGCAGCGATCACGGACACTCTCAGTTCCAAGAAAAAGAGGTTCGTGTGGACGGAACAGGCGGAGCGCTCTTTTCAGAAGCTTAAAAGCCTTTTCGCCTCCGAGGAGCAGCTGCTGCACGTGAATCCAGGCAAGCCCATACGACTAGAGACCGACGCGTCAGACAGAGCGGTTGGAGCCGTACTCCTGCAAGAAGATCCACATGGAAACTGGAGACCCGGTGCCTTTTACTCCAGGAAGCTCAGCAAAGCGGAGCAAAACTACACCATATGGGACAGGGAGCTGTTAGCCATTCACGCAGCTTTCAAAGCGTGGCGACACTTCCTCATAGGAGCCAAGCACACAGTACAGGTCCGCACGGATCACAAGAACCTAGAGTATTGGCGCACGGCGAAGCTCCAAAGCCAGAGGCACATGCGCTGGGCGGAATTCTTCGCGGATTTCGACTTTCGGATAGAGTACGTCCCAGGAGATTCCAACGTTATAGCCGATGCGCTATCCAGGAAACCGCAATATCTCGATGAAGCGGCGCCTGTAGCAGCCAAGCACATTTTCGCACCGCAGGCGTGGTCGTGCGCTGCCGCCACAGTAGATCTGGACGCGGTGCGACGCGCGTTGCAAGTGGATCAGTTCGCACAGTCCAAGATGGAGGAATTGCGCAGAGGTGTGCAGAGTGGCGAAGAGTTCCAACTACGCGACGGGCTGCTAACTCGCAAAGGTGCCCTCTACGTGCCAAGCGACGAGCTTCGCGCAAAGGTTCTGCAGCAGTTGCACGACGCCCCCAGTGCGGGCCACTTCGGTAAGGAGAAGACAATAGAACTGGTGGCAAGAGACTTTTGGTGGCCCCGGATGCGTGGAGAGGTAGCGGATTACGTCGCCAGGTGTGACACTTGTCAGAGGTTCAAGCCAGTACACCAGAAGCCAGCGGGGCTGTTGGAACCGCTGGAAACGCCACAGCAACCGTGGGAGAGGGTAGCTCTGGACTTCGTTACTGACCTGCCCAGCTCCAGGGGGAAGACGGCGGTACTGGTGGTTGTGGACCTGTTCACCAAGATGGCGCACTTCATTCCATGCGCAAAGGTGGCGACGGCGGAACAGACTGCCAAACTCTTCATCGATCACGTGTTCAAGGTGCATGGGCTGCCGCAGTCCATCCTGTCCGACAGGGGGCGCCAGTTTGTTTCCAATTTTTGGCAGAAGCTTTTAGGTATCCTGAACGTCAAGATCAACCTCACGTCGGCGAGACACCCACAAACCAACGGCCAAGCTGAGAGGGTCAACGCGATCATGCAGCAGTACCTGAGATGTTACGCCAACCAGCGACCAGCAGTTTGGGTGGACTACCTGCCGATGGCAGAGTTTGCCTATAACAACACGAAGCACGCGTCCACGGGGGTGACGCCGTTTTTCGCGAACAATGGTCGTCACCCCAGAACCTTCCCGGGGTTCGTGGCACCGGGAGAGGGGGTGCCGCAAGGAGCCGACCAGTTTGCAGCGGAGCTGCAGGAGGTGCACGAAGAGTTGCGGAGACATTTAGAGCTGGCCAAGCAAGCATATAAGGTGCAGGCTGACAAAAACAGGAGAGAGGGAGAGGAGATCCAGGTGGGGGACTGGGTGTGGTTAGCGGCCCAAGCGATGCCAGCCAAGTCGTTGGCCAAGAAGAAGCTGGGGCACAGGCAGTTAGGGCCGTACCAGGTGGAGGCTAAAATCAACCCTGTAGCCTTTCGACTAGCCCTCCCCGAAGGTTCCAGAGTGCACCCGGTCTTTCATAGATCGGTGCTCACTCCCTACAAGGCACCGCACAGGTTTCAGGAGTCTGACACAGTCACGCAACAACACACTAAGTCACAGGAGAGGGAGAGGGCGCCTAGGGCCGAACCACTCAACGAGGTCACAGAGATCCTGGACTCGAGATGGGGGCAAGAGGGAGTAGAATATTTTCTAGTCAGAGAGGGTGCCCCAGTCAGTGCCAATGGTTGGGTGCCGGGCTACGCCTTAGACGAACCTCTTTTAAAAGACGAGTTCCATGCCCTTTTCCCTCATAGACCCATGCCAGCCGAGTACTTTGATGACTGGCTCTTTACGCCCACATGTTCAGGCAGCACTTTCCACGGCTTTTCTTCAGCTGAAGAAAGGTCGCCGGACTCCAACTCGCCCAAGGGATCGTGTTCGGGGGTGGACACAGAACCCTCTTATTGGTGGGACGAGCAACCAGAGGAGGACTGGCGCAGGAAATGGCTGACGGGACCTTGGCAGGCAGCACCGGACCAGGTACCAATGGAGGAGGGAGAAGAGAACACCTTGGGTCAAGAACCCGAATTCGAACACTCGTACAACGAACTGCAAACAGAGGAGATGGAGGTGCAGAATCTGTATCCTGCGTCCGCCTCCGAAGAGCGGCAGCTTCCACAACCTGCACCCGATGAGCGGAAGGGGGGAAGGGGGGGCTTCGAGGGGGGGATGGATGTCAGGGTTTTAGGGAGAGAGGAGACAGAGAGCGAGGGCGAGGAGGAAGAGGACGACAACGAGCCGAGGTTGTCCCAAAGTCCGTCTAGCGAATCAGAGGATTCCCAGAAGGGAGCCCCCCTGGTCAGGCCAAGGGGCAATAGAGAGGGAATCAGTCAGAGAGAGGGGAACGAAGAGGGAATCCCCAGTGGGAGTGGCAAAGCGGGACCAGCTCCCCCGTCGGAACGGAGTAGAGGGGGGGGGGAGTTGCCAGTGTGTCAGAAAGAGCAGGACAGGAAGGAGGAAGGGGGAGGAGTTCGGAGCAAGACGTCCTGCCTGAAAGGGAGGAGTGTAGTACCGAGAGCAGCGTAACTGTAGAAAGGAAGGTCAGAGGCAACGTACGCGCGCCAAGTTCAAATATAGAGGCGCGCGGAAATGAGGAGAGCTCTGAGGAGGAGCCTGGTGCCAAAGCACGAAGGAGGGGGGAGCAGGCGGGAGAAGACTCAGCCTCTGGGGAGTCCCGGAAAGAGGGAAGACAGGGGGGCAGGAAGACCCTGCGGAAAAGGAAAGAGAGGAAAAGGTGGAGCAGTACAAGCCTCTTAAATTGGTGCAGGGGAGGGACGGACTCAGAGGGGACTTCTAACATCTAAGGGTAACAGATGCGGAGCCACGGAGTTTGGATGTAATGACGACAATGATCTTCAATAAAACCTTTTGTATATAGCTTGGACTGGACTTTGGTCTCTTGTGAGCTGGGACCCAGGGTGGCTCTGACAATGCTTTTGACACTCTCAAATAATTCTAATAGGTTTGTGAGAAAGGACTTTCCTTATCAGAAGCTATGCTGACTTCTGCTTGTTTCATGTGCTTGGTTATTTCATATTTAATAATACTTTCCACCAATTTTCCAAGGACGGACATTAAGCCAACCGGCCTGCCATTTACAGGATCTCCCCTGGATCCCTTTTTGAAAATTGGTGCAACGTTGGTTCCCTTCCATTCCTGAGGTGTGGAGGCTGATCCAAGGGGAAAGTTACAAATTTCTGTTAGAATAGCAAGAGATCTCACATTTAATCCTAGGGTGGATGCTATCTGGGCTTGGCAGTTTCTCAGGGTTTTTCTTCTTCTTTAGTCTCTATTAGTCCTAGAACTTCATCTTTGTGGTTCGAGGACCCGACCACCGCGACGTGAAAAGAAGACACAGGGACACGTGATATAAGGTTAATGGGCTAGAAAAGGCCACAACTTTATTGATTACAGCAATGAAAAGGTATTGGCTTAGGCATTGGATCGCGAAACAAGTGGGTTTATTCACCAGGGGTTCATCACCTGTTGATGCTAATCCAACTATAGGCTCACCCCTGCTGTCACCGAGGGTCGTGCCATGGCCTCCCGCCAAGCAGGCATCGGACAGAATACACGACTGCCAGATTCCTTTAACGGAATACCCCTAAACATTGAAGGCATAGGCGATGGCCACACCTAGCACTTCGACACACCACAGCACATTATTCCAATGCCTAACCTACCCACCAATACCACAAAAGTTGTGACGATTGCTACGAGGTAGGCGAAAAAACCAAAAAGCCTAATGCCAAATGGAAAAACTCCTACCAGGCCCCCTGTGCAACCGGGGCGACCAACCTAAGGTCCATAGCAAGGCCAATGACCTAAGCCCTAACTCAATGGGAGTGGAGGGTGGGTGACTCGCACAGGACGACAAAGAGAAATGAGGCCGGGGAGAGGCTGACACTGCAGCATCAAGGCTGCTGGACACGCCCCCCCATGGCACCTGGTTGGACGGCCACCGGGGGGGCGTGAGCGCCAGCCAGGTGAGCTGGAGGCAGGCCGGGGAGAGGCTGACGCTGCAGCATCAAAGCCGCTGGACACGCCCCCCCCACGGCACCTGGTTGGACGGCCACCGGGGGGACGTGAGCGCCAGCCAGGTGAGCTGGAGGCAGGGGGCTACGCCCCCTGCTAGGGGCGGTGTTCAGGCTCCCGCCCACAACCACTCCCCTCTCTTTCAGGGAGGAGAGTCTTTCTCTACCGCTATCAGCCTTAGCTCCCCATACTTTCTGCAATGGTTAGTTCAGGCACTGCGATCTACCCTATGTCTTCCATCATGAAAGACAGATGCAAATAATTCATCCAGCTTCTCCACAGTCTCCTTATCATCCTTTAGCACTCATTTGACTGCCAGTTAAGAGGAGTGCCACTGTCTGGGACAGGCCTGGCATGTGGCAGAAGCCCGATCTCTGTGCAAGTGATCCACAGTATGAAGAGGCAGCAGGAGAATTTCACTTAGAAAACACAGGCACAACAAAGCATATCCAGGTGGGTATGCAGGTGGCGCTGTGGTCTAAACCACTGAACACCTTGCCGATCAGAAGGTCAGCAGTTTGAATCCCCACGACGGGGTGAGCTCCCGTCACTCTTTCCCAGCTCCTGCCAACCTAGCAGTTCGAAAGCACGCCAGTGCAAGTAGATAAATAGGTATCGCTGCGGCAGGAAGGGAAATGGTGTTTCCGTGTGCTCTGGCTTCCATCACAGTGTTCTGTTGTGCCAGAAGCAGTTTAGTTCTGCTGACCACATGACCCGGAAAGCTGTGGCCAGGGGTCCTTTACCTTTTTACCCAGGTGTCAGAGAACTCAGTGCCTCCACTGTACCTTTGCCAAGTCTTTTTATGGAAAATGAGTGCTTTATGTCGACATGACATTGTGGAGGACTGGAGGAG
Source organism: Podarcis erhardii (assembly GCF_964252035.2). Classification (NCBI taxonomy): domain Eukaryota; kingdom Metazoa; phylum Chordata; class Lepidosauria; order Squamata; family Lacertidae; genus Podarcis; species Podarcis erhardii. Next base: position 9,752,228 of record NC_138512.1, read on the forward strand.
GTAAAATAGTTTCCAGAATACATACTGATTCTCTTTCTTTTACTACAATATTGATGGTTCTTTCTGTTTTTGTTTTAATTGCCTGGTCCTCAGAAACTGGCAAAATGAAATAGGTGCTTGAAACCCTACAGTATAGAAGCTTGCAGCTCTGTTTGTAACAGGATAAAATTAAAATGTAAATTCAGTTTGTAGTAATTGTCTGAATAAACTGAACTTTTAATATATGAAATGTTAAAATTGTATTATAATTTTTTTATGACAAAGCAAGTTATACACAATAAGCTATTTTGTTCCTAAGGCAACACAGTGACTTTCAATCTGTAAAAGGCACTAAATAAAATAAATATTGCTTATTTTTCAGTCTTCCCAAAAATATTTTGGTTTAGCGTTATATTTGAAGCAGGCCATTGTGAACAGTTCGGAAGTGATATTCTCATTCCTGAATTCTCCTTCAGAACCTGAACATCCAGTGCGGCTTCTGGATGTTTTAGAAGTCGAATGGACTTCTAGAATGGATTCTGTTCGACTTCCGAGGTACCACTGTACTTTAGTGTTATAGCCTAAAGAGAATAAAGATACCGTATTTTTCTGTGTATAAGACTGTTTCCCCCCCTACAAAATAATGTCAAAAATTAGGGGGCATCTTATACACGGGGCCATCTCCCCCAATTTTCTTAAATCCGAGTCCCCCAAAATAGGGGCATCTTATACATGGGGGGCGTATTATAGACGGAAGAATACGGTAATCATTGTTGAAACTCTGGGCTGCTAATCCAGAGTTTGGGGATATTGAGTGATTCATTCCCTCTAGTTACATGTGGAACTCAAACAGACGTAGACTGTATTTAAAAGCCTTGCTTAACCGTAACATGTCAAAGCTGGAAGTACTTTGAGAGCAGATTTCCATTTTACTAGTTAATGACATTAGAGCTGTCTTAGAGCCAGCATTAAGATGACTGAATGAAATGGTGGAATGGGAATAGGGATTATTTGGAGGGTGGCAGTGGGGTCAAGGAATCTGGAAGTAGTTCTACAACTTCTTGACATATACTCCTGTATACATTCTCATTCAGAAATTCCATCTTCAGATTTACTCCTGATAATGCATCTATATTATAAAAGTGGTAGTTATGATGGATTTACTTTTTCAAACAGGTGTTTATTATCCTCTCTTTCTGAATGGTAGTTTGCATGATTTCTGTGTGATATTTTCATGCATTTTTCTCTCTCAGCATAACAATCCAGTGTGTAGATTAATGAATTCAAAAATTGGTCTCAAGGGAAGGCTCCATCTTGTGGATGACTGTGGAAAACAGTTCCTGCTGATTTACCATCTAAACATAATGAAATATTGAGAAGAATAGGTCTCTCAGAGCTTAATGTACAAAGCCTATGTTTTCTATGGGTGGTTCAGAATTTCTTACCTTTCATATTTAGTCCTGGGATAAGTTTAAAACAAGCTAAGTATATGAGTACAAAATAATATTCTTTCTGTGTAACAAATCTAGGCTAATACAGTTTTTAATTAGTTTTGTCAAATTTAATGTGAAGAAAAAGTTGGAAGATGTTAAGTGGGGAAGTGGCAGGAGCCACAGTGGAGGAAGACTTGAATTCCCGGATGTCAGGGAACTGCCATCGGGGCTCCAGAGGGATTCCAGAGAGCGTCCCGGGATGGGGAGAAGCAGCCCATCTTCTGGGGCAGCACCAGTGGAGAAGGGGGGCAGATGAGGGAATTGGCGAGGCGGTCCCATGACTCCTCGCCGGGGACCAGCGGGGAGAGCACGGGTCCTCCGCTGCCCACACTCTCCTTGCGCAGAAGGCTTCCGCGCAGGGAGAGTAGGCGGAGACTAAGCGTCAAAGAGCTTCTTTTCTGGAAGAAGTTCAAGAAATGCCCACTGACAGATTCTGCCAGCGATTGAGACAGCCACGGGTGAGTGGCTGTCCGGATGGAAAAGGTTCACTGAGGCAACCCAGCCAGGTGTGGCGCCAGTTTACGCATGAGCAACCCCTAGAACCATTACAACTGCATATAGCTTAGAGCTCATAATCGAGCCTGTTCTGTGGCAGTGATGGTAAGAAAGAAGACTTGCTCATATGCAGTCAAGGAATCTGCTCAGTGCTATCTAGTGGAGCTGATCCTTCCAATAAGTTGCATGAGACCATGGAAGCCTGTTGTTGTTGTTTAGTCATTTAGTTGTGTCCGACTCTTTGTGACCCCATGGACCAGAGCACGCCAGGCACTCCTGTCTTCCACTGCCTCCCGCAATTTGGTCAAACTCATGTTGGTAGCTTCGAGAACACTGTCCAACCATCTCGTCCTCTGTCGTCCCCTTCTCCTTGTGCCCTCCATCTTTCCCAACATCAGGGTCTTTTCCAGGGAGTCTTCTCTTCTCATGAGGTGGCCATAGTACTGGGGCCTCAGCTTCAGGATCTGTCCTTCCAGTGAGCACTCAGGGCTGATTTACTTCAGAATGGATAGGTTTGATCTTCTTGCAGTCCATGGGACTCTCAAGAGTCTCCTCCAGCACAAGAATTCAAAAGCATCAATTCTTCGGTGACCAGCCTTCTTTATGGTCCAGCTCACACTTCCATACATCACTACTGGGAAAACCATAGCTTTAACTATATGGACCTTTGTTGGCAAGGTGATGTCTCTGCTTTTTGGAAGCTTGCTCTCACTTATTTGCCAAGCACTTCGTGGTTTTGCTGTGGCCTGGGGTCCTAGTTTATCATAAAAGTTTCTAGAGGAGGTATACTGTGTTTTATTGGCAATGCAACTCCAGAGGTCTTTGAGCAAAACTGGTTATCTAGATCCCCCTTCATTCTGGATTTTGGCTGGATTTGGACACAGGAACTGTCTGGTGTTCTTGGGTTTTATATACAGGAGGCTTTGGTGCTGCATATAGGGTGTCTTTTGCCAGCTTTTGACTGGTATACTGGCTGTGGTCCTTCCTGACAAAGTGAACCCTGCTACACAGTTATTCTTGCTATAGTGACATGAAAATTAGACTACTATTATGTGCTCTAAATGGGGCTGCCCTTGAAAAGCACTCAGAAACAACTGTTAGTGCAAAATGCTACAGCCAGATTGCTGCAGGTAATAGGTAATCCATTATATATGTTTTTAAATCCCATCAATCCCTTATGATATGCACTGGCTAGTAATTTAGCTTCTCGGATTAATTCAGGATGATAGCCTTAACATTTTAATCTTTTAATGATGTGAGACCTCAGTTCCTTAAGAAATGGGTTTGTTTTTTCATATGGAGTGGACTGCATGCTCTGATCATCCTCTGGGATTCTGTTTCAAATTGGTGAACGTCTGAAGGTGAGTCTGCTGTCATCTATGGATAGTCATCTTTTGTGCTGTGGTACCTCGCCCTCCCCTAAGAAATTGTCTTGTCAAAGCAATACTGCTTCAGGTGGTTGGTGAAGACATTTTTAAAAGAGGTCTTTTATTAATCATTCTTCTGACTCATTTCTATTAGTGGAACTTGTTAAAGCAGGCTGATATTAAGATAGTAATTCAAGTGTATATTAGGTTTGTTATAGGCATTATGTTTTATTCAGTCTTTATTACTCTTTGTTAGCTGCTTTGAGTCTCTTTGGAGAAATACCCAATTTAAAAATAATACCAAAAGTAAGTTACTAATGAATAGGATATTAAAGACCTAGTTGAATACAACAGCAATTATGGCTTGTATCCAATGCTAGCGCTACTCAGTGTAGGCTCACTGTAGTTAATGATCGTGACTAAGTTTAGAGCAGACATAGGCAAACTCCAGCCCTCCAGATGTTTGGGACTACAATTCCCATCATCCCTGACCACTGGTCCTGTTCACTTGCAGCCCCAAACATCTGTAGGACTAGAGTTTGCCTATGCCTGCTTTAGAGTCATTAATTCCAGTTGGTCTTCTCTGAATAGGACTAACGTTGGATACAATCTCAATCTTTAAAGCTGACATTTCTCATTCATTGCTTCTTACATTATTTCTCATGAAACATATATGCTCTTTTAATTACAGCCATCATTATGATTATTAAATTACCACTACAGATTGCTTTTAACATTATATCCACCCCCACTCACCCCCACGCGGGTGGCGCTGTGGGTAAAACCTCAGCGCCTAGGACTTGCCGATCGTCAGGTCGGCGGTTCGAATCCCCGCGGCGGGGTGCGCTCCCGTTGCTCGGTCCCAGCGCCTGCCAACCTAGCAGTTTGAAAGCACCCCCGGGTGCAAGTAGATAAATAGGGACCGCTTACTAGCGGGAAGGTAAATGGCGTTTCCGTGTGCTGCGCTGGCTCGCCAGATGCAGCTTGTCACGCTGGCCACGTGACCCGGAAGTGTCTTCGGACAGCGCTGGCCCCCGGCCTCTTAAGCGAGATGGGTGCGCAACCCCAGAGTCGGACACGACTGGCCCGTACAGGCAGGGGTACCTTTACCTTTACTCAAAATTTTAAACATACAAAGTGAAGTAGCTGCAAATGCACATTTGTGTAACCTGGGAATGGCTGAGTGTAAGTTGTAAAATTTATCAGTCAAATCATGCCCAAATGACTTGTCTGCAAGGCCCTTTTCAGTGTCAATAGCCTGGTGTCTGCAGGGCATATAACTGAGGTGTGATGGTGCTTGATAAAAATGGCTAAGTTGCTTTCTCCAACATTTACAAAATAAATCTGGATGGCGATACACCAGCATAAGAAAGGAAATTTATAGAGCTGCCCAAGAACAATAATATATGCATCAGCAACAAAAAGGAAGAAGCGCAAGAGACAGAATGGATTTTGTTTCATAGCTATGGTAGTTGCCATAAACAAAGATATCTTAATAAACATTTCAATACTCCAGTTGTACAGTAGGGTCAGGTAGAGGCTGGATCAGCTATCTAGGCAAAGTATCATCTTTGTAGAGAGAAAAAAATTGAATATCGTCATTGGCATTTTAGGAAAATATATTCCGCAACATAAAAAAAGCCTCAAAGGGAGCTGTTTACAGTATGTGGACTTAAGACAAGCAAATTAGATCTTCTCTGGAACTTAAGAATCTGTCCTCCATATTACCCATTCTTGCAATAATAAGTTGCCAAATCGGTCTCATAAATACACCTCCATGCAACTGTTTTTTAAAAGGGTAAAATAGAGAAACAAGCTGTAGATTTGCAAGGATCTTCAGAAAGCTTGATGTTCATGTTTGTTCTTTTTCTCAAATCTCTCACACAAGTTCTCATATTAGTTCTTTATGAACTCTTCCCGGCTGTGTGGATGCTGGTGATGGGTATTTCAGAAAGAACCATTATGGCAGCAGGCAACAGCAGCATATTGCCACGATGCTTGAGGAGTCGTCCCTGGACCATAGCTTGAATCATTGTGGCATGAGGGGGGACATTACTATAATCTTTTCATTTGGTATTTTAAAACTTTGGTTCCTATGCACTCAGCAGGCCTGGTATTAATGCGTGTGGTACTAACAGGTATAAATGTAAATCTTGTTGCACAAAGTACTTCCAGGTGGTATTTCTGCGTTTCTAAGGTATTCCTTTTAGGCATTTTGCTGTGGGCATTCCTTTCCAAGAACAGAACAGATTTTATCTCTGATTGCATGCGGAACTTAAATGGCAGAATTCAAAAAGTTTCGACCATTCATGGACAAAGTTAAGACTTCTGATGCAAATTTGGGTTAAGACTGTAAATATCACTTAGATACAGAATGTTGGGACGTGGGTGGCGCTGTGGGTTAAACCATAGAGCCTAGGACTTGTTGATCAGGAGGTCGGCGGTTCGAATCCTCATGACGGGGTGAGCTCCCGTTGCTCGGTCCCTGCTCCTGCCAACCTAGCAGTTCGAAAGCACGTCAAAGTGCAAGTAGATAAATAGATAGCACTCCGGCAGGAAGGTAAACAGCGTTTCCGTGCATTGCTCTGGTTCACCAGAAGTGGCTTAGTCCTGCTGGCCACATGATCAAGAAGCTGTACGCCGGCTCCCTCGGCCAGTAAAGTGACGAGCGCCGCAACCCCAGAGTTGGTCACGACTGGACCTAATGGTCAGGGGTCCCTTTACCTTTACCTTTACAGAAAGTTAGAGAAAAATGTTTTCTGAACAGTCTCTCAAGTGTTTGGTGTGTGCCTGCCTGCCTGCTTTCAGTTGGCATGTTGTATCGCACAGTCTCAAATTCTTTTCATGTAACTTCATGTTACTTTTCATGTAACAAAGCAATTTCACCTTGTTTGGAATAGGAGAGGTTTCATTCATAAGACATTGTACTGTTTTTATCCTCTCTCCTGGCATCCAGGTTTGTAATTCTCTGGCTCTTTATTATGAAGCTTTAATGCAGTGGGCTATGAAAGGGAAATAATAAAGTACTTGCAACAATCAGAGGAAATCAAGATAACCCAAGGAATTTTGTGTGTGTGTTTTATGAATTGATACTTTTAATCATGCCTCACCAGAGGTGGTAGTTTATTTGGTTTACATGAGTAGTTTTTAAACAAGTTAGTTTTAAGTTCCACAAATTCCTTGCTCAGTGGATTTACATTTTGAGTTTTGCAGAATGTTTCTTTTTAAATGTGCTTTTAAAAAAATCTCCATTGTTGCAGTTGGCAAAACAAGCTTTGAATGCAGGAGTCGTTTGAACAAAAGCTGGCTAGATTGACAGGTTAAATAGTCTTGCTGTTGTCTGACTCTGTGCTGTGATATAGTGCTGAAGTTGCCATATAAGTAAAATAGCTACCGTCCAATTTTTATTAAACATGGTGCCAGTGATGGTGATGGCTGTTTTAATTAATAGACAAAATATACTACTGTCTCCCCTCTCCCATCTATGTTTCTCCTTTTGAACTTTGCACATTTTGATTGCTGCTTTGTAGCATTTCTGCAGTAGTGGGCACACTAAAATGAGGGGCATGTGCTTTTGAACATCTTTGTCAAATACAAAGTTCCTCAATAAATAGTCACGACTATGAATTGCCTAAAGCAGGGCTCACCAACTTTTAAAGGCTCGTAGGCACATGTTTAAACCAGATAAACTGTCATGGGCACCACACACAAAGCACAACTTATTCTATTCCCTACAATATAATTCTTATTTCAAACCTAATTTCAGTAGGGGTGGAGACTTTGCAGGGTCCAGCAAAGGCTTCTACTCATGTACATGTGCCCATGGGCATCATATTGTCATTTTAAAATAAATGAATAAAGCAAGCGATTAACTTATTTGCAATCATTATGTTTTCCATAATGAATTAGATACATGTGTGCAAACGTTCAAGGCAAATTGTATGTTCCATTAAGAAAAAAGCCAACTTAGCCAAAGGAGTGGGTGGGAAACACAGGGGTCGTTTTGTGCTGGAGAAACATTTGAAACATGCCGCTCCTTCATCTACGCTTAGAAGTGCAACAGACAGGACTTTTTTCAGCTAGAACTCACCAGAACTCAGTTCTGGCACCTCTCAGGTGGGCACCATTGCCATTATAAGAGAACAAGGGAGGCATTCATAGTGAGTTCCGACACCTCTTTTTCTAGAAAAACAGCACTGGGAACAGTCTAGAAAAAGCTTCACCTAATGAGGACCAGCTCCTCATTATCACTAAAATAAGCAGATATTGAGCACTTCAATGTGGCTTTTGTAGGTTGTCTTTATACACATACAGTCAGTCATTTTAAACTTTCTATGCTAAATAATGATTCATAAATTTATTGTTTCTGTCCGGAACAATTAAGAAGACAAGACTCTCTCCATGGTTTTCAGTGTCCCATAATTACCTTTGTCCAGTTTTGTAGCTTGCATATATTTTCAGAAGTTCATGATGAGCCTTTTGGAACAGACTTCCATTTGCATGCATAATGCATAACTGTGGAAATGTGAGTCTGTATGAAAAGCATGTAGTTGTTTGCCTTCTTCTTGCATCAGAATCATTTTTTCTTTTGTTCATTTTATGCTTGTTTCCAGAGGCTTAAAATGAGAGCTTTGTTTCTGACATAATGGCTTAGTGTAAGCTTACATTGTTGATCCCTTTAGTAGATGCAATGTAATCCACTTTGGTAATGTGAATTTTTAAACAATCACCAGCCTTTGCCATTAACCCTTCAATACTAATGGTAATACCCTAGGAAAAAAAAAACTACAAAGGAATTCATTTCCCTGGACTTGCAGGAGACTTCACAACATTAGTATTCCTTCAAGTGGCCTGTTTCCAACTTGTCCAGTGCTAAGTGTAAGAAGTAACTTGTAAGCCACAGGAGTTGAAGTTCTAATATAGTTTTCCTTAAAGAGATACCGGTATATGGAAACCACTTTTAGGGAATCCAAAATGCCTTTGCTGCCACTTCTCTTTTGTACTGACTTGTGCATGCTCTTAATTTGTCTTTTAGTGAACTGTACCCTGTATACTTGTATGGCACATACCAAAGCACCAACTTTATAAAATATTTGCCTTTAGTTGATCAGTTAGATCAGTCAGTTATGATCTTTTTACCTGAATAAAAAAGGCATCCCTATTTGATTTCGCAACAATATTTTGTAGAAAAATATTTAATATAAGTACTTATTGAAAACTGATTTGGAGCATCTTGGAAGAAGCACCACCCGCCACAGTCTCCCATAATGCAATGCATTTTCTTAGATGTTACCCACTGCAATACATACATAAACCATCAAAAAAGTAGAAAGTTGGTTCCTCAAAACTATGTTAAGTGCACATTTATGCATCTCATTTCATTATGTGGCTCAGATTTCTTTATTTTTCTTCACCCAACTAACCTGAGGTTTCTGTCCATCTTACTGCATACATGATTAAGTAGGGGTCACTTTGTGCTTTGAAAAGGCAAAGACAATGAACCTTCTTTAACATGTGATGGACCTGTAGGAAAGTGAGGGCATTCTGGGAAATGATATATGATGAAATAAAAAAGATGTTTAAAGTGATTATACAAAACAAAACAAAAATCCTAGAAGCCTTTCTCTCAGGGGTTATTGGGACAGAAGTTCCAAAAAAGATGATTAAGTTGTTTATGTATGTCACAACAGTGGCTAGGATTCTTTATGCACAAAAAAAGAATGGATGAAGATGATGATGGACTAACAGCCAGAATAAGAGAATCTAATGTTGATTGCTTTGTGCAAGAATTGAAGCACTTTTAGACTAAGGAAATACTACAGTTTGATGAACTCATGCGTAGCATTTGAAAGATGAGCAACAGAAGGAATTAGAGAATGCAATATTGATGTTATGGTGTTAGAGATAGAGGGGGAGAAATAAAAAACACCATGGAATAAAATGTTTGAAAATCTAAAAAAATAATAATTATAAAAACAACACTGAAACAGCTGACTTTTTGAAGGAATCACAAACCCTGAATGTTCTAGGTAGCTCATGTAATAATTGGCTTCCAAAGAGAGATTCTTTCTTCATGAATCAAAGAAGTTACAAACAGCAAGAAATACTGGTCAACCCTTACCAGTTCTCACTATGAATTACCTCATAGAGCAAAACTGCAAATTAAGACTCTTCAAAGGAAAGCCAATAATGCAGAAAACAGCTGAATTTAGAATTGATATTATGCTGTCTGAAACACAGAGGGGCAGACAGAAAGTTACAGCTTAGCACCTGCTACTGGTGTTTCTCAAATCCCTAAAGTGTTTTGTGAAAAAAAGGAAAAGGCAAAGTAATTCCACACAGTAATTAAGTTAAAAGGCAAAACTACTTGCACTTCTGATATGCCTGCTGTAATAAAAATAGCAATCAAAGTTACTTTTGCCATTAGCATATGCCTTGCTTCCACGGTAGCGAGAACGTCCTGTGACATGCTCCCAGAAAATCAATTTCAGCAGTTATGCTACTGAAAGATGTGTTCATTCTTAGTATTTCTAAAATTTTATTTTCCTGGGAAAACTGGAAACACTTTTTTGGCCATTAAAAACGTATTTAGAAGTGGAGCTGTAAAGGGGGAGGGGGTGCTAGTTTGTACAGCCCCCCCCCAACAACATTCAAATATGCTGGTCAAATTGGGGTATCTGGAAATGATTTTCATCTTTTTGTAGAATGAGAGACCAGCGATGACTCAGGCCCATGCCATTTTTTTAATCGCTTCATTATAATTGCATTTTTTCTGTGTACAGAGGTACCTCGGGTTAAGAACTTAATTTCTTCTGGAAGTCCATTCTTAACCTGAAACTGTTCTTAACCTGAAACACCACTTTAGCTAATGGGGCCTCCTGCTGCTGCTGCTGCGCCGCCGGAGCACAATTTCTGTTCTCATCCCGAAGCAAAGTTCTTAACCCGAGGTACTATTTCTGGGTTAGCAGAGTCTGTAACCTGAAGCGTCTCTAACCCGAGGTATCACTGTATTCTCCAGCAACAATGGTATTGCTAGGTATGTGAAAGATGCAGAACACATGGCCATGTCACTGATTTGCATAAAAAATTGCACACACTCATGTAATTTACAGATAGAAATTTAGGCCAACTTTCATGGGAGGGGGAAAGAGAGAATACAAACTCTTAACTGCTGCTGTCAGAGCTAACTAATAGTTGTGGGGGTGCCACAGTCTGTTGGTAAGAACTTCTGTGCATATTAAAACCGAAGCAAGCCTTTTCTCTTTTGCTCATCCACACTGACCTGCAAGCTAAGTTAAAAATAAAATAAAAGCTTAACAGAGCAGTAAGTCTGTGGTAAGATAAACCTGAGGCTTGCCTTCCCTAACTTCCTTCCACCCTTGATCAGTACCTCACAATCAGCAGCGTTGAGCCATTGGAGAGGAATTGTAGCACTCATCTGTCTGAACCATTAACCCGCCTTTTGCAAGCAACTTTTAAACCTAGGGCTTAAATAAGTAAAAGGGAATTCCTTAATCATGATCAATATCTACTAAATATTGTCACAACAATCTTGAGACCACACTGTTCCTAGGGAAGGTGTTAGTATATTTTGTTCATTATACGATAACTTGCTCTTCCTTTTGCCCGACTTTTTGCTTTGCTTGGAGAGGGCAAATAACAGCCTTTGGCTAGTGCTTTACTTTCTATTGTCTTCTTTCAGTTCAGAAAGAAAACTGGTCAGTGGAACCCAGTGGGGATCCTCCCTTTGCTCCAGATGGTTGTGACATTTGAGTAAACCTTGGAGGATTAAGAGCACTCTGGTGAGCAGTCACTGTAAACTCCTGACACAACCTGACAGTCTAAGCTGAGTTCCTGACCGATTTAAGGTGACCATGGGTGCAGGATAAAAATCAATTGTCATGTGGATTTGTGAAAATACATGGTAATATGAGTTGTGTCTAACGCTAAAGAAAATTGATTTGTGAGGAGGGCAGGCTAAACACATTATTCAAATGAAATGATTTACATGCCTTCCAACTCATTAATTTTTAGCTTGTCTACTGCCTTTTGGCTGAATGAGCACAGCGTGATGCAAATGTCCTTACTCTTAAATCTGGTTTGCAAACAACCGCAGTAGTTGAAGAATGGAAGAAACTATGGGAGCTCCTCAGACCTCAAACAGGTTGACTAAATTTAATTATGTGTCAGCACCATCTGCTCCGATGTGATAAAAGAGTAAACATCAACACCTTTTATTCTGGGCCTATTGGATCAGAATTCCCTGTTATTCCTCTCTGATTAAACTGAAATAGTTCCTCGTTGATGAATCCTCAGAAATTAGTGTGATGGGAAAATTTAAAAGTCTCATCGGGCAATGGGAGATATAGAGTTTTGTTACATGCTAAAACAAATTCTTAGATAACGTAGCTTTCATGTTCATGTAAGGGGATAGTCTGTGTCTTAGATTCCAAGATTGAGCCATTCAAAAGCCATATGGCAACAGGTACACAATTATCAGTGTTATACATGTCTTCAAAGTAATGCTTTTATTCTGGATGAATAAATATTTAAATCATACTGTTTAACACCATCTCTGCTGGTAAACAGACAATGCTTCAGCCCTAGACTGTAAATTGATCTATGTTATCTATAGATTGCTTTTACTGCACAGCAATTGACTGGAGTAATTTTGTGACTTTCAGTGTTTTCTCTGTTTATCAGAGCATGACAGAAAGTCTGGTTTTGTTCCATAATGGGAGATGACGGGAAAGCTCTGATGTATTTAATTATTACTTTGCAGCTCCCACCAGTTCTCTCTCTCTTTTTTTCTATCTGAGAAGGCATGCTATGAAGGCATGGGGAAATCATTGTCCTTACAAGAAAGGACTAAACCTTATAAATTGGCATCTTTGATTTTGCTGGATGTATTACGTGTGGCATATTATTTCAATTTTTTTTTCATAGTATACAATTTTTCATGTGTGGCTATCAAAAGTAATGCTTTCAATAATTCTTATTCTGCAATGTACTAACTTTAAAGGTAGATGGTAATAGCAAACCTTTTTTGTTGAATAGCTCATTGAAACCTGTTGTTGTTGTTGTTGTTGTTGTTGTTATCAATTACAGAGATATTTTTCCTCTTTATTTCAAGCATCAATTGATTCCTCCCTTTGATCTAAGTTCCCTGTGTACACTCAGTCTTGCATATCAAGAACTTTATTTGCTTATTTGCAAATTTAAAAGAAGTAAAAATAACACTGTTAAAGTGGAATAAACAAGTTGGTGTTCACAGACATGGATCACATTCGTGCACAGACAGCACAAGAGTAAAAGTCCAAATTAGTTAGCTTAGAGCAAATTTTCTACTCTTACAGATAGAAGTCAGCAGTTCAGAAGGATTCAGCAGTTCAGACTACATTCACTGTACACTTGGTAGAAAATTGTTTGGTTTTGTCCTGTGATTCTTACTCAGCGTAGTAATCTATCTCATCTGCCACAGTGTTGTCTCTGATATGTATTTCAGAGTATATTAATAACAGGCAAATTAGCTTTGGCCCACTAAAGTGGATTTGATTCCTTTATTGACCGCTTGTGATATACCAGACAAACTTGTTGCTTATCTTCTTGAAATAACTTTCAAGACATTGAACTAAATTGAAAGTCACACACCCCTGCTTTTTTTGCAAATTATATCCACATTTTTTTTAAAAAAAATAATGTGTTGCGTTAGCATATTGCTAATTTTTTTTAATGAAAAGTCAACTGGTAAAGCAAGTAATAGTTTACGCAGAAGAATAAGCCATTTCCACAAAACAAAAAGCTCTATTACCTGTTCTGGCATCTTACTTATATTGTATTTGTGGAACAACAGTTTAAAATGGCACCGGCAAATTATGAAGTCTCTGTATGTCTAAGCTCATTTGTCTTTCATTTCTGATCCTATTTTATGCATCCCGTATTTTAGCCACTGGTGGTAGGCCTTCAATGGTGTTAGCGCAGTTTTCCTTTAATGGAGCTCTGCCAGTGTTAGCTATTTTTCAAGCCTCTTGAGGCTGCTTAACTCTGCAAGGTTGCTTGGAAACCCTCCTTTTCCAGTCAGTTCCCCCTGCCTCTCAACTCACACTAGCTTAATGTTTAAAGCTTCTGAAAACAGAGGTCTATGTGTGGTTGTTCTGTTGTGACCCTTGTGGTACTGAACCAGTGACCTCTTAAACACAGACGTGAAGTTGCCCATTGTCGTTTGCATGTCTGTCTAGTTAAAACAAACACCATACCAGCTGCTCAACAATTGTAGTCGACGCCTTTTAAAGTCATTTGCATGATTACTTCGGAAAGGAGAAATATCACAATGATTTAAGAACAGAAATTATAAGTTGATTATTTGAAATGGATCTAAACACCCTGACATTTTGAAAGGTTGCAATGCAGAATCCACAGTCCGCAAACCTTAATTCTTCCTTTGATTAATGCTTATAGTGAACCGGTTTTGAAAAGAAAGCCAGAAGGTTGAAAGCAACAAAGTGAGCATGAGTGTGGCTGGGTTTTTGGTTTTGTTTGTTTTTTAAAAAGATATTTGTTCTCATCTCTAGATGGTTGGTTTACATTCCTTTATCCTGTTCGCTTTCCCTAAATGTAACTTCATCCCAGAATGCATCCAGTTTTATCAGGCAATATGTGGATTTTTCCTTTCATCCCGAGTCTTTTTAGCAACAATGCTGAGGGAAATAATTTTGAGCCCTTCTGACTGCCATTATAAACAAATGTATAGCTAGGTGTGCAAACCCAAGTTTTTCATCCATGTGCCCTAAGCATTTGAAATTAGAAAGAGTATCCAACATGATTTTAGACATTTACCACACTGCAATATTGCCTACTGCACCATAGCTAAGTTTTCTCAAATCATCAGACCCTTTAATCTGGTACTTCCATTTGCATTCATTTCAAAACCATTAGTATTTCATTATACTTAATTCTTAGTGGTTGCTTAAGAAAAATGCTGATAATTTTATGCTTACGGTACTCAAAGTTTCCAAAAGCAGAAGTAACACGATGCTGAAGATTTAGATGTTTTGACTTGCCATATTACCGGTAGTTTTTCTGTGAACTCGGTGAATTGTCAACATATGTACTTCAGGCAGGTTGTGGTAATTGTGCCTCTTCTATCTCCTGTGCTACATTCTACGTAGAGTTCAATATATCCAGTTAACTGATTCTTTTAGTACATCTGCTTTGAAGTGTTTACTGAATCCATTCATCGGTGGGCAACCGCCACTAACCTGTATGCATATTAGATATTGTATAACAAACATATTGTATAACAATAGCCCCAAAGCAGCTTTTCCTAGGCACAAGCAGTTTGGAGTGGAGAAGTGGCAGGTAGGTAAAGAGTTAAGCCCTCCTACCTACCATTTCTACTCTGTTCCAAATTGCCTCCTCCTAGGCTTTTGTCTTAGAAAAGCAGCTGTCAAGCTTTTGTACACTAACACATGATAATATGCATCAGGGTTCTTGCCCTTTTGAGAATCAAATGTTCCAGCATCTGTGGTGGACAGGAGCAGCAGCAAATGTAAGGAATTTCCCAATCTTCCCAGTTACAAAATTGCACTGTTAGGAAATACGATCATTGTTTGCCAATGAATTTTTGACATGAGTCTTGACCCAAAGGGCTAAGTGGTCACATGTGGCAGGACTTAACTGTATCCCAGCCCTCCATGTTTCCAAACGTGCCAGACTCTTAAATCTGAAAAACATAAATGATTCAAACAGCCAAACATTCTGCACTTGCAGTTCCTTGCACACCTAGTATTTCTGTAGTTGATAGAATTTGAAAGTTTGTTTTGCATGCAAGGCCCATAATGCAAGACCTGTGCTGCTTCACTTTCCCTCCCTTATACAGTGGTACCTCGGGTTACATACGCTTCAGGTTACATACGTTTCAGGTTACAGACTCCGCTAACCCAGAAATAGTGCTTCAGGTTAAGCACTTTGCTTCAGGATGAGAACAGAAATCGTGCTCTGGCGGCGCGGGAGCAGCGGGAGGCCCCATGAGCTAAAGTGGTGCTGCAGGTTAAGAATAGTTTCAGGTTAAGTACGGACCTCTGGAACGAATTAAGTACTTAACCCGAGGTACCACTGTAGTTGCTTTCAGCCGCTTGTCTTTTGTCTCTATCTGCTTTAAGTTTATTTGAGTTATAACCACTTTTTTAAAAAAATACTGATTTTATTTATTTTCATAAATTTTGAGAAAATTACCTTTTATCCCTCTCCTCTAAGTCTTCTGTGCTTTATTTTATTTGCATATTTGTATCTTATGCTGGTCTGCGACCGTAATAAAGTTTGATTATGATGATGTTGTACACGAAGCCAAACAGAACGCACACAAACACCAACCGCATCACCAGATAAGTATGGAAATGAGACATTTTTACCACTATACCTTGAAACTTAGGATAGGAAATCTTCCTCAGGCAACATATAATCAAAACACTGAACATCTTAGAGGTATTTTCTGAGTCCTACACGTGGGGGGGGGGGCCGGGCGAGTGGATTCATAGAGAGCACTTTCTATCTCATTTTAGTACTCTCCCTAAATGGAAGCATCTCTATTTCCCATGATTGCTCTATTACTAAACTTACTTGCTCAGAAATTTCCATTGATTTTAAATAAGGTTTGCATCCAAGTAATTATCTTTAGGTCAGCAGCCTTAATTACATCTCTAATTTGAGAATCTATTTAGTTTTGCTTTTAATTAGAATCTCTCTCCAGGCTTCAAGTATTTTCTTCTGAATAGAGAACACTGGTAGGAAGCCTTCCTTACGTCCAATAGCAGCATGACAGACAAAAACTCAACAGGTGAAGTTTCTCCCAGTGTGGAGATGCCAAGATTCAAAACATATGTTGAATGAATCTGTTCATCACACATGAAGAAGAAGAAGAGGAGGAGTTTGGATTTGATATCCCTCTTTATCACTACCTTGTTGTTGTTTAGTCGTGTCCGACTCTTTGTGACCCCATGGACCAGAGCACGCCAGGCACTCCTGTCTTCCACTGCCTCCCGCAGTTTGGTCAAATATCACTACCCCAAGGAGTCTCAAAGCGGCTAACAATCTCCTTTCCCCTCCTTCCCCACAAAAAAACACTCTGTGAGGTGAGTGAGGCTGAGAGACTTCAAACAAGCATGACTAGCCCAAGGTCACCCAGCAGCTGCATGTGGAGGAGTGGAGACGCGAACCCGGTTCACCAGATTACGAGTCCACTGCTCTTAATCACTACACCACATTGGTTCTCACAGTTGTTAGATGCACAAAAAACCTACCAGGAAGAAAGACAGGAACACTTATTGAGTTCAGTTGTGTTATTTGAAAAAATGGTTTAGTTCACTTATTCAGGTGGCTCAAGTGAGTGAGTTAAGGTATCCAAACTGAAAGGGCAGTTAAAGAGGCACTGTTGAGATGGAGAAAAAGTTAGAACTCATATGAGACTTGGACATCTTCATGTATGTGAATGTCCAGGTCCACCATTCACAACTTCTTATTTTATTTATTTGCTTTTAAAACATTTATAAACTGCTTAATATTTTAGGAATCTCTTCTACGTGATATTTTCTGTTTTAAATATTGTATACCTGCCTACCAGTTAGCGCAAATCACTCCCCTCAGTTTTCTATGCACTCCCCAGTTCTTTACCTCAAATGTTGTTGTTGGCATCTGTCTGTCTTGAGAGACCATGGAGTGTGCTTTTCCTCTACAGCACATGCAGAAACCGCCTTCTTGACCGTTGGACCCACTCTAGTTCTCATCTGTTCAACCCTCTGTAGCCTGTCCTCACATACAGAGGAATTCCCTAACTCACTGAGGGTTTGAAACCCATTGGTTACCCTCACCTAGTATAGCTGGCCAGTTGAAGCCGTTCCCGGGTGGTGGCCGCTGTCACATGCTGACAGTTTGTAGGACAGTAATATCCAAGGCAACACGATGACCAAATACAATGATAGGATATCAATACAGTGGTACCTCTGGATGTGAATGGGATCTGTTCCAGAGCCCCTTTTGCATCCTGAGTAGAATGTAAAACGCGACTGCACGTTTGCGCATGCGTGGGTCGCATTTTGCCACTTACGTGCATGCGCATGGCATCATTTTAAGCGTCTGTGCATGCGCAAACGCGAAACCCGGAAGTAACGCACTCCGTTACTTCCGGGTTGCTGCGGAGCGCAACCCAAAAATGCTCAACCTGAAGCACATTTAACTCGAGGTATGACTGTATATAATATGAAATATATGAAATCACATAAACAGAAAACTTATGAATCTCCGAAAATCACAAAATATATACTCTTAATGGATTCTCTTGAAAACATAAAACCAAGTAAACATAAGTCTTATAAGGCTTGTGATCCTCAGAGATTCATAAGTTTTCTGTTTATGTGATTTCATATATTTCATATTATATAGAGAGTGTATATTGATATCGTATCACTGTATTTGGTAATCGTGTTTCCTTGGATATTACTGACTAGTGTTTGCAACACAGGGGTTAAATTGTTTGGTTACTGACAGTTTCTAGGAGCCACAGGTGAGAGCTGAGTGCAGGGTGGGGACCAAAGGTGGACAAACTACCTTAGAAGGAGCACAACATCTCTGCCACCAGAGGTACTACCCTTCCCCTAACATTCTGTACACCCATATGCCTTGCAACTAAAATAGGTTGCCATCCTACAATACAGTGTGTGTACTGCTTTTCTGAATTACATGCCCTCCATCGACTTTGTCCCTACCAGTGCAAAGTAATTGACCTGAATGTATGGCAAGAATTACAGTGGTACCTCGGTTTACGAACTTAATCCGTTCCGGAAGTACGTTCTTAAACTGAAACTGTTTTTAAACCGAGGTGCGTTTTCCCTAATGAGGGCTCCCGCCGCCGGTGCCCTTCCACCGTTCGGCTTCCGTTTGTAAACTGAGGTAAAGTTCACTAACCAGAACACTACTTCCGGTTTTGTATACCGAATAGTTCGTAAACAGGGCTGTTCTTAAACTGGGGTACCGCTGTATTTCAGTTTCCCTTCAATAATAATAATAATAATAATAATTTATTATTTGTACCCCGCCCATCTGGCTGGGTTTCCCCAGCCACTCTGAGCGGCTTCCATAAAAACCAGAAATACACTAAAATATCACAGATTAAAAACTTCCCTGAACAGGGCTGCCTTAAGATGTCTTCTGAATGTCAAGTAGTTATTTATCGCTTTGACATCTGATGGGAGGGCGTTCCACAAGGCGGGTGCCACTACCGAGAAGGCCCTCTGCCTGGTTCCCTGTAGCTTTGCTTCTCGTAATGAGGGAACCGCCAGAAGGCCCTCGGCGCTGGACCTCAGCGTCCGGGCAGAACGATGGAGGTGGAGACGCTCCTTCAGGTATACTGGGCCGAGGCCGTTTAGGGCTTTAAAGGTCAACACCAGCACTTTGAATTGTCAAGAGTCCCCCCCTCCGCTGCCACACTTTCTCTCTATTTTTTGAACTATAATGTGCTGCAGCCCATGGCTTTGCGAAGTGTTTGAAAGTTAAACACATGGAGAGAGTAGGATAAAAACAACCGGTGGTAAGTTTTCAGTTACATGATTGCAGGCAGAGGTAGAAATGGCAATATTGTTTGCACTCCCTTTTTAAAGTTGTATATATTTGTTTTGTGGGGCTGTGGATAAGTTTGGGAAATATTTTCAGGAAGGCAAAACAAGTCCTGACTTCTGTTGATGTGCTCCTTCTTTGCTTAAAATGTTACAAAATTTAAAAGGACAGCAATATAAAGATGTAACAGATATGGTTGAAATCTCCTTAGCTACAAAAGTAAAAACTTTTTGTGAAATGTAACATTCCATTGAGCCATAAGTAAACTTACTTTTTTGTAAGTTTGCATTGTTTAAGGCCTTCTTTGACTTTGTTTGTTTGTTTGTTTGTTTGATTTATTTATATCCTGTCCTTCATCCAAAGATCTCAGCATGGCTCACAAGATAAAAACATGAGATTAAAAGCAGAAATAAATCGTTAGAAAGAGCAAAACAAAATACCCCCCTTCTTAAACTGTACAGTGTAGTTAGGAAATCTACTACCTAATTTTTATCAGCCCATTATAGATGGAGGATTTGTGACTTGAAAGGATATTGTTTTGAAGCAAGATTTTGATTTCCATAAAAATTAACATTGCCTTTATGTGGAAGCTATTTCTTTTAGTAAGTATGCAGTTGCTTACCCCATCCCTTTCCCCCTTCTCTATCACGCCACCTTGTAAGAATCTGAAAATGGTTTAGTTCAATATTCTTTCACCATAGAGATGTTTCTGCCCCATCTCTATTCCTCCTTACTGAGTTCAGCAGCAACAGCATACAAAGCTTTTGGAGTCTTGGATACAGGTGTCCCATGCAGCATGATCGGACGGCTGCAACAGGCTAGGAAAACTAGCAACAACTTTCCCACATTCCTCAAATCCAGACAGGAAGAGCAAGAAATCAATGGAAATAGGTTGGAAACCATTGATGTTCTGAATTTCCCCCAGAAAGCAGCCATTTGTCTGCAGTACTTGGCATGCAAGCTTTATATTCTGACAAATTGATCTAACACCATGTTAGCATAGATTGTTGTTGTTTAGTCGTTTAGTCGGGTCCAACTCTTCGTGACCTCATGGACCAGAGCAGGCCAGGCACTCCTGTCTTCCACTGCCTCCCACAGTTTGGTCAAACATGCTGGTAGCTTCAAGAACACTGTCCAACCATCTCGTCTTCTGTCGTCCCCTTCGCCTTGTGCCCTCCATCTTTCCCAGCATCAGGGTCTTTTCCAGGGAGTCTTCTCTTCTCATGAGGTGGCCAAAGTATTGGAGCCTCAGCTTCAGGATCTGTCCTTCCAGTGAGCACTCAGGGCTGATTTCCTTCAGAATTGATGGGTTTGATCTTTTTGCAGTCCATGGGACTCTCAAGAGTCTCCTCCAGCACCATAATTCAAAAGCATCAATTCTTCGGCGATCAGCCATCTTTATGGTCCAGCTCTCACTTCCATACATCACTACTGGGAAAGCTTTAACTATACGGACCTTTGTTGGCAAGGTGATGTCTTCTTTGTTAGCATAGATACTGCATGCTAATGAAGATTTAGGACTCAGCTACATCGTCAAAGAAAAAGTGCTTTATATGTGTTGTATATGCATTATAACACTGTGACACCTGATGGTGCTGTTTACAACGCAGTTAACTGAAACGCTTATTTGATGTGTCTAGATCCAGCCCCTATGACTGTTGCTACACATGTTCTTTAGCCTTTTCAGTCTGCTGATACATGTCCTTCAAGAGCTAGGCTGAAGAAGCTTACCTAAATCTTGAATGTTTTCTCACTTCTAAAATCCTGCCGAAATGATGGGTCTCCTGAACACCTGCCATTGTTCTTGCTACATTAGTTACTGTGTTAGATAACCAAAAAGGAGTGCAACAAGGGCCAAGACAGATGTGTTATTAAAACACATAGTGATTTTTTTAAAAAACCAAATAGCAGCCAGGATGACACCCCCCCCCCCAAAGCAGATTGTGACCTTGGTGGAAGAACACACCTTGGAGTAGAACACACCTTCTACAGCCTTGATCTAGATCAGGGCCCCAGACAGCTGCTATTTGCATCGGGAGGGAAGTTCCCCTCTTGAAAGAAGCAGCTGTTGTGTGGTGGGATGAATTGGATCAGAACTGCTGCAGGGCAAAAGGTAAAAGTAAGTTGATTGATCAGACATTGTCAAATATCCATGATGCCAGTGGCATCCAACCACTTCACAAGGTCATCTGAGAACACTGACAGGAGTGAGAGGCCCCAGAGTCAGGATCACACATTCCTCTCTGTTCTGCAACTCTTGCCAGAGAGCTTCTGCTCTCACCCCAATTAAGCATCATGATGTAACTTCTCCCATCTAGCTTCTCCAACTGACCTTCTGATTCGGTTGGCAAAACAGTATTTTGTCTTCTTGTTCTGAGAGCATGAAACCCAGGCAAGCTGTAATGAAACTGGTTGGGTTCCTATGAAAAAGAAGTCCTCATATTTGGTAATAGAACTACAGATGTTGTGCAGATACTTTCTCTAAAGTTTGATTTCTTAGCTCAAAAAAGTTGTGGGAAGCTTCAATCAGAAATTGAGGTATATCTATTCTCTGTCGATTCTCAACATGATCACTCCTAGACATTTTCTCCTGTCTTGCAGAGCCAAGGCAGCTCCTTGGTTTTCTGAGGAGCAAAGGGTATTGATCAGTAGTGGCTAGAGCACAAATGATAGAAAGCCTTGGAGCCTCAGCTTCAAGGATCTATCCTTCCAGTGAGCACTCAGGGCTTATTTCCTTCAGAATGGATAGGTTTGATCTTCTTGCAGTCCATGGGACTCTCAAGAGTCTCCTACAGGACCATAATTCAAAAATATCAGTTCTTCAGCGACCAGTCTTCTTTATGGTCCAGCTCTCACTTCCATACATCACAACTGGGAAAACCATAGCTTTAACTATACAGACCTTTGTTGGCAAGGTGATGTCTCTGTGTTTAAAGATGCTGTCTAGGTTTGTCATCGCTTTCCTCCCAAGAAGCAGGCGTCTTTTAATTTTGTGACTGCTGTCACCATCTGCAGTGATCATGGAGCCCAAGAAAGTAAAATCTTTCACTGCCTCCATTTCTTCCCCTTCTATTTGACAAGAGTCTCCTACAGGACCATAATTCAAAAGCATCAATTCTTCAGTGATCTGCCTTCTTTATGGTCCAGCTCTCACTTCCATACATTACTACTGGAAAACCATAGCTTTAACAATATGGGCCTTTGTCGGCAAGGTGATGACTCTGCTTTCTAAGGTGCTGTCTAGGTTTGTCATTGCTTTAAGTTTAGTAAATAAAAATGGTCATAGAGAAAGGAATATGTGCTCCCTACTCGCACCCAAAGTGTGTAGCTTCCAATCCTGATTACAGGTTCCTGTAGCAGTTGGGGAAAACATTCACACAACTGTTGATTGTATGCAATTTTACTCTTGGCAATGAAAATCCTACTGGGATGCAGGTGGCGCTGTGGGTTAAACCACAGAGCCTAGGAGTTGCCAATCAGAAGGTTGGCGGTTTGAATCCCCGTGACGGGGTGAGCTCCCATTGCTCGGTCCCTGCTCCTGCCAGCCTAGCAGTTCGAAAGCACGTCAAGTGCAAGTAGATAAACAGGTACCGCTCCGGCAGGAAGGTAAACGGCATTTCCATGCGCTGCTCTGGTTCGCCAGAAGCTGGCCACATGACCCGGAAGCTGTACGCCGGCTCCCTCGGCCAATAAAGCGAGATGAGCGCCGCAACCCCAGAGTCGGTCACGACTGGACCTAATGGTCAGGGGTCCCTTTATCTTATGAAAATCCTATGCCATGACACTTGGCATTTCTGCATCTTACCTGCAGTTCTAGAGTCTGGGTCCCCAGAAACTCCTTTAGACATAACTTAGGGTGTGTGTATGTCCCACTATATTTATTTATTTATTTTACTTTGTCATGATGTATGGCATGGTAGTCTACAGTTCAACCTGCCTTTGACGTCTCCAAAGTTTTGTAAATTTAAGAAAAAACCTGAAACCTTCCTCCTAGGCATAATGTCACCAGAAATCAAAAAAGATGTTATACCACTTTTTATGTACACGACAGCAGCAGCCAGGATCTTAATTTCAAGAAACTGGAAGAGTGATAAAACACCTACGATAAATGAGTGGCAGGTCCAAATGATAGAATATCTGCAGTTGGCTATGATGACAGGAGAGTCAGAGGATATCCAAAATTGAAAGTACAGAAAGAATGGAAAATCTTTAAAGAATACCTGGAAAACTATTATAATAATAAATATCTCCTGGCAGAACTAGAATGATTCTTGTAAAATAATAAACATAATGTTTTTGTTATCTGATAAAAACAAAGAAAGCATTACAGTAATTTGGAACTGTGTGGGAAAGAACAATAGAAACAATAATACAGTGAGTCTAAGCGGAAGTTAAATGTATTTATTTTCCCTCTTTATTCTTTTCTTTATTAATTTCTTTCTTATTCTTTTCTTCGTTTCTTAATTTTTTTTCTCTTCTCACTTTTTTCTTTTAGTCTCTTTTCCCCCGATCTGCTAAGAATGAGATAAAGTTAAATATGAAAAGTTGACTCACTCGAAATGATGTTTTGTAGTTAACTATTGTTAAAGATGGTCAACTGTAGCAAATAGTGAATTGATGTATTAGTTATTGTTGATTTATTGTTATTGTCAAATCTTAAATAAATTTACTAATATAAAAACAACAACAACGAAGTTTTGCAAAGAAGTTTGCTAAGCAGTAAGGAGGTTTGCTTTTCTTGATATGCAAGCAGAGGCATGTATTAATAATCTCTGCTTTTATGTGTATGGGGATCTGAAGATATAAGGATATGTTCAAGGTTGTAACAGGCACCAGCCATTTCCATTTTTTTCTTAGGGATTTTAATCAGCAACTGCAGCAGATAATTTCCACCCATATTAAAATAAATCAGGGAATGGGGAAAAGGTTATGCTGTTTGCAGAGTGATGCCATGTGTCCCGTTCCCTGGAGTCTGAGCATTTTAACTCAACCAGCATTGTTATGATAGCTGGGTCCCTAGTCTAATTTCTAAAGGTTAGTTTCTGTTATCTTTATCTCTCTTGAGACTTCCCAGGAAGAATTATTATATGGTTCGGTGATCATAGTGTGGCCTTTTCTTTTGCAATCTGTAATATTAAAAAATACCAGAAGATTACTCTATAGACTCAATATATGTCCTTCAGCAAGTATAAAGAATAGCACAATTGTGGTTGTGCACTGGTGTGCAGTGATATGAAACATTAGTGGTGTTTGAAAAAGTAAGACTTGCCATAATGAATTTTATAAAGGGGAAAAATAGGCATATGCCCACTCCAGTTTTCATTTGTGCGTATGCAGTAATTAATTAAGAAATAACTGTGAAAATCTCCGTTAATAATTTCATTCTATTTGTTAACTGTGCTGGGACCTCAGGCTAGAGAAATACAGATTGTCAGGTTCTTCTTTGAATAACGATTCTTTGGTTCTATAATGACTGCCTTTCAATAGGCTTAGCATTGCACCGCTTCGGGAAGGTAGGTCTTCAAATGACCAAAAACATTATAGTGAAACTTCAGAAAATATTCTACTGAATTGAAAAAGTATGCATTGCTTTTTTTGTTTGGAATAAATATCTTGTGACACTGCTTGGAGTAGAGATGTAATTGCAATAGAAGCATATAAAGAAGTGTTGTAACTAAATGACAGCCTAATCCTATGAATCCTTTCTTGAATGTAAGTACCACTGTGTCCAATGTCTAGTAAGTATGCATAGGATTGTAACAGTCTCAATATTGTTCTTGAATATTTTTCAGTGTAGATTTTTTAAAAAGTGCTAATAGTCTTAGAAATAACCTCTAAGAATGATCCAACTCTTGCCCAAAGCCTAAGCATATTTATTTGTAAGTTCCACTGATACCTGTGGATTTTAATTGAAGACTCTGCTCCAAGCTTCTTGTTTACAGTGGTACCTCTGGTTACATACACTTCAGGTTACAGACTCTGCTAACCCAGAAATAGTACCTCGGGTAAGAACTTTGCTTCAGGATGAGAACAGAAATCATGCAGCGGCGGGGCAGCGGCAGCAGAAGGCCCCATTAACTGAAGTGGTGCTTCAGGTTAAGAACAGTTTCAGGTTAAGAACGGACCTCTGGAACGAATTAAGTACTTAACCCAAGGTACCACTGTACTTAGAATCTCTGTTTGTGTAGTCAGATGTGCACTGATATATGGAACAAATTATGGCAGCAGCAGCAGCCATGGTTGTAGAGAGTGGAACTTTTCAGAACTGACCACGAAAGTTCAAATCAGCCGCCTTAATACTCCATTTATGTTGCAACAAGTTGAAGATTTGCCTACCTACAGGAAATGTTTTTGTGCACCTTTAGGGTTAACACATATCTCTTTCATGTTTTGTCTGCTCTTCCTGGGTGCCCAGGGTGCTGCTAGTGGATACCATGGGTTTTTGGTTGTGGTTGTATAGTTTGGTGTACCTGGTTCTTTCCAGGGTAAAATAATCAAAGACAGAAAAGGAAGGGAAGGGTAACGAGGGATGAATGCACCTTGGTCTAATCTTTGATGGATATGTGCACATATATTTCCTTACATATTCACCACTAGCAACATTTTGAGATGTGAGCTACATTCCGTTCAGCTACTGATGAAACGCAAATTAAAGTTAAGTGTTCAGGTCTTACCATAATTTTGTTTTACTATATTTTTTAAAAGTCGTGCTTTTTAGAGAAGCTTAAGGGTGGTTGTTTTTTAAAGGCGATTCCTGTATTTGACAAATTTTCAATTATTATAGAGCAATGATTAAGCCCACATTTTTTTTATTCATCAGTGAATTCAAGCATATTTTCATTTATATATATTGGGTTTTTTTAGAATTACTAGAAATGCAATTCATTGAAAATATAACAGGCTATATTACAAATTTTAGCTGCCTTTCCTGAGCATATTTTAAACTTGGTTTCTTTAAAAATTTTCTTATTGCCAGCAACATTGTATAAATAGGACTGAGTCCAGCAGGGCCTTTTACACATTTCCTTTTTAGGGTCAATGTACACCAGAAATCAGAAACCATTACTCAGGTATTCATATTTGAAATTGCAGCCTTAATTTGTACAAATAAGTCATTCCCATACTTCGTTGAACTGTATCTTTAATAGTTGGTTTGGGGGTGGTGAGGCAGCTTTCACTGTGAAGCCAATTTAATCGTTGCATTTGCAGAAAAATGCTTACTAATAATTGAAATATCTCTACTTGGAAAGCAAAGCATCAATGGTCAACTGCATCTGAGTTCTACAAATTGTTTAAACCAAATTCCTTCTAACTTAAGCTCTGAGGGCCAACTGCATTTCACAGTCAAGAGCTAGGGGCTTCCTAGGAACCACTAGAATACAGGAAGCAAATACTAAGTGTGTCTAGAAACTTGGACTTTACCGTACAATGTGGTATCTTCAAAATGTGACTTGAGATGACCACTTGGCTCTAAGTTTGAAGCCATTTGATTGACATCATTAAATATGATTTAGGACAGAGCATGCCCTTTTGCAAGTCATACCCATGGAGTTTAGTGGTACTTACTTCCAGTTACGTGCATATAGGATTGAAGCCTTAGTAAAGAGTTTGGGAGCAAAAATTATCAACCACGATAACCACAGTCCACCACTTCTGGATTGGTAGGAAATATGTAGTTTAACATAAGCTTTGCATACGTGTCAGATTTTCTTTGACAACTGTTGGCAGAGGGCTCCTACTATAGCCAACAGGTAGTTTTGAGCTGGAAAACATTTTAAAAATACACTAGAAAGTTACCATTGAGCTGTAGGGCTGTTTTTTTCTGCATTTGCTCACATTGCAAGAAGTATGCCAAGGCATTGTTGACACTCAATATCAACTCATGATGATAAATGGAAATATAAATAATTTTGATTTTGTTGTAGAACTTTGAACATCATTTGTGGTATGCTCCAAAGCTGCAGGGTATATACACTAAATGTGAATGAAATAGGGGGGGGGGCACTGTGGCATGCTTGAGACACTTCACACATAATTTTTATGTGTATGCTTAAAGGATGATACATATACACACCTAAAATCATGAAAAAGTGGCTCTTATCAGTTGTACAGTCTCACTCTAAAAACTATGCAGTTGGATCACAACATTCCTAAGAGAGAAGGGGGAAGGCGCCCCATATTTTTGGGCCATTAAGGGCCATCAGCCTGCCAAATTACTGAAGCATAGATGTGCCTTGGCAAAACCTGTCAGGCAGGTTACTGGACCAATAATCCCCTTTCTCAGAATCAAGAACCACTGAGTTGGAAGTGACCCCAAGATGTCAATCAGGCCAATTTATGATCTAAAAAATATATGGATAAATGCATTGGCTTAGTTAATAGAAATCATGTGCTCTGGTTTTTCCCCCCATCCAAACATGATAGCTCTACTTGTGCTTTCATTTTTTATTAATTTGCATGGCCAACTGGTGAAATATTAATTCCATGTATTATCATCTGTTTGTTATAATGCACTTTATTTACTTCACCTATTATTAGCAAGACGTTTTCTTTAGGTTGCTACTAACTTGCCTTTCGTTTGGGGATCTAGAGAAATCTGCAGCTTGGTTCCTTTGGCTTTGCTCTCAGTTGATCTGCATAATGGTATTCTGGCTTGCCTGAGTCCCAACTGACTCTGCTGCTAACAGCTGACATCATATGTGTGGGCTCCAGGAATGTAGAACAAATAGAAGATTGTTAAGCCGTGTAAGCTAAGAGCTAACCTTGCTACCTCAGTCAGGTTTGTATCCTATTCATCATGCTCGTTGTGCTTTCACAATCTTCACTTCTGTGAGATCACAGTGCCAGAATTTTTTCTCTCTACTTCCAAAGTTCTTGGTTTGTTAGAAATAACCTCCTCTAGTGTTAATACGTGACTTTGTGTTTCCTGGATTTTATACACTAAAAATTGTTTATGTTAAGCTACCACTTTATTGTATTAAAAGGTTCATTCTGTCTGAATTGGTTACATCTGTATGGTAATATTACTGTTGTGTCTGACTTTAAATTCTATCTATTTATTTAGGCATTTCTATATTACCCAATCAAAATGTGCCTTCTTGGGGGGTTCACAATTTAAAATAAATAAAATGTAATCAACAGTACTAAAAACCAATTACAGAAGCAGCACCAGAATCAAAATTAAGGAAAAACACACACAAATAGAATTGTCCAGCAGCATTAGGTCAGTAAGCAATGCTTAACAATTAGCAAGGGGGAGACAATTAGTTCTAATAACTATAAAAAGCCAGGGAGAAGCTGTAAAAAACCCTCATAATATGGATACCATGTAGGCGTCTCTGTGATGAGAATTCCATAACTGGGACACCACCACAGGAAAGACCTTCTGACAACTACCCACCTCACTTCATTAGGTAGGAGAACGTAGAGGACGGACTCCAATTAATTTTTTAAGATCCAGGCAGGTATATAAGAAACTTATAAGCTGCATTTTCACAATGGCACATTGTGAAATAGTATAGGACAGCAGCAATCATTTGTGTAACAGCTTTCTGGTGTCATCCCTGTCAGTCAAGTATCACCGCACACGTTTCTGGTGTTTGCTGATCAGACAAGTTGCTACTGTAACCCTACTCTCTCAAGTTGTGGTGTATGCATTTCCACACTATGTATTTATAAGTTGGCTCACCATTATGGGTCACCTAACTACATTCACAGTGTTGCGGATGGCACCGTGGTCTAAACCACTGAGTCTAGGGCTTGCCAATCGGAAGGTCAGTGGTTCAAATCCCTGCGACGGGGTGAGCTCCCGTTGCTCGGTCCCTGCTCCTGCCAACCTAGCAGTTCGAAAGCACATCAAAGTGCAAGTAGATAAAAAGGTACCACTCCAGCAGGAAGGTAAACAGTGTTTCCGTGCACTGCTCTGGTTTCGCCAGAAGCAGCTTTGTCATGCTGGCCACATGACCGGGAAGCTGTCTGCGGACAAACGCCGGCTCCCTCGGCCTACAGAGCAAGATGAGCGCCGCAACCCCAGAGTTGTTCGCAACTGGACTTAACTGTCAGGGGTCCTTTACCTTTTAACTACATTCACACATGCAACACACACACACATGTCCTGCAGAGAAAACCAGGTGTGAATAAATGTGAGACTGGTCCTTGCGTGGGTACGTAAGAACCCATTCCCCCTGCAGCTAAGAATTCTGATTTTGCCAGGTTCCTGATTTTGTGAAATTCCCAATGCATGCTCAGCTGAATGTGCATAGAGGCTCTTTTACAGATGTTCAGGTGAACGAGTGTTGCATGGCCCGAGGACATTCTGACATCAAGGATGTGATCTACATGAATGACTCCTCTTTCCTCTCCATACATTCACTGAACATGTGGGGTGAATTAGTTAAAGGGCTTAAAGTTTAGCCCCATGAAAATACAAAAAGTAATTGACATTAATAGGCCCAGTTGTCAGCGCTTTTCATAATAAGGGTATATGAGCATCCCATTGCTTGGACCAAAATATCTGAGCCTTCTTAAAAAGAGTTATGCTTCTTTAGAGTGGTTGGTGCAAGCTTCTCTGCGACTGCTTCTTGTTTTTTTCTCCCAAACCTTGAGGTGAGGGTAGAAGACACACTCTAGGGCCTGGCAGAGCATATTTCCATGTTGGGGAACTTGGACAGGCAATCCTAGAAACCCCAAAAGGAAACTGATACTAAACTCATCATTTGTGCCAGGGAGATCAGTCTTTGCAGACACAAATGCTGGTCTAATGGTTATAGGGGTTGCTTGTGCGTAAGTTGCCGCCACTCCTGGCTAGGTTGCCTGGTTAAACCTTTCCTGTCTGGACAGCCCTTCACGCTGTGGCTGTTCAGTCGCTAGCAGAATCCGTCAGTGGGCGTTTTTTGAACCTCTTCCAGCATAGAAGCTCTTTGACGCCAAGTCTCTGCCTACTCTCCCTGCGCGGAAGTCTTCTGCGCAGGGTGGGTGTGGGCAGCAGAGGACCCGTGCTCTCCCCGCTCGTCTCCGGCGAAGAGTCCTGGAGCCCGCTCGCCAATTCCCCCATCTGCCCACCTTTATCCCTGGTGTTACGCTGATTTCCTTCCCCAGCCGATGAGCTGCCCCTCTCCCTGCTGGGCCCTTCTCCTGCATCGCTTTGGAGCCTTGCCTCTGCCTCTGGCTCCGATGGCAGTTCCCTGACAGGTGGGCAAAGCATAAATGTCCCAGCAGTGATTCTGGAACTAGAACTCATTCCACAACATAGGTTTCTGGGGGATTTGGGGAAGGGCAACTGTTTGCAGGCATCTTTATTTCAGAGTGTTGTGCGTAGTTATTAAATATGTAATAGCCACACAGAACTGAAACAGTCTGTGGATACCTAAAATATTTCAATAACATTTATCTGGATGACACAATTATTTTTATTTACATGTTGGAATCACCATTGATTCCCTCCCTCTCCCACAAACTACTTTCCAAAGGGTAGCTGAGTTACTCTGTTGTGGATGGCCCTGATCAAACTAGGAACACTTTTGTTCACCTTTCTTGGTATGTCCAGTAATAAAGCCACACCAATACAGAGAATTTTACTTTCTTTTATGAATGCTGATAGTTGCAATAGTTTGAGAGAGCCTTTCTAAGAAGAAACTCTGTATTTTGCTTTGGAATCTCTGCATTCTTAAGTCTTGGCAACATATTTTAAGGGATGTTGTTATGTTTTTAGACACAATACAGCTGTCTGTCCTCTATATACTTGTTTCCCAAGCTCAATGTGATCATTAATCTCCAAAACCTCTGGGGGTAGGTAAATAAACGTATTCTCCACCGCTGAAAGACAAAGTGGATAATAGTATCTTTGTATGGATTGGTTCCTCCCAAAGAGGCAGGGCTTTGCAAAGCTGCTTTTCCTGTGATGGGAGGAGTGCTATCTATAATAGGGACTACCTCACAAAGAAAACTTTTCTTTCTACTCTTCCCCACTTGAGTTAGGATGGGGAAGGAGAAATTTAATGTTCATTCAAGAGCAGAAGGATCCTTTTTAAAGGTCCTTGCTGAAGCAAGCCATATACAGTGGTACCTCAGATTACAGATGCTTCAGGTTACAGACTCCGCTAACCCAGAAATAGTACCTCGGGTTAAGAACTTTGCTTCAGGATGAGAACAGAAATCGTGCTCCGGCGGCGCAGTGGCAGCGGGAGGCCCCATTAGCTAAAGTGGTGCTTCAGTTTCAGGTTAAGAATGGACCTCCAGAACAAATTAAGTTCTTAGCCGGAGGTACCACTGTACTGCAACAAGCTGGTAGAATCACTTTTTAACAACCACTAGGACTTTTAGGATATGGCATCCCTCCAGTTCAGCAACAACCATAAGACATAAAAACACACTGGAAGGTGGTGAATCTACTCAATGTCTTCCCTAAGCTTCCTTTGCTTACTTTTCCCCCTAGAAAAATAGATGCTGCCTAGGGCTTGCCGATCGGAAGGTCAGCGGTTTGAATCCCCATGACGGGGTGATCTCCCATTGCTCGGTCCTGCTCGTGCCAACCTAGCAGTTCGAAAGCATGTCAAGTGCAAGTAGATAAATAGTGGGAAGATAAACGACATTTCTGTGCACTGCTCTGGTTCACCAGAAGCAGCTTAGTCATGCTGGCCACATGACCCAGAAAAACTGTCTGCGGACAAACGGCTCCCTCGGCCAGTAAAGCGAGATGAGTGCCACAACCCCAGAGTCATTCGCGACTGGCCTTAACTGCCAAGGGTCCTTTACCTTTACTCGCCATGAAGTTGTTACAGTAAGTGCCACACTTTTTAACAACAACAACAACGAAGTACCAGTGCTGCTTATCCTTGAGTACCCCCTGAAAAACAACAATACTGTATGTGGGTATACAGCCATCGTGGTCTAAAGACACTGACAGTTGTATCCTCCAATGAGTTCTGCCTACCTTTAAAGCTGTCTGCATCAGTGGCCACCGATCTGTTGGCAATGAATTTCACAGTTTGACTATGTGCTGCATTAAGAAGTTCTGAACATTTAGTGGTTGGGCATCCCCTGTTCCAATATTATGAGAGAGGAAGGAGAATTTCCTATTTAGACACTCATTCCACACCATTCATAGTTTACACTCCTTTTTCATACTGTCCCCGCTTGCCTACATTCCCTTCATTCTGCTATATGTGGCATGGTTTGCTCTTCATGGTTTGAGGGGGAGAGAGACTCTGTGTTGGCCAGCAGGTAATGGCTTTTCCCACCTGCCTTGCCCCACTCTCCAGCCCTAGGAGGCTACATAATGGAGCTGTTTCCAGAGGAAGAACTGTGAAGGGAGAGGCAGACTCTGCTTGCCATCAGGGTGGGTGTTATGTACTGAGCTGAATCCTAGAACAATAGGATCCAGAATTCAGCAGTCTGATTGGTCCGCAGGAGCCACCCAATCCAGCTTGAGGTGGAAGTGAATCAGCGACCTGATTGGCCTGCAGGAGCAGCCAATCAGGCTCCTGGATGAAGTGAATCAGCAACCTGATTGGGCTGCAGGAGCAGCCCGGAATTAGCCAATCATGCGGGGCCCATTGTCTAAATAATGTGTATATACAGCTAGACGCTTGGGGGAAAGTTTCATTCATTGCTACTATGAGCTGAATAAAGAGCATGAAATTCACACTCGACTCCAAGTATATTTCAGTGCAGTCGGTGTCACCAATGCTGCCCCACTTCCAGCCCAAGGAACCCTGAGAAGAGAGTTGCTGCTATGGGTATCATGTGGATGGGCATTTTAATAAGCTCAATAGAGGGAAAGATTATTAGTCATGGGGGTGTGGAAACTATGTGTATGAACTTAACTTAGTTTATCTTTTGGGTGAGCTTTTGCTGATGCTGTAAACATTGATTTAGAGATTATAAATTCTGTACGGATTTGTTAATCTTATATTATACCCTTTGCTCTAATTGTGATGTTTAGCTTATTCTTTAGTTGTTGCTTTGTTAACAGTGTTTCACAGATTGCAAAACATGTAGTGGTATCTGATACAGACCATATTCTTCAAATTAGACACATCATTTGTAGCTGCCACTGCAAACCCCCTTTCCCTCAGTTTGACAACAATTCAAGGATGTGGAGATGAGATATCTTATTACTCACTCAGTAATATGCCAGAGATATGGTTTGGTTGTCATCTTCTGAAGAGAGCTCTGTTATTGTCAGGTATACTTCATGTTGTTTCAGGTTAGAGACAAAACATTTCTACTAATACATGTGTCTTGGATTTATGGATTTGATTTTGTGTGTGTGTGCAGAGGTATTAAAGGCAAGAGCTGTTCTGACAGTGGAATAGACTCCCTTGGAAGATGATGGAGTTTTTCAAATGACCATTTGCCATGAATTCTTTAGTTGAGATTGCTGCATTGTGGGAGCTCGGCTTGGTGGCTTTGGGTCCGTTCTATAATTCTCTGGTTTCATGTCTGGCAACTCACGTGAATAGATTCAGTTAACATTTTCCACCCGTTTCTCTATTTTGTATACTGTTTCAGTCTGCTTTTGCCAAACCAAATGCCAGTTTTAAACAATAACAACTGCAGAAAAACTTTGGTATAGCTCTTGAACTTCACCTTTCAATAGCTTTGGTTTCTGGATTGCTATTCTGTTAGCATGATGAACTAATTGACCTAGGAGGGACTCCCTGTGGAATAGCAACTTCTGCTTAGATCATCAGGAGCACAATTTGTTGTTTCATTTCCTCTTTGGATCCCATCAGGGAAATTGAATTGTGAAAAGACTGCCTAGTGGGAGCATTCACCCTTCATGACTGAATAAGTAACTTCTTTTTGGGTACTGTCTTAATTAACAACAAAAAAAGAGACCATAGCATTAAGAAGTCGGCTGCAATTCTGACACAGATCACTAACTTCAGTAATACAATCGCTTGAACCGCATGGCCTTCTGAAAGTTGGGGGCCCAGTGCAGGTGCAAAACACAAAGCTGCAATATGCCATTTAGGACATCTTATTCAGGATAACTCAGCAAAGCCCTAGCCAACCATTACTGAGATTTCAGGGTTTTTTGTGGGGGAGGATGGGGAGAGTTAATCTTGTACAACGAGGTTTAGTGTGCTAGTTTATAAATTAAATGGATGCTTCATCCAAATGTATCAGTGATGCTAGTTTATAAATGAAATTAAATGATTCATTCAACTGTATCAGTGATGGAATTAGATCTTAGTATTTTATTAATTGCTTAAACTTGTTAGAAAGGAGCTAGTTCATATTTATAGTGAGCCACTATGGTCAATTGAAGGAATGGGCAGCAATCCAAAATAGGAATCCCAACTAATGAATGAAACTGCCATCCAGGAAATACATGTATCCTCTCACAATTACACTCAAGAGATTTACTGTTCTGTACAGATGAAGGGAAACTTCAGTTGCTGTGCTCACTATGTGCGCTTTACAAAGGTGCATGATTCATGTGAAAAACAGCTGGTGCACTAATAGCTTAAGAGTCTCAAAAGGGCAAGGGGCACAGCGCCTGCCATGTGAACACTGAAGCATTCCCATTGTACAGCTGAATTTATTTTTAAGGACTTTATGTTTGCAAATTCCGCATGTAGTGAACATAACCTTGCATGTTTCAAAAGAAAATTACTCCACTCCCTCAATATAAGAATTCTAGGTGAATGTCAAAAGTTAAAAGTAGACTATGTTCCTGCCATACCCTGTGACTGGCCACTTTACATGGCTACAAGGTGCTCAATCATAGTTTACAATAGGTGTGAACATTTGACTGGTGGAATATTGTCAAATAAAGCTAAATTATTTTCAAAGCATTGACTTACATCAAAACAATAAACAATTAATCAACAGATTGGTGTGAGCCTTACATAAATTGCAAAGAGAAATTAGTTAACAAAAAAGTACATTATAAAGATTGTAATTACCGTATTTTTCGCTCTATAAAATGCACCAGACCATAAGACATTATGGTTTTTGTAGGAGGAAAACAAGAAAAAAAATATTCTGAATCCCAGAAGCCAGAACAGCAAGAGGGATCGCTGCGCAGCGAAAGCAGCAATCCCTCTTGCTGTTCTGGCTTCTGTGATAGCTGCGCAGCCTGCATTCGCTCCATAAGACGCACACACATTTCCCCTTACTTTTTAGGAGGGAAAAAGTGAGTCTTATAGAGCAAAAAATACGGTAATTATAACTTTTACAGTGCTGTTTGTTTTCATTTTTAATATTTACGGACTGTTCTATACATAAATCCCTTGGCAACTTATGGCATAAAAACAAAGAAATTCAAAACAACAGCAGTGATAAGTATGATGAAATAAAATGAAGCATTAAAAACACAGCATTAAAAACAAACCTGAAATTAAGAACTAAAGCAACAGCAAGATGATGGTGGTGATGATCTGAAGAAGTGTGCATGCATAAGAAAGCTCATACCAATAACAAACTTAGTTGGTCTCTAAGGTGCTACTGGAAGGATTTTTTAAATTTTGTTTCGTTTTGTTTCGACTACGGCAGACCAACACGGCTACCTACTTGTAACTAGATGATGGTGGTGGTGGTGGTGATGATAATGATATTACAAAACAACAAGAAACAGTATTAGAGCAAAGCACATCCTCCCGTCCTTTCAGACAAGAGGTACAATTACATTGGAGCTTACCTTCAGTTGCCACATTCCAGTTGTATGGCAGTTCCAGTTACCACATGCAATCATAATGTCAGGGAACTGCCATCGGAGAGACAGGTGGTGGACAGGCTCCAGGAGAATAGGGGAGAATCTGCAGCAGAAGAGGGAACCAGCAGGGGGAGTGCAGGAGTCACAGCGGAGGGGAGGCTCTGGGATGCTTCCAGTGAGAGTAGTGGAGAGGTAACGGGACCCCCGTTGGGAACGCCCACCCTTCGCCGGAAACTGTCACGCAGAGAGTCACGAAAGCGCATGTCTGTCAAACAGCTTTTATGTTGGCGTAGATTCCGTAGACGCCCACTGTCAGATTCTACCAGCGACTGACGGAGTCATGCTTTGGGGGCTCCGTTAGTGCATCGGTTTGGATGACCAGCCAAAGCCCAGAGGGATCAAGCTTTTACGCACAAGCAGCTCATTATCCCATCACACATAACAACCAAAAATTTTTACAACGTGGAGGAAATCTCATGTTCTCCTCTTTGGCTCTGTAAATAACAAAGGTATGCCAATCCACCCAAAATGTGTCTTTGTTTCATCCAGCTTGCTATTTTTAGTTTAGTGGTTCATTCTTATAACAGCAGTACTTGCCAGGCTTGTTTACACCATTTGGTCAATGTCATACCCTCCAAGAATTTCCAAAATCTAGCTATTACTACCCACAGGGCACCTGTAGCAGCAAAACTGGATTCCTTCATCTGTTCAGCTGCAACAAAACATGTCTCTCCCATATTGGTCTCTAAGCCACAGCAGATGCTGTAACTCTGATGATTTTACTTTACCCCTGAAGGTGCATTATTTCATTTCTTCCAAGACAAACGGATACCAACAACATTAGCCTTGCTGCTAATAAAAGCTGACCAATGAGATGCTTAAAATGCAGGTTCATGTTGTCCCCTAGGTAAAGGTTAAAGGTAAAGGTTAAGTCCAGTCGTGGACGACTCTGGGGTTGAGGCGCTCATCTCGCTTTACTGGCCAAGGGAGCTGGCGTTTGTTTGCAGACAGCTCACGGGTCATGTGGCCAGCACAACTAAGCTGCTTCTGGCAAACCAGAGCAGTGCACGGAAACGCCGTTTACCTTCCCGCCGGAGCAGTACCTATTTATCTACTTGCACATTGACGTGCTTTCGAACTGCTAGGTTGGCAGGAGCTGGGACCGAGCAACGGGAGCTCACCCCGCCGCAGGGATTCGAACCGCTGACCTTCTGATCGGCAAGCCCTAGGCAGCATCTATTTTTCTAGGGGGGAAAGCACTGCCCACATCCCACATCCTTCAGAAGAAGTTGAGTAAGCAAAGGAAGCTTAGGGAAGACATTGAGTAGATTCACCACCTTCCAGTGTGTTTTTATGCCTTATGGTTGTTGCTGAACGCAGGGATTCGAACCACCAACCTTCTCATAAGCAAGCCCTAGGCTCTGTGGTTTAGACCAAAGCGCCACCCTTAGGTAAAGGTTAAGTAAAGCCAAATCAGGGGCTGTGACTATATTTTGTCCAGTTATCTCTAATTTCTTTTAATACTTCCTCCCAGAATGTTGCCACCTTATCACAGGTCCACCACATGTGCAGTCATGAACCCAACATCATGCACCCCCTTCAACGTGAGGCAGACAGACTGGAGTGAGGTGCATGTGTTTTGTTGAGGCTGGCACTGGTTTGAAGGCAAATTTGCCCAATCTGGTCCAATCTGCTTATTCCATATATTTTTTCCCCATCACTTGAAAATTGACATCACTTGTGCTGCTGGCCAAAAGTTCTGAGTAATTTCTTTTGGATAAATTTAATATTTAGAAGACAATTTTATTTGTAAATAAATTAGGTGATGCTTTGTACAGGCACAGTCTGCCTTTATCCTTTTCCCCAGTTACTTTTTGCAGAGATTCAGGTGGAGCCAGTAGTGTGAACAGGCCAACATATGTTTGAATCCCAGCTGGCGTATTCCTAGCAAACCTTGTTTATATCAAGGATTTTATGCTAGGTGTGGGATGGTGGCAGGAACAACAGCATGGATCACATGAGATATGTAGACCACATGAAAATAAATTGGTGGAGAATAGAAAGCAGTCCTGAATCAACCCCAATTTAAGTTATGACTTATCTCATCTCTACTCGTGTCAGAAAGAGTCAAGAGAATGTCACTGAGTTGATCACTCTTCTCTTTGACTTCACGGACACTCTCTACAGTTATGTGGCTCCCTGCAACATTTGCAGTAGCTAATGCAGCTATCACTTTCAGTCAAAGCAGAACTGGATGTTTGATCTAATCTAATTCTGACTTCTTCTTGATCATGTTAAGGGGCGTGTCTGTACATATAAGCTGCTGTCCTTTGTTGACATTTTAGAATGCAATACATAGATAATTTAATTGGTGGATGCTGATTATGTGCCAAACAATGCAGTTGTGTGTGTAGAGTATGACAGGCTATGGTTTGAATTCAGAACAGGTTTTAGTGTTTTTCAATCTGTTCCATTTATACATCTCTTATCCCTACCTTGATATGTGCCATAGCTATTCAGTTCTGAGTAAATCCTATTTGTTTGATCTGCAAGAAGCTGTCACCATCAGCTGCTTAACCCCCAGCAGTGATATCAGATTTCTGCAGAATCCACACTTTCCTACTGTGAAATAGCTTGTACCCTATGAGTCCCATGACCTTTCCTTGGTAGAGTTTTATTAACTCATAAAACCAAACAATGATACCCTAAAATAATAACAGCCAGATTCTGTGGAGTTGTGCCAGCTGGAGAAGAAGCCCTCTTTTCCCCTCTCCTGTGCTACAAGTGTGCCTGCCTTTTTATTGGGGCAACAGTTGCTGCTGCTGCAGCAGCAGAGAACCCTGTACTCCCAATTCTGACCCATACTTTGGGGTGAATGGGAGAGAGCCCTGCTCATTTCTCATACTGCTTCAGCCCAGAGATTAGGGACAGTAAGACCCTCGTCATTCAGAGTCACCAAATTCAACAGCAGCTTTAAGAATGTGATTTTGGCATGAATTGCCACCCTATCCGTTTTTCATGTACAATCCCGGTTTCTTATGACCCTTGGCTAGAACAATAAACTTACTGAAAATATATAATCACTACTTTCCAATGCTTCTCCCTAGTAAAAAGATGGCCCCCATTGTCCCTTTTGTCCTTTGGGAAGTCTTAATGCCTTTTTTAAAATTAGGATTTTTGTTTGTTTGTTTTAATTGATTGTATGGGACGCAGGTGGCACTGCGGTCTAAACCACTGAGCCTAGGACTTGCCGATCAGAAGGGTGGCAGTTCGAATCCCCGCAACGGAGTGAGCTCCCGTTGCTCAGTCCCAGCTCCTGCCAACGTAGCAGTTCGAAAGCATGTCAAAGTGCAAGTAGATAAATAGGTACTGCTCTGGCGGGAAGGTAAACGGTGTTTCCGTGTGCTGCTCTGGTTCACCAGAAGCGGCTTAGTCATGCTGGCCACATGACCTGGCAAAACTGTGGACAAACGTCGGCTCCCTCGGCCAGTAAAGTGAGATGGGCGCCACAACCCCAGAATCGACTGGACTTAACTGTCAGGGGTCCTTTACCTTTTATGCCCCTAAGAGGCTTCGTTCCCTTTCCATTGCATCTTCTTTCCAAACTGCCTATACAGTTTGGAGAATGGGTTAACTGCAGCTTGATTAGTTTTTCTTATTGAATGTTCTCTAACCGTGAATAAGAGATCAGGAAATGGACAGTTTAAGCTAAGGCTCCTCTTGCCATTGGCGGTGTCTTCTCATTATGTTAGTTATTTATTTAAAAGAATTTGTAAAATAATTAAAGGTAAGTATTATTAATGGTCCATTCTGCTATAAGTTCTGGAGTATATTGAAATCATTGTCTCAGCAAGTGTCTTTCTGGATGCAATTTATTTATACTCCATAGGGCACAGTGTGATCTGGAGTGCCTCATATGGGGGCTGCCCCACTTTGTATCTACGAACCAAACTACTGGATTTGTTTGCCTTTTCTTCTTTCCAGTTTAAATATTTTATTATAAGCTACAAAACACAAGTTGCATTTTTCTGTCACTTTTAACATAACAGCTCTTGACATTCATACAAAGAATTTTAAGGTGATTTAAGAGAGCGTCACATTCTTTTTCTTTGCAAGCATCATTGACCACAACATTTTGTTGCTTTCCTCTTACTTACTGTGCCTTTTCATATGACAACATTGACACGTGACTTTTTTTAAAAAAAACACACACATTTATCTAGTTACAAATCCTACTTCTATTAGTGGCCACTTTGGTGCTTCACAAATCATAGAATCATAGAGTTGGAAGAGACTACAAGGGCCATCGAGTCCAACCCCCTGCCAAGCAGGAAACACCATCAGAGCACTCCTGACATATGGTTGTCAAGCCTCTGCTTAAAGACCTCCAAAGAAGGAGACTCCACCACACTCCTTGGCAGCAAATTCCACTGTCGAACAGCTCTTACTGTCAGGAAGTTCATCCTAATGTTTAGGTGGAATCTTCTTTCTTGTAATTTGGATCCATTGCTCCGTGTCCGCTTCTCTAGAGCAGCAGAAAACAACCTTTGTCCCTCCTCTATGTGACATCCTTTTATATATTTGAACATGGTTATCATATCACCCCTTAACCTCCTCTTCTCCAGGCTAAACATGCCCAGCTCCCTTAGCCGTTCCTCATAAGGCATCATTTCCAGGCCTTTGACCATTTTGGTTGCCCTCCTCTGGACACGTTCCAGTTTGTCAGTGTCCTTCTTGATCTGTGGTGCCCAGAACTGGACACAGTACTCCAGGTGAGGTCTGACCAGAGCAGAATACATGCTTGCAATGTTAGCTCTCTTAACATTGCTTGCAATGTTAGCTCTTGTATCAAAACAATACCCCACAAGTTGCTACATGGCTGATTGAATTCTCCATAGTCCTGTAAATGGATGAATGACATAGCCATTCTTTCATCCTTCTTTTTATAATGAAATACTTCTCGCTCTCCTTACTCCCCCCTCCCCCCGCCCCCCGCAAGTTTCAGGTCTCGAATCTAATTATGATTCAGTTTTGTCTCTTTATCAATAATTCACTTCCTTTAATTGTTGCGTTGTACCTCCCCAGGGGTCTGTTAGAAATCCTAAGGTGTTTATTCTACTGTTTGCATTGTTTAGCTCCTTTCTGTCCTACGCAAAGGCACTCAGTCTTAATTAGTCTTTGTCAGCTGCCTTGTCAGGCTTGCGCATTACTCATTTTTTCAGATTTCAAAAATGCTAATTTAAGTCGGCGTGTTAAGTTTTATGTTTCCTATACATCTGCCGTATTATATGTTATACCAAATTCTACTTACAGAGCAGTTTATGAAATATCTAAAATAATAATAAATTGATACCAATAATAAATTGGTACTTTGATCCATATTGATGGCCTTCGTGTGGCAGCAGAGGATAAGCCTTAAGGATAGAGAAATCAAGTACTTTGTGAATGGTATTTTGTGAGAGTTCAGTGACTCAAATAGTGGATTTTCATGTAGATCCCCCGCCCCCGCCCCACCACAAAGTACCTTCCTCTCACTCTATCTTGCTGTCACTTCTTTTCATGTAAATTTTGCCCCTCGCAGAATTGCCCATAAAAGGCAGTTTATATGCAATGGGTTGCATCTAGTGTTACTCATACCCCGTACAGAACCATTGAAAGTAATGAACCTGACTTGTGTCTATTAATTTTGGTGGGTCCACTGTGAGTATGACGATTCTTGAGTACAACCTGTGAATATTGCACAGATCTGCCTCTTCATATGATAAAGCCATTTGTGTCATTTTCCCCATGTAATTTTTTAAGTGGTTGACTCGACCATAGATTTATGCTTGATCCTCTAGGAATGTCCCATGTGGTAGGTGCTCTGGTTTGCATCCAATCCGCATTGCCATTTACTCTTTACTTAATGTGGTGTCTATTGCTTGTCCTCCAGGCTAAAACGTTTTCAAGAGAGAGTGCCTCATTGATGTTCACTGCTGTTGTTAGGTTGCCACTTCATGTTTGTCGTCATTGAGGCTGTGGATTAGATAACACACAGCATCTTGTTTAAGTTATGAGAACTGTGCGTACAAAGAGCAACAGTCTGGGGTGTGAAACTGAGAAGACTTCAGCTTCACTCCACAGTGAGCAAAAACATATGAATTCAAAACCTAGCAAATGGACTTTTTTCATACAGTGTCTCATCTTTTATGTCAACAGACTGAATTCTAGACAATGTTGACTCTCTTGTTATATAATTATTAAACTTATTTTTCACTTTTTTCCATGGTAACTCAAAGCGACTTAAAATATTTGTTCTTATGAATTTAATCAGATAAGAGCACACATTCCCCCTACATACAAAAAAATGTTAGTGCACTTTCATTTATACGTATTTAAGGGGCCAGCATAGGTTGTCTTCTCATGTGTTTCAGCCAGACTAATGTGATGAAGGGTGGTATATAAACAGCAGCAGCAGCAGCAACAACAACAACTTTAATAACATTGAATCTTGGGTGAGATTATTTGACCTTGGTTGAACTCCAGTTCACTGGGTGCAATTTATAAAGTAAAGGTAAAGGTACCCCTGCCCGTATGGGCCAGTCATGTCCGACTCTAGGGTTGCGTGCTCATCTCGCTCTAGAGGCCGTGAGCTGGCGCCGTCTGAAGACACTTCCGGGTCACGTGGCCAGCGTGATGAAGCTGCAGCTGGTGAGCCAGCACCAGCGCAGCACACGGAAACGCCGTTTACCTTCCTGCTATAAAGTGGTACCTATTTATCTACTTGCACTTAAGAGTGCTTTCGAACTGCTAGGTGGGCAGGAGCTGGGACCGAATGACAGGAGCACACCCTGCCGCGGGGATTCGAACCACCGACCACACGATCAGCAAGTCCTAGGCACTGAGGTTTTACCCACAGCGCCACCCGCGTCCCCGGTGCAGTTTATACCTAAGGTAAAAAAAATATGGAAAATAATCTGGGTTTTCTTCATGAGACAAATCTAAATTTGGCCATGGTATACTGCCTAATCTCAGGGAAGAGGGAACTGAAGTTCTGATGTAATTTCACCTTCCAAAAAATGTGTGGAATATTTCTCCTGGGTTTTTTTTAGCTTGCAAAGTGGTGCAGTCATAGCCAGTTGTAATCGTAAAAGATGATAATTGCAAAGTGCCAGAAGTCCACAATTCTACTTTCCATTACCCTCTTGGAGCTGGGGAGGTTACAGGGTTCCTGATCTTGCTCTGAGTTTGAGGCAACATCCTCAATCCTTGGGGAAGGGTGAGGTTTCAGGAGGGCAATGTATTTTGGCTTGGGTACCAAGACCAGCCAGCATCTGTAGACATCTTCAAATAAGAACACTTCTGTAATATTGCATCAAGTATCACTGTTTGAGCCTCCCACTCCTTTTATATACTGATGAAATCTTTTCTCCACCTACCTATAAATTGTAGCCATTTATACTGTCTTATCTGTGCTGTCTTCTGCAAGGATAGCATGTTAGTAAAGTGGTATATTATTAAACCATCCATAACTTACTTTTTTCTTTTTTTTTAGGAATGACTCATGACATAACTAGTCTTCAATAGGCTTAATAAAGTTCGGCAAACTGTAATGCAGCACAAGTTCTTACATTTAGTACAGCATTTGTTATGATTTTAATTTATTAATTGCCTTCCACATATGTCCTCAGCAATTTGTTGTTGTTGTTGTTTAGTCATTTAGTCGTGTCCGACTCTTCGTGATCCCCTGGACCAGAGCACGCCAGGCACTTCTGTCTTCCACTGCCTCCCGCAGTTTGGTCAAACTCATGCTGGTAGCTTCTAGAACACTGTTCAACCATCTCGTCCTCTGTCGTCCCCTTCTCCTTGTGCCCTCCATCTTTCCCAACATCAGGTCTTTTCCAGGAAGCCTTCTCTTCTCATGAGGTGGCCAAAGTATTGGAGCCTCAGCTTCCGGATCTGTCCTTCCAGTGAGCACTCAGGGCTGATTTCCTTAAGAACGGATAGGTTTGATCTTCTTGCAGTCCATGGGACTCTCAAGAGTCTCCTCCAGCACCATAATTCAAAGGCATCAATTCTTCAGTGATCAGCCTTCTTGATGGTCCAGCTCTCACTTCCATACATCACTACTGGGAAAAGCATAGCTTTTACTAATGGACAGCTTTTAAAAGCGTAAATTGAGTGGATGAGATTAGAAACAAATACAGAGTTGGGCACCTATGGCAGAGATGTATTCATTCAGCAGGGAAAGCCTGTTGGGACAAAAATGTCTTCAATTATTTCCAGAAAATGCAAATAGGGGTTGCCTGTCATATCTTGACAAGAATGCTGTTCAACAGCCACACTGGAAAGCCTGCCCTTAGTTAACAGTGGGGTGGACATCTAATGTCTTGGGAAGAAGGATATCTAATGTCTTCCCATCAAAGGAGAAGCTCTTCTTGCAGACTGCAGTGACCTTCTGGGTACATAAGGGGCAAGCCTTATTATTGTGCACTGCTCTTTATCATTATTATTATTATTTTCTGAAATGGGGGAATACAGTATAAACTTTTCCCGCATGATAATAGACTGTCGACTGTTTCCTCTCTGTTTTTCTTTTTCTTTTTTGCAGAGAACTGGTCATTTTACTCTTTGAGCTATTCCCTTTCACTTACTTTCTTCTTTTTTCATAGTGAAGTGAAGTGAAAGAGAAATGTGATTTCCTTGGACGCATTTCAAGGGCACATTATTAGGACGGCACAGAACTGTAAACGGTTAACTCAGAAGTGGCGTTTTATTCAGTGTGCAGCAGTGGGGAGGGTACCAGCATCCAAGTTATGGCCAGTGGCCAGGCACTAGAAGGAGGTGGGACTGAATAGCCAGCCCAGACTCTGGCAGCTGACTTCAAAAAATTTCTCGCCACCTACGTACAATTCTTTGTTGTTGCTGGCTACCAGCAGGA
Source organism: Podarcis erhardii (assembly GCF_964252035.2). Classification (NCBI taxonomy): domain Eukaryota; kingdom Metazoa; phylum Chordata; class Lepidosauria; order Squamata; family Lacertidae; genus Podarcis; species Podarcis erhardii. Next base: position 9,796,751 of record NC_138512.1, read on the forward strand.
GCTTAAATACAGGTCTGTCTTAAATTTCTACTTAATTGACAAGTGGTGGGGGTTCTGACTTGCATTTCCATGTTACTCTCTTTAATTTCAGCTGTAGGAAGAAACAAAAGAGACATTTACTCCCTGCAGCTTGGTCCTGCTTCCCATCTTAGGAAAGTATATAAAATTGGCTCAGTTTGAGATGTACACAAATGTAGCAAAATGTGAAAATAAAGGATTTCAGTACACTTGCGAGGTGCATGCATGTACACTCTCTCTCTCTGCATTTGGGACCTAGATTTGGCACATGGAGAAGACTTCTGGAGTACCTTTAGGCTACAGTAGTTGGGCTATTTAATCTGATGCAGGACAATTTGCAAATAAGTAATTAATAATAAGATGAAGGTTGTTAACAATAGTAGTGTTGAGTTCATGGGGATCCAAAACTAGTTAGAGGTTAGCATTGTCAACTACAGTGGTACCTCTAGTTATGAACTTAATTCGTTTTGGAGGTCCGTTCTTAACCTGAAACTGTTCTTAACTAGAGTTGTGCTTTCGCTAATGGGGCCTCTTGCTGCTCCTGCGCCGCTGGCATGTGATTTCCGTTCTCATCCTAGGGCAAAGTTTTTAACTCCAGGTTAGCGGAGTTTGTAACCTGAAGCGTTTATAACCTGAGGCGTTTGTAACTCGAGGTACCGTATAGGAAAGTGTTGGTTGTGCACCTATAGACATTTGCTTGCTTGTTTATTTTATGTATCCCAGCTAGCAACAACAAAAATAATAAAAGAAGAATCATGTGCAGAAAACAATAAAAATTTTAACTATCCTGTTTCAGACTACTTAAGTTCCTAAGTGTATGCTTTTCATGTTTTGGATGGTTGGGTATATGGAAACAACAACAACAACAACTTTATTACTTATAACCCGCCCATTTGGCTGGGCCTCCCCAGCCACTCTGGATGGCTGCCAACAGAATATTAAAAACTCGATAAAACATCAAACATTGCAAACTTCCCTAAACAGGACTGCCTTCAGATGTCTTCTAAAAGTCAGATAGTTGTTTATTTCCTTGACATCTGATGGGAGGGCATTCCACAGGGAAGGTGCCACTACCGAGAAGGCCCTCTGCCTGGTTCCCTGTAACCCCACTTCTCGCTGTGAGGGAACTGCCAGAAGGCCCTCGGCGCTGGATCTCGGTGTCTGGGCTGAACAATGGGGCAGGAGGGGCAGATTTTAGAGCTTTTTGGTCTTTTTGTTGTTTTTGACATAGTTTGGTAATGGTCTCCTTAGCTTATAATATTCCGGGCATTTTACTAAAGCAAAATAGGTGCTTAAAAACTGTGGATGAAAGTGATTTATAGATCATAAATAATTGTGCACCACTAAATTAGATGGAACTAAGATGATAAGTAAGCTGAGGATAAATTATAAACCTATTGGAGAATTAATAGACTATAGTTAAAGGAGTGTGATACAAGATTGTAAACAAGATGATAAATTGTGGGCAAGAATTGACAATGATGCAAATGGGAGCGGGAGATGTGAGGGAGTCCTATGAAGTTAAGAAAGTATGTTATGATAGATGTTACATTGTTCTATATCTTTGAATCTATGTTTAAAAACCTTAATAAAATATATATTTTAAAAAATAAAAGAAAAAAAGAAAAAAAAGAAAGTGATTTATTTCTACAAAGCGGTTCGTTATTTTCAACAAAATGTTTGCAATTGGCATTTCTAGTAATTTTTTTTTTTAAAAAAAAAACATTTCCATTGTGTACAGGAAAGAGGGCAACCAACCTAGTTGCTACGTTTCCTTTGATTTGACAGCATGGCATATCAAATCCACCACAGATAAAGAGGTTTTTATGTATTAAGACATGGAAATATATGGCACGACTTTGCTTTGGTTTCAGAGGTAATGATTGTGTCTTTTTCAGATATAGGCCAGATGACTCTTATCAGAGACAAGCAGAAATTGTTTTTCAGCTATTAGACATTGTTTCCCACAGTCTCCATTCAAGGTTGTCACTGGAAAGCTGTCTCCATTCAAGGTTGTCACTGGAAAGCTGTGGCATGCTAGGAAATAGGCACAGATATGATTTATGTCCTTAAATTATTTGCTTTTGCACCTTTAGATCAGTGCTATACACAATTTATGTAACAAATAGAAACACTGTTTTCTTCTACTATATATGCTCCAAGTTAATTCATATTCACAGTTTATGTGACTCTTAGTCTTATCAAAATTAAAAAAATTCCTTCCAGTAGCACCTTAAAGGTAAAGATAAAGGGACCCGTGACCATAGGTCCAGTCGTGACAGACTCTGGGGTTGTGGCGCTCATCTCGCTTTATTGGCTGAGGGAGCCAGCGTACAGCTTCCGAGTCATGTGGCCAGCATGACTAAGCCGCTTCTGGCGAACCAGAGCAGCACACGGAAACGTTGTTTACCTTCTCACCGGAGCGGTACCTATTTATCTACTTGCACTTTGACATGCTGGGCCCTGAACACATCCCTCCATAATCTACCAAAACTCCTGCCCATCACTGACTCTCTGAGCTTACCTCTGGGAATGTGTTTCCCTTCAGCCAGCGTGTACCAACAGCGAGACCTCTCTGCAAAGGGACAAAGTACCCAAATGTTCTGTTTGGATGTTGGGTGTCCTGGAAACTACATGTCTCAGGTACAATGTACCCTTGTTAAACTTTAAAGAGGGGTAGCATCAGAGATTGGCACTGTCTGACATTTGCCAAAGTCCTTGCTCCAATAGGGGACCCACTCATGCCTCTTGGATCTGCTGCCATTGCTCTCTGCTTGTCTGAGTTGAGAAGCAAGCAGTGACAAGAAGCAGTAATGTCTACATGTTTTGTCTTCTCCCTCTCCTTCTGAGAAGTGGGGCTGATTGTGCCTAGATCAGGGGTCAGGAAACTTTTTCAGCAGGGGGCTGGTCCACTGTCCCTCAGACCTTGTGAGGGGTTGGACTATATTTTTTTTGGGGGGGAGGAAAAGAATCATTTTGCCCACCTGCAAAGAGGCCTGAAGATGCTTCGCTTTACCTGGCCCAGTTGTTATCCCAATAGCCACAGTTGGGCATCTCCAGCCAGCCAGCCAGCCAGCCAGCCATGGTGGAGTAGGAGCATTGGCTGGCAGAAGACAGAAGCAGCAGCCCTGGCGGAGGAGCTGCAGATGGAGGTAGGGGAACCGGGGCATTGTTGGAGCTTTTACCCACCACCACCTGCTGTTGCTGCTGCTGCTTCCTAAGAGGCACAGCAGAGAAGACGACAGAGCCACCCACAAGCGATGGTTGCGGCCACCGCAACAACCCATCTGAACACCATGGGAGGAATGAGGGAGGGAGGGAGGGAGGCAGGCAGGCAGGCAGGCAGGGGCGAAGAAAGCGCGTGAGGAAGTGGTGTGGAAAAGGGTGCAGAGAAGGAAGGAAGGGCGGACCGAGGGAGAAAGAGGAGGGGCAGGTGTGGGACAAGATTGCTCCATCCCTGAGGAGAAAAGTGCCGCCGTGTGAGGGAGAGGGAAAGAATGCACAAGCTGGCGATCCACGCGGCGATTTCCAAACTGTCCATGGGCCGGATCTAGAAGGCAATTGGGTCGGATCCAGCCTGCGGGCCTTAGTGTGCCGACCCATGGCCTAGATGAAGGGGAAACAACTAAGCAGCAGAAACACTCCTTAGGGAGTGTGGCCTGCTGAGATGATATTGCCAAAGGACCCTACGAAACCCAGAACCAGCACCATTAGTAAGAACGCCCAAATTGTTTTAACTGAGCAACTGAGGTGTCCAAGACATTTCCGCATTTCAATCTCAAGACTGCCCTCCATATGTTCAGAGGATCTGCTTACATTTCAAGCCAGAGAAAATGTTCTTGCAGAAATAGCACTGGATTTCTAAATCCAGCCAAGCATTAAACATTGGGAAGTTCACGTTCAGAACCATATAAATATGAAATTGTTCTAACAGATGTTGATTTGAGGGGGCATGAGTCATCTATGATTTTTGTTTTGCTTGCTCTTTCCTAAATACCAAATCAGCAGAATACAGGACCGTGGGAGTTTTTTTTCTAAAGAAATGATTATACACAAACTACTACCAACCACTCAGGAATTGAGCTTTTGTCACAAAGCTGAACTGAGTTTAAACCATCATATAGTGTTTGATACTTCATGTGAAATGCAGGGGCAATTAGTGTAACATTGAACAGATCCAAGGTATAATTATCACTTGCAGTAATGGAGGGACGGCTGCTAAAGTCTCCTAGGATTTTCTTTATGCCTGAATCTACTGCAAAGTTTATTTTTAACATATAGCAAGAATGGCTGGCAGCATCATTACCCTGAAAGCTTTTTTAAAAAATCAGCAAATAACAATCACTTGGTGTGTGGTTTTTTTCTTGTTTCTTAACATCCTGGAGGACAAAATAAAATCAAAAGGGCTGAAGTGGGGCGATCTGAATAGCTAACAGTAGCATTTTGGGTCAGTGAGGATGTCTAAATGCATAATGTTTTCATGGGTGACAATAAAACAGTAATGGCTGAGTCCCAGGTTAACTGGTTTGTTGGATAACACCTCTTGCTTTAATAGAAAAAAGACCTCTACGTGGCCCACTCACTGAGGTGGTAAACCTGTCTCTGTGCTGTTCTGTACCAGGGAGCTCATATGATGGAATGTTCCTCAGTTATCGCCATCATCATCATCAATATAAATTCCTCCACATAGGAAACTAAGCAGGAAAGAAGCTTAGTGAGGAGAAAGGTATCTCAGTACCTAGACATGCTAGTTTCCTGCTGATAGGATTCACTTTGTTTGCCTGTTATATGAAAGAACATTTCATCATCCGATCTTCCAACTCTTATCAAATGGTACAGTCCCAGCATAGGTTCACCACATCATTGCATTTGATAAGACATTGCCAAGATAAAGACTGATTGCACAAAACATTTCCAGCATCTGTGTAAGAAGGGCAGAACTTGTGCTGTTTACAAATGCTGTGGCTTTCATGTGCAGAAGCATGCTTTGTTGTCATTCATGTTGGTCAGTACCCCAGTGTGGTGTAGTGCTTAGGAGCGGTAGACTCGTAATCTGGTGAACCGGGTTCGCTTCCCCGCTCCTCCACATGCAGCTGCTGGGTGACCTTGGGCTAGTCACACTTCTCTGAAGTCTCTCAGCCTCACTCACCTCACAAAGTGTTTGTTGTGGGGGAGGAAGGGAAAGGAGAATGTTAGCCGCTTTGAGACTCCTTTGGGTAGTGATAAAGCGGGATGTCAAATCCAAATTCATCTTCTTCTCAGAACCAGCTTCAGGACTTCAGTGTTAAGGGTTTTTACCAAAGCTGTTGTCTATTATTTATATAAGTTAGCTGCAGTCTTATTTTTAATTTTGTTTCATCACACGTGCTGTTTATCTAAGTTGAACAAAATGCACATTTTAAGTAAGCCATTGACATTTTCAGAAGGGAGTGTCACAGTTACAGGCATTAAAGCCTTCCAGGAGCTGGGCTTGAATCAATGCTCATCTTGAGCCTGTCACTTTATGGATTGTTTGCATTGTTTCACCTCTCCCCATTGTGACTGGCCTCTGCTCTTTCCTTGTCTTGCTTCCCTGCCTGGTATCTTAGCCCCACTAGGACCACTTTTTCACAAGCATTGCTTGTTCTGAATGGAAATTGAGCTCAGTTTGCCTCTGAGCAATCATTTCCTCTTGCCTTCTGGTTTCATGCCTCAGTCCACTAATGGAGGGAATTCACAGACATTTGTATTCTGAATTCTCTTCCAATAATCCTTTTTCTTGTGAGCGTGAATTCAGGTTACTTTCATCTTCTCTTTAGATTTTCAGCCCTGCTATTTGACTGTCCCATAGTAACTTTCCTTCCCTCTTAGTTGGGAGGTTGCGGGCTCTCCTTCCTTGGAGGTTTCTAAGCAGAGGTTGGGTGGCCATCTGTCATGGATGATTTAGTTGAGATTCCTGCATTACAGGGGATTGGACTAGATGACACTTGGGGTCCCTTCCAACTCTGTGTGTTATGTACTGAAGTTCTCACCCTGCCCCCCCCCATCCCAAAGAACAAGACGGACTTGCAGGTGTTCCTGGGACCATTTGGAATAGGCATCCACCACTACCATAAAGCTCCAGCTGTGAAAGGGGCTGGCAACATCAATGTGCACCCTTGACCAGGGTGTCTTGGGCGTCTCCCAGGTGTGTCCCTTAGCTGCCGGTGGCGCAGGCCTCGATTCTTGGCATGCTTGACAGGTGGAAACCCAGGAAGTGATGGCATCGTCCATGTTAGGCCACCACCTACGCCTCTCGCAAACTGCAGGCGTGGAGCCAAACCAAGCTGCTTCAGAGGGTCTGCCGGACTTCCCACAGACTCAGACCACTGCTGTGCCTGACATTCGGCCAACTCCACTCGCGGAGGTTCCACCCACAGCAGCGGATCCAGGGGACTTGGTTTCAACGCCACCTAGGGTTGCGCCACAGCCTCAGCAAGAATCAGGTGGGCCCCCGGACCTGGGTACCGGTCCCCGGTGGTCTGGCAGAGTTTCCAAGTGCCCAACTTATTTAAAGGACTATGTTGTTGAACATGTAACACTGTTGGTCTAATGGAAGTATGTGAAATGTAATCGATATGCTTTTGTGCCTAATTGAACCATTACGTGTAGTGCTGTATATAAGGAAACCATTACGATTGTAACTAACGCCTTATCTCGGTGGGGAGGGGTGTTATGTACTGAAGTTCTCACCCTGGGCCAGCAAGGGGATACTGTTGATAGTTTTCACTCAGGTCCACATATGCAAATAAGGGATTGAATGTGACGTTCAGTGATTGGATAGTTACAGAAAATTGTTACAGTTGCGTTGTACTGGAGCTCTATATAAGCAGGCTGGCTGAACCCTTCAGTTCAGTTCTGTTCTGGCCTGTGAATAAACAAGAGCTGTTTGAAGAATCGCTGTGTTGTCTGATATGTTCACCCACAACTTAACACTATGATTCTATATTGATAGAATGAGGCTGTTCCTTTAAGTCCTATCTGGGCATATTCCATGTTTGAAAGGGGCTATTCTACCTGTGATGGAGCGCTGGCAGGAGCAAACTTTTCAATTTTCCCAGATCTTGCAGTTTCTATGCTGGTACCAGGAGAATGAGGATTGTAGCATCCAGCAACTAATGGGGCAAGAAAAAAAGGGGGTGCATTTTTTTCAATAAATTGTGTATTTCTTGTTTTTACTCTTCCTTCCTTCTGAATCTCAGGCACTGGGAAACTGACATTCTTCTGCAGCAGAAATGCTATCCAAAAAATATGGTTCCTTTGCTACAAAAGTGTAAAATTTTGCTTTTCAGAGCTAAAAAAAAGAATCATCCAAAAAGCACCTAATGCTTGTTAAGCTATGGCAATGAATTAAAGATTATGTGCAACTAGTTTAGCACATGTGAAGTAGAATAAGATATGAAAGCATTTCCATTGCAACTTAAAAAGCTGAAAGCATATGGTAGCAATTTTTAACTTCGATACATGAGGTGCTTGTCACTGAAGGTCTATAGATCCAAAGCTAGTTACTAACAGCTGCAGGGCAAAGTTCTTTAAAAAGCTATTAGAGCATTTCTGGGTTCTCTGAGACTTTGAACAAGTGAAGTTGGACACATGGGAATTGCAGTGCAGCTAGTTAAGTAACCAACATATGAAGGAGACGAATGGAACTGTACTGGAGGACACACATTAACTAGGGTGTAATTTTTTTTATTTTCTTGTGAATTCTATAGTTAGCATTTAAAGCTGATTGATGCAATATTTGCATTAAGCGTAACTGGGATTAGAGAGAAGGGGATTGATTATCTCAGAAAACAAGACAGTTGTGGCATAAGCAACTTGCTCTTCAAACACTAGCACACACTACAAGAACTGTTGAACTCCAGACAGGCAAATAACTTTGACAGTTGGGCCTGCCAGGTTGCCCTGATACATGGAATGTGCATCTTTTAAAATGTTGGAAAAGCGGTGTTTCACTGTTGTCAGTATTCAAGACATAATTCTGTGGCAGGAGCTAAAAAAGTCAAAGCAATGGGTGTCTCTAATGCTTCCGTTTGTGCAACAGAACTCCCTCACCTCTTTCCTGCTGCCCACCCCTATACGTCCTCAAAATCTGCTCCACAGTGTAGGGGGGTCTTCGAAAGCAGATTTTGCAGTTGTGTGGGGAGGAGAGAGAATGGGGAAATTGCACAAACAGAATTTCAGTCACACAGTGTTGGATATAACCAAAGACCTAACCCAGGCATAAGCAAACTCAGCCCTCCAGATGTTTTGGGACTATAACTCCCATCATTCCTTACCACTGGTCCTGTTAGCTAGGGATGATGGGAGTTGTAGTCCCAAAACATCTGGAGGGCCGAGTTTGCCTATGCCTGACCTAACCTATTTCCTGAATGAGTAATTTATACTCATCAACTGGCATATCGTGCTAGTGTTTTAAACTTCCAGTGTGAAGCATGATTCTGATATGGTGATGTTTTCGCATGCTTGTTTATGCGCGCATGCGCGTGCGCGCGCACACACACACAAAAGCAGCAGGGCTGGTACAATCATGCTGAGAGAAGACTCTGCACCACATCAGAAATGTAACTGAAATACAGTTGTGAGGGGGAAGAACAATTCATTTGACTGAACAGTTTCTGAAATCGCTTTTTGTTTGAAAACTAGAGCAGGTAGTTTCTTACAAATTGACTAGAAGATAAATATTTGAAAGAGAGAAATAATGTAGTGCTAGATCCAAGAGTGCAAATAGCTAATAAAGTATGTGACTTTATTGATTAAATAATCTAACACCATGTTGGTTGGGAAGCATTCCTTGCCAGTGATGAATGAACACATGAATTTTTAAAGCATTTCTAAGCCTTTGAGTGCCCCTAGGTGGTGAAAATAAAAAACGCAGTGTTAGCAGCTTTCCTTATATTTATCTATGTCTTTCTAACAAAGTGCCATGCTAATCTTTGTTGTTGAGGAGTCACAGTTCTTAGGCTCCATGCCATATTTTCGGGAAGCAGCGTGACTAAAACAAGTCCTCCCATTGCTTTTGTGTGGTATTAATTCTAATCTGGAAATTGCTGACATTCTGAAGTGGCGCTCTATCATTACTCCCACTTAGGACTCCAATTTAGCCCTTGTCATTGCAGTTGTCGGTGTCAGTTGGGGATTAGATGCCGAGCGGATGGTCACTGAACCACTTTTCATTCTGTATTATGATTTCCTTTATCTTTTATTAGAAAGTCTCTCTGGTACCATTCTGTTCTGGCCTGTGTTCCTGTGTTTTAATTAGTCGCTATAAATAATGCTTAGGTTTTCTGATGTGCAGTCAAATGTTTGTTTGCGTTTGTTTAACTTTTCCATCAAAAGGAATAATAATAATAATAATAATAATAATAATAATAATAATAAATTTTTATTTATATCCCGCCCTCCCCAGCCGAAGCCGGGCTCAGAGCGGCTAACACAGTAAAAGTAACACAGTTTACATAAAATCACAATCAATTAATTGAAATACATTCTAAAATCAATTCATTCTAAAATCAATTCAGAATCAAATTAATGGCAACCATTGGGCTAGAGTTCTATGAGGATTACCAAAGGAGGGGGTCAGACTGTGCCTTGGCCAAAGGCTTGGTGGAGCAGCAATGTCTTGCAGGCCCTGTGGAAAGATGTCAGGTCACAAGAATGTGTGATCTGAATCCACAGTGCTCCCTTTGGTTCATGTTCTTTCTCCCTTTCCCAGCCCCTTCAGGTATGGAATGGGCTGGGAGAAAAATGCCTGAAATGTATGAGTACAGCAGTCTTAAGGCGGTTTTGGTTTAATTCATGTCAACCCTGTGAATATTTTGATATAAATGTTATACACAGTCACACACTTCATACATAAACAGGACAAAACATAATACAGTGGTACCTCGGGTTAAGTACTTAATTCGTTCCGGAGGTCTGTTCTTAACCTGAAACTGTTCTTAACCTGAAGCACCACTTTAGCTAATGGGGCTTCCTGCTGCCGCTGTGCCGCTGAAGCACAATTTCTGTTCTCATCCTGAAGCAAAGTTCTTAACCTGAAGCACTATTTCTGGGTTAGCAGAGTCTGTAACCTGAAGCGTATGTAACCCGAGGTACCACTGTAGAACCACAAATAAATAATTATAGCTGTCCAGATCACGTATAATTTGGCTTTAAGTACTGTTTGCAACTACTGTTTCTAAATATATTTCTAAATACAGTAAATTCTAAATATTTATTGTTTGTAAATATGATTTAAGATTATGAGAAAGCTCTCTCTCGTTTAAACCTGTATGAGCTTGAGGAAAAACTAAGAGAAAGAATAGAAGAAGTAATGATTACTTTTTACACTTGGAGTCAAGTCTGATTATTACATTCCATATATTTTTTTTAAGTCTGAGGGGTAAAACTCTCCGTTCCGACAGAATAATTCCAAAGAATTTGCCTCTATGGTAACAAGTGTACAATTGTAATAGTTTACCTTGGTAAAACCTTTATTTTGCGAAACATTCCGTCTAAATGATAAAGTTAACTTTCTTTCCAAAGACTGCAAAAAAAAAAAAAGTAGGTGGAAGCAACTAGGCTTTACAATTTTAGAAGGAGAACGAATACTCCTAGGAAGCTGCATTCATCCATGCTGCTAAAAGCAAATATTTGTTTTTGTAGAAGAGAATAGCTGTCCCCCGAGCAGCCGCCTTAGTCAAAGTGGGAATTGAAGGGCCAAACCCATCTTTTATGAAAGTCAGATAAATTTCATGCTCTTTAACATCGGCTGTGACTGCCGGCTCTTTTTTCTTTTCCCTTTAACTGGAGCCTAGCTGCTTCCCTAGTGTGAATAAAATAGGGAAAGTGATTAAAGTTCACTCAGCGTTGGACAGCAGGAGGCAACAGCTTCCAGTAGCTTCAGCAGATGGGAGAGAGTGCAAGGGGCTTTTAATAAGGCTTGTGAAGATTCTTTGAAGAAAAGAGACAGGGCTCTCGAAGGGCCTATAGAATTCTGTTGCAACATTAGTTCATTTCCTGCACTTGGTGTAGCTTCTTTGAGACATTGTAGTACTATCACCCACTTCATTAAAACGCTGATTATGAAAGAGGGTGGACAGCAAGACAAAATTCCTCTGGAAAATAACAGTGCTCAGTAATATCTGCTGTGGCCCAATTTTTGCTGGGTGGTATTAGTATGGCCGGAGTGAAATAACATATTAACATGGACCACAAATCATTTATTCTTTTTGATATATAGTAGAGTTGGTAGTGGCTGCGCATTTCCATGCAAGTGCTGGTCAGATGAATTATCCAGAAGCACTCCACGATTATGACTCTTCCCTTCATCCACCCCTACTCTTTTTAAAATAAATAAATAAATTTGCACAATCAGCATTCACGTATTCTTATAACTAATAGGATTAGGAGCCTTGCAAAGGGGTTTGAACAAGATAATTAGTTGACTACTTATCCCCACAATATAGCGGGCAAAACCTTTCGGAGAAAAGAAACACAAAATGGGTCAGAAAATGTGTGGGGAATTAGATAAGACCTCTCAAACGGGCCTCAATGAACTATAACATTATGAAAATGTCCAGAGCGTTCATTCACTCATTACTTCAGATATTTGACTTTTTTGGTCTGGCCACCAGAGGTGTCAAGAGAAGAAACTTAATTGAGCAGTTGGAAGTGTTTCTGGACTCTGAGAACTCTGTTTCAAGTGTTTAAATGCAGCTTTCTAGTCTTTGTCATCAAGTGGCATGGAATAATTATGCAATGGGGGGGGGATGAAGCAATTGGTTTCAGAGTTTTAAGAACAGAAATCAAGGCACAGAATGTATGGTGTCAAATTTTCAACTGGAATATAATTAGATGCATTTAAAAATTAAGCTAATACTGCATTTTTTGGGGGGGGCAGTGTTTTTACATTTTACCTTTTGCAGTGTGTATTTGGCTCATGGGTTGAAGAAGTTACCCTAAGGTCCTTTTTTCCCTTTGCCAAATTCATTATAATTTGTGAAAGTGTAATAGTTGGAATTGAGCTATGAATCAGGATGTCCATAGTTTGAATTTTGCTTTGGTCGTGAACTCACCATGAGGCCTTAGGCAAACCACATTTTCACAGCCCCAGCAATATGGGGATGATGATACTGAGTTACCAGGCAGAGTGTTGCTGCAAGGACTTCAATAATATAAATGTACCTGAAACACCTCTAACGCATTAAAGTGCTATATAAATGCTATGTTGTAGTAGCAGTGTTGTTTGAGTTCACATATTCAGAATATTTATTTCTTATGGATTGTCATCAACTAACATTTTTTCTCTTGGATATTTTGGTGACATCATAATCATAATTTCATTATTTACATGCCACCAATCTAACTGGGTTGCCCAAGCCACTCTGGGCTGCTTCCAACAAAAATATTGAAACACAAAAAAACCCTCAAGCATTAAAAACCTTCCTTTGCAGGGCTGCCTTCAGATGTCTTCTGAAAGTCAGATAGATGTTTATTTCCTTGACATCTGATGAGAGGGCGTTCCACAGGGTGGGCATGACTACTGAGAAGGCCCTCTGCCTGGTTCCCTGTAACCTCACTTCTCACAAGTAGGGAACTGCCAGAAGGCCCTTGGAGCTGGACCTCAGTGTCCAGGCTGCACAATGGGCTGGAGACACTCCTTCAGGTATACAGGACCGAAGCCATTTAGAAAATATTCTGGGATAGACATCCGTAGACATGAAGAAAGAATTTAAACAGCATTTGACTTGCAATGTCACATTGACCCTGAGCCCGGCTTCGGCTGGGGAGGGCGGGATATAAATAAAATTTATTATTATTATTATTATTATTATTAATAATAATACCTTGTGTGCATGGATCTTCAGTTTTCTTATTACAGTGGTACCTCGGTTTACGAACTTAATCCATTCCAGAAGTCTGTTCTTAAACCAAAACCATTCTTAAACTGAGGCTTGCTTTCCCCAATGAGGCCTCCCGCCGCCGGTGCCCTTCCACCGTTTGGATTCTGTTCTTAGACCGAGGTAAAGTTCTCAAACCAATACACTGTTTCTGGCTTTGCGGAGTTTGTAAACCAAATCGTTCTTAAACCGGACTGTTCTTAAACCGAGGTACCACTGTAATTCCATTAGGGATATAATTGACCCCCAAAAGCTGCAAAAAAATAAAAGCATTGATTCCCCACCCTGGCTAGATTTAGAAGGTGTGAGTTGGAATACCACGTTGCAATTCACACCTCATCATGGTTGAACATGCAGTTCATGTTCATCTGAAACATGCAGTTGTGGAAGACTGATGCAAGTTTTATTATGTGATTTACATGAAATGTACATAAAAAGTAGGAATAAGCAGTAGTCCAAATGTTATTATCTTGATTATTGTAATTTTGTATTGTGTCTTAACTGAATGTATGATACTTTGAATAAAATGTAAGTTAAGACAGAGATTAAGTGTGAGGAAAACTAAGAACTGGCGCAGATTTCAAATTCTGTATTTTATTGATTTCTGTTTTAAACTGCCCTTACTTCTGAAAAACCCCAGGGTGGTTTATAGCATTAACAAGTAAAATAAAATAACCACAAAAATATAAACAAAGCAAAAATATAAAATAGTATTGACAAATAATTGTCAGTGAGCATAGAGTTTGAACCCAAATTAAAGTGTTTTCTTATGAAAGTGCAGCATAAAAGAGTGATGGATCCTTTATACATTGGATGGCTGGTGATATTGCAGTAATTGGTAGGTTTAATTTTTGCTTCCTTAGAGGGTGGGAGTTGGGAAATGATGGAAAATCTGGATTAATCTTTAAGAGCATGATCCAGCCACAGTTAAGCACTTTTAAGTCCAACAAAGAAAGACTGAAGCTCGTATTTAGCCGTTGCTTTGTAATTAATGGAAATTTAAAGCCACTTTAACTTGGAATGAGTACTTCTGAGTACACATATATAGAATTGCATGTAAAAATACTTAGCTTTGACATTTTCAAGCTTTGGGCCATGTTTTAGCAAAAATTGCAACTATCCGTGAAGCGTTCTGCATCCCAGATTATGATGCAATGACACTGTACTGCAGAAGACAACCTCGCACCATAATTTGGAATGCAGTATATCCTAGTACAAAGTTTTTATTACAGTTATTAGTATTCAAGTGTGAGATGCACAGTTGGCTTTAGCTGGGGGGCATTTTCTCCCGTTGTATTTATTTCTGCATTCCTTGCTGTGATGTTTCTGCAGCTTCTGGAGTGCAATAGATGTCTAACTGACAACCTGTAGGTCAAATCTGGATCCCTAAATTTTGTCAAAGTTCATGAAATACTGACATACCTACATAGCACAAGTGTCTCTAGAACAAGATTTACATTCTTTTATTAATGTGTTTTTTCTTAATGGGAAATACCACACATATCTTGCCTCCAGTCCACTGTCTGGATAGTTACAGGTGCTTGAAATGCAGAAGTTAGGTGTCACTTTAAAATAAGTTGTATATGATGTTTAGGAATGGCTGTTCCCCATTGGAGTTAGAATGTTCTCAGGGATTTTGTGTTCAGTTTTGTTTTTACGTTTAGCTGGGAGGCCTCACAGCAAATTGTCCTATGTGACTGCAGCTCAGATTCTTAGTCAGCCACTGTTAGACAAGCCTTCCAAGAAATCATTGTCTTTTGGTTCCCTTGTGTAAAATGGCAGTTTGTTGTTGTTTAGTCATTTAGTTGTGTCCAACTCTTCGTGACCCCATGGACCAGAGCACGCCAGGCGCTTCTGTCTTCCACTGCCTCCCGCAGTTTGGTTAAATTCATGCTGGTAGCTTCGCGAACACTATCCAACCATCTCGTCCTCTGTCATCCCCTTCTCCTTGTGCCCTCCATCTTTCCCAACATCAGGGTCTTTTCCAGGGAGTCTTCTCTTCTCATGAGGTGGCCCAAGTATTGGAGCCTCAGCTTCACAATCTGTCCTTCCAGTGAGCACTCAGGGCTGATTTCCTTCAGAATGGATAGGTTTGATCTTCTTGCAGTCCATGGGACTCTCAAGAGTCTCCTCCAGCACCAAAATTCAAAAGCATCAATTCTTCGGCGATCAGCCTTCTTTATGATCCAGCTCTCACTTCCATACACCACTACTGGGAAAACCATAGCTTTTACTATACGGACCTTTGTTGGCAAGGTGATGTCTCTACTTTTTAAGATGCTGTCTTAAAAATGACAGTAGCAGATACCTGAAGGTTGGTGGAATGTTACTGCCAGGTGTTTTGATATTAACTATGAAAACTTGTGTGGGGTTGTTGTTGTTTTTTAATTATTTATTTTTACACCTCACTGTTTGTAAACTGCTGCGGGAACTTGGTGAAAGGGTGGGATAAAAATGTTCATAATCAATAATAAAATAAATTACAAGGTGGATCCCAAAATTCTTTGGTGCTTTCACTCTTGCCACCAACTCTGTAAGAGATGCTCTTACTTCCTTTCTCATCTTTCCCCCTTTTCATTCTACACATATCAAACTGAGCATGAAACAATTAATTTGTGCAAGTATGATGAGCAGTTATTTTGCAGAATAAATTGGAACAGAAGTTGGGGTGGAAACTGTGTTCTGCTGGTTTTTTTGTGTTTCTTCTTTCTTTACTGATTTTCAGCATGCATGAATATTTTCACCTGGCATGGTTGCAACCTAGGCACTGCAAAATTCCATATCCTGGTATCAACATACACTGCAAATTAAGTAGTTACATCTAAAACTTTGCTTTTATTCAGTAGGCCTCTTAGGACTTTTTCAGTTTTTACCAAAACTATTTTGCCTCATATTTTATTAGGTTCATTACAAAATAGTTGGATCTTCTGGGGATTCTCAGTTCCACTCTTGTAAAGTAATTTATGTAGGTTTTTTGGAACTCCACAGTTAATATAGTTGTTGCTAATAAACTTGCAATTATGACTTCACCTGGTGAAATAAATAGCTGCATTTGGAGCCTGTTGCAATACATTCTGAAGAGGGCTGGCCTTGAAGAGTGTTAAGAATCTGTAACATTACAGCCCACCCACCAGTATGAGTGGCCTCCTGGAGGCACATATATGGCCCAAACTGGATTTAATCTTGTACGTTTCAACATACCCACTTCTGACTAATCCCTGGACAACCTGGCTCTCACTTAGCTTAGATTTCCTTCCCTTAACACCCTCTTTATTATTACACCCCAAAAACCCAACCTTACCAGTGGTGCCATCTCCAGGATTTTTGTAGCCCCCAGGGCTGTCCTCTAAAGTCCAAAAGGTGGGGCCCACAAAGCCTAGTGTTCCCTCCTGCCACACCTTCTAAATGTGCTCCGTTCATTTTAAGAACAGCAGCACTGTTGTCGTTATGGGTCCTTTGCCAGTTAGGTGACCTCACCAGATGTCCTTAAACTGCTTCCCCCTGTGCTGACCATTTGGTTGTACTCGTCTCACCTTGAATGCAGATTACGAAACTGGACAGAGAGTGCTCTCAAAAACTTACTCCTATGCTTTTCTTACAGTAGCTTTGGGTGGCCTTGGGAAGGAGATTGTGGGGAGAACAGAATGTCGTCCCTGTTCCTTTGGGATAGGGCTACCATAGTAGATGCAATTAAATAAATATTGCACGATTGGCTTTCCATGATGGTTGTTCCTCATCCTTGTGGGTGATGGTATCACTTTTGCTGGCGATGGAATGACTGCTTTGTTTCAATCTGCGGTGGATGGATACAATCTTAGATTCTCCAAAATGTGCTGCTCAGGTGAGAACATCTGGGGTTCCCAAGTTGTGGCAGATGCCTGCAGCAGTGTCAGGTGAGGGCCCTTATAGTGGGAGGTATAAATTTGTATACCACCTTTCATTTGTAGATCTCAGGGCAGTTCATAGCAAGACCAGAAACACAAAATACAAAATAAAAACAAACCAATAAGAAACCAATAACTCCCCTGTCTACCACCCCTCCCACAAACACATTTAAAAGTATATAGGATGTTAGTCATCCAAAGGCCTGGTTGAAGAGCAATGTTTTCATCTGACACCAGGCGCATCTCCCCGGTAAAAGCATTCCACAAGCAGGGAGCCACTGCAGAAAAGGCCCATTCTTGTGTTGACGCCCTCTGGACATCTCATGGAAGAGGCACAGGAAGAAGGGCCTCAGAGGTTGGTTTTAGAGCAGGCATAGGCAAACTCGGCCCTCCAGATGTTTTGGGACTACAACTCCCATCATCCCTAGCTAACAGGACCAGTGGTCATGGATGAATAGAATTGTAGTCTCAAAACATCTGGAGGGCCGAGTTT
This sequence comes from Podarcis erhardii, assembly GCF_964252035.2. Classification (NCBI taxonomy): domain Eukaryota; kingdom Metazoa; phylum Chordata; class Lepidosauria; order Squamata; family Lacertidae; genus Podarcis; species Podarcis erhardii. Next base: position 9,814,048 of record NC_138512.1, read on the forward strand.
GCCTGTGCCTGTTTTAGAGTCTGGGTAGACTCATATGGACAGAAGCTGGCCTTAAGGTCTTGTAATGGTTCTAGGGGTTGCTCGTGCGTAAGCCGGTGCTTATCTCCCCGGCTGGGTGCAAACACCTGGCTGGGTTGCCAAAGTGAACCTTTTCTGTCCGGACAGCCACTCACCCGTGGCTGACTCAATCGCTGGCAGAATCCGTCAGTGGGTGTTTCTTAAACTTCTTCCAGCAAAGAAACTCTTTGACGCCTAGCCTCCTCCTACTCTCCCTGCGCGAAAGCCTTCTGCACAAGGAGGGCGTGGGCAGCGGAGGACCCCTACTCTCCCCGCTGGTCCCAGGCAAGGAGTCATGGGACCGCCTCGCCGCTTCCCCCATCTGCCCCCCATCTCCACTGGTGCTATGCTGATTCTCTTCCCCAGAAGATGGGCTGCTTCTCCCGATCCCTGGATGCTCTCTGGAATCCCTCTGGCTTTTGCTCTCTCCCTCCGGCACTGATGGCAGTTCCCTGACAGGTCTTGTGGTCCTGAGCCGTTTAAGGCTTTATAGTTCAAAACCAGCACTCTGAATTGGGCCCAGAAACTAATTGTCAGCCAGTACTGTTGGGCCAAAAGGGACGCGGGTGGCGCTATGGGTTAAACCACAGAGCCTAGGACTTGCCAATTAGAAGGTCGGCGGTTCGAATCCCCGTGACAGGGTGAGCTCCTGTTGCTTGGTCCCTGCTCCTGCCAACCTAGCAGTTCGAAAGCACACCAGTGCAAGTAGATAAATAGGTACCCCTCTGGCGGGAAGGTAAATGGTGTTTCCGTGCGCTGCTCTGGTTTGCCAGAAGTGGCTTAGTCATGCTGGCCACATGACCCAGAAGCTGTACGCCGGCTCCCTCAGCCAATAAAGCGAGATGAGCGCCGCAACCCCAGAGTCGGTCACGACTGGACCTAATGGTCAGGGGTCCCTTTACCTTTACCTTACTGTTGGGCCAGGATCGGTGCAATGTGCTCAAACCGTCTTGTGAACATGGGGCAAGTTCTCATACTGGGCTTGATAGGTCAGTTCAGTGGTTAATTATGCTGAACATCCGCTTTGAAAATACAGAATGCACAGCTGGTGACATTAAAACACAACCGTACAGCAAAGATTTGCTTAAAATGATGAGTCAAAAGCAGCTGCTCCAATTGGGGGGTTGGTTAAACGTTTAAGTAGGAAGTTACGCTGACAAATGAAGTGTGAGGAATGGAGCACAAGTACCTTGTAATGTAACATATTTTCTTAGGCACATTTTAAAGTGACTCTTTAGAAAACGTAGCCATTTGAGACAGTAGTTTTATGGCAGAATTTTTATGAATTAAATAATATTTCAGTAAGTTGCTTCATGGGAGCTGAGTAAATTGGGAAGAGTTTTAACAAATGTACTTCACTAAGTCTTTTGACAGATCGTGCTTATTGATGTGATTTAAGGGCTTAGGGAAAGCAGGGCACCTGCCACATGTGATTGTGGAAAGCATTCCATCTTTTTCCACTTTATTTTTTTCCAAATTCGCCTCTGAATGAGAGAGTTCCAATGTATAATTTAATTTTCTTCTTGCTTTGCCAGAAGATCAATTAATTTTTGAAACTTTTTAACCACCAGAAGTTGTGCATCAGAAAGTACGTGTGCCCAAGCTTTCGATATCATTAAATCTCACTGTATTATTGTCTTAGTTCTGCAACATCTTGGCATCCTTCAGCAAATGATGCCAAAGGATCATTAGGGAGATGCAAAAAATATTGCCTTCTGCAGTACAATGCAATTACAGACATGAGTTGAAGTCCTCCATCATCAGACAGTATTTCCCTGGGGCTAAATCTGTATATCTCTCCTAGGTAGGTTAGTGCAGTCACAAATACAGGTGGAGACCACAGACAGTCTTTAAAAATAATGGAAAACAGAGCTGGATAGAGTTGTATTGCATCCTCTAAGTTATTGAGCCTATCTATCACATGTTTCCAGGTGTATATCTGGAAAAAATAGCATGCAACAGTGTACAATGCATCCAGTTGACTAGCCTTTGGATAGGACAGATGGGATGCAGGTCGCGCTGTGGTCTAAACCACTGAGCCTCTTGGGCTTGCCGATCAGAAGGTCGGTGGTTTGAATCTCCATGACGGGGTGAGCTCTCGTTGCTCTGTCCCAGCTCCTGCCAACCTAGCAGTTCAAAAACATGTCAGTGCAAGTAGAAAAATAGGTACCTCTCTGGAGGGAAGGTAAATGGTGTTTCCGTGCGCTGCTCTGGTGTCGGTGTTCTGTTGCGCCAGAAGGGGTTTAGTTAGTCCTGCTGGCCACATGACCCGGAAAGCTGTGGACAAACACTGGCTCCCTCGGCCTGAAAGCGAGATAAGCGGCACAACTCCATAGTGGCCTTTGACTGGATTTAACCGTCCAGAGGTCCTTTATCTTTACCTAAAGGACAGATATCATAGTAGGGACCTTAGCAGGAGGGAATGGGAATGGGAGCAATCTTGTTTATATATGCCACCATTATACTGAGATACATGTTACTTTTATGGTAGTGCTTTTATGGTATTGTGAGCCATCAAGTTTTGCCCCCAAAAGGTGACATATAGTTTCATAAACATGTCCCACAAGTGTGTCTTCACTATATACCCAATAAAGGCCTACTTATAATAGGACCCAATCCTGTTCAGGGTATGGCATGCTAATCGTCTTCCCCACATAAGCCCTGGCATAGTAGCTTCCAACTAAATACTTGAACGGTTGGAGGAATGACCTAGACCATTCTCAGTTCATTTCTCACCGTGGTCCCGCACATGAACTCTTTAACAGTGTGTGAGCTCAAGGGAGACTGAGGAGGTGGGAAGTGTTGCTTAGGTGAATGCAGAATGTTTAGAGGAAGGGATTTGTGGTCCTTGCTACCCTAGAGCAGTGGTCTTCACCTGGGGTGCCTTGAGTGATGGTCAGAGTGCCATGGGCAGCATTGGCCTCTGTTCCTCTTTCCTTCCCTCTCTCCTCTGATGCCCTCTCGCATCTCTGCATCCCAAAGGCTTGCAGAGCTGTTTGTTGCAGCAGGCCTGGCTACAAGCTCCACAGGTGAATGGTGCCTCTGGGGCTGGTCAGGGGGTGCTATTTGTCAGGAGCTGAGGCGGCCTTGGAATAAGGAAGCAAGTGGGCGAGGGAGCCCAGCCAGCCAGTCCTCCAGCCCTTGCTGTGTTGGGAATGGACAGTGTGAGGAGGCACCTCTCTTTGGAGCAGGGGGGCACCTCAGAGACCCGGGGTGGCAGCAGCGGCTGCCCGGAGGACTCCCAAGGAGAGGCTGCCAGCTCTGCAGGCATGCAGCGGCGTAGCGTGGGTTGTCAGCACCCGGGGCAAGGGAAGTAATTTGCGCCCCCAACCTGGGGCAAGGCAGGTAACTTGCGCCCCCTACCCCCTAACCATGGTCATTAATACTGACGGCTCTACTCTGGGGCAAACTCCGTGGTGACTACTGCCCTCCGTGGTGTTGTTTTTGCAATTAAAGGACCCCTGCCTCAAATAAATCATCTTGGGGATTGGGGACTGGGATTTGCCAAGGGAGCTGGGAATTGCAGTTCAGTGGCGGGTCAGGGGGAGAGGGGCCCTTCCGCGTCTGAGTGCCGCGGGCCCCTTTGCGCCAAGACGCGCGTCTTTGGGCGTCGCGGCGCAGCCTTCTCGGTCTCCCTTCCCGGCCCGGCGACCCCTGACGCGGATTCTTTCTGGCGCGGGGAGGGGGCGCCTCTGGGGCCAGTGCGTCGGCCGGCCTCCAGCGCGGGTGGGTGGGCCCCGTCGGGGCGGGTGGGCGGTCTTGGCGCGCAGGCACTAGAGCGCAGGTGGCTCCGGATGGGCGCTTCATTCGCCGCCGGTGGCGCGTTTGGCGGGCTACGCGCGTCCAGACAGCGACCCGAGCCTGGGCGGCGTGGCGCTTGGTGCCGGAGCCTCCACCTGCAGCGCCCCGTCGGGAGACCCGGCCGGAAGGAGCCTCGAGCCGGCTGTCAGACGCGGCTGAAGCAGCCAGGGCGGCATGGCAGGCAGCGGCTCCTCGGCGACTCCGGAGGCAGCGAGTGCGCCCCCCCCAGAAGTTGCGGCCAGCCCCCCTTGCACCCCCCACGCTACGCCACTGCAGGCATGGGCTGATATAACTGAGCTCCTGAGCCCCACACGGGTGCTGCAGAAAGAATGTAGATGGTCAAGGGAGCCATGGACTCAAAAAGGTTGAAAACCTTTCCCTAGAGGCATAAATGTGTAAAGAAAACATTGGTCCCTGCAGGCCAAGAGTGTCATTTCGGGCTCCTTGAACCACGAAGGAAAAGGAAAACACATTTTTTTGTTCCCCTGCTTTCCCATCTTGCCCAAACCATTCCTTACTGAAATCCATATTTGCAATGTTTAGTATGGGTGAATGTGTTGGTGAGACTAGTTACATATTTTTAAGCCATGCACCATTCCAGGCTTAACTACTACAGTGGTACCTTGGGTTAAGAACTTAATTCGTTCTGGAGGTCCGTTCTTAACCTGAAACTGTTCTTAACCTGAGACACCACTTTAGCTAATGGGGGCCTCCCACTGCCGCTGTGCCGCCGCCGCACAATTTGTGTTCCCATCCTGAAGCAAAGTTCTTAACCCGAGGTACTATTTCTAGGTTAGCGGGGTCTGTAACCTGAAGCGTCTGTAACCCGAGGTACCACTGTATTCCACTCCTTATAGAAAGTGTCACTGTTTGAATATCTGCTTTACAGCATATCTTTTAAGACTTGTCTTAACTTGTGTGTTCTCTTGACTTGCAAGGGTTTGAAAAACATATCTGCAGTGAACAAATAGTTCAGAAACAAGATGCATACAAAATCCTACTTCAGTAACTATGCAAAGCTAGCAAGAAAAGGGGGAACCTTAAAAAATGTGCTCCTGAATATAGGGTGGGAGAGATAGAGAGCTCTCTCAACTGCCCTAAACTGATTTTATTGAATCTGAACTTGGTTCTCAGTGTTTGCTCCAACCCCAATTGTACTGACCCAAGGTTTATTTTGAGATACCCCCCCCCAAAAAAATTTCAGGCTCTTCTCTGCTGCTGTTTGTTCGTGTTGCTATGGCAATGGTTTGCAAGGAGAGTGTTAAATTTCCAAACCCTGTGCATTCCTGACGGGAGCCCTGGGATATTTAACTGCCATTCATTAGTTGCTGGGGGCTGTGTTTTTGGTTAGAGAGATACAGGAGCCACTCATTCACTGACATGCGTTAATTGATTTTAATATATGAAAATTAAAACTTTCTGCTGTCCATTACTGAAGTTGAAATAAAAGAAAAATGGTTGCAAAGAGCAACTGCCTCTTCCTTCAGCGGGTAAAGATGAGAAAGAGTGGGATCTGGTACTGTTGGGACAGAAACCAGGGCCAGTATGATTAAAGCAGCAAGTGTGCATGCACACGAAAGCTCATACCTAGAACTAACTCAGTTGGTCCTTAAGGTGCTACTGGAAGGAATTTTTTTATTTTGTTTAAAGCAGCAAGAGTGGGAGAACCCAAACTAATGGCTTCAACTTACAAGAAAGGAGATTCTGACTAAATATCAGGAAGAACTTTCTGACAGGTAGAGCTGTTCGACAGTGAGTCTCCCATGGAAGGTGGTGGACTCTCCTTCCTTGGAGGTTTTTAAGCAGAGGTTTGGTAGCCATCTATAGTGGACAGCGGCATAGCGTGGGTTGTCAGCACCCGGGGCAAGGCAAGTAATTTGCGCCCCCTAACACGGGGCAAGGCAAGTAATTTGCGCCCCTAACCTGCCGCCACTGCCAGCTTCTTCTTGCTGCTGCCTGGGCTGGGGTATTTACGGTAAGGTAGCCACGGCGGTGGCGGCGGCGGGTCCGTGTCAGGTGATCAGAGGCGAGTTGCCGCTGGTGCTGCCGCCCAAACGACGCCGCTTCCCCGGAGGAGGAGGAGCAGCAGCAGCGGGGCTGTGAGGAGGGGCTGCCTGGCGTGCCCTCCGTGGCCCTGACGTGCGGGGACCGCGGCGAGCGCTGAGAGCCGCTGTCTGCCGGACGCCTTCAGCCCAGATGCGCCCACAGCTCGTCGGTTCCGCGAGACATGGGGCTCTGCTACAGCCTGCGCCCGAGGCTCTTCGGTGACTCCGGAGGCGGCGAGCGCCCCCCTGCACCCCCCACGCTACGCCACTGATAGTGGAGACTTCAGTTGAGATCCCTGCATTGCAGCTCTTTGATTCCTTGAGAACAGAATGACACAGTTCCAGAGTGCTGGAGTTGGATTGTGCTAAGGAGCCTTAGTTTCATCTTTGGTACAGATGCACTGTTTGACCTGAAAGGGGCTGAAATTTTGTGCATGCTCTGGACACTTGGAAAAGCTTGAGCGCATTTGTGAAAAAGGCAAAGAAGTGCTTACAAAGCACCTACTTCTCCCTCTGCTGCAATCCATCTTTTCCTAAGCACAAGAGTTTACCTTTGGGGCAAGAGAAGGTCTTGAGCACCTCCCAGCAAAGTATATTTCTCCGTAAGGGATTAGACTGAGACTACCACTACCAGGGATGCCGGGTGCGCTGTGGGTTAAACCACAGAGCCTAGGACTTGCTGATCATAAGGTCGGTGGTTTGAATCCCTGTGAGGGGGTGAGCTCCAGTTGCTCGGGCCCTGCTGCTGCCAACCTAGCAGTTCAAAAGCACGTCAAAGTGCAAGTAGATAAATAGGTACCACTCCGGCGGGAAGGTAAACAGCATTTCCATGCGCTGCTCTGGTTCGCCAGAAGTGGCTTAGTCATGCTGGCCACATGACCCGCAAACTGCACACCGGCTCCCTTGGCCAATAAAGCGAGATGAGCACCGCAACCCCAGAGTCAGTCACGACTGGACCTAATGGTCAGGGGTCCCTTTACCTTTACCACTACTAGAGCCCCCAGTGGAAGAATGGTGTTGAATAGTCTCATTATCCCACTGGGGATTATGGGACTGATCACATCCCCAGAAGCAAAAGACTTTCTCCCAGGGCTCTGGAGGAGACATAGCTCCCCATCTACTTTCTTCTCTTGCCTCAAGATAGATTACCAAGCCTTGGGAAAAGGTGCAGGAAGGTAGGATCTGCTCTCCTTACTGGGCAAAAAAGGTAAAGGTAAAGGACCCCTGACAGTTAAGTCCAGTTGCGAACGACTCTGGGGTTGCAGCGCTCATCTCACTTTACAGGTTGAGGAAACCGACATTTGTCCACAGACAGTTTTTCCGGGTCATGTGGCCAGCATGACTGAGCCGCTTCTGACGAAACCAGAGCAGCGCACGGAAATGCCATTTACCTTCCCACTGGATTGGTGCCTATTTATCTGCTTGCACTTTGATGTGCTTTCAAACTGCTAGGTTGGCAGGAGCTGGGACCAAGCAACGGGAGCTCACCCCCTTGTGGGGATTCAAACCGCCAACCTTCTGATCGGCAAACTCAAGAGGCTCAGTGGTTTAGACCATAGCGCCACCCATGGGCACAGGCTCTTCGCCTTACTGGGCACAGGCTCACCTCGAAGCTTCCTGCAAGGAAACAGGAAATGCTTGTGGCAGCCATAATTTAGGAGCAGTCATTTCTCAGTCTGCACCAGTGTTCACCTCATGAAAGAACCTGTGGTAGCCAATGACAACGCTACTAGTATCCTGCCCCAAATGGCTACTTGCTGCTTGCCACCAGCCATTCTCAACTTTGTGCTGCTTCTCACTGCTTCACTAAGCCATTAGCTCTGGCCTTGTTGATCTGTGAGACATTGCAAAGGTCCATATACCAGCAATAGCAGCTGCAGAACTTAGGCTAGCTTGCCTTGCTCATCTGCACTGTTACACCCACCAGGGATCCTCAGTGCTTCCTGATAAAACAATGCTTCCTACTTTAGAAAATGCTACCCAAACACCACCCAAATACCCACTGATTTTTGTGAACTGTTAATGAAGCAACCTGCTTCTTTAGCCATAGAAAATGTTAGGAAAAGTGAGGGACATTCCTGAGTCTCTAGCCAGCAAGCCTCAACATGTGCTTGACCACCCCAAGCGTGGCTCACTGTTTTTGTGTTGTTTTGTTTTTGTGAGGATAAAAGAGACAAAATCACTGTATATACCAATGTGAACCCCTTTGAAGAAAGGTAGAGTACAAATGCAATAACTGATAAAACTAAATACAGGTCGGAAAGTGCAGTCCTATAACCGTTTACTTGGAAATAGGAATCTTGGGTTTTAATGGCTTAGTAGGATCATAGCCTTTGAAATGCCATTAAATGTCAAATGGGTTTGTCATTTCATCCAGTTGCAATGCTGATGAACTAGGTTCATCTACTTAAGATTTTATGTTTCATGGTAGTGTTTATCAAATTTGTTGTGACACAACTGAATAATACGTAGTTCAATTTCCACTTCACATTTAAACATTATTTTAGGATTTGACCTTTCTAAGCAGTGATGGAATTTCTCCTTTTCTGAAAGTAGGAAAGGATACACACAAGAATACGTTGATGGTTCCCGTTTGAGCTGCCCAGAGTGGCTGGGGTGCTTCTATTATTATTGTTGTTGTTATTGTTGTTGTTGTTGTTGAGCTGCCCAGAGTGGCTGGGGTGCTTCTATTATTGTTGTTGTTGTTGTTGTTATTATAATATTCCTAAACTTAGTATCATGTCTGAAACCTGGAGTGTGGTCTGCTTTGCCAGTGTGGTATAGTGGTTAAGAGCGACAGACTCGTAATCTGGTGAACCGGGTTCGCTTCCCCACTCCTCCACATGCAGCTGCTGGGTGACCTTGGGCTAGTCACACTTCTCTGACATCTCTCAGCCCCACTCACCTCACAGATTGTTTGTTGTAGGGGAGGAAGGGAAAGGAGAATGTTACCCGCTTTGAGTCTCCTTGGTGTAGTGATAAAGCGGGATATCAAATCCAAACTCTTCTTCTTCTTTTCTCAAAAAACAACAACCCCACAATGCAAAGCCAAGACTGATCTTCACTTGGTAGTCATGGTTCCTTTGAGTGAAAGAAACTTCAGTCTCTGGTTTGGACATAATACTTAGCCAGGGGTTGTGGCTTGTTGCTTCTGCTCACACTAGTAGAGGACTGAAGCAAAAGCATGATAATCATGGTTAACCATGATAATGCTGGCAATTCAAACATAACCTGCAACAGCTGTTGTAATTATTAACCAAGTTTTGACATCACCTTCAGGTAATGCAAAGACAAGTAATCAGTCATGACAAAATTTAACTCCTCAACAATTCTGTTGTTAGAATAATGTTAACACACCTAGACTGAGGCCCGTGAACATCCAAATATTGTGACTGGAATAGATATTTAATGACATGTTTCAGCCAATGGGGCTCAGAGTTAGTTCATGCGGCCATTCTTATATCTAGAGATGTGGGTCAATGGTGTTTCATACTTTTATATTATATTGCTCATCATTCAGTGACCTGTTGTTAAAATGTTTTGACAAGTCAATGGGCGTCACTCAGCTTCCTCTGTTGGCTTTGCCAGTGGGACTTTTTGTGTCTAAAAACTTCAGGGAGGGAACCTGGAATATCCCTAAGAGGGCTTAGATATCTTAGGTATGCCCACAGCTAAGCCCTGCATTGATAGCTATTTTTTAATTACACATTATGTAAGATGGAATGATAGCTGATTAAGGTGCCATACCCTCTCAAAGCGTTTTTGGATCTCAAGAAAAGTATAGGTGAGGCTCTGGTGTACTTCCTTTTTATTTTTATAATTACCATTCATTAATGCTAAGCCATTGTAGCCTTCCATAATTTGAGTGGTGAATCTGCTCAGGAAATTAATTTCCTTTAATGAATAATATTTACTGTCTGCTTAATTTTATGCTGTGCCTTTGTAACAAATTATTGTAAGTGCATTTTTGGATGTGTTGCATGATGGAATTGATTCTTGCTTTGAGAATTGCTAATTTGATGCTTTAGTTTATTTCCAAGGTTGAATGTGAACCTTTATAATAAGTAATGGAAAGGATATGAATTCTACTCACTTAGTTCCATGAAGATTGCAAAAATGAAACAAAAACTTGGAAAGTGTTTAGGATTTATTTCAGTTGTCTGCACAGAACACCACGCTTCTGGGTAGTTGCTTGGGGCAAAGGTTGGGCAGTAGCCGCTGGAATTTCCACTTGATGCTGGAAGAAGCCCACCCGTAACGTTTTATGAATGTCTTGAACTCTGGCACCCTCCTAAACTTACGTTACTTTTTGAGCCCTCAACTCTTGGCAGCTATGTTTTTCTCAGGCACAGCTGCATGTATTATGCAATGTGCAAAGGGATCTATAAGTTGAGGTACTAATCCAACACTGAGAAGTCTAGAGCAGAACATCTCCTGAAACCAGTTAGCCAGAGAATAATTCACAAGGAGAGAAGTAGATATGGCCAAAAAACCCTTGTGTTCCCTGTCTATCCGTCCACGGTTAGCATAACTGTTTGGGTGCTGCTACTTCAGCACACTTTCCAATTCTTTTTCTTCCTCCTGAGGCCCATCCCATAGGTTTATTATTATTATTATTCAGAAATATACAAGGACAGCTTAAACTCTTATAAGGTAAAGGGACCCCTGACCATTAGGCCCAGTCGTGACCGACTCTGGGGTTGCAGTGCTCATCTCGCTTTATTGGCTGAGGGAGCCGGCATACAGCTTCCGGGTCATGTGGCCAGCATGACTAAGCCGCTTCTGGCGAACCAGAGCAGCGCATGGAAATGCCGTTTACCTTCCCGCCGGAGTGGTACCTGTTTATCTACTTGCACTTTGATGTGCTTTCGAACTGGTAGGTGGGCAGGAGCAGGAACTGAACAACAGGAGCTCACTCCGTCATGGGGATTCGAACCACCGACCTTCTGATTGGCAAGCCCTAGGCTCTGTGGTTTAACCCACAGCGCCACCCGCGTCCCAAACTCTTATAGTGTGTACATAATAACACTGATAAACACACAGCTATATACACAAAACTGCTTTAAAAGGAAGATATGTGATAATCATAAATAATCATAAATCAGTTAAGCTTGTAAAGTAAACATAGATTTTTTTAGTCATGGTGTGCTTGCTAAAACAAAATTTTTCGCAGGTGTGTGAAAAGTACAGTGAGGGCACCTGAGCAATGCTCAGGTAGGTAGGAAGGTCATTCCAAAACACACTAAAAGATGTTGCCGGATCCGACGAAAACCAGCAGCGGAATGAAAGGGACGTGCTGCCGTGGCCGCCTTTGAGCTGCTAAACCCCGCCCCAAGCCTCCACCTGATTGGTTGGCTACCTGGGGGCGTGGCGCGGCAGCCAGGCCAGCTGGGCAGGGGCTGGAACGCCCCCTGCCAACACTGGGAATGGCTCCTGCTCACAACTCCTCCCCTCTGTGAGGAGGAGAGGCTTTGCCAGATGCCAACCAACCAACTATCCATTGCCAACCTAAGCACACCTACCTACCTGAAAGAAGAGTAACCATCCTGACTGACCCTATACCTTTCTTTTTTCTATCTCCCAGAACTGTCTGATGTAGTAGATAAAACAAGAGGTGGGGCCCTGTCCGCTTCTGCCCTTGGGACAGAATTCATGCCCATCACAGGAATGGGTGATGTGCATGATAGTTATTGCACATAACAATTTCCATTTATACAATTAAAATAATAGCACTCTGTGCTTTATAAAGCAAATGGCATATTCAACTGGAAGTCTTCAGTGAGTAGTAAAATATCTGCAATGCAGAACTGACTTCATTTGCAACAAACGGGTGCATTATGTGTGATTCACTAATCTGTTCCATGTACATTTTTTAATTTAAAAAATACATACAGAAATACCACTGGTGGAGTTGGGTGGGTGGGTGTAGTGCTTTGTTTCTAAAAAAAAAGTTTAGGGGTGCTCTCATTTTCCTGCTCACACTGAAATACTGCCCCCCAACAAGACCAAACTTAGATTCACAAAATGTTTTGGGGTATGCGTCCCCCTGCGTCCCCCCAGAAAAAAGCATTAGGTGGGTAGATAGGGAAAGGTAATGCCTGCTTTTCCAGAATTCACTCTTCCTCCCAACCATGGCCCCAGAGCAGCATGTGCATTAAGGTCCTTCAACGTCAACTTTAAGTGGTGCAAACTGAAGTCAAACTGTTGGAGGAGTTACAGTGGCTGCATGACTTTTCTTCTCTCTGCGCTCCTCCCAGTGGCCATTCCTTAGCCTGCAAGGGATTCCCACATGGTGGGGTTGATGTTGCCAGCCTTCATGTCGTGTTTGTAACACAGAGTTGGCCCACCAACAGGCCTGGTGCCTACAAAGGAATTTCAGAAATAGACTGGAAAGAGAAGCTGCTGAATTACAACTTATCACCAAACTCAAAACCATGGAGAAACCTGGTCTGAACAAAGACCTTGGATTCTTATCTCATTATACATGACAAAGCCATTTTTCACCTTCTCACCCCTTGCTTTTTCCTGTAAGACCTATTGCAGTCGTTAAGAGTCGTCAACAGGCTCATCACAGCTATCTGCCAATCACCCATTCCCACCACCCTTCTGAGTAATACCCCTCCCCACCTTCTCACTATATAGAAGGGTCTGGAAACTTCTGCTTCAGTGTATCTGAAGAAGTGTGCATGCACACGAAAGCTCATACCAAGAACTGACTTAGTTGGTCTTTAAGGTGCTACTGGAAGGAATTTGTTTTGTTTCATCATAGAGCACATCCTTCGGATCCTGCCATTTTCTATTCTGTAGCCAGTGTAGATGTCGCTGAGACAGGAGTGCAAACATGCTGGGAATGTGGGCATAGGAGAGCACATCTTTGTTTATGACTCTGCCCTGTGATGCCCAAAATAGCTCTGATGCAGTACATGTAGAAGACATTGAGGCAGGTGTAAGTTGCCCATGTCTCGTGGTAGTAGTGAGGTTGGCAAAAATGGTGGGACTTGACATGCTTTCTCCAGTAATCAAAGTTGTTAGGCCTTCCGCTAGTGATAGTTTAATGGTGATAGTTTAGTTTAGTGGTGATAGTTTGTTAAACTGACCTGAAAGTTTGTGTGCCACTGTACCTAAAAGTGCAAATTATTTTGTTTATTTGTCTTCTATTGGATGTTGCACATGGAAGGATATAAATTTAACCAACAAATATGCATGTTTGTATCGCCCAGTTTAGAACCTTGTGCCCTCCAAATGTTTTAAACTACAATTTTCATCTTCCACAGCCAGCTTGGCTATGCATATTGATACCTGTTTTCCCCTAGCTGCAATTTTCTTTTATTGGGTCAGTTTATACTGGAATTGCTTGTATTTTTGGTGAATTTGTATGCTCTTGTCAGGGCACAAGTGTTCAAATTGTGTAGTTCTGGATGACATGTTTCCCTCCATATTTTCATTTCATAGCTCTGAAAATAAGGACACGTTATTCCTTGCTCAGCAGTTTCTCTAAAGTATTGGATGCCATTATAGATTTATGATACAACTGATCAGAATCTGAAGAGAGGTTAAACCATGGAGGAAAAATAAAATGACCGGTAATTAAATTTGGAGAAATGTTTTCTTCGGAAAATTTATTGCCTTTAAGTAAATGTTGGTTTAGCTAATGGGGCCCGTGTAGGAAGAGGGAGAACGCTGAACCAACCTTAGATGTGCATGATAGTTATTGCACATAGCAATTTCCATTTATACAATTAAAATAATAGCACTCTGTGCTTTATAAAGCACATGGCATATTCAACTGGAAGTCTTCGGTGAGTAATAAAATATCTGCAATGCAGAACTGACTTCATTTGCAACAAACGGGTGCATTATGTGTGATTCATTAATCTGTTCCATGTACATTTTTTAATTTAAAAAATACATATAGAAATGTGCAGTGTGTGTTCACTTAAAACTTTTCTGTACTGATACAAACTATAGCATCCTGATTTAAAATACAACTATTAATTTCACAACAAAATCACCCTAATGTATAAGTTCAACCAATCTTATATAAATCCAGTAATTCTCTCTCTTTTTTTCTATACATGTTGCTATAACAAGCACTTGTTTGTAAGCTGTCAGTTCTTCTACAAAGCAATGTATGCTACATTATCCAGTAACCTGTGCAGGTGAATTGAAAATTCAGGTTATTAAATAAATCATTAATCCAAAATGCTTTCTGTTCCAGAGTTATTTACCTTTGTGTTATCTATAACTAATCACAAATTTGCTAATGCATTTCATAAAATCTTTCATGATACATGTTCTCAAAAGAAGCAAAAATAATAGTCTTTGCAAAACAGTTTGTCTGGTTTAATTACAAAACCAAACCAAGCATATTTCATCATTTTTGTTAGATTGGGTAGATTTTTACTCTGGTCTCGCTTGTGAAGTAAGAATTGATGCTGACTTTTCCTGTCAGTGACCTGCAACCATAGCACCCAAAAGCTTATTTGCCACCCACACCCTGTCTAATTGCATCCCTCTGGGAAAATTCCAAGTACAATGGTACCTCGGGTTATAGACGCTTCAGGTTACAGAGACTTCAGGTTACAGACTCCACTAACATAGAAATAGTACCTCAGGTTAAGAACGTTGCTTCAGGATAAGACAGAAATTGTGTGCTGGCAGCACGGCAGCAGCAAGAGGCCCCATTAGCTAAAGTGGTACCTCAGGTTAAGAACAGTTTCAGGTTAAAAACAGACCTCCAGATCGAATTAAGTTCTTAACCCAAGGTACCATTGTACTCCATGTTTGTGGCCTTTTCCTTGCCTATTTTGGGAGCATCTAGCCCTCTTCTTCTGTTATGCTGTCAGTTTGGGTAGTTTGAGGTGCCCCTAAAGTGATGAAAGAGTGATGAGGCAGAAGAAACTTCTAAAAGGTCTTTGGCTTCTTCCATTAGCCCATTGTTGTTGTACCATTCATTTCATTATTAATAATACATATGTATATATATTTATAATAAACAACACACAAAAGCTTATACCCAGAACAAACTTACTTGGTCTCTAAGGTGCTACTGGACAATGTTTTAATTTTTAAAATTTATTTTGACTGTGTCAGACCAACATGGCTACCTACCTGAATCTCTACTTTTGTGTTCACCTTAAATCAACTTTTGGTGTTATATCAATACTGTGGGACCCAGGACAGTGTTGTTTATATTGCACAATTTTTTATTTTTTTAATTCATTACATTTTTAAAATTATTTTATTTATTTTGATGAAAGTAGAGATGGGAGAGTTCTCTGGATCCCAGATTGCTACCCAATCTCCTAAAGGTAAAGGTAAAGGGACCCCTGACCATTAGGTCCAGTTGCGGACAAATCTGGGGTTGCGGCACTTATCTTGCTTTACTGGCTGAGGGAGCCGGTATACAGCTTCTGGGTCATGTGGCCAGCATGACTAAGCCGCTTCTGGCAAACCAGAGCAGCGCACGGAAACGCCGTTTACCTTCCCACCGGAGCAGTACCTATTTATCTACTTGCACTTTGACGTGCTTTCGAACTGCTAGGTTGGCAGGAGCAGGCACCAAGCAACGGGAGCTTAACCCATCGCAGGGATTCAAACTGCCGACCTTCTGATTGGCAAGCCCTAGGCTCCTAGTGTACCATATATTCACATGTATTCAGTAAAAGTCTGCTTTTGGGGAATTTGCAATGCTACCCTCAATATCTTTACTGGAAACTAATGTGCACACAAAGAACTGCAGTAATAGACAACCAAGAGGAAACCTGTGGATTTTCACTGTGACTTAGAAGGGAATTGTGGGTACTGAGTCCACCATACCATGTTCAAACTAATTATGACTACATAATGGGTCTCCGGCAGAACTTGTCGAACTGGGGCAATGCTCTCCCTCTGTTCAAGGGATTCAGATTGAGTTCAAAATAAGACTATTGGTCTTGTCTCTTCCTTATAGGGACTCTTTTCTTAGTGTGGTAAACAAGCAAGGGGGGAAATCCCTGTTAGAAAAGCACAGGATCTTTAGAAAACAAAACAACAACATAGCTTAGAGGCAAAGGAAGTCATTGTAGATCCATCCCACGGGACTGATTGATTTCCCCTCACTTTTCTTTCAGTTTTAGAGCTTGCTTAAGGCACTGGCTTCATCACTTGAGCATCTGAGCATCTTTCTTTAGCAACCATGGCTCATTCCCTCTGAGGGGATAAATCTGTGTCAGGGCTGTACCACTTCAGAATGTTGATGGGGGTCATATGACTGAATGTTCTTCAATAGATGAATCCCTGCACAGAGAAAGATAAAGCTGGAGAAAAACATATCTAGCCTGGCCTACACCCTTGACATAACTGCATGGTGTTTTCCGGAGTTTTTTAATGGTGCATATTTCAGCATTTGAACTCTCAACTGCACTTCAGAGAGTAAATAAAGACTCAAATAACAATGCCTTCAGCATTTAAAATCTAAAAATTAACATTGTTTAAAGATTGCCCTGGGGTTTCCTGAACAGAGTTCTTTGTTCTGTACCAGATCTCCAATAGTTATGGTGTTGTGTTAGGTCTAGTGTGACCCACGTTCAGCATCAACAATCAGACATGAAGTTCACTGGGTGATCTTAGTTCACTTGCTGTCTCTCAGTCTAACTTCCCTTACAGGTTCAGGCATTGTAGCCACGTTGGTCTGACGCAGTCAAAATAAAAAATAAGAACTGTCCAGTCGCACCTTAGACACCAACTAAGTTTGTTCTGGGTATAAGCTTTCGGGTGCATACACACTTCTTCAGATACACTGAAACAGAAGTCACCAAAACCTTATACAGTCATACCTCAGGTTAAAGTCGCTTCGGGTTAAATCTTTTCAGGTTGCGTCCTGCGGCGGCCTGGAAGTAATGGAACTAGTTACTTCTGGGTTTCGCGCATGCGCAGATGCTGAAAATGACGTCATGTGCAGAAGCAGCGAATCACGGCACGCGCAGGCGCGGGTTGCACTCGGCTCAGGATGCGAACGGAGCTCTGGAATGAATCCCGTTCGCATCCGCAGGTACCACTGTATATAGTGGGGGGGGGGGGTTTCCCTTACAGGGTTATTGTGAGGATAAACTATGGGGAGAACTATGCAGCACTCCTTTGAAGAGGGGTGAAATAAAAATTTAATAAATAATTTTAACTTGCTGTTTCAACTGCATGTCCATCACAGTTAGCAATGTGCACCTGCAACACCCAAACCAGGGTGCTCAGTGAACCTAGTCCACTGTTTTTGATTGCTCACTCTTCTCAGTGCATGAGACTGAAATTCTGTTTTTAATATGTAAACAAATAGGGGCAGGATTTGTCCTATGCCTTGTCACCTGGATAAAAAAAAATGTGAGTGTTTTAGCATCTTATACATTCTTATTTGAGAAGTAAGGACCTTTGTGTAAGACTGGATGGTAAGAGTGCATAATGCAATTAGAGCTCTGCTATAATTGTGCTGTTGTGGCCCCCCCCCAATCTTTTGGCAGTTTTAAAATTATTTTTCAGTTAATATTTTAATTTGTAAACTACCTTAAGTGCATTGGCAACATGTGATATATAAATGCATTAAATAGTGTGTTGTGTGCATACTTATATTTAAATCAAAGGTGAAGGTCAATCATATGCATATCTTATTTGGAAATAAATCCAAATAAATAGCCTTGGTGTGTTTGGAGGGTTTTGTCACCAGGTGGTGATTGATCGCCACTGTCTTTGCCTTCTGTTAAGAGTAATTTTGGAGTTTATGCATATGAAATGGAAGCATAAATGAATATTAATTATTGACATTTAATGGCACATGAATATTACTATTAAGTTAATTTGGTTTTATACAAATATTTCATCCAAAGTCATTTAATATTACGTTTTAGCTGCATTGCTGTGTTATTTAAATTTAAGTAAAGGTAAAGGGACCCTTGACATTTAAGTCCAGTCGTGAACAACACTGGGGTTGCGGCGCTCATCTTGTTTTACAGGCCGAGGGAGCGGTGTTTGTCCACTTCCACAGACAGTTTTTCCGGGTCATGTGGCCAGCATGACTAAGCTGCTTCTGGCGAAGCCAGAGCAGCACAGGAAACACCATTTACCTTCCCACCGGAGCGGTACCTATTTATCTACTTGCACTACATGCTTTCGAACTGCTAGGTTGGCAGGAGCAGGGACCGAGCAACGGGAGCTTACCCCGTCGCAGAGCCTCGAACCGCCAACATTCCGATCAGCACACCCAAACAGCACAGTGGTTTAAACCACAGCACTACCCGCGTCCCTTATTTAAATTTAAGTGAGATTAAATCACATCACTTGTCTCTTAATTTCCATGCAAGCCTAGAAACAAGTTAAACTGTACCTGTGTTGCATAGATGTTTTAGTGAAATATGTAAATTCATCAAACGGTTGACAGTCTTCTTACTAAACATTTGTTTTCACTCTTTTTAGAAAGCTTTTCCTCTTCTTTGTTTCTTTTTTCAGTAGAATACAAGCAATGGAGCTGGACACAAACATAGCTTTCCCTGGACAGAAAGACTCATCCTGTCCAGAGAAGGTTTTTGATCAAGTGGAGTTGATTCCCCCTCTCCCTATAGCCCCCAGCACCCCTCTCCCCTGCTCCACTTTTCCAGGGGGGTCCCTGGACCCTCCAGAAGAGAGTGGGTGGTGGTGCTGGGGACTACAACGAGAGAGGAAAGCAGAAGAAAGATTCTTTACTCTGCTATGGGGATCTCCCCTGAATAAAATCAGCAGTAGTGAAGTCTTGATCCAGCCCATTATAAACTCTGAGTAAATATTTTAATACAAATATTGTGAGTCTGGGGGGGAAAAAATGCTCTTCCTTTCAAACTGCAAGTCCGGCTAAGGGTTATCTGGAACGGTGTGTGTACTTTTTTTCAAAAATGAGTTCTTCATTGCTACATTTTTGAAAAGTGATTGTTTCGTTGTTGTTGATAGCAAGTCATTCATTCTAAGGTAATGTGCATAATTCAGATCTATAGTGGTCCGGATCAGCTTGAAATACCTGTTCTTAAACAGAAGTCCTTTGTATGATATAGGAATCTACCTAAGTATTTCTCTCTTTTTTTCCTCCTTAGGGACCTTAGTGAAAACCAGATTCATGCCATTCCTAGAAAGGCTTTCCGTGGAGCTGTAGACATTAAAAACCTGTAAGTATTTTTTAATTCCTTCATAATAAAAAGTTAACACCATTTCATTTATTTTATACATAAATCTATATTTGGCTATGCACTTCATTAAGTAATATATGGTGATGCCATATTACTTAAATTGGATTTAGTAACGAAAACTAAAGAATATCGCATGCTAATTTTACATCTGTGTTAATGTCTGAAATGGACTATGTCTTTCCCTGATCAAAAGTGCACTTAGTGTTTATGTTCTTAGTTGAAAATTATTTTAATTGTAAGTATTTTTAAACATTTCAACTCAACAGCATATATATTCCTTACATTAGATTTTTATTTTAAAAATAAAGGCAATGAAATTTTTAGCATTCCTGAAGAATAAAAACATGTTGCCTCAGAGTTTCCCAAACTTGGACCTCCAATTGTCTTTGGACTACGCTTCCCATCGTCCCTGATCACTGGCCTTTCTAGCTAGGGATGATGGGAGTTGTAGTAAGTAAGAAAGAAAGAAACCCTGGCCTAGGGTAACCATCTCAAAAAAGGCCACACACTGTTTTTGCAGACTTTCAAAATATAGAGAGATATATTATAGAGTTGATACTTTATTAACCAGTTACCACATTTCAAGTATTATCTCAGTTCTTCAAGCAGTTGGGCTACAACCAATCCAAGGATTTTAATATTTATTTTCTTACTGTTATTTTCTTATTTACATATATTAATGGCCTCATTTACATGATCGTATCTTGGATTTGTAAACCAAGTTATGAATGATCCTGGTGGTTCTATGGGATGCACACAACCATTTCCATTCCTTCCCTTCTCAGCACACCATAATTAAATTTTGATGTCTTCTAGCAACCACAGTTTCCCATTAGGTCCAGATCAGAAAATTATGGTTACCAGGTTCGGAACAAGCCAAGATATTAATTCATCCTAAAATTGTGGTTTTAGACCCTATATAGTTCCAAACATGGAACAGGAACTATATTTTCCTGTTTTAGATACAATGGGAAACGACATTTAATTGAAGACTTTCTTGCTCAACTGCAGAAGGGAAAGAGCGGCCCAGCTTGGCTTACTAAGACAAGAGATGCTCACCCATTCCAGGCGAATGTTCAAGCATTTCTCTGGGCTTGTTGATTTCTTAATTAATATGTGGCATGATAATTATTCACTCCCAAGGTTCTGAATTAAAAAGTGTGTGATTGAGTTACAGAAACACTTCCCTCCATTTTCTCTTAATTGGATGTAATGTGCTTTGAATATGTGAACCCTTCATCAAAACCAGTAAGACCCTTCTGGTCTTCTGAATGATGATGGTGATGATGATGATGATGATGATGATGTAGTTGTTATTGTTCTTCTTCTTAATGTTATTATTGAAAAGATCTTCGTTTTTTGTTTGGGTCTCATTTTTTCCACCTTCTTAACTACCAGCAATTGCAAAGATGCATTACATGTTTTACGCAACAATTACTTAAGCGTATATGCATGGTTAGTGATATATATGTATACTAGAAATTCAAGTGGCAGCATTTTAAACACCTGAAAGATAGATGTATAATAGATAAATAGGTACCACTCCAGCGGGAAGGTAGTTTCTGTGCGCTGCTCTGGTTCGTCAGAAGCGGCTTAGTCATGTTGGCCACATGACCTGGAAGCTGTCTGCAGACAAACGCCAGCTCCCTCAGCCAGTAAAGTGAGATGAGCACTCAACCCCAGAGTCCTCCGCAAGTGGACCTAATGGTCTGGGGTCCCTTTACCTTTTCAGGTAGATGATGCCTCCATTAAAAGCAAACGCGAATCTATTCCAGTCAATTACTGGCTGCATTGTGCTATTTTCATTTTGCCCATTATGTCTTTGAACTTACATGCCAAATGTTAAGCTATCTCCCCTACCCTCAATTATGCAAAACCACCAGTTCAAACTGTTGCATGATGAGTAGTTGCCCTTGAACTAGAGAGTAGTTCAGTTTATGTCTATGAAAATGCAGTTGAAGATCTTTCTGAATGCCTGCTATACTGCCACTATTATTTCCTGGATTGCTACTTAAGGGTCCGAGAAATTGACTAGCTGGAACACCAACCTGACTATTTTTGAACAGAACCTTTAATTCTCTCTTTACTGTGACTATCAAAGTGTGTCTTGAAATGATTCATAGTTGATACTAAAATCTATGTGAAACTTCATGAAACCAGTACCTCTGAAACTTATCAATTCTGAGTTTTTATAAAAGCGGTTAGTTGTAAATAAGTATGCAGTTAACTGTGGTCGATATGAATTGACTTTAAAATACTTGAGAAAATTTGGTAGATGCAAACGCAAATCAAAAAGGTCCATGTTAGAGCCAGTAACGAAGTTGGTGACCATATGCTCAAATGCTCTTGAGTGAAAAAGACTTGACGAGAAAAGTGGTGAGCTTGTTAGAATAGCCATTCCACAGTAACTGTGTGTGCACGTACTTAGGTGAGCATAAAGAAAAGTTGTTTCTAACATTGATCTATACAAGTTAAATTAAACTCCTGTAGCACTTCTGTTAGTGATTAAAGGAAGATCTACATCTGCTTCATGAATGTGTGCATTATCTACCTATCTGTTTATCTATCTATATAATGTATGTTTTATTACATGTATGAAATAAACAAAGTAGTTACAGAATAATCAAAACACAGCAGATTGGTTTTATCTGCTTTTGAAATCTTTGAGAGCTGCATTTACCATTTAGATATCAAAGAGATGAACCATTTCTTTTTTTATACAGTGCAAAATTGTGGGGAACAGACAATTATAAACAGAAAATTAAAGAGAACAAACCAATGGCCTGACCACCACTGATAACTAATAAGTTCATTAGGTAAAAGAAAAACCCCAAGGATGATAAGTAAATCTTAGATTTTTCCTTTCAACCTTAGCTTGACTTTGGACAGAAATGGTAATAACATTTTGTCTGCAGTATGTAGCTACAACTGGAGCGCAGAAGTATTTCTAAACACCACCCATTGATTTGAATATATAACTCTAGCAGGAGAAAGAAGTGTGAGACAGCAGGGAGTTACATGATTGAAGTGCTAATGCTTTCAGAGGAACTTAATAAAGAACCCCTGTGGTGTTTTGTGCACTCTCAACTGGGGGTGAAAAAGAGATAATATGTGTCAATATATGTGATCAGTAGTATATGTGTTTGGAAAGGGTAAATAAAGTTATTGCTTGCAGAATCCTTGAGGAAAGCTGTCACAGGTATTCTTGATAATTTCTAAAGTCTAAGGACAATTCTCTGATGCACATATATTTGAAATGAAATATTAAAGAAGCTTAATATGTTTAGATAATGAAAAATATTTACAGTAATGTTTCATAAATGAACAGAAACATTACTGTATTGCTTTGTGTTACGTAATAAAAATGAGACTCGGAGGAAGATGACGCCCACAAGGTGGGCAGACTTTATACAGCAGTTATTTTTTTTAAAAAAGGGCACAGACAATTGCTGGCGTCAAACCCCTTATGTGGATTTAGGATTTATTGGGAGGCAGGGCTATAAACATTTAACGGATCGTCACAATAGTTCAAAAAGGTACATGAAACCCATATAACCAGACTTTATGCACTTTGTGAAATGAATAAACCCCACACACAGTGATTTGCATGTGAAGATTTTCATGCATTTTAGACTGCTCCCCATGGCAATTCAGGTTTCTGTAGAGAAGATGTATGCACAAGGCTTTTTAAAAAAAGAACAAGTAGAGTTTCCCCAAGCTGGCAAATTAGAAGTAAGACTTTATTATGAACAGTTGCTATAGTCCAAGATCTCCTCTGGTGTCCATACTGCAGAAACAGTGTGTGGTACCCCTGGAGATTTCTTGAATAAGGCTTCCTGGCCCTTCATCGCACTGGTTTTTCCCTTGGTACCAAGTTCTTTCTCTCTGCTTCTATTCATTATAATACAACACTTTGCGTCTTCTTCTTCTCCTCTTGGGATAGGAGGATCTTTGCCTGCAGAGAGCCAGCTGTGGGCTCTGAGAGGCGGCTCAGCATCTGCTTTACAAGTGGTGCTATGGTAAGCCTCCGAGCCTCTTGGGCTTGCTGATCATAAGGTTGGCAGTTCGAATCTGCACAATCGCTCCCATTGCTCTGTCCCAGATCCTGCCAACCTAGCATGGTTTAGTCATGCTGACCGTATAACATGGAAAGCTGCCTGCAGACAAAGACTGGTTCCCTCAGCCTGAAAGTCAATTTTGACTGAACTTAACCATCCAGGGGTCCTTTACATGAGAATTCCATATATCCATAATTCAGATATGGTCTGAAGCTCAACATCAAACAAACAAAGATCATGGCCACTGGTCCCATCACCTCCTGGCAAATAGAAGGGGAAGAAATGGAGACAGTGAGAGATTTTACTTTCTTGGGCTCCATGATCACTGCAGATGGTGACAGCAGTCATGAAATTAAAAGACACCTGCTTCTTGGGAGAAAAGCAATGAGAAACCTAGACAGCATCTTAAAAAGCAGAGACATTACCTTGCCAGCAAAGGTCCGTATAGTTAAAGCTATGGTTTTCCCAGTATGGAAGTGAGAGCTGGACCATAAAGACGCCTGATCGCCAAAGAATTGATGCTTTTGAATTATGGCGCTGGAGGAGATTCTTGAGAGTCCCATGGACTGCAAGAAGATCAAACCTATCTATTCTGAAGGAAATCAGCCCTGAGTGCTCACTGGAAGGACAGATCGTGGAGCTGAGGCTCCATTATTTGGCCACCTCATGAGAAGAGAAGACTCCCTAGAAAAGACCCTGATGTTGGGAAAGGGGGAGGGCACAAGGAGAAGGGGACGACAGAGGACGAGATGGTTGGACAGTGTTCTCGAAGCTACCAGCATGAGTTTGACCAAACTGCAGGAGGCAGTGGAAGACAGGAGTGCCTGGCGTGCTCTGGTCCATGGGGTCACGAAGAGTTGGACACGACTAAACGACTAAACAACAACAACAAATAATTTTAACAACCTCACAATAGCTTCATTTTTAATTTTTTTTTTAAGTATTTGCATTTTTGGATAGAGAAAACATTATTTAACTGGCAGGGATCTTAAAAACACAGTCAGAAAGACATACACTACTTTCCAATAGGCCTACTAGGATCACTAAACATATTAGGAGGAAAGAGTTTGATTCTTACACCTCAGCTGTTACCATGTTATTCAATCAGACTAGTATTTTGCCTAATTTTTATTTAGTATTTGGGTTTGTTGACACTCTTAAGAATACCTTCCCTGCTGAGTAAAGGATAAGATTTGGCGATAGAAGGGGGAGGGTTTCTTCAGCCAGTGGCAACTTCTTAAATAACTTTTGCATTGATATTTTTCTCTCTGACCAGTATACTCTCAATAGCCTTTTCAAAATCAGTTGCCGCTATTCCACGCTACCTCAAAGAACATGAAACAAAGAGAAAAAACACTACATTTTAATCAGCAGTCTTGCTGCCAAGAAAATGGTTTGTGCCAAGTTTTATCCCAGAGTGAACAGGAAAAAAATGTGGGAAAGCAGCAAGTTTGAAAACTGCTATCCAGCCTCGGCTACAGCAGTGTTTGGAAGACATCATTAAAAGAAGGACCCCCCAACTTCTTCTTTTTTTCAGATGCACCTGAACTCATGCCAATTTAGGAGAAGAAATCTGCCTTTCAGCTCTTGTAGGACAAGATTTGCTCGAGTGCTTTCTGTGCCGTTAAATCTTTCCCTTTGTGTATAATATGGATGATTTAGGAGCAGCTGTGTCAGTGCTGATTTATACATTGACAGCTAAGGATAATAAGATATGGGGCCAACATACTGCTCACCCTTTTACAGATTAACCTGCAGACTGCATTAGGCAAATTTGATGGCATTAAAAGATTTTACCAATTTGTCTGGAAACAATTTCTCTTTTGTGTTGTGTCAGGGGATAACATTTCATGCCATTGTACTAATTTAAATGGCTTAGATAAATTACTCTGGAGGTTAGAGAACTGTACTGGATATATTATTTTGGCCCTTTAAAATAAAAAGCCTATTAACTAAATTGTTAAATGCCCTTAATTAGTTAAAATGGAAAGTGCCTGGGAATTTTTAAAAAAATACTCTGCAACACAAACATTGCACCAAAATGATTAACTGCAGTGTCTAGAAAATGATTGTTCTAGCAGACAAGTAACATACTGCAGTGAAGAATACAGGAAAAATAGGGAACAATACAGTGTGAAATTTTATTGTGCAAGTGAATGAGAACAGTGTAAGAGCAATACTGCACCCTTGTACTTCTTCCATTAATCCCAATGGACTGAACTCCTAGGGAGTATATTTCTGAGGGTATACAGTCCTTGATCATGCCTGCAAATACTCTTGCTTCCAGTCCTACTGCCTCTCAAGTTACAATGAAGCCTTGTAGTAAACGTAAAGGTACCCCTGACCGTTAAGTCCAGTCGCAGACACCTCTGGGGTTGCAGTGCTCACCTCGCTCTATAGGCTGAGGAAGCCAGCGTACAGCTTCCAGGTCATGTGGCCAGCATGACTAAGCCACTTCTGGCGAACCAGAGCAGTGCACGGAAACACCGTTTACCTTCCCGCCACAGCGGTACCTATTTATCTACTTGCACTTTGACGTGCTTTCGAACTGCTAGGTGGGCAGGAGCTGGAACCGAACAATGGGAGCTCACCCTGTCTTGGGGATCCAAACCACTGACCTTCTGATTGGCAAGCCCTTGGCTCTGTGGTTTAGACCACAGCGCCATCCGCGTCCCTAAGCCATGTAGAGGTAATCCCAAATTCAAGGGCTTCTTACGTACTGTAGCTCTTTAGCACTCCTGGCATGCAGCTTTCCTGCAGTCAGTTAGAAACAGGTGTTGTTCCATACAGCACTTCATATAGAACTTTATTCCTCTTTGGAGGGGTGACATGCAGGCTGCACCTGGCCCACCAAGCTGCTGCAGATCTGAGCAGGGGATAAAGTGCCCTGCCTGCTGTTTATAAGAGTGAAAGGCAGCATTTCCACCTTTCACAGAACAAAGTTGTAGTGGGGAAAGAAGCAGTGGCTTTTACTTTGCACAGAATGATCTGTGTGAAGTTAAAAGGCAGCATTTTCAGCCAGCCACAACACCAGTACTAGAATGGGGAAGCCCAGAAACACTGAGTGTGCAGAGAAAGGCGGGGGGCAGGAAAGATGGAGGAAGAGTATGCTGAGTGCCTGGATACCTGTGTATGTGTGGTGTGTTCAGGTACACACTAGCCATTCCCACTGCTTGTGTGTGGCCCACAGAGATGGGACTGTCAATTCAGCCCTTGAACCAGAAAAGGGTTGCCACCCCTGCTGTACAGCACTGTATTATTCATTGTTACGGTTCCGTAACACAAATGCACACATTGCTGCATGAAATGTAGAAATAAAAAGCAAACACACAAAAAATGTTTGTACACATTGTGTGATAAAAATAATAATATTTGCATTAGCTCATTTGCGGTTCCATGAAAGTGAAATGGGTTTTTAAAAGAAGTATAGGACAGAAACTGGCTGTTGGAAAATAGCGGGGGACAGGACTGTATGGTGTGGCAT
The DNA here is from genome assembly GCF_964252035.2 of Podarcis erhardii. Classification (NCBI taxonomy): domain Eukaryota; kingdom Metazoa; phylum Chordata; class Lepidosauria; order Squamata; family Lacertidae; genus Podarcis; species Podarcis erhardii. The sequence goes on from NC_138512.1 coordinate 9,840,674, forward strand.
CGATACAAGCAGCCAATGTAGGTTAAAGCCCCAACGCTCAAATTTTGGGTAGAGAAATGAGGACACTGAATCTAGATCCCTGCTGCCTCTCACAATAGCTGTTCTTCGGATCTTAGTAATTTTGCAAGGACATAATGAGTGAAGTATTCAGTAAGTGTAGGCATGAAAGGGAGGATGCAAAAAGGCACAGGTGAGTCAATAGTGATTCCAACATCCCATTCCTGCTAAGTCATCCACCCGTTGAGACCCTATGAGCGTATATGTAAAATTAAGATTTGCACCTGTTTACCTCGAATTGCATTTTTCATTTTACCACCCATTCACCTAGTTTGGAGAATTCCTTTTGGAACAATTTACCATTCTTCTTTGTTTTAACAACCCTGAACAATTACAGTTATGAGCAAACTTGCTCACCTCGCTGCTCACTCCTAACTCTGGATCATTTATGAGCAAGTTAAAAGGCGCAGATCCCAGTATCAAAGTAATACAGGAAAACTATTGTTCTATCAAGAGGGTTGACATACAAATTTGCTTTGGAATGTAATTCTTTTAAGCAAAGTGTGTTCTCCCTCATGGAGAGCACAGGTTGCGGGCGGGGCTGACAAGACACCTCACTGTTACTAGGCAAATGGTTTGGCCATCCTTTAAGCAGGGGCGGGCTGTTACTGGGGAAATCTAGATGTTGCCATTTGTTGATTGACAGCCCTATTTGTTAAATACAATGCTTGCAGCGAGGAACTTCCTTTTTTCGCTGCTTACTTCGGATCACCCGCCCTCCCTTCCTTAATTTTAGGCTGTTTGCTTGACCTTGCTATGCCTGTCATGGGGTCGTCTGCTTTGGGGCAGGGGCCCAGTAGGAATTTTGTCCATTTGGCTGATTAGTGTGTGCCACTTGGTTTTTGCCTACTGCGTAGCAAATCGTCACAACTTGTAAGGTTTGCGGTTAGGCATTGGTCTTGGAATTGGTTGGTGGAGGGGTATGGATTCGGCTGTGCTTGCCCCTCCAAAATGCTGCTGGTGGTGAAGGGGTATGGATTCGGCTGTGCCTGCCCCTCCAAAATGCTGCTGGTGGTGAAGGGGCATGGATTTGGCTGTGCCTGCCCCTCCAAAATGCTGCTGCTGCTTCAAGGGTTTACCGTTAAAGGAACCCAGGGGCTCCCCATGCTTTTGTCCGAAACCCCCTGACAAGGGGCTAGGGCCATGCAAGCCCCTGGGAGCATCTGGGGAGAGATGAGACATGGTTCCCAGTCCCGTCTCTCTCCCCAGGTAACTTACCCTTGCTGACTTCGCGGGGGGGGGTGAATGTCAGAGCTGTCCCCGTGCGGAGTCAGTTAGTGCTACCAATGCCTAAGCAACCACTCACGTTGCTGTAATTTGAATAAAGTTGTGGCCAAAATTATGCCAAAAACCTTAAACAAAAATTAAGTGTCAATTGTGTTTTTCTTTGGGGGGGGGGTGTCTTGGGGACCTTGACGCGCAACCAGTTGTTATTGATGTTATGGTAGCATTATGTTATGTTGTATATTCTCTCTCTTTCTCTCTCTGAGAGTAAGTGTTGGCCCTGTGTTGTAGGTACAATTTACTAAACAATGTCCTAAAAGCAGGATGCTGCCTAAAATATTGTAATAGTGTTACTTCAGAAGATGTAGCTTTGCCAGTGCAGATCTTGCCTCAGTGAAGCAAGTCAGTAGAAACTGCACCTCTTTGCCAAAGAGTTTTGCTTAGAAGCAAATCTCACAGGTTTTAATTTTCATTGTTATGTTTACAGAAATGGCGCTCTGGGTTATTTCAACCAGAGATTTGGGTTTTGCTCTTTGTATGAAAATGTATCAATCCGCCATTCAATACCACACCCCAAATGAGGCAGTTGCCAATGTAGTAATGATCTGAACCGGGGAAGGTAATAATCTTCAGAAAACTGAGTCTAAATTTTTCATACCTTAATACTTGAAGATTAATAATGTATGGGCAGCCCTGGTGATTTTTATGCCTAGAATTTCTGTGCTCCTTCATTGCATCTTATCTACATAGCTTCATGAAGAATATAAACTGTAGGAGTCATACACTAAGGATTGCTTTCACGAACAAGAATATGAATTGGTTTTATTCAGAAGGGAACTGGGGGAATGCTATGAGCATCATATGCACGCCTAAGGATGTGGAATTCTGCCTTTATGGAACTAAGGGTGGTCTCTCTCCTGTTCGCCAAGGATAGTGAAATTAACATGCAGCTGGGCTTCTCTGATAAATGGATTCTGTTAGGTCACTGAGGGGATGCGTGTGACATTAAGTGATTTACAGCCCTTTACCTTAATGAAATTGTTTCAGCGAGATGACGCTGAGAGCTTTTAATGGATAGCTTTTCTTGATGTAATGAAATTGCATTCCTTTGGCATTTAATATAAGGTGCAGTTATTATTTACTGGAGCTTTCCCAAGGCTGTCGTGTTTTTGCACACGCAGTTCGGAACAAAAAGAGACTTTGGTGGCAGCATCAGGACCAGAATGGTGTGTGACATTCTTAAGCAGATGAGTGTATTTGGGGAGTGCATTTCAGTTAGTGTGGCCTACCTTTCAAGCCTTATCTCTTAAGGAGGCTTTCTTATCCACAGTGCTGCCAGCCTTCATCTCTTTCACATATCGCCTCCTAATCTATTTAACAGGCAACTGGATTACAACCAGATCAGCTGCATTGAAGATGGGGCATTTAGGGCTCTCCGTGATCTGGAAGTGCTGTAAGTAAACTGCTTGTCTCTCTTACTTTTTAAAACAGAGGAGTCCAAATGCAGACGCTCATCTCGTATCAAAACGTTTGAATGAAATGATGTATTAGAATAAAAATGATGCATTAGAATATTGCTTGATAAAATATTGTAAGCACATGGAAAGAGTTGAGATAATCCCCCCCCTTTTTTTTTTTACAAAATCATCACATTTGTCAGGTACAACCATGTAAGGGCAAAGTAACTTCCTTATGGAAATAAATAAAGGGTTTTACGATTCAATGTATTCTTGTAAGCCCATTTTCCATAGTGCAGATCCACACAACTATTCCCCTCTTTTCAATCATAATCTTTGTGTAATGAACACATTCCAAAGCCTTGAATACACATTAGCAGCTTTCACAAAGCAAATTTTCTGGGAGATGGGTGTGTGATGTTTTCAAGAGCTGTGGCTTTCCATACTCAGTTTTTCTTGCAATTGATTTTTGTTCCTGACCTGCTGCCTGCAAGCTGTTCACTGTGGAATAGCTTCATAGAAGTCAATAGGAGTTTTGTAGAAATAAGCAGGTAGGCAAGATAGGACCTTAAGTTCCTTTTAAATTGTCATACCAGTGATGTATAGCTTATCTTCATTTAACTGAAAGTGGGTACAGCCTAGTACCCTAACAGTTTCCCTCTTCCTGCATTTTAACTGTAATCATTATTACATCAATGATGAATAAATAAAAACCTTACTGCCTCTGAAATAAGACAGTAAATGTAAGGAATAAAATGTCTATTATTATTTTTTTAAAATGGCACATAATCGTGAAATATGCCATCAGTCAGGATTGCGTGTTCATTGGCGACACATTTTAAATAACTTATTTTCTCTGTCAGTATACAATGCCCTATGCAAATGTGCCATTCGTTGCTTTGATTTAATCGTTTTAAAAACAACCAGAAGGCGCAATGCTAAATTAGTTCTAAAGGAGATTCTTGTTAGTAGATTTCAAAATCAGAAAGTCGTTTTCAGATTTTATTTTATTTTTAAATAAAAGGAACCCAGAAGCCCAGATGGAGAGCAATAAATATTATCATTATTTGGCAAATTCAGAGCTAGTCCCTTCTGTCCAGCTACAATAGTAAATCACAGTTAACGCTAGTTTGCATGTAAAAACAATTGTACCACTCCTTGCATTTTATTCAAGATGAGGTATTACAATGTTATAAGAATTTTTAGGTCTTCTATATATATCATAGAGCGAATAATATTGTAAAGTGAAAATACTTTTTAATGTAAAAACATTTGGATTATTTAAGTTTTCAGGTGGGTCGTATGCCATTCACACATGAACTACATTATTTTATCAGCTGCCAAAGAATTTCTAATCCTGGATGAAGTAGTATATTACACTTTCCACTGTTCATATAAAACTTTAATCTCCTAGTAAGCTATGGAACCTGTCCCATGTAAAATCTTATGCAATGAAAGTCAGGCCACGCCTTCCCAATGTGCTTTCATAGTACTCTGTTAAGTTAGTGCATCATGTATATCCAGTCTCTTAATTGGATACTATCCATACTCATGCCCATTTGTGGCAAAAGCTCTGTTTGTTGCTGGATCAGTTCACCATAAAACAGTATGGCATCCCATAAGAAGGTAATGAGCCTAAATGTGCACATCGTTATAGGAACAGCTATGCATGACTGGTAGCTGGGCATGGCTATCTACATAGCAAAGAACAATTAAGAAAATTCATTAAAAAAACCACGTTCTAATATTCTGTAGATTTTGTTACTTTTGAAATTGTGTATATTGACGTTTAATAATGTGTGTGCGGGATGAGCGGAAGCGAAGGACCAACTTCCTAAATCTGTTAACAGCTTGAAGTTAACCACTTATGTTTTCTATTTGATTAATCACATTTGTTTTTAATAGAGCAAAGTTCATGGAATGCATTATATATATGTATGTGTAGCAGGCTTGTATATATATACACATACACACACACATACACACACACATGCTTTACGGACAGGTTTTCCCCAAAGTTTTAACCGTAGACTTGGTATATTTCTAATAACTATTTCTAATAAAATTTCTAATAACAACAAAAAGATGTGAGGAAGGAGGAAATGCTTCCTGTGAATGGCAATGCAGTTTATGTCTTATTAAAACAGCCAAATTGAAATTCAGACCATTCAAAAAGAACACTTGGAAGGGTTTTAGGTAGCACTTCTGCCAATGAATTCGTCCTGTGCCTGCTACTGTGGTTTTGAAATCACAACCTCCTGTTTTTAATTTTCCCCTGCTGCTGGCGGTGTGTGTGTGGATGGAGATCAGTCAAATAGTATGGAAATGGCAGAGGAAAACAATGGCTCTGAGAACTGTCACAATGTGGTCAAATTCAGGAGCCAAATTGCAAAAAAGAAAAAAGGAAAGGACAGTGGCGTAGCGTGGGGGTGCAGGGGGGGCCGGCCGCACTGGGCGCAGCATTCGGGGGTTAGGGTTAGGGGGCGCAAATCCACGGGTTAGGGGGCGCAAATTACTTGCCTTGCCCCGGGTGCTGACAACCCACGCTACGCCACTGGGAAAGGGAAACATTTTTCTGTACTGATAACTGTGGGGTTACTTGAACCCAGGAAAGAAGAAAGAGTAAACAGATTACAGGAACATTTTGTGACGTCGGGAGGTTGGAGGTGGAGATGAACCGACTGTGAAATGTCATAGGTCATTGATGTCATGTGTTCTGGCAGCTGGTCCATGGACCCATGAAATAAGTTCTTGTTCTGGGGAATACCATAGACTTCAACAAGACTAGCTTTGCAACACAAATCCCTGTAGGTCTTACAAGTGCACACCTGTTTTGATAGCAAATTGCATGCTTTTTCAGAGTACATATATAGTTATTTGCTTATTAGCTTCATACGGGTTTGTTGCATTACTCAGGATGCACATAGCAGCTAGAAATATTTTGGCAGATACAGGATAGCATCCAGCCTATTGTGCCAACAATTTGTAGAACAATCAGCGCTAAAATTAATTGAAAGGTACATCAGAACACTGTCCCATCCATGGAGCTATTAAATGATTCTTGAGCATGTCAGGATCACTTTGTTCCTTTTTACTAAGAATGCATTTATTTATTTTTTCTACACAGTAAGGAAATAATAAGAGTTTGGATTTTCACAGACTTGCAGGGCGGTTTTCATTAGACTGGTGACACTGATAAGGGCAAACTCAATATTTTGAAGCAGTTCTCCACACCCTCCACAACAAGAGTTGTTTCACAAGTCTTGACAGTGGCATAAACCCTGTCATCTTTCACTTAAGCCATGTTCATAGGCATTTGATATTAGTTGACAAAAACACCTTCCATGTTATTGAGTTAAGATTGCAGGTGTCCGTCGATTGCAGGTGTCTGTCTGTTTTGGTGTTATTAATATTACAAGTAGAACCTGCCGCAGAACACTTCAGAGCAGAGTGGTCCCGGTTAGCTATGTCTTCTTCCCAGATACTCAGTTTAATTTCCTCCTTCCCTACTTAGTTTTCTGTTCCCCACAATGGTCAGTCTGCATTCCTTATCCATTGAAGATGCTCAGGCCTTTCTTGGCTTTCCCCCTATTAAAAAAAAATGTAAACAATTCTGACACTTTTAATAGCATGTGAAGCTGTTGTTGTTATTAAATGTACTTCCTTTTGAAATTATTATTATTTAGTATTGTTGTTATTATTAATTTCATTTTTCAGTTGCCTAGGGTTGGATCCAAAGACATTTCCTCTATCAAAGCTTTATTAGTTGCAGGAAGAGAGTGTCAGCCCAATACCTCTCTCTACCGGAAGCAGAGCCTAAGTCCCTTTCCCTTTCCCTTACAAACATACAAAAACCCCACCCTAGGACCAAAACTGCACTATTCTGACACCACTTCCTGACTTTACCTCCAGAAGCAGGTCACTGCATGCTGCTATATAGCAGGACCAGCTCCGCTGGATCCAAACCGTATTGCATCTTTCCCCTATTACTCTCCTTGAAGGTGCCAGTCACTTGTCTTGTCAACATCTTTTCTTAAAATCCATGCTTTGGAAATGCAATGTTGGGATCACATAGTTCATATAATGGATATTGTCAGGGAACTGCCATCAGTGCCGGAGGGAGAGAGCAAAAGCCAGAGGGATTCCAGAGAGCGTCCAGGGATCGGGAGAAGCAGCCCATCTTCTGGGGAAGAGAATCAGCGTAGCACCAGTGGAGAAGGGGGGCAGATGGGGGAAGCGGCGAGGCGGTCCCATGACTCCTTGCCGGGGACCAGCAGGGAGAGTAGGGGTCCTCCGCTGCCCATGCTCTCCTTACGCAGAAGGCTTTCGCGCAGAGAGAGTAGGAGGAGACTAGGCGTCAAAGAGCTTCTTTGCTGGAAGAAGTTTAAGAAACGCCCACTGACGGGATTCTGCCAGTGATTGAGTCAGCCACGAGTGAGTGGCTGTCCGGACTGAAAAGTTTCACTTAGGCAACCCAGCTAGGTGTTTGCACCCAGACGGGGAAATAAGCACCGGCTTACGCACGAGCAACCCCTAGAACCATTACAGATATCTTGCTCTGTTGTGATTCTGCTCACCTTTGGGGTAGCCATCTTTCTGCCCCAGCTTCCGTTCACGGCTGCCATTTTACAGTATTATAAATAAATAAGCTTTTCAGATTACAGCTTCCTTCGGAGTGATATGAAAAGCTATATATATATTGAAAGAAAAATGCATTATTTTAGGTTTAGGACACATACACCTGCCACACACTGTTCTTATAGCATCCTCCTTTGTTGGCTCATAGCATAATAGATTTATACAGGTGTTTATGAATTTTGACTTGGCTAACTAGTGCTAGGTCCCTGACCTATTCTCTTGTTCATGCTGAGCTTTTGTAGGATGTTCTGGCAGCTCCTGGATGCTGCTGGCAACTTCTGCCAAAGCTGCAGAAGGGAGAGAAACTACGGTACCTTTCATTTCCTCTTCCCCTCTTTTCCATAGGGGAAAAGATTGTTTGTCTCACTTACATTGGGCTTTTTTTTCAGGAGATGCTTTTTTTGAGGCCAGCAAAACTCCTGCAGGATGAGGGTGCTTGAAAATTATTTTTTTTAAAAAAACCTAACATTTCCATAAAGGCAGATCATGCAACTCAGCACTTAGTTGATCATCTTCCCTTATCATTTTTACTGAATGTTAACTATTTAGACACTGTCCCAATCCACCAAATGTCTTGTACATGCAAGCTTACTCATACACATTCATTTATGTGTCAAGATCTTCTTAACTGGATCAGGGCAATTGATTTAACTTACTTTCAAATGCATTTGCTTCGTGCTAATATTGTATTGAGTACAAATTTCAGTTTTCCTCTTTTACATCCGATGAGCATTTCCATCTCAAAATAGCATCGGCCATGAGAAGTTTTTCATGATCAGAGTTTTCATCCTGATCCTAAACATAGTTAAATCATAAACACAGTAATATAGTTCCATGTCTGTTTAAGGTTAGTGTTGGTATGCACAAGCGAAGTCTCTTTAGCACCTGTTGATACAATAACGGAGACGTACTTAGTACTGAATGTCAAAAACATAATTTAACTTCCACTAAAGTTTAAGAAAATTAGAGACTTGGCCGTGGTGGCTAATGTGTTAGTATACCTTGATTGAACTGCTGCAAGGTTACCTATCCAAGGCTGCCTTTGAAGACTGCTGGAAACAATAGCCGCGGTGAGACTTCTGACCACCACTATATTTTTTAAAAGTCAGTCTGTTTCAGATGTTTCTTCAAATATTCTTAGAATTGTGAAAATGTGTACCTGTCCTTAATGTTTTACAGCACTCTCAACAATAACAACATCACACGTCTTTCAGTGGCAAGTTTCAACCATATGCCCAAACTCAGAACCTTGTAAGTAGTTAACGTGTTTTACTTAAAATGTGATAAAATGTAATTCCTATTGTTAGTTTTTCACAATAACCAGTGTTGGGAACTATATTTTAGAGGTTTGACCATTTAGTACTACCCTGAAGGTGTGACTCACTGACCTGAATATTTCCCTTTGCGCAAGCAAGCCTTTCCGCCTTTACCGTAGTGTAAGTGTTGGGTTGTGTGCAGACTGGTGCAGTTTGTAAATAGCGGGGCAATTGCAGAAAAATGTGATTTCAAGAAAGGCTTGATAATATTTGAAAGTTGAGAAGGTGGGTGGCACATCACACCCCATAAAAGATCAGAAATGCAGGGCATGATTATGCCACAAAACTTGCTTTAAATTTTTTGGCCCCATATGTGTTATATCTGTCTTGTGTCTTGAGCAGGCTGATTATTGGCTAAGCTATAACTATTTAAGACTCTTAGACCAGTAGAATTTTCAGAGAGCACAACTTCTTCACCTGATTCCTTGTGCCTTGCATGTCAGTGTGAAGAAAACATTTGAAGGTGTGATAGATTGAAATTTTACATAGTCAAAACATATTTAAAAAATAGCTTCTCTGGAACAAAACCTGAGAGCTATTTTGAGGAACTGGTCAGGTTTCACTTAAGATCGCAGTAGAATCTGTGATTGGCTGTCAGATATGACAAATGTGAAATCTTTAAGGTTTTATTGCAGTAATGCTAGCAGGCCTAATTCAATTAAAATGGCTCTCCCAGATTTTTTTAAAAATATATAAATAATACATGTTCCAATAGTGCAATAATTAAGGTTGTGGCAGCAGTTGCTTCAAGAACCTAATATTTAATGATGGGTCTTACATGTAAAATATGCATAAGGCTATTAAGAAAAATAATTGAACAAATTCTAGTTAGTGCTGATTTTTTAAAAAAAGAACACCAGTGTTTGATATGTTATCAACAGTAGATAAGTAAAACTGCATGAAGCTCATTCTCATATGCATTTAAATCAGGACTGAGCCCCAGATGTTTATCCTCCTCATGGCACCACAGTTCAGGCATTTGATGAAACCTTCTCTTCCCTATATGGAAAAAAACAAGTTGCACAAAGCGTGGCCCAGAATTTGAGAAGCTTTTGCCTCCTCAGGGTTGTAGTAGTTGCGGCTGCAGCAGCCCTTTTCCCATTCCTTAAACAGCCAGCCATGCCTAACTAATGGGGGTTATTAATTCCATTGAGTTTGGCTTTGCTAGGTGGCTCAGGATGGAATCCAATAGAGATGGATGATGATGATGATGATGATGATGATGATGATGATGATGATGATGATGATAATAATTTATTATTTATACCCCGCCCATCTGACTGAGTTTCCCCAGCCACTCTGGGCGGCTCCCAATCAAGTGTTAAAAACAGTACAGCGTTAAATATTAAAAACTTCCCTGAACAGGGCTACCTTAAGATGGCTTCTGAATGTCAGGTAGTTGTTTATCTCTTTGACATCTGATGGGAGGGTGTTCCACAGGGCGGGTGCCACTACCGAGAAGGCCCTCTGCCTGGTTCCCTGTAGCCTCACTTCTCGCAATGAGGGAACCGCCAGAAGGCCCTCGGTGCTGGATCTCAGTGTCCAGGCTGAACGATGGGAGTGGAGACACTCCTTCAGGTATACAGGACCGAGGCCGTTTAGGGCTTTAAAGGTCAGCACCAACACTTTGAATTGTGCTCGGAAACGTACTGGAAGCAAATGCAGATCTCTGAGAACCGGTGTTATGTGGTCCCGGCGGCCACTCCCAGTCACCAGTCTAGCTGCCGCATTCTGGATTAATTGCAGTTTCTGGGTCACCTTCAAAGGTAGCTCCACGATGGAGCAAACAGCAAAAGCTCTCAAGCAATGTAACCTGTACACTTGGCTCTGTTTCCTCCATCTGAGAAAGGGCTAAAACGCCACAACTTCAGCTGAGATCCTGCGACCTGACAAATCTACTGATCAATTGGGGGGGGGGGTTTGTGTAAAACTAGGAGAGATTTTCAGATGGGTCTCCTCTAGCTTAAAAAATGGCCAAATTAAGGCATGTAGCACCAAGAAAGGAGGACTTCAACCCCGATCCGTTTTCTTTATGCCAATTCTCTCTCATATACATGCACCAACTGAAGGATCTGTTTCAGCCTAGCATAATAATAATAATAATTATGTTTGTATTTATTTTTGTAAAAGGCGAAAGATTTATACGATCTGAAGAGAAACCAGAGTATTTTTGAATTATTTTTATTAATTTTACAAATTATTACAAATAAAATCAAATGAAATCAATTTAATATAATTTCCTAAAATCAGGTTTCCTGTTCCAAATTTTATGATCATCATCATTTGCCGCATTATTTCTTATTTAGAGTCCAGGTGACATCCTTCACTTACCATTAAACCATTCTTCCAGCTGACTGCTTTTTTCACCTTACAAACAGCACCTCCGTTACATCTTATAAATAAGTAATCAATTTCATGTGTGTAGTCCTTCATATACATTGTTGTTCCAGACCTGGGGTACTGGGAGAGTTAATTACAATCTTCCACTGTTCAGCTCTTTGCAGTGTTTATCTGGATGGTACAAGGTCACATTCTATTCCTTCCGCTGTTTACCAACTAGCATATGAGCTAACGCCATAAATAACTCACGGAATGCATATCCAAACTCCCCCATTAAAATTCTGCTCTGGAGTTCTTCCTCGGCACACAGCTAAAAACAAAATCTTTTTTCAAATTCAGCCTCGTTGCCAGATCTTTTCAGCAGCAGTTCATTCTTTTTTCACTGCATTCTTCCAACAGCACTCCTAGTCCAGTCCAGGAATAATTTTAAATAAAGTCCATGCAGCCTTGGTTGAGCGGGGAAGGCATGATAAAACCTTGTTAAATTCTTTGTTGAGCATAAATCAAAAGCCTCCCCCCTCTTTTCCGAAGTAACAAACAGAATAACATAACAGTGGCTACACGCGTCCTTTCCGTTATGCAGAAAAAAAGACCATTTGAAAAGCATAAGACTGCTCAAAGCACCTTGCCCTCCCTTTCTTGGCTGCTGTAAGGATTCTCAAGCTTCGAAGAAAACATTCAGATAACTTCAAAGAGCAAAGGACCATTTGAAATAATAATAATAATAATAATAATAATAATAATAATAATAATAATAATTTATTATTTATACCCCGCCCATCTGGCTGGGCCTCCCCAGCTACTCTGGGCGGCTTCCATAGAAACCAAAAATACAGTAAAATATCACATGTTAAAAACTTCCCTGAACAGGGCTGCCTTAAGATGTCTTCTGAATGTCAGGTAGTTGTTTATCGCTTTGACATCTGCTGGAAGGGCGTTCCACAGGGTGGGCGCCACTGCCGAAAAGGCCCTCTGCCTGGTTCCCTGTAGCTTTGCTTCTCGCAATGAGAGAACCGCCAGAAGGCCCTCGGCGCTGGACCTCAGTGTCCGGGCAGAACGATGGGGGTGGAGATGCTCCTTCAGGTATACTGGACCGAGGCCATTTAGGGCTTTAAAGGTCAGCACCAACACTTTGAATTGTGCTCGGAAACGCACTGGGAGCCACGTACTTGAAAGCATAAGACTGCTCAAAGCACCTTGCCCTCCCTTTCCTGGCTGTTTTAAGGATTCTCAAGCTTCGAAGAAAACATTCAGATACCTTCAAAGAGCCAAGCCCAGTCCTTTCGGCAGCTGACTGATTGCAGCCCATTAACATATGTTGGTCCAGAAACACCTCTTGATTAATGCCAATTGTCTGAATTATGGAGGACTCAATCACAAATCATGCCGGAGACAGGGGCTCATCTATGGCAGGGACACACTCCCAGTTGCACCCACTCTGCCTTTCAAGTTGGCAGACACAGGCTTTGGCTCATAAATCCTGCCTTTCCCCTGCCTGAACCTCCTCGCTGCCCACGGAGGGCAGCAAGGAGCTACCACCATTGAATTCGTGACGTAGCCGGAAACCTATTGTTATTATTATTTATATGCTGCCGATGTGACTGGGTTTCCCCAGTCACTATTTATGGTTTCCAACAAATTAATCCCTTATGGTCTCTTCCAACTCTATGATTCTATGATTCTATAGGAGTGCTCTGATGGTGTTTCCTGCTTGGCAGGGGGTTGGGCTCGATGGCCCTTGTGGTCTCTTCCAACTCTATGATTCTATGATTCTATTCTATGATTCTAAAACACAGTGAGACATCAAACAGTAAAAACTTCCCTAAATAGGGCTGCCTTCAGATGTCTTTTAAAAGTCAGATGGTTGTTTATTTACTTGACATCTGATGGGAAGGTGCTCCACAGGGTGGGCTTGACTGCAAGGTGCTCTGCCTGGTTTCCTGTAACCTCCCTCCTCCTCCTCCTCCTCCTCCTCCTCCTCCTCCTCCTCCATAATACAATAAAAATGATGGGTATGGCAAATAAAAATAAATATGAAAGTAGAAAAATAAAACGGGCAAAACACCACTACTAAAAAACACAATGCCACATTCAGTTGTAACATATGAGAAGTACTGTCAGATGGAGATGGATCTCAGCGTCCAGGTTGAATGATGGGGGTGGAGATGCTCCTTCAGGTATGCAGGGCCAAAGCTGTTTAGGTCCTTAAAGGCCAGCACCAACACTTTGAATTGTGCTTACTGGGAGCCAATGTAGATCCTTTAAGACCAGTGTTATATGTTCCTGGCTGCCATGTCCAGTCACCAACCTTAGGAATAAATAATCAACTTTTAACAGTTCAGGAGCCCTGTCCTCTTTTTTTACTGGACAACCTTAACCTATGCTATCAACCTTAACCCCCTGCTATCAATGCAACATCTTTCCACCAACAGCTGAAAAGCTCAAATCCTTCCTTGGCTCTTTTTACTCCCTCCAGCCTTTAATTAACTGCACTGCTGCTATGATCAACTTCACAGTCCAATACTTCGTTTCCCCAAATAGATCCCACATGCCAAGATGAAAACACTTACGGGTTTGGTATCTTAATATTAAGCATTGTTTTGAGCATGGGTCTCTAGGTGTCAATGCACCTAATCCCCTCTACTGTAATTAAACCAAAAGAGATGGAAGAGACGATTCAGCAGAAAATGTGCTAACGAAAGGATTTCTGCAAGCAGTTATGCTGGTGGCTAATAATACCTCAAAATGTTCATTAGAGATTGTTCTTAAAACTCAGGTTTTAGCATGGAACATCAGTTCCCTAATCAAAAGGCAGTCTTACAGTACAGGAAAGACCAAGGTTTGAGATCAGTATAGAAGGATTGCTCTGAGCTACAGGAAGAGGGATCTGCTAGAGAGGGAGGTAGTGGGAATATTTGTTGGTGGTCTGGTAATATTAGGAACAACCCAGATATATACATCACATTATTCTTGGTCCATGGTTTCTCCATTTCTCAGTCTAAAAACCTTGGATGCCATTTACCTATCTTCTCCTACTCACAAGCTACCCACAAATTCCTAGGATCCATAGGGAAAAGTTTCTTTCACAGACCTAAAGGCTGCAGCATTCTTAAAGGCCTGCTGTGTCTCAGTCAGATTTTGCAGGCACAGAAATGTTCATCTCTCAAGAGAGGCAGTGAGAACCCAGTACAGAGTCCCCATCTTTCATTTCCCCAGAGTGGTAAAGAGCAGGGCCTCAAAAGTGATAGCAGACCTATCACTGTCATGTTGGAATGGACCACAAATAGTCCAGCTCCCTGCAGGAATCCTTTGCCCAACATGGGACTTGAACTCAGTGACCCTGAGGTTAAGAGTTCCATGCTCTATCAACTGAGCTATGTACGTAGCCACAGTCAAGGCAGCGAGGAAAGAGAGTTAAATGTCAGCTCAATAGCAATGGTCTTATTAGTAGTAGTGGGGACAATAGATTAATGATGTCATAATTATGAGAAGATGGGTCAGGGAGAGTTTTTAGCAAACTGTGGGGAAAGGGGCATTTTGGGGCAAACTCTGGGGGATGAGGATTGGCAGCAAAGTAGGAATGGTGTATACTATATTTTTCACCCTACAAGACGCACCCAAACATAAGACGTACCTAGTTTTTAGAGGGGGAATGAAAGAAAAAAAATATTCTTTAAAGGGAGCACTGAGCAGAGCCTGTATGCATCCCAGGCTCTGCTCAGAGCTCCCTTTCACGAGTCGCGTGGAGCGTGTGTGCGACGCTTGCAGGCTTTTCCGCGAGGAGGGAGAAGGGCAGCCTGTCACTGATGGGTTGCCCTTCTCCCTCCTCGGGGAAAAGCCTCCAAGAGCTGCACACACGCTCTGCGCGGCTCTTTAAGGGGAGCGCGGCTCTTGCTGGCTTTTGCGGGAGGTGGGGGAAGGGACAGAGTGCGGCTAAGCCAGAAGCTAGAACAGCGAGAGGGAGCGCAGCAATCCCTCTTGCTGTTCTGGCTTCTGGGATAGCTGCGCAGCCTGCATTCGCTCCATACGACGCACACACATTTTCCCTTACTTTTTAGGAGGGGAAACGTGCGTCTTATAGAGCAAAAAATACAGTAGGTGGGGATGGGGGTGTTGAAGGAGATGTGGAGGAGTGGGAGCTTGGTAGCAGATGTGGTTACTGAGCAACTCAAGCAGGGGCAGCAGCCCCTAATAACCTAGAATCATAGAATCATAGAATCATAGAGTTGGAAGAGACCACAAGGGCCATCGAGTCCAACCCCCTGCCAAGCAGGAAACACCATCAGAGCACTCCTGACATATGGTTGTCAAGCCTCTGCCTAAAGACCTCCAGAGAAGGAGACTCCACCACACTCCTGGGCAGCAAATTCCACTGTCAAACAGCTCTTACTGTCAGGAAGTTCTTCCTAATGTTTAGGTGGAATCTTCCTTCTTGTAGTTTGGAACCATTGCTCCGTGTCCGCTTCTCTGGAGCAGCAGAAAACAACCTTTCTCCCTCCTCTATGTGACATCCTTTTATATATTTGAACATGGCTATCATATCACCCCTTAACCTCCTCTTCTCCAGGCTAAACATGCCCAGCTCCCTTAGCCGTTCCTCATAAGGCATCGTTTCCAGGCCTTTGACCATTTTGGTTGCCCTCCTCTGGACACGTTCCAGTTTCTCAGTGTCCTTCTTGAACTGTGGTGCCCAGAACTGGACACAGTACTCATATAAACCAATCATAAGTGAATGCTCAGCAAGCAGTTAACACATTATAACCTCTCTGGAAACTTGTGGGGTCTTCTAGACTAAGTGCGTAACGTTGCAACTGCAGGCTTTAATCATGTTTCATCGTTTGCTTTGTACTTACTAGACTATATTGCCTTTATGTACTTTTTGGTTTTATTTTGCTGTGTTTTATCCAGCCGACTACACTCCAACAACCTTTACTGTGATTGCCATCTAGCTTGGCTCTCCGATTGGCTACGCCAGCGACCTCGGGTTGGACTATACACTCAGTGCATGGGCCCCTCACATTTAAGGGGTCACAATGTAGCTGAGGTTCAAAAACGGGAATTCGTCTGCAGTGGTAAGACTCTCAATATTATTACAGCACTACCTTGATGTGTAATGCATGACTAAACAGCCTGAAAGAAGGCATGGGTAACACAAGCTTCACTAACTGTGCACAAAACATAGTATGTTCAATCTACTTAAAATCAGGCTGCATATGTCTCAACCCCTTTCCTTGGCTATACAGTGGTGCCTCGCAAGACGAAATTAATCTGTTCCGTGAGGCTCTTCGTATAGCGGTTTTTTCATCTTGCGAAGCAAGCCTATTGACAGTTTAACGGATTAGCGCTATTAGCGGTTTAGCGGCTTTTAGCGGATCAGCTGATAAGCGGCTTAGGGCTTAGGAAAAGGGGGGGTGAGGGAAAAAACCCTGCAGGAACTCGCAAGACATTTTCATCTTGCGAAGCAAGCCCATAGGGAAATTCGTTTTGCGAAGCACCTCCAAAACGGAAAACCCTTTCGTCTAGCGGGTTTTCCGTCTTGCGAGGCGTTCGTCTTGCGGGGCACCACTGTATAGATGCAGGCAGCTCAGCTCAAAGTTGGGAGCCTGGGAGGCATGCATGTACCGACTGTATCCTCATCTAGTCATCCCCATGTGCCTGAAGCAGATTTCACACTCTCCAGAACCATGAGCACCTTGTACTGGAAAAGAGGGGGGGCTAGCTGGGGATACTGGAGGTAGGGGGACGCGGGTGGCACTGTGGTCTAAACCACTGAGCCTCTTGGACTTGCTGATTGGAAGGTCAGGGGTTTGAATCTACACAACGGGCTGAGCTCCTGTTGCTTTGTTCCAGCTTCTGCCAACCTAACAGTTCGAAATAACGCCAGTGCAAGTAGATAAATAGGTACCACTGTGGCAGGAAGGTAAACAGTGTTTCCGTGCGCTCTGGTTTCTGTCATGGTGGTCCATTGCACCAGAAGCGGTTTAGTCATGCTGGCCACATGACCTGGAAAGCTGTCTGTGGACAAACGCTGGCTCCCTTGGCCTGAAAGCAAGATGAGCGCCACAACGCCATAGTCAGCTTTGACTAGACTTAACTGTCCAGGGGTCCCTTACCTTTTTTTTTTCCTTTACTGGAGGTAAAAGGTAAAGGGACCCCTGACAGTTAAGTCCAGTCATGAATGACTCTGGGGTTGCGGCGCTTACCTCGCTTTACAGACCAAGGGAGACGTCATTTGTCCGCTCCACAGACAGCTTTTCTGGGTCATGTGGCCAGCATGACTAAGCCACTTCTGGCACAACGGAACACCGACAGCAAAGCAGCACACGGAATCACCATTTACCTTCCCACTGGAGCAGTACCTATTAATCTACTTGCACTTTTGGGTGTGCTTTCAAACTTCTAGGTTGGCAGGAGCTGGGACCGAGCAACGAGAGCTCACTCTGTCACAGGGATTTGAACTGCTGACTTTTTGATTGGCAAGCCGAAGGCTCAGTGGTTTAGACCACAGCGCAACCCGCATCCCTCAAGGTATTGGAGGTAGAAAAAGGTTGAATATTTCCCCTATCAAGCAGCTGCACCCTGCATGTGCATAGGTGTGGGATGGGTTGAAGCCAGCTTCTTCCGAGCCCTATGGGAGTCACTCACACAAGAACTGCACCTTTGCTATGATTAGATTCAACCTAGAGTGTCTCAGGTTACACATCTAGTATCATAGTTATGAGGGTGGGTGAAAAGTTTGGGCCCAGGTTATTAAATCCAGAGAGTTTTTTTAACATAAAATAAGTATCGTATTCGAAGTGTACTCGTTTATGCTCTTGCCATTTTTACAGCCTTAAAACCTCTTATAAATTGAAAACCCAAGGGTTTGGAAAACGGAATTCGTTCTGTACATTTTACCATGTCTGTGGCTTTTTCGATTGCTTGTAATGACATATTAAAATAACTAATGCTATACCACTAACATTTGTCTCTATTTTTCCTCTGTTCATACCCCCTAGATGAGGAAGAAGGCAAGTTCATTTAAATAAAACCAATCTTTTAATGGCAGATTAAATCATTAGTCAGCATTGCTTCATCACGTTTCCTCTAAATGTGTGTACAACAGTTGTACCTGCCCATTTTCTCTTTTACTCACCAAAAGGCTCGCTGAAAAGAGGGGTTTTCAGCAGTGAAGAAATTTTCTCAAGTAGTATTTAAAAAATGAGATAATTCAGTATTCTTGAAAGGTGCAACAGGTGGTTGTCTTCGTTCTGCGAAGCAGGAGTGGCTCACCTGTGTATTGGTCCCCAAGAGATTTCCACCCATTTTTTAAAAAATGAATTTAAAAATACTGTTCATGTGGGTTTCCCACTGTGATACAATTGTGCTAAAAGCTTTACTGTGCCCTCTATTTTTTATTTTATTTTACTAACTGCTGCCATCATTTGCTGTGATACTGTATGTCTTTACATTTTTTAAAAAAATACTTCATTTATTGCTGACTCAGTCCACTGCTGTGATTCTGTGATGTCAAAAGCTTTTTTGCCCAATAACTCCAAATGCAGAAAACAAAAAACCCCAAGAGGGTCAGTGCACACCAAAGCCCACAGAAATCACCCCTGCCATTGACTTGGGTGCTCCATAAATGCTTTAAATTAAAGGAGCAATTTATTAACTTATTTTTGCTTTTTTGCGCCACTGAAGAATGAACTGACTGCCAAATATATACATGTGTGTTAATCAATGTTGGTAAGTTAAAGACTGCACATTGGCAATTATAAATTATTTGGTTAGCATATTGAAGAAGGTTCCCTATGAAAGCTATGAAAGACGTTGATATGGTGGTATCTCTGGACTTAGCCACATTTCCTCACATCCTGCTGCTTTTCCTTCCTGGGAAAACTGCTCTTTAGTGCTCAGTCGGGGCAAATGGCAATTGGGTTTTCTGTGGTTTGTGATTTGGAGCTGAAGAGCAGGTTTCCCCTGGTAAAGGAGCAGGGCAAGTGGAAAGCTGCTTGGACCCATCCTTTCTAGCATAGGAGCTCAGTCCTAGCAGCTGAGGTCCATTTGGCCCCTCAAATAAAATATTTGATGGTCCGTCCATCCATCCCCCAAGTTGATGGGCATTGCCATTCAAATGGTGTATGTGCTTGTGATTGATTGTGCAGGGAGGGGCTTACCTGGGACACCCCCCCCCAATATTTCCTTCAAGTTGGCACCTCTGCTTTCTAGGCACTGGGCAATGGAAATGTGGGTGCTTTAATCCAGGCTTCCACCATACAATATGTGAAAGCGTTTTCCAAGCATATTTCGTTTTAAGGCAGATTTGGAATCTGTATTCTGGAGCAGATTGGGGGAGCGTATTCTGGAGCGTTGCTTTTCACTGCCTTGTGTAGTGAGGTGTTTCATTAATAGCATTCTTGCAGTTTTAGAAGTAGCAATCTGTTACTGTTTCCAGGTCATCAGTCTTTTATGGCTCCCTCCTGCAGCGTCTTGCACTGTCCTTCTGCATGTACCTGTAGTAACAACATTGTGGACTGCCGAGGGAAGGGCCTTTCGGAGATCCCAACTAATCTGCCAGAAACCATCACAGAAATGTACGTAATGTGATTTCCCCCTACTTTTACTAATTTAATTTGTTTCTTGTTTTGTTTTTTAATTGTTTATCACAAGCTCGAACTGTGCTAAAATGGGGCATACAGAAATATAACTTCATAATAGCATCATTTCCTTAATGGATATTTCAAATAATCTTGTATTTGCTTTTGTGGGCTAAATATAGCAGCACAGACTACATTTCCCCCCAAAAATGGATTCAGATGGATATGTTTGTATAAATGTTTTTGAGACATCATGAGAAGGGCTATAATTTTAAATAAGTATATGTGAAATAGTTAGAAGTTTTCTCCCATCGATGACGTCAGCCACCTTGGGTGCTCAATAAGTTCAGAATTATGTGCTGAAAATGAATGCTTGGATACCTTTGTCCTAATGGCCACAGCCATAAAACAGTTGACTATGTACTCAAACGGATTCTGTTTGAAGATATCTATGGAGTGTTCCGGACACTTAGTGGCTTCTTGTTACCATCATGCTGTGGCCTTTCCCAGCGACTCACCAAGTCCAAACATGAGCACTGGGATCCAGCATTGTGTTGGAAGTTTCAGCAGTGACAACATCAGAAACCTAGCCCTCACGTTTTCTGCATCTAGGACAGGCTTCCTCAAATTCAGCCCTCCAGATGTCTTGAGACCACAATTTCCATCATCCCTGACCACTGGTCCTGCTAGCTAGGGATCCTGGGAGTTGTAGGCCAAAAACATCTGGAGGGCCGAGTTTAAGGAAGCCTGATCTAGGAGGTGTTAAAACTCTGAGGGCAGAGAAAACTTGCACATCTCCAAAGCAGATTTCGGGTTTTTGACTAGATGAAGGTGAACAAAGTCAGACAGGGCAGGGTATAAGACAATGATTGGCTTGTCCATCCAAACTCTTCTAGAAGGGGCTTTGCTCCCCATAAAGGGTCAGTTTTGCAATATCGAGGCTGCTTTTGGATCCAACTTTGTCACAGTCCATTGTGTGGCTCGAAGTGCCTTTTTCATTTCTGGCTGATACTCCAGCTACAACCGTATCTGGAGAAGACAAGCGTAGCCACAATTTACTCATGCTTTGGTAACCTCCCATGTAGGCTGTTTAAATATGTCGTATCAGAGACTGGCTTTAAAAATGGTTTGGAGACTGCACTTGGTTCAAAATAGGGTCACAGCACTATTAAATGAGCATTTTGGTCACATTGTGCCAGTTAACAGCCGTACTGCACCCTAATCTGATTTTGGGCCCAATTTAAAGTTTTAAATCCCTTGGGACCAGGTTACCTTATGCCATCCCCAACAAATTCCTATCCAGATCTTCCTTGGGGACCTTTCTTCTGAGCCTACCCACCAAGTAGATGGGGGGTTTCCAGAATGAGGGCCACTTTCGATGAGGCATGGAACAACCTCTCCAGGGAGGTTAGCCTGAGGCCTTCTCTTATGGTCTTCCTGGTGCCAGGTGATGGCTTTTCCCCTCACCCATAATTTTTCATTGTGCTTTGAACTAATCTTGGGCAGTTGTGGCTTCATGTGTTTTTAATCTGAGCTGTGAACTATTTACGCTTTTTCTTATTTCTTATTGTTTATTTTAATTACTATATATATTGTATTTTGAATGTTGTCTTTTTCGTCAGCCGCCCAAGAGATGGGTAGTGGTGCTGATGAAGTGTAGGCAAGACTTAAACTTTGGAACTGCCTGCTTATTGACACCAGGCAAGCGACTTCAACGAACACTTTTCAGTGCCTGTTTAAAATGTATTTGTTTAGGCAAGCCTATCCAGACACGTATATGTTGAGATGTTTTAATTTATTTTACTGTTAATCTTTATTACCTTTAAATGTTTTGATAGTTTTTAACTGTTTTTAATTTTAATACTTCTTGTAAACTACTTAGAGGTTTTTACTAGGGTCAGTAAAGAGAATGGCCTTCAGTTCTGCCTAAGGTGTTCCCTTACTAGATTTTCCTTCCCCAACCCTTTTCCTCATTGATTTCCAATTGGTTTCTCAGTTAAGTTCAGTTGGTTCAGGCTGTAGCCTGCCCTTTCTTTATGGTTTCTGACACGTGTTATCCAAAAGCAAGAGTACTGAAAGACGTCACAGAAATCCATTGCCTACATGGCAGAAAATGAGCTGCATCTTCCACGTTAGAGCAAAACTTTCTTCTGAATACAGATGATTTATTGTTGTGTTACTCCATGATGACAGTGTTCATCGCTTTTGCTGATAAAATGCAACTGGAGGCATTTTTGTCATTAACAACCAGTCCCTTGAGGTACTGCTTGATAGAACAATTTGTGTAGATATTAAATACTAGTCAAGCTGTAGGACAATGTTTAAAGATTCACTAACATAGATATTGAGTAGACTGTCAGACAGGCTTGTTTAACGGTCAAGGGGCAAGTATATAGAACAGCGGTTATGAACAGCACTTTGAGGATGTAAGTAGAAAATTCATGATATTATTTTACAAGTAACATCATAAGCAATATTTAGTTGATGCAAATGCTTTGGAATAGATTTGTATAATAGCCTGAAGGCTTTGGAAAGCATACAAAGAACATGAGATCTCTTCCTTTGTCAAAAGACAGTCATTAGGCATAGTAAGAAATTGTGTCAGTATCTGTCATAACGTTTTAGATTCAGGAGCTACAGTGATTTCCTTTGCTAAGATCTATTTCGTTTGCTGACATCTGTTTTTTGCCATTTACGCTAACAGCAGATGGGAAATATGCTAAGATGTGAGGCATTTTTATTGCCATATATAATACCACCTGTGATTATATTGCTTATATTTGTTTTCTGTGTTAAGGAAGTTTGATTTCTTCTTGTGAATATAAAAAGCAAAGCTACTTCAGTGCAATGCAATTGAGTTTGTCTGCACTTCCAGTAGCATAGTAGAAACCAAGAGTATACTAGTGTCATCCCTCAGCTGGAGTCCGCATCAGAGAATGACCAGGAGCCCCAGTCTTAAGCCAAGCCCAGGGTCAGGTTCCATAGGGAGTGAGGAGCCAAGATCCTGCAACAAGGCCCTGTAGCTGGGCGTTTGCATCCAGGATGTGGCTGCTGACATGGAGGCAAACAGGTCCCAAGCCTGAGGTCATCTGGTGAAGAGCCTGAGTACATGCAATAACTTCTTGGGAATAAAGGTCTCTCTGGAACAGGGGAAGGCAACATGCAGCCCAAGGGCAGGATGCGGCCCACGAAGACCGTTTTACTGGCCCATGAGCCCCCCCCCCGAACTGAGCTGCCCGCTCAATGAGTCCCCAGCGCACTGTGCTAAACCAGCGCAGCGTGGTGCGGGGACTTGCCGAGAGGTGCCAGAAATCACGTCTGTGCATGCACAGATACCAGAAATTGCGTCTGCGCATGTCCAGATGTCAAAAATTGCTTCTACGCAGGTGCAATTTTTGGCATCTGTGTCGCAAATTCTTCGCGGCACTTATATATCACCAGACACTTATATATAGTGAGAGGGTGGGGAGGGGTATTACTCAGAAGGGTGGTGGGAATGGCTGATAGGTGTGGTAAATGACTGTTAAGGACTGCAGTTGGTCTTACAGAAAAAAGCAAGGGGTGAGATGGCTAAAAATAGCTTTATCATGTATAATGAGATAAGAATCCAATGTCTCTATTCAGACCAGGTCTCTCCATGGTTTTAAGTTTGGTGATAAGTTACAATTCAGCAACTTCTCTTTCCAGTCTGTTTCTGAAATTCTTTTGTAATAAGACAGATACTTTGATATCTTATATAGAATGTCCTGGGAGATTGAAGCGTTTTCCTAGTTTCCCAAGAATGGTAGCTGTGATCTCCAATGCATTCACCTGTGCATGTTGGAAAATTACCTTCATTTGAGGGTTCATGGGCTATTGCTCCTCTCTCCAGAATATACAATGTTACTCTGTGAGAGAGAGAGAGAGAGAGAGAGAGAGAGAGAGAGAGAGAGAGAGAGAGATATTGCATGTGTCTGTTGAGTAGAATATTTGCCCAACACAGTTTTTCCTGTGGAAGTGGATGGGATGTGCAGGAGTCATGTTTGCAGAACGGGTCCCCCCTTCCTTGCTTGAGTGGGGTGTCTTGTATTCCCAGCTGTAGAAGTGGAGTTGAGGTTCCTGTTGTATTTGAAACCTGAGTATGCCATTACCCAGGAATTAGCTAAGAAAAACCTGACTTTTCTCACAGAGTTTCTTGCCCATGAATCCAGCATTTTTGGTTTTCAGTAGTTTTGGGGGGTGGGGGAGAATTAGATGCCAAGGAGAGGAAGTCCAGCGTTCCTTGTTTCTTCAGTGCATAACAATGCAGCAAAGTGATGTGGATACCTGTAAGTAGATAGTCTCCACATTTGCTTTGAAGCACATGATCAAACATTGTTTTATTGGGTTTTGTACCCTGCATTGACATATGTGCAGCTATATTATTTTATCGAGAAAGGAAAGTTCTCAATGGTGAGGAAAAAAATACTTGAAAATTCTATTATGCATAATACCTTCCGTCCAGTACAGTGGTGCCCCGCAAGACGAATGCCTCGCAAGACGAAAAACCCGCTAGACGAAAGGGTTTTCTGTTTTTCGAGGCGCTTCGCAAGACGAATTTCTCTATGGGCTTGCTTGAAGTCATTTTTCCCTTTCTTCCCCTTTCTCTAAGCCGCTAAGCCGCTAATAGCCTCTAAGCCGCTAATAGCGCTAATCCGCTAAACCGCTAATAGGGATGCTTCGCAAGACAAAAAAACCGCTAGACGAAGAGACTCGCGGAACGGATTATTTTCGTCTTGCGAGGCACCACTGTAATTTTTCTGAATCACTTTCTTGGGTTACATTTGACTCTGGTACCAGATTAGTATAGTCAAAGCATATTGCTTTGGGATTAAGAAGTTGAGGGATTGCTTCTGCGCTCCAGTCTGAGAGGGCTGGTCTCCCACTCCCTGGATTTCTGTGTCCAGAACAGCCAACATGCTGCCCTCCATGGTCCATTACAACTCCCATCACCTCTGACCATTGGCCATGTTGATGCAGGTGAAGAGAGTTGTAGTCCCACAACAGCCTGAAGGCATCAATTTAGGGAAGCGCTATTTGACTCTTTGGGATTCCCTGCCTAGGAAAGACCACCTTACAAAATGCTTGTCTTTTTGCCAGTTAAACCTTGTCTGTTAAACGTTTTCCATTCGGTTATCTAGCTGGTTTATTGTTTGTATTGCTGTTTCTGGTTATTTTAAGTTACATTTCTCTTACATTTGGATTACTCGGTTTTACTTTTGCGCTGGTTTTCATTTGATTTGATTTTGTAGCACTTGGGCCTTTGAAACAGAACAGGATTTCACATATACGCTGTAGTAATAATAATAATGATGATGGCCCCATATAAGCGTAGACAGTTGTTAAGATATTTTTAATTTAAAACATTTTTTATGTGGCGTTACACAGCTCAAGGCAGCTTACATAAAATTAAAAACAAACATTTCATGAGAGTATAAGAAGAATCTCTGCTGGATCAGATCTAGTCTGGCATGCTGTTCCCTCCATGGATTTCCAAATGCCTATGCGAAGCCCCAAAGTGGGAGATGAACGCAATAGCATTTTCCTGCTGATGATCCCTAGCAACTGGTATTCAGAGACATACTATTCAATGTTGTTCTTTATTTATTTATTACCCACCCTCCAGCATAAGGTCCCAGGACAGGTTGCAACATTATAATACAACACTAACTGTTAAGTTGTGGGTGAACATATCAGACGACACAGTGATTCTTCAAAACAGCTCTTGTTTATTCACAGGCCAGGACAGAACTGAACTGAAGGGTTTAGTCAGCCTGCTTATATAGAGCTCCAGTACAATGTTACTGTAACAACTTTCTAAAACTATCCAATCACTGAACGTCACTTTCAATCCCTTATTTGCATAACTATCTACAGTATCCCCCTGCTGGCCCAGGGTGAGAACTTCAGTACATAACACTAACATCAGTATAAAACAGCTAGCAATCACTAAAATATTAATCTCAAGTGTCAAAAGCCAGGGTAAGGTGGTGGATCTTCAGCATTCTCTGGAATATAGCCGTCATGGCTTATATAACCTTACCTAGGGCCGGCTCACCCATGAGGCAAGGTGATACAAATGCCTTGGATGGAGGAATCCATAGGAGCTGCAGATCTGGCCTCCAAGGAATGCATCACCTGCTGTTGCTGCCAGTGTGGTGCAGTCTTTGGAGGCTGAATCCACCAGCCTCTTGGCGTGTACAAGCTGCTGCTGGTCTCCAACCACACTTGTTCCCAATGTAGATCTTTATTACCCCCTTGTTTCTGATGTAGATCTTCACTCACCCCTTTCATACTGCATCACGGTGTGGTACGCTGGTTTGACATCAATGGATAGGAAGTGCCTACAGAGGGTGGTGAATATAGCACAAGATATTATGGACTATCCCTTGAATCCACTGGATGACATCACGGAAGAATGTTGCCTCAGGAGAGTGAGGAAAATTCTCAGGGATGATTCACACCCTGGCCGGCACTAGAAGATATAGAAGCATGATTAGTCGCACCAACAGGGTGAAAAACAGCTTTTATCCGTGGGCTGTTAGGCTGCTGAATGAAAAGATAACAACAGGGAAACTGACTTTTGGGTTTGGTGGGTGTGCATCAGTAAACGAGGTGAATTAAGACTAAGAGAGCTGAGTGGGGGGTGCTTGTATAATCTCACTGTATACAAGTTGTACAAGTGACAATAAAGTATTTCAATTTCAATTCTTCCCTGGCAGGAACCACTTTGTGGTTTGCCTCAGTTGCCAAAATGTCTTGCACCAGCCCTGGATTTACTCCCACCCACAATTAATCTGTATAATCCTCACTACATTTTGTAGCTAATTCCGTAGTTTAACTTTGCACAGAGTCAAGTCCTTCCTATTTGAATGTTTTGAATCTCCCAACCTACATCTTCATTGGATGTCCTATGGTTCTAGAATTTTGAGAGGGAGAAAAACATCTCTCTAACCCCATTCACTACACAATGTTTTCTGAATCTGTCATGTTCATATACAAGCAAAACTTTCAAACTTAGAAAGCCCAGAATTTTGTAACTTTTCACCATAAAGGAAAACCCAGCCATCATTTGAGTTTCCTTTTCTGAACCTTTTCCTTTGAACGTCAGTCACATCATAGATTTGCATAAGGGCTTTAAGATACTGACACTTATCAACCCCTTTTCTAAAGATTCCTAATATGCAAGTTGCTTTTTTCACATCTGCCACCACACACTGGGTCAACATTTTCATTGAGCTGTACACTGTGACTCCAAGATCTCTAGTCAGCCATCATCAGTTCAGACCATTTGTATATATGAAGTTAAATAACATTTTGCTACTTTGCACTTGCTTGCACTGAATTTCATTTTCCGTTTGAATGACCATTGCCCCAGTTTGGAGAGATCCTTTTGGAACTCCTTGAAATCTCCTTTTTGTTCTTTTCAATAATTTGGTGTCATCAGCAAATTTGGTGACCTCATTGCTCACCTTTAACTCCCACCTTTCCTGAGAAAGTTCAAGCTCAGTGATCTACATCTTCCTCAGTGAGGAAAGGTGATGAATTAATTCAGTTCATCTGCAATCTCCTTTCCCATATTTAGCTCACTTTTGACTCCCATGTCACCCAAAGGTCCAACTGTCTTCCTAGCTAGTTTACTGCTTCTAATGTATCTAAACCTTTTTCTATTATTATCTTAATATTTTTTGAAATAAACTCTTCAGTTGTTAGAAGAATCCAGTCTCTTTCAAGGAAGAAATTCTCTTTCAAGAAGGTATTCTCCATTAACTAAAGCCAACTTTGCCAAAGAATTATGTACCCTCATCTCTGGTGATGGGCATTTTTGGCCATGTAGCTAGAAGTTACCTTATGAACTGTCCATCAGTCAGTTATGTTGTTCAGTAGATTGATTCCATCTAAACAAGCACATTTGCCATGTTCTTAAAGGCAAACTGTTCCAAGCACGGCTCCAATTTTGCAGTTAGACCATTCTGCATCTCATCTAGGAATCGATGATATTTTGCATCTGGGAAAGTATTCTAACTTAATTAAATTTAAAAAGGTAAAGGTAAAGGTACCCCTGCCCGTACGGGCCAGTCGTGTCTGACTCTAGGGTTGTGCGCCCATCTCACTTAAGAGGCCAGGGGCCAGCGCTGTCTGGAGACACTTCCGGGCCAGCGTGACGAAGCTGCACTGGTGAGCCAGCACCAGCGCAGCACACGAAAACGCCGTTTACCTTCCCGCTATAGAGCGGTACCTATTTATCTACTTGCACTTAGGGGTGCTTTCGAACTGCTAGGTGGGCAGGAGCTGGGACTGAAGACGGGAGCTCACCCCACTGCGGTTTTACCCACAGCGCCACCCGCGTCCCTAATTAAATTTAAAAGGGTTTAAATTAGGAGTGTTGGGTGTGGGATGAGAAACTCTTGTAGGCATCTTAACTTAGCGAGACCGAGCAAAGAGCAGCCATGAAGGAGAGTGCTGCCACCTAGATGCCTTTGTCTCTGCCCCACAGTGTGTACTTACCCTGTGAGGGAGATAGTTGTTGTGTTCAGGTGTCATGCTAAACCATAGCTTAGCACCATCTCACTGAACCGGAGTGAGGCTCATGTGTACCCCCACCTTGTCCCGCACGGCCAGGAGGAAAGGTTTGGAAGCTATTGCTTAATCACAGTTTGTCATTTCATCTGAAGAGTTTGGATTTGATATCCCGCTTTATCACTACCCGAAGGAGTCTCAAAGCGGCTAACATTCTCCTTTCCTTTCCTCCCCCACAACAAACACTCTGTGAGGTGAGTGGGGCTGAGAGACTTCAAAGAAGTGTGACTGGTCCAAGGTCACCCAGCAGCTGCATGTGGAGGAGCGGGGACGCGAACCCAGTTCCCCAGATTACGAGACTAATCTTAACTACTACACCACACTGGCTCTGAACCAGAGAACTGTGATCAACGTTATCTATTGCGTGTTTGCAATTGTTCCAAGGTGGCTTGTTTCAACCAAATCAATGTCAATGTTAAGCACAGTTTGTTAGCCTAGGCAAAATGTGATTAAGCAAAAGCTTTTGGTGGTTCCCTCCTCTCAGCCATGTGAGAGGGGCAGCAGCCGAGACTTGATGTGGCTCCTTTTGGCTTGCTCCCATTGCTTTGTTCATGACATCTGAACATTGGCACTGTCAGCTGGATGGAAAGATTCCCCACTTATACAGGAGTTACATTCCAGGCCCCTGTGTGCATAAGTGAAATCGCATAAAGTGGGGGAGCACCCTTTAAACACCCTCTCTGCTGCTATCTCTTCAATCCATACAAAAAAATATCCACAACCAGCATTGACGCTTTGGGGCTGGCAGGAAGCTGGATAATGCTCTAGAAAGCGGCTGCTGCGCTACCCTACACATCAGCTATTAGGCGGGGAGACAGAGCAGCATAAACAAAGCCCCACTGCCCCTCTGGTCTTTTCAGGAGTTCCTCTACCCTTAGGAGCAATTTTAAGGGCATTTCTCATCTCTGATTCTGTAGAAAGAAATTGCAATCCTATTATTTGGGAGGGAAAGTTTCAGTTTTATTTCAAATTTCATTATTCATAAATATGGGTTTAATGCATATAAGGAATTTAAGAAATATTAGTTGGAAAATGATGACTTTTTTAAGAGTGTTTGACTTGCTTCTTGCTTGAACCTTTTACTCCAGTCTTCTATGAAAAACTGAATCCTCATGGTAAGCAACTGTAAGCTCTTTAGATTCCTTCTACTGGTTATAATATAAAATATTTCAGATATGCAGCACATGTAAAATTAGATTAGTGCTTAATTTAAATTGTCACTACCCTGCATGTCAAAGTGACAGAAGGTGGGTTTCTTAATTTTTTTAAAAAAATGAAAACAATTGCTGACCCTTGATTCCCATGGCATTATCTTTCACTATAGTAGGAAAAAAAATTACCTGTGTTTTTAAAAGGCATTCCTTCTCATTGATATGAACATAAATTGTACATATTTTGGATTGCCCTCTTGTGTCGTTTTTAGGGTCTTCAATAGCATTCTTTGTTGTTTTTCTTTGCTAGACGGCTGGAACAAAATTCAATCAAGGTCATCCCCCCTGGAGCTTTCTCGCCATATAAAAAACTTAGAAGAATGTAAGTGAGAAATATTTTGGAACTTACATAAAAAACATATGGATGAAAAACAGGTCATGGTTTATACAAAATACCTTCTGTCAGTTTATGGGTGCTTAAAAATGTCTGACAGCTGACAGATTGGTTGATATGGCTGTGTCTGATTGTTGAGTCTAGGTAGCTCCTTTGTCATGCTAATAGCTGACACTTATGCCAACCTATTAATACAAATTGACATGAATATATAAATTGTGCTTGCCGTTAACAGATAATTTTTGAAGCAGAGCATGGCAGCACAATGTCATTGATAGCATAATATTCAGTGCCTGTGCTAATCTAATTGCCCCCTCCCCAAATATACAAAATGCATTAAAGTTTCAGGTTATTGCCAGAATTAAAGTGAGGGATGAGGGATTTTCAGAATTTTCTGGACTACAACTTCTACCATTTCTGGTTGAATATTGATGATTCTGGCCAAGGCTGATGGGAGCCACAGATTCCCATCCCTGATTTAAGCCACTATTTCTGGGTGATGGGAACTGAACTTTGTGTTGTTGTTCTTAAAAAACATATTAAAAGTTAATTGCAAAAAGTGTTTGTTAACTGCGCCTTACAGAGTTGAAATAAATTGCTGTTCGTCCCTTTCATGGATCATAACACGTCATAGCAATCTCGTTTCTCATTGCAGTGATCTGAGCAACAATCAGATCTCAGAGGCTGCACCAGATTCATTTCAGGGTCTACGCTCACTAAATTCACTGTAAGTACCACCACTTTCAAAAGAAAGGCAAAATCCCCCGTATTGCAGTGAGGGAACAAAACGTTATTCTTGTATCCGGGAATTAGACTCTAAACAGGATTGCACTCCTCTTGAAGGAACAGGTGTGTACTTTTGGCAGCATTGTTTGGCTTGCCAGCTGCAGTTGTTTCTGGGCAGAGTTCGCCTGGCCACAGTTAAGACATGGTCGGATAACCTTGCCATTAGATTACTATACCCTGCTGTCTCTGGGACTGCCCTTGAAGATGATGGAAAAGCTACTGCTAGTTCAAAACATGGCAGCAAGGCTGCTGTGCATAAGAACCTACAGGAACTGTACAAGTGGTTTGAAAGGATCTTTACTGGCTACCAATATGCTTGCAGTCTGAATTCATAATATAATAAAAATTTATTACTTATATGATCCCCATCTGACCGGGTTGCTCCAGCCATTCCGGGCAGTTTCCAACAATTTACAAAACCACAGCAAAACATCAAACTTTAAAAACTTCCCTATACCAGGCTGCCTTCAGATGACTTCTAAAAGTCAGATATTTGTTTATTTCCTTGACATCTGACGGGAGGGTGTTCCACAGGGCGGGCGCCACTACCGAGAAGGCCCTCTACCTGGTTCCCTGCAACTTCACTTCTCTCAGTGAGGGAACCGCCAGAAGGCCCTCAGAGGAGGACCTCAGTGTCAGGGCAGAACAATGGGGCTGGCGTTGTTTTGATGAATTTATTTCTGTTGTTTGCTTTATCTATATGCTGCTGTGTTTAATATTATAATTATTGCAATGTGTGGGTTTTTTAATGCTGTTGTGAGCTGCTTTGAACTCAACATTTGCTGTTGAAAAAGGGGAATACAAATTATTAAAGCAAATCAAATTGAACAGTCGAATGCTACTGATTTTAGACAGCTGGCAGCTATTGTAGTGTTGTTCATTCAACAGAGCTTCCTCTTCCTTTACTGTCCCCTCTAGCTCCCTGTGCAACCTCAAAATCAGTTTGGGAGGGTTGGGGGGGACCCTCCAGAGCACATTGGGGAGGGGGAAATTGAAGTCATGTTGCACCAGTGTAACAAGGCAGACTGGATGCAACCCATTGCCATTTGATTTGATTTGATAGAGCTGGCAGGTATTCTAATGCTACCTAAAATATAATTCAATATTCCAGTGCTGGATCCTCTGATGTGCTTTTGTCAGGGGCATACAATTTTAAAGAAATTCTAGATGAATACATTGTTGTTCAACTTCAATCAATCACCTTTTGAATTATTTGTTACAGTGTTCTCTATGGAAACAAAATCACAGAACTTCCCAAAGGCCTGTTTGAAGGACTTTTCTCTCTACAGTTGTTGTGAGTATTTATCTGCTGAAATATGGTTTTATTTTATCCACTGAGAAGGGTTTTGTTTTGTAATTTTGCATTAAAAGTGGTTTGCTCACTGGGATGGATTATTATTATTATTATTATTAGGAACATATCTACCTTTTCAAACTGCTCTGTGCAAGGGAATACCAACCTTTTGAAGATGAAGAGCTTTTATTACTTTCATGCACTGTATTCCTTCTGCTGCTGCTTCGCAAACAAAGGGAGAGCCTTTATTTTATTATTTCTTCCAGTAGCTTTCTGGCCGCCTCTTTTGTTTTTGTTTTTCGAATATTAACCATGAATCTTCACCTGCTTTGATTAGTAGCATTTAATAAATATCTGTGTGTGTGCTTTAGAAATTCAAATTAAGACAATTCCATTCTATTTACTTTTTGCTGTTATGATACTAATATTCAGCCTGTCTAGTCTATTTTAAATGGATTTGCTTACTTGACTATAGAATCATTTATTTATTTTTCCATTTTTTATTAGTTTCCACAATATTATAAACAAACAAACAAACAAACACACAAGACAAACATCCATAAATCATAGCCTTATAGAAAATTACAGTTATTAACTTTGTTAAGTGACTTCCTCGCTTCCCTTTGGTTGAATTTCATTGCATGTCCTTTTAATGGTTTTCCAAATCCCAATTTTTATAAAATTTAACTTAAGCATTAACATCCTTAGATCTTCACCTTATGGAATTAAACATATTAATTCATCACTTAACATAAATAAAATCCTTAGCCCATTAAGTATCTGCAAGCTATTTTCAGTTAGTTTAATTTAAGAAATTTAACTAAATAATAATTAAATTTATTCCATTCTTCCTGATACTCCTCCTCCTTCTGGTCGTGGACTCTTCCGGTTAGGTCGGCTAGCTCCGAAAAATCCATCAGACTATAGAATCATTTAATCTGCCTGAGTTGCATGGCGTACAGTAATACCTCAGCTTATGAACCGTCCTCCTTGCGAACGCTTCAGGTTACAAGCTCCACTAACCCGGAAGCAGGTCTCCTGGTTGCGGACTTTGCCCCGGGATGCGAGGCACACACAGCGGGAGGCCCCATTAGCGAAAGCGTGCCTTAGGTTAATAACGGTTTCGAGAGTTAAAATCGAGATGTGGAAATATGGAAATATCAATGAGAGGCAGGACTGAGATTTGGACATGCATTAAGGTTCAGACTATGGGAAGTCGTAAAATTAATAATTACAATTCGGAAGATAATTAGACTTTTTTAATTTTAGCTTTTTATTGGATTATGATTTGATATGTTAATTGGATGTCTTTTATTGGAAAATTAATAAAAACGATCTAACACAAGAACAGTTTCGAGTTGAGAACTGATCTTCGGAACGGATTAAGTTCGTAACCAGAGGTACCACTGTAATTCTTTCATTCATTCCAAGCCAGCTAAAATGGGTCCATTGAGTTGGAAATTATTTGGGTTCAGCTGAAAATATTTACTTAGTTTTCTGTGGTGTGAGAGAGACAAAGTGTATACAATTTTCAGCACTTGTTGCAAAAACATTGATGTAGTTTCCATAAGATCCTCATTGCCTTTTTTGTTTTTCTTTGCGCTCATGGCCTTTGGTTTCATTTGACCACACGTAACCAGTGTGGCAGCAGCCAGCAAAACAAAAGGTTTCAAGCAGCAATGAAATTTGAGAAAATGGTTATGTGTCTAGTTATCTCTTCAAATTTACTGAATGCACTAGTTTCAAAGCAAATATAAAAATTAGGTGAAGCCCTAGTTGGAAGCAGTTATAAATACTTGACCCCTTTTGGACTCCCATTTTGTACTTTAAAGGTGTAATTTGGAAAAGGAGAAAGTTGCCATCTATCCTACAGAACTAAAATAAATAAAATTACTTAATTAACATATTTTACATTAATTTGCATATGCCGATTCCGTGTTAAAGTATTTCAGTGTATGCAAGTTAAAATTACCCATTAGTAATGAACCAAGACTTAAAATTTGTACAACTGGAGATTAAGAAACACTGACAACATTCAAAGCAGAAGAAAACCCATCATAGAGTTGTATTTAAACCACCTCAACATTTAACAATGCAATCCTACATATGGCTACTTTATAAGTACCGTATTTTTTGCACCATAACACTCACTTTTTTCCTCCTAGAAAGTAAGGGGAAATGTCTGTGCGTGTTATGGAGTGAATGCCTGCGGGTGGCGGGGGGGATCTGCTGCAGTCATGAGCAGAGGATCCATGGTTCCCCTTCCTTCCCTCCTCTGTGGTTACAAAGCATGGATCCACATGGATCCTCAGGATTTTTGCATTGGGCTACTCCAAACTCACTGTCAGATCACATGTCTGTGGCCACAGCCTGAACCACAAAAATCATATATCCACTATTTCGTTTAGAATATTTTTTTCTTGTTTTCCTCCTCTAAAAACTACGTGCGTGTTATGGTCGGGTGCGTGTTATAAAGCGAAAAATACGGGTAAGTGCCACTGAGGTCAATGAGACTTATTCCCAGGAAATTAGGCATAAGATTTCAGTTGAAGAGTAGTTAATCAGTCAAATTTCATTAGGGAATCATTTAAAATGGAAAATGGTGGTTCAAACACTGAGATAAAGCCTGTTACCACTGCTGTTGCTTCCATCCTTCTTCCCGTGTAAACGCCAAGGTTTATAGAAGCTTCTGTGTCCATTTGTCATTAACTCTGTAGCTTGGCATGTCTGAACCCTAAATTGTAGTTAATCCCATGTCTGGTTGAAACAAGCCAACTTCAGTTTATGAAACTGACTTTATTTCAACTAACCATAGTTAAGATTAACCATAATTTAGGGTTTGGATCATGCTGCAATTTGTGGTTAATCTAAAATGGAAGCAGGAGTATCTGATTTCCTCCTTTCAGCTATTCCAGAAAGGAGGACACTAGCTTGACACTTGTTATCATAATACTAGCCAAGGTCAAAAACCTCCAACAGCTTTCTTCTTTCCTTTGCCAATATATTCACTTTCAGTTTAAACCTGTGTACATTCAATGCAACACTTGATGCTGAAATAATATCTTAAGGAACTAGATAGTTCACTGAATGCACTGCATACAGGTGGCACAAGTAATTTTGACATGCAATTTTATTTTATTATGAATTGGCTTATAACTGCTGGTTTTATATTGGGGGTGGAATGGTCAACGCCTTTTCTAAATCTGATTTATTTATTTTGGTATTTTAACGTATACTGTATATTGTTTTATGTAAATTGCTTGAAGGTTTTGGTGACTAAGCAGTATATAAATCCTCTTAAATAAATAAGTTGCATGAAATTCTAGAAAGTAAAGTTACAAAAATAAAGTATGTCAATAAACAGTAAACTCTTAACCCTGTTTTCCAATTGCCTTTTGTTTCACAGATTATTAAATGCTAACAAGATAAATTGCCTGCGAGTGGATGCTTTCCAAGACCTGCACAACTTGAACCTCCTCTCTTTGTACGATAACAAACTTCAAACCATTGCAAAGGGCACATTTTCTCCACTCCGGGCAATTCAGACCCTGTATGTATTGCAATTGTCCATTTGTTGTTATGTGCTTCAAGCTTTTTTTTGGTTTCTGTTCCCAAATAGACCTGGAAAACTTTGGGAACTGCAGAGACCAACCACAAACATGTAAAAACGCTCTTTTCTTTTTATTTGTGAAAGGCATTTGGCTCAGAACCCCTTTATTTGTGACTGCCATCTGAAGTGGCTGGCGGATTATCTCCATACAAACCCTATTGAAACCAGTGGTGCTCGCTGCACCAGCCCCCGCCGTCTGGCAAACAAAAGGATTGGCCAAATCAAAAGCAAGAAATTTCGCTGTTCAGGTAATTTCCTTGGTTCAGCTGCTACTTTCCTTTCACTTCCAAAAAAACCACCGCCCCACCACCCTCTCCCTCCCATCACAACTCCCACAAACCAGCAGTTGCAGACATCCTTAACGACAACAACAAAAAACCCACAGCCTGGTGCCCAACTGAATAATCAGCAATCATAGCAACTCTGGACTGAAGTGGTTTGATCAGAAAACATTCCTACAGTTAACCCACTTGTTACTACCTCCGCAAGGCATTAAAAAAAAATGTGAAGGAATTGTGCTTTTTGATTAAATAATAAGAGTTCTGAGGTATCCTTTCTGTCAGTTGCGTCAAAAAAAATAAAATCAAAAATGAAACAGATCTGGAATACCACTTAAATCTTAAAAACAGAATCTACTCACGGAATATGAAAACATGACATTCATATTACACAGGGATGCTTATATCGTGCTGAAATGTACTGTTTGCTTTTTCTAATCTTATTCCATTTCCTACTTACATGTTTCCAAAGCCTAACCTCTGTCATCTGGTTTCCAGCTGTTCCAGGTGCATTGCGTATTCTGCAGTTAATTCACAGTCTACAGCTAGTGTAAATATCAGAAGAGTGCTGCTGATATTGGCTGCAAATACATTTATATCTAATCATACTAGTATCCGAAGTTCATTCGAATACCACTACTCTGCACAGTTAGCTTTAATTACCTGTAGTCCATCCTCAGTCTAATAGAATTAATTTTTTGCTTGCTGACATTCAGGTGCATATTCTATTTTTTTTCTCTTTTTTATTTAGCTAAAGAACAGTATTTCATTCCAGGTAGGTTTG
Source organism: Podarcis erhardii (assembly GCF_964252035.2). Taxonomy (NCBI): domain Eukaryota; kingdom Metazoa; phylum Chordata; class Lepidosauria; order Squamata; family Lacertidae; genus Podarcis; species Podarcis erhardii. Next base: position 9,877,180 of record NC_138512.1, read on the forward strand.
GCTTTGCAGTAAAACTGACTAACTGCAGGTACCACTCCCTCCTCCCTCACCAAAAGCAAAGTTTCATTTTAACATTTAAAGAACTGGTGCATGCATTTTAACCCTACTGAAAACCTCTTAGAATAGTAATAGTTTCGTAGTTTTGTCTTCCCACTACATGAGCTTTGCATGCAGCTCTTTGCTATCCAACTCACAAATAAGCACAGAATTTATTCAGTACCATCTGATTTTAGTTACAGGTAGGTAGCCGTGTTGGTCTGCCATAGTCAAAACAAAATAAAAAAATTCCTTCCAGTAGCACCTTAAAGACCAACTAAGTTAGTTCTTGGTATGAGCTACTGGAAGGAATTTTTTAATTTTGTTTCATCTGATTTTAGAAAGAGATATCTTCCCCCGTTTTGCCTCTCCTGTTTACTGTTAACAACTCTATTCTTTAAATGTAGCTACTGTGCTGCTTTTAAATGAAGAGAGTCCTGCTATGATCAAAGAGCTAATAGAAGTCTAAAAACCCTTTCAGAATCAATACTTTCCTGCCTTTTATGCACTAAGCTATTGCTTTCCTGCTGACTATCTGAACTGTTGCTTGCTCACCTATGACCTTTGATCCCTGTGTTTGTGAAATCGCAAAAAATGCCAAGCAAAAGTATGTTTATTGTCTTTGCAAAGGCATCCAAAGGCTGTATATGTCTTCTGTTAAAATACTTTTGGCGGAAGAAAAAATGATTTAATAGTTGGCACATTTATACCACACTTTAAACTAAATGCTGATTCTCTTGAGGTATTCCACATGAATGATTGAGATTGGCTTTAGTTATATGAAACACGTTTTACCCCAACCACCCCTTGCAGCTGACAAACGAGTGCAGTGCTTTCTTAACAGGGGAAAGAACAAAATCAACTATGTCATGTGTTTACAATATAATGTCCCTTACAGGTGATATATAATTGATTAGCCAAAGTGCTCAAAGGTCTAATGAAGCTTTTGATTGAACTGCTGGTGCATGAACTGCCAGATAAAACAACAACAACCCAATTATAGTTTACTTTCTAGAGGAAGGAAAAAACGTTGTTGTAATTGAGTATGCAATCAATGACGCTTGTTCTTTGTAGCACTTACAGGTATATGGTCGGCTCACAACATTCAGCAGACTAACATATTGATTGGTTTGGGCTCTTATCCACTTAAGCTTGCTTATTTTACACTTGCTGCTTTTACTGTCATGTACTACATTATCTTCTAGCTGGAGAGATGATGTGAAGAGTATTATGGCCTTTAGTAGTGCACTGGCTAAATGCAGAGGGAAGAAAATGCACACGGGCTGGTCTTTGCCATTCTTGGCTTGAAAGGACCAGTTGGAGTCAGGTTTGAGAAGTGATTCACACACTATATGTTTTAAACGGCATGGCAGTCATTTCCACATTTGCATACACTGGGAATGGGGAAATTATGTAAAAAGCGACCTACATAGCCAAAGTCCCACGCATCAGGGAGAGAACTTGAAGAATGTAAATTGGCAGTTACTTGATAAACCTAATGGATTATCTGAATTCCAAAATGAAAAGCGATTATGGCTTTTTCTCTAGCAAAGAGAAAGTGTTTGGTGTTGTTCTAGATATATAATAAGAAATCTCACCTTTTTCCCTGATGGGACTCAGGGATGTTGAGCATCATTAGCAACCCGTTTACAGTGTAGGCATATTCCGGCCCATCCTATATAAAAAACACAACTTTCTGCACACTGTGTCCAGATTTTCCTTTGAACCAGCAGCATGGAATACTTCAAACATGCTTGCACCTGGGCAAGGTGCCCTAAATCTCCCCTAGTGCCTCTCAGCAGCTGCTTGATAAGGGCTAGAATCTCTCTCCCACCTCCTCAGTTGTTCCATAGTGGTGGTGACTGGTAGTTACTGCCTGAATACCACTTCACTAACAGTGGTGTGATGTTGTTGCAACACTTCCACAACAGCCCACTGCAAGCCCAGCATATTTTAGTAGTCAACTAAAATTGAGATTAAAAGGGACGCGGGTGGTGCTATGGGTTAAACCACAGAGCCTAGGACTTGCCGATCAGAAGGTCGGCGGTTCGAATCCCTGCGACGGGGTGAGCTCTCGTTGCTCGGTCCCAGCTCCTGCCAACCAAGCAGTTCAAAAGCACGTCAAAGTGCAAGTAGATAAATAGGTACCGCTCTGGCAGGAAGGTAAACAGCGTTTCCATGTGCTGCTCTGGTTCGCCAGAAGCGGCTTAGTCCTGCTGGCCACATGACCCGGAAGCTGTACGCCGGCTCTCTCGGCCAATAAAGCGAGATGAGCGCCGCAACCCCAGAGTCGGTCACGACTGGACCTAATGGTCAGGGGTCCCTTTCCTTTACCTAAAATTGAGATTTGTGGCTTTATGACTTTATCAAGGGAGACAATTGTCGCTGTTGGCATCCGCCTGTCTCAAGAGACAACAGAATACACCTCCAGGGGTGAAGTCAAACTTGGCAGCACTGAAGTGATCTCTCTGGGACACAAGCCTGGAAAGTGTGTATGGAGGTGCTGGGCTGCTGATGTGAGCAATATGTTTTGCACAGCTTGGCTGCAGGAGTTGCCGGAAGGAGAGACTTCACTCCAAATTTGTGTAGGGTTTATTTCTTAGCCTTTTCCACCTGAATATATCACACAAGGCACCGGAGGTTTGGGATCCGTGTTTTCCTTCTCTTAGATGGGCTGCCTTCCCAGGTTGACAAGCCCCTAAGAGAGAGAGAGTGCTTTTCTTGGAAATAAAGAAAAAGCATAAGTGTTCCTGTTAATTAGCTTTCAATCTTCTTTTAAAAAAATCAGTACAGAATCAAACATACTTCTGTGGCACTTGATGAAGACATTCAGAAGCAATGCTCTCCCTGTGGATTAGAATTATTAATCATATAATTCAAATCTGCACAAAAATTACTTCATCCTTAAATAATATTTGAAAACTGTAGACCATTGAGCTAGAAAATGAATAAGCCAGGAGTAAGTTTTTCATAGTTCTTATGTGACACTGAGCCAAACCATTGTTTGGTGAATTGAGCAAAAATGCAGGCTCTCGGGGAGTAGATTGCAGCCTCTCTGCTTCTCCCCCTGCTGTTGTGAGCTAACCCATGATTTAGCTTAGTTTTACAGTGGACACTCCAGTTGCGAATGTGATCCGTGCGGGATGCACATTTGCAACCCACAGCATTCGCAACCTGCAGCAGCGTATCTGCTCACATGCGGGTTGTGATTCGACACTTCTGTGCATGCGCAGAGTGTGATTTAGTGCTTCTGCACATGCGCAACTGCTGAAACCTGGAAATAACCCGTTCCCGTACTTCTGGGTTTCGGCAGTCCATAACCCAAAAAAACGCAACCTGTATGCCAAGGTATGACTGTACTGCTAAACTGGGGCTCATGGTTTATCTTGCTCCAAACAAACCGCAAGGTGTAGCCCAAGGTCTGTTCTATAGCTTACTGTTTGTAGTTTGTCTGAGGGAGATAACCAGGAGCCTGGGTCTGAACGTAACAGTAAACCATGGCTTAACTCCGTGCTGCATGGCAACACCAAATCCAGACTAGCAAATCAGCCACAATCTTGTCTCTGGGAGCCTGCATGTTTGTTCGCACTAAACCATGGTATGGCTGAGCAAACTGGGGAGGTTTTTTTTTCCTCTTAAACAACTTAACAAATGTGTGTGAAAGTGCCCTCAAACAACCGTATCTTTCAGTAAATATATTTTAGGAATTTTAATGCTTTCACCTATGAAAATGAACGTATTATATAATTGTTCAATAGATAATCTGCTGTATCTTTTTGCTATACTGTACCACTTCAGATTAATTATACTCTGACTCTTTGATATAGTACAGTGCCGAAGCATCATATAATCAAAGAAGTGTAGAATAAAATCCAACTTCTTTAAATAGAGAATTTCAGGCGGACCTTGATGAAGGCAGGATATTACCCAAACCCTAGCTGAGAAAAGCAAGATGAGCTTTGTTTTTGTTGGGGTTTTTCCTCCCATTGGGATCACTCTTGTCTTTCTTTCTTCCTTGGCTGTCTTTCCTGTTTCAGGAGTTCACCATTTGGGCTGTAAGTAAAGTTCAGTGTGTGGACCAAACAACAGTACACTTCCCAGTCCTGATGCACTTTCCACTTCTAGTCTCAGTCTTTTGACCTTTTGTCCAAGAAGAGCTCACCGGTCATTTAAGTTTCTTTGTCCCACCCTACCCCCCCCCATCACTTACCCTCAACTTCTTAATAGATGTTTCTTCCTGACTTGTGAAGGATGCTATCTCCATTCTGTAACACAGAGAATGGCGAAGAGATCTCCCTCCCTACAGTCTACTTTATGTCTTTTCCAGTTTAGCAATGTTGCAGTGACCGTGGGCATTCTGTCCGAAGGATGTCCTTCCATGTTGAGCGGTTTCCCACTGCAACACTTTTTCCTGCTCTTTCCTCTTTCTCCCATTGCTTCTGCTCCTTGGTCTAAGCGGATGAAGTTGTGATAACTTAGCGAGATTTTCTGTTGTGCTTGATCTAACCATGTGGTTGCGAGGTATGAGTAAAACATGGTTCTGTCAAGCACCATGGAACGTCACGCAGCTTTCTACAGCATAGCAGGCTGCTGAGGCTTAAATCAGGATTACACACTTTTTAAAAATTGAAGAAGAAAAACAGGGCTTTAAATTTTATGGTTCTGAGATTACGTAGGCGGGCTGTGGCCAGTGAAATAGAAGAATAAAGGAGGGTAATGAAATGGAATACAAAGATTTACTTAATCCTGAAACTGTGGGAATAAGATATATTTAACAAGAATTAGCACTGCTTTATGTTTTTAACTGTAAAATGGAATGGATTGGCTGACAACTTAATCAGCAGAAACTACAGCTGTGAAAAGCTCAAGCGGTTAATGTTATCCTACCACATGTCCCATCCCCCCCCCCCAGCAAATTTCAAGCCCTCTGAAATTTAACCCACTCTTAAACCTTACTGTTTCTTCATTACCATAAAACTTACCCCAAATTACCCATTTGTCTGTACTGCAGGTCTGTCCCTTTTCTCTCTCTTATTTTTTCCCTATGAGAAAATAATCCCAGCACCTTGATGAACTTAGTACCTGTATTTTTATTCTGCTTATCCTCAGGCACCGAAGATTACAGATCCAAACTAAGCGGAGATTGCTTTGCAGACCTGGCTTGTCCTGAAAAATGCCGTTGTGAAGGAACAACTGTTGACTGCTCCAATCAAAAGCTCAGCAAGATTCCTGACCATATTCCTCAGTATACAGCAGAACTGTAAGTTTGAGCTCACAACAGTGTGCTGGATGAATATCAGTGGTGATAATATCAATTCATAACTGCGCTTCCTTTATCCCTTTTTGAAATGTCGCAGATCCTTCCGGTTCATGAATTTTCAGTTGTATTAAGTTTTACTTGCTTTACAACATTTAGCAAAGGCAAAGAAAAAGAAATTCAAATATCAGTGTAGAAAACCATGCAAAATGTTGGCACATTATTGCTTTACAGTTCTCTCCACAGCAAAAGCAGTCTCTGTTTACCTACTTTGAACTAAGCACACCCACCTCTCAACTATGACACAGTATTGTGCAAAATATAATTGGTTCAAGCGGAGTGAGTAATCAGAATGTCCAGTATATACACCCTTCGTTGATGATGATTGAAGGATCACAGGACAGTTTACAATATAAAAGCACAAAGATACACAGCATAGTAACAAAACAACAACAACAACCAGTAACCCCACCAACAGCTTTAAAAGGCCATAGATTGTTTACTTAGCCAAAGGCCTGGGAGAAGAGCAATGTTTTTGACTGGCACCTGAAGATATATAATGAAGGCGCCACGTGAGCCTTCATTATTGCTATGTCTTCAACAATAATTGCTGATTCTTAGACAGAATGCCCCTTGTGTTGGGTACTCTGTTGTCTGTGATCTATGTACCGTACAACAGGTGACTCCTAGATGAGATAATCAATCACTTCCTTGTTCCACTGTGTTTCATTTGGAGCTACCTAGATAAATATTTCCTCCACTTCCCACTGATTCTAAGAATATTGATGATTCTTACTCTGAAAAATAGGGATGGTGGAAAAATGCAGTTGAAAGGGACCTAAAGTCCCTTCCACAAATAGAAAGACAAGCTATCAGCTTGTCTGATGGATTACACTATGCAATTCAGACTGCAATAAAGCAGGGAGCTATGTGCCAGATATAATATCAGCCTGAACAGGTACTAATGCCTTTGTGGAACTTCACATCTGCAACTGAAAAACAGCCTATTGCTAAAGCTCTGAATTACAGCTGCTTGCATCCATGCCCCCCGCACATTTACATTTATTGTAATTATTTTTTTCCTAGTGTGCAATCCTGCTTGCTTCTAACTCTAAATGAGGTTAATGGAGCCTTTCATGCTTGAGTTACAGATTTAGAAATGGATGCTTATAGATTACACCAAAAATTAGTGCTGTTATGTCGCAGCTTGTGTGCTGCTGCGATTTATTCTAATTATGCTGAAACAGACTGTGTGTTAAGGAAATAGACCTGCTGAGAACATGCAGGAATGGATAGATATATAATCTGTACGTTTATAACTGCTGGTTGTTTTATATGTTCACATAAATGCAAGAAGGACTGTACTAGCTTCACGTATTGCCAGGGTGATATGCGTCATCTCCAAGTGATGTTCACAGGGACGCGGGTGGCGCTGTGGGTAAAGCCTCAGTGCCTAGGACTTGCCGATCGTATGGTCGGCGGTTCGAATCCCTGCGGCGGGGTGAACTCCTGTCGTTCGTTCCCAGCTCCTGCCCACCCAGCAGTTCGAAAGCACTCTTAAGTGCAAGTAGATAAATAGGTACCGCTTTATAGTGTTTCCGTGTGCTGCACTGGTGCTGGCTCGCGAGCTGCAGCTTCGTCACGCTGGCCACGTGACCCGGAAGTGTCTTCGGACGGCGCCGGCTCACGGCCTCTAGAGCGAGATGAGCACGCAACCCTAGAGTCGGACATGACTGGCCCGTACGGCCAGGCGTACCTTTAACTTTTTACCAAGTGATGTTTGGCAATATGCACAAGGCCAATGTTGATTGGTCCATGCACACAATAGCCTATCAATATATATATTTTTCACTTTTTCACCGTATATATTCTGTAAGTGTACATATTCTTCTACTATGTATGAAATTTTATGTGTTGACAACGTGTGTTAGAATTTGTAGGCCTTTCCTCATATAAACTTGCAGCGTTTATTATTGTTAACTACACTTAATGCACGAAGCATCTGCAATTGATCCATATTTTCCAACAACTACTGGTGACTGTTCTTTTTGACTGGACAGTGCACAAAATTCCCCTTATCCTGCAGTCAAGTGGTGCTCCTCTTCCATTCCTGCCTGTGAATTGGTGTCGTTGCTGGCACTTACACACCTTCACCAAACAAGTCACAATAACCTAAATTTATATCTTGCTACTCCTTCTACAGGCGACTCAACAACAATGAATTTACAGTGTTGGAGGCTACAGGGATCTTTAAGAAGCTTCCTCAACTACGTAAAATGTAAGCTTATCTGCCAACCTGCCTTATATAGGTGGCCTTCATGCAATAATATAAGAAAAAGTGTAAAGTATTCTTGAAGGAGCCCAAAGCATGTCCCAGTCTGTGATATTCATTGCGGAATGTGGGTGCTCATTTTTGCCAGTGTTTCAGTCATACTCTCTTTCTCTTCTTTTATCCCTGCCAGTTTATTTGCACAGTCAAAAGGGGAAGGAGAAGCCATTGCTCACTGGTAGAGCCTACATTTTCATGTGCAAGGTTCCAAGTTCGGTCTCTGGCTTTTACAACTGAAAGGATCTCAGGTAGCAGACTGAGATTATTATAGCCACTGCCCATCAGAATAGACAAAACAGGACTAGATAGGACCAGTGATCTGGCTTGGTATAAGGCAGCTTAGTACAGTACGTTGAAGATAACAAAAATCCTACTGTCATACTGAAGGAAGGCTCGTTGAATTTTGCCCATTTCATATAGTTGCTAAAGTATTTTGTATCCTTGATTCCAAAATTTCCATATGCTAGGGAGAAAAAAGGGAGAATCGCTTAATGCTCATATGATGCCAGGTTTGTCCCATGTGCAAGAACCCACAACCCACGCTAATTTATTTTGTGTTACGTACCTAAACCACAAACAGTAAGCTAGCAGAGACCACAGGATTTGCCAAAGTCTCTATCTGATTTGTTCAGTAGCACTGATACGTCAAACCACCTCCATGTCTTTTCTAGAGTCACCTGCCTCTTTATTTGGGATAGATATTGGCACTGGCTGCTTGAAGCTAAGTTAATGAAATCTATTCTGCTTAGAGTGACAATAATAATAATAATAAAAATAATAATAATAATAATAATAATATCATCTTTATTGTCATTGCCCCCCTCGGGGACAACGAAATTACTTGGCTGCTCCATCCACCCAGGTAGGGCACTCCACTCAAAATCAGAACAACTATAAAAACACTAATTAAAACAATACAGTATAATACAGCAAGGAAGATTAGATGACTTTCAAAGTCCAGGTTTCCCATTCAGGGCCGAGATCGCTCTGGAGAAGAAGCTGTTCTTGAGACGGCTTGTTCTTGTCTTCATCATCCTGTATCTCCGTCCCGACGGCAGGAGCTCGAAGAGACAGTGACCAGGATGCGATGGATCTTTTACTATGTCCAGTGCCTTCCTATGGCACCTTGTGGCATAAATCTGCTCTAAGGTGGAGAGTGGGCAACCAACAATGCTCTCTGCTGCCTTAACAACTCTGCACAACCCCATCCTGTCCTGGGTAGTACAGCTTCCGTACCACACACATAAGCCATAAGTGAGCACGCTCTCAATGGCACAGTGATAGAAGGCAAGCAGCAGTTCCTTAGGATTCTCAAAAAGTACAGTCTCTGCTGCGCCTTCTTCACAAGCCCCCTTGTGTTGACACTCCAGGACAGATCCTCTTGTAATTCAATACCCAAAAATCTGAACGTTGTTACCCTCTCCACACAGACCCCATCAATCAAAAGTGGCTGGACATTGCTCTTCTGTCTCCTGAAGTCCACCACAAGCTCCTTTGTCTTCCTTGTATTTATGAGCAAGTTGTTAGCTCTGCACCACTCTGTCAGCCAAGTATGTGTGTGTATCAGGCAACATTCCTGCAGGATAAAAGTGGAATAAGCATCCAAAATGCTGATAATACGATCTATTATAGTGAATCAGTTATTTTAAAATTGAAGCTGTTAATAGAAGACGCCGTGATTTATTTATTTTTAGTGTTGTCACTATATTCCTGCATTTTTACTTTGTGAAGAAAATATATTTCTGTTTCCTTGCTGGAATCCTTTGTTTTCTCAATTCTGAATGAATCCCAAACAGTGTTTAGACTGGCTGCCCGCCTCTCAGTCACCTAAAGTCACAGTGCCCTCAGGTGATGATCGTTGGGATCTCAAAGCACCATGCGGGGCTTTTGAAAGGCTTTTAAAGAAACCTGTGCAGTGCTTTGAAGCACCCCTGTCACTTCCTGTCAGCTGATGAGTGGTGACTTCAAGCTTGATTTCTGCAGGTATCAGCTGCACAATCGAGTTCCTCACAGAAAACACAGTTCTGTAGCTGATTCAGTCACATATATCACGTGGCATGGTATTGGGGGAAACAGCCCTGTGGGTCAAATTGTGGCTCGTACCAGGCCAAATCTGGCCTGTGGGCTAGAGGGTCTCTATCCCCAGATTAGAGCTTTCTTGAAATCATGTTGCTAGACCATAATTCAGTCGCTGCTTTTTGTATTCTTCATTATATGGATGATTTGCTCCAAAACACTTTCCCTATTAATTTGCTTTGCCATGAAACAATAGAAATCTGAGCAATAATAAAATCACAGATATTGAAGAAGGAGCATTTGAAGGAGGATCGGGTGTAAATGAGCTGTTGCTCACCAGTAACCGGCTGGAGAATGTGCGCCACAAAATGTTCAAAGGACTTGAAAGTCTCAAAACTTTGTAAGTATGTTCTTCTCTCTACTTTGCTTGCTGTCTTTGCTTGAGAGCCAGTGTGGTGTAGTGGTGAAGAGTGGTAGTCTCGTAATCTGGGGAACCGGGTTCGCGTCTCCGCAGTGGCGTAGCGTGGGGGGTGCAGGGGGTGCCGGCTGCACCGGGCGCAACATCTGGGGGTTAGGGATAGGGTTAGGGGGCGCAAATCCAGGGTTAGGGGGTGCAAATTACTTGCCTTGCCCCGGGTGCTGACAACCCACGCTACGCCACTGCGTCTCCGCTCCTCCACATGCAGCTGCTGGGTGACCTTGGGCCAGTCACACTTCTCTGAAGTCTCTCAGCCTCACTCACCTCACAGAGTGTTTGTTGTGGGGGAGGAAGGGAAAGGAGAATGTTAGCCGCTTTGAGACTCCTTAAAGGGAGTGAAAGGCGGGATATCAAATCCAAACTCTTCTTCTTCTTCTTCTTCTTAAACTTCTCTTCTGTCTTGTTTTCTGGGTATGGATGTATGCTGTCTTTGACTCACTTTTTTTACAATGTAAAATGCATTAATCATATATGCTGCCTAATTGCAATCAATATCTTTTGGATAGGTATATGGCTGCGCAGAGGGCATGAAGTAAATTCTGGTCACAGATAAGGAAGTATTATGTAGGAAGCAGATGTAGGCACATGTATTTTCATCTGTGTGGAACAGCATTGTTTGTAATGTGCTTATAACTGTCCCCCCTCCATCACTTCCTTACAGTGTGTTTTTGGATATTACTAAGTCCCTGGATCAACCTCAATTATGACTGGTATTGCATAGAAACTGAGCTCTTAGGACCATTCCTCTGGCTATTACTCTGGCATCCTTTGGGTAGGAAGAAGAAGCAGTACCCAGCAACAGCAAGGAGCATGAATGCTGCTCTTGGTTAGAGGGCAAACACTTTACCTCTATTGGTGCCTCCCAAATTGCTGAAGACCCCCAATTTCACTGTTTGTAAACTGGGACGGGGATTGAGCAAGGGTTAAGTTGGGTCTGGTTGCAGAGATTTCTGGAATCATATATGTGGAGTAGCAGAAGAGTGATGTTGTGCTCATGTCCCACTTGTGGGGTTTCCATTGGCATCTATTTCACCACTATGGGAAACGGTCTTAAATGTACCTTTGCTCTATTCCAGCAGGGCTCTTCTAATCCCCTCAAGTGCTTTATAAATACTACATATTATTTCTCAGCATCCATGTCTAGTAAGTTAATAACTCAGGGGAAAAATGCAATACAACATCTCATAAAATGTTTAGTAAACTCTAGGAATGGTTTTCCCCAGAAGTGGTGTATGGAAGTGAGAGCTGGACCATAAAGAAGGCTAATCGCCGAAGAATTAATGCTTTTGAATTGTGCTGCTGGAGGAGACTCTTGAGAGCCCCATGGACTGCAAGAAGATCAAACGTATCCATTCTTAAGGAAATCAGCCCTGAGTGCTCACTGGAAGGACAGATCGTGGAGCTGAGGCTCCAATACTTTGGCCACCTCATGAGAAGAGAAGACTCCCTGGAAAAGACCCTGATGTTGGGAAAGATTGAGGGCAGAAGGAGAAGGGGAAGACAGAGGATGGGATGGTTGGACAGTGTTCTCGAAGCTACCAGCATGAGTTTGACCAAACTGTGGGAGGCAGTGGAAGACAGGAGTGCCTGGCGTGCTCTGGTCCATGGGGTCACGAAGAGTCGTACACGACTAAGCAATGAAACAACAACAGAGAAATGTACACAGATGAGATGTGCAATACATTCTCTATGGCATTGTTCCCCAACTTCACGCCCTCCAGATGTTCTGATTAGGGATGATGGTGTGACTACCCTTTGGAGTAACAAACTGATTTGTTTCATTTTTCCTCAGGATGCTAAGGAGCAATCGCATCAGCTGCGTGAGTAATGACAGTTTCACAGGCCTGAGCTCTGTGCGATTGCTATCCTTATACGATAACCAAATAACCACAATTGCTCCTGGTGCATTTGACACTCTTCATTCCTTGTCTACACTGTAAGTTGTTCTTGCATTCATAGCCAGTCCTTGCCATTTATACATGTGTGATATATCTAAATTAGGGGTAGCTAGCCTGTGACCCTCCAGATGAACACCATATCCCATCATCCTTGGCTATTGGCCATGCTGGCTGGGGCTGGTGGGAGTTGGAGTCAAATAACATTTGGAGGGCCACAGTTCAGTCAACAAACAAGTCAAGAGTGCTTGCAAAGTCACGTATCTGAAAGTTTTCAGAGAATGCTAAAATTCAAATTGAGAGTTGTGTGACAAAATGTGAAGATACATTGGTAATCTCTGCTATTTGTTTGGTGGCTCATACTGTTTCTAAATAACCCCATGCATATTGTGTCTGACTCTGGCTTCCTAGCAATGATTTCCCTTGGTTCAGGGTACCAGTGCAGCTGAATCAGCCAGAAGGGTTGTTTAATACAAAATGCAGCCCTCTCTGATAATGAGGGACACTCAGAGGGTGTATTGAGAGCCCTGAGGTTTTTGTCCAAAGATGTGCAGTTGTTCAGAAAGACCCATAAAACTCCCTTCTTCTCATGCTACCCCGTTTTTTTTCCAAAGGGGAGAGCGACAGAGCATGAACAGCTGGGTGGAGGCTCTGAACTGTTCCTGTTATTCGGGTGATCGAAACATTCATAAATGTATTCATTTACTTAGCGCAAATAAACATGTGCAACAGGGCGCAATTCTTTAGATATTAGCCTCAGTAACTTAAGAGGGCCCAGTCAGAAATGGGCAAGCATTTCACTCACCTTATTTCTACACATTGCAATCAACTCACAAGTAGGGAAATGTCTCTTTTTCGTGAACCGCTTTGAGTTTTTGTGAACCGCTTTGAGAAATAATGTGGGAAACCCACACACAAACGAAGTGTTCTTTCTTCCCCCTTATATTGCTATAATAAGCTATTTGATAATTTGTTTTGATTCTGTATCTGGTTACCCCTGAGATAACTTGTGCAATACAGGCAACTACTGATTTGTTGGTGGGGGGCGTTGCATTCCAGTTCATTGCATGTGATAGCAGGGTGTGTATAAGCCCCACTGTTACCCATCTGCCCCCTTTCTCTGCCACTTCCAGATTTGTGGTGATGTGTGTGCGCATAGTCATGCATGCTTTGAACACACGCAAAATGGTTACTACCTGTATAAAGGAGTTTGGTTAAAGCTGAGCACCTGATACACACACACAGCTCTGAGGAGTAATATTTGCCATAGAACAACACAGAGCTGTTGCCATTTTACTGACCATATTCCTGTGTTTCAACTGAGAAAATAGCAGAAAATGTGTCCTCTGTAAGGGTGCTATTAAAGGTTCAAAAGGAGCTCTACTGTTAATCAAAAAGATGGGAATTGTAGCAAGCAATCATAGATCAGTCATTGTATGCATGTTTACTCAGAAGTATGTTCCATTGTATTCAATGGAGCTTATATCTAGGCAGCTGTGCAAAGAATTGCAGGCTAAATGAGATACATTTGAACCAATCCCCCCGTGAGTCAACTGTACATAAAAGGAAATATGAATATTCAGTGAAAGGAAATATGAATATTCAGTGAAAGGAAATATGAATATTCAGTGAAAGGAAATATGAATATTGGAGGGGGGGAGTAAGGCATGTGGTGTGTCTAACAATTGGGTTTTATGTGGTAGAAATTTCTGAGGGAAGAACGTAATTACCGGCATACTTAATCCTCTGCCCTCTCACAATGTGACAAGTTACACCTAATGACTAATTCGTGCATATTAAAGATGGCATATTTATAAATAATGAAATTGTCAATAGGCCTCTGTTGAAATGTGGAGGTGCCAAAAGCACTGAGACTTGTGGAACTAAATCCATTTTTATAACTGGCATGTAATCAACTTAGCTGTCAGTTTATACGGAAAACCTATTCTCTGGAGCAAATAAAAGATGGAAATCTTGAAGAGGCAAATTAATGAAAGAGCTGTTGTCAGGTTAAAGCTAATAATATAAAGTAATCAGCCTACATTTTGACATTAAATTACTGTATTATTGTGTGACAGCAAGTCAGATTTGTGATACATCTTATTTAGAAATCATTTTAAGGTATCGGGATTATTCAGCTCAGACTCCGAAACTGCTATCCTGATATTTGGTGGGGGCAAGAGGATGGTTTTTTGTGGGTGGAATTTCGTCTGCATCACTATCGCATAAAATGCAAAGGGTGGATGGAGTGAAAAGAGCTAGTAAAACGAATCCTACTTTTTTTTGCAGCGCGAACAGGGGGTTTTAATTTTTGTGTGCGCGTTTTCATCGCTTGAAACTGAGCCCTGTGTTGTTCACATGTGTTTATCAGAAACCTCTTAGCCAACCCTTTCAACTGCAACTGTCACTTAGCATGGCTGGGAGAATGGCTGCGGAAAAAGCGCATTGTGACGGGCAACCCCCGCTGCCAGAAACCCTACTTCCTGAAAGAAATTCCTATACAGGATGTTGCCATTCAGGACTTCACTTGTGACGACGGTAAGAAACAGAGCTGTCATGCTGTATGTCTCCTGTGGCAGATTCATCATTGTAATTATTATTATTATTATTATTATTAATAATAATAATAATAATACCCCGCCCTCCCCCGCCCTCCCCAGCCAAGGCCGGGCTCAGGGCGGCTAACAAGCAATAATAAAAACAAGTTGAATGAATACAACTTAAAAACAAGATTAAAATACAACAATTAAAATTGTAGTATGAAAAATAGGGGTGGAGGATAAATAAATTCAGTTCCATTCAAATTTAAAGCCGAATCTATCAAATAAGCACCTTTAAAAACAACATGCAGATGGAAACAAACCCATTATTCAAAATTCAAACTTATCCGAATTTTGCGATGCAGTTCTTTAACCAAGAAAAAAAAAAAGAATGCATTAGGGGGACGTGTGCGTAAAAATTAATATTCAGAATTCAAAAAAATGCATTATATAAGGGGAATTGCCTTCAAAGAATGTGTACATTAGTCAAAACTACGTATAAAAATGTGTTTATTCGAAGCTGGCACTAAAATGTTGAATTTTTATGACTTTTAAAAAAAAATAATCACGAATTGTTGCAAAATGCAGAAATGAATTTAAAACTGGAAAAATGAGAAACCGAGGGAACTGAAATTGACAGATCATTCTATCCCTAACACAGAAGGTTGTGTGGGAAAAGCTAGCAATATGATTGCCCCTGGAACTGGAGCAGCACTGGCATGGATTCCTTCTGAATAATAATAATAATAATAATAATAATAATAATAATAATAATAATAATATAACTCAGTATCATGTGTGGGCTTGTTCAGACATTATTTTCTCCCTAGGATTGTTCCTTAAGTGAGATAGATGGTGGCCTCATGCCTGCCTGTTCTCACCCATCACAAGGAAAATGTCTAAACTGGGAATTTTGTGGTGTCTTCACTGAGCTTCTCAAGAGAATTTACTCCATCAAGAGCTGGAGAAGATTCGTGCATGCCCAAGATCTGCTTCCAGTCTCTAAATAAGCCAGTTTTGTGACTTCCACCTGAATATCTTTGTTGCTCTGCATATATGTCAAAATAGCTTCTAAGCTGCTTACAACTATAGAATCAATACACAGTAACAATTCCATTCCCATTCCTATACTGCATGTTGTCAAGAGCAGTTTGTGACCTGACGCTGTTCAAAGTGAGGGAAATGTCAAGGAATCCACTAGGCTTGTGCAAGTCTAAGCAGCTACAGTGGTACCTTGGGTTACATACGCTTCAGGTTACATTCACTTCAGGTTACAGATTCCGCTAACCCAGAAATAGTACCTCGGGTTAAGAACTTTGCTTCAGGATGAGAACAGAAATCGTGCTCCGGCAGCGCGGCAGCAGCAGGAGGCCCCATTTGCTAAAGTGGTGCTTCAGGTTAAGAACAGTTTCAGGTTAAGAACGGACCTCCGGAACGAATTAAGTACTTAACCCGAGGTACCACTGTATTTGGATCCTGCTTGTGGTCAGTTAAGCCTGTGCCATTCAAGTTGAGACATCTCATAGAATGGTAGAGTTGGAAGGGACAACAAGTATCATCTGGTCCAACGCCCTGCAATGCAGGGATCTTTTGCCCAACATGGGACTCAGACTCTGAGATTAAGAGCCCATTGCACAACCAACTGAGCTATTTCTTCAGTAGCTATGGCACCAAGCGCCTTTTCCCTAAAAATGCAGGTACCCATATAAAGGTAAAGGTAAAGGGACCCCTGACCATTAGGTCCAGTCGCAAATGACTCTGGGGTTGCGGCGCTCATCTCGCTCTATAGGCCGAGGGAGCCGGCGTTTTTCCACAGACAGCTTCCGGGTCATGTGGCAATCATGAGTAAGCCACTTCTGGCGAACCAGAGCAGCACACGGAAACGCCGTTTACCTTCCAACCAGAGTGGTACCTATTTATCTACTTGGACTTGCTTTCGAATTGCTAGGTTGGCAGGAGCAGGGACCAAACAACAGGATCTCACCCCGTCACGGGGATTCGAACCACCCACCTTCTGATAGGCAAGCCCTAGGCTCTGTGGTTTAGACCACAGCGCCACCCGCATCCCGTCAGGCACCCATGTAGTGGAAGTTAAAATACATCATGTCCCCGGTAATTGAAGGTAATATTATATTTTCTGTATACAGAGCTACCTGAAAGCAGAAACTTCTTATATATCTAGAACAGATTAAAATGATTGTGCTGCTGCCATGCTTAGGTCCTGTTAGCTGAGCATGGCTTATCTTTATATGTTTCTCTTTATGAACTAGGAAATGATGACAACAGCTGCTCTCCACTCTCCCGCTGCCCCGCAGAATGTACTTGCCTAGATACTGTGGTTCGTTGTAGCAACAAAGGTCTAAAGACTTTGCCAAAAGGCATCCCCAAAGATGTAACTGAACTGTAAGTAGTACAAAAATTAAAATTAAAATTAAATGTCAGCAACAATGTTTCTTTCAAGAGTGATGGGGATGCTTTTGGCAGGTAACTTAACATTATCAGACTGCCCATTGGTCAAGACCCTAGTCTGCCTTTGCTAAATATTTTTCACAGGACCTCAGGTAGGGTATTTCAATGCTTTGCCTTTTCAACGCTCATTTCAGAAGCTATCCAAACATTGGAAATCTATTTCTCCTGAAGTTATTTTCCTGATACTGATTGGAACCAATAATGGTGAAAAACTTGATCTACTAACCTTTTAAACCTTTTTTTAAGAATAACTCTGCGTTTCCATGCGCTCCAACAAAGTCTGCTGTTCTTGTGGATTTCCTTTATTGTGCCTTCAGATTTTTCTCAACTGTGTTATAACATCAATTGTTTAAAAATAGTATATTTGTGGGGCACTACAGTGCTTTGTATCACTTACAAAAGCAAAAGTTGGAGGTCCATCTGAACTGGAAAGAGGTGTTCAGCGTCTTCAGAACAGGGTTATATTCCTCTGAAGGTTCAGGCTTGTAGTCTCTGAGAGCTCTTCATGGCCTTGTCTTCACATGCTCATGTTGTCTTTGTAACATGGAGCGACTTTTATCACATGAGATTCACTTATTGGCTACTGCCCCTCTTGAATGGAAATGGTCTGGCCAGAGTTCCCATTCCTGCATTCTGCTTTCCCACTTCTTCTAGATGTGATTATTACTCAAGGAAGAGTTCCAAATTCTTCGTAAGCTGCTTTGGGAGCCTTGCTGGCTGAAGAGTAGAGTGTTTAACTTTAAAAAGTAAAATAGGTAATGAATGCTCTGGTTATCTCCAGCTTGGACTACTGCAATGCACTCTACATGAGGCTACCTTCTAAGGTGACTCGGAAACTACAACTCATCCAGAATGCGGCAGCTAGACTGGTGACTGGGGGTGGCCGCTGAGACTGCATAACACCTGTCTTGAAAAGACCTACATTGGTTCCCAGTACATTTTTGAGCACAATTCGAAGTGTTGGTGCTGACCTTTAAAGCCCAAAATGGCCTCAGCCCAGTATACCTGAAGGAGCGTCTCCATCCCCATTGTTCAGCCCAGACACTGAGGTCCGGCTCTGAGGGCTTCTAGAAGTTCCCTCACCGCGAGAAATGAAGAGTGCCTTCTTGGTTGTGGCACCCACTCAGTGGAATGCCCTCTCATCAGATGTGAAGGAAATAAAATCTGACTATTAAAAGACATCTGAAGTCAGCCCTGTTTAGGGAAGTTTTTAATGGCTGATTTTTTAAATGTATTTTAAATATGTTGTTGGGAGCCGCCCAGAGTGGCTGGGGAAACCCAGCCAGATGGGCAGGGTATAAATAATGAAATAATAATAATAATAATAATAATAATAATAATAATAATAAATCAATCAATCACATGACTGAAGGTTTTGATGAACAAATTCTCTCAAGATCCCTTCGTGCACCTTGAAGTTTTGACCTCCACTGAAAGACTGCTTGTGTGCTTAGTTTATCTGGCCCAGTACATGACAGGACATATTCTGTTACCTTGGACAGTTCTGAGGATTCTCAGAACCGTGATCGTGGGTGCTTCAGAAGATTCTGATAAGACCCATAACCAGCCTCCAAAAAACATCTGTCGTTTTACAGAGAGGATGGAGCTTTGCACGACTAACACTGCTGAGTGTGCTGTGAGAGGAACCTAGGCATACCTGGAGAATTTCAAAAAGCAGATGAACCAAAGGTCTATATGGTCTTCAGCCAAATTCCTACTGTCAATCACGTTTGGCATAACCTCTAGCAAAGCTCTGCTGGATTCCATGAGTTCACATAGCCCAAGTATGGGGATGTTTATTCCCCCCGAAGGAATGGGTTTCTGTGCAGTCAGTTTAAAACTGACTCAACCTCCCCCCTTTTCTTGTTTCTCCAAGAGAGCACTCTAAAATGCATAAAACTTGAGCTGTTGAGCAAATGCATAACAAGAACACAGCCGCATAAACAAGGCTCTCTCCTTTATCAGTCTGTGACGATAAGGATGGCCTTGTCCACTCTAAAGTGAAACAGGGATGACACTCTAGGTCTTATCTTACCAAAACCCTGACGCACAGACCTAAGTCCGGGAACAAAGCCAGAGTGTGTTCTCAGAGATGATGACCTCTTCCTCCAAGATAAGAGTAGGAAGAGGAAGATCCTTTTATGGTCAGAAGTACAGGAAGGAATACCCTTTTATGGTTAAGAATACCAGAGCAAGAACATATGTGATGTCAACTTGCGTACATAGGCTGACGTGGTTGGATTCCTGGGGAAGGTGGGAGAGGGTGCCTGGAGGATATATATACTGCATGAAACTTCTCATTTCTTTGCACTTGCTGTGGACTCACCACGCAAGTGACTTCTGCTATCCAGAGAGCAGAATAAACTCTTTCTTTGAACCAACCTCGGTGTCATTTGACTTCCTTCCCCCTGTCCCGGAGCAACACAGACCCAATCGGTGAACTCCAATAAGGCTACACCCTCATATCTGGACATCAGGACCACTCACAGTGGTCCTAGCAACCTGCTAGTTGCGATATATTTTTAAAGAACAACTGTCCGCCATGACCTCGAGGTTGGACTATTCCTCCTCAGAGGATAAGGCCATGAATTAGAGTTCGAAGAGTTAGAGAGAATTGCCCTCACTCTGCACTGCCCGGGAAGCGGTGGCACAGGTGGAACCCATTTTGCCATCATCCCTCTGGCCTGAGGTCGCACTGTCGCACACTCAGACTCTGTGCGCTCCAGCCCGGATGCTCCAATGGAACCACAATCTCTTGCATGCAATAGGAGCAAAATGTTGTCCAGACAGGCAAGGCCCCTTTTATTAAAAAGGTGGGAGGTGGGAGCTGCAACAATATTTAGAGTTTGCCTGTTACAGAAACAACTTGCTCCAGCTCTGTATGGATTTCGGCAGTGCTGAACTCTCGCCTTCCTGGAACCTTGTACCTGCTCTTCTTGGATTGGCACTGCCTTGCATCACTTGATTCCGCCTGCCAGGCTGACCCCCCCCCCCAACTTGGATCAGATCCCTCTTTCTGCTGGAATCATTACCTGGAGCAGAATGCTGCCTGAGTGTTACTAGCTACTTTTGATAGCAGTTGTAACATCACCCTTCATTTTTCTACCACACTATTGCTAATCCAAAACTCCACTTTTTACAAAGAAGTACCGATATACAATGAAACAGCCTTTTCTGACAATCCAGATGTGTTTGCGTCAAATAGAAAATATTGGTTCACTGTAGTCAAATTATTTCTGTTAGTGTGCAGGTGTGCATCTGGCTATTAAACTGATGGTTGATCTCAACTATTCCCCAGTTGTCATATTATTATTATTATTTAAAAAGTGTGTGGGTATTAGAGTCATGGAATGAGCTATTGGTGATTTCGATTAAATAATATTGCATTCTGTCTTCCCTTTTGTAGTTATTTGGATGGAAACCAGTTTACCCTTGTCCCCAAAGAACTTTCAAACTACAAGCACTTAACTCTTATGTGAGTAATCCTCTCTCTATGCTAATGTTATTTAAAATATGCTCTTCCATTAAATGAAGTAGTTCCAGACCTCTTAGCAATTAAAATTCTATTGCACATTTTAGAAATAGTTTATATTTACTCCACTAATCACAGCACAATTCATTAGAAAGTATGCAGACTGAATGCATTCGTACCTTGGAAGTCGAATGGAATCTGTTCCAGAGGTCCCTTCGACTTCCAAAATGCTTGGAAACCAAAGCATGGCTTCTGATTGGCTGCAGGAAGCCACAGAAGCCCCGCCAGACGTTCGGGTTTCCAAACCGTAACAATCACTTCTGGTTTTGCGGTGTTCGGGAGCCAAAACATCCGAGTACCAAGGCGTTCGGTATCCAAGGTACGACTGTACCTTGCTATCCACTCCAAAAGATGCACCATGGAGTATGCTGGATGTAGTTGTTTATTATATGGATAGCACACAGTATTAAAGAGTGTAAAGGCATTACACAAGTATATTCAGTTGCAGAGAGAAATTGGATTAGTTTGCTTGGAACAGGGTTATACAGCAGTAGATGGCATTACAGTGAAAGAACAGGAGGAAATAGCGGCAGCTCTTACCATCTTTAGTGGAGCAATTTCTGAGCCGCTTGCTGCATTTTTTAGAAGGTAAATTCAGCTTTAAGGGTGATTTCAAAGTTAATCTTCAGGAGAATATCAAACTTAGAAGCAACTTTACTAAATTTCAGCATGTATAAATACAATCAAAATGGGTTCGCATTTTTCAAAAGTATGTTTTCTAGTAGCACATTTTTTATGAAACAAAAGTGGTTAATACTTTAAATATAAAGCATACCAGTTGAGAAATGTTGCATCCTTACCTGTTTTGCTCCAAAAGGGTGCATTTATTATCACTCAGGAAATCACTTGTTCAGATACGCCATGTAGTTCCAAGTTTTATTTCACAAAGGGAAGTATTAGCAATACGTTCATATCTGAAGGGTCTAGTTCTGGTTGTTATTTGGGTTTCTTCTTTTTGTAATATTGGCATTCTCATTTTGTTGTCTTTAGTCCTACTTGTTAAAATGCTTCCTGGGTTCATACATTGCATGTGGCAGTATAAGCTGACATTTTAAATAAGAATTAATAATACTACATTTACTAATAGGATTTGGTGTTTGAACATCTGTGTTATGACTTTAAGAATTTCTGGATTTTTATTGTTATTTTTTTAGAGATTTAAGTAACAACAGAATCAGCACCCTTTCTAACCAGAGCTTCAGCAACATGACTCAGCTGCTTACTTTGTAAGTGTATTTGTGTAGCAAAAAAAATTAAAAATGTTTATTTACAGTATAATCTTTATTAATAAAGCTGATGGTTGATCTGGATTTTGGCTGTGTGTTTATGGTGAAGAAATCAATATGTAAACTGGAGCTTACAGCTCTGCATTTATAGTATCTAGTTTGAAAATTAATTACTTGGTATACTTTCAGAATTCTGAGCTATAATCGTCTCAGATGTATCCCGGCACGGACGTTTGATGGCTTGAAATCGCTTAGGCTGCTGTAAGTAGTAATGTTCCATTACTCATTTTCTTGTGTGTACCAGCTGGAGGATGAGACCTGAATCAAGCTGTGTGGCTGCTCTTTCCCCATGGCTCTGGTAGTATGAATGGTCAAATATGGCAATAGATATTCCCCTATCAGTGCTGTTTAAGCTAGGGGATGTGGTTTGACCCACCACCACTCATGTCCACCAATGATTTCATTATTTCATACATTACCAGAGAAGTGTGGGATTCTGCCATGGGAAACATCACCTAAACTGCTCAGTTGGGTCTTAAAGGGCCCCCTGACCATTAGGTCCAGTCGTGGCCGACTCTGGGGTTGTGGCACTCATCTCGCTTTATTCTCTGAGGGAGCTGGTGTACATCTTCCGGGTCATGTGGCCAGCATGACTAAGCCACTTCTGGCGAACCAGAGCAGCGCACGGAAACGCCGTTTGCCGCCGGAGCAGTATCTATTTATCTACTTACACTTTGACGTGCTTTTGAACTGCTAGGTTGGCAGGAGCAGGGACCGAGCAGCAGGAGCTCACCCCGTCGCAGGGATTCGAACTGCCAACCTTCTGATTGGCAAGCCCTATGCTCTGTGGTTTAATCCACAGCACCACCTGCGTCCCTCCCAGTTGGGTCTTAGTGGTTTGTAATTAGAATAATTCCCTAAGAAGTCACTTGCCCTGGTACCTTGATGGAATCAACCTAAAGCAACTTCTGATGTAGTAATTAAACTACAGTTATTCCATAAATAAATAATTCGCAGTGCCCCATGTAGACATATTATAAGGCATGAACTCTAGTGCACAGTAAAATAATCATGTGAGGTAGACTGCTAGGAGTGTTGGCTCCTAGGTAGACTGCTAGGATTGTTGGACGTGGGTGATGCTGTGGTCTAAACCACTGAGCCCTTCAGGCTTGACGATCAGGAGGTCTGCGGTTCGAATCCCCGCAAAAGTTCCAAAGCACCCCAAAAAGTGCAAGTAGATAAATAGGTACCTCTCTAGCAGGAAGGTAAACAGTGTTTCCGTGCACTGCTCTGGTTCGCCAGAAGTGGCTTAGTCATGCTGACCAGATGACCCAGAAAAACTGTCTGTGGACAAACGCCGGCTCCCTCAGCCTGAAAGTGAGATGAGCGCCGCAACCTCAGAGTTGTTCACGACTGGACCTAATGGTCAGGGGTACCTTTTGACATCTCCAGGGCAGCAAGAAGACATGATATGGGAACTATTGCCTCCTAATGCCACAGTGGTCCCTTCTCTCCCCACTCTTGGTTGTAGCAAGCAGGAGAAGAGGATGGATTCCTGTGGCATTAGATTGAGAGGTATGGTCCCCATATCATGTTGTCCTGAACTTGGCTTCATGCAAGTAAGAGTGTAAGCATCCTCTTAAGTTGGAACATTGGTAGAATTTTGACACTATTATGTTATGCAAAGTCGTTGTCCATTATATCAAAGAATAGACATCCCTAAAGGTTAAAAACAACACATATTCAGAGATGTCAAGCTTCTTCTGTCTGACAGGAGTCTTGTTGCGTCCTGTTGACGAAGCCTAGCCAGGGAAGGAGATACGGCTTCAGTCCCGTACTTCTTGGGACAGTGAGTGGCCATGTTACCCTGCCAGAATACTACCCTTCGTCTTGCTATTGGTGCAAGGGATGGTTGACCTGAGGTGGGACAGAGTTTGAGTGGACCATTACAGATTGCCCCATGCTATATCTAGTAAATTACTCAAAAGAATGAAAAGTTGACATGTATGTGTTTTGAACAAAATTTGTTTTACTGTGATAAATCCCTAACAGTATGTAATTAGGAACATAAGTTTTCGTGTGTTTGCTGTCGGTTTGACTGGAAAGCTGTTGAACATTTTGGAATGATTTGCATGGCCAAATGCATGGCCACCACATCTCCCTTGGCAAAAGGTGTGACATGAAACTACATTGCTAATTTCCCAGTCTCTTCCATTTCATTTGGGTGATGCTTGGAGGAGTGAAGAAATACTCAAAGGGGTGATATTGTGTCACACATTTTGCCATACATTATGAGAGATGGGGAATGATGAGGTGCAGGGCTGCTTATTATAGTAGTGATGTGGCAGGTGTAAGATGTTCACATCCCTGAGAGTAAGGCTATATTCTGCTCAGATTCCATTTTTTAAATATTGATTTATAATATTTTTCTGTGTATAAGACACCCACATGTATAAGACGCCCCTTACTTTTGGGGACCCCAAATTTAGAAAATGGGCATATTCACTATCCATGTATAAGACACGCCCAGATTTTTAACCTTATTTTAAAGTAAAAAAACACACCCTAGTCTTATACATGGAATAGTACGGTATTTTCCAAAACATACATGCTGCTTTTCCAGCAAATCTCATCCAAAGTGGCTTACAAGTGTGTGTGTGTGTGTGTGTGTGTGTGAGAGAGAGAGAGAGAGAGAGAGAGAGAGAGAGAGAGAGAGAGAGAGAGAGAACAGCCTTGGTTGACTGTGAATTTTGGGATGGATTTCAAGCGTACAAGGAACTGATACTGATAATATATGCAGATGTCTGGAAATATGTTGCATTATGCCATTTATTAAGTTCCTCACCATCTATTTCCAAGCACATAATTGTTTCTCGTTTGCATAGGTCTCTACACGGCAATGATATTTCTGTTGTACCTGAAGGTGCTTTTAATGATCTTTCAGCGTTATCCCATCTGTAAGTATCCTGTCTATAAGTTAATATTTACATTCATGTGCTCATTGGGCAGTTCACTGTTAGAGAGACTTAACAGCCTCATCCTAAACATTTGTATACACTAATTCAGGGAAGCACAGGCTGTCATTTACCTGGGATATACACAGATAACACTTTTAGCAGTGCACTTATACAGTGGTTGGATGTGCTTATTGTAAGAATGTATTTGCTGGTGTGATTGACTGGAGGGATACATAAGCAATGGAAGATGGGTTGTAGGTAAACATATGTCTACCTTCTGTTCTTTTACTGTTTTAATGAACTTCAATATTCTTGCAGCTATGTATATATAGTCCATAAACAAATATTTATATTACTTTCCTAGCCAGGGAATTCATAATTTGGGATGCACAAAAAACCATGTAAAAATTGGCAGTGAAATGAATCAGCATCTTTCCCCAGCCTGCCACAACAGCTTAGTGAATGTCATGTTGCATGTGTCAGGCCTTATATATTATGCTGATAAGGGGAAAGTATTGCTAAATTCTTGATTGCTTCCTTTGCCTTCTTGCAAAATACATTTTGTTTATTCGCTATTACAGCTTAAAGCCTGCACTGTTGCATGCATTGATCTGGGCCTCTTCTTTCAGTGTTAAGAGATTGTTACTGAGCTAAGAGTATAAATGTTTGGGTTGAAAACCTCCCCACTCCCATGACTAGGAGTCTTGATTATTTGCACTTAACGGCTCTCTGTGATGACACTAGGTCACATCCATAATATACGTTTAAAGCACCTTTATACCACTTTAACCATCATGGCTTCCCTAAAGAATCCTGGAAACTGTGGTTTGTTAAGGGTGCTGAAAGTTAAAATAAATAAATAAGTGGAAAGCATTTGTTTGCTATACAGAGGGAACCTGCAAACACAAGAGGAGCTAAGCAGCCCCTCAGTTGCCGATTATCTCTTGCAGATGCTCACTTCCTTCACATTCGTATTGTGAGAAAAACTTGGAGCCCCATGTTTGCCTTTTAATGTTTAGTTCCACCTTTTACAGTTAACCCTTTGATGATGAATTGTTCATAATGGGTTTATAATTTTATAATAGGTGGCGCTGTGGGTTAAATCACAGAGCCTAGGACTTGCCGATCAGAAGGTCGGTGGTTCAAATCCCCACGACGGGGTGAGCTCCTGCTCCTGCCAACCTAGCTGTTCGAAAGCACGTCAAAGTACAAGTAGATAAATAGGTACCGCTCCAGCGGGAAGGTAAACGGCGTTTCCGGGCGCTGCTCTGGTTCACCAGAAGCGGCTTAGTCATGCTGGCCACATGACCCTGAAGCTGTACGCCGACTCCTTCAGCCAATAAAGTGAGATGAGTGCCGCAACCCCAGAGTCAGCCACGAATGGACCTAATGGTCAGGGGTCCCTTTACCTTTTTAAGTTTATAATGCATTTCTTCCCAATGTTTCCCTTCAGAGCCATTATGAAGCTGAAGCTTCATGTTCTCTTTTCTGTAACTTTTTAGTAAGTTGATTCAGCAACATATGGAGTATTTTCCACTACGTTTTCATGATAAGAAAAGCTCTGTGAGAGAGATCATGTGAAATGGTGTTGTTGTTTTGGTTCTGCAGTGCAATTGGAGCAAATCCACTTCACTGTGACTGTAATATGCAGTGGCTGTCTGATTGGGTAAAGTCGGAATACAAAGAGCCAGGCATAGCCCGGTGTGCTGGACCTGGGGAAATGGCGGACAAGCTGCTTCTCACCACTCCATCTAAAAAATTCACCTGCCAAGGTATGTTCCCCCCTCCCCAAAATGCTTACATTTCAGCATCCTAGAATAGAAAAATAATTGCCTTATATAATATACTCTCAGTTTCATATAGCCATAAGAGAGATATTTCCTGCTCTTATCCAATGTGTTAAAAATACTCCATGTCATGGAACACATTTGAAAAATTATTGCTGTCATTCTCCCTGAATGACTTAGGACCATTTCATGTATAACGGGGATGCAAATCTGGGTTTGCCAATGTGTACACTCAGCAAAAAGCTGCAGTCAATCACAGTTATCTGTTGAGTGTACCTGGATTGCACATGTAGCTCCAAACGTTTGTTTATAGCATTATAGAATACAATAAGAACGTAACGTGTCCAGTAGTACTTTCAAGATGTCTGGAGAGTCTCCATTCTGAAGGTTGTCTCAGTCGTATTGGTTTCATTTTTGCTTGTTTGTTTGTTTAAAAACCTTTAGAAGCCAGTGTCTAATAGAATCACTGTCTTTAGGAAAATAAAACTTTTAATAGTCTGATGTAGTGCAACGTGTTTCTTGCTATGACTACAAGTGCTAGGAGTCATTGGGGTATGGGGGGAACTATTTCTTCTTTGGGCTTGTGTACAAGCCCAGTACAGTGGTACTCGGATTACATACGCTTCAGGTTACAGACTCCGCTAACCCAGAAATACTACCTCGGGTTAAGAACGTTGCTTCAGGATGAGAACAGAAATCGTGCTCCGGTGGCGTGGCGGCAGCAGGAGGCCCCATTAGCTAAAGTGGTACTTCAAGTTAAGAACAGTTTCAGGTTAAGAACGGACCTCTGGGACGAATTAAGTACTTAACCCAAGGTACCACTGTATTAACAATGAGAAAACTTGTGCTCAAAGATAGCAATGTACAGCAATGTAGAATTAAAAATAAAATAACCAATGTAAAGAACATTTGCTAAATTCCCTTCTGAATTATGCAGTTCTACTTCATTAGAAAGACTGTTAGCAAAGAGCTTATTTCCGTAGATAATGTCCCCTACAGCATTCGCCCCATTCCCATATACATTATTCCTCTGGGGGTGTTGCATCTAATAGATTTTCCATGTTTTACTTTTGGCATTTCACAATCCACACCCTGCTTCTAGAGATACCAGGGCCTTGTGGTTTTCTGATACCAGGTAAGACTGTAAAGTGCCCTGGATTGAATTTCTGTTTAAGCCAGGACCTTCGGACCTTCCCTACATGTTTCTCAAGCAAACATTTTCCCCAAAGACATGCATGTTGTCCGTTTCTTCCCACTTTGCTTGGATGACATTTGTGAGTGATTACTTTTTACATGCTATGGGATAATGACATTCTGGCATCCTAAACAATCTTTTGGTATTTTAAATCATGATGCTGATTTATTTATCATAGAATCGTAAAGTTGGAAGGGACCCAGGGTCATCTAGTCCAACCCCCTGCAATGCAGGAATCTCAGCTAAAACATCCTTGACAGATGGCCTTCCAACCTCTGCTTAATTTATAGTCCATCTGACTAGGTTGCCCCAACCACTCTGGGCAGCTTCCAACAAATTAAGGGCTGCCTTAAAATGTCTTCTAAAAGTCAGATAGTTGTTTCTTTCCTTGACTTTTTTTTTGGGGGGGGGATATTGCAGATATTAATATTGCACAGTTTGAAGTAACTGGAAGCAAAAAGAACTGATTCCTTTTGGAATAAATCATTGTCCAGGCCCATAATAATACTGTTCAAAGTTTTACTGGCCAAACACTTCAAAAACAGAATATAAGCAATAAAGATATAATCAAAATATCCATACGATGTATTGTGCTGTTGGGCACAGGCTCAGAATCTTAGAAAATATGAAATAATTCAAACAGACCTAGAAGCAGAGCTCTGTCTCTCCTCCATTGGCCTTAGGCTGTTTCTCTCCCTTCAGGAGAGCTGCATTTTCATCCTCACTCCATGGAGTTTGAAAGACAAGGACTAAAGGCAACTCTCTATCAAAGTGAAGATTTGCAATTCAATACCTTCATCACATGATCAAATGCTCACTCTCAGCACAGAGTAAAACACAATCAACAGTTATTCATTAACCCAGAGTCCTTTAGAAAACAACTGTAGAAAACCCCCAATGTTAAACCTTTTCACCAATATATATTTAGGCATTCTCATTTCAGTGTCAGTTAAGCCATTATACTTCCACAAGTTTTATATACCATGTTAGAATTGTAATTGTTACCATCTTGTTGTATCCTTCAATATCCTCTGTGAGTGCCAGTATTGATATTGACAAGCCTTTCCATTACTTGACTTCTGTTTTCTGATCTTCTGTTTTCTTGGTATCTTCCTCTACTGCACCTACCCTTAAATATGGCCATGGCCTTGATATCATCTTCCTTCTGTTGAGTCCTCCATCTTCTGATGTTTTTCTTCTTCATTTGTGGCAATAAGGACTAGAGCCTGGATCAAAAAACCTACCAGGTTCAAAAACTGAATTCCTGTAGTGGAAGGGTGGATGCTTGTAGCAAATGAAGTCACATCTCCTTCCTTTGAGTGGGAAGAGCCACATAAATTGGGCTTATGGAGGTAATAGAACCAAAAAGACTAGTGGCCATTGATAGCCTTGTCCTCCACAAGTCCAGTCTCAGTGAACCATTTTGTGCATTGTGCAGCTTTTTCTTCGTAAGGTTGTTCAGCTAGCAGCTGAGAGTAGCCTGGGCATCACATAAAAGCTACATGTCCACAGCCAGCGTATTGCATAAAAGTGTTGAATGATTGGCTAGTACAGATCTAGCTATAGATCTAGCTGTTAGTACAGATCTAACCCACCCTAGCTGAAAAGGTATTTGATAACAACAATGGCAGGCTTGTATCTGACTGTGAATTTGTGTTCCCTTGAAGGTCCTGTGGATGTCAGTATTCTGGCCAAATGTAGTCCCTGCTTATCAAACCCATGCAAAAATGATGGAACTTGTAATAACGACCCTGTCGATTTCTACAGATGCTCCTGTCCCTATGGCTTCAAGGTATGGAGAACACATGAAGGTCATTTTTTCTTTTATTATATTGGGAACCCAACTTTCAGGCTAAGCCATGCCATTGGTCCATGTAGCCTAGTACTTTGGGATCACAGACTGAGCTTCCATCCTATAGGCCAAGCACATGCTCTGCCATTGGGTTTTGGAGAGTGGGAGAAGCAAGATTAACAGCAGGGTGGAGAAATGTATAAGGTAAAGGACCCCTGGACAGTTAAGTCCAGTCAAAGGCGACTATGGGTATGCGGTGCTCATCTTGCTTTCAGACCAAGGGAGCTGGCATTTGTCCACAGACAGCTTTCCAGGTCATGTGGCCAGCATGACTAAACTGCTACTGGCACATGGAGGACCATGACGAGTGCCAGAGCACATAGAACCACTGTTTACCCACCCACCGCAGTAGTACCTCTTTATTTACTTGCACTGGTGTGCTTTTCAACTGCTAGGTTGGCAGAAACTGGGACAGAGCAACGGGAGTTCACTCCATTGGGTGGATTCGAACAGTCAATATTCTGATTGGCAAGCTGTATATAACTGTGTTATTTTAAAAGAATAAACCAATTTGCCTTCCCTCTGTGCAATCTCACAACTTTGCTGTTTTATTCCTAGGGCCAGGACTGTGATGTTCCAATTCATGCCTGCATTAGCAACCCTTGTAAACAAGGAGGGACTTGTCACCTAAAAGAAGGTGAAAAGGATGGTTTTTGGTAGGTGTTTATCTGGAAACACAGAAGAGAAGCCTGTTGCTTTTGAAAGACTAGTCAGACTAGCAGAACCCAAGCACTCCCACACAAAAGTCTATGTGTGCTATTAGTAATCTTTGATCCCACAAAGTAATGAGAAGCGAGGACTATTAATAAGCACAAAAGCACAAACCCACAATGGTGGTTCTTCTAAGGCTTCAGGAAACAAAGTCACATCAATGAGCTTAATGTTCCCTGTTAAGTTTTTCTTTTAAATACGTTGTTATTAGTCAAGGCATAACAGGGCAAGACAACATGGTGTTGACTCTATTATGCTAATTAATTGCTAGCTAGATCCCTGCTGGAAAGACTCTCAATTCAGCTGTTGTTCTGTGCATTATATCAACAGACAGCCTGTAAATGATCAGATGTAAATCCCAGTGAAACAGAAAATTAATGATTCATTGCCAAATCAGCACGCCAGTGGATAAACATGCTGTGAGCATTTTTAATCTAGAGTTATTTAATCACACACTACAATTACCCGAGATGTATTCCATGAATTATGAAATAGAGTTCTTTAATAAATGGATCCAATAATTTCAAATAAGAATGCTGATCCATTCTTCTATCTAGTTTAAAACCTTCTTGATTCCTGCTTTTCATTAAGAAATTATCCTTAATTTTACATCTAAATTTTGGCCAAAGGTTAGAGTGCTTTCTGTTTGAAATTAATCTGATGCATTTTAATACCATGGTAAATTAACATTTAATCACAGCTTCAAAGGACTAAAATGAGCAAGAAGCACTTCAGAACACGTTAGTTTGGTGGACTTACGTAGGGAAAGTTAGTAAATGTATCCAGAGTATCAGCTTACCATATTGTTCACCATGAATGCATATTGTCACCAGTAGCCAATACAAACCAGGAGTAAATAAATTTAAATACAATTTATTCCTCAAAGAAACTAAATTCCTTAATTAGTGAGGTTTCAGCTCCCCTCTCTCTGTGCATTTATATATATTCATTCCATAACATGCTACCATGTTTGAAATACATCCACACATGAATGTATTCAGAACCAATTCTAGTATTGCTTCTGCAATAAATGAAACAAAACTTCCATTTAACTTAGTGTTCCCTAGTTACCTTCACTTCACCTTGCCGACAAAGGTCCATATAGTTAAAGCTATGGTTTTCCCAGTAGTGATTTATGGAAGTGAGAGCTGGACCATAAAGAAGGCTGATCGCTGGAGAATTGATGCTTTTGAATCACGGTGCTGGAGGAAACTCTTGAAAGTCCCATGGACTGCAAGAAGATCAAACCTATCCATTCTGAAGGAAATCAGCCCTGAGTGCTCACTGGAAAGACAGATCCTGAAGCTGAGGCTCCAATACTTTGGCCACCTCATGAGAAGAGAAGACTCCCTGGAAAAGACCCTGATGTTGGGAAAGTTGGAGGGCACAAGGAGAAGGGGACGACAGAGGACCAGATGGCTGGACAGTGTTCTCAAAGCTACGAACATGAGTCTGACCAAACTGCGGGAGGCAATGGAAGACAGGAGTGCCTGGCATGCTCTGGTCCATGGGGTCACGAAGAGTCGGACATGACTAAACAACTAAACAACAACAAAGTTACCTTCCAATTTTCAGTAATTCCCCAGTTTTTAACTATACACTTTGTGCTGTTTTATGTTTGACAAATTTCTGGCATGGGTTTGTCGGCACCAAAACAGGTCAGTGGTATAAAAAGCAGCATAAATGATGCTGAGAGACATCAAAGGGCAATAAGAAGTACAGTTTAGATTCTCACGGCATGAATAGGGAATCTTTTTATTTATATAAGAACATATCAGTCCTGGGGGATTAGGTCAAAGGTCCATTAGCTCAGCATCGTCTTCTCACATGAACACTTCTCTGAAAAGGTTTCTCATTTACAGGTGTGCCTGTGCAGATGGATTTGAAGGTGAAAACTGCGAAGTGAACGTCGATGATTGTGAAGATAATGATTGCGAAAATAACTCAACCTGTGTTGATGGAATTAACAACTACACTTGCCTGTGTCCTCCCGAGTACACAGGTAGGAAAAAGGGAAATGATAGTCATAACAGCATTTAGCATGCTAATGTGTTTGAATCACTTTTATTCTAGTTTGCTTGACTTTGCAATACCTTTTAGGAGTCTGTGCATTTAGCCTTTTGTTTAGCTGCTCTTGGCATTCTTTCAAGCATTGCTATTATAACGGAAAATGTAGAACCTGGAAAAGCAAAAAAACTGAAATAAGGAGCATTCCATTTTTCATTATTCCCTGATTGAACACACTGCAATTGATACTGCACTAAAATTGCTAAATAATTATGTCCCAGAAATTATTGGAATCCAGAAGAACCATTTTTCTGTATTCTGTCTGTCGCATAGCTGCACCTCCATAGTTTTCCTTTCAGCCATGCAATTCTCTTTCACCAAACCGCAAATGCTTTTTGAAACTTGCACAAGTTATTGTTTGAAGGTGGGAAGAGGATGCTATTTTGAAAGTGGAAATGAAAGTCATATATTCGGGTCTGATGTATTGGGGGAGATAGATGATAGATAATATTTATTTGCCTTTCTAAGAATACACACACACATCCCGCTATATGTTCCTGATTTAACCCAGCAAGCTATTGGTCCAACCTAACTGAAACATATTATATTAATTAATTAACATATTATATTAATTATATTATATATTATATTATATTAATTATATTAATTTATCAAGGCTGTTGAAGTCCAATCTGAAACAGGAATCATTTAGAAATGAATTCTCAGGTCTTGAACTAATTTTGCCCCCTGTGTGTGGGTAACCATATACCTCCCCTCACATGTACATATTAAAAATAATAATTCTGTACTATATTGTGTGCTTGTGTATCGGGGGGGGGGGGCTATGAAAAGAGGCAAATGTCATTTTTCATTTCAATATGCACCGTACTTGACAGTGATTGAAATAGCAAAGCCTGGATAACTAGGTCAGTACTGAAACAAAGTCTGTCATTTTCTCAATAAGCATGAATGCCGGAGATCAGTTTTCTCATGCGTAGATGCATAGTAAGAGCGTTCTGGTATTTTATGTGAGTGGCAGATTAACCACATCTGCGCAGGTCACGATAGCTAGAAAAGGCTCCAAGTCTATAGAGTCTTCATAGAAGGAAGATTTGAGAAAGCGTTGGTAATGTTTTAATTGCCCTGTCCTTCAGTAGTTCCGGGATGGATCCTGATTTCATGGCTCGGCTGAGACACTCCTAAGTGTGTCCAGCTGAACATGCTTAGGTGCTCCTCCAATTTCCTTGCTTTCAATGCAACAAGGTTTGGCAGCTCTCATGGGATGGTGACATTTGGGATAGGACCTGCACACTCACTCACACTCACACTACAGTCCCCACAAACATGTTGCTTGAATGCCAAAATAGGATTATATAGAATCATGAAGCAGAAGTAGCTAGCCACAGCTCTGAAAGGCACAGATTATTGTTGTTGTTATTATTTATGCTACTGATAGGAAGGGAGAGATGATAAAATCAGTACTGAGCCACAAAGGTCTCTTGACTAGAAAATCACCTGAATTGCCAGCTCACATAAAAATGGGTTATACAAACTGATATTTGGGCTTGTTTTTGCTGACGTACTTGCAGTGGCTCAGAGCAAAAATGTTTTAAAGATTCTAACCACAGGTCAGTTTTCAATTATAGCGTTTCACAGATTTCAGAGACATGGATAATCTGGTTAGTTTTATATTGAAGCACTGAGGTTTTGCTCGTCATGGTGATTTAAAAGTGGATTTTGTGTTTGTTTTGGTGACTTCTCTTTTTTTGAGTTTCTCTCTGCATATACAGTATATGGAAAATCAATGGGGCACAAGGAATAGAAAGATATGTTTTTTTAAAAAATCAGTAATTAGTCAAAATGGAAGGATTTGTAACTCAGCAATATATGAAGTTATTAAACTGCTTGCTTAGCATAAGTTCATATTCTGAGATCTAGTTTGGGTAGAAGATTGTTGGGTCTAGGGCCTTATCTCCGGTCATTATGGGCGTAGCCAGGATTTGGGGGGGGGCAGAACTGAAGTGGTTGGTCAGTTAGTTAAATATTTCTATTTTTTTTAATTGATCAGGGGAGCAAGCTGCCTCCCATTCCCCCCCTCCCCCACAGCTATGCCCATGCTGGTCATTCCTCTTTTCTGCTAGAATTTTCCTTTTAGTAGTATCTGCAAGGCAAATAGAATCCTAGGAATTAATTCCTGGTCTTCATCCGCACATACACTCTCAGCTCAGAGCATCAAAGCAAACTGATGTTTCACCTAGTTAGGTAAAGGTAAAGCGACCCCTGACCATTAGGTCCAGTCGTGACCGACTCTGGGTTTGTAGCGCTCATCTCGCTTTATTGGCCGAGGGAGCCGGCATACAGCTTCCGGGTCATGTGGCCAGCATGACTAAGCCGCTTCTGGCGAACCAGAGCAGCGCACGGAAACGCCATTTACCTTCCTGCCAGAGTGGTACCTATTTATCTACTTGCACTTTGACGTGCTTTCGAACTGCTAGGTTGGCAGGAGCAAGGACTGAGCAACGGGAGCTCACCCCGTCACGGGGATTCGAACCGCCGACCTTCTGATCGGCAAGCCCTAGGCTCTGTGGTTTAACCCACAGCGCCACCCGCGTCCCTTTCACCTAGTTAGGCTGCTGGTTATTGACTTAGATATCTTTTTTTCCTCTTTAATGTTGTCATTTGTTTCATTTCAGAGATAGGGATCAGATTTTCAATTGGACATTTATCTTATTTATTTAAAATATTTTTATACCTTATTTGAAATAAAAATTATCAAAATGGTATACAAAGGCTAAAACATCAAATAAAGGCAAAAAAACCCAGACATATAAACATAAAAGCAACCGTGGTTATATGACACCTGAAAGGGCAAAACAGAAAAGTTTTAACAAAGAGGGAATCATTCAAATCTCACATGGATGGGAGTTTCAACATTCTGGGGCCGTAGCAGAAAAGGCCTTGCTTCTTTCGGAAGATAATCCAGCCTTCACATGTGATGCAGTCTTTAACAGGGTCTCATTAAGACTTCTTAGTGGGAAGGGAACTCATATGGGAGAAACTGTCCTCTGGGTTAATAAAATAAATTCTGAGCCCAGAAATGTATTAGTTGCCAGTGTAGCTGTTTCGAAATAGGTACAGGTGACAACCATTTTGCATGGATGTTCCGTTCCCAGCCCCCACATGCATTGATGAAGCACCCCCCCACACACACACACACTCTGTTCCGCCCGTATCCTTCCCTCTTCTGGGTCCAAACGGATCCACATATCGGCGATTGCACATCCTTTGGATGTGCCTAAAATGTTAATCGCTGACAAAAATGGTTTGAGCTAATCAGTAACTGAACTGTTGCATTTTTCAGCAGCTGAAGTGTCTGAATTATCTTAAAGGGCAGCCCAATGCATATTGCCTCACTGTAACTCAGTATGGAGGCAAGCAAAACAGAAATAAAAGTGGCCAGGTCTCTTGTCTTCTAGTAACAAGAGCAGGTGCTATGAGAGCCAATGTCAGTCTGGGCATATACCGTATTTTTTGCTCCATAAGATGCACTTTTTTCCTCCTAAAAAGTAAGGGGAAATGTTTGTGTGTCTTATGGAGCAAATGCGTGGTCCCTGGAGCTGAATTGCCCTGGGGCAAAAAGCAGATCGTGCTCTTTTCTTTTCTTTTTTAGAAAGAGGGAAGGGGGTGTTGAAACAAAGCCGCTGAGCAGCTGATCAGCAAGCAATCGGGAGGGACATAAGGGACTCTAGAGACAAAGGAGGCTGCCTGGGAGGGGGGAGGTAAAAGCACATGGATACTCAGGATTTTTGCATTGGGTCACCCCAAATTCACCATCAGATCACACTGCATGTCCATGGCTACAGCCTGCACCAAAAAAATCACGCATTCACTGTTTCGTGGGGCCACAATGGCACAAAAACGTGGTTACAAAGCATGGATCCACATGGATTCTCAGGATTTTTGCATTGGGCTGTCCCAAACTCACCGCCAAATCACATATCATGTCTGTGGCCACAGCATGAACCACAAAAATCATACATCCACTGTTTTGTTCAGAATATTTTTTTTCTTGTTTTCCTCCTCTAAAAACTAGGTGCGTCTTATTGTCAGGTGCGTCTCATGGAGTGAAAAATACGGTACCTGCAAACCTGGACCTCCAGGAGCAGTGCTAGCTCCATTTTGTTAGAGTGTGATCCCATATAGAATAAGTGTTCCCCAACCAAGATGGTCAAGGGTCTGGAAAACAAGCTTTATGAGAAGCAGTTGAAGGAGCTGGGTATGTTTAGCCTGGAAAAGAGGGGACTAAGAGGAGATATGATGGTCGTCTTCAAATATCTAAAGGGCTGTCACATGGAAGATAGAGCAAACTTGTTTTCTCCTACTCTGGAGAGTAGGACCCAAACCCAATGGCTTAAAGTTACAAGAAAGGAGATTCCGACTAAACATGTTTAGAACCATGGTGTGTGTGTTTTTTACATTTGCTGTGTTTTAAAAGCTGCACTTTCTCTTTTCTTAATAGATTCAGGATTACCTACTTCTCTTTTAAACCTGTGTAACAGAGACTCTTAGCATTCTGCACGATAAACCGTAGCTGGAAATAAAGTGCTGTGACTTTAGGGACCTTGCAAGTGAGGCTGGAAGCACCTAATGCTATTGTGTTGCCAAATCTGACCATGTGTGAATCTAGCCAGACCCTTCAATGGAGGGTCATTGGAGCTGCACATGGGATGAGACATTAGTGTAATAAATAACCATTTAAACAAATTATTAGCAGATCCTTGTATTCCTATTTTAGCTGGCTAGATTTGGCAGGCTCCAGTTTTGTTTGTGGAAAACACCAGTGCCCTCTAGAGGGGAATGTACAAAGCTTTGACAATATGTTCCAAATGAAACTTCAAATAAAATGTTATGTGTGTCCTAAAGGGTTAAAAAAACACAACACAACCCCCCCCCAAAAAAAAAACCCCCTCCATCATCTTTAACTAGCAGATGAAACTCTTGTCTGGCTTTCTTAATGTATTCACATTTGTGCTCCGCAATCTTTTGAATGTTGGGATCATTAAGTGTGCATTCTGTAGAATAGATTATCTAGTCATTTTTCTTGCTGCTCATTATCATCTGCCATTAAGGTCATATGTATCTTTGGTCAAGCAAAGCTCTTTCTATGCTGGTAGTGGCACATACCTCTTTTGTGTGTTTTGTTGTGTAGCTGATAAAAATGAAAAGCTGTCTTCACTTTTGCTACATCAGTTTAGCTTTTCCGCTGCTGTTAGTTGTGCATTATTTTATTTGTGCTATGCTGTTTCAGTACAATGTAAAAGTCTCTTTGTCTCTTCTGTCTTTGTTACCACAAGCTGCTAATCTGAATGAAGTGGAAAAAGGTTAGTTGCCTTTTAAGCCTATTTCATTACCTTGGTTTCTCTTTTCCCTTTTACTTCAGTCTCCTTATATGGGTTTCAGCTACTGAAACAGCCATCAAAAGATATTTAGCACACTCATCCAAAAAATGCTTTCATTAAGTTTAATCATATCTTGGTCAAAGCTCCCTCTGCAGATCTTTATATTCCAGAACAAACTCTTTAAAAGTGAACAGTTTTGTGTTCATCCTACTGAAAAGATGTATTGAAAATTGCCACTTTGACAATGCAACTTAAATTATTAATTCTGAGTTTATTAATATTTTATCATTCATAGGATTCTAATATCAAGAGAAGTAGGGTGGCTTTTTGGGGGTCTAAATTTCACTTTAGTTTCCTCTACTGAAACAGTTTCTAGGACTTTTCACAAGTTTGACCAAAAGGCTGTTTTCTGTCCGAGAATGTGTAGTGAGTGCGTGCGTGCGTGCATGTCTCCTTTCCTAAGTAATGTATTAACGGATTGTTAAACTAAATACCCAGCCAGGGATTATATTCCCTGACAAAAGAAAATGTGATGGATAAAAGTTTTAAGAAAGCCCCTATCTCTCTCACTCTCAGTACTACAACTTGATTGTGGAGATAAGCCTTTTAGATCATTTAGGAAATAAACTTGACTTGATTTGATATGCGGAAATAATTCCTACCTTACAGGCATATTGTAAAGATTACTGATATAACATATGGGAAATCTTTAGTTGTCTTAAAGTGCTATATGAATGCTAAATATTGTATCAGATATCATTTCTTATGTGCTGTCTAACCTCTGGCTATCTTTAATAAACTAATATATGAATATTTACATACTGTCTTTCCAGGGCAAGGTAGATTTCATTAATATAGCAGTGAAAATGTAAAAAAAGCCCCACATATTTAAGTACTGTGTAAGAGGTTACAGCAGTCATTTTATGGAGATTACCATTTCCCCATGGTAATTCCCACAAGAGCAATTCGGATTACTCATCAGATTGCCATTTCCATGTTGTTTAGATTCAACTTGCTGGTTTAATATCACTCTTTTGCCCACATCTTCCAGTTGCTGATTTGGGGCCAAGGAAAGATTGACGCTTTAAAAACATGTAGATCAGGGTGTTCATTAATGACACCGGTCTCCAAAGTTCAAGTTGATATCTTCTGGCAGATTCATTCTCTCTCCTTTCCACACTCTTTTCTCGCACACTCCTATCTGCGTGTGTAAGGAGTGGAGATAGATTACTGAAAATTGTCTTTCTTCCAAACCATTGCAAGCTGACTGGGCTGCTGTGAGCAGTGTAACAAAACACAATTCCCATGAATTTGTTTTTGCTTCACTGATCTATCTGCCTATACCAAGGCAAAACCACACTCATGCTGCTGCTGCCTAAAATGTAATTTAGATCAGTGGCTGAGGACCACAGACAAGATTTCAGGAGCTGCTTTAAGTGCTTCAAAGACCTTCTGTGCGTGTTCTTACTTACCCCGCTTTGAACAGCAGACATGTCACACCAGAAGCTCAAGATGAAACACCCTCATTTTCAAAATAGGATGAGAACTGTTTAGAGAGACCCACAGTGTCCTTAACAATAGTGTTTGTGGTAATGCAGAAGATTACAACTAGAAGAGGTAATTTGTTTTGGGGATGTATGAAATTTTATTTTTTTATTTTTTTTGGGGGGGGTCAAAGTTTACTCCAGTGGAAATATACTCAAGAATGATTGGTTCATTGTAACCATGTAGAGCAATATTCCTTAGTCATAAGG
This sequence comes from Podarcis erhardii, assembly GCF_964252035.2. Classification (NCBI taxonomy): domain Eukaryota; kingdom Metazoa; phylum Chordata; class Lepidosauria; order Squamata; family Lacertidae; genus Podarcis; species Podarcis erhardii. The sequence continues at coordinate 9,916,620 of NC_138512.1, forward strand.
TAAAGGTAAAGGGACCCCTGACCATTAGGTTCAGTCGTGACCGACTCTGGGGTTGCGGTGCTCATCTCACTTTATTGGCCGAGGGAGCTGGCGTGCAGCTTCCGGGTCATGTGGCCAGCATGACTAAGCTGCTTCTGGTGAACCAGAGCAGCGCACGGAAATGCCGTTTACCTTCCTACCGGAGCAGTACCTATTTATCTACTTGCACTTTGACGTGCTTTCAAACTGCTAGGTTGGCAGGAGCAGGGAACCGAGCAACGGGAGCTCACCCCGTTGCGGGGATTCAAACTGCCGACCTTCTGATCAGCAAGTCCTAGGCTCTATGGTTTAACCCACAGCGCCACCCGCATCCCAAGTGTAGTCATAGTGGCTGCATATGGCTATCAGGTGGACACCAAGGCATAAAGATTGGAGTTGGAAAGGCAGTTTGGAAGAAAAAATAGCAGCAAAGAGGAAGGAACAATGAAGGATGATTATAAGAAGTATAAGTAAGATGGAACAGAAACCATTGATTGGAGAGCATGCTTGCCCCAGGCCCTTGGAGGCAATAGTTGAGGGCCAGAGGCAAATGTTCATTTCTTACTCATTACTAACCCTTACCTCCCCCACCCGTACAAGTCAATAGTTTGGCCGAAAGGGAGAAGCAAAAGCAGTGGAGGGAACTGTTGATAGACCATATCTTGGTTGCACAAAGCGCAGATTAAGACCCACTGAAAGAGCCATGGCCATAGCCTAATTTATGCTTCACCTTTGTATTATGGAAACTGCTTCCCCCATGGCTGCTTACTGTGGTCATATGTATCTTGGAAAAGTGTATGTGGAGCCAATATTAACATTTCTACCTAGCTAAGCATCATATCCCCTTGTAGTTAGAAATTAGTCTGTTGCTGGTTGCACAATAAATGCATGTGAGAGTTGCATGACACCGGTGTGGTATGGGAACAAGCTATGGAGAAGAACTAAGCACAGGGTGAATGGTCTGTGTGAGCTCCCATGTAGTCTGCCCAAAGAAGTGAAGACAAATCTTTATAAAAAGCTTGGAACTTTTCATAGAGTCCAATTTCCATATATTCAATTTTTCAAGGATATTGGTTGGGGAAACATCTTTGTCTCATTAAAATGTGCTTGCTGCTCCCTTTGTTAAACCATCTTAAAACCTCAGCTGTGTTATAATATAATGATATTTTAGTCAGTTGATTAGTCTATTAGTAGGATGACCGATCTGCTGTCGTCTCTGCGCTACAGGGAACATTTATTGTCAAACTGTTAATCAACCTCTTTGGGGCAGTTATGCGTGTCTGCCTGAATTTGCTGGCCTGATTTTTATCGATTGCCCAGAGCAAATCCAACTGTATAAGCAAACGAGTTAAATGGCAGTTTTGCAGACAAAGAGATGTTGCCGAAGAAAAGTCATGAGAAGCGAGATTACAGCGGGAGAAAAAGAGATTATCATTTGCCAAGTATTTTAGCAGCTTATGCGACTGGAGCTGCTTGGCTGTACTAAAAGTTGCTATAGAAATAAATAGTTTTTACACTTTGCTTCCCATGTCCTGTGGTGGTCTCGTAATGGTGATTGGATATACTTTGTTACAGGTGAGCTATGTGAAGAGAAGCTGGATTTCTGTGCCCAAGACCTGAACCCCTGTCAGCATGACTCCAAGTGCATCCTAACACCCAAAGGATACAAGTAAGCCCTGTATCTTTATAGTCCACTTTGTGTTTTTAATCGCTGCTTTGTCCTCCTCAATGGCTGTGGGCTTTGTTTTTCCATGGGGGTGAATTGTGCTGTCAATCCTCATTCACGGGAGTTGTGATCACAGAATAATGGCTCAATAGATTTTTCCTTTGGTTTGCATGGAGCCCTGTGTAATAACATGAAGATTCTCTGTCGAGTGACCAGTTTCCTAGCAGTGTGGATTAAGTACTGACAATGAAGAATTGAGAGTTTTTATGCTCTGTGACAATCCACACAAAATCCTTTTGGTTACTTGGACTAGGAAGTGAATAATTATGCTAAATTAAAGCTGGATTATGAAGCTGTAATTACATGATGGGTTATTAGCAAGACACATTGGAAACCATTATACAATAAGGAGGTTCATCACCAGGAAGGCTAATCTTTAATTAAATGACATCCTTATTATCATTAATTAGTATGCACACTTGAAAAGTGGTTTTTAATGGACTTTAGATGAGTAGATTTCAGGAACCTGTTGTTCTGATCTGCACCTGTTTTATGTACTATGTTGTGTTGTGCCAAAACAGCAGTGGGCCCATTGTGAGTTGTCATTCTAAGCACATTTAGACACCAGTTTCCATTCTACAGTGCCAACTTTAGTTTGTTAATTCAAGCATTTGTGTGAACATAACACCCACCAAGTGGAACTGGTATTTTGATCATCATGGTTTGGTCACGTTTATTTGTTCCCTTTCTTTGACCCTTGAGAGGTGGAAATGGGAAATAAGAAGTCAAGAGACCAGGACAGGCCCGCAAAACTAAGAAACCACCAAGCCAACAAAAGCCCAACAGTCATGTGTGTTAGTTCATATGGGCTTGGCAAGCCTCTTGTTTGAGTTGATTGCCTGGGACTGTAAAAATGAGGAAAATTAGCCATGCATTGTAGTTTGCCAAATGATTGACAACAGTCTGCATCTGACTTGGTGAGTCGCCAGGTGTGCAGATTTGCACCACTGAGAGAATGGAGGACAGGTGTGTACAAGGTGGTTGCTTTTCTTATGGGGTGGGTAATATTTAGCACAGTTGATAAAACATAGAAGGGTTTTCATTGAAGAGCAGATAAGTCATTCAACATTGTTGAAAGCATATTGGTGACTTATCACGTTGCGATTTTTATTCATTAGAAACTGAGATATGAAAGCTAGGAGTTAAATGGCACCTTAATCCTAGGTTATGGGCGCAACAACAAAATGTCTAGACATTTTTATAACAAGAATACAAAGCTGAAAATGAATGAACTGCAGCCAAAATATTATGTTCATTTTTCACATAGGCTAGTCCTTCTCCTGCCCACCCCCCTAATATTCTTATTGTTAAGTTGTGGGTGAACATATCAGATGACACAGCGATTCTTCAAATAGCTCTTGTTTATTCAGAACAGAACTGACTGAAGGGCTCAGTCAACCTGCTTATATAGAGCTCCAGTACAATGTTACTGTAGCAACTTTCTAAAACTATCCAATCACTGAACGTCACTTTCGATCCTTCATTTGCATAACTATCTACAGTATCCCCCTGCTGGCCCAGGGTGAGAACTTCAGTATATAACACCTATAGGGGTCTCTTCTCCAGTCTTCAGAGTAGCTGGAAGTGGGGAGGCAGGAAAAGGCCCTCCTTTCCTTCCACTCTGCAGTTTTAATCTGAAATCTTAGGCGCAGTACTGCGCCCAGAGCTCAGAAACTGCTCGCGCTAATGAAATTCCCTGTCGCAAAATGCACCCAGAACAATGGGAGTTTTGAACACTGGTGCCAACACTGAAATGCTTAACTCATGAAGGATCTGTGCCAGACTGCAATTCTAACTCCACTTACCTGGGAATAAAGGTAAAGGGACCCCTGACCATTAGGTCCAGTCGTGACCGACTCTGGGGTTGCGGCGCTCATCACACTTTACTGGCCGAGGGAGCTGGTGTACAGCTTCTGGGTCATGTGGCCAGCATGACTAAGCCGCTTCTGGCGAACCAGAGCAGCGCACGGAAACGCCATTTACCTTCCTGCCGGAGTGGTACCTATTTATCTACTTGCACTTTGACGTGCTTTCGAACTGCTGGGTTGGCAGGAGCTGGAACCGAACAACGGGAGCTCACCCCGTTGCAGGGATTCGTACCTGGGAATAAGCCCCACTAAATTCAGCTGGACTTATTTCTGAATGGACATGGTTAGGATTGTGGCCTACGTCGCTGAAATGCTGAGCCAATCCTGGCCATTGTAATTCACAAGTAACTTATAACAGCTTCATGTACTACAGTATGTGCTATTTGAGTAGTGTTACAAATGACGAACAAAAAGCAGTATTCCTAAGAATTGATAAATATTGTAAGTTAATTTACCAAACAGGTTCAAATGAAAACTTGCTTTTCCTAGGCATTGTACATTGTTGCTAGGAATTATGTGCAATTGATTAGCCAATATTCACTAGAAATGTAAGGCAAGTAACAAAATTAAGAAATATTCTCTATTATTTGGGATAACATTAAATATTACTTTAAGAAGAAAATAGCAATTTATTTGTAATGACTCCTGAACCAAATTCACATGCATGAATTGTAGTGCCTTGTAATCTACAAACCATCTTAGCAGAATTATTCAACTGTACAATATAGTTAATTTTAATATTATTTTTACAACATGTCAAACTTGAGTGGCACTTAGATACACACAGAATATTATTTTTGGCATTTTAAATTAAATAAACTGGGTGAAAGGTATTTTATGAAATGCCTAGGCAATGTTTGGAACAATAGATATTTAGTACTTGGTTTGGTTGTTGGAGTGGTAAAGATATCCTAGGTATTTTTAGATGACCTGTATGAAAATTTTGCCTGTAACGAACACTTTTCCAGGCAAAAGCAGGAACCTTAATGTGGAATCTAGTCCTACGTAAGAATGCACAAGCTGTTGCAAAGAGAAGTGCAAAATACTTCTTTTAACCCTTCTACCCCGCCCAGTAATTTAGATTTATTGATAATAGACGTGGATTCCCGACCCAATCTATTATTCCCATTGTTGCAATAAATTAGTGCCAACATCTCTTCTCTTGCTATACTGTTGGATAGTGCTTTGAGCCAGCATAGAATTGACAGACTGATCTTTCGGAAACATAGGTCAGAATGATTTTTATAGTCCAACATTTTCTACTCCGACAGCTTTTTGTGGTCTGAAGCGGAAGCCTTTCACACCACCTATAACTTGGTACCAGGGATTCAGTCTGGGCAGTGCTATTTTTCTAGAAAAAGGGGTTCCAGAACTCACCTTCTCCAAGTGTCAGTCCAAAGGTTGCCACCTTTCATTGTTGCCTTCAGTGCTTGCCTGAACAGGTCTCATCTTCCAAGCAGAAATCTCTTCTAAACATCTCTGAGCCAAGAATGTGGCATAGATCAGCTGAAACTCATGCAAGCCACTTGATGCGGTTAAGTTGTTCATAAATTCTATTGGACAGAAGCCAGGTACAGCATCAGAAACATGAGTAAGCCACATCATGGGAAGTAATTTGACCTGTGCCTTTGGAGGGGGAAAAAATGTCTGGAGGATGCAAGCTGTCTGTAGCAGATCTAATTGTTACATCCTGTTTGTCAGCTGACCAGCAGAATGTGGGGCCCTCCTTTTTTAAAATTCTCCAAAGCTGTGCTGCCTCTGCCTAAGTCAGGCTTCCTCAACCTCAGCCCTCCAGATGTTTTTGGTCTACAATTCCCATGATCCCTAGCTAGCAGGACCAGTGGTCAGGGATGCTGGGAATTGTAGTCTCAAAACATCTGGAGGGCCGAGGTTGAGGAAGCCTGGCCTAAGTCTTTGAGAAAGGTTAGACTTATTATTTGAAAATCCATGAAACTGCTTGGGAAACAACATGTTTCTATGTAACACACCTTCACAAGGTTTCTAAAGTAAAGGTAAAGGGACCCCTGACCATTAGGTCCAGTTGTGACCGACTCTGGGGTTGTGATGCTCATCTCACTTTACTGGCCGAGGGAGCTGGCATACAGCTTCTGGGTCATGTGGCGAGCATGACTGAGCCGCTTCTGGCGAACCAGAGCAGCACATGGAAACGCCGTTTACCTTCCCGCCGGAGCGGTACCTATTTATCTACTTGCATTTTGACGTGCTTTCGAACTGCTAGGCTGGCAAGAGCAGGGACCGAGCAACGGGAGCTTACCCCGTCATGAGTAGGTTCCAAGAAATTTGAAAGGGACCCTCACCTCCTGGGCTCACCTGATTGCTTACATCCGGCAGCTCCTATCTACTTAGTCAACCTTGATCAGCACATTTGGAAATCTTTGGAGGCAGTGAAATGAAGGCAGGGCCTTAGGCAAGCCCTGCTGCCTAGTGGCCAGGTAGTTGCTGAACTCTTTTCCATTCTTCCAGAGGAAAGGAATAAAAATCTCAGCAGTTTTTCTCCCTAAACATTTCCTGAAGATCCCATAACCTATGACCTTGATAAAATAAACTTGACGTTACTCATTAAAAAGTGGAGTCAAAACTTTGTAGGTAACAGCTAAATCTAGCATCTCATTTTTCATCTTTGTTAGGTGAAAAAATGCATTTCTATTCATGCTAATTTGACATGAAGTTTAATATTAGTTCAGTCGATGTTTTCAAGTTAACATGTATAAGCTCTGAGCAAAAATATTTGTCTAGATCTCTCCAACTAAGGTTCGTGTATTTGCTAATTTTGAAAAAGTATGTGTGCGGCTCCAGTTGCAAAGAGAGCTGTCAGAATGATTCATGAGAGCCCTCAAGATGTACATTCTGAATATTTGATATAATGTCAGATAATCAGACAAAACAGAAAACAAGGCAAAGCTGACAAACATTAAATTGTGGTCTCTCATGCAAAGCAAGGTCTTCAATCAATATACCAGCTTTCACCACCAAGCTCTAAAATACTTTCTTCAAAGTACAGTACAAGGCATCTTGAAAACTGAAGACATTTTTTTTAAACAATCATTGTCTTTCCCTCTTCCCAACCTTAAACCTCCAGCTTCCTGCTTAGCAGTTAGGAATTGCAATTACCCATGTATTTTCCACTCTGCAGATGCAACTGCACACCAGGCTATATAGGAGATCACTGTGATGTTGACTATGACGACTGCCAAGACAACAAGTGTAAAAATGGAGCGCAGTGTACTGATGCAGTGAATGGTTATACATGCATATGCCCTGAAGGGTACAGGTAAGGGCAATTCAGAAGAGCATGACAAAATATTTGCTATCACTTCCAAAGAATAACTTGTTGGACATGATTGTGTCTTTGTTTGCATATAGTGGACTCTTCTGTGAGTTTTCACCACCAATGGTCTTGCCTCGCACCAGCCCATGTGATAATTATGAGTGTCAAAATGGAGCCCAGTGCATCATCAAGGCCAATGAGCCAAACTGCCAATGTCTGTCAGGTTACCAGGGCGATAAATGCGAAAAGCTGGTCAGCATAAATTTTGTAAATAAAGAATCCTACCTGCAGATTCCTTCAACAAAGATTCACCCCCAGACCAATATCACTCTTCAGGTAAGGCAAGGTGCTATTAAATCCACCGATCATAAAATTCCTAGCATGGCTGGTGGTGGTGGGAATTATGGAACCCATCCCATGTTTCTGACATTTAGGACAAGGGTGGGGAAATTGTGGCTTTCTAGATGTTACTAGACTGTAACTCCCATCATACCTGACGATGGGCTATGACAGCTGGGGGTTATTGGAGCTGAAATCCAAAAGCATGTGCCAGGACATGGATTCCTCACCCCTCATTTAAGGCATGTAAAGGTAAAGGTAAATGACCCCTGACAACTAAGTCCAGCAAGCGACTCTGGGGTTGCAGCACTCATCTTGTTTTACTGGCCGAGGGAGCCGACGTTTGTCCGCAGACAGTTTTTCCGGGTCATGTGGCCAGCATGACTAAGCCGCTTCTGGCGAAACCAGAGCAGCGCATGGAAGCGTCATTTACCTTCCCACCAGAGCGGTACCTATTTATCTACTTGCACTTTTTTGCGTGTTTTTGAACTGCTAGGTTGGCAGGAGCTCAGCTCGTCGCGGGGATTCAAACCGCTGACTTTCCGATCGGCAAGCCCTAGGCTCAGTGGTTTAGACCACAGCGCCACCCGCGCTCCTATTTAAGGCATGTGGTTTGCATCATTTGCCACAATGCTGCATTACCATTGTGGGTTAATGAATCCAAGCCACTTCCTTTTCACTGCGTAAGTATGGCGGTGATGGGTGGGGAAAGGAGCATTTTTGGGAAAGTAGAGACCAGGGCAAGGGGTGTAACCTTTCCCCCATTGATTGTTTTCTCCTTGCGAGTACCTCTCTCCAAGCTGCTTTTCCCCAGTTGTGTTTGCCAAATCAAGTGCAGTTAACCTCCTAGTTTGGGGAGGTTTGGGAGAAAAGCAGTGAGATGCGAGGAAGAGCTATGCTTTTTAAAATGCCATGATTGAATATACCATGAGTCTGTCTCATGACGCCAGTGTGGTGTAGTGGTTAAGAGCAGTAGACTCGTAATCTGGTGAACCGGGTTCGCATCTCCGCTCCTCCACATGCAGCTGCTGGGTGACCTTGGGCCAGTCACACTTCTCTGAAGTCTCTCAGCCCCACTCACCTCACAGAGTGTTTGTTGTGGGGAGGAAGGGAAAGGAGAATGTTAGCCGCTTTGAGACTCCTTTGGGTAGTGATAAAGCGGGATATCAAATCCAGACTCCTCTTCTTCTTCTCAATGTGATGCATAAAATGCCTCCAAGCAGAACAGCACTAATGGCTCTGGCTCTCAAATGTTACACAAAACTGCTATTTCAATAATAATTGATTACGTTAGTGAAAATAAATGTTTGATTTTGTTACCTGGGCAACCCGATATGATTTTTTAAAATAATACTTTTTTTTTTTCATTTGAAGTAAATATATATTTTTTGAAATGTCTTTCTTTCATGGTCTTCTAATGGAAACTTTGATTTGCCACAAGATTGCCACAGATGAGGATAGTGGAATCTTACTGTATAAAGGTGACAGAGACCATATAGCTGTGGAACTGTACCGTGGACGAGTGAGGGTCAGTTATGATACAGGATCATACCCAGCCTCTGCCATTTACAGGTTGGTCTATAAATAATAATTCATTTTTTTATATAGTCTTCATATCTTTCTATTCTTTGAGGTGCCTGGATTCCCACCCACCCAATAGCTACTGACATTAGGGCTGGGCGATACCTGGTTTTCAACATCACAATAAATCACCAGCTAAACATCGTGATATACCAGTATATCACAATGTCTGAAATAAGGATGGAACTACGTGGAGGTGAACAGGGTAACATCTCGGCAACCGCTGCTACTTAGGGGTTTAAAACTGCTAAATGATGATATTATCAAATCACCTCATGGTCACTTTCATCAGGCAAGCCAAAATGTATCTCAATAGGACTTTTGGTTTTGGGCTTGGCTACCAAATGGTGGTCATTCAGAACAATCCAGGGTACAGCAATGAGTCATAATGAATACAAATAATCTGGGAGAATATTGAAGAAAAATTACAATTTGATGCATACCATTATATCATAGAATCATAGAATTGTAGTCCAGCCCTCTGCGATTCAGGAAATTCAGCTAAAGCATCAATCAATCAATAGACTTTATTTGCGTAGCCGACAGGCCATAGCATCAAAGGACAAACACCGACAAAAAATACATTACAAATATAATTACCATAAAATCTTATGACCTATTAAAACCCTAGGTAGAAGCTGGATTATCATTCAGCTAAAGCATCCATGGCAGATTGGCCTGATGGCCAATGTGAAATTTAACTCAGAGACAGCATGCTTTTAAAGATTTCTGGAGAATATATTAATGTTCCATCCAGTTTTAAGGTCAAATTTAAAATTTATGAAAGCATTAGGTTTATTTTTTTTTAAAAAAAAAACACCATTATGTTTTTGCATATGATTAACAATTTAATCTATTTTCAACTAATTTAAGCAATTTACTAGTGTCAAGTTGCATCTGCTTCCCTACTCAGGGCCAAAAGCAATTCTACATATGTGTAAGCCCCACTGAGCTCAACTAAAACCTGCTACTAGTCCCTGTTTTTCAGGGAGGGAAAGAGCATAAGTGGTGGGGCAAAAGAAACTGGCTGAAGAAGAATTCTCTGTGTTCACTTCCATGGCTCTGTCATTCCTCTCTCACATACACACAACTCCTGAGGATAATAAAGAACCCAGGGCAACATGTGCTCTTTCTGGGGATGAGGGTTGGGTAGAGGACAGGGTACGGCAGGGGCTAAAGCTAGTTGTGATTCGAGGACCCGACCCCCGCTTGGGAATAAAGACACGTGGACACAGTATATTAGATTAATGGGCTAGAAAAAGGCCACAACTTTATTGATTACAGCATGTGAGAAGGTATTGGCTTAGGCATCGGACCACAGAAAATTTGACTCCACCCACTCGGAAAGGCGTGAGTCTGCTGAGGGGTTAACCACCAGTAGGGGGAGCCTGTTGATGCTCATACAACTATAAGCTCTCCCCTGATGTCACCGAGGGTCGTGCCATGCCCCCCCACCACCACACAGGGCATTGGACAGCATCCACGACCGCCGGATTACTTTAACGGAATACCCATAAGTGAAGGGGTAGGCAATGGCCACACCTTGCCCCTCCATACACCAACAACGCATTTGAGTGGCTAAACCACATCCCCGCGGTGTCACCTGATTGGGTGCCCAACTGGGAGGCATGGCGCACCAGCGATGATGACAGGGCAGGGGGCAAGACGCCCTCTGCGTGACGCGGGAATCGGCTCCTGCTTACAATCCCTCCCCTCCGGAAACAGGAGAGGCTTTGCAGCAAAAGGTTATGGAGGCATACATACTCAGTCTGCATCCAGGGGCTAAAGCTAGTTTTCTACCACCACCAATGCCTGTCGAATAATTCCTCTCAAATGGAAAACTGGAATTAAAAGACTAAAGCCATTCAGTACAGTTGTTTTGCAATAATATCAAAGGACCAGATGCCAGTCGATTGCTAAGAAATTTATATGTAGTCCAAAGAAAAGTTATCCCTGTAAAATTCTGCATTTTCTATATAATAAAAGCTGGCTTTTAATATTCCTTGAAAGGATTTTGAAATATTCTGTTCCTTTTTTACCATGCTTTTCTTATAGTACCATAATTTGTGTAACCAATATGTTCTTTTTCCACATGCATACATTTAATCATGTTGAATAAAAACAGGATTACTGTGGACAAAAGTACTGACATTAAACATTAAAGCACAAAAGGGAATAAAGATATACTTAAGTGTATTTCCCCCCTTTGTTTGAAAACTTAGAAGAGATTGAAACTAGATCCTTGTATTTGAGGAACTGGAAAGACTTGGGGATTATTGCCCTTGGATTTATATTTTAGTTTCTGCCTTTGCCAGCTATTTTCTGGGAAGCAACGTGCAACCAAAGCTCTGCATTATTTCCATCTTGATGCATTCCAGCTTCCTTAATCCATCACAGCCATCTATAGTCTTTTTCTCCTCCTAGTCAACTTTGAAAGACAAATGTGATGCTCCTCAAGCCTTATTATCCGTCTTCCATAGAAGAGCTAGGATCCATAGTCAGAGGTTCCCATGTGAGCAATGGAACTCCTTTAGTCCTCCTACCGTCCCCATGCTGCTCTCAAAATAATTCAAAATACTGCACTGGGAAGCAGCCTTTGGAGCAGCACAGAAGTCTGCAGTTGGAGACAGATGCTGGGCAAAACCCCTCTGTGTGCATCAATGTGTTTGACTTTGTGTGCAGGTTTGTTTTGGATCCCACTCCAATATTTTAGCGCTTCCAAAAGATTTTAAGGTGCTTACAGCACTGAGTGATGATAGCCTCTACAGTCTCTTCCATAAATTGGGTATTTATTCACACAAGCACCGTGACATGAAATGGTTCTGTCTATGGAGGAGAGCAGCAGCCCCTGCATGACGTTGCCAGATGTGACAATTTGGTTCAGAGGAGCAGCAGGGGGGAGATGCTAGAGCAGGGGTCAGCAACCTTTTTCAGCCATGGGCTGGTCCACCGTCCCTCAGAGCATGTGGTGGGCTGGACTATTTTTTTTGGGGGGGGGGGGAATAATGAACGAATTCCTATGCCCCACAGATAACCCAGAGATGCATTTTAAATAAAAGGACATATTCTACTCATGTAAAAACACGCTAATTCCTGGACGATCCGCGGGCCAGATGTGCTGTGATGTGCAGGAAGGGCTTGTAGTTATGATGAAAACACACACACACACACCCTGCCACTTTTGTTTTTGTCCATGGAGGGAAGGTTCCATTGGTTGCAATAGCTCAAAGGTGAAGGCGCAAACACACTTGTTTACAAACACCTGGTCTTTTCTCAAAATGCTTGGCGCTCTGCCCTTTTATTCTTGTCTCTACTGAGACTCTCGTCCTCTCTTGTGATAATTGGGAGGGGCAGGCCATGGTCTGCCAGGGGAATTCTGAAGATTTATATTGGCCAAGTGACGACCGAGTATCAGCTAGGCCTGTATTTAAACGTAGTCTTTAAGAATTTCAGGCCTGCATACAAGAAGGTGCCATGCTCTGAATGTGGTGGAAGAAAGGTGTAAAGCAAGAATTATTAGTTTCTGGGTTGCCCTATAATATGTCTGTCTTTGAAGTAACATGGCGTTGGCATATTCCTTTAAACAATAAAAAGGTCAAGGGTTAGGGCTGCCAACAGTCTGTTTTTGGTGACTTTAATTGCCTGCTGACTTTTTCGTCTGTATGTTCAAGTCAGCCAGGAAAGTGCAATTCTCTGGGATGCCACAGCTCATGATACCTGAACATTTAGAGAATCTTGCCTAGAATCTACAGCTGTTCTCTGCAAAAACTGTAGCACACAACTGAAGACAGCCGACAGCTCGAAGTTGTTTGAGTTCACATAACCAAGAAAATTGTCTTGGTCTATTCCTTGTAATTTTCTGAATACTGAATGTCTGGCTATTCATCTATACTGTGCTAAGAAAGAACATTCAAAGTCTCGGATATTTAAAATATCCTTTATTCTTCTTCCAGTGTTGAGACAATCAATGATGGAAACTTCCATATAGTTGAGTTACTGGCCATGGATCAGATTCTGTCTTTGTCTGTTGATGGAGGAAGTCCCAAAATCATCAGCAACTTATCTAAACAATCCACTTTGAATTTTGACTCCCCGCTCTATGTAGGAGGTAAGAAAACAGTGTGCACAGTGTTTCTATTGTGAGTATAAATAGCATATATATTCTGGGGAAATGCAAATTATATATATTAGTTAATACAGTGGTACCTTGGGTTAAGTACTTAATTCATTCCGGAGGTCCGTTCTTAACCCGAAACTGTTCTTAACCTGAAGCACCACTTTAGCTAATGGGGCCTCCTGTTGCTGCCACGCCGCTGGAGCACGATTTCTGTTCTCATCCTGAAGCAAAGTTCTTAACCTGAGGTACTATTTCTGGGTTAGCGGAGTCTTTAACTTGAAACATATGTAACCTGAAGCGTATGTAACCCGAGGTACCACTGTACACCAATTGAAGCAATATTTATGACAATTTCTGGTTTTACAGGTGTGCATTTTCAAAGCCAGCCTCATAGCAGAAATGTTAGCTGTGCCCTGGGACAAATCAGACCCTGCTGAATCAAACAGTGGCTGTGTATACATTACTGACTTAAAACACAGTGAGGTCTGTGGCGATCACACAGGGTCCCCGGACATTTCACCGTCTATTGATCCCCGTGTCACCACTTTATTCCTCGCTGCCACCACCCAGGCCCTACCTGGTACAGTACTGAGTCCAGTCAGGATTAAATTGGGACATTCAGGTTAACTTCTGTTTCTTTATTGCAGTTTAACAAGCATGTGGTTTCATAAACAGTATCAGTCAATTACATTCATGGGGTGCCTATCCAGACCTATAACTTCCTCTACCTGCTCTCACTCACTAAACCACCTCTCAGATATTTACTTGTCTTCCTAGCCCCTAACTGTTCCTGACTCAGCCTATTTCGTTACACTAACTCAACCTACCCACAGACTCTATCCCAATTCACTCCCACTCCAACCAACCACCCAACTCCCAACAAATTCCTCAACGAACTCCTCCCAGAGCTGGTTTTATAGTCCCTCTGACTCCACCCCCTGGGTCCTGACTGGGCAACCTGTTTAACTATTTCACCTCCAGCACTCTCTCATATGTTAACGTCACAAGGTCATTTCCCCCTGCTGCGTTTCAAATCACATTTTCATGTCACTGTACACATCAGTGCAGTTGGATGTTTTTCCACCCAGCTAACTTTCCACACCAGGGTGCAAAGAGTATGTCCTGCAATTCTCAAATCGGATTGGTTCTGGTTTTGTGGGGAATGCATCATAATGCACTATTTCTCAAGAACCTACAGGATAGATGTGGATTGTAGCTAACATCACGTGTATACAGCTTCAAAAACCAAATGTGGGTGTGCATAGGATGAAGTGTAAACAGGAATGTGTACATAGCCTGTGAGTCTGGCTGCATTCAGATCCACATGGCACTACCTTCGGGTGATATGTTATTGTTATGTACTGAAGTTCTCACCCTGGGCCAGCAGGGGGATACTGTAGATGGTTTTCACTCAGGTCCACGTCAGTTATTTTAGGCGGGAAACCCTGGGTTGTTGCTGCTACAATGTTGACAGCCGGCTGCCTATAAAAGCAGGCCGGCTGAGCTGTTTGCTGTTCAGTTCTGTCCAGCTTACAAATAAAGAGCTGCTCTGGAGAAATCGCTGTGTCGTCTGCTGTGTTCGCCCACAACTTAACAGTTATCCCATCTACATTGCAGGCATTTAAATGCATTATCTACTTGAGACTAGAACATCTAAATTACCCAGCATGCAATTAACAACCACCATGTGTTGGGCAAGGTCCAAAAATGTAAAGCGGTGATGTTGTGACTACTAAGTCTGCCTGCACATTATCCATTCAGTCAACATAGCTCTGTAGAAATGTGGTGACTGAGAATGTTGTTTTGTAATAGTGAGGAAATTATCTGGAGATCTCAATGTACCCATAGCTAATCACAGTTAGGTTTTTAAATAGCAGTGATGATCTTTAAGTAATTATGAAAATTCATTTCATAGGTAAAGCGTGTTCTCCTTCATGGAGAGCACGTGTTGCGGTGGGGGCCGCCAGGACACTCCAAAGTTGGGGGGCGGGCTAATTGATCGTTGGCCACTGATGCGATTGGGGCTTCCCTTGTTGTTGGGAAGAAGTTAATGTTGCCATTTATTGATTGACAGCCAGAAATAGTAAAACTCCTTGCACGAGGCTAGGGCTTCCTCTTTTCGCCCGTGCATTGGATTTCCCGTCCCTCCCTCCCTAGAATAGGGTTGTTTGCATTGAACTTGCTATCCTGTCATGGGGTCGTCTGCTTTGGAGCGGGGGCCTGGTAGGAATTTTGTCCACCTGGCTGATTGGCTGGGGCCATTTGGTTTTTGCCTACTGCGTAGCAAATCGTCACAACTTGTAAGGTTCGCGGTTAGGCATTGGTTTATGGTTTGGTTGGTTGAGGGGCATGGATTGGCTGTGCCTGCCCCTCTAATGCTGCTGCTGCAAGGGATTCCGTTAAAGGAATTGGGAGCTAACTATTGCTTGTCCACTCTGTCAAGGGGGCTCGGGCCATAGCAATGAGCTCCTGGTTGCATTTGGGGTGAGGTCAGGTTCCCTGCTCCACATAACCCCCAAGTGTATTCCCCTTTTCTGATTTTCGCATCGTGCGGAGTGTCAGTCTGTCCCCCATGGTGGGGGCAGATAGTCGCAACCAATGCCTACGCAACCACTCACAAATTTGTATTTTAATAAAGTTGTGGCCAAAATTATGCCAAAAATCTTAAACAAAAATTTCTGTGTGATGTGTGAGTTATTGGGGTGGACCTGGGGACCTCGACATGCAACTAGTTGATGGCTTATTTGTTTTCCAGGCATGCCTATGAAGAACAATGTTGCTGCCCTGCGCCAGTCTCCAGGTCAAAATGGCACCAGTTTTCATGGCTGCATCCGAAATCTATACATCAATAGTGAACTGCAGGACTTTAGGAATGTCCCACTGCAAGTTGGAATTTTGCCAGGCTGCGAACCCTGTCATAAAAAATTGTGTGTCCATGGGACTTGCCACGTGACTAGCCAGTCAGGCTTTGCTTGTGAGTGTGATGGAGGATGGACTGGCCTACTCTGTGATCAGCAAGCCAATGATCCTTGCTTAGGAAATAAGTAAGTCCTTCTTCAAGTCCCTTTCTAATATTTTACATGTGCATATACACAGTGGAGTAGGGTTGGCTTTAAAAAGTAGTAGCACACTTGAAAGTCTCCATTTCTGGGGTGGGGTGTGGGTGGGTGTGCAGAATATAATTGCCCATCTTTTGGACCACACCTTACCTAGTTTGCTGATTAGCAAATTAATACTCTAATCAGAAGTTGTTGAACGGCATCATTCAACAACCACTGCTACTGGATCACATGACATCTTTAGACCACCTTTCTATATTCTTCCCTTGCAAATTTAGTTTCCTTATTATTTCTAGACAACATTACAAGAGGAGATTGTAGCTTAAAAAATAAATAAAATGCCATCATTCCATTCTATTGGGTTTTTAACACCTCTCTAAAATCTTATTTTGGTGATTGAAAAAGGACCATTGGTTTGCAATTGCTTTTTTTTAACTATGACTATGAACAGCTCTCAAGCATTGCTCCCAATGAAAATAGCAGCTTCAAGGGATCAATTTTCATTCATATCGCAGCAGGGGAGGAAAGAGCTACTTGCTCCTCCCCATTTTCTATGATCTTGATAATTATCAGCCCCACCCCAAAGCAGTGCTCTCTGCACTTTTCAGAACATGCACATTAAATGTGAAGGTGCATTTAACATCCCATCCAGTTTGGCTCAGGGATTTTATACAGCCGTACCTTGTTTTGCGACCGGGATCCATTCCGGAGCCCCAGCCACTAGCCAAAAAGGACGCAGGGCAAAGCGCCACATCTGCGCACGCACACAGAGTGGTTTGTGCTTCTGTGGATGCAAGAGCGGCAAACCCAGAAGTAACCCATTCCAGTACTTCCAGGTTTGCCGTGGACATTCGCTGGAATGGACGCTAGACAAGGCGGGTGTTCGCGGAGGTATTATTATATCATGCAAGCATTCAAGTAGCAATTAACTCATCAGTGCTAAAGAAAAGAAAAACGACTTTGTTATGTCTACCTTCTGATTCCTAAGTTTTATCTCAATGCCATGTTCTCTTTGGTCAAAGTCCAAAAGGGCTTTCTCAAGGAGCATTTGTTGAATTCCATGGGGTTGGGGTGAAAAGAGCCCAACAGGCAGGGCTGGCTCAAGACATGCTGGCACCCGAGGCAGACCACAAAACACCTCCCTCCCACCAGGGAAGAAGGGCTGAGTGAAGATCTACATTGGGATCAAGGGTGGGAGTGGACCAGCAGTGTCTCCCATTCACCAAGAGGCTGCTATAGAGGTGGTTGGGTGGCACTGCCAAGGTGGAGGCAGATCCAGCCTTCAAGGAGCATAGCACTGTGGAAGCAGTGGGCAATTCATTCCTTGGGGGGCGGATTTGCTGCCCCTGCGGATCAGGCTGCCTGAGGCGGTTGCCTCACCTTGCCTTATGGGTGGCCCAACCCTGATTACAGGTAAGCCATGTCGTCGTCTTCTTCTTTTTCCTCTTCCTCTTCTTCTTGTTGTTCATTAATAGCTCGTATCAACCTCAGTCATTTTAAGCCAGATTATGCATTCCTTGCCCACACAGTCTCTAAGACTTAAATGGGGGGAGGACGGAGATCTTGAGGAATGCAGAATTTGGCACCTGTGACACCTTGCTCAGGTCTTCCATAACACATCTACAGCGGCAATATTCCAGTACTAACAAAACAAACGGGCTACCTTCTTCCGTATTGTTGCACTAACCTTGCGTACCAATTAGCGCGGGCCAAACGGCTTCGCTCCATGTCGTACTGACATGTACCGCGTTCTAAAAAGGAAGGGGAAGTAAAAACCCTATGAACCATTTCCTTTTTGAGCGCAGTCCAAAGTTTTTTGTGGCTTTTTTTTACAGTTAATGTCGCTTAGCCTTGGATTGGAATGAATACAGTAATTTATTTTTATTCTCTTGGGCTTGTCTCCCCCTGTAGATGTGTGCATGGTAGCTGCTTGCCAATCAATGCGTTTTCATACAGTTGTAAATGCCTGCAGGGACGTGCCGGTGTCCTCTGTGATGAGGATGAAGAACTGCCTAACCCCTGCCAGTCCATCCGATGTAAACACGGTAAATGCAGGCTTTCAGGCCATGGGAAACCGCATTGCGAGTGCAGCAGCGGATACACTGGGGACAGCTGCGATAAAGGTAGATAACCAGTTTGTCACAGTTTCACGTAAGAGGGAAAATATTCGTTTTATTGTCAAAACATAATAAAGATGGAGAAAAACAAACAAACCCCAGTCTTGCACACATGGCAGTACATTTTTCTTTGGGCTTCTTTTTTTATTATTTCTTTCCCCCTTTATCCCACCCTAAGCTCTACAGAGCTTCTCTCAGTGAAAAAGGAATATTTTTTTTTAAATATAATAATGAAGAGGATTTTTTTTTAATATAAAAAATGATCTTTGAATTTAATATTAGCACTTGGAAGATTTTTCCCCCATCAAGTATTTTGCTGTGAAAACTTTTTTCTTTGTTCAGAAGCGACTTTTTACTATATTTGAACTGCCACCTTTTACCTGCTATATCTTTCTGTATTTATTGTTTCTCTGCCTTCTGCAACTGCGAAGCCAAATCCAATGATTCTGCTCCTAGTTTTATCACAAACTCTACTTTTGACCTCTCATCTTCAACTGATTTATCACAGCGAATTATACAGGTGAGATGGATAAAAACAGGATATTTTCCCCTCCACTGTCATCTTGTTCTTTTCTTTCCTTGTCTATCAAGGCTCTTTCACTTTTCTCTCTCTCCACCCCCCCCCAAACTTTTTTTCTTCAGCTGACATATATTTATTTTGTACTTTGCATCAATGTGACTAGAATAGAATATGGGGTTTGGGATTTTAACCCAGATGTCTCCTATTTAAACTGTTTTTATGTCCCAGTAATTTATGAAGTTAGTGGAATGTAGCTTCTATTAAATAACAGATTGAATAATATTTAACTCAAGGTCTAATAAATGAAATTGCATGCCGTCTCAAGTACTTCCCAACAGTAAAAGAAACCAGCTGGTCGTGCTGTTAGGAATAGATGATGTGTATTTTTGTAATAAAGGAAAAAGAATTAAATTTCCAATTTTCTTGTCATTGTAATAGCAGCGTATTTATGGGTTTAGGAATAAATCACCACTAAAGAATAAGCGAATCTGAAAAAAAGCACAATCTGCTTTTTTAATCCTGTGTACCAGAACCTTTATTTTCCCAAGCTAAAAATAATGTAAACAAGAGTCTATATTTAGACGCATTTCATCTTCTTAGTAGATGCCAACGATTGATATCATTGCATGGTGTGTCATCTGAGGGCTGCTCCTTTTCACGTTGCAGAAATCTCTTGTCGAGGGGAACGAGTCCGAGATTACTTCCAAAAGCAGCAAGGTTATGCCGCGTGCCAGACGACCAAGAAGGTATCGAGACTAGAATGCAGAGGAGGCTGTTCGAATGGGCAATGCTGCGGACCGTTGAGGAGCAAGAGGCGGAAATATTCTTTTGAATGCACTGACGGGTCCTCATTTGTGGATGAGGTCGAGAAGGTTGTGAAGTGCAGCTGTACAGCGTGCCCCTCCTAAACATGCCCTATTTTGCTCCACTTTTGTCTTTTTTTTAAATGTTGTATACTTATTGACCGTGTCTTGGGACTAATTAATGCTTCATAGTGGAAATATTTGAAATATATTGTAAAATACAGAACAGACTTATTTTTATTATGAGAATAAAGACTTTTTTCTTCAACTGCAACAAAACAAAAATAAAGTGCTTGAACTGAGACTTCTTGTACCCAAGAGGAGTTTTGAAGGAAAAGGGGGGAAAAAACACCAATAAAAATACCTGGTAACATTTCAACAGTGATGGAAAAACTTAACAACTTTTAACATCAGGCCTTCTTTGTAACATTCTGAAGATAAACAGGCACTTTGCTCAAGTGACTTTCAACCCTACAATCTTATTGATGAAAAATCAACCCCAGAGTCTGAGGCTTTGCTTTCTTTTTTTACTTCCTTAACTAGTTTTTCGTTGTCGTCGTTTTTGGTTTTACTCTCTCGACAAGATCATATCAAACTCTTCCAGGGCGTGCAATGAAAAGGCACAAGGTGAACAGAAATCCTTTTGCGCAAATTTATGTTACGCGTTTTGTACGGCATAAAATAATCAAGTCGGGAAAATGAAACATCTTGCCTCCTTAACAGAAGAGAATTCACCATAACCCTAAAATCTCCTGGTATATTCTTTTATGTCGGCATGTTAGCAAAAGAAGAAATTGAATGAGTGTTTATCTACCCTCTTCCAGTATTAATTTTTTTTGTAATATAAATGTTAAGGAGAGGATAAAAAATAGATTATTGTTGGGAAAATTAGGTATAATATGGAGTTTTGTTTTTATGAGTTCTGAGCAACTCTATACAGTATTCGGTTTATTGAGAAATATTTATTGTATCAAAGTACACTGTACTTAACATTTAGGCCACCCCCTTTACTGTTTTTTTCAATGCTTTAATATATATTAATTTATATTTGTCCTGATATTTTTGTACTTCCTGTTGTTGTTGGGGTTTTTTTGTGTTTTTTTTAAAGAAGACTTAATCAGGATAGTTGCAATAGGACTAACATGGCATGTTCTCACGGGGTAAATAGATTTGGTCTGGGTTTGTTTTTTCCTCCTTGGCAACCTATCATCTGCCTGGTGTCACTGAAAGAACTGGATGCCAGAAGCAACAACAGGTTGTAGTTTTCACGATAGCAGGGGCATCTCTCAAGTCCTTGTAACGAGTGAGGGGTGAAAGAGTCTTTACAGTAGATGGCAAATGTATGGAACTGAGCATTTCCCTGATATACATTGCTTTGCAGAAAATGAAATGATGTGTAGAAACTTGACACTAGAAAAGTAGACCTTTACAAACTAATATTCCCTTGGAGTATCCTTCCCTTTAAAATTAAAAAAAAGAGGCTGTATTACCAAGAACTGTGACTTTTCCCAAATATTAAAACTACTTTACTTGTCCTAATGTTTCCCTTTGTTAACATTTTTTGCTGCTAAATCACAATATAGAATTGGTAATAATTCTTCATAGTTGGTTGTGTTCTTTTTTTCCAGTAAATCTCGGGGTACCCCGTAATGGGGGTGTTTTTTTCAATTTTTTAAAAAGAAAAAGTTAGATGTACATGTGTAATACGGTGTTTCTTTGTCTTATTTGGACTGATATCAGTACCTTTACTGATGTTTGTAAATTAAACAGATATTTACTTCAGTGCTAGCTTTTGCTTGTATTCTTCTAAGAAGTTTAACTTGCTCAGTGGCCTATAATTAAACTCCAGTAGCATAACAAGAGTCAGTTTAAAAAGCTATCCCAATCAAAAAAATAACCCAGGGAATATATTGCTGTCAAGCTAAAGGAGGAACCTCCATGCCTGTCTTGTAGCTTCAGAACTATTTTACAGTGTTATCTCCACAGTCAAATAGCTGATTCTCGGGATCATACATACAGCGGTACCTTGGATTAAGAAATTAATTTATTCCGGAGGTCCGTTCTTAACGTGAAACTATTCTTAACCTGAAGCACCACTTTAGCTAATGGGGCCTCCCACTGCCGCCGCACCGCCAGAGCACGATTTCTGTTCTCATTCTAAAGCAAAGTTCTTAAGCCAAGGTACAATTTCTGGATTAGCGGAGTCTGTAACCTGAAGCGTCTGTAACTTAAGCGTCTGTAACCCGAGGTACCACTGTGCTTTTCTAAATATTAATCTAAATTTCTCCTGAGAAAGAACTGCATACACCATGCATTGAAATTTCATATTTGACTAGTTCTATTCACATGTTCCGGACGCGGGTGGTGCTGTGGCTAAACCACAGAGCCTAGGGCTTGACAATCAGAAGGTCGGCGGTTCGAATCCCCACAACGGGGTGAGCTCCCGTTGCTCTGTCCCAGCTCCTGCCAACCTAGCAGTTCGAAAGCACGTCCAAGTGCAAGTAGATAAATAGGTTCCGCTCCAGTGGGAAGGTAAATGGCGTTTCCATGTGCTGCTTTGGTTCGCTAGAAGCAGCTTTGTCATGCTGGCCACATGACCCGAAAAAACTGTCTGCGGACAAACCCCGGCTCCCTCGGCCAGTAAAATGAGATGAGCGCCACAACCCCAGAGCCATTCATGACTGGACTTAACGGTCGGGGGTCCCTTTACCTTTATACATGTTGCTTGCTCACCTGTGCATCTTTCATCTCCATTCATTGTCCCAGTTTTCATTGTACTTTCAGCCCTTATTGTCTCTTCTTTTCATTTTTTGGGATCACACCCGCTCAAAGTGCAAACAGTTATTTTTCTAGTCCCTACCCCACCCTACTTCCCATGCATTTGACTCTCAGGCCACTGTGTCCTACTTTCCTATGTCCTTCTGCCTGCCCTACCTCTCTGGTATTGGGGGAGCTCATCCTCAACAATCGCCACCATGAAGTCTGTTGATGTTTACACCAGTTAAGAGTATAAAAACACCCCTCTCTCCTTAGCAAGAAACTATAGCTGAAATGGGGGGTCATGAAATCATATCATGGTGTCATATGAACAAAGTCTGATTAAGAAATACCAACTGAAGAACAATTCATGAATGCAAACAAAGCAGATTTAACCCTTTACGGCAGCTCCCCACCAAGTTACTGGGCAAAACACACAGGTGCCATACTTGCAACACAGGGTAAATACAGTACAAGGGAGGCAGGTGGTTTTCATCAGGAAAGCTACTAAAAGTGGTTCTGGGGGGTAATTCCTGCTCAGTTGCTAAGCCTGTCTCAGGTGGACCATTTCATCTCTCCCTGTGCTTTAAAACACGTGTGTTGGAGACATTTGAGAGAAGAGAGACTGTATATGGGGGTTGATAAGCTATGGTAGTCTTCAGTGCCAAGATGAGTGAGCTGGAATGCTTGGGGTTAATCACAAGGAAACATAGATGTAGTGGTCAGAATGGAACTCTGGTAGAATGGAGAGAACCAATGGAATATGGTCAGGACCAGATTTAGGTTTGACGAGGCCCTAAGCTACTGAAGGTAATATGTCCAGCTGTCCTTTGTCAACAACAAATTGCCGCTGTTTTCTGTGTTGAATATATGCCATATGGTAATTTACGGACCTAATAGGTAAATAAAGCCATTTCCACATGTTGCAATACTACCAGTCCATGCAGAATGTAGGCACCCCATATATAGAAATGAGCAAACCAGTGTTATTTTAAGGGAGCAGGCTAGCATTACTTACACCATAGGAGCCTACACAACACAAAACACTGTTGCTGTATGTAGGTTTTATTTTATTTGTTTTTTATCTTATATTTTGGAAATGTACAACCAGTTTTTTTCCTTTAAATTTTTTTGGGGGCCCCCAAGAGAGTGGGGCCCTAAGTTATAGCTTGTTTAGCTTATACGTAAATCCAGCACTGGATATGGTTGTCTACAGGAAAAGGGTGTACTGTAAGTATTGTCACTCTGTACATCAAAGAGAACAATTGATAAATTCCAAAAGGGGCAGACTCTTGTGTAGGATCGCTGTGAGTGTCAATACCAGACCTCAAAGAACAATTTAGTACTGGGGATGCAGTACCACCCCCAAGCGATCTTAAGGTGGAAAATGAAATCAAGGAGAGGGTGAAATGCGATAGTAATGGGTGACTTCTTGCCCTCAGAGAGGCAGTGGAAGGCAGGAGTGCCTGGCGTGCTCTGGTCCAGGGGGTCACGAAGAGTTGGACACAACAACTAAACAGCAACAACAAAATGCATTGAACTACAACTCCCATCAGCCCCAGCAAGAATGACCAATGGTCAGGGATGATGGAACTTGTAGTTCAGCAACATCTGCAGGGCCAAAGTTTCCCCACACCTGACCTATAGGAAGTGAACATGTAGAGTGGGTGGATTTGGGTTACTTCTGAGGTGACACTGACATGAGATGGAACCACATCAGTTGCCCAGCCCACGTGATCGATTCCAATGTGTTTGAAATTGGTATGCATGTGGAATTGGAATGTATGTAACCACTCTAAATCTAAAAATGACACATGATAGCCCTGGCCCACTAAATCCACAAGAGCCACTTTACAACATTTGCTTAATGTAAAAGTTAGGAGGGTATGTATTTCCAAACCTCTCAGGATGTTCCTGAAGTTAAAAAGGTAAAGGGACCCCTGACCATTAGGTCCAATTGTGGCCGACTCTGGGGTTGTGGCGCTCATCTCGCTTTATTGGCCGAGGGAGCTGGCATACAGCTTCCGGGTCATGTGGCCAGCATGACTAAGCCGCTTCTGGCGAACCAGAGCAGCGCACGGAAACGCCGTTTACCTTCCCACTGGAGTGGTACCTATTTATCTACTTGCACTTTGACATGCTTTCGAACTGCTAGGTTGGCAGGAGCAGGGACCGAGCAACGGGAGCTCAACCCATCACAGGGATTCGAACCGCCGACCTTCTGATTGGCAAGTCCTAGGCTCTGGTTTAACCCACAGCGCCACCCGTGTCCTGGAGTTAGTTAGTGGCAAATATGCTTCTTACCTATTATTCTGCATGTACGTGTAATATCTGGGACCGTGCTAGAAGTCTGTATCAAAGCAATCTGGGAAAAATGGGTGAGGAGCGAGCAGGGGCGAAGCAAGCTCGGGTACCAGTTCTTAATACTGCAACAAGATAGCAACCATTCAGGTAACCTGGTAGAAGGGCCATTGCCAGGTAACAGATGAGGCAGAAGAGCTGAAGGCAGGTGGCCTCTCACCAGAGCTGAAGAAACAGCCCTGCTTCCCTTCTGTGCCTGATAAAATGGGATTTAGCACTGGTGCAAGAACATAAAGCATCACTGTTCTTAAAGAACACTAAGTGAAGGTGCACTCAATGGGAAGTTCTAGTAGCAAGCAGAAGGAAAATTGGATGTGTGAGCCTTGTGGCTATATGAATTTTCCGCTCCACCTTCATGTTTATTTTTGCTCTGGCCCAGCTCACTTTCCTGCTTCCGTCAACCTCTTCTATTTTATTTCTCTAATCCTCAACCCCTCTCCTCATCCACCCAATTGCATCTTCTCCTCAAATCTCTCTCTTTGAACCTATTACCTAAGCATGGGCCTTGGGTTTACATACACAAAGAGTGGAACAGTAGAAAAGAGAATCAGAGGCTAAACTGAATGTGATAATGAATTTGGGCGAAGCCTGCCTACTGGAATGTCAAGATCATTCAGCTTTAATTCATAATTTGGAGAAATTATAGTGAATATTGGTTAAAATGAATATTATCATGGAGTCTGGAGAGGAAGGGTGTTCCTTAAATAGTCTCCACACAAAATGGAGAAGTCCATTCTGGGTTTCACCAGAAACCAATGCCATGTCTTTAGTAAGATCATATTCTTCAATTTAGCCAATTCTACAGCAAGCATTGAAGACGCGGGTGGCGCTGTGGGTTAAACCACAGAGCCTAGGACTTGCCAATCAAAAGGTCGGCAGTTCAAATCCCCATGACGGGGTGAGCTCCCGTTGCTCAGTCCCTGCTCCTGCCAACCTAGCAGTTCGAAAGCACGTCAAAGTGCAAGTAGATAAATAGGTACCGCTCTGGCGGGAAGGTAAACAGCATTTCCATGTGCTGCTCTGGTTCGCCAGAAGCAGCTTAGTCATGCTGGCCACATGACCCAGAAGCTGTACGCCGGCTCCCTCGGCCAATAAAGTGAGATGAGCACCGCAACCCCAAAGTCTGCTACGACTGGACCTAATGGTCAGGAGTTCCTTTACCTTTACCTTTACAGAAAGCATAGAGCTTTTTTCTCACAAAAGAGTGAACAAGCTTTGGAGCAAGGAAGCACAATACCAAAGCTTGTTGGAAGACATGAGAGGGGGTAGACTGGAATATCAGGTAACTTGGAAGCAGGGGATGAGGGGTGGAGAATGGATGATACAAACATGTTTGGATCTCTCTGATTCCATTCACTAAAGGCATTTGAACCAAAGAAGCAGAGCTGAATGTAAGAATTCACACTTGACCTTTCTCTGGCAGTTGCAGTAGAGCTTGATTTTCATAAAGGGCTCTTAAAAGATCCCACGCCAGCATCCTTCCTATCTCCCATGCTCCATCATGTATTCATTCTTATTCATTAATAAGGATGTGACTATCCTTGAACCTGCCTATCTTATCAAGAGAAGTCTACTGGAACATATTCACATGAGCCATCCCTCTCTCTTATAGAAACATTTATGCAAGGGGTTGTTTTTCCAACTGCTTTAAAAACCCTTGAAGTAGCAATAACTAAACACACTGGCTGCTAATCAAAGGCCTTGGCTGCTTGGTTAACGTGAATAGAGAAATAAAATAGTTAACATGAATTAGAGAAATAAAATAGAAGAGGTTGACGGAAGCAGGAAAGTGAGCTGGGCCAGAGCAAAAATAAACATGAAGGTGGAGCAGAAAATTCATATAGCCACAAGGCTCACACATCCAATTTTCCTTCTGCTTGCTACTAGAACTTCCCATTGAGAGCACCTTCACTTAGTGTTCTTTAAGAACAGTGATGCTTTATGTTCTTGCACCAGTGCTAAATCCCATTTTATCAGGCACAGAAGGGAAGCAGGGCTGTTTCTTCAGCTCTGGTGAGAGGCCACCTGCCTTCAGCTCTTCTGCCTCATCTGTTACCTGGCAATGGCCCTTCCACCAGGTTACCTGAATGGCTTCCATCTTGTTGCAATATTAAGAACTGGTACCCGAGCTTTCTTCCCCCCCTGCTCCTTCCTCACCCCTTTCCCCCAGAGTCCTTTGATACAGACTTCTAGCACGGTCCCAGATATTACACATATGGGCAGAATAATAGGTAAGAAGCATATTTGCCACTAACTAAATCCAGGACACGGGTGGCGCTGTGGGTTAAACCAGAGCCTAGGACTTGCTGATCAGAAGGTCGGCGGTTCGAATCCCTGTGATGGGTTGAGCTCCATGACTTCTATCATGGTCCCAGATATTACACATATGGGCAGAATAATAGGTAAGAAGCATATTTGGCACTAACTCCAGGAAGAATAGAAATAAATTAAAACAGTTCTTTAAAAAGATAGTTAAAAAGACTCTTCTTAAAAACCTAAAAACTCCCCGAAAAGAATCAAGTCTTCAAAAAAGTTATATGATCTAAGAAAGTCTTTAAAGGAATCCTTCCAAAAGAATTTAAAAATTATAATGTAGCACCTTAGAGACCAACTGAGTAGTTTTAGGTATAAGCTTTCGTGGGCATGCACACTTCTTCAGATACACTGAAACAGAAGTCATCAGACCCTTATATATAATGAGGGAGGCGGGGAGGGAATGGTACATGAATAGAATGTTACCTTTTCTTGAACTAGTACATACTACATTTACTAAAGTTCCCACTACTTCCACTGCTTCCATCAGAGCCACATTAATGCAATGCCAACCACATTAAACTGCCAACCATTTTTGTTAATTAAGAACCTAGTGTGTTTTTTTAAATTTGTGTTAGTCAATTAACTTAGATTTGCAAATTACCTAATCCTTAATATAGAAATATTTTTGAAACATAAAGGAAATAACTTACACTTTTAAGTAAACTATATCACTTCTTTTTTTTGAAACTTTGAATTGTTGATTTCATAAATTTTACATATATTTCTTTAATAGGCTCCAAACAGCAATACAGTGGTACCTCGGGTTACATACGCTTCAGGTTACAGACTCCGCTAACCCAAAAATAGTACCTTGGGTTAAGAACTTTGCTTCAGGGTGAGAACAGAAATCGTGTGGCGGCAGCAGGAGGCCCCATTAGCTAAAGTAGTACCTCAGGTTAAGAACAGTTTCAGGTTAAGAACGGACCTCAGAACAAATTAAGTTCTTAACCCGAGGTATCACTGTATAACCTTGGAACATGTAACAGAAGATAGAAAACAATTTTATTTTCATTCCATGCTATAACCATATAAAACCAAAATGACCTAAGGATTCATAATCTAAAGGTATACCTTTATTCCAGTTCCATTTCTACATACATTATATATGGCAAATAATTCTATCTAATACAGTGGTACCTCGGGTTACATATGCTTCAGGTTACATACGCTTCAGGTTACAGACTCCGCTAACCCAGAAATAGTGCTTCAGGTTAAGAACTTTGCTTCAGGATGAAAACAGAAATCATGCTCCGGCGGCACGGCGGCAGCGGGAGGCCCCATTAGCTAAAGTGGTGCTTCAGGTTAAGAACAGCTTCAGGTTAAGAACGGACCTCCAGAATGAATTAAGTACTTAACCTGAGGTACCACTGTATTCACCATAGTTGGGTGGTAAATAGCTGTTCAAATAAAGTGTTGCATTTCAGTGGCTGAAATATTCTTGCAAGAGACAAGTCCAGCTACACACACACACACACACACACACACACACACACACACACAACTTCAATAATAATGATGACCATTTTGCTAACAGTATAATAAAATCTGCCACATGAAACAGATGCAATAGCATTACAGGGAGAGGTACGTATGTCCTATGCCTGTATTTAATGGATGCATAAATAAAATCTGAGCAAGAACAACTGATTTGGTGAAAGAATCGCTGTTAACTAATTGCCCAAGCTCAGCCTCCTCATATAAGATATGAAGAGTAGCATAAAACCATTAAGCTTCTCTTTGATCTCACAGCTCCTGTAGAACCTTTAAATCAATGAACCATGAAGCTACTCAGCTTTTCCTATTTACAGCACATAAAGCTACTTTGGGGTGCCTGACACATTGCTACATTATAGATCAAAGCTAGGGAGATGCTCCAGATCCCAGCAAGATATTTGTGAGGTTTATTCTCTCCCCCCCAAAAAGAAAAAAACCTTCTTGCATACATTTGAATACCAAGAATGGACATTTTCATCTAGATTTTAAAGAAAAGTCTCATAAGTATTTAGTAGGAACTCAAAAAATAAATAGGGGGAGCTAAAGGAGCTCACAGTAACTGCATGACGCCCGACATTTTTACTGTAATGTTAGTAAAATTTTATACAATATTACACCATGCCTTGTAAAAACCCAGTGTATCATTTCTGGAAATAGATCGCTAAGCTCCTGTAATTGTAGCTGCATATTGTGCAGAGTTGGAAAGAGAAGCATGCGGATATTGCAATATTTAAAATCTATGGCATTTGTGAGAGCCACAGCACGTTACATTTTCCCTACATGTGCATATATGCATACAAACAGGAACACAATAATTTCCCATGAAAGTTGCATCTGATAATGATTAATGTGTTCAGCTTAATGTTTGCCACTTTTGTGCCACCGACTTTTGTAAATGTAACAGAATACAATTATTTTTAAAATGTAGGTCAATACATTTTGCTTATTTCCAAAAAAAAAAAAAAAAAACCCACCAGAAATCACGGCTGCAATTTCAATTGGGGAATAGTCAAGCACGTGCAGAGGATTTTGGATAACTTCTTGCTTGTAAGTTCTGCTTATTTCCTCTTGCTTTTTAGAATTACTTTCAGGCATTAACTTCTTAAAGCCAACAGAACTTGTCCCTTTGGTATGAAGACCTAGGACGTGGGTCGTTCATTTATTTAGAACACGTCATTCAGCCTGCAGAACTAGTGATCAGAAATGCAGGTGCTCCTGATAATTTATTTATTATTGTTTAAAATTGAAAGCAACCAGTACTGCAAAAATTATGGTAAGTGTTCAGGGTATTCTCATGTAAAATGGACCTGGTAAAAGGCATTGCTTGAACCTCTGAAGAATACAAATTAGTTGGAGAAACACATAAATGATTTTAAAGGAGGAAACATCTTTCACCAATTTCCCCCTCCCCCAACATTTCCGTAATATTTGCTGTTAATATTCTATGCGCATTTCTTCTAAGCTGGGATGGAATGTGCAAAACACAGGACACTTTATCTAGCATTTATATATTCCCATTTCCTCTTGCAATTAACCAGCCTGACAGTAAATAACTCCGCAACACCATCAAGTGGACAAAGTATAAAACTGAATAAAAGCCAAAGAACATTGTTTGCTGTGCTAGGTGGTTATAATGTGAACATAAGGCAACAGCAGTGGCTGGGCTACACATCCATTTCCCCTCATTTTCACATTACATTAACATCATTCACAGATGACGCAAAAAGATAAACCACTGAAAGCACATAATCTTAAGTGAAGAACTTTTCAGGTCCCCTTGTTTTTAAATGAGAGCTTTAAACAAGGGTTTATTCTTGTTGAGATCAAAGAAGCTTCAAAGTGCTTCAGTTCGGATAGATTCTCCTCTCAACTCAAAAAGTGTATTCCTGGCTGTTATATGGATGGGAATGAGGTTTGGTGTTTGGTGTTATTAATTTTTAGTTCTTTTAAGAAGTTAAAAAAAGGGCTCTATGTAATTTTGCTAAATATACTCATTAAACGCATGAAATATACTGCCTGATGTTGATTTTCCATTTAACTTCCTGGTTTTCAAACAACTGAAGGTTTTGGCAGATTTTTTTCTAAACACTTGGGGGTCAAAAGAAAGAAATTTAAAACAACTGTTGCTGAGACATTTCATTCCGAATCTGCTAAGACAGAGGATGATAACAGGTGGAGAGTCCTTTGTGTTGGGGATAATTCAGATGGAAATTCCCAGGTGTTATTTATGTATGCTATTACTGTGGCCTGCGTTTTGTTAGCCCAAAAAATTGAAAACTGAAGAAGGGCAAGTTAAGTTGACAAAACATGCACAAATTGCACAATTTCAGAAAAAATCTTACTTTTGCCAATTCACTCAAAAGTGCTGCCAAACGCTTGCAAATGCTCCCCTTTAAGTTTTGGCAGTCAAAACAGAAGGCTTTTTATCACAGGACAAGAAATCAGCCCTAGACAACTTAACCGGTGGAAAAAGATTTTTTTGAAAAAAATCCCTAAGGCCCGGGGTCACAATTTCACCAAAACTCTGACTTTTGCCAATTCACTCAAAAATGGTGCCGAACGGTTGCAAATGATCCCCTGAAAGGTTTGACAGTCGAAATAGAAGGTTTTTTATCATACGACCAGAAATCAGCCCTCGAGAACTTAACTGGCGGAAAAAGATTTTTTTGAAAAAATCCCTAAGCCCAGGGGTCACAATTTCAGCAAAAATCTGACTTTTGCCAATTCACTCAAAAAAGCTGCCAAACCCTTGCAAATGCTCCTCTGAAAGGTTTGGGAGTCAAAACAGAAGGTTTTTATCATAGGACCAGAAATCAGCCCTCAACAACTTAACCGTCGGAAAAAGATTTTTTGAAAAAATCCCTAAGCCCCGGGGTCACAATTTCAGCAAAAATCTGACTTTTGCCAATACACTCAAAAATGGTGCCGAACGGTTGCAAATGATCCCCTGAAAGGTTTGACAGTCGAAACAGAAGGTTTTTAATCATAGGACCAGAAATCAGCCCTCGACAACTTAACCGTTGGAAAAAGATTTTTTGAAAAAATCGCTAAGCCCAGGGGTCACAATTTCAGCAAAAATCTGACTTTTGCCAATTCACTCAAAAATGCTGCGAAACGCTTGATATTTCTCCCCTGACAGTTTTGGCAGTCGAAACAAAAGCCTTTTTATCACAGGAGAAGAAATCAGCCCTCATCAACTTAACCGGTGGAAAAAGATTTTTTGAAAAAATCCCTAAGCCCTGGGGTCACAATTTCAGAAAAAACCTGACTTTTGCCACTACACTCAAAAATGCTGCCGAACGGTTGCAAATGATCCCCTGAAAGGTTTGACAGTCGAAACAGAAGGTTTTTTATCATAGGACCAGAAATCAGCCCTCGACAACTTAACCGGTGGAAAAAGATTTTTTGAAAAAATCCCTAAGCCCAGGGGTCACAATTTCAGCAAAAATCTGACTTTTGCCAATTCACTCAAAAATGCTGCGAAACGCTTGATATTTCTCCCCTGACAGTTTTGGCAGTCGAAACAAAAGCCTTTTTATCACAGGAGAAGAAATCAGCCCTCAACAACTTAACCGGTGGAAAAAGATTTTTTGAAAAAATCCCTAAGCCCCGGGGTCACAATTTCAGCAAAAATCTGACTTTTGCCAATTCACTCAAAAATGGTGCCGAATGGTTGCAAATGCTCCCCTGAAAGGTTTGGGAGTCAAAACAGAAGCCTTTTTACCACAGGAGAAGAAATCAGCCCTCAACAACTTAACCGGTGGAAAAAGATTTTTTGAAAAAATCCCTAAGCCCCGGGGTCACAATTTCAGCAAAAATCTGACTTTTGCCAATTCACTCAAAAATGCTGCCAAACCCTTGCAAATGCTCCCCTGAAAGGTTTGGGAGACAAAAGAGAAGGTTTTTTATCATAGGACCAGAAAGAAGCCCTCAACAACTTAACCGGCAGAAAAAGATTTTTTTGAAAAAATCCCTAAGCCCAGGGGTCACAATTTCAGCAAAAATCTGACTTTTGCCAATTCACTCAAAAATGCTGCCAAACCCTTGCAAATGCTCCTCTGAAAGGTTTGGGAGTCAAAACAGAAGGTTTTTTATCATAGGACCATAAATCAGCCCTCAACAACTTAAGCGGCGGAAAAAGATTTTTTGAAAAAATCCCTAAGCCCCAGGGTCACAATTTCAGCAAAAATCTGACTTTTGCCAATTCACTCAAAAATGCTGCCTAACCCTTGCAAATGCTCCCCTGAAAGTTTTGGAAGTCGAAACAGAAGGCTTTTTATCACAGGACAAGAAATCACCCCTCAACAACTTAAGTGGTGGAAAAAGATTTTTTGAAAAAATCCCTAAGCCCCTGGGTCACAATTTCAGCAAAAATCTGACTTTTGCCAATTCACTCAAAAATGCTGCCAAACCCTTGCAAATGCTCCCCTGAAAGATTTGGGAGACAAAAGAGAAGGTTTTTTATCATAGGACCAGAAAGCATCCCTCAACAACTTAACCGGCGGAAAAAGATTTTTTTGAAAAAATCCCTAAGCCCCGGGGTCACAATTTCAGCAAAAATCTGACTTTTGCCAATTCACTCAAAAATGCTGCCAAACCCTTGCAAATGCTCCCCTGAAAGTTTTGGAAGTCGAAACAGAAGCCTTTTTACCACAGGAAAAGAAATCAGCCCTCAACAACTTAACCGGTGGAAAAAGATTTTTTGAAAAAAATCCCTAAGCCCCGGGGTCACAATTTCAGCAAAAATCTGACTTTTGCCAATTCACTCAAAAATGCTGCCAAACCCTTGCAAATGCTCCCCTGAAAGGTTTGGGAGTCAAAACAGAAGGTTTTTTATCATAGGACCAGAAATCAGCCCTCAACAACTTAACCGGGAGAAAAAGATTTTTTGAAAAAATCCCTAAGCCCCGGGGTCACAATTTCAGCAAAAATCTGACTTTTGCCAATTCACTCAAAAATGCTGCCAAACCCTTGCAAATGCTCCCCTGAAAGTTTTGGAAGTCGAAACAGAAGCCTTTTTACCACAGGAGAAGAAATCAGCCCTCAACAACTTAACCGGTGGAAAAAGATTTTTTGAAAAAATCCCTAAGCCCCGGGGTCACAATTTCAGCAAAAATCTGACTTTTGCCAATTCACTCAAAAATGCTGCCAAACCCTTGCAAATGCTCCCCTGAAAGGTTTGGAAGTCGAAACAGAAGCCTTTTTACCACAGGAGAAGAAATCAGCCCTCAACAACTTAACCGGTGGAAAAAGATTTTTTGAAAAAATCCCTAAGCCCCGGGGTCACAATTTCAGCAAAAATCTGACTTTTGCCAATTCACTCAAAAATGCTGCCAAACCCTTGCAAATGCTCCTCTGAAAGGTTTGGGAGTCAAAACAGAAGGTTTTTTATCATAGGACCAGAAAGCAGCCCTCAACAACTTATCCGCTGGAAAAAGATTTTTTGAAAAAATCCCTAAGCCTCGGGGTCACAATTTCAGCAAAAATCTCCCTTTTGCCAATTCACTCAAAAATGCTGCCAAACCCTTGCAAATGCTCCCCTGAAAGTTTTGGAAGTCGAAACAGAAGCCTTTTTACCACAGGAAAAGAAATCAGCCCTCAACAACTTAAGCGGTGGAAAAAGATTTTTTGAAAAAATCCCTAAGCCCCGGGGTCACAATTTCAGCAAAAATCTGACTTTTGCCAATTCACTCAAAAATGCTGCCAAACCCTTGCAAATGCTCCCCTAAAAGGTTTGGGAGTCAAAACAGAAGGTTTTTTATCATAGGACCAGAAAGCAGCCCTCAACAACTTAACCGGCAGAAAAAGATTTTTTTGAAAAAATCCCTAAGCCCCGGGGTCACAATTTCAGGAAAAATCTGACTTTTGCCAATTCACTCAAAAATGCTGCCAAACCCCTGCAAATGCTCCCCTGAAAGTTTTGGAAGTCGAAACAGAAGCCTATTTATCACAGGACAAGAAATCAGCCCTCAACAACTTAACCGGTGGAAAAAGATTTTTTGAAAAAATCCCTAAGCCCCGGGGTCACAATTTCAGGAAAAATCTGACTTTTGCCAATTCACTCAAAAATGCTGCCAAACCCTTGCAAATGCTCCCCTGAAAGTTTTGGAACTCGAAAGAGAAGCCTTTTTACCACAGGAGAAGAAATCAGCCCTCAACAACTTAAGCGGTGGAAAAAGATTTTTTGACAAAATCCCTAAGCCCCAGGGTCACAATTTCAGCAAAAATCTGACTTTTGCCAATTCACTCAAAAATGCTGCCAAACCCTTGCAAATGCTCCCCTAAAAGGTTTGGGAGTCAAAACAGAAGCCTATTTATCACAGGAGACGAAATCAGCCCTCAACAACTTAAGCGGTGGAAAAAGATTTTTTGAAAAAATCCCTAAGCCCCGGGGTCACAATTTCAGCAAAAATCTGACTTTTGCCAATTCACTCAAAAATGCTGCCAAACCCTTGCAAATGCTCCCCTAAAAGGTTTGGGAGTCAAAACAGAAGGTTTTTTATCATAGGACCAGAAAGCAGCCCTCAACAACTTAACCGGCAGAAAAAGATTTTTTTGAAAAAATCCCTAAGCCCCGGGGTCACAATTTCAGGAAAAATCTGACTTTTGCCAATTCACTCAAAAATGCTGCCAAACCCCTGCAAATGCTCCCCTGAAAGTTTTGGAAGTCGAAACAGAAGCCTATTTATCACAGGACAAGAAATCAGCCCTCAACAACTTAACCGGTGGAAAAAGATTTTTTGAAAAAATCCCTAAGCCCCGGGGTCACAATTTCAGGAAAAATCTGACTTTTGCCAATTCACTCAAAAATGCTGCCAAACCCTTGCAAATGCTCCCCTGAAAGTTTTGGAAGTCGAAAGAGAAGCCTTTTTACCACAGGAGAAGAAATCAGCCCTCAACAACTTAACCGGTGGAAAAAGATTTTTTGAAAAAATCCCTAAGCCCCGGGGTCACAATTTCAGCAAAAATCTGACTTTTGCCAATTCACTCAAAAATGCTGCCAAACCCTTGCAAATGCTCCCCTGAAAGTTTTGGAAGTCGAAACAGAAGCCTTTTTACCACAGGAGAAGAAATCAGCCCTCAACAACTTAACCGGTGGAAAAAGATTTTTTGAAAAAATCCCTAAGCCCCGGGGTCACAATTTCAGCAAAAATCTGACTTTTGCCAATTCACTCAAAAATGCTGCCAAACCCTTGCAAATGCTCCCCTGAAAGTTTTGGAAGTCGAAACAGAAGCCTTTTTATCGCAGGAGACGAAATCAGCCCTCAACAACTTAAGCGGTGGAAAAAGATTTTTTTGAAAAAATCCCTAAGCCCCGGGGTCACAATTTCAGCAAAAATTTCCCTTTTGCCAATTCACTCAAAAATGGTGCCAAACCCTTGCAAATGCTCCCCTGAAAGTTTTGGAAGTCGAACCAGAAGCCTTTTTATCAAAGGAGACGAAATCAGCCCTCAACAACTTAACCGGTGGAAAAAGATTATTTGAAAAAATCCCTAAGCCCCGGGGTCACAATTTCAGCAAAAATCTGACTTTTGCCAATTCACTCAAAAATGCTGCCAAACCCTTGCAAATGCTCCCCTGAAAGTTTTGGAAGTCGAAACAGAAGCCTTTTTACCACAGGACAAGAAATCAGCCCTCAACAACTTAAGCGGTGGAAAAAGATTTTTTGAAAAAATCCCTAAGCCCCGGGGTCACAATTTCAGCAAAAATCTGACTTTTGCCAATTCACTCAAAAATGCTGCCAAACCCTTGCAAATGCTCCCCTGAAAGTTTTGGAAGTCGAAACAGAAGGCTTTTTACCACAGGAGAAGAAATCAGCCCTCAACAACTTAACCGGTGGAAAAACATTTTTTGACAAAATCCCTAAGCCCCGGGGTCACAATTTCAGCAAAAATCTGACTTTTGCCAATTCACTCAAAAATGCTGCCAAACCCTTGCAAATGCTCCCCTGAAAGTTTTGGAAGTCGAAACAGAAGGCTTTTTATCACCGGAGAAGAAATCAGCCCTCAACAACTTAAGCGGTGGAAAAAGATTTTTTAAAAAAATCCCTAAGCCCCGGGGTCACAATTTCAGCAAAAATCTGACTTTTGCCAATTCACTCAAAAATGCTGCCAAACCCTTGCAAATGTTCCTCTGAAAGGTTTTGGAGTGAAAACAGAAGCCTTTTTATCCCAGGACAAGAAATCAGCCCTCAACAACTTAACCGGCAGAAAAAGATTTTTTTGAAAAAATCCCTAAGCCCCGGGGTCACAATTTCAGGAAAAATCTGACTTTTGCCAATTCACTGAAAAATGCTTCCAAACCCTTGCAAATGCTCCCCTGAAAGGTTTGGAAGTCGAAACAGAAGCCTTTTTATCATAGGACCAGAAAGCAGCCCTCAACAACTTAAGTGGTGGAAAAAGATTTTTTGAAAAAATCCCTAAGCCCCGGGGTCACAATTTCAGCAAAAATCTGACTTTTGCCAATACACTCAAAAATGCTGCCAAACCCTTGCAAATGCTCTCCTGAAAGGTTTGGGAGTCGAAACAGAAGGTTTTTTATCATAGGACAAGAAATCAGCCCTCAACAACTTAACCGGCGGAAAAAGATTTTTTTGAAAAAATCACTAAGCCCCGGGGTCACAATTTCCACAAAAATCTCCCTTTTGCCAATTCACTCAAAAATGGTGCCAAACCCTTGCAAATGCTCCCCTGAAAGTTTTGGAAGTCGAAACAGAAGCCTTTTTACCACAGGAGAAGAAATCAGCCCTCAACAACTTAACCGGCGGAAAAAGATTTTTTTGAAAAAATCCCTAAGCCCCGGGGTCACAATTTCAGGAAAAATATGACTTTTGCCAATTCACTCAAAAATGCTGCCAAACCCTTGCAGATGCTCCCCTGAAAGTTTTGGAAGTCGAAACAGAAGCCTTTTTATCACAGGACAAGAAATCAGCCCTCAATAACTTAACCGGTGGAAAAAGATTTTTTGAAAAAATCCCTAAGCCCCGGGGTCACAATTTCAGCAAAAATCTGACTTTTGCCAATTCACTCAAAAATGCTGCCAAACCCTTGCAAATGCTCCCCTGAAAGTTTTGGAAGTCGAAACAGAAGCCTTTTTATCACAGGACAAGAAATCAGCCCTCAACAACTTAACCGGTGGAAAAAGATTTTTTGAAAAAATCCCTAAGCCCCGGGGTCACAATTTCAGCAAAAATATGACTTTTGCCAATACACTCAAAAATGCTGCCAAACATTTGAAATGCTCCCCTGAAAGGTTTGGGAGTCGAAACAGAAGGTTTTTTATCATAGGACAAGAAATCAGCCCTCAACAACTTAACCGGCGGAAAAAGATTTTTTTGAAAAAATCAATAAGCCCCGGGGTCACAATTTCAGGAAAAATCTGACTTTTGCCAATTCACTGAAAAATGCTTCCAAACCCTTGCAAATGCTCCCCTGAAAGGTTTGGAAGTCGAAACAGAAGCCTTTTTATCATAGGACCAGAAAGCAGCCCTCAACAACTTAAGTGGTGGAAAAAGATTTTTTGAAAAAATCCCTAAGCCCCGGGGTCACAATTTCAGCAAAAATCTGACTTTTGCCAATACACTCAAAAATGCTGCCAAACCCTTGCAAATGCTCTCCTGAAAGGTTTGGGAGTCGAAATAGAAGGTTTTTTATCATAGGACAAGAAATCAGCCCTCAACAACTTAACCGGCGGAAAAAGATTTTTTTGAAAAAATCACTAAGCCCCGGGGTCACAATTTCAGCAAAAATCTCCCTTTTGCCAATTCACTCAAAAATGGTGCCAAACCCTTGCAAATGCTCCCCTGAAAGTTTTGGAAGTCGAAACAGAAGCCTTTTTACCACAGGAGAAGAAATCAGCCCTCAACAACTTAACCGGCGGAAAAAGATTTTTTTGAAAAAATCCCTAAGCCCCGGGGTCACAATTTCAGGAAAAATCTGACTTTTGCCAATTCACTCAAAAATGCTGCCAAACCCTTGCAAATGCTCCCCTGAAAGTTTTGGAAGTCGAAACAGAAGCCTTTTTACCACAGGAGAAGAAATCAGCCCTCAACAACTTAACTGGCGGAAAAAGATTTTTTTGAAAAAATCCCTAAGCCCCGAGGTCACAATTTCAGCAAAAATCTGACTTTTGCCAATTCACTCAAAAAAGCTGCCAAACCCTTGCAAATGCTCCTCTGAAAGGTTTGGTAGTCAAAACAGAAGTTTTTTTTATCATAGGACCATAAATCAGTCCTCAACAACTTAACCGGCGGAAAAAGATTTTTTTGAAAAAATCCCTAAGCCCCGGGGTCACAATTTCAGCAAAAATCTGACTTTTGCCAATTCACTCAAAAATGCTGCCAAACCCTTGCAGATGCTCCCCTGAAAGTTTTGGAAGTCGAAACAGAAGCCTTTTTATCACAGGACAAGAAATCAGCCCTCAACAACTTAACCGGTGGAAAAAGATTTTTTGAAAAAATCCCTAAGCCCCGGGGTCACAATTTCAGCAAAAATCTGACTTTTGCCAATTCACTCAAAAATGCTGCCAAACCCTTGCAAATGCTCCCCTGAAAGTTTTGGAAGTCGAAACAGAAGCCTTTTTATCACAGGACAAGAAATCAGCCCTCAACAACTTAACCGGTGGAAAAAGATTTTTTGAAAAAATCCCTAAGCCCCGGGGTCACAATTTCAGCAAAAATCTGACTTTTGCCAATACACTCAAAAATGGTGCCGAACGGTTGCAGATGCTCCCCTGAAAGTTTTGGAAGTCGAAACAGAAGCCTTTTTATCCCAGGACAAGAAATCAGCCCTCAACAACTTAACCGGCGGAAAAAGATTTTTTTGAAAAAATCCCTAAGCCCCGGGGTCACAATTTCAGGAAAAATCTGACTTTTGCCAATTCACTCAAAAATGCTGCCAAACCCTTGCAAATGCTCCCCTGAAAGTTTTGGAAGTCGAAACAGAAGCCTTTTTACCACAGGACAAGAAATCAGCCCTCAACAACTTAAGTGGTGGAAAAAGATTTTTTGAAAAAATCCCTAAGCCCCGGGGTCACAATTTCAGCAAAAATCTCCCTTTTGCCAATTCACTCAAAAATGCTGCCAAACCCTTGCAAATGCTCCCCTGAAAGTTTTGGAAGTCGAAACAGAAGCCTTTTTACCACAGGAGAAGAAATCAGCCCTCAACAACTTAACCGGTGGAAAAAGATTTTTTGACAAAATCCCTAAGCCCCAGGGTCACAATTTCAGCAAAAATCTGACTTTTGCCAATTCACTCAAAAATGCTGCCAAACCCTTGCAAATGCTCCCCTGAAAGTTTTGGAAGTCGAAACAGAAGCCTTTTTATCCCAGGACAAGAAATCAGCCCTCAACAACTTAACCGGTGGAAAAAGATTTTTTGACAAAATCCCTAAGCCCCGGGGTCACAATTTCAGCAAAAATCTGACTTTTGCCAATTCACTCAAAAATGCTGCCAAACCCTTGCAAATGCTCCCCTGAAAGTTTTGGAAGTCGAAACAGAAGCCTTTTTATCACAGGATAAGAAATCAGCCCTCAACAACTTAAGTGGTGGAAAAAGATTTTTTGAAAAAATCCCTAAGCCCCGGGGTCACAATTTCAGCAAAAATCTGACTTTTGCCAATACACTCAAAAATGGTGCCGAGCGGTTGCAAATGCTCCCCTGAAAGTTTTGGAAGTCGAAACAGAAGCCTTTTTACCACAGGACAAGAAATCAGCCCTCAACAACTTAACCGGCAGAAAAAGATTTTTTTGAAAAAATCCCTAAGCCCCGGGGTCACAATTTCAGCAAAAATCTGACTTTTGCCAATACACTCAAAAATGCTGCCAAACCCTTGCAAATGCTCCTCTGAAAGTTTTGGAAGTCGAAACAGAAGCCTTTTTACCACAGGAGAAGAAATCAGCCCTCAACAACTTATCCGCTGGAAAAAGATTTTTTGAAAAAATCCCTAAGCCCCGGGGTCACAATTTCAGCAAAAATCTGACTTTGGCCAATACACTCAAAAATGGTGCCGAGCAGTTGCAAATGCTCCCCTGAAAGTTTTGGAAGTCGAAACAGAAGCCTTTTTACCACAGGAGAAGAAATCAGCCCTCAACAACTTAAGCGGTGGAAAAAGATTTTTTGAAAAAATCCCTAAGCCCCGGGGTCACAATTTCAGCAAAAATCTGACTTTTGCCAATTCACTCAAAAATGCTGCCAAACCCTTGCAAATGCTCCTCTGAAAGTTTTGGAAGTCAAAACAGAAGCCTTTTTACCACAGGAGAAGAAATCAGCCCTCAACAACTTATCCGCTGGAAAAAGATTTTTTGAAAAAATCCCTAAGCCCCGGGGTCACAATTTCAGCAAAAATATGACTTTTGCCAATTCACTCAAAAATGCTGCCAAACCCTTGCAAATGCTCCCCTGAAAGTTTTGGAAGTCGAAACAGAAGCCTTTTTACCACAGGAGACTAAATCAGCCCTCAACAACTTAACCGGTGGAAAAAGATTTTTTGAAAAAATCCCTAAGCCCCGGGGTCACAATTTCAGCAAAAATCTGACTTTTGCCAATTCACTCAAAAATGCTGCCAAACCCTTGCAAATGCTCCTCTGAAAGTTTTGGAAGTCAAAACAGAAGCCTTTTTACCACAGGAGAAGAAATCAGCCCTCAACAACTTATCCGCTGGAAAAAGATTTTTTGAAAAAATCCCTAAGCCCCGGGGTCACAATTTCAGCAAAAATATGACTTTTGCCAATTCACTCAAAAATGCTGCCAAACCCTTGCAAATGCTCCCCTGAAAGTTTTGGAAGTCGAAACAGAAGCCTTTTTATCACAGGACAAGAAATCAGCCCTCAACAACTTAACCGGTGGAAAAAGATTTTTTGAAAAAATCCCTAAGCCCCGGGGTCACAATTTCAGCAAAAATCTGACTTTTGCCAATTCACTCAAAAATGCTGCCAAACCCTTGCAAATGCTCCCCTGAAAGTTTTGGAAGTCGAAACAGAAGCCTTTTTATCACAGGACAAGAAATCAGCCCTCAACAACTTAACCGGTGGAAAAAGATTTTTTGAAAAAATCCCTAAGCCCCGGGGTCACAATTTCAGCAAAAATCTGACTTTTGCCAATACACTCAAAAATGCTGCCAAACCTTTGAAATGCTCCCCTGAAAGGTTTGGGAGTCAAAACAGAAGCCTTTTTAACAAAGGACAAGAAATCAGCCCTCAACAACTTAACCGGCAGAAAAAGATTTTTTTGAAAAAATCCCTAAGCCCC
This sequence comes from Podarcis erhardii, assembly GCF_964252035.2. NCBI lineage: Eukaryota > Metazoa > Chordata > Lepidosauria > Squamata > Lacertidae > Podarcis > Podarcis erhardii. The sequence continues at coordinate 9,958,232 of NC_138512.1, forward strand.
GGGGTCACAATTTCAGCAAAAATCTGACTTTTGCCAATTCACTCAAAAATGCTGCCAAACCCTTGCAAATGCTCCTCTGAAAGTTTTGGAAGTCGAAACAGAAGCCTTTTTACCACAGGAGAAGAAATCAGCCCTCAACAACTTATCCGCTGGAAAAAGATTTTTTGAAAAAATCCCTAAGCCCCGGGGTCACAATTTCAGCAAAAATCTGACTTTTGCCAATTCACTCAAAAATGCTGCCAAACCCTTGCAAATGCTCCTCTGAAAGGTTTGGAAGTCGAAACAGAAGCCTTTTTACCACAAGACAAGAAATCAGCTCTCAACAACTTAAGCGGTGGAAAAAGATTTTTTGAAAAAATCCCTAAGCCCCGGGGTCACAATTTCAGCAAAAATCTGACTTTTGCCAATTCACTCAAAAATGCTGCCAAACCCTTGCAAATGCTCCCCTGAAAGTTTTGGAAGTCGAAACAGAAGCCTTTTTACCACAGGACAAGAAATCAGCCCTCAACAACTTAACCGGCAGAAAAAGATTTTTTTGAAAAAATCCCTAAGCCCCGGGGTCACAATTTCAGCAAAAATATGACTTTTGCCAATTCACTCAAAAATGCTGCCAAACCCTTGCAAATGCTCCCCTGAAAGTTTTGGAAGTCGAAACAGAAGCCTTTTTACCACAAGACAAGAAATCAGCCCTCAACAACTTATCCGCTGGAAAAAGATTTTTTGAAAAAATCCCTAAGCCCCGGGGTCACAATTTCAGCAAAAATATGACTTTTGCCAATTCACTCAAAAATGCTGCCAAACCCTTGCAAATGCTCCCCTGAAAGTTTTGGAAGTCGAAACAGAAGCCTTTTTACCACAGGAGAAGAAATCAGCCCTCAACAACTTAACCGGCGGAAAAAGATTTTTTTGAAAAAATCCCTAAGCCCCGGGGTCACAATTTCAGCAAAAATCCGACTTTTGGCAATTCACTCAAAAATGCTGCCAAACCCTTGCAAATGCTCCCCTGAAAGTTTTGGAAGTCGAAACAGAAGCCTTTTTACCACAGGAGAAGAAATCAGCCCTCAACAACTTAACCGGTGGAAAAAGATTTTTTGAAAAAATCCCTAAGCCCCGGGGTCACAATTTCAGCAAAAATCTGACTTTTGCCAATACACTCAAAAATGGTGCCGAACGGTTGCAGATGCTCCCCTGAAAGTTTTGGAAGTCGAAACAGAAGGTTTTTTACCACAGGAGAAGAAATCAGCCCTCAAGAACTTAATCGGTGAAAAAAGATTTTTTGAAAAAATCCCTAAGCCCCGGGGTCACAATTTCAGCAAAAATCTGACTTTGGCCAATACACTCAAAAATGGTGCCGAGCGGTTGCAAATGCTCCCCTGAAAGTTTTGGAAGTCGAAACAGAAGCCTTTTTAACACAGGACAAGAAATCAGCCCTCAACAACTTAACCGGCAGAAAAAGATTTTTTTGAAAAAATCCCTAAGCCCCGGGGTCACAATTTCAGCAAAAATCTGACTTTTGCCAATTCACTCAAAAATGCTGCCAAACCCTTGCAAATGCTCCTCTGAAAGTTTTGGAAGTCGAAACAGAAGCCTTTTTACCACAGGAGAAGAAATCAGCCCTCAACAACTTATCCGCTGGAAAAAGATTTTTTGAAAAAATCCCTAAGCCCCGGGGTCACAATTTCAGCAAAAATCTGACTTTTGCCAATTCACTCAAAAATGCTGCCAAACCCTTGCAAATGCTCCTCTGAAAGGTTTGGAAGTCGAAACAGAAGCCTTTTTACCACAAGACAAGAAATCAGCCCTCAACAACTTAAGCGGTGGAAAAAGATTTTTTGAAAAAATCCCTAAGCCCCGGGGTCACAATTTCAGCAAAAATCTGACTTTTGCCAATTCACTCAAAAATGCTGCCAAACCCTTGCAAATGCTCCCCTGAAAGTTTTGGAAGTCGAAACAGAAGCCTTTTTACCACAGGACAAGAAATCAGCCCTCAACAACTTAACCGGCAGAAAAAGATTTTTTTGAAAAAATCCCTAAGCCCCGGGGTCACAATTTCAGCAAAAATATGACTTTTGCCAATTCACTCAAAAATGCTGCCAAACCCTTGCAAATGCTCCCCTGAAAGTTTTGGAAGTCGAAACAGAAGCCTTTTTACCACAAGACAAGAAATCAGCCCTCAACAACTTATCCGCTGGAAAAAGATTTTTTGAAAAAATCCCTAAGCCCCGGGGTCACAATTTCAGCAAAAATCCGACTTTTGGCAATTCACTCAAAAATGCTGCCAAACCCTTGCAAATGCTCCCCTGAAAGTTTTGGAAGTCGAAACAGAAGCCTTTTTACCACAGGAGAAGAAATCAGCCCTCAACAACTTAACCGGTGGAAAAAGATTTTTTGAAAAAATCCCTAAGCCCCGGGGTCACAATTTCAGCAAAAATCTGACTTTTGCCAATACACTCAAAAATGGTGCCGAACGGTTGCAGATGCTCCCCTGAAAGTTTTGGAAGTCGAAACAGAAGGTTTTTTACCACAGGAGAAGAAATCAGCCCTCAAGAACTTAATCGGTGAAAAAAGATTTTTTGAAAAAATCCCTAAGCCCCGGGGTCACAATTTCAGCAAAAATCTGACTTTGGCCAATACACTCAAAAATGGTGCCGAGCGGTTGCAAATGCTCCCCTGAAAGTTTTGGAAGTCGAAACAGAAGCCTTTTTAACACAGGACAAGAAATCAGCCCTCAACAACTTAACCGGCAGAAAAAGATTTTTTTGAAAAAATCCCTAAGCCCCGGGGTCACAATTTCAGCAAAAATCTGACTTTTGCCAATTCACTCAAAAATGCTGCCAAACCCTTGCAAATGCTCCTCTGAAAGTTTTGGAAGTCGAAACAGAAGCCTTTTTACCACAGGAGAAGAAATCAGCCCTCAACAACTTATCCGCTGGAAAAAGATTTTTTGAAAAAATCCCTAAGCCCCGGGGTCACAATTTCAGCAAAAATCTGACTTTTGCCAATTCACTCAAAAATGCTGCCAAACCCTTGCAAATGCTCCTCTGAAAGTTTTGGAAGTCGAAACAGAAGCCTTTTTACCACAAGACAAGAAATCAGCCCTCAACAACTTAAGCGGTGGAAAAAGATTTTTTGAAAAAATCCCTAAGCCCCGGGGTCACAATTTCAGCAAAAATCTGACTTTTGCCAATTCACTCAAAAATGCTGCCAAACCCTTGCAAATGCTCACCTGAAAGTTTTGGAAGTCGAAACAGAAGCCTTTTTACCACAGGACAAGAAATCAGCCCTCAACAACTTAACCGGCAGAAAAAGATTTTTTTGAAAAAATCCCTAAGCCCCGGGGTCACAATTTCAGCAAAAATATGACTTTTGCCAATTCACTCAAAAATGCTGCCAAACCCTTGCAAATGCTCCCCTGAAAGTTTTGGAAGTCGAAACAGAAGCCTTTTTACCACAAGACAAGAAATCAGCCCTCAACAACTTATCCGCTGGAAAAAGATTTTTTGAAAAAATCCCTAAGCCCCGGGGTCACAATTTCAGCAAAAATATGACTTTTGCCAATTCACTCAAAAATGCTGCCAAACCCTTGCAAATGCTCCCCTGAAAGTTTTGGAAGTCGAAACAGAAGCCTTTTTACCACAGGAGAAGAAATCAGCCCTCAACAACTTAACCGGCGGAAAAAGATTTTTTTGAAAAAATCCCTAAGCCCCGGGGTCACAATTTCAGCAAAAATCCGACTTTTGGCAATTCACTCAAAAATGCTGCCAAACCCTTGCAAATGCTCCCCTGAAAGTTTTGGAAGTCGAAACAGAAGCCTTTTTACCACAGGAGAAGAAATCAGCCCTCAACAACTTAACCGGTGGAAAAAGATTTTTTGAAAAAATCCCTAAGCCCCGGGGTCACAATTTCAGCAAAAATCTGACTTTTGCCAATACACTCAAAAATGGTGCCGAACGGTTGCAGATGCTCCCCTGAAAGTTTTGGAAGTCGAAACAGAAGCTTTCTTATCCCAGGACAAGAAATCAGCCCTCAACAACTTAACCGGTGGAAAAAGATTTTTTGACAAAATCCCTAAGCCCCGGGGTCACAATTTCAGCAAAAATCTGACTTTTGCCAATTCACTCAAAAATGCTGCCAAACCCTTGCAAATGCTCCCCTGAAAGTTTTGGAAGTCGAAACAGAAGCCTTTTTACCACAGGACAAGAAATCAGCCCTCAACAACTTAAGTGGTGGAAAAAGATTTTTTGAAAAAATCCCTAAGCCCCGCGGGGGGTCACAATTTCAGCAAAAATCTCCCTTTTGCCAATTCACTCAAAAATGGTGCCAAACCCTTGCAAATGCTCCCCTGAAAGTTTTGGAAGTCGAAACAGAAGCCTTTTTACCACAGGAGAAGAAATCAGCCCTCAACAACTTAACCGGTGGAAAAAGATTTTTTTGAAAAAATCACTAAGCCCTGGGGTCACAATTTCAGCAAAAATCTCCCTTTTGCCAATTCACTCAAAAATGGTGCCAAACCCTTGCAAATGCTCCCCTGAAAGTTTTGGAAGTCGAAACAGAAGCCTTTTTACCACAGGAGACTAAATCAGCCCTCAACAACTTAACCGGTGGAAAAAGATTTTTTGAAAAAATCCCTAAGCCCCGGGGTCACAATTTCAGCAAAAATCTGACTTTTGCCAATTCACTCAAAAATGCTGCCAAACCCTTGCAAATGCTCCTCTGAAAGTTTTGGAAGTCAAAACAGAAGCCTTTTTACCACAGGAGAAGAAATCAGCCCTCAACAACTTATCCGCTGGAAAAAGATTTTTTGAAAAAATCCCTAAGCCCCGGGGTCACAATTTCAGCAAAAATATGACTTTTGCCAATTCACTCAAAAATGCTGCCAAACCCTTGCAAATGCTCCCCTGAAAGTTTTGGAAGTCGAAACAGAAGCCTTTTTACCACAGGAGAAGAAATCAGCCCTCAACAACTTAACCGGCGGAAAAAGATTTTTTTGAAAAAATCCCTAAGCCCCGGGGTCACAATTTCAGCAAAAATCTGACTTTTGCCAATACACTCAAAAATGGTGCCGAACGGTGGCAGATGCTCCCCTGAAAGTTTTGGAAGTCGAAACAGAAGCTTTCTTATCCCAGGACAAGAAATCAGCCCTCAACAACTTAAGTGGTGGAAAAAGATTTTTTGAAAAAATCCCTAAGCCCCGGGGTCACAATTTCAGCAAAAATCTCCCTTTTGCCAATTCACTCAAAAATGGTGCCAAACCCTTGCAAATGCTCCCCTGAAAGTTTTGGAAGTCGAAACAGAAGCCTTTTTACCACAGGAGAAGAAATCAGCCCTCAACAACTTAACCGGTGGAAAAAGATTTTTTTGAAAAAATCACTAAGCCCTGGGGTCACAATTTCAGCAAAAATCTCCCTTTTGCCAATTCACTCAAAAATGGTGCCAAACCCTAGCAAATGCTCCCCTGAAAGTTTTGGAAGTCGAAACAGAAGCCTTTTTACCACAGGAGACTAAATCAGCCCTCAACAACTTAACCGGTGGAAAAAGATTTTTTGAAAAAATCCCTAAGCCCCGGGGTCACAATTTCAGCAAAAATCTGACTTTTGCCAATTCACTCAAAAATGCTGCCAAACCCTTGCAAATGCTCCCCTGAAAGTTTTGGAAGTCGAAACAGAAGCCTTTTTACCACAGGAGAAGAAATCAGCCCTCAACAACTTAACCGGCGGAAAAAGATTTTTTTGAAAAAATCCCTAAGCCCCGGGGTCACAATTTCAGCAAAAATCCGACTTTTGGCAATTCACTCAAAAATGCTGCCAAACCCTTGCAAATGCTCCCCTGAAAGTTTTGGAAGTCGAAACAGAAGCCTTTTTACCACAGGAGAAGAAATCAGCCCTCAACAACTTAACCGGTGGAAAAAGATTTTTTGAAAAAATCCCTAAGCCCCGGGGTCACAATTTCAGCAAAAATCTGACTTTTGCCAATACACTCAAAAATGGTGCCGAACGGTTGCAGATGCTCCCCTGAAAGGTTTGGGAGTCGAAACAGAAGGTTTTTTATCATAGGACAAGAAATCAGCCCTCAACAACTTAAGCGGTGGAAAAAGATTTTTTTGAAAAAATCACTAAGCCCTGGCATCACAATTTCAGCAAAAATCTCCCTTTTGCCAATTCACTCAAAAATGGTGCCAAACCCTTGCAAATGCTCCCCTGAAAGTTTTGGAAGTCGAAACAGAAGCCTTTTTACCACAGGAGACGAAATCAGCCCTCAACAACTTAACCGGTGGAAAAAGATTTTTTGAAAAAATCCCTAAGCCCCGGGGTCACAATTTCAGCAAAAATCTGACTTTTGCCAATACACTCAAAAATGCTGCCAAACCCTTGCAGATGCTCCCCTGAAAGTTTTGGAAGTCTAAACAGAAGCCTTTTTATCCCAGGACAAGAAATCAGCCCTCAACAACTTAACCGGTGGAAAAAGATTTTTTGACAAAATCCCTAAGCCCCGGGGTCACAATTTCAGCAAAAATCTGACTTTTGCCAATTCACTCAAAAATGCTGCCAAACCCTTGCAAATGCTCCCCTGAAAGTTTTGGAAGTCGAAACAGAAGCCTTTTTATCACAGGATAAGAAATCAGCCCTCAACAACTTAAGTGGTGGAAAAAGATTTTTTGAAAAAATCCCTAAGCCCCGGGGTCACAATTTCAGCAAAAATCTGACTTTGGCCAATACACTCAAAAATGGTGCCGAGCGGTTGCAAATGCTCCCCTGAAAGTTTTGGAAGTCGAAACAGAAGCCTTTTTACCACAGGACAAGAAATCAGCCCTCAACAACTTAACCGGCAGAAAAAGATTTTTTTGAAAAAATCCCTAAGCCCCGGGGTCACAATTTCAGCAAAAATCTGACTTTTGCCAATACACTCAAAAATGCTGCCAAACCCTTGCAAATGCTCCTCTGAAAGTTTTGGAAGTCGAAACAGAAGCCTTTTTACCACAGGAGAAGAAATCAGCCCTCAACAACTTATCCGCTGGAAAAAGATTTTTTGAAAAAATCCCTAAGCCCCGGGGTCACAATTTCAGCAAAAATCTGACTTTGGCCAATACACTCAAAAATGGTGCCGAGCAGTTGCAAATGCTCCCCTGAAAGTTTTGGAAGTCGAAACAGAAGCCTTTTTACCACAGGACAAGAAATCAGCCCTCAACAACTTAACCGGTGGAAAAAGATTTTTTTGAAAAAATCCCTAAGCCCCGGGGTCACAATTTCAGCAAAAATCTGACTTTTGCCAATTCACTCAAAAATGCTGCCAAACCCTTGCAAATGCTCCCCTGAAAGTTTTGGAAGTCGAAACAGAAGCCTTTTTACCACAGGAGAAGAAATCAGCCCTCAACAACTTAAGCGGTGGAAAAAGATTTTTTGAAAAAATCCCTAAGCCCCGGGGTCACAATTTCAGCAAAAATCTGACTTTTGCCAATTCACTCAAAAATGGTGCCAAACCCTTGCAAATGCTCCCCTGAAAGGTTTGGAAGTCGAAACAGAAGCCTTTTTACCACAGGAGACTAAATCAGCCCTCAACAACTTAACCGGTGGAAAAAGATTTTTTGAAAAAATCCCTAAGCCCCGGGGTCACAATTTCAGCAAAAATCTGACTTTTGCCAATTCACTCAAAAATGCTGCCAAACCCTTGCAAATGCTCCTCTGAAAGTTTTGGAAGTCAAAACAGAAGCCTTTTTACCACAGGAGAAGAAATCAGCCCTCAACAACTTATCCGCTGGAAAAAGATTTTTTGAAAAAATCCCTAAGCCCCGGGGTCACAATTTCAGCAAAAATATGACTTTTGCCAATTCACTCAAAAATGCTGCCAAACCCTTGCAAATGCTCCCCTGAAAGTTTTGGAAGTCGAAACAGAAGCCTTTTTACCACAGGAGAAGAAATCAGCCCTCAACAACTTAACCGGCGGAAAAAGATTTTTTTGAAAAAATCCCTAAGCCCCGGGGTCACAATTTCAGCAAAAATCCGACTTTTGGCAATTCACTCAAAAATGCTGCCAAACCCTTGCAAATGCTCCCCTGAAAGTTTTGGAAGTCGAAACAGAAGCCTTTTTACCACAGGAGAAGAAATCAGCCCTCAACAACTTAACCGGTGGAAAAAGATTTTTTGAAAAAATCCCTAAGCCCTGGGGTCACAATTTCAGCAAAAATCTGACTTTTGCCAATACACTCAAAAATGGTGCCGAACGGTTGCAGATGCTCCCCTGAAAGTTTTGGAAGTCGAAACAGAAGCCTTTTTATCCCAGGACAAGAAATCAGCCCTCAACAACTTAACCGGTGGAAAAAGATTTTTTGACAAAATCCCTAAGCCCCGGGGTCACAATTTCAGCAAAAATCTGACTTTTGCCAATTCACTCAAAAATGCTGCCAAACCCTTGCAAATGCTCCCCTGAAAGTTTTGGAAGTCGAAACAGAAGCCTTTTTACCACAGGAGACTAAATCAGCCCTCAACAACTTAACCGGTGGAAAAAGATTTTTTGAAAAAATCCCTAAGCCCCGGGGTCACAATTTCAGCAAAAATCTGACTTTTGCCAATTCACTCAAAAATGCTGCCAAACCCTTGCAAATGCTCCCCTGAAAGTTTTGGAAGTCGAAACAGAAGCCTTTTTACCACAGGAGAAGAAATCAGCCCTCAACAACTTAACCGGTGGAAAAAGATTTTTTGACAAAATCCCTAAGCCCCAGGGTCACAATTTCAGCAAAAATCTGACTTTTGCCAATACACTCAAAAATGCTGCCAAACCCTTGCAAATGCTCCCCTGAAAGGTTTGGGAGTCGAAACAGAAGGTTTTTTATCATAGGACAAGAAATCAGCCCTCAACAACTTAACCGGTGGAAAAAGATTTTTTTGAAAAAATCACTAAGCCCTGGGGTCACAATTTCAGCAAAAATCTCCCTTTTGCCAATTCACTCAAAAATGGTGCCAAACCCTTGCAAATGCTCCCCTGAAAGTTTTTTAAGTCGAAACAGAAGCCTTTTTACCACAGGAGACGAAATCAGCCCTCAACAACTTAACCGGTGGAAAAAGATTTTTTGAAAAAATCCCTAAGCCCCGGGGTCACAATTTCAGCAAAAATCTGACTTTTGCCAATACACTCAAAAATGCTGCCAAACCCTTGCAGATGCTCCCCTGAAAGTTTTGGAAGTCTAAACAGAAGCCTTTTTACCACAGGAGAAGAAATCAGCCCTCAACAACTTAAGCGGTGGAAAAAGATTTTTTGAAAAAATCCCTAAGCCCCGGGGTCACAATTTCAGCAAAAATCTGACTTTTGCCAATACACTCAAAAATGGTGCCGAACGGTTGCAGATGCTCCCCTGAAAGTTTTGGAAGTCGAAACAGAAGCCTTTTTATCCCAGGACAAGAAATCAGCCCTCAACAACTTAACCGGTGGAAAAAGGTTTTTTGACAAAATCCCTAAGCCCCGGGGTCACAATTTCAGCAAAAATCTGACTTTTGCCAATTCACTCAAAAATGCTGCCAAACCCTTGCAAATGCTCCCCTGAAAGTTTTCAAATTCAAAACAGAAGCCTTTTTACCAAAGGAGACGAAATCAGCCCTCAACAACTTAAGTGGTGGAAAAAGATTTTTTGAAAAAATCCCTAAGCCCCGGGGTCAAAATTTCAGCAAAAATCTGACTTTTGCCAATTCACTCAAAAATGCTGCCAAACCCTTGCAAATGCTCCCCTGAAAGTTTTGGAAGTCGAAACAGAAGCCTTTTTACCACAGGAGAAGAAATCAGCCCTGAACAACTTAAGCGGTGGAAAAAGATTTTTTGAAAAAATCCCTAAGCCCCGGGGTCACAATTTCAGCAAAAATCTGACTTTTGCCAATTCACTCAAAAATGCTGCCAAACCCTTGCAAATGCTCCCCTGAAAGGTTTGGGAGTCAAAACAGAAGGTTTTTTATCATTGGAACGGAAAGCGGCCCTCAACAACTTAACCGGCGGAAAAAGATTTTTTTGAAAAAATCCCTAAGCCCCGGGGTCACAATTTCAGGAAAAATCTGACTTTTGCCAATTCACTCAAAAATGCTGCCAAACCCTTGCAAATGCTCCTCTGAAAGGTTTGGGAGTCGAAACAGAAGCCTTTTTACCACAGGAGACGAAATCAGCCCTCAACAACTTAACCGGTGGAAAAAGATTTTTTGAAAAAATCCCTAAGCCCCGGGGTCACAATTTCAGCAAAAATCTGACTTTTGCCAATACACTCAAAAATGGTGCCGAGCGGTTGCAGATGCTCCCCTGAAAGTTTTGGAAGTCGAAACAGAAGCCTTTTTATCCCAGGACAAGAAATCAGCCCTCAACAACTTAACCGGCAGAAAAAGATTTTTTTGAAAAAATCCCTAAGCCCCGGGGTCACAATTTCAGCAAAAATCTGACTTTTGCCAATACACTCAAAAATGCTGCCAAACCCTTGCAAATGCTCCTCTGAAAGTTTTGGAAGTCGAAACAGAAGCCTTTTTACCACAGGAGAAGAAATCAGCCCTCAACAACTTATCCGCTGGAAAAAGATTTTTTGAAAAAATCCCTAAGCCCCGGGGTCACAATTTCAGCAAAAATCTGACTTTGGCCAATACACTCAAAAATGGTGCCGAGCGGTTGCAAATGCTCCCCTAAAAGTTTTGGAAGTCGAAACAGAAGCCTTTTTACCACAGGACAAGAAATCAGCCCTCAACAACTTAACCGGTGGAAAAAGATTTTTTTGAAAAAATCCCTAAGCCCCGGGGTCACAATTTCAGCAAAAATCTGACTTTTGCCAATTCACTCAAAAATGCTGCCAAACCCTTGCAAATGCTCCCCTGAAAGTTTTGGAAGTCGAAACAGAAGCCTTTTTACCACAGGACAAGAAATCAGCCCTCAACAACTTAACCGGTGGAAAAAGATTTTTTGAAAAAATCCCTAAGCCCCGGGGTCACAATTTCAGCAAAAATCTGACTTTTGCCAATACACTCAAAAATGGTGCCGAACGGTTGCAGATGCTCCCCTGAAAGTTTTGGAAGTCGAAACAGAAGCCTTTTTATCCCAGGACAAGAAATCAGCCCTCAACAACTTATCCGCTGGAAAAAGATTTTTTGAAAAAATCCCTAAGCCCCGGGGTCACAATTTCAGCAAAAATCTGACTTTGGCCAATACACTCAAAAATGGTGCCGAGCGGTTGCAAATGCTCCCCTGAAAGTTTTGGAAGTCGAAACAGAAGCCTTTTTACCACAGGACAAGAAATCAGCCCTCAACAACTTAACCGGTGGAAAAAGATTTTTTTGAAAAAATCCCTAAGCCCCGCGGTCACAATTTCAGCAAAAATCTGACTTTTGCCAATTCACTCAAAAATGCTGCCAAACCCTTGCAAATGCTCCCCTGAAAGTTTTGGAAGTCGAAACAGAAGCCTTTTTACCACAGGACAAGAAATCAGCCCTCAACAACTTAACCGGTGGAAAAAGATTTTTTGAAAAAATCCCTAAGCCCCGGGGTCACAATTTCAGCAAAAATCTGACTTTTGCCAATACACTCAAAAATGGTGCCGAACGGTTGCAGATGCTCCCCTGAAAGTTTTGGAAGTCGAAACAGAAGCCTTTTTATCCCAGGACAAGAAATCAGCCCTCAACAACTTAACCGGTGGAAAAAGATTTTTTGAAAAAATCCCTAAGCCCCGGGGTCACAATTTCAGCAAAAATCTGACTTTTGCCAATTCACTCAAAAATGCTGCCAAACCCTTGCAAATGCTCCCCTGAAAGTTTTGGAAGTCGAAACAGAAGCCTTTTTACCACAGGAGAAGAAATCAGCCCTCAACAACTTAACCGGTGGAAAAAGATTTTTTGACAAAATCCCTAAGCCCCAGGGTCACAATATCAGCAAAAATCTGACTTTTGCCAATACACTCAAAAATGCTGCCAAACCCTTGCAAATGCTCCCCTGAAAGGTTTGGGAGTCGAAACAGAAGGTTTTTTATCATAGGACAAGAAATCAGCCCTCAACAACTTAAGCGGTGGAAAAAGATTTTTTTGAAAAAATCACTAAGCCCTGGCATCACAATTTCAGCAAAAATCTCCCTTTTGCCAATTCACTCAAAAATGGTGCCAAACCCTTGCAAATGCTCCCCTGAAAGTTTTGGAAGTCGAAACAGAAGCCTTTTTACCACAGGAGACGAAATCAGCCCTCAACAACTTAACCGGTGGAAAAAGATTTTTTGAAAAAATCCCTAAGCCCCGGGGTCACAATTTCAGCAAAAATCTGACTTTTGCCAATTCACTCAAAAATGCTGCCAAACCCTTGCAAATGCTCCCCTGAAAGTTTTGGAAGTCTAAACAGAAGCCTTTTTATCCCAGGACAAGAAATCAGCCCTCAACAACTTAACCGGTGGAAAAAGATTTTTTGACAAAATCCCTAAGCCCCGGGGTCACAATTTCAGCAAAAATCTGACTTTTGCCAATTCACTCAAAAATGCTGCCAAACCCTTGCAAATGCTCCCCTGAAAGTTTTGGAAGTCGAAACAGAAGCCTTTTTATCACAGGATAAGAAATCAGCCCTCAACAACTTAAGTGGTGGAAAAAGATTTTTTGAAAAAATCCCTAAGCCCCGGGGTCACAATTTCAGCAAAAATCTGACTTTGGCCAATACACTCAAAAATGGTGCCGAGCAGTTGCAAATGCTCCCCTGAAAGTTTTGGAAGTCGAAACAGAAGCCTTTTTACCACAGGACAAGAAATCAGCCCTCAACAACTTAACCGGTGGAAAAAGATTTTTTTGAAAAAATCCCTAAGCCCCGGGGTCACAATTTCAGCAAAAATCTGACTTTTGCCAATTCACTCAAAAATGCTGCCAAACCCTTGCAAATGCTCCCCTGAAAGTTTTGGAAGTCGAAACAGAAGGCTTTTTACCACAGGAGAAGAAATCAGCCCTCAACAACTTAAGCGGTGGAAAAAGATTTTTTGAAAAAATCCCTAAGCCCCGGGGTCACAATTTCAGCAAAAATCTGACTTTTGCCAATTCACTCAAAAATGGTGCCAAACCCTTGCAAATGCTCCCCTGAAAGGTTTGGAAGTCGAAACAGAAGCCTTTTTACCACAGGAGACTAAATCAGCCCTCAACAACTTAACCGGTGGAAAAAGATTTTTTGAAAAAATCCCTAAGCCCCGGGGTCACAATTTCAGCAAAAATCTGACTTTTGCCAATTCACTCAAAAATGCTGCCAAACCCTTGCAAATGCTCCTCTGAAAGTTTTGGAAGTCAAAACAGAAGCCTTTTTACCACAGGAGAAGAAATCAGCCCTCAACAACTTATCCGCTGGAAAAAGATTTTTTGAAAAAATCCCTAAGCCCCGGGGTCACAATTTCAGCAAAAATATGACTTTTGCCAATTCACTCAAAAATGCTGCCAAACCCTTGCAAATGCTCCCCTGAAAGTTTTGGAAGTCGAAACAGAAGCCTTTTTACCACAGGAGAAGAAATCAGCCCTCAACAACTTAACCGGCGGAAAAAGATTTTTTTGAAAAAATCCCTAAGCCCCGGGGTCACAATTTCAGCAAAAATCCGACTTTTGGCAATTCACTCAAAAATGCTGCCAAACCCTTGCAAATGCTCCCCTGAAAGTTTTGGAAGTCGAAACAGAAGCCTTTTTACCACAGGAGAAGAAATCAGCCCTCAACAACTTAACCGGTGGAAAAAGATTTTTTGAAAAAATCCCTAAGCCCTGGGGTCACAATTTCAGCAAAAATCTGACTTTTGCCAATACACTCAAAAATGGTGCCGAACGGTTGCAGATGCTCCCCTGAAAGTTTTGGAAGTCGAAACAGAAGCCTTTTTATCCCAGGACAAGAAATCAGCCCTCAACAACTTAACCGGTGGAAAAAGATTTTTTGACAAAATCCCTAAGCCCCGGGGTCACAATTTCAGCAAAAATCTGACTTTTGCCAATTCACTCAAAAATGCTGCCAAACCCTTGCAAATGCTCCCCTGAAAGTTTTGGAAGTCGAAACAGAAGCCTTTTTACCACAGGAGACTAAATCAGCCCTCAACAACTTAACCGGTGGAAAAAGATTTTTTGAAAAAATCCCTAAGCCCCGGGGTCACAATTTCAGCAAAAATCTGACTTTTGCCAATTCACTCAAAAATGCTGCCAAACCCTTGCAAATGCTCCCCTGAAAGTTTTGGAAGTCGAAACAGAAGCCTTTTTACCACAGGAGAAGAAATCAGCCCTCAACAACTTAACCGGTGGAAAAAGATTTTTTGACAAAATCCCTAAGCCCCAGGGTCACAATTTCAGCAAAAATCTGACTTTTGCCAATACACTCAAAAATGCTGCCAAACCCTTGCAAATGCTCCCCTGAAAGGTTTGGGAGTCGAAACAGAAGGTTTTTTATCATAGGACAAGAAATCAGCCCTCAACAACTTAACCGGTGGAAAAAGATTTTTTTGAAAAAATCACTAAGCCCTGGGGTCACAATTTCAGCAAAAATCTCCCTTTTGCCAATTCACTCAAAAATGGTGCCAAACCCTTGCAAATGCTCCCCTGAAAGTTTTTTAAGTCGAAACAGAAGCCTTTTTACCACAGGAGACGAAATCAGCCCTCAACAACTTAACCGGTGGAAAAAGATTTTTTGAAAAAATCCCTAAGCCCCGGGGTCACAATTTCAGCAAAAATCTGACTTTTGCCAATACACTCAAAAATGCTGCCAAACCCTTGCAGATGCTCCCCTGAAAGTTTTGGAAGTCTAAACAGAAGCCTTTTTACCACAGGAGAAGAAATCAGCCCTCAACAACTTAAGCGGTGGAAAAAGATTTTTTGAAAAAATCCCTAAGCCCCGGGGTCACAATTTCAGCAAAAATCTGACTTTTGCCAATACACTCAAAAATGGTGCCGAACGGTTGCAGATGCTCCCCTGAAAGTTTTGGAAGTCGAAACAGAAGCCTTTTTATCCCAGGACAAGAAATCAGCCCTCAACAACTTAACCGGTGGAAAAAGGTTTTTTGACAAAATCCCTAAGCCCCGGGGTCACAATTTCAGCAAAAATCTGACTTTTGCCAATTCACTCAAAAATGCTGCCAAACCCTTGCAAATGCTCCCCTGAAAGTTTTCAAATTCAAAACAGAAGCCTTTTTACCAAAGGAGACGAAATCAGCCCTCAACAACTTAAGTGGTGGAAAAAGATTTTTTGAAAAAATCCCTAAGCCCCGGGGTCAAAATTTCAGCAAAAATCTGACTTTTGCCAATTCACTCAAAAATGCTGCCAAACCCTTGCAAATGCTCCCCTGAAAGTTTTGGAAGTCGAAACAGAAGCCTTTTTACCACAGGAGAAGAAATCAGCCCTGAACAACTTAAGCGGTGGAAAAAGATTTTTTGAAAAAATCCCTAAGCCCCGGGGTCACAATTTCAGCAAAAATCTGACTTTTGCCAATTCACTCAAAAATGCTGCCAAACCCTTGCAAATGCTCCCCTGAAAGGTTTGGGAGTCAAAACAGAAGGTTTTTTATCATTGGAACGGAAAGCGGCCCTCAACAACTTAACCGGCGGAAAAAGATTTTTTTGAAAAAATCCCTAAGCCCCGGGGTCACAATTTCAGGAAAAATCTGACTTTTGCCAATTCACTCAAAAATGCTGCCAAACCCTTGCAAATGCTCCTCTGAAAGGTTTGGGAGTCGAAACAGAAGCCTTTTTACCACAGGAGACGAAATCAGCCCTCAACAACTTAACCGGTGGAAAAAGATTTTTTGAAAAAATCCCTAAGCCCCGGGGTCACAATTTCAGCAAAAATCTGACTTTTGCCAATACACTCAAAAATGGTGCCGAGCGGTTGCAGATGCTCCCCTGAAAGTTTTGGAAGTCGAAACAGAAGCCTTTTTATCCCAGGACAAGAAATCAGCCCTCAACAACTTAACCGGCAGAAAAAGATTTTTTTGAAAAAATCCCTAAGCCCCGGGGTCACAATTTCAGCAAAAATCTGACTTTTGCCAATACACTCAAAAATGCTGCCAAACCCTTGCAAATGCTCCTCTGAAAGTTTTGGAAGTCGAAACAGAAGCCTTTTTACCACAGGAGAAGAAATCAGCCCTCAACAACTTATCCGCTGGAAAAAGATTTTTTGAAAAAATCCCTAAGCCCCGGGGTCACAATTTCAGCAAAAATCTGACTTTGGCCAATACACTCAAAAATGGTGCCGAGCGGTTGCAAATGCTCCCCTGAAAGTTTTGGAAGTCGAAACAGAAGCCTTTTTACCACAGGACAAGAAATCAGCCCTCAACAACTTAACCGGTGGAAAAAGATTTTTTTGAAAAAATCCCTAAGCCCCGCGGTCACAATTTCAGCAAAAATCTGACTTTTGCCAATTCACTCAAAAATGCTGCCAAACCCTTGCAAATGCTCCCCTGAAAGTTTTGGAAGTCGAAACAGAAGCCTTTTTACCACAGGACAAGAAATCAGCCCTCAACAACTTATCCGCTGGAAAAAGATTTTTTGAAAAAATCCCTAAGCCCCGGGGTCACAATTTCAGCAGAAATCTGACTTTGGCCAATACACTCAAAAATGGTGCCGAGCGGTTGCAAATGCTCCCCTGAAAGTTTTGGAAGTCGAAACAGAAGCCTTTTTACCACAGGACAAGAAATCAGCCCTCAACAACTTAACCGGTGAAAAAAGATTTTTTGAAAATATCCCTAAGCCCCGGGGTCACAATTTCAGCAAAAATCTGACTTTTGCCAATTCACTCAAAAATGCTGCCAAACCCTTGCAAATGCTCCCCTGAAAGTTTTGGAAGTCGAAACAGAAGCCTTTTTACCACAGGACAAGAAATCAGCCCTCAACAACTTAACCGGTGGAAAAAGATTTTTTGAAAAAATCCCTAAGCCCCGGGGTCACAATTTCAGCAAAAATCTGACTTTTGCCAATTCACTCAAAAATACTGCCAAACCCTTTCAAATGCTCCCCTGAAAGTTTTGGAAGTCGAAACAGAAGCCTTTTTATCACAGGACAAGAAATCAGCCCTCAACAACTTAACCGGTGAAAAAAGATTTTTTGAAAATATCCCTAAGCCCCGGGGTCACAATTTCAGCAAAAATCTGACTTTTGCCAATTCACTCAAAAATGCTGCCAAACCCTTGCAAATGCTCCCCTGAAAGTTTTGGAAGTCGAAACAGAAGCCTTTTTACCACAGGAGAAGAAATCAGCCCTCAACAACTTAAGTGGTGGAAAAAGATTTTTTGAAAAAATCCCTAAGCCCCGGGGTCACAATTTCAGCAAAAATCTGACTTTTGCCAATTCACTCAAAAATGCGGCCAAACCCTTGCAAATGCTCCCCTGAAAGGTTTGGGAGTCAAAACAGAAGGTTTTTTATCATACGACCAGAATGCAGCCCTCAACAACTTAACCGGCGGAAAAAGATTTTTTTGAAAAAATCCCTAAGCCCCGGGGTCACAATTTCAGGAAAAATCTGACTTTTGCCAATTCACTCAAAAATGCTGCCAAACCCTTGCAAATGCTCCTCTGAAAGGTTTGGGACTCAAAACAGAAGCCTTTTTATCAGAGGACCAGAAATCAGCCCTCAACAACTTAACCGGTGGAAAAAGATTTTTTGACAAAATCCCTACCGGGGTCACAATTTCAGCAAAAATCTGACTTTTGCCAATTCACTCAAAAATGCTGCCAAACCCTTGCAAATGCTCCCCTGAAAGTTTTGGAAGTCGAAACAGAAGCCTTTTTATCACAGGATAAGAAATCAGCCCTCAACAACTTAAGTGGTGGAAAAAGATTTTTTGAAAAAATCCCTAAGCCCCGGGGTCACAATTTCAGCAAAAATCTGACTTTTGCCAATTCACTCAAAAATGCTGCCAAACCCTTGCAAATGCTCCCCTGAAAGTTTTGGAAGGCGAAACAGAAGCCTTTTTACCACAGGAGAAGAAATCAGCCCTGAACAACTTAACCGGTGGAAAAAGATTTTTTGAAAAAATCCCTAAGCCCCGGGGTCACAATTTCAGCAAAAATCTGACTTTTGCCAATTCACTCAAAAATGCTGCCAAACCCTTGCAAATGCTCCCCTGAAAGGTTTGGGAGTCAAAACAGAAGGTTTTTTATCATTGAAACGGAAAGCGGCCCTCAACAACTTAACCGGCGGAAAAAGATTTTTTTGAAAAAATCCCTAAGCCCCGGGGTCACAATTTCAGGAAAAATCTGACTTTTGCCAATACAATCAAAAATGCTGCCAAACCCTTGCAAATGCTCCTCTGAAAGTTTTGGAAGTCGAAACAGAATCCTTTTTACCACAGGAGAAGAAATCAGCCCTCAACAACTTATCCGCTGGAAAAAGATTTTTTGAAAAAATCCCTAAACCCCGGGGTCACAATTTCAGCAAAAATATGACTTTGACCAAAACACTCAAAAATGGTGCCGAGCGGTTGCAAATGCTCCCCTGAAAGTTTTGGAAGTCGAAACAGAAGCCTTTTTACCACAGGACAAGAAATCAGCCTTCAACAACCTAACCGGTGGAAAAAGATTTTTTTGAAAAAATCCCTAAGCCCCGGGGTCACAATTTCAGCAAAAATCTGACTTTTGCCAATTCACTCAAAAATGCTGCCAAACCCTTGCAAATGATCCCCTGAAAGTTTTGGAAGTTGAAACAGAAGGTTTTTTATCATACGACCAGAAAGCAGCCCTCAACAACTTAACCGGCGGAAAAAGATTTTTTTGAAAAAATCCTAAGCCCCGGGGTCACAATTTCAGCAAAAATCTGACTTTTGCCAATTCACTCAAAAATGCTGCCAAACCCTTGCAAATGCTCCTCTGAAAGGTTTGGGAGTCAAAACAGAAGCCTTTTTATCACAGGACAAGAAATCAGCCCTCAACAACTTAACCGGTGGAAAAAGATTTTCTGACAAAATCCCTAAGCCCCGGGGTCACAATTTCAGCAAAAATCTGACTTTTGCCAATTCACTCAAAAATGCTGCCAAACCCTTGCAAATGCTCCCCTGAAAGTTTTGGAAGGCGAAACAGAAGCCTTTTTACCACAGGAGAAGAAATCAGCCCTGAACAACTTAACCGGTGGAAAAAGATTTTTTGAAAAAATCCCTAAGCCCCGGGGTCACAATTTCAGCAAAAATCTGACTTTTGCCAATTCACTCAAAAATGCTGCCAAACCCTTGCAAATGCTCCCCTGAAAGGTTTGGGAGTCAAAACAGAAGGTTTTTTATCATTGGAACGGAAAGCGGCCCTCAACAACTTAACCGGCGGAAAAAGATTTTTTTGAAAAAATCCCTAAGCCCCGGGGTCACAATTTCAGGAAAAATCTGACTTTTGCCAATACAATCAAAAATGCTGCCAAACCCTTGCAAATGCTCCTCTGAAAGTTTTGGAAGTCGAAACAGAATCCTTTTTACCACAGGAGAAGAAATCAGCCCTCAACAACTTGTCCGCTGGAAAAAGATTTTTTGAAAAAATCCCTAAGCCCGGGGTCACAATTTCAGCAAAAATCTGACTTTTGCCAATTCACTCAAAAATGCTGCCAAACCCTTGCAAATGCTCCTCTGAAAGTTTTGGAAGTCAAAACAGAAGCCTTTTTACCACAGGAGAAGAAATCAGCCCTCAACAACTTATCCGCTGGAAAAAGATTTTTTGAAAAAATCCCTAAGCCCCGGGGTCACAATTTCAGCAAAAATATGACTTTTGCCAATTCACTCAAAAATGCTGCCAAACCCTTGCAAATGCTCCCCTGAAAGTTTTGGAAGTCGAAACAGAAGCCTTTTTACCACAGGAGAAGAAATCAGCCCTCAACAACTTAACCGGCGGAAAAAGATTTTTTTGAAAAAATCCCTAAGCCCCGGGGTCACAATTTCAGCAAAAATCCGACTTTTGGCAATTCACTCAAAAATGCTGCCAAACCCTTGCAAATGCTCCCCTGAAAGTTTTGGAAGTCGAAACAGAAGCCTTTTTACCACAGGAGAAGAAATCAGCCCTCAACAACTTAACCGGTGGAAAAAGATTTTTTGAAAAAATCCCTAAGCCCTGGGGTCACAATTTCAGCAAAAATCTGACTTTTGCCAATACACTCAAAAATGGTGCCGAACGGTTGCAGATGCTCCCCTGAAAGTTTTGGAAGTCGAAACAGAAGCCTTTTTATCCCAGGACAAGAAATCAGCCCTCAACAACTTAACCGGTGGAAAAAGATTTTTTGACAAAATCCCTAAGCCCCGGGGTCACAATTTCAGCAAAAATCTGACTTTTGCCAATTCACTCAAAAATGCTGCCAAACCCTTGCAAATGCTCCCCTGAAAGTTTTGGAAGTCGAAACAGAAGCCTTTTTACCACAGGAGACTAAATCAGCCCTCAACAACTTAACCGGTGGAAAAAGATTTTTTGAAAAAATCCCTAAGCCCCGGGGTCACAATTTCAGCAAAAATCTGACTTTTGCCAATTCACTCAAAAATGCTGCCAAACCCTTGCAAATGCTCCTCTGAAAGTTTTGGAAGTCAAAACAGAAGCCTTTTTACCACAGGAGAAGAAATCAGCCCTCAACAACTTATCCGCTGGAAAAAGATTTTTTGAAAAAATCCCTAAGCCCCGGGGTCACAATTTCAGCAAAAATATGACTTTTGCCAATTCACTCAAAAATGCTGCCAAACCCTTGCAAATGC
Source organism: Podarcis erhardii (assembly GCF_964252035.2). NCBI lineage: Eukaryota > Metazoa > Chordata > Lepidosauria > Squamata > Lacertidae > Podarcis > Podarcis erhardii. The sequence continues at coordinate 9,978,870 of NC_138512.1, forward strand.
TCCCCTGAAAGTTTTGGAAGTCGAAACAGAAGCCTTTTTACCACAGGAGAAGAAATCAGCCCTCAACAACTTAACCGGCGGAAAAAGATTTTTTTGAAAAAATCCCTAAGCCCCGGGGTCACAATTTCAGCAAAAATCCGACTTTTGGCAATTCACTCAAAAATGCTGCCAAACCCTTGCAAATGCTCCCCTGAAAGTTTTGGAAGTCGAAACAGAAGCCTTTTTACCACAGGAGAAGAAATCAGCCCTCAACAACTTAACCGGTGGAAAAAGATTTTTTGAAAAAATCCCTAAGCCCTGGGGTCACAATTTCAGCAAAAATCTGACTTTTGCCAATACACTCAAAAATGGTGCCGAACGGTTGCAGATGCTCCCCTGAAAGTTTTGGAAGTCGAAACAGAAGCCTTTTTATCCCAGGACAAGAAATCAGCCCTCAACAACTTAACCGGTGGAAAAAGATTTTTTGACAAAATCCCTAAGCCCCGGGGTCACAATTTCAGCAAAAATCTGACTTTTGCCAATTCACTCAAAAATGCTGCCAAACCCTTGCAAATGCTCCCCTGAAAGTTTTGGAAGTCGAAACAGAAGCCTTTTTACCACAGGAGACTAAATCAGCCCTCAACAACTTAACCGGTGGAAAAAGATTTTTTGAAAAAATCCCTAAGCCCCGGGGTCACAATTTCAGCAAAAATCTGACTTTTGCCAATTCACTCAAAAATGCTGCCAAACCCTTGCAAATGCTCCCCTGAAAGTTTTGGAAGTCGAAACAGAAGCCTTTTTACCACAGGAGAAGAAATCAGCCCTCAACAACTTAACCGGTGGAAAAAGATTTTTTGACAAAATCCCTAAGCCCCAGGGTCACAATTTCAGCAAAAATCTGACTTTTGCCAATACACTCAAAAATGCTGCCAAACCCTTGCAAATGCTCCCCTGAAAGGTTTGGGAGTCGAAACAGAAGGTTTTTTATCATAGGACAAGAAATCAGCCCTCAACAACTTAACCGGTGGAAAAAGATTTTTTTGAAAAAATCACTAAGCCCTGGGGTCACAATTTCAGCAAAAATCTCCCTTTTGCCAATTCACTCAAAAATGGTGCCAAACCCTTGCAAATGCTCCCCTGAAAGTTTTTTAAGTCGAAACAGAAGCCTTTTTACCACAGGAGACGAAATCAGCCCTCAACAACTTAACCGGTGGAAAAAGATTTTTTGAAAAAATCCCTAAGCCCCGGGGTCACAATTTCAGCAAAAATCTGACTTTTGCCAATACACTCAAAAATGCTGCCAAACCCTTGCAGATGCTCCCCTGAAAGTTTTGGAAGTCTAAACAGAAGCCTTTTTACCACAGGAGAAGAAATCAGCCCTCAACAACTTAAGCGGTGGAAAAAGATTTTTTGAAAAAATCCCTAAGCCCCGGGGTCACAATTTCAGCAAAAATCTGACTTTTGCCAATACACTCAAAAATGGTGCCGAACGGTTGCAGATGCTCCCCTGAAAGTTTTGGAAGTCGAAACAGAAGCCTTTTTATCCCAGGACAAGAAATCAGCCCTCAACAACTTAACCGGTGGAAAAAGGTTTTTTGACAAAATCCCTAAGCCCCGGGGTCACAATTTCAGCAAAAATCTGACTTTTGCCAATTCACTCAAAAATGCTGCCAAACCCTTGCAAATGCTCCCCTGAAAGTTTTCAAATTCAAAACAGAAGCCTTTTTACCAAAGGAGACGAAATCAGCCCTCAACAACTTAAGTGGTGGAAAAAGATTTTTTGAAAAAATCCCTAAGCCCCGGGGTCAAAATTTCAGCAAAAATCTGACTTTTGCCAATTCACTCAAAAATGCTGCCAAACCCTTGCAAATGCTCCCCTGAAAGTTTTGGAAGTCGAAACAGAAGCCTTTTTACCACAGGAGAAGAAATCAGCCCTGAACAACTTAAGCGGTGGAAAAAGATTTTTTGAAAAAATCCCTAAGCCCCGGGGTCACAATTTCAGCAAAAATCTGACTTTTGCCAATTCACTCAAAAATGCTGCCAAACCCTTGCAAATGCTCCCCTGAAAGGTTTGGGAGTCAAAACAGAAGGTTTTTTATCATTGGAACGGAAAGCGGCCCTCAACAACTTAACCGGCGGAAAAAGATTTTTTTGAAAAAATCCCTAAGCCCCGGGGTCACAATTTCAGGAAAAATCTGACTTTTGCCAATTCACTCAAAAATGCTGCCAAACCCTTGCAAATGCTCCTCTGAAAGGTTTGGGAGTCGAAACAGAAGCCTTTTTACCACAGGAGACGAAATCAGCCCTCAACAACTTAACCGGTGGAAAAAGATTTTTTGAAAAAATCCCTAAGCCCCGGGGTCACAATTTCAGCAAAAATCTGACTTTTGCCAATACACTCAAAAATGGTGCCGAGCGGTTGCAGATGCTCCCCTGAAAGTTTTGGAAGTCGAAACAGAAGCCTTTTTATCCCAGGACAAGAAATCAGCCCTCAACAACTTAACCGGCAGAAAAAGATTTTTTTGAAAAAATCCCTAAGCCCCGGGGTCACAATTTCAGCAAAAATCTGACTTTTGCCAATACACTCAAAAATGCTGCCAAACCCTTGCAAATGCTCCTCTGAAAGTTTTGGAAGTCGAAACAGAAGCCTTTTTACCACAGGAGAAGAAATCAGCCCTCAACAACTTATCCGCTGGAAAAAGATTTTTTGAAAAAATCCCTAAGCCCCGGGGTCACAATTTCAGCAAAAATCTGACTTTGGCCAATACACTCAAAAATGGTGCCGAGCGGTTGCAAATGCTCCCCTGAAAGTTTTGGAAGTCGAAACAGAAGCCTTTTTACCACAGGACAAGAAATCAGCCCTCAACAACTTAACCGGTGGAAAAAGATTTTTTTGAAAAAATCCCTAAGCCCCGCGGTCACAATTTCAGCAAAAATCTGACTTTTGCCAATTCACTCAAAAATGCTGCCAAACCCTTGCAAATGCTCCCCTGAAAGTTTTGGAAGTCGAAACAGAAGCCTTTTTACCACAGGACAAGAAATCAGCCCTCAACAACTTATCCGCTGGAAAAAGATTTTTTGAAAAAATCCCTAAGCCCCGGGGTCACAATTTCAGCAGAAATCTGACTTTGGCCAATACACTCAAAAATGGTGCCGAGCGGTTGCAAATGCTCCCCTGAAAGTTTTGGAAGTCGAAACAGAAGCCTTTTTACCACAGGACAAGAAATCAGCCCTCAACAACTTAACCGGTGAAAAAAGATTTTTTGAAAATATCCCTAAGCCCCGGGGTCACAATTTCAGCAAAAATCTGACTTTTGCCAATTCACTCAAAAATGCTGCCAAACCCTTGCAAATGCTCCCCTGAAAGTTTTGGAAGTCGAAACAGAAGCCTTTTTACCACAGGACAAGAAATCAGCCCTCAACAACTTAACCGGTGGAAAAAGATTTTTTGAAAAAATCCCTAAGCCCCGGGGTCACAATTTCAGCAAAAATCTGACTTTTGCCAATTCACTCAAAAATACTGCCAAACCCTTTCAAATGCTCCCCTGAAAGTTTTGGAAGTCGAAACAGAAGCCTTTTTATCACAGGACAAGAAATCAGCCCTCAACAACTTAACCGGTGAAAAAAGATTTTTTGAAAATATCCCTAAGCCCCGGGGTCACAATTTCAGCAAAAATCTGACTTTTGCCAATTCACTCAAAAATGCTGCCAAACCCTTGCAAATGCTCCCCTGAAAGTTTTGGAAGTCGAAACAGAAGCCTTTTTACCACAGGAGAAGAAATCAGCCCTCAACAACTTAAGTGGTGGAAAAAGATTTTTTGAAAAAATCCCTAAGCCCCGGGGTCACAATTTCAGCAAAAATCTGACTTTTGCCAATTCACTCAAAAATGCGGCCAAACCCTTGCAAATGCTCCCCTGAAAGGTTTGGGAGTCAAAACAGAAGGTTTTTTATCATACGACCAGAATGCAGCCCTCAACAACTTAACCGGCGGAAAAAGATTTTTTTGAAAAAATCCCTAAGCCCCGGGGTCACAATTTCAGGAAAAATCTGACTTTTGCCAATTCACTCAAAAATGCTGCCAAACCCTTGCAAATGCTCCTCTGAAAGGTTTGGGACTCAAAACAGAAGCCTTTTTATCAGAGGACCAGAAATCAGCCCTCAACAACTTAACCGGTGGAAAAAGATTTTTTGACAAAATCCCTACCGGGGTCACAATTTCAGCAAAAATCTGACTTTTGCCAATTCACTCAAAAATGCTGCCAAACCCTTGCAAATGCTCCCCTGAAAGTTTTGGAAGTCGAAACAGAAGCCTTTTTATCACAGGATAAGAAATCAGCCCTCAACAACTTAAGTGGTGGAAAAAGATTTTTTGAAAAAATCCCTAAGCCCCGGGGTCACAATTTCAGCAAAAATCTGACTTTTGCCAATTCACTCAAAAATGCTGCCAAACCCTTGCAAATGCTCCCCTGAAAGTTTTGGAAGGCGAAACAGAAGCCTTTTTACCACAGGAGAAGAAATCAGCCCTGAACAACTTAACCGGTGGAAAAAGATTTTTTGAAAAAATCCCTAAGCCCCGGGGTCACAATTTCAGCAAAAATCTGACTTTTGCCAATTCACTCAAAAATGCTGCCAAACCCTTGCAAATGCTCCCCTGAAAGGTTTGGGAGTCAAAACAGAAGGTTTTTTATCATTGAAACGGAAAGCGGCCCTCAACAACTTAACCGGCGGAAAAAGATTTTTTTGAAAAAATCCCTAAGCCCCGGGGTCACAATTTCAGGAAAAATCTGACTTTTGCCAATACAATCAAAAATGCTGCCAAACCCTTGCAAATGCTCCTCTGAAAGTTTTGGAAGTCGAAACAGAATCCTTTTTACCACAGGAGAAGAAATCAGCCCTCAACAACTTATCCGCTGGAAAAAGATTTTTTGAAAAAATCCCTAAACCCCGGGGTCACAATTTCAGCAAAAATATGACTTTGACCAAAACACTCAAAAATGGTGCCGAGCGGTTGCAAATGCTCCCCTGAAAGTTTTGGAAGTCGAAACAGAAGCCTTTTTACCACAGGACAAGAAATCAGCCTTCAACAACCTAACCGGTGGAAAAAGATTTTTTTGAAAAAATCCCTAAGCCCCGGGGTCACAATTTCAGCAAAAATCTGACTTTTGCCAATTCACTCAAAAATGCTGCCAAACCCTTGCAAATGATCCCCTGAAAGTTTTGGAAGTTGAAACAGAAGGTTTTTTATCATACGACCAGAAAGCAGCCCTCAACAACTTAACCGGCGGAAAAAGATTTTTTTGAAAAAATCCCTAAGCCCCGGGGTCACAATTTCAGCAAAAATCTGACTTTTGCCAATTCACTCAAAAATGCTGCCAAACCCTTGCAAATGCTCCCCTGAAAGTTTTGGAAGTTGAAACAGAAGGTTTTTTATCATACGACCAGAAAGCAGCCCTCAACAACTTAACCGGCGGAAAAAGATTTTTTTGAAAAAATCCCTAAGCCCCGGGGTCACAATTTCAGCAAAAATCTGACTTTTGCCAATTCACTCAAAAATGCTGCCAAACCCTTGCAAATGCTCCTCTGAAAGGTTTGGGAGTCAAAACAGAAGCCTTTTTATCACAGGACAAGAAATCAGCCCTCAACAACTTAACCGGTGGAAAAAGATTTTCTGACAAAATCCCTAAGCCCCGGGGTCACAATTTCAGCAAAAATCTGACTTTTGCCAATTCACTCAAAAATGCTGCCAAACCCTTGCAAATGCTCCCCTGAAAGTTTTGGAAGGCGAAACAGAAGCCTTTTTACCACAGGAGAAGAAATCAGCCCTGAACAACTTAACCGGTGGAAAAAGATTTTTTGAAAAAATCCCTAAGCCCCGGGGTCACAATTTCAGCAAAAATCTGACTTTTGCCAATTCACTCAAAAATGCTGCCAAACCCTTGCAAATGCTCCCCTGAAAGGTTTGGGAGTCAAAACAGAAGGTTTTTTATCATTGGAACGGAAAGCGGCCCTCAACAACTTAACCGGCGGAAAAAGATTTTTTTGAAAAAATCCCTAAGCCCCGGGGTCACAATTTCAGGAATAATCTGACTTTTGCCAATACAATCAAAAATGCTGCCAAACCCTTGCAAATGCTCCTCTGAAAGTTTTGGAAGTCGAAACAGAATCCTTTTTACCACAGGAGAAGAAATCAGCCCTCAACAACTTGTCCGCTGGAAAAAGATTTTTTGAAAAAATCCCTAAGCCCCGGGGTCACAATTTCAGCAAAAATCTGACTTTTGCCAATTCACTCAAAAATGCTGCCAAACCCTTGCAAATGCTCCTCTGAAAGGTTTGGGAGTCAAAACAGAAGCCTTTTTATCACAGGACAAGAAATCAGCCCTCAACAACTTAACCGGTGGAAAAAGATTTTCTGACAAAATCCCTAAGCCCCGGGGTCACAATTTCAGCAAAAATCTGACTTTTGCCAATTCACTCAAAAATGCTGCCAAACCCTTGCAAATGCTCCCCTGAAAGGTTTGGGAGTCAAAACAGAAGGTTTTTTATCATTGGAACGGAAAGCGGCCCTCAACAACTTAACCGGCGGAAAAAGATTTTTTTGAAAAAATCCCTAAGCCCCGGGGTCACAATTTCAGGAAAAATCTGACTTTTGCCAATACAATCAAAAATGCTGCCAAACCCTTGCAAATGCTCCTCTGAAAGTTTTGGAAGTCGAAACAGAATCCTTTTTACCACAGGAGAAGAAATCAGCCCTCAACAACTTATCCGCTGGAAAAAGATTTTTTGAAAAAATCCCTAAGCCCCGGGGTCACAATTTCAGCAAAAATCTGACTTTCACCAATACACTCAAAAATGGTGCCGAGCGGTTGCAAATGCTCCCCTGAAAGTTTTGGAAGTCGAAACAGAAGCCTTTTTACCACAGGACAAGAAATCAGCCCTCAACAACTTAACCGGTGGAAAAAGATATTCTGACAAAATCCCTAAGCCCCGGGGTCACAATTTCAGCAAAAATCTGACTTTTGCCAATTCACTCAAAAATGCTGCCAAACCCTTGCAAATGCTCCCCTGAAAGTTTTGGAAGTTGAAACAGAAGGTTTTTTTATCATACGACCAGAAAGCAGCCCTCAACAACTTAACCGGCGGAAAAAGATTTTTTTGAAAAAATCCCTAAGCCCCGGGGTCACAATTTCAGGAAAAATCTGACTTTTGCCAATTCACTCAAAAATGCTGCCAAACCCTTGCAAATGCTCCCCTGAAAGTTTTGGAAGTCGAAACAGAAGCCTTTTTACCACAGGACAAGAAATCAGCCCTCAACAACTTAACCGGTGGAAAAAGATTTTTTGACAAAATCCCTAAGCCCCGGGGTCACAATTTCAGCAAAAATCTGACTTTTGCCAATTCACTCAAAAATGCTGCCAAACCCTTGCAAATGCTCCCCTGAAAGTTTTGGAAGTCGAAACAGAAGCCTTTTTACCACAGGAGAAGAAATCAGCCCTGAACAACTTAAGCGGTGGAAAAAGATTTTTTGAAAAAATCCCTAAGCCCCGGGGTCACAATTTCAGCAAAAATCTGACTTTTGCCAATTCACTCAAAAATGCTGCCAAACCCTTGCAAATGCTCCTCTGAAAGGTTTGGGAGTCAAAAAAGAAGCCTTTTTATCACAGGACAAGAAATCAGCCCTCAACAACTTAAGTGGTGGAAAAAGATTTTTTGAAAAAATCCCTAAGCCCCGGGGTCACAATTTCAGCAAAAATCTGACTTTTGCCAATTCACTCAAAAATGCTGCCAAACCCTTGCAAATGCTCCCCTAAAAGGTTTGGGAGTCAAAACCGAAGATTTTTTATCATAGGACCAGAAAGCAGCCCTCAACAACTTATCCGCTGGAAAAAGATTTTTTGAAAAAATCCCTAAGCCCAGGGGTCACAATTTCAGCAAAAATCTCCCTTTTGCCAATTCACTCAAAAATGCTGCCAAACCCTTGCAAATGCTCCCCTGAAAGTTTTGGAAGTCGAAACAGAAGCCTTTTTACCACAGGAGAAGAAATCAGCCCTCAACAACTTAACCGGTGGAAAAAGATTTTTTGAAAAAATCCCTAAGCCCCGGGGTCACAATTTCAGCAAAAATCTGACTTTTGCCAATTCACTCAAAAATGCTGCCAAACCCTTGCAAATGCTCCCCTGAAAGTTTTGGAAGTCGAAACAGAAGCCTTTTTACCACAGGAGACGAAATCAGCCCTCAACAACTTAACCGGTGGAAAAAGATTTTTTGAAAAAATCCCTAAGCCCCGGGGTCACAATTTCAGCAAAAATCTGACTTTTGCCAATTCACTCAAAAATGCTGCCAAACCCTTGCAAATGCTCCCCTAAAAGGTTTGGGAGTAAAAACAGAAGGTTTTTTATCATAGGACCAAAAAGCAGCCCTCAACAACTTAACCGGCAGAAAAAGATTTTTTTGAAAAAATCCCTAAGCCCCGGGGTCATAATTTCAGCAAAAATCTGACTTTTGCCAATTCACTCAAAAATGCTGCCAAACCCTTGCAAATGCTCCCCTAAAAGGTTTGGGAGTAAAAACAGAAGGTTTTTTATCATAGGACCAAAAAGCAGCCCTCAACAACTTAACCGGTGGAAAAAGATTTTTTGAAAAAATCCCTAAGCCCCGGGGTCACAATTTCAGGAAAAATCTGACTTTTGCCAATTCACTCAAAAATGCTGCCAAACCCTTGCAAATGCTCCCCTGAAAGTTTTGGAAGTCGAAAGAGAAGCCTTTTTACCACAGGAGAAGAAATCAGCCCTCAACAACTTAACCGGCGGAAAAAGATTTTTTTGAAAAAATCCCTAAGCCCCAGGGTCACAATTTCAGCAAAAATCTGACTTTTGCCAATTCACTCAAAAATGCTGCCAAACCCTTGCAAATGCTCCTCTGAAAGGTTTGGGAGTCAAAACAGAAGCCTTTTTACCACAGGAGAAGAAATCAGCCCTCAACAACTTATCCGCTGGAAAAAGATTTTTTGAAAAAATCCCTAAGCCCCGGGGTCACAATTTCAGCAAAAATCTCCCTTTTGCCAATTCACTCAAAAATGCTGCCAAACCCTTGCAAATGCTCCCCTGAAAGTTTTGGAAGTCGAAACAGAAGCCTTTTTACCACAGGAGAAGAAATCAGCCCTCAACAACTTAAGCGGTGGAAAAAGATTTTTTGAAAAAATCCCTAAGCCCCGGGGTCACAATTTCAGCAAAAATCTGACTTTTGCCAATTCACTCAAAAATGCTGCCAAACCCTTGCAAATGCTCCCCTGAAAGTTTTGGAAGTCGAAACAGAAGCCTATTTATCACAGGACAAGAAATCAGCCCTCAACAACTTAACCGGTGGAAAAAGATTTTTTGAAAAAATCCCTAAGCCCCGGGGTCACAATTTCAGCAAAAATCTGACTTTTGCCAATTCACTCAAAAATGCTGCCAAACCCTTGCAAATGCTCCTCTGAAAGGTTTGGGAGTCGAAACAGAAGCCTTTTTACCACAGGAGACGAAATCAGCCCTCAACAACTTAACCGGTGGAAAAAGATTTTTTGAAAAAATCCCTAAGCCCCGGGGTCACAATTTCAGCAAAAATCTGACTTTTGCCAATACACTCAAAAATGGTGCCGAGCGGTTGCAGATGCTCCCCTGAAAGTTTTGGAAGTCGAAACAGAAGCCTTTTTATCCCAGGACAAGAAATCAGCCCTCAACAACTTAACCGGCAGAAAAAGATTTTTTTGAAAAAATCCCTAAGCCCCGGGGTCACAATTTCAGCAAAAATCTGACTTTTGCCAATACACTCAAAAATGCTGCCAAACCCTTGCAAATGCTCCCCTGAAAGTTTTGGAAGTCGAAACAGAAGCCTTTTTACCACAGGAGAAGAAATCAGCCCTGAACAACTTAACCGGTGGAAAAAGATTTTTTGAAAAAATCCCTAAGCCCCGGGGTCACAATTTCAGCAAAAATCTGACTTTTGCCAATTCACTCAAAAATGCTGCCAAACCCTTGCAAATGCTCCCCTGAAAGGTTTGGGAGTCAAAACAGAAGGTTTTTTATCATTGGAACGGAAAGCGGCCCTCAACAACTTAAGTGGTGGAAAAAGATTTTTTTGAAAAAATCCCTAAGCCCCGGGGTCACAATTTCAGGAAAAATCTGACTTTTGCCAATTCACTCAAAAATGCTGCCAAACCTTTGCAAATGCTCCTCTGAAAGGTTTGGGAGTCAAAACAGAAGCCTTTTTATCACAGGACAAGAAATCAGCCCTCAACAACTTAACCGGTGGAAAAAGATTTTCTGACAAAATCCCTAAGCCCCAGGGTCACAATTGCAGCAAAAATCTGACTTTTGCCAATTCACTCAAAAATGCTGCCAAACCCTTGCAAATGCTCCCCTGAAAGTTTTCAAAGTCAAAACAGAAGCCTTTTTAACACAGGAGAAGAAATCAGCCCTCAACAACTTAACTGGTGGAAAAAGATTTTTTGAAAAAATCCCTAAGCCCCGGGTTCACAATTTCAGCAAAAATCTGACTTTTGCCTATTCACTCAAAAATGCTGCCAAACCCTTGCAAATGCTCCTCTGAAAGTTTTGGAAGTCGAAACAGAAGCCTTTTTACCACAGGAGAAGAAATCAGCCCTCAACAACTTATCCGCTGGAAAAAGATTTTTTGAAAAAATCCCTAAGCCCCGGGGTCACAATTTCAGCAAAAATCTGACTTTGGCCAATACACTCAAAAATGGTGCCGAGCGGTTGCAAATGCTCCCCTGAAAGTTTTGGAAGTCGAAACAGAAGCCTTTTTACCACAGGACAAGAAATCAGCCCTCAACAACTTAACCGGTGGAAAAAGATTTTCTTGAAAAAATCCCTAAGCCCCGGGGTCTCAATTTCAGCAAAAATCTGACTTTTGCCTATTCACTCAAAAATGCTGCCAAACCCTTGCAAATGCTCCCCTGAAAGTTTTGGAAGTCGAAACAGAAGCCTTTTTACCACAGGACAAGAAATCAGCCCTCAACAACTTAACCGGTGGAAAAAGATTTTTTGAAAAAATCCCTAAGCCCCGGGGTCACAATTTCAGCAAAAATCTCCCTTTTGCCAATTCACTCAAAAATGCTGCCAAACCCTTGCAAATGCTCCCCTGAAAGTTTTGGAAGTCGAAACAGAAGGCTTTTTATCACAGGAAAGTCACATTTTTTATGAAATTGTGACCCCAGGGCTTAGGGATTTTTTCAAAAAAATGTTTTTTCTGACAGTTAAGTTTTCGAGGGCTGATTTCTTTTCCGGTGATAAAAAGCCTTCCGTTTTGACCGCCAAACATCTCAGGGGAGCATTTGCAACTCAAAAATGGTGCCAAACGGCTGCAAATGCTCCCCTGAGATGTTTGGCGGTCGAAACAGAAGGCTTTTTATCACTGTACCGAAAATTCTTAACCGGCAGAAAAACATTTTTTTGAAAAAATCCCTAAGCCCCGGGGTCACAATTTCATCAAAAATGTGACTTTCGGCAATTCACTCAAAAGTGCTGCAAAACGGTTGCATATGCTCCCATCAGATGTTTGGCTGTCGAAACAGAAGGCTTTTTATCACAGGAAAAGAAATCAGCCCTCGACAACATAACCGGCAGAAAAACATTTTTTTGAAAAAATCCCTAAGCCCCGGGGTCACAATTTCATAAAAAAATCTGACTTTCGCCAATTCACTCAAAAATGGTGCCATACGGTTGCAAATGCTCCGCTGAAAAGTTCCCGGTCGAAACAGAAGGCTTTTTATCACAGGACAGAAAATCCTTAACCGGCAGGAAAAGATTTTTTTGAAAAAATCCCTAAGCCCCGGGGTCACAATTTCAGCAAAAACCTGACTTTTGGCAATTGACTCAAAAATGGTGCCAAACGGTTGCAAATGCTCCCCTGAGATTTTTGGCGGTCAAAACAGAAGGCTTTTTATCACCGGAAAAGAAATCAGCCCTCGAAAACTTAACTGTCAGAAAAAACATTTTTTTGAAAAAAATCCCTAAGCCCCGGGGTCACAATTTCATCAAAAATGTGACTTTCGGCAATTCACTCAAAAATGGTGCCAAACGGTTGCATATGCTCCCCTGAGATGTTTGGCGGTCGAAACAGAAGGCTTTTCACCACAGGAAAAGTAATCAGCCCTTGACAACTTAACCGGCAGAAAAATATTTTTTTGAAAAAATCCCTAAGCCCCGGGGTCACAATTTCATAAAAGATCTGACTTTCGCCAATTCACTCAAAAATGGTGCCAAACGGTGGCAAATGCTCCGCTGAAAAGTTCCTGGTCGAAACAGAAGGCTTTTTATAACAGGTCAGAAAATCCTTAACCGGCAGAAAAAGATTTTTTTGAAAAAATCCCTAAGCCCCGGGGTCACAATTTCATCAAAAATCTGACTTTCGGCCATTCCCTCAAAAATGGTGCCTACTGAAGTAAGTAGGAAACACCACTGGGCCGGTAAGATAAAATCTCAGTCAAATCCTTTATTTTGACTACTGGCTCCTCACACAGCTCCTGACTCACGACAGTGTGTTGCCCATCGCTCAGTTCTGACTAAAGGATTTTATGCAGCCACTGCTGGCGGGGACATTTTGGGACCCAAAATATCCAACGCCACTAAATTCTGGTGTACTTTTTAACATAATAGTGTAAACAGGGATCAACATACAAACACTGAGAAGCCATTCCCCCCGCCCCACTAATTTAGATGGAAACAACTGGAAAAACCTCTGTGGTTGAGGCTACCAGCATGGCGCCATTTCGTACAATGAACACTTCCGAGGTCATTCTTACTACTACTTTTACTACTACTCTACTACAACTTTACTGCTACTTTACTACTTTACTACCACTTTAATATTCCTTTACTACTGCTTCACTACTACTTTACTACCATTTTACTACTGCCTTACTACTGCTTTACTATCCTTTTTTACTACGATTCCACCGCATTACTATTGGACCATTTTACTACTACTTTAATACTATCTTACTGCTGTTTCACTACTGCCTTACTACCATTTTACTACTATTTTACTACTGCATTACTACTACTAATTTACTACTGTTTTACTACTACTTTACTGCTATTTTACTACTATTCCACCGCTTTACTATTGTTTTAGAATTACTTAACTGCTACTTCACTACTGGTTTACTATTGCTTTACTACCACTTTACTTCCACTTTACTACTGCTACTTTATTACTTATCCTACTTTACTATTTATACCCCTATTTATACAGTAGACCTTCCTGAACAATGGCATGCGTGTCTACAGTAACAAATAGTATTGTTACTATTTTATTAATTGTATATACTGCCCTTCATCCGGAGATTTAAGGTTGGTTTACAACTTAAAAATGCAAGGTAAAAAACACCTTAACTGGCAGAATTTTTTTTTTAAAAAAAATCCCTAAGCCCCAGGGTCACAATTTCAGCAAAAATCTGACTTTCTGCAATTAACTCAAAAATGGTGACAAATGGTTTCAAATGCTCTCCTGAAAAGTTTTGCGGTCAAGACAGAAGGCTTTTTATCACAGGACAGAAAATCCTTAACCGGCAGAAAAAGATTTTTTTGAAAAAATCCCTAAGACCTGGGGTCAAAATTTCATCAAAAATCTGACTTTCGCCAATTCACTTAAAAATGGTGCCAAACGGTTGCAAATTCTCCCCTGAAAAATTTGGCAGTCAAAACAGAAGGTTTTTTATCACAGGACAGAAAATCCTTAACAGGCAGAAAAACATTTCTTTGAAAAAATCCCTAAGCCCCAGGGTCACAATTTCAGCAAAAATGTGACTTTCGGCAATTCAACCAAAAATGGTGGCAAACTGTTGCAAATGCTCCCCTGAAAAGTTTGGCGATCAAAACAGAAGGCTTTTTATGACAGGACAGGAAATCCTTAACCGGCAGAAAAAGATTTTTTTGAAAAAATCCCTAAGCCCCGCGGTCACAATTTCATCAAAAATCTCACTTTCGGCCATTCACTCAAAAATGGTGCCTACTGAAGAAAGTAGGAAACACCACTGGACCGGTAAGATATAATCTAAGTCAAATCCCTTATTTTGACTACTGGCTCCTCACACAGCTCCTGACTCACAACAGTGTGTTGCCCATCGCTCAGTTCTGACTAAAGATTTTATACAGCCACTGCTGGCGTTGACATTTTGGGACCCAAAATATCCAACGCCACTAAATTCTGGTGTACTTTTTAACATAATAGTGTAAACAGGGATCAACATACAAACACTGAGAAGCCATTCCCCCCGCCCCACTACTTTATATGGAAACAACTGGAAAAACCTCTGTGATTGAGGCTACCAACATAGCGCCATTTTATACAACGAAGAGTTCCGACGTCATTCTTACTACTACTTTACTACTACTTTACTACTGCTTGACTACTGCTTTACTACTGCTCTACTACTGCTTTACTACCATTTTACTACCACTTTACTACTACTTTACCACTACTTTATTACTACTTTACTGCTACTTTACTACTCTATTACTTTACTATCACTTTACTACTGCTTTACTACTGCTTCGCTACTACTTTACTACTACTTTACTACCATTTTACTACTGCCTTACTACTGCTTTACTATCATTTTACTACTACTTTCTTATCCTTTTACTACTACTTTACTGCTATTTTACTACTATTCCACCGCTTTAATATTGGACCATTTTACTACTACTTTACTACTATCTTACTGCTGTTTCACTACTTCCTTACTACCATTTTACTACTATTTTACTACTGCATTACTACTACTACTTTACTACTGTTTTACTACTACTTTACTGCTATTTTACTACTATTCCACCACTTTACTATTGTTTTACCATTACTTAACTGCTACTTCACTACTGGTTTACTATTGCTTTACTACTACTTTACTTCCACTTTACTACTGCTACTTTATTACTTATCCTACTTTACTATTTATACCCCTATTTATACAGTAGACCTTCCTAACAATGGCATGCCTGTCTATAGTAACAAATAATATTGTTACTATTTTATTAATTGTATATACTGACCCTCATCCGTAGATTTAAGGTTGGTTTACAAGTTAAAAATGCAAGGTAAAAAACACATTAACCAGCATGATTTTTTTTTTTTAAAAAAAAAATAATAATCTCTAAGCCCCGGGGTCACAATTTCATCAAAAATCTGACTTTCGGCAATTCACTCAAAAATGGTGCCAAACGGTTGCAAATGCTTCCCTGAGATGTCTGGCTGTCGAAACAGAAGGCTTTTTATCACAGGAAAAGAAATCAGCCCTCGACAACATAACCGGCAGAAAAACATTTTTTTGAAAAAATCCCTAAGCCCCGGGGTCACAATTTCATCAAAAATCTGACTTTCGGCCATTCACTCAAAAATGGTGCAAACGGTTGCAAAAGCTTCCCTGAAAGGTTTGGCGCTCGAAACAGAAGGCGTTTTATCACAGGAAAAGAAATCAGCCCTCGACAACTTAACCGGCCGAAAAGGATTTTTTTTCAAAAAATCCCTAAGCCCCGGGGTCAAAATTTCATAAAAAATCTGACTTTCGGCCATTCTCTCAAACATGCTGCCATACGGTTGCTAATGCTCCCCTGAAAAGTTTGGTGGTCAAAACAGAAGGCTTTTTATGACAGGACAGGAAATCCTTAACCGGCAGGAAAAGATTTTTTCGAAAAAATCCCTAAGCCCCGCAGTCACAATTTCATCAAAAATCTGACTTTCGGCCATTCCCTCAAAAATGGTGCCTACTGAAGAAAGTAGGAAACACCACTGGGCCTGTCAGATATAATCTAAGTCAAATCCCTTATTTTGACTACTGGCTCCTCACACAGCTCCTGACTCACGACAGTGTGTTGCCCATCGCTCAGTTCTGACTAAAGGATTTTATACAGCCACTGCTGGCGGGGAAATTTTGGGACCCAAAATATCCAACGCCACTAAATTCTGGTGTACTTTTTAACATAATAGTGTAAACAGGGATCAACATACAAACACTGAGAAGCCATTTCCCCCGCCCCACTACTTTATATGAAAACAACTGGAAAAACCTCTGTGGTTGAGGCTACCAACATGGCGCCATTTTCTACAACGAACACTTTCGAGGTCGTTCTTACTACTACTTTACTACTACTTTACTACTGCTTTACTACTGCTTTACTACCACTTTACCACTACTTTAATACCAATTTACTGCTACTTTACTACACTACTTTACTATCAATTTACTACTGCTTCAGTACTATTTTATTATCACTTTACTACTGCTTTAATACTGCTTCACTACTACTTTACTACCATTTTACTACTGCCTTACTACTGCTTTACTACCATTTTACTACTGCCTTTCTACTGCTTTACTATCATTTTACTACTACTTTGTTATCCTTTTTCTACTACTTTAAAGCTATTTTACTACTATTCCACCGCTTTACTATTGGACCATTTTACTACTACTTTACTACTATCTTACTGCTGTTTCACTATTGCCTTACTACCATTTTACTACTATTTTACTACTGCATTACTACTACTACTTTACTACTGTTTTACTACTACTTTACTGCTATTTTACTACTATTCCACCACTTCACTATTGTTTTACCATTACATAACTGCTACTTCACTACTGGTTTACTATTGCTTTACTACTACTTTACTTCCACTTTACTACTTTATTACTTATCCGACTTTACTATTTATACCCCTATTTATACAGTAGACCTTCCTAAACAATGGCATGGCTGTCTATAGTAACAAATAGTATTGTTACTATTTTATTAATTGTATATACTGACCCTCATCCGTAATATTTAAGGTTGGTTTACAAGTTAAAAATGCAAGGTAAAAAACACATTAACAAGCATGATTTTTTTTTAAAAAAAAATAATAATCTCTAAGCCCCGGGGTCACAATTTCATCAAAAATCTGACTTTCGGCAATTCACTCAAAAATGGTGCCAAACGGTTGCAAATGCTTCCCTGAGATGTCTGGCTGTCGAAACAGAAGGCTTTTTATCACAGGAAAAGAAATCAGCCCTCGACAACATAACCGGCAGAAAAACATTTTTTTGAAAAAATCCCTAAGCCCCGGGGTCACAATTTCATCAAAAATCTGACTTTCGGCCATTCACTCAAAAATGGTGCAAACGGTTGCAAAAGCTTCCCTGAAAGGTTTGGCGCTCGAAACAGAAGGCGTTTTATCACAGGAAAAGAAATCAGCCCTCGACAACTTAACCGGCCGAAAAGGATTTTTTTTCAAAAAATCCCTAAGCCCCGGGGTCAAAATTTCATAAAAAATCTGACTTTCGGCCATTCTCTCAAACATGCTGCCATACGGTTGCTAATGCTCCCCTGAAAAGTTTGGTGGTCAAAACAGAAGGCTTTTTATGACAGGACAGGAAATCCTTAACCGGCAGGAAAAGATTTTTTCGAAAAAATCCCTAAGCCCTGCAGTCACAATTTCATCAAAAATCTGACTTTCGGCCATTCCCTCAAAAATGGCGCCTACTGAAGAAAGTAGGAAACACCACTGGGCCTGTCAGATATAATCTAAGTCAAATCCCTTATTTTGACTACTGGCTCCTCACGCAGCTCCTGACTCACGACAGTGTGTTACCCATCGCTCAGTTCTGACTAAAAGATTTTATGCAGCCACTGCTGGCGGGGAAATTTTGGGACCCAAAATATCCAACGCCACTAAATTCTGGTGTACTTTTTAACATAATAGTGTAAACAGGGATCAACATACAAACACTGAGTAGCCATTCCCCCCGCCCCACTACTTTATATGGAAACAACTGGAAAAACCTCTGTGGCTGAGGCTACCAACATGGCGCGATTTTGTACAACGAACACTTCCGAGGTCATTCTTACTACTACTTTACTACTACTTTACTACCACTTTACTACCACTTCACTACCACTTTACTACTACTTTACTTCCACGTTACTACTACTTTACTACCACTTTACTACCACTTTACTACTACTTTACTTCCACGTTACTACTACTTTACTACTACTTTACTACAACTTTACTACCACTTTTCTACTACTTTACCACTACTTTACTACTGCTTTACTACTGCTTCACTACTACTTTACTACCATTTTACTACTGCCTTACGACTGTTTTACTATTATTTTACTACTACTTTGCTATCCTTTTACCACTACTTTACAGCTATTTTACTACTATTCCACCACTTTACCATTGTTTTACCATTACTTAACTGCTACTTCACTACTGGTTTACTATTGCTTTACTACCACATTACTTCCACTTTACCACTGCTACTTTATTACTTATCCTACTTTACTATTTATACCCCTATTTATACAGTAGACCTTCCTAACAATGGCATGCCTGTCTATAGTAACAAATAGTATTGTTACTATTTTTTTAATTGTATATACTGCCCCTCATCCGTAGATTTAAGGTTGGTTTACAACTTAAAAATGCAAGGTAAAAAACACCTTAAAAAAATAAATGTCTAAGCCCCGGGGTCACAATTTCATCAAAAATCTGACTTTCGGCAATTCACTCAAAAATGGTGCCAAACGGTTGCAAATGCTACCCTGAAAAGTTTTGCGGTCGAAACAGAAGGCTTTTATCACAGGACAGAAAATCCTTAACCGGCAGAAAAACATTTTTTTGAAAAAATCCCTAAGCCCCGGGGTTACAATTTCATCAAAAATCTGACTTTCGGCAATAGACTCCAAAATGGTGCCAAACGGTTGCAAATGCTCCCCTGAAAATTTTGGCGGTCGAAACAGAAGGCTTTTTATCACAGGGCAGAAAATCCTTAACCGGGAGGAAAAGATTTTTTTGAAAAAATCCCTAAGCCCCGGGGTCACAATTTCATCAAAAATCTGACTTTCGGCAATTCACTCAAAAATGGTGCCAAACGGTTGCAAATGCTCCCCTGAGATGTCTGGCTGTCGAAACAGAAGGCTTTTTATCACAGGAAAAGAAATCAGCCCTCGACAACATAACCGGCAGAAAAACATTTTTTTGAAAAAATCCCTAAGCCCCGGGGTCACAATTTCATCAAAAATCTGACTTTCGGCCATTCACTCAAAAATGGTGCAAACGGTTGCAAAAGCTTCCCTGAAAGGTTTGGCGCTCGAAACAGAAGGCGTTTTATCACAGGAAAAGAAATCAGCCCTCGACAACTTAACCGGCCGAAAAGGATTTTTTTTCAAAAAATCCCTAAGCCCCGGGGTCAAAATTTCATAAAAAATCTGACTTTCGGCCATTCTCTCAAACATGCTGCCATACGGTTGCTAATGCTCCCCTGAAAAGTTTGGTGGTCAAAACAGAAGGCTTTTTATCACAGGACAGGAAATCCTTAACCGGCAGGAAAAGATTTTTTCGAAAAAATCCCTAAGTCACAATTTCATCAAAAATCTGACTTTCGGCCATTCCCTCAAAAATGGTGCCTACTGAAGAAAGTAGGAAACACCACTGGGCCTGTCAGATATAATCTAAGTCAAATCCCTTATTTTGACTACTGGCTCCTCACACAGCTCCTGACTCACGACAGTGTGTTGCCCATCACTCAGTTCTGACTAAAGGATTTTATACAGCCACTGCTGGCGGGGAAATTTTGGGACCCAAAATATCCAACGCCACTAAATTCTGGTGTACTTTTTAACATAATAGTGTAAACAGGGATCAACATACAAACACTGAGAAGCCATTTCCCCCGCCCCACTACTTTATATGAAAACAACTGGAAAAACCTCTGTGGTTGAGGCTACCAACATGGCGCCATTTTCTACAACGAACACTTTCGAGGTCGTTCTTACTACTACTTTACTACTACTTTACTACTGCTTTACTACTGCTTTACTACCACTTTACCACTACTTTAATACCAATTTACTGCTACTTTACTACACTACTTTACTATCAATTTACTACTGCTTCAGTACTATTTTATTATCACTTTACTACTGCTTTAATACTGCTTCACTACTACTTTACTACCATTTTACTACTGCCTTACTACTGCTTTACTACCATTTTACTACTGCCTTTCTACTGCTTTACTATCATTTTACTACTACTTTGTTATCCTTTTTCTACTACTTTAAAGCTATTTTACTACTATTCCACCGCTTTACTATTGGACCATTTTACTACTACTTTACTACTATCTTACTGCTGTTTCACTATTGCCTTACTACCATTTTACTACTATTTTACTACTGCATTACTACTACTACTTTACTACTGTTTTACTACTACTTTACTGCTATTTTACTACTATTCCACCACTTCACTATTGTTTTACCATTACATAACTGCTACTTCACTACTGGTTTACTATTGCTTTACTACTACTTTACTTCCACTTTACTACTTTATTACTTATCCGACTTTACTATTTATACCCCTATTTATACAGTAGACCTTCCTAAACAATGGCATGGCTGTCTATAGTAACAAATAGTATTGTTACTATTTTATTAATTGTATATACTGACCCTCATCCGTAATATTTAAGGTTGGTTTACAAGTTAAAAATGCAAGGTAAAAAACACATTAACAAGCATGATTTTTTTTTTAAAAAAAATAATAATCTCTAAGCCCCGGGGTCACAATTTCATCAAAAATCTGACTTTCGGCAATTCACTCAAAAATGGTGCCAAACGGTTGCAAATGCTTCCCTGAGATGTCTGGCTGTCGAAACAGAAGGCTTTTTATCACAGGAAAAGAAATCAGCCCTCGACAACATAACCGGCAGAAAAACATTTTTTTGAAAAAATCCCTAAGCCCCGGGGTCACAATTTCATCAAAAATCTGACTTTCGGCCATTCACTCAAAAATGGTGCAAACGGTTGCAAAAGCTTCCCTGAAAGGTTTGGCGCTCGAAACAGAAGGCGTTTTATCACAGGAAAAGAAATCAGCCCTCGACAACTTAACCGGCCGAAAAGGATTTTTTTTGAAAAAATCCCTAAGCCCCGGGGTCAAAATTTCATAAAAAATCTGACTTTCGGCCATTCTCTCAAACATGCTGCCATACGGTTGCTAATGCTCCCCTGAAAAGTTTGGTGGTCAAAACAGAAGGCTTTTTATCACAGGACAGGAAATCCTTAACCGGCAGGAAAAGATTTTTTCGAAAAAATCCCTAAGCCCTGCAGTCACAATTTCATCAAAAATCTGACTTTCGGCCATTCCCTCAAAAATGGCGCCTACTGAAGAAAGTAGGAAACACCACTGGGCCTGTCAGATATAATCTAAGTCAAATCCCTTATTTTGACTACTGGCTCCTCACGCAGCTCCTGACTCACGACAGTGTGTTACCCATCGCTCAGTTCTGACTAAAAGATTTTATGCAGCCACTGCTGGCGGGGAAATTTTGGGACCCAAAATATCCAACGCCACTAAATTCTGGTGTACTTTTTAACATAATAGTGTAAACAGGGATCAACATACAAACACTGAGTAGCCATTCCCCCCGCCCCACTACTTTATATGGAAACAACTGGAAAAACCTCTGTGGCTGAGGCTACCAACATGGCGCGATTTTGTACAACGAACACTTCCGAGGTCATTCTTACTACTACTTTACTACCACTTTACTACCACTTCACTATCACTTTACTACTACTTTACTACTACTTTACTTCCACGTTACTACTACTTTACTACCACTTTACTACCACTTTACTACTACTTTACTTCCACGTTACTACTACTTTACTACTACTTTACTACAACTTTACTACCACTTTTCTACTACTTTACCACTACTTTACTACTGCTTTACTACTGCTTCACTACTACTTTACTACCATTTTACTACTGCCTTACGACTGTTTTACTATTATTTTACTACTACTTTGCTATCCTTTTACCACTACTTTACAGCTATTTTACTACTATTCCACCACTTTACCATTGTTTTACCATTACTTAACTGCTACTTCACTACTGGTTTACTATTGCTTTACTACCACATTACTTCCACTTTACCACTGCTACTTTATTACTTATCCTACTTTACTATTTATACCCCTATTTATACAGTAGACCTTCCTAACAATGGCATGCCTGTCTATAGTAACAAATAGTATTGTTACTATTTTTTTAATTGTATATACTGCCCCTCATCCGTAGATTTAAGGTTGGTTTACAACTTAAAAATGCAAGGTAAAAAACACCTTAAAAAAATAAATCTCTAAGCCCCGGGGTCACAATTTCATCAAAAATCTGACTTTCGGCAATTCACTCAAAAATGGTGCCAAACGGTTGCAAATGCTACCCTGAAAAGTTTTGCGGTCGAAACAGAAGGCTTTTATCACAGGACAGAAAATCCTTAACCGGCAGAAAAACATTTTTTTGAAAAAATCCCTAAGCCCCGGGGTTACAATTTCATCAAAAATCTGACTTTCGGCAATAGACTCCAAAATGGTGCCAAACGGTTGCAAATGCTACCCTGAAAATTTTGGCGGTCGAAACAGAAGGCTTTTTATCACAGGGCAGAAAATCCTTAACCGGGAGGAAAAGATTTTTTTGAAAAAATCCCTAAGCCCCGGGGTCACAATTTCATCAAAAATCTGACTTTCGGCAATTCAATCAAAAATGGTGCCAAACGGTTGCAAATGCTCCCCTGAGATGTCTGGCTGTCGAAACAGAAGGCTTTTTATCACATGAAAAGAAATCAGCCCTCGACAACATAACCGGCAGAAAAACATTTTTTTGAAAAAATCCCTAAGCCCCGGGGTCACAATTTCATAAAAAATGTGACTTTCGGCCATTCACTCAAAAATGGTGCCTACTGAAGAAAGTAGGAAACACCACTGGGCCGGTAAGATATAATCTAAGTAAAATCCCTTATTTTGACTACTGGCTCCTCACGCAGCTCCTGACTCACGACAGTGTGTTACCCATCGCTCAGTTCTGACTAAAAGATTTTATGCAGCCACTGCTGGCGGGGACATTTTGGGACCCAAAATATCCAACGCCACTAAATTCTGGTGTACTTTTTAACATAATAGTGTAAACAGGGATCAACATACAAACACTGAGAAGCCATTCCCCCCGCCCGACTACTTTATATGGAAACAACTGGAAAAACCTCTGTGGCTGAGGCTACCAACATGGCGCGATTTTGTACAACGAACACTTCCGAGGTCATTCTTACTACTACTTTACTACCACTTTACTACCACTTCACTACCACTTTACTACTACTTTACTTCCACGTTACTACTACTTTACTACCACTTTACTACCACTTTACTACTACTTTACTTCCACGTTACTACTACTTTACTACTTTACTACAACTTTACTACCACTTTTCTACTACTTTACCACTACTTTACTACTGCTTTACTACTGCTTCACTACTACTTTACTACCATTTTACTACTGCCTTACGACTGTTTTACTATTATTTTACTACTACTTTGCTATCCTTTTACCACTACTTTACAGCTATTTTACTACTATTCCACCACTTTACCATTGTTTTACCAATTTCTTAACTGCTACTTCACTACTGGTTTACTATTGCTTTACTACCACATTACTTCCACTTTACCACTGCTACTTTATTACTTATCCTACTTTACTATTTATACCCCTATTTATACAGTAGACCTTCCTAACAATGGCATGCCTGTCTATAGTAACAAATAGTATTGTTACTATTTTTTTAATTGTATATACTGCCCCTCATCCGTAGATTTAAGGTTGGTTTACAACTTAAAAATGCAAGGTAAAAAACACCTTAAAAAAATAAATCTCTAAGCCCCGGGGTCACAATTTCATCAAAAATCTGACTTTCGGCAATTCACTCAAAAATGGTGCCAAACGGTTGCAAATGCTACCCTGAAAAGTTTTGCGGTCGAAACAGAAGGCTTCTTATCACAGGACAAAAAATCCCTAAGACCCGGGGTCACAATTTCATCAAAAATCTGACTTTCGGCAATTCACTCAAAAATGGTGCCAAACGGCTGCAAATGCTCCCCTGAGATGTTTGGCGGTCGAGACAGAAGGCTTATTATCACAGGAAAAGAAATCAGCCCTCGACAACTTAACTGTCAGAAAAACATTTTTTTTGAAAAAAATCCCTAAGTCCCGGGATCACAATTTCATCAAAAATCTGACTTTCGGCAATAGAATCAAAAATGGTGCCAAACAGTTGCAAATGCTTCCCTGAGATGTCTGGCTTTCGAAACAGAAGGCTTTTTATCACAGGAAAAGAAATCAGCCCTCGACAACTTAACTGTCAGAAAAACATTTTTTAAAAAAATTCCCTAAGCCCCGGGGTCACAATTTCATCAAAAATCTGACTTTCGGCAATTCACTCAAAAATGGTGCCAAAAGGTTGCAAATGCTACCATGAAAAAGTTTTGCGGTAGAAACAGAAGGCTTTTTATCACAGGACTGAAAATCCTTAACCGGCAGAAAAATATTTTTTTGAAAAAATCCCTAAGACCCGGGGTCAAAATTTCATCAAAAATCTTACTTTCGGCAATTCACTGAAAAATGGTGCCAAACGGTTGCAAATGCTCCCCTGAGATGTTTGGCGGTCGAGACAGAAGGCTTATTATCACAGGAAAAGAAATCAGCCCTCGACAACTTAACTGTCAGAAAAACATTTTTTTTGAAAAAAATCCCTAAGTCCCGGGATCACAATTTCATCAAAAATCTGACTTTCGGCAATAGAATCAAAAATGGTGCCAAACAGTTGCAAATGCTTCCCTGAGATGTCTGGCTTTCGAAACAGAAGGCTTTTTATCACAGGAAAAGAAATCAGCCCTCGACAACTTAACTGTCAGAAAAACATTTTTTAAAAAAATTCCCTAAGCCCCGGGGTCACAATTTCATCAAAAATCTGACTTTCGGCAATTCACTCAAAAATGGTGCCAAAAGGTTGCAAATGCTACCATGAAAAAGTTTTGCGGTAGAAACAGAAGGCTTTTTATCACAGGACTGAAAATCCTTAACCGGCAGAAAAATATTTTTTTGAAAAAATCCCTAAGACCCGGGGTCAAAATTTCATCAAAAATCTTACTTTCGGCAATTCACTGAAAAATGGTGCCAAACGGTTGCAAATGCTCCCCTGAGATGTTAAGCGGTCGAAACAGAAGGCTTTTTATCACAGGAAAAGAAATCAACCGTCGACAACTTAACTGTCAGAAAAACATTTTTTTGAAAAAATCCCTAAGCCCCGGGGTCACAATTTCAGCAAAAATCTGACTTTCGGCAATTCACTCAAAAATGGTGCCAAACGGTTGCAAATGCTCCCCTGAGATGTTTGGCGGTCAAAACAGAAGGCTTATTATTATTATTATTATTATTATTATTATTATTATTATTATTTTACAATGATTTATTTTATTTTTTTATAATATTTTTATTAAGTTTATGAAATACAGAAAAAAGAAATAAAGACATAGATAGAAAAATACAGTAGAGAAATTACAAATTTCCATAATCCTTTTTTCCAACGCATCTATTGGACTTCCCCACATCCTCCAAACCCTGCATTCTCTGTAATACAAAATATCAGCAATTTGTTAACTTATTTCCAAGCTTATTGTATCTTTCATTTTATCATGTTGCCTAATTTCAAAACTATTGTAACCCAAATCTTATATGTTTTAACTTAAACATAATAAGTTATTTCATTATTCCACCTTTAACTTCTTGTACCTTAATTTCCATTTCATTAATTTACCAATGCTGAAGCAAGAATTTCTAAATATAGCATTTTTTAACATTCATACAACTTGTAATGTTTTTTCAAATAGTCTTTAAATTTTTCCCAGTCCTCCTCGATTGTTTCTTCTCCCAAGTCTTGTGTCTTCCAATGCTTAGCAATCAGGATCCTTGCTGCTGTGGTAGCATACATAAAAAAAGTTCTATCTTTCTTAAGCACTCTCTGGTCCACAATGCCGAGAAGAAAGGGCTCCGGTTTCTTAGGTAAGGTATATCTAAGTACCTTTTTTAGTTCATTATGAATCATCTCCCAAAAGGCCTTCACTTTCGGGCAAGTCCACCAGAGGTGAAAGAATGTCCCTTCTGCCTCTTTACATTTCCAACATTTGTTATCAGACAGGTGATATATCTTAGCAAGTTTGACTGGGGTCATGTATATCATTTTCATAATATTTTCCTTCAAGGCACTACATGCCGTAAATTTCATTCCGGTGTTCCATAACCTTTCCCAGTCTTCAAACATAATGTTGTGCCCCAAGTCCTGTGCCCATTTTATCATGGCGGATTTGACTGTCTCGTCCTGTGTATTCCATTTAAGCAGCAAATTATACATTCTCGAAAGTAATTTATTTTTTGGCTCTAACAGTTCTGTCTCTAGTTTCGATTTTTCCACCTGGAATCCAACCTTTTTATCCACTTTAAAAACGTCCTGGATTTGAGCATAATGCAACCAATCTCGCACCTTGTTTTTCAATTTTTCCAAGCTCAGCAGCCTCCAATTGTCTCCAATTTTTTCAATTATTTCCCAGTATTTAGGCCAGTAGGCTTCCATGTTAAGTCTCTTACGTGCCTTGGCCTCCACCGGTGAGAGCCACCTCGGAGTCTTACTCTCCAATAAGTCAAAACAAAATAAAAAAATTCCTTCCAGTAGCACCTTAAAGACCAACTGAGTTAGTTCTAGGTATGAGCTTTCGTGGGCATGCACACTTCTGCATGCACACGAAAGCTCATACCTAGAACTAACTCAGTTGGTCTTTAAGGTGCTACTGGAAGGAATTTTTTTATTTTGTTTTGACCATGGCAGACCAACACGGCTACCTATCTGTAACTCTCCAATAAGTCCTTATATTTTGTCCAGACCATCAAAATTGCTCTTCTGACAATATGGTTTTTAAACAATTTGTGAACTTTAACCTTGTCATACCACAAATATGCATGCCACCCAAAAGCATTGTCAAACCCTTCCAGATCTAGGACATCAGTGTTTTCCAATAAGATCCAATCTTTCAACCAGCAGAAGGCTGCAGATTCATAATATAACCTCAAGTCTGGCAGGGCAAATCCCCCTCTTTCTTTCGCATCAGTTAGTATTTTAAACTTTATTCGGGGCTTTTTGCCCTGCCAAACAAACTTGGAAATATCCTTCTGCCACTTTCCAAAACATTCCACTTTGTCCACGATCTGTAGGGCCTGAAACAGAAATAACATTTTCGGCAATACATTCATCTTTATAGCTGCTATCCGGCCCAACAAGGAAAGTTTCAATCTTGACCATATTTCCAAGTCTCTTTTGATTTCTGACCAACATTTCTCATAATTATCTTTAAACAAATTCAAATTTTTGGAGGTCAAGTACACCCCTAGATATTTTACTTTTTTAACCACATTTAATTCTGTTTCTTTCAGGAACTCATCTGTTTCTGTAGTTGTCAAATTTTTTGCTAGAACCTTAGTTTTTTGCTTGTTCAGCTTAAATCCCGCCACCCGACCAAAATCAGAAATTAATTCTAACACTCTTTTAGTGCTAGAGACTGGCTCCTGTAATGTTAATACCAAGTCATCTGCAAAAGCTTTCAGTTTATATTGTTTCACTCCGACCTCAATTCCTTGTACAGACTGGTCCTTTCTAATCATGTTCAATAGCACCTCCAGGACTGAAATAAACAATAGGGGGGATAGGGGGCACCCCTGTCGTGTCCCTTTTTCTATTTTGAACTCCTCTGTCACCACATTGTTAACAATCAATTTAGCTTTTTGCTCTGAGTAAATTGCTTCTATTCCATTTTCAAACCCCCGCCCGACTCCCATCCCTTCCAAATTTTTCTTCATAAACATCCAAGAAATGTTGTCAAAGGCTTTCTCCGCATCAATAAAGATTAAAACCGCTCTAATATTAAGATTTGTTTGTAGAAGTTCCAAAATGTCAATAATGTTTCTTGTATTATCAAACAAATGCCTACCGGGGAGAAAGCCAGCCTGGTCCTTATGGATCACTTCATTAAGTACTTTTTTAAACCTACTTGCTAAAATATCCGCAAAAATTTTGTAATCCACGTTTAGGAGTGAGATGGGGCGGTAGTTCTTAAGCTGGGTCTTTTCAGTTTCTTGTTTAGGTATCAATGTGAGGAAAGCAAGTGCTCCCCTGAGATGTTTGGCGGTCGAAGCAGAAGGCTTATTATCACAGGAAAAGAAATCAGCCCTCGACAACATAACCGGCAGAAAAACATTTTTTTAAAAAAATGCCTAAGCCCCGGGGTCACAATTTCATCAAAAATCTGACTTTCGGCAAAAGAATAAAAAAGGGTGCCAAACACTTGCAAATGCTTCCCTGAGATGTCTGGCTTTCGAAACAGAAGGCTTTTTATCACAGGAAAAGAAATCAGCCCTCGACAACATAACCGGCAGAAAACATTTTTTTGAAAAAATCTGACTTTCGGCAATTCACTCAAAAATGGAGCCAAACGGTTGCAAATGCTCCCCTGAAAAGTTTAGCTGTCGAAACAGAAGGCTTTTTATCACAGGACAGAAAATCCTTAACCGGCAGAAAAACATTTTTTTGAAAAAATCCCTAAGCCCCGGGGTCACAATTCCATCAAATATCTGACTTTCGGCAATTCACTCAAAAATGGTGCCAAACGGTTGCAAATGCTCCCCTGAAAAGTTTGGCGGACGAAACAGAAGGCTTTTAATCACAGGACAGAAAATCCTTAACCGGCAGGAAAAGATTTTTTTGAAAAAATCCCTAAGACCCGGGGTCACAATTTCAGCAAAAATCTGACTTTCGGCAATTCAATCAAAAATGGTGCCAAACGGTTGCAAATGCTCCCCTGAGATGTTTGGCGGTCGAAACAGAAGGCTTATTATCACAGGAAAAGAAATCAGCCCTCGACAACTTAACTGTCAGAAAAACATTTTTTTTGAAAAAAATCCCTAAGTCCCGGGATCACAATTTCATCAAAAATCTGACTTTCAGCAATAGAATCAAAAATGGTGCCAAACAGTTGCAAATGCTTCCCTGAGATG
Organism: Podarcis erhardii; assembly: GCF_964252035.2. Taxonomy (NCBI): domain Eukaryota; kingdom Metazoa; phylum Chordata; class Lepidosauria; order Squamata; family Lacertidae; genus Podarcis; species Podarcis erhardii. Next base: position 10,007,857 of record NC_138512.1, read on the forward strand.
TCTGGCTTTCGAAACAGAAGGCTTTTTATCACAGGAAAAGAACGGTTGCAAATGCTCCCCTGAAAAGTTTGGCGGTCGAAACAGAAGGCTTTTTATCACAGGAGAGAAAATCCTTAACCGGCAGGAAAACATTTTTTTGAAAAAATCCCTAAGACCCGGGGTCACAATTTCAGCAAAAATCTGACTTTCGGCAATTCACTCAAAAATGGTGCCAAACGGTTGCAAATGCTCCCCTGAGATGTTTGGCGGTCGAAACAGAAGGCTTTTTATCACAGGAAAAGAAATCAGCCCTCGACAACATAACCGGCAGAAAAACATTTTTTTGAAAAAATCCCTAAGCCCCGGGGTCACAATTTCATCAAAAATCTGACTTTCGGCAATTCACTCAAAAATGGTGCCAAACGGTTGCAAATGCTCCCCTGAAAAGTTTGGCGGTTGAAACAGAAGGCTTTTTATCACAGGACAGAAAATCCTTAACCGGCAGGAAATGATTTTTTTGAAAAAATCCCTAAGACCCGGGGTCAAAATTTCATCAAAAATCTTACTTTCGTCAATTCACTCAAAAATTGTGCCAAACGGTTGCAAATGGTCCCCTGAGATGTCTGGCTTTCGAAACAGAAGGCTTTTTATACAGGAAAAGAAATCAGCCCTCGAAAACTTAACTGTCAGAAAAAACATTTGTTTGAAAAAATCCCTAAGCCCCGGGGTCACAATTTCATCAAAAATCTGACTTTCGGCAATTCACTCAAAAATGGTGCCAAACGGCTGCAAATGCTCCCCTGAGTTGTTTGGCGGTCGAGACAGAAGGCTTATTATCACAGGAAAAGAAATCAGCCCTCGACAACTTAACTGTCAGAAAAACATTTTTTTTGAAAAAAATCCCTAAGTCCCGGGATCACAATTTCATCAAAAATCTGACTTTCGGCAATAGAATCAAAAATGGTGCCAAACAGTTGCAAATGCTTCCCTGAGATGTCTGGCTTTCGAAACAGAAGGCTTTTTATACAGGAAAAGAAATCAGCCCTCGAAAACTTAACTGTCAGAAAAAACATTTTTTTGAAAAAATCCCTAAGCCCCGGGGTCACAATTTCAGCAAAAATCTGACTTTCGGCAATTCACTCAAAAATGGTGCCAAACGGTTGCAAATGCTCCCCTGAGATGTTTGGCGGTCGAAATAGAAGGCTTATTATCACAGGAAAATGAATCAGCCCTCGACAACTTAACTGTCAGAAAAACATTTTTTTTGAAAAAAAAACCCTAAGTCCCGGGATCACAATTTCATCAAAAATCTGACTTTCGGCAATAGAATCAAAAATGGTGCCAAACAGTTGCAAATGCTTCCCTGAGATGTCTGGCTTTCGAAACAGAAGGCTTTTTATACAGGAAAAGAAATCAGCCCTCGAAAACTTAACTGACAGAAAAAACATTTTTTTGAAAAAATCCCTAAGCCCCGGGGTCACAATTTCAGCAAAAATCTGACTTTCGGCAATTCACTCAAAAATGGTGCCAAACGGTTGCAAATGCTCCCCTGAGATGTTTGGCGGTCGAAACAGAAGGCTTATTATCACAGGAAAAGAAATCAGCCCTCGACAACATAACCGACAGAAAAACATTTTTTTGAAAAAATCCCAAAGCCCCGGGGTCACAATTTCAGCAAAAATCTGACTTTCGGCAATTCACTCAAAAATGGTGACAAACGGTTGCAAATGCTCCCCTGAGATGTTAGGCGGTCGAAACAGAAGGCTTTTTATCACAGGAAAAGAAATCAGCCGTTGACAACTTAAGTGTCAGAAAAACATTTTTTTTAAAAATCCCTAAGCCCCGGGGTCACAATTTCATCAAAAATCTGACTTTCGGCAATTCACTCAAAAATGGTGCCAAACGGTTGCAAATGCTCCCCTGAGATGTTAGGTGGTCGAAACAGAAGGCTTTTTATCACAGGAAAAGAAATCAGCCCTCGACAACATAACCGACAGAAAAACATTTTTTTGAAAAAATCCCTAAGCCCCGGGGTCACAATTTCAGCAAAAATCTGACTTTCGGCAATTCACTCAAAAATGGTGCCAAATTGTTGCAAATGCTCCCCTGAGATGTTTGGCGGTCGAAACAGAAGGCTTATTATCACAGGAAAAGAAATCAGCCCTCGACAACATAACCGACAGAAAAACATTTTTTTGAAAAAATCCCTAAGCCCCGGGGTCACAATTTCAGCAAAAATCTGACTTTCGGCAATTCACTCAAAAATGGTGCCAAATTGTTGCAAATGCTCCACTGAGATGTTTGGCGGTCGAAACAGAAGGCTTATTATCACAGGAAAAGAAATCAGCCCTCGACAACATAACCGACAGAAAAACATTTTTTTGAAAAAATCACTAAGCCCCGGGGTCACAATTTCATCAAAAATCTGACTTTCGGCAATTCACTCAAAAATGGTGCCAAACGGTTGCAAATGCTCCCCTGAGATGTTACGTGGTCGAAACAGAAGGCTTTTTATCACAGGAAAAGAAATCAGCCGTCGACAACTTAACTTTCAGAAAAATATTTTTTTGAAAAAATCCCTAAGTCCCGGGGTCACAATTTCAGCAAAGATCTGACTTTTGGCAATTCACTCAAAAATGGTGCCAAACGGTTGCAAATGCTCCCCTGAGATGTTTGGCGGTTGAAACAGAAGGCTTATTATCACAGGAAAATGAATCAGCCCTCGACAACTTAACTGTCAGAAAAACATTTTTTTTTAAAAAAAAACCCCTAAGTCCCGGGATCACAATTTCATCAAAAATCTGACTTTCGGCAATAGAATCAAAAATGGTGCCAAACAGTTGCAAATGCTTCCCTGAGATGTCTGGCTTTCGAAACAGAAGGCTTTTTATACAGGAAAAGAAATCAGCCCTCGAAAACATAACTGTCAGAAAAAACATTTTTTTGAAAAAATCCCTAAGCCCCGGGGTCACAATTTCAGCAAAAATCTGACTTTCGGCAATTCACTCAAAAATGGTGCCAAACGGTTGCAAATGCTCCCCTGAGATGTTTGGCGGTCGAAACAGAAGGCTTATTATCACAGGAAAATGAATCAGCCCTCGACAACTTAACTGTCAGAAAAACATTTTTTTTGAAAAAAAACCCCTAAGTCCCGGGATCACAATTTCATCAAAAATCTGACTTTCGGCAATAGAATCAAAAATGGTGCCAAACAGTTGCAAATGCTTCCCTGAGATGTCTGGCTTTCGAAACAGAAGGCTTTTTATACGGGAAAAGAAATCAGCCCTCGAAAACTTAACTGTCAGAAAAAACATTTTTTTGAAAAAATCCCTAAGCCCCGGGGTCACAATTTCAGCAAAAATCTGACTTTCGGCAATTCACTCATAAATGGTGCCAAACGGTTGCAAATGCTCCCCTGAGATGTTTGGCGGTCGAAACAGAAGGCTTATTATCACAGGAAAAGAAATCAGCCCTTGACAACATAACCGACAGAAAAACATTTTTTTGAAAAAATCCCTAAGCCCCGGGGTCACAATTTCATCAAAAATCTGACTTTCGGCAATTCACTCAAAAATGGTGCCAAACGGTTGCAAATGCTCCCCTGAGATGTTAGGTGGTCGAAACAGAAGGCTTTTTATCACAGGAAAAGAAATCAGCCGTTGACAACTTAAGTGTCAGAAAAACATTTTTTTAAAAAATCCCTAAGCCCCGGGGTCACAATTTCATCAAAAATCTGACTTTCGGCAATCCACTCAAAAATGGTGCCAAACGGTTGCAAATGCTCCCCTGAGATGTTAGGTGGTCGAAACAGAAGGCTTATTATCACAGGAAAAGAAATCAGCCCTCGACAACATAACCGACAGAAAAACATTTTTTTGAAAAAATCCCTAAGCCCCGGGGTCACAATTTCATCAAAAATCTGACTTTCGGCAATTCACTCAAAAATGGTGCCAAATTGTTGCAAATGCTCCCCTGAGATGTTTGGCGGTCGAAACAGAAGGCTTATTATCACAGGAAAAGAAATCAGCCCTCGACAACATAACCGGCAGAAAAACATTTTTTTAAAAAAATGCCTAAGCCCCGGGGTCACAATTTCATCAAAAATCTGACTTTCGGCAAAAGAATAAAAAAGGGTGCCAAACACTTGCAAATGCTTCCCTGAGATGTCTGGCTTTCGAAACAGAAGGCTTTTTATCACAGGAAAAGAAATCAGCCCTCGACAACATAACCGGCAGAAAACATTTTTTTGAAAAAATCTGACTTTCGGCAATTCACTCAAAAATGGAGCCAAACGGTTGCAAATGCTCCCCTGAAAAGTTTAGCTGTCGAAACAGAAGGCTTTTTATCACAGGACAGAAAATCCTTAACCGGCAGAAAAACATTTTTTTGAAAAAATCCCTAAGCCCCGGGGTCACAATTCCATCAAATATCTGACTTTCGGCAATTCACTCAAAAATGGTGCCAAACGGTTGCAAATGCTCCCCTGAAAAGTTTGGCGGACGAAACAGAAGGCTTTTAATCACAGGACAGAAAATCCTTAACCGGCAGGAAAAGATTTTTTTGAAAAAATCCCTAAGACCCGGGGTCACAATTTCAGCAAAAATCTGACTTTCGGCAATTCAATCAAAAATGGTGCCAAACGGTTGCAAATGCTCCCCTGAGATGTTTGGCGGTCGAAACAGAAGGCTTATTATCACAGGAAAAGAAATCAGCCCTCGACAACTTAACTGTCAGAAAAACATTTTTTTTGAAAAAAATCCCTAAGTCCCGGGATCACAATTTCATCAAAAATCTGACTTTCAGCAATAGAATCAAAAATGGTGCCAAACAGTTGCAAATGCTTCCCTGAGATGTCTGGCTTTCGAAACAGAAGGCTTTTTATCACAGGAAAAGAACGGTTGCAAATGCTCCCCTGAAAAGTTTGGCGGTCGAAACAGAAGGCTTTTTATCACAGGAGAGAAAATCCTTAACCGGCAGGAAAACATTTTTTTGAAAAAATCCCTAAGACCCGGGGTCACAATTTCAGCAAAAATCTGACTTTCGGCAATTCACTCAAAAATGGTGCCAAACGGTTGCAAATGCTCCCCTGAGATGTTTGGCGGTCGAAACAGAAGGCTTTTTATCACAGGAAAAGAAATCAGCCCTCGACAACATAACCGGCAGAAAAACATTTTTTTGAAAAAATCCCTAAGCCCCGGGGTCACAATTTCATCAAAAATCTGACTTTCGGCAATTCACTCAAAAATGGTGCCAAACGGTTGCAAATGCTCCCCTGAAAAGTTTGGCGGTTGAAACAGAAGGCTTTTTATCACAGGACAGAAAATCCTTAACCGGCAGGAAATGATTTTTTTGAAAAAATCCCTAAGACCCGGGGTCAAAATTTCATCAAAAATCTTACTTTCGTCAATTCACTCAAAAATTGTGCCAAACGGTTGCAAATGGTCCCCTGAGATGTCTGGCTTTCGAAACAGAAGGCTTTTTATACAGGAAAAGAAATCAGCCCTCGAAAACTTAACTGTCAGAAAAAACATTTGTTTGAAAAAATCCCTAAGCCCCGGGGTCACAATTTCATCAAAAATCTGACTTTCGGCAATTCACTCAAAAATGGTGCCAAACGGCTGCAAATGCTCCCCTGAGTTGTTTGGCGGTCGAGACAGAAGGCTTATTATCACAGGAAAAGAAATCAGCCCTCGACAACTTAACTGTCAGAAAAACATTTTTTTTGAAAAAAATCCCTAAGTCCCGGGATCACAATTTCATCAAAAATCTGACTTTCGGCAATAGAATCAAAAATGGTGCCAAACAGTTGCAAATGCTTCCCTGAGATGTCTGGCTTTCGAAACAGAAGGCTTTTTATACAGGAAAAGAAATCAGCCCTCGAAAACTTAACTGTCAGAAAAAACATTTTTTTGAAAAAATCCCTAAGCCCCGGGGTCACAATTTCAGCAAAAATCTGACTTTCGGCAATTCACTCAAAAATGGTGCCAAACGGTTGCAAATGCTCCCCTGAGATGTTTGGCGGTCGAAATAGAAGGCTTATTATCACAGGAAAATGAATCAGCCCTCGACAACTTAACTGTCAGAAAAACATTTTTTTTGAAAAAAAAACCCTAAGTCCCGGGATCACAATTTCATCAAAAATCTGACTTTCGGCAATAGAATCAAAAATGGTGCCAAACAGTTGCAAATGCTTCCCTGAGATGTCTGGCTTTCGAAACAGAAGGCTTTTTATACAGGAAAAGAAATCAGCCCTCGAAAACTTAACTGACAGAAAAAACATTTTTTTGAAAAAATCCCTAAGCCCCGGGGTCACAATTTCAGCAAAAATCTGACTTTCGGCAATTCACTCAAAAATGGTGCCAAACGGTTGCAAATGCTCCCCTGAGATGTTTGGCGGTCGAAACAGAAGGCTTATTATCACAGGAAAAGAAATCAGCCCTCGACAACATAACCGACAGAAAAACATTTTTTTGAAAAAATCCCAAAGCCCCGGGGTCACAATTTCAGCAAAAATCTGACTTTCGGCAATTCACTCAAAAATGGTGACAAACGGTTGCAAATGCTCCCCTGAGATGTTAGGCGGTCGAAACAGAAGGCTTTTTATCACAGGAAAAGAAATCAGCCGTTGACAACTTAAGTGTCAGAAAAACATTTTTTTTAAAAATCCCTAAGCCCCGGGGTCACAATTTCATCAAAAATCTGACTTTCGGCAATTCACTCAAAAATGGTGCCAAACGGTTGCAAATGCTCCCCTGAGATGTTAGGTGGTCGAAACAGAAGGCTTTTTATCACAGGAAAAGAAATCAGCCCTCGACAACATAACCGACAGAAAAACATTTTTTTGAAAAAATCCCTAAGCCCCGGGGTCACAATTTCAGCAAAAATCTGACTTTCGGCAATTCACTCAAAAATGGTGCCAAATTGTTGCAAATGCTCCCCTGAGATGTTTGGCGGTCGAAACAGAAGGCTTATTATCACAGGAAAAGAAATCAGCCCTCGACAACATAACCGACAGAAAAACATTTTTTTGAAAAAATCCCTAAGCCCCGGGGTCACAATTTCAGCAAAAATCTGACTTTCGGCAATTCACTCAAAAATGGTGCCAAATTGTTGCAAATGCTCCACTGAGATGTTTGGCGGTCGAAACAGAAGGCTTATTATCACAGGAAAAGAAATCAGCCCTCGACAACATAACCGACAGAAAAACATTTTTTTGAAAAAATCACTAAGCCCCGGGGTCACAATTTCATCAAAAATCTGACTTTCGGCAATTCACTCAAAAATGGTGCCAAACGGTTGCAAATGCTCCCCTGAGATGTTACGTGGTCGAAACAGAAGGCTTTTTATCACAGGAAAAGAAATCAGCCGTCGACAACTTAACTTTCAGAAAAATATTTTTTTGAAAAAATCCCTAAGTCCCGGGGTCACAATTTCAGCAAAGATCTGACTTTTGGCAATTCACTCAAAAATGGTGCCAAACGGTTGCAAATGCTCCCCTGAGATGTTTGGCGGTTGAAACAGAAGGCTTATTATCACAGGAAAATGAATCAGCCCTCGACAACTTAACTGTCAGAAAAACATTTTTTTTTAAAAAAAAACCCCTAAGTCCCGGGATCACAATTTCATCAAAAATCTGACTTTCGGCAATAGAATCAAAAATGGTGCCAAACAGTTGCAAATGCTTCCCTGAGATGTCTGGCTTTCGAAACAGAAGGCTTTTTATACAGGAAAAGAAATCAGCCCTCGAAAACATAACTGTCAGAAAAAACATTTTTTTGAAAAAATCCCTAAGCCCCGGGGTCACAATTTCAGCAAAAATCTGACTTTCGGCAATTCACTCAAAAATGGTGCCAAACGGTTGCAAATGCTCCCCTGAGATGTTTGGCGGTCGAAACAGAAGGCTTATTATCACAGGAAAATGAATCAGCCCTCGACAACTTAACTGTCAGAAAAACATTTTTTTTGAAAAAAAACCCCTAAGTCCCGGGATCACAATTTCATCAAAAATCTGACTTTCGGCAATAGAATCAAAAATGGTGCCAAACAGTTGCAAATGCTTCCCTGAGATGTCTGGCTTTCGAAACAGAAGGCTTTTTATACGGGAAAAGAAATCAGCCCTCGAAAACTTAACTGTCAGAAAAAACATTTTTTTGAAAAAATCCCTAAGCCCCGGGGTCACAATTTCAGCAAAAATCTGACTTTCGGCAATTCACTCATAAATGGTGCCAAACGGTTGCAAATGCTCCCCTGAGATGTTTGGCGGTCGAAACAGAAGGCTTATTATCACAGGAAAAGAAATCAGCCCTTGACAACATAACCGACAGAAAAACATTTTTTTGAAAAAATCCCTAAGCCCCGGGGTCACAATTTCATCAAAAATCTGACTTTCGGCAATTCACTCAAAAATGGTGCCAAACGGTTGCAAATGCTCCCCTGAGATGTTAGGTGGTCGAAACAGAAGGCTTTTTATCACAGGAAAAGAAATCAGCCGTTGACAACTTAAGTGTCAGAAAAACATTTTTTTAAAAAATCCCTAAGCCCCGGGGTCACAATTTCATCAAAAATCTGACTTTCGGCAATCCACTCAAAAATGGTGCCAAACGGTTGCAAATGCTCCCCTGAGATGTTAGGTGGTCGAAACAGAAGGCTTATTATCACAGGAAAAGAAATCAGCCCTCGACAACATAACCGACAGAAAAACATTTTTTTGAAAAAATCCCTAAGCCCCGGGGTCACAATTTCATCAAAAATCTGACTTTCGGCAATTCACTCAAAAATGGTGCCAAATTGTTGCAAATGCTCCCCTGAGATGTTTGGCGGTCGAAACAGAAGGCTTATTATCACAGGAAAAGAAATCAGCCCTCGACAACATAACCGACAGAAAAACATTTTTTTGAAAAAATCCCTAAGCCCCGGGGTCACAATTTCATCAAAAATCTGACTTTCGGCAATTCACTCAAAAATGGTGCCAAACGGTTGCAAATGCTCCCCTGAGATGTTAGGTGGTCGAAACAGAAGGCTTTTTATCACAGGAAAAGAAATCAGCCGTCGACAACTTAACTTTCAGAAAAATATTTTTTTGAAAAAATCCCTAAGTCCCGGGGTCACAATTTCAGCAAAGATCTGACTTTTGGCAATTCACTCAAAAATGGTGCCAAACGGTTGCAAATGCTCCCCTGAGATGTTTGGCGGTTGAAACAGAAGGCTTATTATCACAGGAAAATGAATCAGCCCTCGACAACTTAACTGTCAGAAAAACATTTTTTTTAAAAAAAAACCCCTAAGTCCCGGGATCACAATTTCATCAAAAATCTGACTTTCGGCAATAGAATCAAAAATGGTGCCAAACAGTTGCAAATGCTTCCCTGAGATGTCTGGCTTTCGAAACAGAAGGCTTTTTATACAGGAAAAGAAATCAGCCCTCGAAAACTTAACTGTCAGAAAAAACATTTTTTTGAAAAAATCCCTAAGCCCCGGGGTCACAATTTCAGCAAAAATCTGACTTTCGGCAATTCACTCAAAAATGGTGCCAAACGGTTGCAAATGCTCCCCTGAGATGTTTGGCGGTCGAAACAGAAGGCTTATTATCACAGGAAAAGAAATCAGCCCTCGACAACATAACCGATAGAAAAACATTTTTTTGAAAAAATCCCTAAGCCCCGGGGTCACAATTTCATCAAAAATCTGACTTTCGGCAATTCACTCAAAAATGGTGCCAAACGGTTGCAAATGCTCCCGTGAGATGTTAGGTGGTGTAAACAGAAGGCTTTTTATCACAGGAAAAGAAATCAGCCGTCGACAACTTAACTTTCAGAAAAATATTTTTTTGAAAAAATCCCTAAGCCCCGGGATCACAATTTCAGCAAAGATCTGACTTTCGGCAATTCACTCAAAAATGGTGCCAAACGGTTGCAAATGCTCCCCTGAGATGTTTGGCGGTCAAAACAGAAGGCTTATTATCACAGGAAAATCAATCAGCCCTCGACAACTTAACTGTCAGAAAAACATTTTTTTTTAAAAAAAAAAAACCCCTAAGTCCCGGGATCACAATTTCAAAAAAAATCTGACTTTCGGCAATAGAATAAAAAATGGTGCCAAACAGTTGCAAATGCTTCCCTGAGATGTCTGGCTTTCGAAACAGAAGGCTTTTTATACAGGAAAAGAAATCAGCCCTCGAAAACTTAACTGTCAGAAAAAACATTTTTTTGAAAAAATTCCTAAGCCCCGGGGTCACAATTTCAGCAAAAATCTGACTTTCAGCAATTCACTCAAAAATGGTGCCAAACGGTTGCAAATGCTCCCCTGAGATGTTTGGCGGTCGAAACAGAAGGCGTATTATCACAGGAAAATAAATCAGCCCTCGACAACATAACCGGCAGAAAAACATTTTTTTGAAAAAATCCCTAAGCCCCGGGGTCACAATTTCATCAAAAATCTGACTTTCGGCAATTCACTCAAAAATGGTGCCAAACGGTTGCAAATGCTCCCCTGAAAAGTTTGGCGGTTGAAACAGAAGGCTTTTTATCACAGGACAGAAAATCCTTAACCGGCAGGAAATGATTTTTTTGAAAAAATCCCTAAGACCCGGGGTCACAATTTCAGCAAAAATCTGACTTTCGTCAATTCACTCAAAAATGGTGCCAAACGGTTGCAAATGGTCCCCTGAGATGTCTGGCTTTCGAAACAGAAGGCTTTTTATACAGGAAAAGAAATCAGCCGTCGACAACTTAACTGTCAGAAAAACTTTTTTTTTTGAAAAAAATCCCTAAGCCCAGGGATACAATTTCAGCAAAAATCTGACTTTCGGCAATTCACTCAAAAATGGTGCCAAACGGTTGCAAATGCTCCCCTGAGATGTTTGGCGGTCGAAACAGAAGGCGTATTATAACAGGAAAGAAATCAGCCCTCGACAACATAACCGGTAGAAAAACATTTTTTTAACAAATTCCATAAACCCCGGGGTCACAATTTCATCAAAAATCTGACTTTCGGCAATTTACTCAAAAATGGTGCCAAACGGTTGGAAATGCTCCCCTGAGATGTTAGGTGGTCGAAACAGAAGGCTTTTTATCACAGGAAAAGAAATCAGCCGTTGACAACTTAACTTTCAGAAAAACATTTTTTTGAAAAAATACCTAAGCCCCGGGGTCACAATTTCAGCAAAGATCTGACTTTCGGCAATTCACTCAAAAATGGTGCCAAACGGTTGCAAATGCTCCCCTGTGATGTTTGGCGGTCGAAACAGAAGGCTTATTATCACAGGAAAATCAATCAGCCCTCGACAACTTAACTGTCAGAAAAACATATTTTTTTTTAAAAAAAAAACCCCTAAGTCCCGGGATCACAATTTCAAAAAAAATCTGACTTTCGGCAATAGAATAAAAAATGGTGCCAAACAGTTGCAAATGCTTCCCTGAGATGTCTGGCTTTCGAAACAGAAGGCTTTTTATACAGGAAAAGAAATCAGCCCTCGAAAACTTAACTGTCAGAAAAAACATTTTTTTGAAAAAATCCCAAAGCCCCGGGGTCACAATTTCAGCAAAAATCTGACTTTTGCCAATTCACTCAAAAATTTTGCCAAACCCTTGCAAATGCTCCCCTGAAAGGTTTGGGAGTCAAAACAGAAGGTTTTTTATCATAGGACCAGAAAGCAGCCGTCAACAACTTAACCGGCAGAAAAAGATTTTTTTGAAAAAATCCCTAAGCCCCGGGGTCACAATTTCAGGAAAAATCTGACTTTTGCCAATTCACTCAAAAATGCTGCCAAACCCTTGCAAATGCTCCCCTGAAAGTTTTGGAAGTTGAAAGAGAAGCCTTTTTACCACAGGAGAAGAAATCAGCCCTCAACAACTTAACCGGCGGAAAAAGATTTTTTTGAAAAAATCCCTAAGCCCCGGGGTCACAATTTCAGCAAAAATCTGACTTTTGCCAATTCACTCAAAAATGCTGCCAAACCCTTGCAAATGCTCCCCTGAAAGTTTTGGAAGTCGAAACAGAAGCCTTTTTATCACAGGAGACGAAATCAGCCCTCAACAACTTAAGCGGTGGAAAAAGATTTTTTGAAAAAATCCCTAAGCCCCGGGGTCACAATTTCAGCAAAAATCTCCCTTTTGCCAATTCACTCAGAAATGGTGCCAAACCCTTGCAAATGCTGCCCTGAAAGTTTTGGAAGTCGAAACAGAAGCCTTTTTATCACAGGACAAGAAATCAGCCCTCAAGAACTTAATCGGTGAAAAAAGATTTTTTGAAAATATCCCTAAGCCCCGGGGTCACAATTTCAGCAAAAATCTGACTTTTGCCAATTCACTCAAAAATGCTGCCAAACCCTTGCAAATGCTCCCCTGAAAGATTTGGGAGTCAAAACAGAAGGTTTTTTATCATAGGACCAGAGAGCAGCCCTCAACAACTTAACGGACAGAAAAAGATTTTTTTGAAAAAATCCCTAAGCCCCGGGGTCACAATTTCAGCAAAAATCTGACTTTTGCCAATTCACTCAAAAATGCTGCCAAACCCTTGCAAATGCTCCCCTGAAAGTTTTGGAAGTCGAAACAGAAGCCTTTTTACCACAGGAGAAGAAATCAGCCCTCAACAACTTAAGCGGTGGAAAAAGATTTTTTGAAAAAATCCCTAAGCCCCGGGGTCACAATTTCAGCAAAAATCTTACTTTTGCCAATTCACTCAAAAATGCTGCCAAACCCTTGCAAATGTTCCTCTGAAAGGTTTTGGAGTGAAAACAGAAGGTTTTTTATCATAGGACCAGAAACCAGCCCTCAACAACTTAACCGGTGGAAAAAGATTTTTTGAAAAAATCCCTAAGCCCCGGGGTCACAATTTCAGGAAAAATCTGACTTTTGCCAATTCACTCAAAAATGCTGCCGAACCCTTGCAAATGCTCCCCTGAAAGGTTTGGGAGTCAAAACATAAGGTTTTTTATCATAGGACCAGAAAGCAGCCGTCAACAACTTAACCGGCAGAAAAAGATTTTTTTGAAAAAATCCCTAAGCCCCGGGGTCACAATTTCAGGAAAAATCTGACTTTTGCCAATTCACTCAAAAATGCTGCCAAACCCTTGCAAATGCTCCCCTGAAAGTTTTGGAAGTCGAAACAGAAGCCTTTTTATCACAGGAGACGAAATCAGCCCTCAACAACTTAAACGGTGGAAAAAGATTTTTTGAAAAAATCCCTAAGCCCCGGGGTCACAATTTCAGCAAAAATCTCCCTTTTGCCAATTCACTCAAAAATGGTGCCAAACCCTTGCAAATGCTCCCCTGAAAGTTTTGGAAGTCGAAACAGAAGCCTTTTTATCACAGGAGACGAAATCAACCCTCAACAACGTAAGCGGTGGAAAAAGATTTTTTGAAAAAATCCCTAAGCCCCGGGGTCACAATTTCAGCAAAAATCTTACTTTTGCCAATTCACTCAAAAATGCTGCCAAACCCTTGCAAATGTTCCTCTGAAAGGTTTGGGAGTCGAAACAGAAGCCTTTTTATCACAGGACAAGAAATCAGCCCTCAAGAACTTAATCGGTGAAAAAAGATTTTTTGAAAATATCCCTAAGCCCCGGGGTCACAATTTCAGCAAAAATCTGACTTTTGCCAATTCACTCAAAAATGCTGCCAAACCCTTGCAAATGCTCCCCTGAAAGGTTTGGGAGTCAAAACAGAAGGTTTTTTATCATAGGACCAGAGAGCAGCCCTCAACAACTTAACGGGCAGAAAAAGATTTTTTTGAAAAAATCCCTAAGCCCCGGGTTCACAATTTCAGGAAAAATCTCCCTTTTGCCAATTCACTCAAAAATGCTGCCAAACCCTTGCAAATGCTCCCCTGAAAGTTTTGGAAGTCGAAACAGAAGCCTTTTTACCACAGGACAAGAAATCAGCCCTCAACAACTTAAGTGGTGGAAAAAGATTTTTTGAAAAAATCCCTAAGCCCCGGGGTCACAATTTCAGCAAAAATCTGACTTTTGCCAATTCACTCAAAAATGCTGCCAAACCCTTGCAAATGCTCCCCTGAAAGTTTTGGAAGTCGAAACAGAAGCCTTTTTACCACAGGAGAAGAAATCAGCCCTCAACAACTTAAGCGGTGGAAAAAGATTTTTTGAAAAAATCCCTAAGCCCCGGGGTCACAATTTCAGCAAAAATCTTACTTTTGCCAATTCACTCAAAAATGCTGCCAAACCCTTGCAAATGCTCCTCTGAAAGGTTTTGGAGTGAAAACAGAAGCCTTTTTATCCCAGGACAAGAAAGCAGCCGTCAACAACTTAACCGGCAGAAAAAGATTTTTTTGAAAAAATCCCTAAGCCCCGGGGTCACAATTTCAGCAAAAATCTGACTTTTGCCAATTCACTCAAAAATGCTGCCAAACCCTTGCAGATGCTCCCCTGAAAGTTTTGGAAGTCGAAACAGAAGCCTTTTTATCACAGGACAAGAAATCAGCCCTCAACAACTTAACCGGTGGAAAAAGATTTTTTGAAAAAATCCCTAAGCCCCGGGGTCACAATTTCAGCAAAAATCTGACTTTTGCCAATTCACTCAAAAATGCTGCCAAACCCTTGCAAATGCTCCCCTGAAAGTTTTGGAAGTCGAAACAGAAGCCTTTTTATCACAGGAGACGAAATCAGCCCTCAACAACTTAAGCGGTGGAAAAAGATTTTTTGACAAAATCCCTAAGCCCCGGGGTCACAATTTCAGCAAAAATCTCCCTTTTGCCAATTCACTCAAAAATGGTGCCAAACCCTTGCAAATGCTGCCCTGAAAGTTTTGGAAGTCGAAACAGAAGCCTTTTTATCACAGGACAAGAAATCAGCCCTCAAGAACTTAATCGGTGAAAAAAGATTTTTTGAAAAAATCCCTAAGCCCCGGGGTCACAATTTCAGGAAAAATCTGACTTTTGCCAATTCACTCAAAAATGCTGCCAAACCCTTGCAAATGCTCCCCTGAAAGGTTTGGGAGTCAAAACAGAAGGTTTTTTATCATAGGACCAGAAAGCAGCCCTCAACAACTTAACCGGCAGAAAAAGATTTTTTTGAAAAAATCCCTAAACCCCGGGGTCACAATTTCAGGAAAAATCTGACTTTTGCCAATTCACTCAAAAATGCTGCCAAACCCTTGCAAATGCTCCCCTGAAAGGTTTGGGAGTCAAAACAGAAGGTTTTTTATCATAGGACCAGAAAGCAGCCGTCAACAACTTAACCGGCAGAAAAAGATTTTTTTGAAAAAATCCCTAAGCCCCGGGGTCACAATTTCAGCAAAAATCTGACTTTTGCCAATTCACTCAAAAATGCTGCCAAACCCTTGCAAATGCTCCCCTGAAAGTTTTGGAAGTCGAAACAGAAGCCTTTTTATCACAGGAGACGAAATCAGCCCTCAACAACTTAAGCGGTGGAAAAAGATTTTTTGAAAAAATCCCTAAGCCCCGGGGTCACAATTTCAGCAAAAATCTGACTTTTGCCAATTCACTCAAAAATGCTGCCAAACCCTTGCAAATGCTCCCCTGAAAGTTTTGGAAGTCGAAACAGAAGCCTTTTTACCACAGGAGAAGAAATCAGCCCTCAACAACTTAAGCGGTGGAAAAAGATTTTTTGAAAAAATCCCTAAGCCCCGGGGTCACAATTTCAGCAAAAATCTTACTTTTGCCAATTCACTCAAAAATGCTGCCAAACCCTTGCAAATGTTCCTCTGAAAGGTTTTGGAGTGAAAACAGAAGGTTTTTTATCATAGGACCAGAAACCAGCCCTCAACAACTTAACCGGCAGAAAAAGATTTTTTGAAAAAATCCCTAAGCCCCGGGGTCACAATTTCAGGAAAAATCTGACTTTTGCCAATTCACTCAAAAATGCTGCCGAACCCTTGCAAATGCTCCCCTGAAAGGTTTGGGAGTCAAAACATAAGGTTTTTTATCATAGGACCAGAAAGCAGCCGTCAACAACTTAACCGGCAGAAAAAGATTTTTTTGAAAAAATCCCTAAGCCCCGGGGTCACAATTTCAGGAAAAATCTGACTTTTGCCAATTCACTCAAAAATGCTGCCAAACCCTTGCAAATGCTCCCCTGAAAGTTTTGGAAGTCGAAACAGAAGCCTTTTTATCACAGGAGACGAAATCAGCCCTCAACAACTTAAGCGGTGGAAAAAGATTTTTTGAAAAAATCCCTAAGCCCCGGGGTCACAATTTCAGCAAAAATCTGACTTTTGCCAATTCACTCAAAAATGCTGCCAAACCCTTGCAAATGCTCCCCTGAAAGTTTTGGAAGTCGAAACAGAAGCCTTTTTACCACAGGAGAAGAAATCAGCCCTCAACAACTTAAGCGGTGGAAAAAGATTTTTTGAAAAAATCCCTAAGCCCCGGGGTCACAATTTCAGCAAAAATCTTACTTTTGCCAATTCACTCAAAAATGCTGCCAAACCCTTGCAAATGTTCCTCTGAAAGGTTTTGGAGTGAAAACAGAAGGTTTTTTATCATAGGACCAGAAACCAGCCCTCAACAACTTAACCGGCAGAAAAAGATTTTTTGAAAAAATCCCTAAGCCCCGGGGTCACAATTTCAGGAAAAATCTGACTTTTGCCAATTCACTCAAAAATGCTGCCGAACCCTTGCAAATGCTCCCCTGAAAGGTTTGGGAGTCAAAACATAAGGTTTTTTATCATAGGACCAGAAAGCAGCCGTCAACAACTTAACCGGCAGAAAAAGATTTTTTTGAAAAAATCCCTAAGCCCCGGGGTCACAATTTCAGGAAAAATCTGACTTTTGCCAATTCACTCAAAAATGCTGCCAAACCCTTGCAAATGCTCCCCTGAAAGTTTTGGAAGTCGAAACAGAAGCCTTTTTATCACAGGAGACGAAATCAGCCCTCAACAACTTAAACGGTGGAAAAAGATTTTTTGAAAAAATCCCTAAGCCCCGGGGTCACAATTTCAGCAAAAATCTCCCTTTTGCCAATTCACTCAAAAATGGTGCCAAACCCTTGCAAATGCTCCCCTGAAAGTTTTGGAAGTCGAAACAGAAGCCTTTTTATCACAGGAGACGAAATCAACCCTCAACAACGTAAGCGGTGGAAAAAGATTTTTTGAAAAAATCCCTAAGCCCCGGGGTCACAATTTCAGCAAAAATCTTACTTTTGCCAATTCACTCAAAAATGCTGCCAAACCCTTGCAAATGTTCCTCTGAAAGGTTTGGGAGTCGAAACAGAAGCCTTTTTATCACAGGACAAGAAATCAGCCCTCAAGAACTTAATCGGTGAAAAAAGATTTTTTGAAAATATCCCTAAGCCCCGGGGTCACAATTTCAGCAAAAATCTGACTTTTGCCAATTCACTCAAAAATGCTGCCAAACCCTTGCAAATGCTCCCCTGAAAGGTTTGGGAGTCAAAACAGAAGGTTTTTTATCATAGGACCAGAGAGCAGCCCTCAACAACTTAACGGGCAGAAAAAGATTTTTTTGAAAAAATCCCTAAGCCCCGGGTTCACAATTTCAGGAAAAATCTGACTTTTGCCAATTCACTCAAAAATGCTGCCAAACCCTTGCAAATGCTCCCCTGAAAGTTTTGGAAGTTGAAAGAGAAGCCTTTTTACCACAGGAGAAGAAATCAGCCCTCAACAACTTAACCGGCGGAAAAAGATTTTTTTGAAAAAATCCCTAAGCCCCGGGGTCACAATTTCAGCAAAAATCTGACTTTTGCCAATTCACTCAAAAATGCTGCCAAACCCTTGCAAATGCTCCCCTGAAAGGTTTGGGAGTCAAAACAGAAGGTTTTTTATCATAGGACCAGAGAGCAGCCCTCAACAACTTAACGGACAGAAAAAGATTTTTTTGAAAAAATCCCTAAGCCCCGGGGTCACAATTTCAGCAAAAATCTGACTTTTGCCAATTCACTCAAAAATGCTGCCAAACCCTTGCAAATGCTCCCCTGAAAGTTTTGGAAGTCGAAAGAGAAGCCTTTTTACCACAGGAGAAGAAATCAGCCCTCAACAACTTAACCGGCGGAAAAAGATTTTTTTGAAAAAATCCCTAAGCCCCGGGGTCACAATTTCAGCAAAAATCTGACTTTTGCCAATTCACTCAAAAATGCTGCCAAACCCTTGCAAATGCTCCCCTGAAAGTTTTGGAAGTCGAAACAGAAGCCTTTTTATCACAGGAGACGAAATCAGCCCTCAACAACTTAAGCGGTGGAAAAAGATTTTTTGAAAAAATCCCTAAGCCCCGGGGTCACAATTTCAGCAAAAATCTCCCTTTTGCCAATTCACTCAAAAATGCTGCCAAACCCTTGCAAATGCTCCCCTGAAAGTTTTGGAAGTCGAAACAGAAGCCTTTTTACCACAGGACAAGAAATCAGCCCTCAACAACTTAAGTGGTGGAAAAAGATTTTTTGAAAAAATCCCTAAGCCCCGGGGTCACAATTTCAGCAAAAATCTGACTTTTGCCAATTCACTCAAAAATGCTGCCAAACCCTTGCAAATGCTCCCCTGAAAGTTTTGGAAGTCGAAACAGAAGCCTTTTTACCACAGGAGAAGAAATCAGCCCTCAACAACTTAAGCGGTGGAAAAAGATTTTTTGAAAAAATCCCTAAGCCCCGGGGTCACAATTTCAGCAAAAATCTTACTTTTGCCAATTCACTCAAAAATGCTGCCAAACCCTTGCAAATGCTCCTCTGAAAGGTTTTGGAGTGAAAACAGAAGCCTTTTTATCCCAGGACAAGAAAGCAGCCGTCAACAACTTAACCGGCAGAAAAAGATTTTTTTGAAAAAATCCCTAAGCCCCGGGGTCACAATTTCAGCAAAAATCTGACTTTTGCCAATTCACTCAAAAATGCTGCCAAACCCTTGCAGATGCTCCCCTGAAAGTTTTGGAAGTCGAAACAGAAGCCTTTTTATCACAGGACAAGAAATCAGCCCTCAACAACTTAACCGGTGGAAAAAGATTTTTTGAAAAAATCCCTAAGCCCCGGGGTCACAATTTCAGCAAAAATCTGACTTTTGCCAATTCACTCAAAAATGCTGCCAAACCCTTGCAAATGCTCCCCTGAAAGTTTTGGAAGTCGAAACAGAAGCCTTTTTATCACAGGAGACGAAATCAGCCCTCAACAACTTAAGCGGTGGAAAAAGATTTTTTGACAAAATCCCTAAGCCCCGGGGTCACAATTTCAGCAAAAATCTCCCTTTTGCCAATTCACTCAAAAATGGTGCCAAACCCTTGCAAATGCTGCCCTGAAAGTTTTGGAAGTCGAAACAGAAGCCTTTTTATCACAGGACAAGAAATCAGCCCTCAAGAACTTAATCGGTGAAAAAAGATTTTTTGAAAATATCCCTAAGCCCCGGGGTCACAATTTCAGCAAAAATCTGACTTTTGCCAATTCACTCAAAAATGCTGCCAAACCCTTGCAAATGCTCCCCTGAAAGGTTTGGGAGTCAAAACAGAAGGTTTTTTATCATAGGACCAGAGAGCAGCCCTCAACAACTTAACGGACAGAAAAAGATTTTTTTGAAAAAATCCCTAAGCCCCGGGGTCACAATTTCAGCAAAAATCTGACTTTTGCCAATTCACTCAAAAATGCTGCCAAACCCTTACAAATGCTCCCCTGAAAGTTTTGGAAGTCGAAACAGAAGCCTTTTTACCACAGGAGAAGAAATCAGCCCTCAACAACTTAAGCGGTGGAAAAAGATTTTTTTGAAAAAATCCCTAAGCCCCGGGGTCACAATTTCAGGAAAAATCTGACTTTTGCCAATTCACTCAAAAATGCTGCCAAACCCTTGCAAATGCTCCCCTGAAAGGTTTGGGAGTCAAAACAGAAGGTTTTTTATCATAGGACCAGAAAGCAGCCCTCAACAACTTAACCGGCAGAAAAAGATTTTTTTGAAAAAATCCCTAAACCCCGGGGTCACAATTTCAGGAAAAATCTGACTTTTGCCAATTCACTCAAAAATGCTGCCAAACCCTTGCAAATGCTCCCCTGAAAGGTTTGGGAGTCAAAACAGAAGGTTTTTTATCATAGGACCAGAAAGCAGCCGTCAACAACTTAACCGGCAGAAAAAGATTTTTTTGAAAAAATCCCTAAGCCCCGGGGTCACAATTTCAGCAAAAATCTGACTTTTGCCAATTCACTCAAAAATGCTGCCAAACCCTTGCAAATGCTCCCCTGAAAGTTTTGGAAGTCGAAACAGAAGCCTTTTTATCACAGGAGACGAAATCAGCCCTCAACAACTTAAGCGGTGGAAAAAGATTTTTTGAAAAAATCCCTAAGCCCCGGGGTCACAATTTCAGCAAAAATCTGACTTTTGCCAATTCACTCAAAAATGCTGCCAAACCCTTGCAAATGCTCCCCTGAAAGTTTTGGAAGTCGAAACAGAAGCCTTTTTACCACAGGAGAAGAAATCAGCCCTCAACAACTTAACCGGTGGAAAAAGATTTTTTGAAAAAATCCCTAAGCCCCGGGGTCACAATTTCAGCAAAAATCTGACTTTTGCCAATTCACTCAAAAATGCTGCCAAACCCTTGCAAATGCTCCCCTGAAAGTTTTGGAAGTCGAAAGAGAAGCCTTTTTACCACAGGAGAAGAAATCAGCCCTCAACAACTTAACCGGCGGAAAAAGATTTTTTTGAAAAAATCCCTAAGCCCCGGGGTCACAATTTCAGCAAAAATCTGACTTTTGCCAATTCACTCAAAAATGCTGCCAAACCCTTGCAAATGCTCCCCTGAAAGTTTTGGAAGTCGAAACAGAAGCCTTTTTATCACAGGAGACGAAATCAGCCCTCAACAACTTAACCGGTGGAAAAAGATTTTTTGAAAAAATCCCTAAGCCCCGGGGTCACAATTTCAGCAAAAATCTGACTTTTGCCAATTCACTCAAAAATGCTGCCAAACCCTTGCAAATGCTCCCCTGAAAGTTTTGGAAGTCGAAACAGAAGCCTTTTTACCACAGGAGAAGAAATCAGCCCTCAACAACTTAAGCGGTGGAAAAAGATTTTTTAAAAAAATCCCTAAGCCCCGGGGTCACAATTTCAGCAAAAATCTGACTTTTGCCAATTCACTCAAAAATGCTGCCAAACCCTTGCAAATGTTCCTCTGAAAGGTTTTGGAGTGAAAACAGAAGCCTTTTTATCCCAGGACAAGAAATCAGCCCTCAACAACTTAACCGGCAGAAAAAGATTTTTTTGAAAAAATCCCTAAGCCCCGGGGTCACAATTTCAGCAAAAATCTGACTTTTGCCAATTCACTCAAAAATGCTGCCAAACCCTTGCAAATGCTCCCCTGAAAGTTTTGGAAGTCGAAACAGAAGGCTTTTTATCACAGGACAAGAAATCAGCCCTCAACAACTTAACCGGTGGAAAAAGATTTTTTGAAAAAATCCCTAAGCCCCGGGGTCACAATTTCAGCAAAAATCTGACTTTTGCCAATTCACTCAAAAATGCTGCCAAACCCTTGCAAATGCTCCCCTGAAAGTTTTGGAAGTCGAAACAGAAGCCTTTTTATCACAGGAGACGAAATCAGCCCTCAACAACTTAAGCGGTGGAAAAAGATTTTTTGAAAAAATCCCTAAGCCCCGGGGTCACAATTTCAGCAAAAATCTCCCTTTTGCCAATTCACTCAAAAATGCTGCCAAACCCTTGCAAATGCTCCCCTGAAAGTTTTGGAAGTCGAAACAGAAGCCTTTTTACCACAGGAGAAGAAATCAGCCCTCAACAACTTAACCGGTGGAAAAAGATTTTTTGAAAAAATCCCTAAGCCCCGGGGTCACAATTTCAGGAAAAATCTGACTTTTGCCAATTCACTCAAAAATGCTGCCAAACCCTTGCAAATGCTCCCCTGAAAGGTTTGGGAGTCAAAACAGAAGGTTTTTTATCATAGGACCAGAAAGCAGCCCTCAACAACTTAACCGGCAGAAAAAGATTTTTTTGAAAAAATCCCTAAACCCCGGGGTCACAATTTCAGGAAAAATCTGACTTTTGCCAATTCACTCAAAAATGCTGCCAAACCCTTGCAAATGCTCCCCTGAAAGGTTTGGGAGTCAAAACAGAAGGTTTTTTATCATAGGACCAGAAAGCAGCCGTCAACAACTTAACCGGCAGAAAAAGATTTTTTTGAAAAAATCCCTAAGCCCCGGGGTCACAATTTCAGCAAAAATCTGACTTTTGCCAATTCACTCAAAAATGCTGCCAAACCCTTGCAAATGCTCCCCTGAAAGTTTTGGAAGTCGAAACAGAAGCCTTTTTATCACAGGAGACGAAATCAGCCCTCAACAACTTAAGCGGTGGAAAAAGATTTTTTGAAAAAATCCCTAAGCCCCGGGGTCACAATTTCAGCAAAAATCTGACTTTTGCCAATTCACTCAAAAATGCTGCCAAACCCTTGCAAATGCTCCCCTGAAAGTTTTGGAAGTCGAAACAGAAGCCTTTTTACCACAGGAGAAGAAATCAGCCCTCAACAACTTAACCGGTGGAAAAAGATTTTTTGAAAAAATCCCTAAGCCCCGGGGTCACAATTTCAGCAAAAATCTGACTTTTGCCAATTCACTCAAAAATGCTGCCAAACCCTTGCAAATGCTCCCCTGAAAGTTTTGGAAGTCGAAAGAGAAGCCTTTTTACCACAGGAGAAGAAATCAGCCCTCAACAACTTAACCGGCGGAAAAAGATTTTTTTGAAAAAATCCCTAAGCCCCGGGGTCACAATTTCAGCAAAAATCTGACTTTTGCCAATTCACTCAAAAATGCTGCCAAACCCTTGCAAATGCTCCCCTGAAAGTTTTGGAAGTCGAAACAGAAGCCTTTTTATCACAGGAGACGAAATCAGCCCTCAACAACTTAACCGGTGGAAAAAGATTTTTTGAAAAAATCCCTAAGCCCCGGGGTCACAATTTCAGCAAAAATCTGACTTTTGCCAATTCACTCAAAAATGCTGCCAAACCCTTGCAAATGCTCCCCTGAAAGTTTTGGAAGTCGAAACAGAAGCCTTTTTACCACAGGAGAAGAAATCAGCCCTCAACAACTTAAGCGGTGGAAAAAGATTTTTTAAAAAAATCCCTAAGCCCCGGGGTCACAATTTCAGCAAAAATCTGACTTTTGCCAATTCACTCAAAAATGCTGCCAAACCCTTGCAAATGTTCCTCTGAAAGGTTTTGGAGTGAAAACAGAAGCCTTTTTATCCCAGGACAAGAAATCAGCCCTCAACAACTTAACCGGCAGAAAAAGATTTTTTTGAAAAAATCCCTAAGCCCCGGGGTCACAATTTCAGCAAAAATCTGACTTTTGCCAATTCACTCAAAAATGCTGCCAAACCCTTGCAAATGCTCCCCTGAAAGTTTTGGAAGTCGAAACAGAAGGCTTTTTATCACAGGACAAGAAATCAGCCCTCAACAACTTAACCGGTGGAAAAAGATTTTTTGAAAAAATCCCTAAGCCCCGGGGTCACAATTTCAGCAAAAATCTGACTTTTGCCAATTCACTCAAAAATGCTGCCAAACCCTTGCAAATGCTCCCCTGAAAGTTTTGGAAGTCGAAACAGAAGCCTTTTTATCACAGGAGACGAAATCAGCCCTCAACAACTTAAGCGGTGGAAAAAGATTTTTTGAAAAAATCCCTAAGCCCCGGGGTCACAATTTCAGCAAAAATCTCCCTTTTGCCAATTCACTCAAAAATGCTGCCAAACCCTTGCAAATGCTCCCCTGAAAGTTTTGGAAGTCGAAACAGAAGCCTTTTTACCACAGGAGAAGAAATCAGCCCTCAACAACTTAACCGGTGGAAAAAGATTTTTTGAAAAAATCCCTAAGCCCCGGGGTCACAATTTCAGCAAAAATCTGACTTTTGCCAATTCACTCAAAAATGCTGCCAAACCCTTGCAAATGCTCCCCTGAAAGTTTTGGAAGTCGAAAGAGAAGCCTTTTTACCACAGGAGAAGAAATCAGCCCTCAACAACTTAACCGGCGGAAAAAGATTTTTTTGAAAAAATCCCTAAGCCCCGGGGTCACAATTTCAGCAAAAATCTGACTTTTGCCAATTCACTCAAAAATGCTGCCAAACCCTTGCAAATGCTCCCCTGAAAGTTTTGGAAGTCGAAACAGAAGCCTTTTTATCACAGGAGACGAAATCAGCCCTCAACAACTTAACCGGTGGAAAAAGATTTTTTGAAAAAATCCCTAAGCCCCGGGGTCACAATTTCAGCAAAAATCTGACTTTTGCCAATTCACTCAAAAATGCTGCCAAACCCTTGCAAATGCTCCCCTGAAAGTTTTGGAAGTCGAAACAGAAGCCTTTTTACCACAGGAGAAGAAATCAGCCCTCAACAACTTAAGCGGTGGAAAAAGATTTTTTAAAAAAATCCCTAAGCCCCGGGGTCACAATTTCAGCAAAAATCTTACTTTTGCCAATTCACTCAAAAATGCTGCCAAACCCTTGCAAATGTTCCTCTGAAAGGTTTTGGAGTGAAAACAGAAGCCTTCTTATCCCAGGACAAGAAATCAGCCCTCAACAACTTAACCGGCAGAAAAAGATTTTTTTGAAAAAATCCCTAAGCCCCGGGGTCACAATTTCAGCAAAAATCTGACTTTTGCCAATTCACTCAAAAATGCTGCCAAACCCTTGCAAATGCTCCCCTGACAGTTTTGGAAGTCGAAACAGAAGGCTTTTTATCACAGGACAAGAAATCAGCCCTCAACAACTTAACCGGTGGAAAAAGATTTTTTGAAAAAATCCCTAAGCCCCGGGGTCACAATTTCAGCAAAAATCTGACTTTTGCCAATTCACTCAAAAATGCTGCCAAACCCTTGCAAATGCTCCCCTGAAAGTTTTGGAAGTCGAAACAGAAGGCTTTTTATCACAGGACAAGAAATCAGCCCTCAACAACTTAAGTGGTGGAAAAAGATTTTTTGAAAAAATCCCTAAGCCCCGGGGTCACAATTTCAGCAAAAATCTGACTTTTGCCAATACACTCAAAAATGCTGCCAAACCCTTGCAAATGCTCTCCTGAAAGGTTTGGGAGTCGAAACAGAAGGTTTTTTATCATAGGACAAGAAATCAGCCCTCAACAACTTAACCGGCGGAAAAAGATTTTTTTGAAAATATCCCTAAGCCCCGAGGTCACAATTTCAGCAAAAATCTGACTTTTGCCAATACACTCAAAAATGCTGCCAAACCCTTGCAAATGCTCTCCTGAAAGGTTTGGGAGTCGAAACAGAAGGTTTTTTATCATAGGACAAGAAATCAGCCCTCAACAACTTAACCGGCGGAAAAAGATTTTTTTGAAAATATCCCTAAGCCCCGGGGTCACAATTTCAGCAAAAATCTCCCTTTTGCCAATTCACTCAAAAATGGTGCCAAACCCTTGCAAATGCTCCCCTGAAAGTTTTGGAAGTCGAAACAGAAGCCTTTTTACCACAGGAGAAGAAATCAGCCCTCAACAACTTAACCGGCGGAAAAAGATTTTTTTGAAAAAATCCCTAAGCCCCGAGGTCACAATTTCAGCAAAAATCTGACTTTTGCCAATTCACTCAAAAAAGCTGCTAAACACTTGCAAATGCTCCTCTGAAAGGTTTGGTAGTCAAAACAGAAGTTTTTTTTATCATAGGACCATAAATCAGTCCTCAACAACTTAACCGGCGGAAAAAGATTTTTTTGAAAAAATCCCTAAGCCCCGGGGTCACAATTTCAGCAAAAATCTGACTTTTGCCAATTCACTCAAAAATGCTGCCAAACCCTTGCAAATGCTCCCCTGAAAGTTTTGGAAGTCGAAACAGAAGCCTTTTTATCACAGGATAAGAAATCAGCCCTCAACAACTTAACCGGTGGAAAAAGATTTTTTGAAAAAATCCCTAAGCCCCGGGGTCACAATTTCAGCAAAAATCTGACTTTTGCCAATACACTCAAAAATGCTGCCAAACCCTTGCAAATGCTCCCCTGAAAGGTTTGGGAGTCGAAACAGAAGGTTTTTTATCATAGGACAAGAAATCAGCCCTCAACAACTTAACCGGCGGAAAAAGATTTTTTTGAAAAAATCACTAAGCCCCGGGGTCACAATTTCAGCAAAATTCTCCCTTTTGCCAATTCACTCAAAAATGCTGCCAAACCCTTGCAAATGCTCCCCTGAAAGTTTTGGAAGTCG
The DNA here is from genome assembly GCF_964252035.2 of Podarcis erhardii. NCBI lineage: Eukaryota > Metazoa > Chordata > Lepidosauria > Squamata > Lacertidae > Podarcis > Podarcis erhardii. The sequence continues at coordinate 10,033,917 of NC_138512.1, forward strand.
AAACAGAAGCCTTTTTACCACAGGAGACGAAATCAGCCCTCAACAACTTAACCGGTGGGAAAAATTTTTTTGAAAAAATCCCTAAGCCCCGGGGTCACAATTTCAGCAAAAATCTCCCTTTTGCCAATTCACTCAAAAATGGTGCCAAACCCTTGCAAATGCTCCCCTGAAAGTTTTGGAAGTCGAAACAGAAGCCTTTTTACCACAGGAGAAGAAATCAGCCCTCAACAACTTAACCGGCGGAAAAAGATTTTTTTGAAAAAATCCCTAAGCCCCGGGGTCACAATTTCAGGAAAAATCTGACTTTTGCCAATTCACTCAAAAATGCTGCCAAACCCTAGCAAATGCTCCCCTGAAAGTTTTGGAAGTCGAAACAGAAGCCTTTTTACCACAGGAGAAGAAATCAGCCCTCAACAACTTAACCGGCGGAAAAAGATTTTTTTGAAAAAATCCCTAAGCCCCGAGGTCACAATTTCAGCAAAAATCTGACTTTTGCCAATTCACTCAAAAAAGCTGCTAAACACTTGCAAATGCTCCTCTGAAAGGTTTGGTAGTCAAAACAGAAGTTTTTTTTATCATAGGACCATAAATCAGTCCTCAACAACTTAACCGGCGGAAAAAGATTTTTTTGAAAAAATCCCTAAGCCCCGGGGTCACAATTTCAGCAAAAATCTGACTTTTGCCAATTCACTCAAAAATGCTGCCAAACCCTTGCAGATGCTCCCCTGAAAGTTTTGGAAGTCGAAACAGAAGCCTTTTTATCACAGGACAAGAAATCAGCCCTCAACAACTTAACCGGTGGAAAAAGATTTTTTGACAAAATCCCTAAGCCCCGGGGTCACAATTTCAGCAAAAATCTGACTTTTGCCAATTCACTCAAAAATGCTGCCAAACCCTTGCAAATGCTCCCCTGAAAGTTTTGGAAGTCGAAACAGAAGCCTTTTTATCACAGGATAAGAAATCAGCCCTCAACAACTTAACCGGTGGAAAAAGATTTTTTGAAAAAATCCCTAAGCCCCGGGGTCACAATTTCAGCAAAAATCTGACTTTTGCCAATACACTCAAAAATGCTGCCAAACCCTTGCAAATGCTCCCCTGAAAGGTTTGGGAGTCGAAACAGAAGGTTTTTTCTCATAGGACAAGAAATCAGCCCTCAACAACTTAACCGGCGGAAAAAGATTTTTTTGAAAAAATCACTAAGCCCCGGGGTCACAATTTCAGCAAAAATCTCCCTTTTGCCAATTCACTCAAAAATGCTGCCAAACCCTTGCAAATGCTCCCCTGAAAGTTTTGGAAGTCGAAACAGAAGCCTTTTTACCACAGGAGACGAAATCAGCCCTCAACAACTTAACCGGTGGAAAAAGATTTTTTGAAAAAATCCCTAAGCCCCGGGGTCACAATTTCAGCAAAAATCTGACTTTTGCCAATTGACTCAAAAATGCTGCCAAACCCTTGCAAATGCTCCCCTGAAAGGTTTGGGAGTCAAAACAGAAGGTTTTTTATCATAGGACCAGAAAGCAGCCCTCAACAACTTAACCGGCAGAAAAAGATTTTTTTGAAAAAATCCCTAAGCCCCGGGGTCACAATTTCAGCAAAAATCTGACTTTTGCCAATTCACTCAAAAATGCTGCCAAACCCTTGCAAATGCTCCCCTGAAAGTTCTGGA